>NC_053040.3:65895718-67332514 GCF_002575655.3 Aegilops tauschii subsp. strangulata | reverse complement strand
ATAAGATGCAGATAGTTTCCGCTATGACAAAGGAAAAGATATTTGTTTTAAAGTTAAAAATATGGTATTGTTATTTTCTGACCAACGTTGATGATAACGGTGCTATAATTCTATGAGTCTTATGTTTAAAGTTTAAATCTCTGATAAATTTGGTATCAAAGTGATCAATTTTTTAGAGAACGGATAAAGTTCAAGAAATGCTCTTGAACTAGAGAAATGTATATTGCTTGTTCCCGCTGCAATAAAGTTGATGATGATGATTAATTCTTAGCAAAGTTGTTTAATACAAATACTATCATCACATTGTTTATGAGTTATATGCATTATTTCCATTTCCGCCCAACGGTGATATGGAATTAATGTAGAAAGATGATGTTTATTCTAATTCTGCCACAATGGTGATTTAGAATATAAAAAAAAGTTTCAAAATTTTAATGTGCATTTCTTTTAACTAGACCAACGTAGGGTTATTTTTATGCCCATTGTTGTTGATTATTGACTAAGTTTTCTCAGACTAAAAGTTTTCATGCTTTCATTCGTGAAAGCGAATGGCTGGGTACTTGTGACCCGAAAGATGAAAGAAAGGTCATAACGTGAGGGAGTATGTTCTCTCTAAAGAATGGCATCAAAAGGAAAGAAATATATCATTGAGAGTCTTGGTTGATGAATGTCTTTCATGTACTCTCTATGAAGAAGTTTCTTCAGTCAACATGATTTGAGATGAAACAAGTAACATGCGTGTTTAATTTGACCAACGTCGGATCAAGCATGTGTGTCAAAGAGCATTCGGATTTATTCCTAAATTTGATGATTGAATATGCAGTCAAAAGAGCCAATTCTGTCATTTATGTTCCCTTACAGGGAATTACCTGCATGGCGGGAAAAGATGATTATGATAAAACCTGCATGGCGGGAAAAGTTTGGGAAAATACCTGCGTAACGGGGTAAAGCTGACATAATATTATGTCAAAAATCCCGTATGGCGGGAGAAATTCTGGCAAGAGAAAGATATGATAACTCATGTCCTTTTAATGTATCCCACTCTGGGAGAAAAGAATGGAGTAGCTGAAAGGTGCAACCATACACTTATGGATATGGTGCGCAGCATGATGAGTTATTCCAACTTGCCATTGGGATTATGGATGGAGGTGCTTGAAACCGCCATTCACATTCTCAATAGAGTACCAAGCAAGTCGGTGCCCAAAACACCGTACGAGCTATGGACAGGAAGGGTGCCCTCCCTACAACACTTCAGGGTGTGGGGGTGCCTTGATGAGGCCAAAATGTTTAATCCAAACATTGCAAAGTTAGATCCCAAAACAGTAAGTTGCCACTTCATTGGCTATCCAGACAGATCAAAAGGTTTTCGTTTCTACTGCCCTGACAGATATACAAAGTTTGTAGAAACGAGGCATGCAGTCTTCTTAGAGGACAAAATGATGATGGGGAGCGTGGTAGCTTGGAAAATTGATCTTGAGGAGAAGAGGGTGCATGCACCTAATCCGATGATTCAGGAGCCATTTTTCTCACTACCAGTTGCAACTCCACCCATGACAGCTATGGGGGAAGACCCGGAACCTGTCCTTCAGGAGCCGACTGAACCCGTTGTTGAGCATGAAAGGGAGGTGCAACAGCAAATTTTAGAAGAAGTGCCAGAAGTTGAGGCACAAAATGTGCCAGAAACTGAGGCCCTTAGAAGGTCTATAAGACCAAGAAAGTCAGCTATTTCTACTGACTTTAAAGTTTATAACACAGAAATGGTTCATATGGAAAAAGATCCCACCTCATATGAAGAAGCCATGAGAAGCCCTCATTCATCGAAGTGGATGAAGGCAATGGAAGACGAGATGAAATCGATGAGTTCCAAAGATGTTTGGGCCTTAGAGGAAATTCCCGAAGGAGCCAAAACAGTAGGCTGTAAATGGGTCTACAAAATTAAGTACGACTCTAAAGGGAATATAGAAAAGTATAAGGCACGACTCGTGGCAAAAGGATTTACACAAAGAGAAGGGATAGATTACAATGAGACATTTTCTCCAGTCTCATGTAAGGATTCCTTCAGAATCATAATGGCATTAGTTGCTCATTTTGATTTGGAGTTACATCAAATGGATGTTAAGACGGCATTTCTGAATGGTGATTTAAAAGAAAAGGTCTACATGAAACAACCCAAGGGTTTTATCATGGAAGGCAAGGAAAATATGGGATGCCGCCTGAAGAAATCCATTTATGGATTAAGACAAGCCTCTCGGCAGTGGTATCTAAAGTTTAATCAAACGATTAAAAGTTTTGGATTTAAAGAAAATATTGAGGATAATTGCATTTATGCAATGTTTAAAAATGGGAAATATATTTTCCTAATCTTGTATGTGGATGATATCCTGCTTGCTAGTAGTGATGTTAGTCTACTACAAGAAACAAAGAAATACTTATCCTCAAATTTTGACATAACAGATCTTGGTGAAGCATCATATGTTTTGGGCATAGAAATTCACCGAGATAGGAACAATGGAGTCTTAGGACTATCTCAGAAAGCATATTTAGAAAAGATTCTTAAAAGTATAATATGCATGCGAGTAAAGCCACACCTGCTCCAATAGTCAAGGGCGATAGTTTTGGGAAATTCCAATGTCCCAAGAACCAGTATGAGATCGATCAAATGAAATCAGTACCATATGCTTCGGCAGTTGGCAGCTTACAGTATGCACAAGTGTGCACTCGCCCTGACTTAGCTTTTATCATCGGGGTACTCGGTAGATATCAAGAGAATCCAGGCCTAGAGCATTGGAAGATGGTAAAGAAAGCATTGCGTTATGCTCAAGGCACGAAGGACTACATGCTAATATACATGAGAAGTGATTTCCTAGAGATAAAAGGGTATTCAGACGCAGATTTTGCGGGGGACAGAGATGATAGAAAATCCACGTCAGGATACATATTCACCCTCGCTGGGGGAGCTATTTCGTGGAAAAGCTCCAAACAGTCGATAGTTGCATCATCCATGATGTATGCAGAATTCATAGCATGCTTCGAAGCCACGGGGCAGGCGATATGGCTAAAGAAATTTGTACCCGACTTGAAAGTGGTAGATTGTATTCACAAACCACTAAAGATGTACTGCGACAACCAGCCCGCGGTACTTTACGCTCACAACAACAAGTCGAGTAATGCTGCCAAAACAATAGAGATAAGGTATTATGTTGTGAAAGATAAAATCCAGGATCAAACTATAAGTCTGGAGCATATAAGGACAACGGATATGCTTGCGGATCCGCTAACGAAAGGCTTACCACCCAATGTGTTCAAGGAACACTTAGCCGGCCCTTTGTGATGGGCTGCATGATATGCCATCTCAAGCTGACAGAATACATCGGCCCGTGATTCACATAGTGATAGCTACTCACTTTTCTCTCTTTTTTTTGACTTCAGCGCCGAGCTGTAGCACATGGTGTGCACTGGACATTTATATTCATGCATAGGGCTCTTTCAGGTGATTTTTATGTGTACTTGAATAACATACTAGTATGAATTTTACTTAAATTCTATGTACTAGTTCACTTGTACATGGCAGTGGAGCTAATATTTTAGGCAAAGATATTGGACTAATGTTTCTTCACACCATTGGAGCTAGCACATGGCAATTCGAACAGAGGAAAAAATGAATAACAAATTTCTTTGTAAGGCAAAATAAATCACGGGAGTGAATTGCCCCTAAATTAAACAAACATTAATATTATACAATTTTGTGTAAATAACATAACATAAAAACTTTTAATTTCTCTAGCCTTCTCTTTCCCCTACACACTAGTACACTAAACTAAAAATAAAAAGAATAAAAATATAAGTTTTCCAAGAAAGAAAGAATTAGTGCCATTTGTATTACACATAAAGAAAAAATTATTAAAGAGATAATGAAAAAATCATGGACAATTTATACAGAAATGCTGCTTTTTATAATATGCAAGAATAAACATATAATAGTGAAATTGCACACAATTTAAAGAGAAATCATGTTTTTTATAATATGCAAAAAAAATCATATACTAGTGGACTTTCTCTAATAAGAAGTTTCCTAAGAAGTACTGAGTTGGTATTACCCTTAAAAAGGAAAGGAAATGAAATAAAAACTAAAACAAAATCAAAATAATCAATTTTTCAAGAGTCGATGAATTAGTGGTGTTCATATTACCCTTTAAGAAGATACAAAATGTAAAATAACAAAATAACAAAATGTTCACACAGTTTACACAGAAATTGTATGTTTTTCTAGAATATGCAAGAATAAGCATATGAAAAATTATCTTTGCATGCTACTTGTTTGACTATAATATTGCTGGTGAACATAGAGGAATGTGTCATCAATGAGGCCAGTTGCTCGTGGCAGGAGATGAAGAGAAGATTGCATGGCTGATAGCTATCAGTTGTAGATGGAGCACACTTGGTGTTAAAATTAGTGATGCTGCTATGTAATTTTTTATATCTTCACAGCGAGTCTCAAAGTTGGGATTGTATATGCTAATATGTGATTTTTTTTTTCTAGAATTAATACTTGATATTGTCTTGCAGTACACATTTTCGATAAATATGGTGTTAAATTTTCAGAGGTATTGGCTCAATTCATGGCCATCAAATTTGATACCCGGTTATTCACTTTCCTTTCAGAATGATGTAAGCCAGAAATAAACTATAATGATGTAGACGAGAAATAAATGTACCGCGTTTAGTCTTACTAGAAAAGTGTGGACGTGTACTTCATGTCATCTAAGATGCACCACACATGGTGACAATAAATGTGTCCTTTTCGGTTTGCTTCTATGCATTATTTCCCTTTTATGTGAATACAACTTATCCATATAGTTCTTTTAGTACTCTAATTTGAAATCCACTGCATACAACAAAGACACCAGCTACAAACACGACGTATTGACGGGGTGCAGCATGACGCCGCGCGGGCGGGTGGACCCAACAAAGCAAGCCGAAAAATGTCGATATGGGGCCTCAGCTGGCCAGAGCTAGCGCCGACATAGGTCCGGATAGGCCACCCCTCAAGGGCAGCTCTGAACCGTCCGATCTCTCTGTGGTAAAATCGGATAACCCACGTAAACAACAAACCCACAAATTTGGATTTATTCTGAGAAATGAAAGCAGAAAATCTGTCGCGCTGCTAAACCGGCATGGTCGACCATAACACGGTCGGGTGGAAAGTATGGTTATGTCTTAGTCCGAGCAGAAAGGTAGGGTATCTGAGAGACAGCCGGGCGAAACGACTGTTGGGTTGCTCTGCCCGGCCAAAGAACAATATGAGTAACGATCATCATTATCTCGTTGGTAAACATATAGGGCAGATACAGACACATTACGAACATAATTACTTGCAGACCATTTGGAACAATTTTTACATAAGAGACGAGTATGTTCGATGCAGATACAAACATCCATCAACAATTCACCTAAATTTAGGATTGTATTAGCTGCTTCTCTCCTTTCTATCTTCACATAGTTCGCTTGACTTAAATTTTATGTTTCATACAGTTCGCTTAACTTGCAGGTTTAAGATGGTCTCTGCGCCAATTGGCACAATGAGTCATCTAGTATCATCAAGAGGGGGCCTTCCTTTCTAGATGCTCGACTCAAAAGAATTTCTAGGTTAAGCGTGCTTAGTCTGGGTAACTCAAGGATGGTGACCAACTAGAAAGTTGCCATCTTACAAAATTATACTAAACATTAGATGGGTTGCCCACTGATGAAAAAAAAAATCATTGCTGGGTGTCCCATCGAATGCTTAGTATAACTTTGAAACCTTTTAGTTATGAAAATTGATACATCCTGTACACATGAAACCAACAATAGAGCGTAAAAAATTGCAACAAGAAGAAACAGAGGAAACAATGATGCGCGGAGAAACCAACAAGACGAAAATTACTATAGTGCACACGCAAAAAGCAGGAAGGTATCCAGAAATAAATCAAATGAGCAAACCTCGACACACCAGACACTAACCATGAGGACATACACTCCACCCAACCGTGCGTTCCCGGACACCACCAATGCAGGGGGCGACACAACATAGGGCAAGGGCGACAGGCGGCAGACGAGGTGGCCCCGGGCTCGCCCTTGATCTACGCATTCCGGACCCCTGAGCAGCGGGCTCCGTGGCTTATTCGGTTGTTTTTGTGAGCCGGGTTGGATTGTGTGTTGAGAACAGCCAACTTCGACATTATTCATCCTCAATGTTGAGGGATGTAGTCCAGGCTGCCAAACTTGATGTGTTTATCGAACCCGGTCGGGTGTACTTGGTGGGTCTTCTTGAGAGACCGGGTAGGACAGTTACTATTTTGCCTTATAGTCATATTCAATTAATCCTATTTATGCGCATAAAAAAAGTAACAAAAATAGTTCACCTGACTTTTAAGCTGCATTTGCTTTTTGTGCCAAGGGCGCAATAGGTCATATAGTACAGGTATGTCAATCAAGCAGTTCCATGAGAAAAGTAACTCCAATTACTAGTTGCACAGGGTAGCTATGTTCACATATAATTTTAGCCAAACCAGTAAATAAAATTTTCTATATATACATATACAAATATGGAAGGAAACATAAATCACTTGAGAATATGAATTATATTGCTTTAGTTGGATTTTATTAGACCACTCATTTTTACATATTTCTTTTGGTAATGGAAGCTTCTATTACCCATGGTCTTTACATCATATATAAGGAACCTTAAATCACTTAAGAATACAAATTATATTGCTTCGATTACTTTTGGCGCTATACACTTCATGGATACATATTTTCTAGGTAATATAGAACCTTCTATTATCACCCTCCCATGTGCCCTTAGCATCACATATTTTAACATGTGTTCAATCCATCATCACGTCCCATGGATTTAGTTAGATAACTACCGAAATTATCATAGATAATGATAATTCTATAAAGTGGAACTGCATTAACATGTTTCACCATTTAGCTTACCTACTTTTGTTAAGGTCGGTTCAAATAGAATTTTATAGTAGTGTTGAACACATGCACATAAAAAATAGAAAAATGAGTATATGTTCAACACAACAAAGTTTATAATTGTTTATCATGTACTCCTTCCGTCCGGAATTAGTTGACTCAGATTTGTCAAGATACAGATGTATCTAGACACGAAAAACGTCTCTAGACAAATCTAAATCAACTACCCGAATTAGTTGACTCAGATTTCGTATCTAGACAAATCTAAATTAACTAATTTGGAATGGAGGGAGCATTCAGGAAATCTGATATTTTCTATTTTTTTTCAAATGCAACAGTAAAACACTCAGATCTAGTTTTTCACCACCATTACTTATAATGAAGAGCAATTTTAGGACAACACTAATACATTCTAATCCGTACAACAATCCAAAAGTAGGCAGGATGAACACTTGAAATATGACTAAAAAGCATGTGCATATGAGTCAAAAGATTGATATTTAAAAAAAATATTGGTAGCATAATATTTTTGTATTCTTTCCCAACAAATATTTTCTGCAGTGCACTTATTTTTGCATCATCAAAGATCTGTTGCTTTTAATAGGGATAACTTCATAAGGTATAGGAATTACAAACAAACTTTAGTTTAGACATAAAAAAGACTTATGTGGAGAGTGATGCAATCTTGAGGCATAAATGTCAGCTACAAAATGAGCACAAGACACTAGGGTAGTGCAATCTTCTGGCATCAAATCATGTCCATGGCTATCCAAAGGGGTCAGCCGCTGACAAATCATGGATATGCTTGCCGATATCATAGTCTGCACTACGATATTTACTCCTGAATTCAAACTAAGCATCTCGGGAAGCTCTGTTTTCCACTTTTAGCAGCATGTGTTGATAATCCACTAATACACTGCTACCATATACATCAAATTCAATTTTGTTTAGCACCTTTGCATTCAAAATAAAGAACCTGGCAAAGTTAACTTGTTTATCATGGCCTACGAATGACTTAAACACCACTTTTTTTAGATGAGTCTCGAGGCATTCAATTGGATGTACTGGGTCATACCGAGGCTCATTTCCATTATCCATCTCCTTGTGTTTGTGGAACTAGAAAATGAAAATTAGAAGTACATGTTAAATTTGTTGCAAACTGGATGAGATAATATGTCAAGCAAATCAAACATTTAAAGCAGGGGAAGATGAGTACTCACAATTATGTAGAGCTTTTCCATAAAGGGGAACCACGTGAGGATGTTAAGAACTGCGTCCAATTCAAGGCCAGAAGACCCGAGAGAGAAAACCTTCACAGTGCGCATGCAATTTGCCAAGCTAATTGGGCTTATTTCCTGAATATAACATACAGTCAACATTACAAAAAGTTATCCCCATGTACCGCCAAATGCAATAGTAGAGGATGATGTTACTACTGCTAACTGGGACACTAGTAGCTTGGAAAATACATGCAAGAAAGGGCCCAATATCTCCAATTTAGGCGCTCTAATTACCCGGATAGATACACAATCATAATCAAGGCAACCAAAAGGTAGTAGTAACCTCACAAGGCGAGGAGCATCCTCTATGACCAGTTCTGCTTTTTTACTAGCACTATCATGGAAACCGATGCTCCTAAGAGTTGGCGAGCTAACATGGAGGCAACCCACACCACGAACATTAGACATGTCTAAGCTCTCCAAGGCATGGCATCTAGAAAGCAATCTGTGGAAGCCGTCCACTGAGAAGGAAATGTAAAATAGGGTGAGCTGCTTGAGGAGGGGAAAGTTCAAGGATGACACAATCTTGTTGGGGAAAACACAATTGCCGATCTTGGCAATGAGGAGGGTGGCTGCAGAGCGGAGTGCGGATGGCGGCAGTGGGTATGTCTGATGGAACCGATGGTAGCTGATATCGAGCTCCTGGAGGCCAGTGAGGGCTTGGGAGTTGAACCAGTCCTCCACCTGGGCGTATAGTGTTGGAAATATGCCCTAGAGGCAATAATAAAATGGTTATTATTATATTTCCTTGTTCATGATAATTGTCTATTGTTCATGCTATAATTGTATTAACTGGAAACCGTAATACATGTGTGAATACATAGACCACAACTTGTCCCTAGTAAGCCTCTAGTTGACTAGCTCGTTGATCAATAGATGGTTATGGTTTCCTGAGCATGGACATTGGATGTCATTGATAACGGGATCACATCATTAGGAGAATGATGTGATGGACAAGACCCAATCCTAAGCATAGCACAAGA
This sequence comes from Aegilops tauschii subsp. strangulata, assembly GCF_002575655.3. Classification (NCBI taxonomy): domain Eukaryota; kingdom Viridiplantae; phylum Streptophyta; class Magnoliopsida; order Poales; family Poaceae; genus Aegilops; species Aegilops tauschii. Next base: position 67,323,288 of record NC_053040.3, on the reverse strand, counting down.
TCGTGTAGTTCGTTTGCTAAGAGCTTTTCTAATGTCAAGTATCATTTCCTTAGACCATGAGATTGTGCAACTCCCGGATACCGTAGGAATGCTTTGGGTGTACCAAACGTCACAACGTAACTGGGTGGCTATAAAGGTGCATTACAGGTATCTCCGAAAGTGTCTGTTGGGTTGGCACGAATCGAGACTGGGATTTGTCACTCCGTATGACGGAGAGGTATCTCTGGGCCCACTCGGTAATGCATCATCATAATGAGCTCAATGTGACTAAGGAGTTAGCCACGGGATCATGCGTTACAGAACGAGTAAAGAGACTTGCCGGTAACGAGATTGAACGAGGTATTGGGATACCGACGATCGAATCTCGGGCAAGTAACATACCGATAGACAAAGGGAATTGTATACGAGATTGATCGAATCCCCAACATCGTGGTTCATCCGATGATATCATCGTGGAACATGTGGGAGCCAACATGGGTATCCAGATCCCGCTGTTGGTTATTGGCCGGAGAATGTCTCGGTCATGTCTGCATGGTTCCCGAACCCGTAGGGTCTACACACTTAAGGTTCGGTGACGCTAGAGTTGTTATGGGAAATAGTATGTGGTTACCGAAGGTTGTTCGGAGTACCGGATGAGATCCCGAACATGACGAGGAGCTCCGGAATGGTCCGGAGGTGAAGATCGGTATATTGGACGAAGGGTATTGGAGTCCGAAATTGTTCCGGGGGTACCAGGCTATGGCCAGCATGTCCGAAAGGGGTTTCGGAGGCCCCGGCAAGCATTGGGGGGCCGTATGGGCCAAGGGGAAGGGGCAAACCAGCCCACTAAGGGGCTGTGCACCCCTCCCAACCCCTCTCACGTAACCAGAAGAGGTGGGGGCGCCATCCCTAGGGCAGCCGCCCCTCCCGGCTTGGGGGGCAAGTTTCCTAGGGGGTGGGGGCGCCCAAACCCATCTAGGGTTTCCCCTGGCCGCCGCCTCCTCCTCTAGATGCATCTAGAGGGGCCGGCCCCCTCTCCCCTTCCCCCTATATATAGTGAGGGGGTGGGAGGGCAGCCATACCCTTCCCTTGGCGCAGCCCCTTCCTGCTCATACATCTCCTCCTCCTCCGTAGTGCTTGGCGAAGCCCTGCCGGAGAACCACGAGCTCCATTGCCACCATGCCGTCGTGCTGCTGGAGTTCTCCCTCAACTTCTCCTCTCCCCTTGCTGGATCAAGAAGGAGGAGACGTCCCCGGGCTGTACGTGTGTTGAACGCCGAGGCGCCGTCCGTTCGGCGCTAAATCGGATCTTCCGCGATTTTAATCGCCGCGAGTACGACTCCATCAACCGCGTTCTTGTAACGCTTCCGCTTAGCGATCTTCAAGGGTATGAAGATGCACTCCCTCTCTCTCGTTGCAAGCATCTCCTAGATTGATCTTGGTGACACGTAGGAATTTTTTTGAATTATTACTACGTTCCCAACAGTGGTATCAGAGCTAGGTCTATGCATAGATTCTATGCACGAGTAGAACACAAAGTAGTTGTGGGCGATGGTTTGGTCAATTTGCTTGCCGTTACTAGTCTTATCTTGATTCGGCGGCATTGTGGGATGAAGCGGCCCGGACCGACCTTACACGTACTCTTACGTGAGACAGGTTCCACCGACTGACATGCACTTGATGCATAAGGTGGCTAGCGGGTGTCTGTCTCTCCCACTTTAGTCGGATCGAATTCGATGAAGAGGGTCCTTATGAAGGGTAAATAGCAATTGGCATATCACCGTTGTGGCTTTTGCGTAGGTAAGAAACGTTCTTGCTAGAAACCCATAGCACCCACGTAAAGCATGCAACAACAATTAGAGGACGTCTAACTTGTTTTTGCAGGGTATGCTATGTGATGTGATATGGCCAAAAGGATGTGATGAATTATATATATGTGATGTATGAGATTGATCATGTTCTTGTAATAGGAATCACGACTTGTATGTCGATGAGTATGACAACCGGCAGGAGCCATAGGAGTTGTCTTAATTTATTGTATGACCTGCGTGTCAATGAAAAATGCCATGTAATTACTTTACTTTATTGCTAACCGTTAGCCATAGTAGTAGAGGTAATAGTTGGCGAGACAACTTCATGAAGACACGATGATGGAGATCATGATGATGGAGATCATGGTGTCATGCCGGTGACGAAGGTGATCATGCCGCGCCTCGAAGATGGAGATCAAAAGGCACAAGATGATACTGGCCATATCATGTCACTTTATGATTTGCATGTGATGTTTGTCATGTTTACATCTTATTTGCTTAGAACGACGATAGCATAAATAAGATGATCCCTCACTAAAATTTCAAGAGATGTGTTCCCCCTAACTGTGCACTGTTACGAAGGTTCGTTGTTTCGAAGCACCACGTGATGATCGGGTGTGATAGATTCTAACATTCGGATACAATGGGTGTAAGCCATATTTACACATGCGAAACACTTAGGTTGACTTGACGAGCCTAGCATGTACAGACATGGCCTCGAAACACAAGAGACCGAAAGGTCGAACATGAGTCGTATAGTAGATACGATCAACATGGAGATGTTCACCGTTGATGACTAGTCCGTCTCACGTGATGATCGGACACGGTCTAGTCGATTCGGATCATGTATCACTTAGATGACTAGAGGGATGTCTATCTAAGTGGGAGTTCATTAAATAATCAGATGAACTTAATTATCATGAACATAGTCAAAAGGTCTTTGCAAATTATGTCATAGCTTACGCTTTGGTTCTACTTCTTAAGATATGTTCCTAGAGAAAATTTAGTTGAAAGTTGACAGTAGCAATTATGCGGACTGGGTCCGTATACTGAGGATTTTCCTCATTGCTGCGCAGAAGGCTTATGTCCTTAATGCACCGCTCGGTGTGCTGAACCTCGAGCGTCATCTGTGGATGTTGCGAACATCTGACATACACGTTTTGATGACTACGTGATAGTTCAGTGCGTAATGCTAACATTTTAGAATTGAGGCGCCAAAGACGTTTTTGAAACTTCGCATAACATATGAGATGTTCCAAAGACTAAAATTGGGATTTCAGACTAGTGCCCACGTCAAGAGGTATGAGACCTCTGACAAGTTTCTTAAGCCTGCAAACTAAGGGAGAAAAGCTCAATCGTTGAGCATGTGCTCAGGTTGTCTGAGTACTACAATCGCTTGAACCGAGTGGGAGTTAATCTTCCAGATGAGATAGTGATGGTTCTCCAAAGTCACTGCCACCAAGCTACTAGAGCTTCGTGATGAACTATAACATATCAGGGATAGATATGATGATCCTTGAGCTATTCGCGATGTTTGATACCGCGAAAGTAGAAATCAAGTGGGAGCATCAATTGTTGATGGTTAGTAAAACCACTAGTTTCAAAAAGGGCAAGGGCAAGAAAGGGATACTTCATGAAATGGCAAATCAGTTGCTGCTCTAGTGAAGAAACCCAAGGTTGAACCCAAGCCCGAGACTAAGTGCTTCTGAAATGAGGGGAACAGTCACTGAAGCAGAACTACCCTAGATACTTCGTAGATGAGAAGGCTGGCAAGGTCGACAGAACTATATTGGATATACATTATATTAATGTGTACTTTACTAGTACTCCTAGTAGCACCAGGGTATTAGATACCGGTTCGGTTGCTAAGTGTTAGTAACTCGAAATAAAAGCTGCGGAATAAACGGAGACTAGCTAAAGGTGAGATGACGATATGTGTTGGAAGTGTTTCCAAGGTTGATGTGATCAAGCAGAGCATGCTCCGTCTACCATCGAGATTGGTGTTAAACCTAAATAATTGTTATTTGGTGTTTGCGTTGAGCATAGACATGATTGGATTATGTTTATCGCAATACGGTTATTCATTTAAGGAGAATAATGGTTACTCTATTTATTTGAATAATACCTTCAATGGTCTTGCACCTAAAATGAATGGTTTATTGAATCTCGATCGTAGTGATACACATGTTCATGCCAAAATATATAAGATAGTAATGATAGTACCACAAACTTGTGGCACTGCCATTTGAGTCATATTGGTATAAAACGCATGAAGAAGCTCCCTGTTGATGGATCTTTGGACTCACTCGTTTTTGAAAAGATTGAGACATGCGAACCATGTCTATTGGTAGATATGCATGAAGAAACTCCATACAGATGGATCGTTTGGGATCACTTGATTTTGAATCACTTGAGACATGCAAATCATACCACAGGGGCAAGATGACTGAAAGGCCTCGTTTTCAGTGAGATGGAACAAGAAAGAAACTTGTTGGATGTAATACATTTTGATGTGTGCACTCCAATGAGTGCTGAGGCATGCGGTGGATATCGTTATGTTCTTACTTCACACATGATTTGAGTAGATGCTAAGTATATTTACTTGATGAAACACAAGTCTGAATTATTAAAAGGTTCAAGTAATTTCATAGTGAAGTTGAAGATCGTCGTGACAAGAGGATAAAATGTCTGTGATATGATCATAGAGATGAATATCTGAGTTACGAGTTTGGCACACAATTAAGACATTGTGGAAATTGTTTCACAACTAATACCGCCTGGAACACCATACTGTGATGGTTTGTCCGAACATCATAATTGCACCCTATTGGATATGGTGCATACCATGATGTCTCTTATCGAATTACACTATCGTTTATGGGTTAGGCATTAGAGACAACCGCATTCACTTTAAATAGGGCACCACACAATTCCGTTGAGACGACACCGTATGAACTATGGTTTAGAGAAATCTAAGCTGTCGTTTCTTAAAAGTTTGGGGCTGCGCACTTATGTGAAAAAGTTTCAGGCTGATAAGCTCGAACCCAAAGCGGATAAATGCATCTTCATAGAATACCCAAAACAGTTGGGTATACCTCCTATTTCAGATCTGGAAGCAAAAGTGATTGTTTCTAGAAATGGGTCCTTTCTCGAGAAAATTTTTCTCTCGAAAGAATTGAGTGGGAGGATGGTGGAGACTTGATGAGGTTATTGAACCATCACTTCAACTAGTGTGTAGCAGGGCACAAGAAGTTGTTCCTGTGGCACCTACACCAATTGAAGTGGAAGCTTATGATAGTGATCATGAAACTTCCGATCAAGTCACTACCAAACCTCGTAGGACGACAAGGATGCGTACTACTTCACAGTGGTACATAATCCTGTCTTGGAAGTCATGTTGCTAGACAACAATGAACCTACGAGCTATGGAGAAGCGATGGTGGGCCCGGATTCCGACGAATGGCTCGAGGCCATAAAATCCGAGAGAGGATCCATGTATAAAAAACAAAGTATAGACTTTGGAAGAACTACTTGATGGTTGTAAGGCTGTTGGGTGCAGATGGATTTTAAAAGGAAGACAGACAATGAGTGTCACCATTAAGAAATCTTGACTTGTCGTTAAGATGTTTTCCGACAAGTTCAAGGAGTTCACTGCGATGAGACTTTCTCACTCGTAGCGATGCTAAGAGTCTGTTGGAATTATATTAGCAGTTACTGCATTATTTATGAAATCTTGCAGATAGGATGTCAAAACATTGTTTCCTCGACGATTTTCTTGAGGAAAGGTTGTATGTGATACAACCAGAAAGTTTTATCAATCCTGAAAGATGCTAACAAGTATGCAAAGCTCTAGCAATCCTTCTAAGGACTGGAGTAAGCATCTCGGAGTTGGAATGTACGCTTTGATGAGATGATCAAAGATTTTGGGTTTATACAAAGTTTATGAGAAACTTGTATTTCCAAAGAAGTGAGTGGGAGCACTATAGAATTTTTGATGAGTATATGTTGTTAACATATTGTTGTTCAGAAATGATGTAGAATTTCTGGAAAGCATACAGGGTTATTTGAAAAGTGTTTTTCAATGGAAAACCTGGATTAAGCTACTTGAACATTGAGCATCAAGATCTATAAGGATAGATCAAAAACGCTTAATAGTACTTTCAAATGAATACATACCGTGACAAGATTTTGAAGGTGTTCAAAATAGATCAGCAAAGAAGGAGTTCTTGGCTGTGTTACAAGGTGTGAGTATTGAGTAAGACTCAAGACCTGACCACGGCAGAAGAGAGAGAAAGGACGAAGGTCGTCCTCTATGCTTTAGACGTAGGCTCTACAGTATGCTATGCTGCATACCGCACCTGAAGTGTGCCTTGCCATGAGTTAGGCAAGGGGTACAATAGTGATCCAGGAATGGATCACATGACAGCGGTCGAACTTATCCTTAGTATCTAGTGGAGTAATGAATTTTCTCGATTATGGAGGTGGAAAAGGAGTTCGTCGTAAAGGGTTACGTCGATGCAAACTTTGACACTAATCCGGATGACTCTGAGTAGTAAACCGGATTCGTATAGTAGAGCAGTTATTTGGAATAGCTCCAAGTAGCGCGTGGTAGCTGCATCTACAAGATGACATAGAGATTTGTAAAGCACACACGGATCTGAATGTTGCAGAACCGTTGACTAAAACCTCTCTCGTAAGCATAACATGATCAAACCCTAGAACTCATTGAGTGTTAATCACATGGTGATGTGAACTAGATTATTGACTCTAGTAAATTCTTGGGTATTAGTCACATGGCGATGTGAACTTTGAGTGTTAATCACATGGTGATGTGAACTAGATTATTGACTATAGTGCAAGTGGGAGACTGTTAGAAATATGCCCTAGAGGCAATAATAAAATGGTTATTATTATATTTCATTGTTCATGATAATTGTCTATTGTTCATGCTATAATTGTATTAACTGGAAACCGTAATACATGTGTGAATACATAGACCACAACATGTCCCTAGTAAGCCTCTAGTTGACTAGCTTGTTGATCAATAGATGGTTATGGTTTCCTGACCATGGACCTTGGATGTCACTGATAACGGGATCACATCATTAGGAGAATGATGTGATGGACAAGACCCAATCCTAAGCATAGCACAAGATCATGTAGTTCGTTTGCTAAGAGCTTTTCTAATGTCAAGTATCATTTCCTTAGACCATGAGATTGTGCAACTCCCGGATACCATAGGAATGCTTTGGGTGTACCAAACGTCACAACGTAACTGGGTGGCTATAAAGGTGCATTACAGGTATCTCCGAAAGTGTCTGTTGGGTTGGCACGAATCGAGACTGGGATTTGTCACTCCGTATGACGGAGAGGTATCTCTGGGCCCACTCGGTAATGCATCATCATAATGAGCTCAATGTGACTAAGGAGTTAGCCACGGGATCATCCGTTATGGAACGAGTAAAGAGACTTGCCGGTAACGAGATTGAACAAGGTATTGGGATACCGACGATCGAATCTCGGGCAAGTAACAAACCGATAGACAAAGGGAATTGTATACGAGATTGATCGAATCCCCGACATAGTGGTTCATCCGATGAGATCATCATGGAACATGTGGGAGCCAACATGGGTATCCAGATCCCGCTGTTGGTTATTGGCCGGAGAATGTCTCGGTCATGTCTGCATGGTTCCCGAACCCGTAGGGTCTACACACTTAAGGTTCGGTGACGCTAGAGTTGTTATGGGAAATAGTATGTGGTTACCGAAGGTTGTTCGGAGTACCGGATGAGATCCCGAACATGACGAGGAGCTCCGGAATGGTCCGGAGGTGAAGATCGGTATATTGGACGAAGGGTATTGGAGTCCGGAATTGTTCCGGGGGTACCAGGCTATGGCCAGCATGTCCGAAAGGGGTTTCGGAGGCCCCGGCTAGCGTTGGGGGACCTTATGGGCCAAGGGGAAGGGGCAAACCAGCCCACTAACGGGTTGTGCACCCCTCCAAACCCCTCTCAGGTAACCAGGAGAGGTGGGGGCGCCATCCCTAGGGCAGCCGCCCCTCCCGGCTTGGGGGGCAAGTCTCCTAGGTGGTGGGGGCGCCCAAACACATCTAGGGTTTCCCCTGGCCGCCGCCTCCTCCTCTAGATGCATCTGGAGGGGCCGGCCCCCTCTCCCTTTCCCCCTATATATAGTGAGGGGGTGGGAGGGCAGCCATACCCTTCCCTTGGCGCAGCCCCTTCCTCCTCATACATCTCCTCCTCCTCCGTAGTGCTTGGCGAAGCCCTGCCGAAGAACCACGAGCTCCATTGCCACCATGCCGTCGTGCTGCTGGAGTTCTCCCTCAACTTCTCCTCTCCCCTTGCTGGATCAAGAAGGAGGAGACGTCCCCGGGCTGTACGTGTGTTGAACGCCGAGGCGCCGTCCGTTCGGCGCTAAATCGGATCTTCCGCGATTTGAATCGCCGCGAGTACGACTCCATCAACCACGTTCTTGTATGAAGATGCACTCCCTCTCTCTCGTTGCTAGCATCTCCTAGATTGATCTTGGTGTCAAGTAGGATTTTTTTTGAATTATTACTACGTTCCCAACAGTGGTATCAGAGCTAGGTCTATGCGTAGATTCTATGCACGAGTAGAACACAAAGTAGTTGTGGGCGATGATTTGGTCAATTTGCTTGCCGTTACTAGTCTTATCTTGATTCAGCGGCATTGTGGGATGAAGCGGCCCGGACCGACCTTACACGTACTCTTACGTGAGACAGGTCCACCGACTCACATGCACTTGATGCATAAGGTGGCTAGCGGGTGTCTGTCTCTCCCTCTTTAGTCGGATCGGATTCGATGAAGAGGGTCCTTATGAAGGGTAAATAGCAATTGGCATATCACCGTTGTGGCTTTTGCATAGGTAAGAAACATTCTTGCTAGAAACCCATAGCACCCACGTAAAGCATGCAACAACAATTAGAGGACGTCTAACTTGTTTTTGCAGGGTATGCTATGTGATGTGATATGGCCAAAAGGATGTGATGAATTATATATATGTGATGTATGAGATTGATCATGTTCTTATAATAGGAATCACGACTTGTATGTCGATGAGTATGACAACCGGCAGGAGCCATAGGAGTTGTCTTAATTTATTGTATGACCTGCGTGTCAATGAAAAACGCCATGTAATTACTTTACTTTATAGCTAACCGTTAGCCATAGTAGTAGAGGTAATAGTTGGCGAGACAACTTCATGAAGACACGATGATGGAGATCATGATGATGGAGATCATGATGATGGATATCATGGTGTCATGCCGGTGACGAAGGTGATCATGCCGCGCCTCGAAGATGGAGATCAAAAGGCACAAGATGATACTGGCCATATCATGTCACTTTATGATTTGCATGTGATGTTTGTCATGTTTACATCTTATTTGCTTAGAACGACGATAGCATAAATAAGATGATCCCTCACTAAAATTTCAAGAGATGTGTTCCCCCTAACTGTGCACCGTTGCGAAGGTTCGTTGTTTCGAAGCACCACGTGATGATCGGGTGTGATAGATTCTAACGTTCGCATACAACGGGTGTAAGCCAGATTTACACATGCGAAATACTTAGGTTGACTTTGACGAGCCTAGCATGTACAGACATGGCCTCGAAACACAACAGACCAAAAGGTCGAACATGAGTGGTATAGTAGATACGATCAACATGGAGATGTTCACCGTTGATGACTAGTCCGTCTCACGTGATGATCGGACACGGTCTAGTCGATTCGGATCATGTATCACTTAGATGACTAGAGGGATGTCTATCTAAGTGGGAGTTCATTAAATAATCAGATGAACTTAATTATCATGAACAAAGTCAAAAGGTCTTTGCAAATTATGTCATAGCTTACGCTTCGGTTCTACTGCTTAAGATATGTTCCTAGAGAAAATTTAGTTGAAAGTCGACAGTAGCAATTATGCGGACTGGGTCCGTATACTGAGGATTGTCCTCATTGCTGCGCAGAAGGCTTATGTCCTTAATGCACCGCTCGGTGTGCTGAACCTCGAGCGTCATCTGTGGATGTTGCGAACATCTGACATACACGTTTTGATGACTACGTGATAGTTCAGTGCGTAATGCTAACGGATTAGAATTGAGGCGCCAAAGACGTTTTTGAAATGTCACATAACATATGAGATGTTCCAAAGACTGAAATTGGGATTTCAGACTAGTGCCCACATCAAGAGGTATGAGACCTCTGACAAGTTTCTGAAGCCTGCAAACTAAGGGAGAAAAGCTCAATCGTTGAGCATGTGCTCAGATTGTCTGAGTACTACAATCGCTTGAATCGAGTGGGAGTTAATCTTCCAGATTAGATAGTGATGGTTCTCCAAAGTCACTGCCACCAAGCTACTAGAGCTTCGTGATGAACTATAACATATCAGGGATAGATATGATGATCCTTGAGCTATTCGTGATGTTTGACACCGCGAAAGTAGAAATCAAGTGGGAGCATCAATTGTTGATGGTTAGTAAAACCACTAGTTTCAAAAAGGGCAAGGGCAAGAAAGGGATACTTCATGAAATGGCAAATCAGTTGCTGCTCTAGTGAAGAAACCCAAGGTTGAACCCAAACCCGAGACTAAGTGCTTCTGAAATGAGGGTAATGGTCACTGAAGCAGAACTACCCTAGATACTTCATAGATGAGAAGGCTGGCAAGGTCGACAGAAGTATATTGGATATACTTTATATTAATGTGTACTTTACTAGTACTCCTAGTAGCACCAGGGTATTAGATACCGGTTCAGTTGCTAAGTGTCTCGGTCATGTCTGCAGGGTTCCCGAACCCGTAGGGTCTACACACTTAAGGTTCGGTGACGCTGGAGTTGTTATGGGAAATAGTATGTGGTTACCGAAGGTTGTTCGGAGTCCCGGATGAGATCCCGGACATGCCGAGGAGCTCCGGAATGGTCCGGAGGTGAAGATCGGTATATTGGACGAAGGGTATTGGAGTCCGGAATTGTTCCGGGGGTACCATGCTATGGCCAGCATGTCCGAAAGGGGTTTCGAAAGTCCCGGCAAGCGTTGGGGGGCCTTATGGGCCAAGGGGAAGGGGCAAACCAGCCCACTAAGGGGTTGTGCGCCCCTCCCAACCCCTCTCACGTAACCAGGAGAGGTGGGGGCGCCACCCCTAGGGCAGCCGCCCCTCCCGGCTGGGGGGGCAAGTTTCCTAGGGGGTGGGGGCGCCCAAACCCATCTAGGGTTTCCCCTAGCCGCCGCCTCCTCCTCTAGATGCATCTAGAGGGGCCGGCCCCCTCTCCCCTTCCCCCCATATATAGTGAGGGGGTCGGAGGGCAGCCATACCCTTCCCTTGGCGCAGCCCCTTGCTCCTCATACATCTCCTCCTCCTCCGTAGTGCTTGGCGAAGCCCTGCCGGAGAACCACGAGCTCCATTGCCACCATGCCGTCGTGCTACCGGAGATCTCCCTCAACTTCTCCTCTCCCCTTTCTAGATCAAGAAGGAGGAGACGTCCCCGGGCTGTACGTGTGTTGAACGCGGAGGCGCCGTTTGTTCGGCGCTAGATCGGATCTTCCACGATTTGAATCGCCGCGAGTACGACTCCATCAACCGCGTTCTTGTAACGCTTCCCCTTAGCGATCTTCAAGGGTATGAAGATGCACTCCCTCTCTCTCGTTGCTAGCATCTCCTAGATTGATCTTGGTGATGCGTAGGAAATTTTTTGAATTATTACTACGTTCCCCAACATATAGGTCACCGGGGAGGAGGTTCTGGAAGCAGAATCGCCGAGCGGGGCCAAAATGTTTGGATATTACCTTGGAGACAACGGCGGGGTGGACAGAGGAGCTGGGGATGTGGACACCACGGGGTTGCGGACCTCGAGGTTGAGAGGCGTGGAGCGCCACAAATAGCGCCATCGGCGGGAGAGGGCCGGTGTGCGACCGCCGTCCTTGGTGGGGAGGAGGGAGATTATGGTGCCGAGGATGTCGTCGGGTAGCCCACTGATGAAATCATCGACGGTGTTATCATGGCCCGTGGCTTCATGGGATTCTCGCTGGTCCATGGCCGGCGGGCAAGGAGAAGGGCGATTTGGCCGCAGTACTGGGTGCACTAGTCACCACTCAGGGCCTCCTGGCAACATCGGCGCACTCACGCAATTGGGGAATGGTGGAGAGGGGAGATCTGGATCCGAGACGGAGAGCTAGGGTTGGCGACGAGTTCTGCACAAATTGGCAATCCATATTTACTTTCCTCGTTTGCCTGTGGCCGCCAGCTGGCGTCGTCATTAACAACCCATTCTTTTTTTGTTCACATTGCGACAATGCACCCTTTTTAATTTCTCTACTTTTTTTTCAACCCCACGTCACAATTTCTTGTAACATATCTAAACTTTTCCCTTGTCTATGCTAGGAATTAATTAGTGAATTAACTAGCACATGTCTACTGTTAATTAATGAGCAGTCATTAGGAAAGGGTGTGTCCAACTTCAAACAGTCATGTCCCTTCTTTCTCTATTGCTAGCAGGCACGTGTTCTGAAGGGATGCCTCCAAGTAGGCACATCTTCTTGCCAACTCTTCCAGATATACTTGAGAATCAATAGAAAACATGACTAATGGTCCATTCAGTTTCAATCTTGTTTACTCTAATATGTTGTGAGCACGCTCTAACCGAGAGCACCCAAGAGCACGAGAGAACACAAAGAGTAGAAAGGCACGCAGACGTCACGCTGGCGTGCAGCTGCTGGTACCCAGGCGGCCAGGCTCGAAGGCACGGCATGATACGTCTCCAACGTATCTATAATTTTTGATTGTTCCATGCTATTATAGTATCAATATTGGATGTTCTATATGCAATCATGTGCAATTATATATCATTTTTTGGGACTAACCTATTAACTTAGTGCCAAGTGCCAGTTGCTGTTTTTTGCCTGTTTTTGTTTTTTCAGGAGATCAGTACCAAACGGAGTCCAAATGCCACGAAGCTTTTTGACGATATTTTTTCTGGACATAAGAGACCCCTAGAAGCTTCAGGAGGAGGCCAGATGATGAAGGAGTGGCCCACAAGCCACCAGGGCGCGCCCAGGGGGTAGGCTTCTTCTCTCTCTTTGATCTTCAATACTATGTTCTCCTTGATGTTCTTGGAGTTCTATTCGATGTAATACTTTTTTGCGGTGTGTTTGTTGGGATTCCAGGAATTGTGAGTTTACGATCAGATTATCCATGAATATTATTTGAGTCTTTTCTGAATTCTTATATGCATGATTATTATAGCTTTGTATTTCTTTTCGATCTATCTGTTTGGTTTGGCCAACTAGACGGATTTATCTTTGCAATGGGAGAGGTGCTTTGTGATGGGTTCGATCTTGCGGTGCTCAATCCCAGTGACCAAAAGGGACATGACACGTATTTGTATCGTTGCCATGAAGGGTAAAGCGATGGGGTTTATTCATATTGCTTGAGTTTGCTTTGTCTACATCATTGCATCTTGCTTAAGGCGTTACTCCGTTCTTTATGAACTTAATACTCTAGATGCATGCTGGATAGCGGTCGATGTGCAGAGTAATAGTAGTAGATGCAGGCTGGAGTCACTAGTAGAAAAACTACTCTACGTGAGACACATTAGTCCTGGTTTGTAAACGAACCGGCACTAATGTGACCATTAGTGCCGGTTCCAATGGCTAGGCGGGCGGGCATCATTAGTCCCGGTTCGTGTTGAACCTGTAGTACTGGTTCGTGCCACGAACTGGGACTAAAGAGGTGGTGGCAGGCTGGTGTCAGGCTGGGGCCCCACCAACCCCTTTAGTCCCGGTTCGTGGCACGAACCGGTACTAGAGGCCCACCTTTAGTCCCGGTTTGTATAACCAACCAGGACTAAACGTGCCTCTATATAAACCATTTGTCGAGCCCGAGCCCGTTTCTTTCTGTTTTCCCCTTTGATTCGTTCCTCTCCTCTATTCTTCCCCATTGCTCGAGCTCATCCTTCATTTGTGCCAAAATTTGTAAAGATTTGAAGGCCCCCCATCCATCCAAGTGATCACAAAGGTTAGTAACTTTGTCCTTTTATCTCTCATTGCTAGATTAGCTCTTGCAATGCTCTATAAGTATAGTGATTTGTGTGTTTTAGTTTGGACGTAATTATATGTTGTTGTTTATTTGATTTATATGCAATTTGAGCTCAAATTAACTCTTAGTTTGCATATATAGGTGTGGTACTTACTTAGTGCCTTCCCGTCCCCGTCCTAACCACCGTCGATTGCCCGCACCGTCCCGTCGCCGGCACCACCTTGGTGAGCCTCTTGTTCTTATCTTTTATATATATAAAAAATCATGTTTGTGTGATTTAGATATATAGTTACTTGTATAATTTTCTTACCCGTACGTTTTTTTATACATAGTGGCATGGTTTTGATATCCGTCCCCGTCGGCCCTCGTCCGGTTTATGATTCGGATGTGGTATATTCTCTTTTATAACTATTTGTTGCATTTCGTGTTTATAACAAGTATGCCCATCAAGTTGACATAGATATTTTTATCTAGGAGGTATGTGAACCGGAAATTCCAACCGACCCTCTTGTCGAGAGGTTAAATTTAGTTGAAAAAGAAAACAAGTATTTGAAAGAAAAATTAAAAATAATTGAAGAAGAGAAGATGAAACTGGAGTTGTATGTTGCTGATGTCGTCGATGATCACAAGATCAAGATGGAGAAAACGCGCTTGAAGATTAGAAAGATTAGAAAATATGCCATTGATAGTGAGGCTTGGTATCATTATGTTATTGGATCAATTGTTACCTTAGTAGCGATCTTGATTGCATTTGTTGGTGCATTTAAATGCTTTAGCTAGAGAGTTTGTATGTTGTTTTATGAGAATAAGTGTGTATGAACTTGTATTAATTTGGTATTTTCGGTGTTGTCTAATGAAGATGAGTCGGAAATGGATGTACGATGATCGATGCTCTCCCCAGTTCGTTAGTGGCGTTGATACGTCTCCAATGTATCTATAATTTTTGATTATTTCCTTGCGGTTATATTATCAATCTAGGATGTTTTATAATCATTTATCTCATTTTTGGTACTAACATATTGACATAGTGCCAAGTGCCAGTTGCAATTTTTTCCATGTTTTTTACATCGCAGGAAATCAATATCAAACGGAGTCCAAATGCCACGAAACTCCACGATGATTTTTTATGGGCCAGAAGGAAGGCAATGGGCCCTGGTTCCACCTGGGGGGTGCCCTGAGGGGGCACAACCCACTAGGGCGCGCCATGAAGGAAATATGCCCTAGAGGCAATAATAAAGTTGTTATTTATATTTCCTTATATCATGATAAATGTTTATTATTCATGCTAGAATTGTATTAACCGGAAACTTAGTACAGGTGTGAAGACATAGATAAACAGAGTGTCCCTAGTATGCCTCTACTTGACTAGCTCGTTAATCAAAGATGGTTAAGTTTCCTAACCATAGACATGTGTTGTCATTTGATGAACGAGATCACATCGTTAGAGAATGATGTGATGGACAAGACCCATCCGTTAGCTTAGCATAATGATCATTTAGTTTAGTGGTATGGCTTTCTTCATGACGTATACATGTTCCTCTGACTATGAGATTATGCAACTCTCGAATACCGGAGCAACACTTAGTGTGCTATCAAACGTCACAACATAACTGGGTGATTATTGATACGTCTCCAATGTATCTATAATTTTTGATTGCTCCATGCTATATTATCTAATATTTTGGACATTATTGGGCTTTATTATTCACTTTTATATTATTTTTTGGGACTAACCTATTAACCGGAGGCTCAGCCCAGAATTGCTGTTTTTTGCCTATTTCAGAGTTTCGTAGAAAAAGAATATCAAACGGAGTGCAAACGGAATGAAACTTCGGGAACGTGATTTTTGGAACGAACATGATCCAGGAGACTTGGACCCTAAGTCAAGGAAGCTTCGAGGAATCCACGAGGTAGGGGGGCGCGCCTACCCCCCAGGCGCGCCCTCCACCCTCGTGGGCCCCACGTTGCTCCACCGACGTACTTCTTCCTCCTATATATACCTACGTACCCCCAAACGATCAGATATGGAGCCAAAAACCTAATTCCACCGCCGCAACCTTTTGTACCCACGAGATCCCATCTTGGGGCCTGTTTCGGAGCTCCGCCGGAGGGGGCATCGATCACGGAGGGCTTCTACATCAACACCATAGCCCCTCCAATGAAATGTGAGTAGTTTACCACAGACCTTCGGGTCCATAGTTAGTAGCTAGATGGCTTCTTCTCTCTTTTTGGATCTTCATACAATGTTCTCCCCCTCTCTCGTGGAGATCTATTCGATGTAATCTTCTTTTGCGGTGTGTTTGTTGAGACCGATGAATTGTGGGTTTATGATCAAGTTTATCTATGAACAATATTTGAATCTTCTGAATTCTTTTATGTATGATTGGTTACCTTTGCAAGTCTCTTCGAATTATCAGTTTGGTTTGGCCTACTAGATTGATCTTTCTTGCAATGGGAGAAGTGCTTAGCTTTGGGTTCAATCTTGCGGTGTCCTTTCCCAGTGAAAGTAGGGGCAGCAAGGCACGTATTGTATTGTTGCCATCGAGGATAACAAGATGGTTTTTTTATCATACTGCATGAATTTATCCCTCTACATCATGTCATCTTGCTTAAGGCATTACTCTGTTCTTATGAACTTAATACTCTAGATGCATGCTGGATAGCGGTCGATGTGTGGAGTAATAGTAGTAGATGCAGGCAGGAGTTGGTCTACTTGTCTCAGACGTGATGCCTATATACATGATCATACCTAGATATTCTCATAACTATGCTCAATTCTGTCAATTGCTCAACAGTAATTTGTTCACCCACCGTAAAATACTTATGCTCTTGAGAGAAGCCACTAGTGAAACCTATGGCCCCCGGGTCTATCTTCATCATATTAATCTTCCAACACTTAGTTATTTCCTTTGCTTTTTTACTTTGCTTTTTATTTTACTTTGCATCTTTATCACAGAAATACCAAAAATATTATCCTATCATATCTCACTCTCGTAAGTGACCGTGTAGGGATTGACTACCCCTTATCGCGTTGGTTGCGAGGATTTATTTGTTTTCTGTAGGTGCGAGGGACTCGCGCATAGCCTCCTACTAGATTGATACCTTGGTTCTCAAAAACTGAGGGAAATACTTACGCTACTTTGCTGCATCACCCTTTCCACTTCAAGGGAAAACCAACGCAGTGCTCAAGAGGTAGCAAGAAGGATTTCTGGCGCCGTTGCCGGGGAGGTCTACGCAAAAGTCAACATACCAAGTACTCATCACAACTCTTATCTCCCGCATTACATTATTTGCCATTTGCCTCTCATTTTCCTCTCCCCCACTTCACCCTTGCCGTTTTATTCGCCCTTTTTCCGTTCGTCTTTTCGTTTGCCTTGATGTCTTACTTGCCTCGTTTGCTCGTTTGGTTGAAATAGTTGAGTATTTATTCCTAAACAGAGAAGCTAATATCTATGGATCCTCATCCGCTTGCCAATCTTTTTAAGAGATCCAATTATGATGAACCAATTCCAAGTGATTTGGATGCACTAGATTATCTTTATAAGGTTTTGCTTGAAATCCGTGAATCTGAAAATTGTGATGAAGTGCTTTATGAAGTGATTCACGATAGATCTATGAATAAAAAGCATGATTCCAATGATTTTATTATAAATTCTATTGATGTAAATTATGCTAATAATATGCAAAACCCTAAGCTTGGGGATGCTAGTTTTGCTATGTCCACTACCTGTTGCAATAATCATGATTGGGGAGATTCTTCTTATGATCTTGAAAATTTATTTAAGCCCCATGACGAATATAAGATTGATAATAGTGTTTGCAATAATATTGAAAGTGAGTTTGGAAGAGTGTCAACTTTAGATCCCACATATTTGGATAATATTCAATCTTATGAAATTTTTGATAAAAGTGGGCTTGGAGAAATCATGACTTTAGTTAATGATAATCCCACTATTTTGGAAGAGTGTCAACTTCACATGCATGTGGATCGTGTTGACAATATGTTATGTGATAGCTATATTGTTGAGTTTTCTTATGATCCTACATGTAATTATTATGAGAGAGGAAAATACGGTTATAGAAATTTTCATGTTACTAAATTACCTCTCGTTATGTTGAGATTGCTATTGTTCCTTTCTGCTTCCTTGCATATGCTAGTTTTTGCTTGCTATGATAATTTGTTTTTCTATAAGATGCCTATGCATAGGAAGTATGTTAGACTTAGATGTGTTTGTCACGTGTTTTATGATGCTCTCTTTGTGCTTCAATTCTTGTCTTACATGTGAGCATCATTAAAATTATCAATGCCTAGCTAAAAGGCTTAGCGCTTGTTGGGAGACAACCCAATATTTTTCCTTGCTGTTATTCAATAAATATTTGTTCTAGCCTCTGGTTAGATGTGTTTTTATGTTTTAATTAGTCTTTGTGCCAAGTTAAACCTATAGGATCTTCTTGGATGGTAGTTATTTGATCTTGCAGAAATTTTCAGAAACTTTCTGTTCACGAAAATAATTGTTAAAAATCACCAGAACGTGATAAAATACTGATTCCAATTGCTGCTGATCAATAAAAAAATTGTCTAGGTATTCCTATTTTAGCTGATATTTTGGAGTTCCAGAAGTTTGCGTTAGTTACAGATTACTACAGACTGTTCTGTTTTTGACATATTCTGTTTTTCGTGTGTTGTTTGCTTATTTTGACGAATCTATGGCTAGTAAAATAGTTTATAAACTATAGAGAAGTTGGAATACAGTAGGTTTAACACCAATATAAATAAATAATGAGTTCATTACAGTACCTTGAAGTGGTCTTTTGTTTTCTTTCGCTAACGGAGCTCACGAGATTTTCTGTTGAGTTTTGTGTTGTGAAGTTTTCAAGTTTTGGGGGAAAGATTTGATGGATTATGGAACAAGGAGTGGCAAGAGCCTAAGATTGGGGATGCCCATGGCACCCCCAAGATAATCTAAGGACACCATAAAGCCAAAGCTTGGGGATGCCCCGGAAGGCATCCCCTCTTTCGTCTACTTCCATCGGTAACTTTACTTGGAGCTATATTTTTTTTCACCACATGATATGTGTTTTGCTTGGAGCGTCTTGTATGATATGAGTCTTTGCTTTTTAGTTTACCACAATCATCCTTGCTGTACACACCTTTTGAGAGAGCCATACATGATTTGGAATTTGTTAGAATACTCTATGTGCTTCGCTTATATCTTTTGAGTTATATAGTTTTGCTCTAGTACTTCACTTATATCTTTTAGAGCACGGTGGTGGATTTGTTTTATAGAAACTATTGATCTCTCATGCTTCACTTATATTATTTTGAGAGTCTTATATAGCATGGTAATTTGCTTAAATAATCCTAATATGCTTGGTATTCAAGATTAGTAAAAACTTTCTTATGAGTGTGTTGAATACTAAGAAAAGTTTGATGCTTGATAATTGTTTTGATATATAAAGATGGCGATATTAGAGTCATGATAGTTGAGTAGTTGTGAATTTGACAAATACTTGTGTTAAAGTTTGTGATTCCCGTAGCATGCACTTATGGTGAACCGTTATGTGATGAAGTCGGAGCATAATTTATTTATTTATTGTCTTCCTTATGAGTGGCGGTCGGGGACGAGCGATGGTCTTTTCCTACCAATCTATCCCCCTAGGAGCATGCGCGTAATACTTTGCTTTGATAACTTGTAGATTTTTGCAATAAGTATATGAGTTCTTTATGACTAATGTTGAGTCCATGGATTATACGCACCCTTCTTCCTTCCACCATTGCTAGCCTCTTTAATACCACGCACTTTTCGCCCGTATCATACACCCACCATAAACCTTCCTCAAAACAGCCACCATACCTACCTATCATGGCATTTCCATAGCAATTCCGAGATATATTGCCATGCAACTTTCCACCGTTCCGTTTATTATGACACACTCCATCATTGTCATATTTCTTTGCATGATCATGTAGTTGACATCGTATTTGTGGCAAAGCCACCATTCATAATTCTTTCATACATGTCACTCTTGATTCATTGCATATCCCGGTACACCGCCGGAGGCATTCATATAGAGTCATATTTTGTTCTAAGTATCGAGTTGTAATTGTTGAGTTGTAAGAAAATAAAAGTGTGATGATCTTCATTTTTAGAGCATTGTCCCAAGTGAGGAAAAGGATGATGGAGACTATGATTCCCCCACAAGTCGGGATTAGACTCCGGACGAAAAATAAAAAAAAGAGGCCATAAAAAAGGGGAAAGGCCCAAATAAAAAAATGCGAGAAAAAGAGAGAAGGGACAATGTTACTATCCTTTTACCACACTTGTGCTTCAAAGTAGCACCATGATCTTCATGATAGAGAGTCTCTCATTTTGTCACTTTCATATACTAGTGGGAAATTTCATTATAGAACTTAGCTTGTATATTCCAATGATGGGCTTCCTCAAAATGCCCTAGGTCTTCGTGAGCAAGCGAGTTGGATGCACACCCACTTAGTTTCTTTGCGTGGCAACCCCTACTCACTTATAGCTCTAGTGCATCCGTTGCATGGCAACCCCTACTCACTCACATTGATATCTATTGATGGGCATCTCCATGGCCCGTTGATACGCCTAGTTGATGTGAGACTATCTTCTCCTTTTTGTCTTCTCCACAACCACCATTCTATTCCACATATAGTGCTATGTCCATGGCTCACGCTCATGTATTGCGTGAAGATTGAAAAAGTTTGAGAACGTCACAAGTATGAAACAATTGCTTGGCTTGTCATCAGGGTTGTGCATAATTTAAATACTTTGTGTGGTGGAGATAGAGCATAGCCAGATTATATGATTTTGTAGGGATAACTTTCTTTGGCCATGTTGTTTTGAGAAGACATAATTGCTTTGTTAGTATGCTTGAAGTATTATTATTTTTATGTCAATATTAAACTTTTGTCTTGAATCTTTCGGATCTGAATATTCACAACACAATTAAGAAGAATTACATTGAAATTATGCCAAGTAGCACTCCGCATCAAAAATTCTGTTTTTATCATTTACCTACTCGAGGACGAGCAGGAATTAAGCTTGGGGATGCTTGATACGTCTCCAACGTATCTATAATTTTTGATTGCTCCATGTTATATTATCTACTGTTTTGGACATTATTGGGCTTTATTATTCACTTTTATATTATTTTTGGGACTAACCTATTAACCGGAGGCCCAGCCCAGAATTGCTGTTTTTTGCCTATTTCAGAGTTTCGCAGAAAAAGAATATCAAACGGAGTCCAAACGGAATGAATCCTTCGGGAACGTGATTTTTGGAACGAACATGATCCAGGAGACTTGGACTCTAAGTCAAGGAAGCTTCGAGGAAGCCACGAGGTAGGGGGGCGCGCCGTCCACTCTCGTGGGCCCCATGTTGCTCCATCGACGTACTTCTTCCTCCTATATATACCTACGTACCCCCAAACGATCAGATACGGAGCCAAAAACCTAATTCCACCGCCGCAACCTTCTGTACCCATGAGATCCCATCTTGGGGCCTGTTCCGGAGCTCCGCCGGAGGGGGCATTGATCACGGACGGCTTCTACATCAACACCATAGCCCTTCGGGTCCATAGTTAGTAGCTAGATGGCTTCTTCTCTCTTTTTGGATCTCAATACAATGTTCTCCCCCTCTCTCGTGGAGATCTATTCGATGTAATCTACTTTTGCGGTGTGTTTGTTGAGACCGATGAATTGTGGGTTTATGATCAAGTTTATCTATGAACAATATTTAAATCTTCTGAATTCTTTTATGTATGATTGGTTATCTTTGCAAGTCTCTTCGAATTATCAGTTTGGTTTGGCCTACTAGATTGATCTTTCTTGCAATGGGAGGAGTGCTTAGCTTTGGGTTCAATCTTGCGGTGTCCTTTCCCAGTGACAGTAGGGGCAGCAAGGCACGTATTGTATTGTTGCCATCGAGGATAACAAGATGGTTTTTTTATCATATTGCATGAATTTATCCCTCTACATAATGTCATCTTGCTTAAGGCGTTACTCTGTTCTTATGAACTTAATACTCTAGATGCATGCTGGATAGCGGTCGATGTGTGGAGTAATAGTAGTAGATGCAGGCAGGAGTCGGTCTACTTGTCTCGGACGTGATGCCTATATACATGATCATACCTAGATATTCTCATAACTATGCTCAGTTCTGTCAATTGCTCAACAGTAATTCCACCGTAAAATACTTATGCTCTTGAGAGAAGCCACTAGTGAAACGTATGGCCCCCGGGTCTATCTTCATCATATTAATCTCCCAACACTTAGTTATTTCCTTTGCTTTTTACTTTGCTTTTTATTTTACTTTGCATCTTTATCACAAAAATACCAAAAATATTATCCTATCATATCTATCAGATCTCACTCTCGTAAGTGACCGTGTAGGGATTGACAACCCCTTATCGCGTTGGTTGCGAGGATTTATTTGTTTTGTGTAGGTGCAAGGGACTCGCGCGTAGCCTCCTATTGGATTGATACCTTGGTTCTCAAAAACTGAGGGAAATACTTACGCTACTTTGCTGCATCACCCTTTCCTCTTCAAGGGAAAACCAACGCAGTGCTCAAGAGGTAGCAATTATAAAGATGCTCTATAGGTGTCTCCGATGGTGTTTGTTGAGTTAGCATAGATCGAGATTAGCATTTGTCACTCCGTGTTTCGGAGAGGTATCTCTGGGCCCTCTCGGTAATGCACATCACTATAAGCCTTGCAAGCAATCTGACTACTGAGTTAGTTACGGGATGATGCATTACGGAACGAGTAAAGAGACTTGTCGGTAACGACATTTAACTAGGTATGATGATACCGACGATCGAATCTCGGGAAAGTAACATACCGATGACAAAGGGAACAACGTATGTTGTTATGCGGTTTGACCGATAAAGATGTTCATAAAATATGTAGGTGCCAATATGAGCATCCAGGTTTCGATATTGGTTATTGACCAGAGATGTGTCTCGATCATGTCTACATAGTTCTCGAACCCGCAGGGTCCGCACACTTAACGTTCGATGACGATTTGTATTATCAGTTATGTGATTTGATGACCGAAGCTTGTTCGGAGTCCCGGATGAGATCACAGACATGAAGAGGAGTCTCAAAATGGTTGAGAGGTAAAGATTCATATATTGGAAGGTTGCATTTGGACATCGGAATGGTTTCGAGTGGTTCGGGCATTTTTCTGGAGTACCGGGAGGTTACCGGAACCCCCGGGAGAAGTTATGGGCCTTATGGGCCATAAGAGGGAAGCACACCAGCCCACAAGGGGCTGGTGCGCCCCCTTGGGCAGGAGGCCGATTAGGACTATGAGAATGGGGCCGCCCCCCTTTCCTTCTCCTTCTCCCTTCCCCCTTTCCTACTCTGTTTGGGAGGAGGAATCCTACTAGGACCAGGGAGTCCTAGTAGGACTCCACACCTTGGCGTGCCCCCCTATGGCCGTCTGCTTATACCTCTCCCTCCTTTATATACGGAGGCAGGGGGCACCCAAAACACACACAAGTTGATCTTTTAGCTGTGTGCGATGCCCCCCTCCATAGTTACACATCTCGGTCATATCGTCCTAGTGCTTAGGCGAAGCCCTGCGCCGGTAACTTCATCATCACCGTCACCACACCGTCGTGCTGACGAAACTCTCCCTCAGCCTCATCTAGATCAAGAGTTCGAGGGACGTCACCGAGCTGAACGTGTGCAGATCGCGGAGGTGCCGTGCGTTCGGTACTTGGATTGGTTGTATCGCGAAGACGTTCGACTACATCAACCGCGTTACTAAACGCTTCCGCTTTAGGTCTACGAGGGTATGTGGACACACTCTCCCCGCTCGTTGCTATGCTTCTCCTAGACAGATCTTGCATGGTCGTAGGCAATTTTTTTTTGAAATACTACGTTCCCCAACAGTGGCATCAGAGCCAGGTCTATGCGTAGATGTTATATGCACGAGTACAACACAAAGAGTTGTGGGCGATAATAGTCATACTGCTTACCAGCATGTCATACTTTGATTCGGCGGTATTGTTGGATGAAGCGGCCCAGACCGACATTACATGACCGCGTTCCTGAGACTGGTTCTACCGCCGAGCTTCACACACAGGTAGCTAGTGGGTGTCTATTTCTCCAGCTTTAGTTGAATCGAGTTTGACTATGCCCGGTCCTTGTTGAAGGTTAAAATAGCACACTTGATGAAAAATCATTGTGGTTTTGATGCGTAGGTAAGAACGGTTCTTGCTAGAAGCCCGTAGCAGCCACGTAAAACTTGCAACAACAAAGTAGAGGACGTCTAACTTGTTTTTGCAGGGCATGTTGTGATGTGATATGGTCAACACATGATGTGATATAATTTGTTGTGTGAGATGATCATGTTTTTTGTTAAAGCTATCGGCAACTAGCAGTAGCCTTATGGTTGTCTCTTTATTGCATAAGATGCAAGCGCCATGTAATTGCTTTACTTTATCGCTATGCCATAGCAATAGTTGGCGAGACGACCATGTGACGACACGTTGATAGAGATCAAGATGATGGAGATCATGGTGTCACGCCGGTGACGATGAAGATCATGATGGTACTTTGGAGATGGAGATCAAAGGCACAAGATGATGATGGCCATATCATATCACATATTTTGATTGCATGTGATGTTTATCTTTTATGCATCTTATTTTTCTTAGTACGGCGGTAGAATTATATGATGATCTCTCACGAAATTTCAAGGTATAAGTGTTCTCCCTGAGTATGCACCGTTGCGACAGTTCTTCGTGCTGAGACACCACGTGATGATCGGGTGTGATAAGCTCTACGTTCACATACAACATGTGCAAGCTAGTTTTGCACACGCAGAATACTCAGATTAAACTTGACGAGCCTAGCATATGCAGATGTGGCCTTGGAACACTGAGACGGAAAGGTCGAGCGTGAATCATATAGTAGATATGATCAACATAGTGATGTTCACCATTGAAAACTACTCCATCTCACGTGATGATCGGACATGGTTTAGTTGATATGGATCACGTGATCACTTAGATGATTAGAGGGACGTCTATCAAAGTGGGAGTTATTAAGTAATATGATTAATTGAACTTTAATTTATCACGAACTTATTCCTGATAGTATTTGCATATCTATGTTGTAGATCAATAGCTCGCATATAGCTCCCCTGCTTTATTTTTGATATGTTCCTAGAGAAAACTAAGTTGAAAGATGATAGTAGCAATGATGCGGACTAGGTCCGTGATATGAGGATTATCCTCATTGCTGCACAGAAGAATTGTGTCCTTGAGGCACCGCTAGGTGACAGAACTATTGCAGGAGCAGATGCAGACGTTATGAATGTTTGACAAAGCTCGGTATGATGACTACTTGATAGTTTAGTGCACCATGCTTTACGGCTTGGAACCGGGACTTCAAAAATGTTTTGAAATGTCACGGAGCATATGAGATGTTCCATGAGCTGAAATTGGTATTTCAGACTCATACCCGAGTCGAGAGGTATGAGACCTCTGACAAGTACTTCGCCTACAAGATGGAGGAGAATAGCTCAACCAGTGAGCATGTGCTCAGAATGTCTGAGTACTACAATCGCTTGAATCAAGTGGGAGTTAATCTTCCAGATAAGATAGTTGTTGACAGAGTTCTCTAGTCACTATCACCAAGTTACTGGAACTTCGTGATGAACTATAATATGCAAGGGATGACGAAAACGATTCCCGGGCTCTTCGCAATATTGAAATAGGCGAAGGTAGAAATCAAGAAAAGCATCAAGTGTTGATGGTTGACAAGACCACTAGTTTCAAGTAAAAGGGCAAGGGAAAGAAAGAAAGGGAAATTCAAGAAGAATGGCGAGCACGTTGCCACTCCCATGAAGAAGCCCAAAGCTAGACCCAAGCCTGAAACTGAGTGCTTCTACTGCAAAGGAAATGGTAACTGGAAGCGGAACTGCCCCAAATACTTGGCGGATAAGAAGGATGGCACAGTGAACAAAAGTATATATGATATATGATGTCTACTACACAACCTTCTTCTTGTAGACGTTGTTGGGCCTCCAAGTGCAGAGGTTTGTAGGACAGTAGCAAATTTCCCTCAAGTGGATGACCTAAGGTTTATCAATCTGTGGGAGGCGTAAGATGAAGATGGTCTCTCTCAAGCAACCCTGCAACCAAATAACAAAGAGTCTCTTGTGTCTCCAACACACCCAATACAATGATGAATTGTATACGTGCACTAGTTCGGTGAAGAGATGGTGATACAAGTGCAATATGGATGATAGATATAGGTTTTTATAATTTGAAAATATAAAAACAGCAAGGTAGCAAGCGATAAAAGTGAGCGTAAACGGTATTGCAATGCTAGGAAACAAGGCCTAGGGTTCATACTTTCACTAGTGCAAGTTCTCTCAACAATAATAACATAATTGGATTATATAACTATCCCTCAACATGCAACAAAGAGTCACTCCAAAGTCACTAATAGCGGAGAACAAACAAAGAGATTATGGTAGGGTACGAAACCACCTCAATGTTATCCTTTCTGATCGATCTATTCAAGAGTCCGTAGTAAAATAACACAAAGCTATTCTTTCCGTTCAATCTATCATAGAGTTCGTACTAGAATAACACCTTAAGATACAAATCAACCAAAACCCTAATGTCACCTAGATACTCCAATGTCACCTCAAGTATCCGTGGGTATGATTATACGATATGCATCACACAATCTCAGATTCATCTATTCAAACCAACACAAAGTACTTCAAAGAGTGCCCCAAAGTTTCTACCGGAGAGTCAAGACGAAAACGTGTGCCAACCCCTATGCATAAGTTCACAATGTTACGGAACCCGCAAGTTGATCACCAAAACATACATCAAGTAGATCACGTGAATATCCCATCGTCACAACAGATAAGCACATGCAAGACATACATAAAGTGTTCTCGAATCTTTAAAGACTCAATCCGATAAGATAACTTCAAAGGGAAAACTCAATCCATTACAAGAGAGTAGAGGGGGAGAAACATCATAAGATCCAACTATAATAGCAAAGCTCGCGATACATCAAGATCGTACCACCTCAAGAACACGAGAGAGAGATCAAACACATAGCAACATGTACATACCCTCAGCCCCGAGGGTGAATTACTCCCTCCTCGTCATGGAGAGCGCAGGGATGATGAAGATGGCCACCGGAGAGGGATCCCCCCTCCGGCAGGGTGCCGGAACAGGGTCCGGATTGGATTTTGGTGGCTACAGAGGCTTGCGGTGGCGGAACTCCCAATCTATTCTGCTCCCCGATGTTTTTAGGGTATATAGACATATATAGGCGAAAGAAGTCGGTCAGGGGAGCCACGAGGGGCCCATGAGGGTGGGGGGCGCGCCCAGGGGGGGCAGGAGCGCCTCCCTGCCTCGTGGCCACCTCGAAGCTTCCCTGACTTCAACTCCAAGTCTCCTGGATCACGTTCGTTCCAAAAATCACGCTCCCGAAGGTTTCATTCCATTTGGACTCCGTTTGATATTCCTTTTCTGCGAAACACTGAAACAAGGGAAAAAACAGAAACTGGCACTGGGCTCTGGGTTAATAGGTTAGTCCCAAAAATAATATAAAAGTGCGTAGTAAAGCCCATTAAACATCCAAAACAGATAATATAATAGCATGGAACAATAAAAAATTATAGATACGTTGGAGACGTATAAATATACATATTATTGATGTGTACTTTACTAGTGTTTATAGCAAACCCCTCAGTATTTGATACTGGTTCAGTTGCTAAGAGTAGTAACTCAAAACGGGAGTTGTAAAATAAACAGAGACTAGTTAAGGGCGAGGTGATGATGTGAGTTGGAAGTGATTCCAAGGTTGATAAGATCACCATCGCACACTCCCTTTACCTTCAGGATTAGTGTTGAACCTAAAATAAATGTTATTTGGTGTTTGCGTTGAGCATGAATATGATTGAATCATGTTTTTTGCAATATGGTTATTCATTTAAGTCAAAGAATAATTGTTGTTCTATTTACATGAATAAAATCTTGTATGGTCATACACTCAATATAAATGGTTTATTGAATCTCGATCGTAGTGATACACATATTCATAATATTGAAGCCAAAAGATGCAAAGTTAATAATGATAGTACAACTTATATGTCGCACTGGCGTTTAGGTCATATTGGTGTAAAGCACATGAAGAAACTCCACGCTGATGGACTTTTGGAATCACTTGATTATGAATCACTTGATGCCCGCGAACCATGCCTCATGGGCAAGATGACTAAGACTCCGTTCTCCGGAACAATGGAGCGAGCAACTGACTTATTGGAAATAATACGTACTGATGTAGGCGGTCCGATGAGTGTTGAGGCTTGCGGCGGGTATCGTTATTTTCTGACCTTCACAAATGATTTGAGAAGATATGGGTATATCTTCTTGATGAAACATAAGTCTAAAACATTTGAAAAGTTCAAAGAATTTCAGAGTGAAGTGGAAAATCATCGTAAGAAGAAAATAAAGTTTCTATGATCTGATCGTGGAGGTGAATATTTGAGTTATGAGTTTGGTCTTCATTTGAAACAATGTGGAATAGTTTCGCAACTCACGCCACCTGGAACACCACAGTGTAATGGTGTGCCCGAATATCGTGACCGTACTTTATTAGATATGGTGCGATCTATGATGTCTCTTACTGATTTACCACTATCAATTTGGGGTTATGCATTAGAGACAGTTGCATTCACATTAAAATAGGGCACCATCTAATCCGTTGAGACGACACCGTATGAACTGTGGTTTGGCAAGAAACCTAAGCTGTCGTTTCTTAAAGTTTGGGATTGCGATGCTTATGTGAAAAAGCTTCAACCTGATAAGCTCAAACCCAAACTGGAGAAATGCGTCTTCACAGGATACCCATAGGAGACTGTTGGGTACACCTTCTATCACAGATCCAAAGTGTCGTGGTTTTGTCACGGCAGATGTCCTAGAGAAAGGACTTAGTCGTGGAGCCATCGCTACCGGTTAGCTTAAAGGGGTTAAAGCAGACAAGGGACGCAAGAGAGTTTTATACTAGTTCAGCCCCTTACGATGAAGGTAAAAGCCTACGTCTAGTTGTGATGGAATTGATGGGGCTTCGATGACCAGGGAGCGAATATGCTTGCCTGAGTCTCAAGTTGTTGTCTGTTGTCCTTGAACCGCCGCCGGGTCGTCCCCTTAGATACATGGGTTGACGCCCGTCGGTTTACAGACTCGAGGCCGGCTCATAATCGTGTCTGGCTCGGTCTCTGCTACTTCTATCTTACAACACAAGTTTACATATCAATGCTGGTTTGTGTCTACAGGCCTTAAACCGGCTTTGGGCCCTGGGCCTTCATGAAGCGTCACCGTCTGTCTTCACGGGCTTCAGATACAGATGAACTACTTATGAGGTTAACCCGGCCTCTCCTAGCCGGTTTACGCCCAGTGGTAATATCCCCAACATTAGGCCCCAGATTGATTTGAACTGGTTCATGTCAATCCTTAATACTTAAGAAAATTTCTTCAACATCTTCACACAATCTTGTAAACCGCCATGACATCATCTTCTAAGATCATGGTAAACTGCCGTGACGTCACCTGTCATTACCGAGCCTCCAACAATCGAGGCGACAACATCGCCTCATATCCAAAAATTCGGCTCCTCGATTTTCACGTCTGTCGTTTATCTCCCTTATAAATAGGGCCAAGGGGTCTTTCCATTTTCCCCCTCGTGCCTCTTCGCTTCATCATCATCCTCGCGACGCCCGACCCTTCGACCTCGGCCGCCGCCGTCAACCTTCGACTGCTGCACCAACCTTGGCCGCTGCATCGACCTGAACGTACCAGAGCTCCTCCGCGCGCCGCCGCTGCTCAACAGCCTCCGTAAGTCTCCCCTTTCTCTTACCATAGATCTGCACTTAGGGTTTCTGTCGTTCATCAGTGTTTGTCGCCGCCCTTATTTTTCCTTATTTATATCCATGGATTAGATCCCAAAACCACATAGATCTCGCGTGGTAGTAGTTTAAACCACATAGATCTCGCGCGGTAGTAGCTTCAGCACCTGTTTGATATCCAACTCATCTCAACTTGGTGAACTTTTAGTACGTGGAATTTAGGTCAGAATATATTTTGTTTTTCCTATGCGCGGTAGATCTGAAATTACCATAGCAAGATGTGAAACTTGTTTCTTCCTTCTCTTACACACTTTGAATACCAGATTGGCCGGTTTAACTTCACAGAAAAAAGATGACCCGGTAGATACCATTAGTCCCCTGTTGAACCGTCAATGCATTACACCGTTCCATTGTCAGACTCCGGTTTATGAATAACCAAATCCGGTTTACCAATATGCTTGTATCCTCATACCGTTGTATAGTTGTCCACTGTAAATCTTAAACCGGTAATAATCATGTTTTAGATTTTCCTTGTCATGGCTAAGCAAGTCTATGAGTGCAACTGGGCTCCCTCTCGAGTAACCGAGGAACAGTTAAACAACCTTGTTAAAACGGGCACTTTAGCCAAGAAAGATGTCATCCACTGGAGGGTCCCTGGCCCGGAAAATCCTCCTACACCCAAGGATGGAGAGGTAGTCGTGTTTGCAGATCATCTCGGACGAGGTTTTAGCCCTCCCGGTTCAAAATTTTTCTGGGATGTACTGGCTAGTTTTCAACTGCGCCCTCAAGACATTGGTCCTAACTCTTTAACCAACATCTGCCACTTCCAAGTCTTTTTTGAGGTTTATCTGCAAGAGGAACCTTCAGTCGAACTGTTTCGGGATTTCTTTCACTTAAACCGTCGCACAGAGTTCTCAGATGGACCCAATACGAAACTGGGCGGAATGGCGGTTCAGAAAAGGAAGGAAGTCACCTTCCCTCATCCCAAACTCCACATTCACCCCAAAGAGTGGAACCAGACTTGGTTTTACTCCATGGATACATCTCCATCTGATGAAAATCCTTTGCCGGGTTACTGCCCTAAACGCCTTAGCAACACACATCCTTTTCCTCAGAGGTTGACAGCAAGAGAACGAGCCAACTATGCTCCCCAATTATCAAAGCTTAGAGCCTCCATGGCGAACGGTTTGACAGGAGTTGATCTTGCTCGTTGCTGGATAAGCTGGAGCATTCTGCCCTTAGGCCGGCGCCTCAGTTGATGTGTGATTACACGGGGAGTTTGAAGGATGCTCAGCGGCACATTGACATTCAGCTTACAGACGAAGAAGTCACTGAGGCTATAAAGAAAATACTGAACGAACCGGAGGCCGTCTGTGCCCAAACCGGAGTACTCCCTTTCTGCACCTTCAACAAACCACCAGCTGTAAGAATCATATAATCCTTTGTATCTAAATTTGCTTCTGTCCAAATATTCTCTGAAAGTGTGATTATTTTCTGACAGGGTGATGATTCATTCTGGAACAAGAAACCATCACAAGATAAACCGGCGAAGCCGCAAGACAAATCGGTCAAGCCAGTTCGTCCAAAGCCCAAGGTTGTTAAGAAACCTGCCAAGAGAAGGTCCACTTCATCCTCCGATCTACCAGCTGATGACGATGTGCGTAATCCGGAACCAGAGGTAGAACTTGACTCTCTTGGTTCATTTTTCATACATCTCATTGACAATGATTATTATCAGGACGACGCTGAAGGCAGTCACGATGAGGACATAGAGGTAACCATTCTTTCCTCCAATTCAGATCCTCTGCCAACATCAAAAATCCGTCAAGCAAACCGGAAAGTAAAATTTTCTCACCCTCTTGCTTACTTGGACCCAAACTTTCTTTTGGAGACGCAGCAGCATGAAGCTCGCCGTACAACCCGGCACAACGGCCAGGTAGTTACCTCTGCCGGTTTACCGAACAGTCCGGTTCGGAAACGCCGATCAGAGGTCTCTTATCCGATTGATACTTCATGCCCAAAAGCAGGTTGTTTTCGCCAGCCTCTTAACCTGTCTGATTCAAATTATCAGGGTACTTCTCACTCATCCTCTGGCGAGTCCTCGGCCACACAGCTTCCACCCCTCAAAACAGTTCCTGGGTGAGCTATGCACATGTCTTTACTCTTGATGTGTTATCTTTACATACTGTACTGATCCTTATGTCTATCTTTTCTCAGCGCCAAGCCAAGACCCAGCAAGAAAGCTCGGTTAAAGAAATCGGTCAATGATAATGTAGTTGCTGAACCGGAGACAACTCCAGATCTGGAAGAAACCGACGCTGCCGCCATGCTTCACGATCCGCCACTTCAAGACCATGATTTCCTTGCTGAACAAGTGCAAGTTGACACTACAAGCCATGCAGACCGGCCAACCAGCCCTATCCAAACTAATGACAAACCGGTTAGTCCAGCTAAGGACACCGATAAACCGCCAACTCCGGTGAAGGCTGCTGATGAACAAGATGATGACGTTATGATTACTGGTACTGGCCACACCACTCCTGGCAACCCTGTAGCTTTGTCAAAGCATACTGCCAAGGATGATCTCTCTGCTATCGGCAAAGGCAAATGGAATGCCGATTTATCAAGCTACGCCCATCTCAATGCTCAAGATATTCACTCTAGCTTCTTGAACCGTCTGTATACCAGCCGTGACTATGAAGCTAGTTTGGTAAACTTGATGAAGGAGCGATATGAGGTAACTACTGTTTTTCTCTTTTGTCCAATTGCAGTTTATGAACTCCTAGTAGCCCCAAGTGACGTTTTATGATACCAATCTAAACCGGGACTTTTGTCATAACTTAACTGTGCATATTTAGCCTCCAGGGACCGGATTACCTTTTTAAGATGAACCGGTTCCTTAAAATTTGCTATACTGCTCTTTCGCCGGTATAGCCCCCAAGGGCCGGTTTAACTTTATAAAGATGAACCGGGACTGTACAAGAATTCCCATACCAACAGTTTTTGAGCAAACACACATTAGCCCCCAAGTGCCAAGATTAATACTTGTATTGTACTTGGGACTTGTAGAAATTTCTGATAAGGAGCAAATATGCATTAGCCCCCAAGTATCAAGGGGATAACTTGTTATGTGCTTGGTACTTCAAATGTGTACTGCAACTCACTATGTATCTGTCTCTTTATTGGCTGAACTGAGCAAGAAGGAAAGCCAAACCGCTGATCTGCTAGAAAACATCAAGTCCCAATAGGCCGAAACTTCCGAAGCAAAAGATGAGCTGACGAGCGCCTTACACGCTATGGAAAAGCTAAAGGAAAGCTTTTACAAGGAGCGGGCGGATTGGAACACAGAGAAATCCGCTTTGCGGAACAGAGCTGAAGACGCAGAAGCAGCTTTCATACCGGTGGTAGACGAGCTGACTGGGGTAAAGCGGCAAGTACATGCGATGACCGCTGCTGTGTTTGGTAAGCATCTTTTCCTTAATACTGTCAACATATCTTCCCATGCGTTGCCGGTTTACTGATGTTTGCAATGATGCAGGAACTCGCATTAGTCATCTGGGTTCTGATGTTCAGAAGAAGCTGAAGGCTGCCTACACGCTGATAGAACAACTATATACCGGTGCTCAACGAATTATCTGCACCGCTTCTCACAATAAGCCGCCCCCGACGTTGATCCAGGATACCTTAGACAGGCTATCTATGCTGCCTGCCCGGATAGAGGAGCTGAAGAGGTCTGCTGCAAGGGCTGGCGCTCTGACCGCACTAACCCGGGCAAAAGCATGGGTGCCTCATCTTGATCCGACGGACGTGGCTAAAGGCTACCCAAGCTTAAAGGAAGACGGATCAGAGTTTGGCACTGATGATCTCCGTGCCATAAACCGGGAAGTACGTCCACTGGCTTGTCAACTTGTTGAAGAGGCTGATCTTTCATTTTACTAGGCGAGCTAATATACCAATAACAAGCGGGTTGCTGCACCAACTCCGGAGGCTCAAAACCTGATCCCTCCAATCCGTAAGCACACTTATGCCCCTGATTTTGAACCGTCCACCCTTAGAAGCGACGAAGCTGTGTTCCAAGCTTTAACTTGGATCGACTGGACAACTGTTGACTTCCAGCCGCTGGGTAGAGACGAAGAAGATGAACCGGTGCAAGATGATCCGCAGCCGTCAGGTCAAGCTGCTTAGCGATCATAACTCGGGGGCCGGTTTAATCTTCCATATTGCAATGTTTATTAAAAAACAATTATTCCTTTGGGCACTGAAAACGCCTTGTAATAGGCTAGTCAAAACACTTGGTCTGTTATGCCTTCGTGCATATTTATCTGCAACTGATGCGTGTTAATCCGCCATGCTTGAGATTTGATGTTCATAATCCATAGCTATTTATTCAAGCTGTTCATGTAGATAAGAAGCTTAAAGCGCCCTGGCGGTTTACACCGGGCGGGTCATGATACCCAACTATATATATGACCTAGGTTGTAAAAGATAACCAAATATGGAAGTATATGATACCTGTGATCTTTAGGCATAGTGTTGGCTAACCAACCTTGTAATGAGGGTAATAACCCTAATCCGGAGCAAAAGTATCTCCTGTTATATAATGCCGATTTACAATAAAACCGTTCCGGGTTGTGATAAACACCGGTTTATTCCATACTGGTGACTATGAGTCAAAACCAGACCGGGCTGATAGTCTCCGGGTTATAACTTGATCGTATACTGACAACTTGTAGTTGACAGCCTAACCGGGTTGATAAACACCGGCTTGAAAACATCACAAATCTTAGCAAAAGAAAAAGAAACTTAGCAAAAGGCAAATAAAACCGTTGTAGTCGAGGCTTTTCACGGGCTGCCAGGCCCCAAATTTGATCAAGAGGTGTTGCTATGGTCCGGGTTCGACCAAGCCCCCAAGTGATGCTGTGGCATTACGCCGATCAAGAGGTGTTGCTATGGTTCAGGTTCGACCAAGCCCCCAAGTGATGCTGTGGCATTACGCCGATCAAGAGGCGTAGCTATGGTTCGGGTTCGATCAAGCCCCCAAGTGATGCTGTGGCATTACGCCGATCAAGAGGCGTAGCTATGGTTTGGATACGACCAAGCCCCCAAGTGATGCTGTGGCATTGCGCCGATCAAGAGGTGTAGCTATGGTTCGGATACGACCAAGCTCCCAAGTGATCTAATATCAAGCTTTGAGAAGCTGAATCAAGGGGTAAACCGGACGCCGCTTTGTAAGCTCCATGTAACCACACATGATGTAAGAAAACAACAGATGCCCCGCTTTAGCTGAGGTTCCAGTTTATTATATTGATCATAATATATACAATGTCATAATATGTACATAAGCAGAGCCTGTAGCTCAAGAATAGTAAGGCCGAAGATGAGCAATATTCCACGGCCGGTTGGTCTCCTCCTCCGATTTACGTGAGTCTTTGCGCTCTCGAACATGGATTAGGTAGTATGACCCGTTGTGCAGATCCTTGCTCACCACAAAAGGTCCTTCCCAAGGGGGGGATAGCTTGTGCAAAGATGTCTGATCCTGGATGAGTCGAAGCACCAAATCTCCTTCTTGAAAGGTTCTGGTTCTAACCTGGCGGCTATGATAACAACGCATATCTTGCTGATAAATCGCCGAACGGGCTGCCGCCATGTCACGCTCCTCATCTAACAGGTCAAGAGCTTCCTGCCGTGCCTTCTTGGTGTCAGCTTCAACGTATGCCGCTACACGAGGTGAGTCATGACGGATGTCACTAGGAAGAACCGCTTCCGCTCCATAAACCATGAAGAACGGTGTGTATCCTGTCGACCTTTTGGGTGTGGTATTGATGCTCCATAACACTGAAGGTAGCTCCTCAACCCGACAACCCGGCGTTCGTTGCAAAGGAACCATAAGCCGGGGTTTGATGCCTCTCAGTTCTCTTGATTGGCCCTCTCCGCTTGACCATTGGACTGGGGGTGAGCCACTGATGATACGTCAAGCCGGATGTGCTCACGTTCACAGAACTCCTTCATGGCACCCTTTGACAGATTGGTACCATTGTCTGTTATAATGCTGTGTGGAAAGCCAAACCGGAAGATCACCTTTTTGATGAATTGAACCGCCGTGGTCGCGTCACACTTACTAACTGGCTCTGCCTCTACCCATTTTGTGAACTTATCAACCGCCACCGAAAGGTGGGTCTTTTTGTCCTTGGACCTCTTGAAAGGCCCAACCATATCCATCCCCCAAGTTGCAAACGGCCAGGTGATTGGAATTATCCTCAATTCTTCAGCTGGTACATGAGCGCGCCTTGAGAATTTCTGACAACCATCACATCTTTTGACCAAGTCCTCGGCATCAGCATGAGCTGTCAACCAATAGAAACCGTGATGGAACGCCTTGGCCACCAAAGATTTTGAATCGGCGTGGTGA
This sequence comes from Aegilops tauschii subsp. strangulata, assembly GCF_002575655.3. Lineage (NCBI taxonomy): Eukaryota > Viridiplantae > Streptophyta > Magnoliopsida > Poales > Poaceae > Aegilops > Aegilops tauschii. Next base: position 67,287,108 of record NC_053040.3, on the reverse strand, counting down.
CCACAATCTCCTTCGTGGATCTCACGCAAAATTTCACGGCCTTCCTCAGGAGACACACAACATTGAAACGCCCCTGTCACACTGCAATGATGTATCTCTCCATTGATAACAGTCATGGACTTGGACCGCCGGGTTATCTGCCTGCCAAAGTTTCATCTTCTGGTAACTCGCCCCGGTTTATATACGCCAGATATGGAACCGTCCAATCTGGGATAACATGAAGAGCCGCCACCAACTGAGCCTCCGGATCAGGAACAACCAAATCCTCTTCACCGGGGAGCTTGACGGACGGATTATGCAAAACATCCAGGAAGATATTGGGTGGAACCGGCTTTCGTTGGGAACCCAGGCGGCTTAAAGCGTCAGCCGCTTCATTCTTTCGCCGGTCCACATGATCCACCTGATAACCTTTAAAGTGACCTGCAACAATATCCACCTCACGACGATATGCTGCCATTAGTGGGTCCTTGGAATCCCAAGTGCCGGACACTTGCTGAGCCCCAGATCCGAGTCGCCGAAGCACTTAACTCGGCTGAGATTCATCTCCTTAGCCATTCGAAGACCATGGAGTAAATCCTCATATTCAGGTGCATTGTTAGTGCAAGGGAACATTAAACGGAGAACATAACAAAACTTATCACCTCGTGGGGAAGTTAATACGACTCCAGCCCCCGAGCCCTCCAATTGCCTGGACCCATCAAAATGAATAGTCCAATACGTATGATCCGGCTTCTCTTCTGGCGCTTGTAACTCTGTCCAATCATTGATGAAATCCACAAGTGCCTGAGATTTGATCGCCGTTCGGGGCATGTATTTCAACCCGTGAGGCCCGAGCTCGATAGCCCACTTAGCAATCCGGTCGGTTGCTTCCCTGTTATTGATTATATCTCCCAAAGGAGCAGAGCTGACCACCGTGATGGGATGACCTTGGAAATACTGCTTAAGCTTCCGGCTTGCCATAAAAACCCCATACACCAATTTTTGCTAGTGCGGGTACCTTTGCTTGGACTCAATGAGTACCTCACTGATATTGTAAACCGGCCACTGAACCAGATATTCCTTTCCTGCCTCTTTGCACTCCACCACAATAGCCATACTAAGAGCCCGAGCGTTAGCTGCCACATATAGCAACAATGGTTCTTTGTCAACCGGAGCAGTGAGAATCGACGGATTAGCCAACTACCGCTTTAAGTCCTCAAATGCTTCATTAGCGGCGTCACTCCAGACAAAGTTATCCGTTTTCTTCAGCATCTGATACAAACGGATGGCCTTCTCGCCAAGGCGACTGACAAACCGGCTCAACGCGGCAATCCGGCCTCCAGGCGTTGAACATCATTGATACACTTCGGTTTAGTCAAGGAGGTGATGGCTTTGATGTTTTCCGGATTAGCTTCAATGCCCCTGTTAGACACCAAAAAGCCCAAGAGTTTGCCTGCAGGTACACCAAAGACACACTTGGCCGGATTAAGTATCATTTTATAAACCCGTAGGTTATCAAAGGTTTCCTTCAAGTCATCAATCAATGTTTCCTTCTTCCTTGATTTTACCACAATATCATCCACATAGGCGTGAACATTGCGACCGAGCCGTTTATGCAGACAATTCTGCACACACCTTTGATAAGTCGCCGGGGCACTCTTGAGCCCAAAGGGCATGGACACATAGCAGAAGGCTCCAAAGGGAGTTATGAAGGCTGTCTTCTCCTGGTCCTTAACTGCCATTTTGATCTGATGATAACCAGAGTATGCATCCAAAAAGCTTAAACGCTCGCAACACGCCATAGCATCAATAATTTGATCAATACGGGGAAGGGCAAAAGGATCTGCTGGACAAGCTTTGTTGAGATCTGTGTAGTCCACACACATACGCCAAGTGCCATTCTTTTTGAGGACCAGCACCGGATTAGCCAACCACTCAGGATGGAATACTTCAATGATAAATCCAGTCGCCAAGAGCCTGGCTACTTCTTCTCCAATAGCTTTGCGTCTTTCTTCATTGACCCGGCGGAGAAACTGCTTGACCGGTTTATACTTAGGATCAACATTGAGAGTGTGCTCAGCGAGTTCTCTTGGTACACCTGGCATGTCAGAAGGCTTCCATGCAAAGATGTCCCGATTCTCACGGATGAACTCGATGAGCGCGCCTTCCTATTTCGGATCTAAGTTAGCGTTGATGCTGAACTGCTTGGACGAATCACTAGGTACGAAGTCAACAAGCTTAGTCTCATCAGCCGATTTAAACTTCAGGGCAGGATCATGCTCTGTAGTTGGTTTCTTCAACGAAGTCATATCTGCCGGATCAACATTGTCCTTGTAAAACTTCAACTCTTCTGTTGCACAAACCGACTCAGCATAAGCCGCATCACCTTCTTCACACTCCAGAGCAATCTTGCGGCTCCCATGCACGGTTATAGTTCCCTTGTGACCCGGCATCTTGAGCTGCAGATAGACATAACAAGGCCATGCCATAAACTTACCATAAGCTGGCCGTCCAAATAGGGCATGATACGGGCTGCTGATTTTCACCACTTCAAAGGTCAAGGTCTGATCTTGAGTCATGCTCATCTCCAAAAGCCACCTCCAGAGCTATCTTACCAACAGGATATGCCGACTTACCAGGCACCACACCATGGAACACCATATTGCACGGTTTAAGATTTTTATCTGTTAACCCCATGCGACGGAAAGTTTCATAATAAAGGATATTGATGCTACTCCCTCCATCCATGAGTACCTTAGTGAACTTATAACCTCCCACCTGAGGTGCCACCACCAGAGCCAGATGACTCGGATTGTCAACCCGAGGTGGATGATCTTCTCTACTCCACACAATCGGCAGCTCGGACCAGCGCAAATAATGGGGCACAGCCGGTTCAACGGCATTCACCACCCTTTTATGAAGCTCCCGATCGTGCTTGTACAAGCTAGTGGTGAAGACATGATACTGTCCGCTATTCAACTGCTTTGGGTTGCTCTGGTAACCCGACTGCTGCTGCTGCTGATTGCCCTGATGATTATAGCCACTTCGATTACCCTGATTGCCATGGAATCCTGAACCGGAATTTCCTCCGCCATAACCCGGCCCATGAGAGCCAGAGCCCGAACCACCTGTTGATCCATGATCATACCGGAAAGAATCAGAATTTTTGAACTCTTGCATGATGTAACAATCTTTCGAGAGGTGTGTGGACGGTTCCTCCTTTGTCCCATGCTTTGGACAGGGCTGGTTCAACAGATATGACAAACGGTCCGGATTAGGATTTGGCATTCCACTGCGCCAGGGCGGTTTACCCTTACGCCCCTGGCCCTTGTCGTGTGTATTAGTCTTAGCCACAAAGTCTAAACCGTGGTCCGCTTTACGCTTGCCGCCGTTTCCATGACCCGCCGGGTTGGGGTGCGGCCCCTTGGTGTTGCCACTCTTCTTTCCCTTCCCTGTCTTATCATCATCAGACTCGAGATCCTTGGTACTATCAGAGTCGGCATACTTCACTAGTGCAGCCATGAGGGTTCCCATGTCATTACAATGACGTTTGAGCCGTCACAACTTCAACTTCAGGGGTTCAAACTGGCAATTGCCTTCCAATGTTAAAACTGCGGTGTCAGCGTTGATGCGGTCCGATGAGCGCAAAATCTCCGAAACCCGGCGCACCCAACGGGTTGTTGACTCTCCTTCCTCCTGGACACAGGAAGCTAAGTCCACAATTGACATGGGCTGCTTGCATGTATCCTTGAAATTCTGAATAAACCGGGCTCTCAACTCGGCCCATGACCTGATAGAATTAGCCGGTAAGCTCTTTAGCCAAGTGCGGGCCGTTCCTTCTAGCATCATGGTGAAGTACTTTGCACATGCCGCATCATCCACGTCCAGCATCTCCATGGCCATCTCATAGCTTTCGACCCATGTTTCAGGGGATAAATCGGCGGTGTAATTTGGCACCTTGCGCGGGCCCTTGAAATCCTTGGGCAGGCGCACATTGCGCAATGCTGGGACAAGACATGGCACTCCCAAGGAACTAGAGGTAACTCCTGGTTCCACCGATGTGGTTGGACGAACCGGAGTAAGCTGACGGGCTTCATGCTGTGCCGCTAACTCGGCCTCTCTGCGTGCCCGAGCCCGGTCCACCACCTCCTGAGCATCACCAGCACCACCCGCCGGGTTATGGTCACAGGGCGGATCACGGTTCCGCGCATTGCTTGATAGTGCCGGTTCATCCATACGCCTGCTGTAACTCCGGCTTAGACGAGGAGTGGAATGAATCCGATGGCGACTATGTGAATAAGCCTCCTGTTGAACGAAGGCTGTCTGAAGAAGCTCCTTAACCCGACGCGTCTCGACCGCTGCTGGAGAATCGCCATCGATCGGGATGGCCGCCAGCCGTGAAGCGGCAGCGACAATGTTGTCCATCGGGTTAGAATAGTGACCTGGTGGCGTGGGGACATGTGGTACCACAATGTTGTTCTGACGAGGCGGATCCGCCAATTGTGGCTGAACCGGCGCCCGTGCCCTCGGTGCCTCCTCCCGGTTTACCACCGGTGGATTACTGGTCCCTGCTCCTGGGGTGTTAAATGTTGGGGATTGTTGCAGAAATTAAAAAAATTCTACGCATCACCAAGATCAATCTATGGAGTAACTAGCAACGAGAGATAGGAGAGTGCATCTTCATACCATTGAAGATCGCGAGATGGAAGCGTTGCAAGAACGAAGTTGGAGGAGTTGTACACGTAGCGATTCAGATCGCGGCAGAATCCGATCCAAGCACCGAACAACGTTGCCTCCGCGTTCAACACACGTGAAGCCCGGTGACATCTCCCGCACCTTGATCCAGCAAGGAGGAGGGAGAGGTTGAGGAAGAGGGCTCCAACAGCAGCACGACGGCGTGGTGGTGATGGAGTGGCAGTTCTCCGGCAGGGCTTCGCCAAGCTCACGCGGAGGAGGAGAGGTATTGTGGAGGGGAGGGGCTGCGCCTTGGATGTGGTGCTGCAGCCCTCCCTCCACCCCTCTATTTATAGGGAGAAGGGGGAAGGGGGCCGGCCCCTCTAGATGAGATCTAGAGGGGGGGGCGGCGGCCAAGGGGGAGGGGGCTTGCCCCCCAAGCAATGGGGGCGCCCCCTTTAGGGTTCCCCCCCCCCAATCCTAGGCACATGGGCCCTAGGGGGGATGGCGCCCAGCCCACTTAGGGCTGGTTCCCTTCCACCTACAGCCCATAAGGCCCTCCGGGGCAGGTGGACCCTCCCGGTGGACCCCCGGAACCCCTCCGGTGGTCCCGGTACAATACCGGTATACCCCCGAATATTTCCGGTGACCGTATGATGACTTCCCATATATAAATCTTCACCTCCGGACCATTCTGGAACTCCTCGTGACATCCGGGATCTCATCCGGGACTCCCATATGAACAAGGAAATATAATAATAACCATTTTATTATTGCCTCTAGGGCATATTTCCAACAGTCTCCCACTTGCACTAGAGTCAATAATCTAGTTACATTGTGATGAATCGTACACCCATAGAGTTCTGGTGTTGATCATGTTTCGCCCGTGGAAGAGGTTTAGTCAACGGATCTGCGACATTCAAATCCGTATGCACTTTACAAATATCTATGTCTCCATTTTGAACATTTTCACGAATGGAGTTGAAGCGACGCTTGATGTGCCTGGTCTTCTTGTGAAACCTGGGCTCCTTAGCTAGGGCAATAGCTCCAGTGTTGTCACAGAAGAGAGTCATCGGCCCCGATGCATTGGGAATAACTCCTAGGTCGGCAATGAACTCCTTCATCCAGATTGCTTCATGTGCTGCTTCCGAGGCTTCCATGTACTCTGCTTCACATGTAGATCCCGCCACGACGCTTTGCTTGCAACTGCACCAGCTGACTGCCCCACCATTCAAAATATACACGTATCCGGTTTGTGACTTAGAGTCATCCAGATCTGTGTCGAAGCTAGCATCAACGTAACCCTTTATGACGAGCTCTTCGTCACCTCCATAAACGAGAAACATATCCTTGGTCCTTTTCAGATACTTCAGGATGTTCTTGACCGCTGTCCAGTGTTCCATGCCGGGATTACTTTGGTACCTTCCTACCAAACTTATGGCAAGGTTTACATCAGGTCTGGTACACAGCATGGCATACATAATAGACCCTATGGCTGAGGCATAGGGGACGACACTCATCTTTTCTCTATCTTCTGTCGTGGTCGGGCATTGAGCCGTGCTCAATCTCACACCTTGCAATACAGGCAAGAACCCCTTCTTGGACTGATCCATATTGAACTTCTTCAATATCTTGTCAAGGTATGTGCTTTGTGAAAGACCTATGAGGCGTCTCGATCTATCTCTATAGATCTTGATGCCTAATATGTAAGCAGCTTCTCCAAGGTCCTTCATTGAAAAACACTTATTCAAGTAGGCCTTTATGCTTTCCAAGAATTCTAAATCATTTCCCATCAATAGTATGTCATCCACATATAATATGAGAAATGCTACAAAGCTCCCACTCACTTTCTTGTAAACACAGGCTTCTCCATAAGTCTGTGTAAACCCAAACGCTTTGATCATCTCATCAAAGCGAATGTTCCAACTCCGAGATGCCTGCACCAGCCCATAGATTGAGTGCTGGAGCTTGAATACTTTGTCAGCATTCTTAGGATCGACAAAACCTTCCGGCTGCATCATATACAATTCTTCCTTAAGGAAGCCATTAAGGAATGCCGTTTTGACGTCCATTTGCCATATTTCATAATCGTAGAATGCGGCAATTGCTAACATGATTCGGACGGACTTCAGCTTCGCTACGGGTGAGAAGGTCTCATCGTAGTCAACTCCTTGAACTTGTCGATAACCCTTAGCGACAAGTCCAGCTTTATAGATGGTAACATTTCCATCCGCGTTCGTCTTCTTCTTAAAGATCCATTTATTCTCTATCGCTCGCCGATCATCGGGCAAGTCTATCAAAGTCCATACTTTGTTTTCATACATGGATCCTATCTCGGATTGCATAGGTTCAAGCCATTTGTTGGAATCTGGGCCCGCCATTGCTTCTTCATAGTTCGAAGGTTCACCGTTGTCCAACAACATGATTTCCAGGATAGGGTTGCCGTACCACGCTAGTGCGGAACGTGTCCTTGTGGACCTACAAAGTTCAGTGGTAACTTGATCATGATCGTCATCATTAACTTCCTCTCTAGTCGGTGCAGGCACCATAGAAACATTTTCTTGTGCTGCGCTACTTTCTGGTTCGAGAGAGGTCATCTCATCAAGTTCCACTTTCCTCCCACTTACTTCTTTCGAGAGAAACTCTTTCTCCAGAAAGGACCCGTTCTTGGCAACAAAGATCTTGCCTTCGGATCTGAGGTAGAAGGTATACCCAATGGTTTCCTTAGGGTATCCTATGAAGACGCATTTTTTTGACTTGGGTTCGAGCTTTTCAGGTTGAAGTTTCTTGACATAAGCATCGCATCCCCAAACTTTAAGAAACGACAGCTTAGGTTTCTTTCCAAACTATAATTCATATGGTGTCATCTCAACGGATTTCGACGGAGCCCTATTTAAAGTGAATGCGGCAGTCTCTAAAGCATAACCCCAAAATGATAGCGGTAGATCGGTAAGAGACATCATAGATCGCACCATATCCAATAGATTGCGATTACGATGTTCGGACGCACCATTACGCTGAGGTGTTCCAGGCGGCGTGAGTTGTGAAACAATTCCACATTTCCTTAAGTGTGTGCCAAATTCGTGACTCAAATATTCCCCTCCACGATCTGATCGTAAGAACTTTATTTTCCTGTCACGTTGATTCTCTACCTCACTCTGAAATTCCTTGAACTTTTCAAAGGTCTCAGACTTGTCTTTCATTAAGTAGACATACCCATATCTACTCAAGTCATCAGTGAGGGTGAGAACATAACGATAGCCACTGCGAGCCTCAACGCTCATTGGACCGCACACATCAGTATGTATGATTTCCAATAAGTTGGTTGCTCGCTCCATTGTTCCGGAGAACGGAGTCTTGGTCATTTTTCCCATGAGGCATGGTTCGCACGTGTCAAATCATTCATAATCAAGAGACTCCAAAAGTCCATCTGCATGGAGTTTCTTCATACGTTTGACACCAATGTGACCAAGGCGGCAGTGCCACAAGTATGTGGGACTATCATTATCAACCTTACATTTCTTGGCATTCACACTATGAATATGTGTAACATCACGTTCGAGATTCATTAAGAATAAACCATTGACCAGTGGGGCATGACCATAAAACATATCTCTCATATAAATAGAACAACCATTATTCTCGGATTTAAATGAGTAGCCATCTCGCATCAAACGAGATCCAGATACAATGTTAATGCTCAAAGCTGGCACTAAATGACAATTATTGAGGTTTAAAACTAATCCCGTAGGTAAATGTAGAGGTAGCGTGCCGACGGCGATCACATCGACCTTGGAACCATTCCCGACGCGCATCGTCACCTCGTCCTTCGCCAGTCTCCGCTTATTCCGCAGCTCCTGCTTTGAGTTACAAATATGAGCAACTGCACCGGTATCAAATACCCAGGAGCTACTACGAGCGCTGGTTAGGTACACATCAATAACATGTATATCACATATACCTTTGGTATTACCGGCCTTCTTATCCGCTAAGTACTTGGGGCAGTTCCGCTTCTAGTGATCGTTTCCCTTGCAATAAAAGCACTCAGTCTCAGGCTTGGGTCCATTCTTTGTCTTCTTCCCGACAGCTTGCTTACCGGGCACGGCAACTCCCTTGCCGTCCTTCTTGAAGTTCTTCTTACCCTTGCCTTTCTTGAAACTAGTGGTTTTATTGACCATCAACACTTGATGTTCCTTTTTGATCTCCACCTCCGCTGATTTCAGCATTGAATATACCTCAAGAATAGTCTTATCCATCCCCTGCATATTGAAGTTCATCACAAAGCTCTTGTAGCTAGGTGGGAGCGACTGAAGGATTCTGTCAACGACCGCATCATCCGGGAGATTAACTCCCAGCTGAGATAAGCGGTTGTGCAACCCAGACATTTTTAGTATGTGTTCGCTGACGGAACTATTCTCCTCCGTCTTACAACTGTAGAACTTGTCGGAGACTTCTTATCTCTCGACCCGTCATGAGCTTGGAAAACCATTTTCAGCTCTTGGAACATCTCATATGCTCCGTGCTGCTCGAAACGCTTTTGGAGCCCCGGTTCTAAGCAGTAAATCACGCAGCACTGAACCAGGGAGTAATCATCAACACGTGTTTGCCAAGCGTTCATAACGTCCTGGTTTGCTGGGACGGGTGCTTCACCTAGCGGTGCTTCAAGGACATATGCTTTCTTGGCAGCTATGAGGATGATCCTCAAGTTCTGGACCCAGTCCGTATAGTTGCTACCATCGTCTTTCAGCTTGGTTTTCTCTAGGAACGCGTTGAAGTTGAGGTTGACATTAGCATGGGCCATTTGATCTACAAGACATATTGCAAAGATTTAAGACTAAGTTCATGATAATTAAGTTCATCTAATCAAATTATTTATGAACTCCCTCTCAGACAGACATCCCTCTAGTCATCTAACTGATACATGATCCAAGTCAACTAGGCCATGTCCGATCATCACGTGAGACGGACTAGTCATCATCAGTGAACATCTTCATGTTGATCGTATCTTCTATACGACTCATGTTCAACCTTTCGGTCTTCCGTGCTCCGAGGCCATGTCTGTACATGCTAGGCTTACACCCGTTGTATGCGAACGTTAGGACCTATCACACCCGATCATCACGTGGTGCTTCGGAACAACGGACTTTAGCAACGGTGCACAGTTAGGGGGAACACAATTCTTGAAATTTTAGCGAGGGATCATCTTATTTAGGCTACCGTCGTTCTATGCAAATAAGATGTAAAACATGATAAACATCACATGCAATCAAATAGTGACATGATATGGCCAATATCATTTTGGTCCTTTTGATCTCCATCTTCGGGGCGCCATGATCATCATCGTCACCGGCATGACACCATGATCTCCATCATCATGATCTCCATCATCGCGTCTTCATGAAGTTGTCTCGCCAACTATTACTTCTACTACTATGGCTAACGGTTAGCAATAAAGTAAAGTAATTACATGACGTTTCAGTTGACACGCAGGTCATAAATAAATTAAGACAACTCCTATGGCTCCTGCCGGTTGCCATACTCATCGACATGCAAGTCGTGATTCCTATTACAGGAACATGATCAATCTCATACATCACATATATCATTCATCACATTCTTCTGGCCATATCACATCACATGACACATGCAGCAAAAACAAGTTAGACGTCCTCTAATTGTTGTTGCAAATTTTTTTTACGTGGCTGCTATAGGTTTCTAGCAAGAACGTTTCTTACCTACTCCAAAACCACAACGTGATATGCCAATTTCTATTTACCCTTCATAAGGACCCTTTTCATCGAATCCGATCCGACTAAAGTGGGAGAGACAAACACCCGCTTGCCACCTTATGCAACTAGTGCATGTCAGTCGGTGGAACCTATCTCACGTAAGCGTACGTGTAAGGTCGGTCCGGGCCCCTTCATCCCGCGATGCCGCCGAATCAAGATAAGACTAGTAACGGCAAGTAAATTGACAAAATCGACGCCCACAACAACTTGTGTTCTACTCGTGCATAGAAACTACGCATAGACCTAGCTCATGATGCCACTGTTGGGGATCGTTGCAGAAATTAAAAAATTTCTACGCATCACCAAGATCAATCTATGGAGTAACTAGCAACGAGAGAGAGGAGAGTGCATCTTCATACCGTTGAAGATCGCGAGACAGAAGCGTTGCAAGAACGTGGTTGTAGGAGTTGTACACGTAGCGATTCAGATCATGGCAGAATCCGATCCAAGCACCGAACAACGGTGCCTCCGTGTTCAACACACGTGAAGCCCGGTGACGTCTCCCGCACCTTGATCTAGCAAGGAGGAGGGAGAGGTTGAGGAAGAGGGCTCCAACAGCAGCACGACGGCGTGGTGGTGATGGAGTGGCAGTTCTCCGGCACGGCTTCGCCAAGCTCACGCGGAGGAGGAGAGGTGTTGTGGAGGGGAGGGGCTGCGCCTTGGATGTGGTGCTGCAGCCCTCCCTCCACCCCTCTATTTATAGGGAGAAGGGGGAAGGGGGCCGGCCCTCTAGATGAGATCTAGAGGGGGGGCGGTGGCCAAGGGGGAGGGGGCTTGCCCCCCAAGCAAGGGGGGCGCCCCCTTTAGGGTTCCCCCCAACCCTAGGCGCATGGGCCCTAGGGGGGATGGCGCCCAGCCCACTTAGGGCTGGTTCCCTTCCAGCTACAGCCCATAAGGCCCTCCGGGGCAGGTGGACCCTCCCGGTGGACCCCCGAAACCCCTCCGGTGGTCCCGGTACAATACCGGTATACCCCCGAATATTTCCGGTGACCGTCTGATGACTTCCCATATATAAATCTTCACCTCCAGACCATTGGGGAACTCCTCGTAACGTCCGGGATCTCATCCGGGACTCCGAACAACATTCGGTAATCACATACAAATCTTCCTTATAACCCTAGCGTCATCGAACCTTAAGTGTGTAGACCCTACGGGTTCGGGAATCATGTAGACATGACCGAGACCGCTCTCTAGCCAATAACCAACAGCGGGATCTGGATACCCATGTTGGCTCCCACATGTTCCACGATGATCTCATCGGATGAACCACGATGTCGAGGATTCAAGCAATCCCGTATACAATTCCCTTTCTCAATCGGTACGTTACTTGCCTGAGATTCGATCGTCGGTATCCCAATACCTCGTTCAATCTCGTTACCGGCAAGTCACTTTACTCGTTCCGTAATGCATGATCCCGTGACCAACCACTTGGTCACATCGAGCTCATTATGATGATGCATTACCGAGTGTGCCCAGAGATACCTCTCCGTCATACGGAGTGACAAATCCTAGTCTCGATCCGTGCCAACCCAACAAACACTTTCGGAGATACCTGTAGTGCACCTTTATAGTCACCCAATTACGTTGTGACGTTTGGTATACCCAAATCATTCCTACGGTATCTGGGAGTTGCACGATCTCATGGTCTAAGGAAATGATACTTGACATTAGAAAAGCTTTAGCAAACGAACTACATGATCTAGTGCTATGCTTAGGATTGGGTCTTGTCCATCACATCATTCTCCTAACGATGTGATCTCGTTATCAATGACATCCAATGTCCATGGTCAGGAAACCATAACCATCTATTGATCAACGAGCTTGTCAACTAGAGGCTCACTAGGGACATGTTGTGGTCTATGTGTTCACACATGTGTTATGATTTCCGGATAACACAATTATAGCATGAACAATAGACAATTATCATGAACAAGGAAATATAATAGTAAACATTTTATTATTGCCTCTAGGGCATATTTCCAACATTAAAGAGATTTCTAGCGTCATAAACCGGTGGCAAGCGAGATTGATGCCTCCTCTTCAGGACTTCGTTCGACGCACTCTGATCCAGCATAATCCGGTAAGCTTGTGCATCCAAAGCGGCCTGCTCCGCGGCTCTCCTGGTATCCTCAGCTGCTAATTCGATTTTGGCCTGGGTGATCTGATCTTTTACTTTCGCGATTTCTGCATTATGTGCATCCTGATCCGCCGGGTTTACCTCCGCCATCAGCGTTGCCAACGCGTCAAATAGATCAGATAGAACCTGAGCTGGCGGTCGCACAGGGCCTCCTGCCCCGGCCGCTGCCACCGCCGCTGATCCGGAAATCATCGCCGCTGCGGTCGAAGAATGGAGCGCTGGTTGCGTGCCGGCCATGAAGATCGCCACCCGGTTTGGCAGATCAAAGGGGTCCGGAATACTGTCGCCATCGGAACAGCCCCCAATTCGGCCATCTTGTAACTGATATAACGACTCGGTCTCTCCAGTCGACGACCCGTCGCCGGAATAAAGGACGGTCTCATCACCAGTTTCTGATCTATCCTCAGATTCCCCTCCATGGATAACTCCCCCGAAGGCACGCTTAATGACAGGCTTGACCCAGGCAGATCTCGCACGCTGAGCCGTTTCGACGAGGTCGGTGTAGATGTCCGGCTCAGGGCCCAGTTCGCCGATCTTGCCAATGAAAACGTGTATGCCGCCAAAGGGGACCCGGTACCCGTACTCGATTGAGCCGGCCTCGGGGCCCCAGCCTGCATCATTGATGTAGAGCTTGCCGCGACGACTCTTGGTCATCCGGCCCATAGCGTAACCCTTGAGTCCTTCGAAGTTGCCCTCCAAGAACTTGAAACCATCATGCGATAGCCCCACGGTGGGCGCCAACTGTCGTGGTTTTGTCACGGCAGATGTCCTAGAGAAAGGACTTAGTCATGGAGCCATCGCTACGGGCTAGCTTAAAGGGGTTAAAGCGGACAAGGGACACAAGAGAGTTTTATAATAGTTCGGCCCCTTACGATGAAGGTAAAAGCCTACGTCTAGTTGTGATGGAATTGATGGGGTTTCGATGACCAGGGAACGAATATGCTTGCCTGAGTCTCGAGTTGTTGTCTGTTGTCCTTGAACCGCCGCCGGGTCGTCCCCTTATATACATGGGTTGACGCCCGTCGGTTTACAGACTCCGAGGCCGGCTCATAATCGTGTCTGGCTTGGTCTCTGCTACTTCTATCTTACAACACAAGTTTACATATCAATGCCGGTTTGTGTCTACAGGCCTTAAACCGGCTTTGGGCCCTGGGCCTTCATGAAGCGTCACCGTTTGTCTTCATGGGCTTCAGATACAGATGAACTACTTATGAGGTTAACCCGGCCTCTCCTGGCCGGTTTACGCCCAGTGGTAATATCCCCAACACAAAGGAAAGATATTCGTTGCTAAGAATGGATCCTTTCTAGAGAAGGAGTTTCTCTCGAAAGAAGTGTGTGGGAGGAAAGTAGAACTTGATGATGTAATTGTACTTGCTCCTTATTGGAAAGTAGTTCATCACAGAAATCAGTTCCAGTGATTCCTACACCAATTAGTGAGGAAGCTAATGACGATGATCATGAAACTTTTGATCAAGTTACTACCGAACCTCGTAGGTCAACCAGAGTAAGATCCGCACCAGAGTGGTACGGTAATCCTGTTGTGGAGGTCATGTTACTTAACCATGACGAACCTACGAACTATGAGGAAGCGATGATGAGGCCAGATTTCGCGAAATGGCTTGAGGCCATGAAATCTGAGATGGGATCCATGTATGAGAACAAAGTGTGGACTTTGGTTGACTTGCCCGATGATCGGCATGCCATAGAGAATAAATGGATCTTCAAGAAGAAGACTGACACTGATGGTAATGTTACTATCTACAAAGCTCGACTTGTTGTGAAAGGTTTTTGACAAGTTCAAAGAGTTGACTATGATGAGACCTTCTGACCCGTAGTGATGCTTAAGTCTGTCCGAAACATGTTAGCAATTGCCGCATTTTATGATTATGAAATTTGGCAAATGGATGTCAAAACTGCATTCCTTAATGGATATCTTAAAGAAGAGTTGTATATGATGCAACCAGAAGGTTTTGTCGATCCAAAAAGGTGCTAACAAAGTGTGCAAGCTCCAGCTATCCATTTATGGACTGGTGCAAGCATCTCGGAGTTGGAATATACGCTTTGATAGTGTGATCAAAGCATATGGTTTTATACAGACTTTTGGAGAAGCCTGTATTTACAAGAAAGTGAGTGGGAGCTCTGTAGCATTTCTGATATTATATTTGGATGACATATTGTTGATTGGAAATGATACTGAATTTCTGGATAGCATAAAAGGATACTTGAATAAGAATTTTTCAATGAAAGAGCTTGGTGAAGCTGCTTATATATTGGGCATCAAGATCTATAGAGATAGATCAAGACGCTTAATTGGACTTTCACAAAGCACATACCTTGACAATATTTTGAAGTAGTTCAAAATGGAACAGTCAAAGACGGAGTTCTTGCCTGTGTTGCAAGGTGTGAAGTTGAGTAAAGACTCAAAACCCGACCACGGCAGAAAATAGAAAGTGAATGAGAAGTCATTCCCTATGCCTTAGTCATAGGTTCTATAAAGTATGCTATGCTGTTTACCAAACCTATTGTATACCTTAGCATGATTTTGTCAAGGGAGTACAATAGTGATCTAGGAGTAGATCACTTGACAACGGTCAAAATTATCCTTAGAGGACTAAGGAAATATTTCTCGGTTATGGAGGTGATAAAAGAGTTCGTCGTAAAGAGTTACGTCGATGCAAGCTTTGACACCAATATGGATGACACTGAGTCTCATCTAGATACATATTGAAAGTGGGAGATCTTAGCTAGAGTAGCTCCGTGCAGAGTATTGTATACATAGCAATTTGCAAAATACATACGGATCTGAATGTTGCATACCCGTAGACTAAAATTTCTCTCACTTGGGTGTTAATCACATAGCGATGTGAACTAGATTATTGACTCTAGTAAACCTTTTGAGTGTTGCTCACATGTCGATGTGAACTATAGGTGTTAATCACATAAAGATGTGGACTATTGGTGTTAAATCACATGGCGATGTGAACTAGATTATTGACTCTAGTGCGAGTGGGAGACTGAAGGAAATATGCCCTAGAGGCAATAATAAAGTTGTTATTTATATTTCCTTATATCATGATAAATGTTTATTATTCATGCTAGAATTGTATTAACCGGAAACTTAGTACATGTGTGAATACATAGACAAACTGAGTGTCCCTAGTATGCCTCTACTTGACTAGCTTGTTAATCAAAGATGGTTAAGTTTCCTAACCATAGACATGTGTTGTCATTTGATGAACGAGATCACATCATTAGAGAATGATGTGATGGACAAGACCCATCCGTTAGCTTAGCGTAATGATCGATTAGTTTATTGTTATTGCTTTCTTCATGACTTATACATGTTCCTTTGACTATGAGATTATGCAACTCCCGAATATCGGAGGAGCACTTAGTGTGCTATCAAACGTCACAACGTAACTGGGTGATTATAAAGATGCTCTACAGGTGTCTCTGATGGTGTTTGTTGAGTTGGCATAGATCGAGATTAGGATTTGTCAATTCGTGTTTCCGAGAGGTATCTCTGGGCCCTCTCGGTAATGCACATCACTATAAGCCTCACAAGAAATGTGACTAATGAGTTAGTTACCGGATGATGCATTACGGAATGAGTAAAGAGACATGGTAACGAGATTGAACTAGGTATGATGATATCGACGATCGAATCTCGGGCAAGTAACATACCGATGAAAAAGGGAACAACGTATGTTGTTATGCGGTTTGACCGATAAAGATTTTTTAAGAATATGTAGGAGCCAGTATGAGCATCCAGTTTCCGCTATTGGTTATTGACCGGAGATGTGTCTCGATCATGTCTACATAGTTCTCGAACCCGTAGGGTCCGCACACTTAACGTTCGATGACGACTTGTATTATGAGTTATGTGATTTGAGGACCGAAGCTTTTTCGGAGTCCCGGATGAGATCACGGACATGACGAGGAGTCTCGAAATGGTCGAGAGGTAAAGATTCATATATTCGAAGGTTGCATTGGGACATCGGAATGGTTTCGAGTGGTTCGGGCATTTTTCGGAGTACCGGGAGGTTACCGGAACCCCCCGGGAGAAGTTATGGGCCTTATGGGCCATAAGAGGGAAGCACACCAGCCCACAAAGGGGCTGGTGCGCCCCCTTGGGCAGGAGGCCGATTAGGACTAGGGGAAGGGGGCCAGCCCCCCTTTCCTTCTCCTTCTCCCTTCCCCCTTTCCTACTCCGTGTGGGAGGAGGAATCCTACTAGGACCAAGGAGTCCTAGTAGGACTCCACACCTTGGCGTGCCCCCTATGGCCGATTGCCTCTCCCTCTCCCTCCTTTATATACGGAGGCAGGGGGTACCCCAGAGACACACAAGTTGATCTTTTAGCCGTGTGCGGTGCCCCCCTCCATAGTTACCCACCTTGGTCATATCGTCGTAGTGCTTAGGTAAAGCCCTGCGCCGGTAACTTCATCATCACCGTCACCACGCCGCCATGCTGACGGAACTCTACCTCGGCCTCATCTGGATCAAGAGTTTGAGGGACGTCACCGAGCTGAATGTGTGCAGATCGCGGAGGTGTTGTGCGTTCGGTACTTGGATCGGTTGGATCGCGAAGACGTTCGACTACATCAACTGTGTTACTAAACGCTTCCGCTTTCGGTCTATGAGGGTACGTGAACATACTCTCCCTGCTCGTTGGTATGCTTCTCCTAGATATATCTTGCATGATCGTAGGCAATTTTTTTGAAATACTATGTTCCCCAACACGATAGGAGGCCCAGGGGCGCCCTGGTGGGTTATGCCCACCTCGGGTGCCCCCCGGACCGCCTCTTTGCTCTATAAATACCCCAAAAATCCACAAACCCTAGGGGAGTCGACGAAATATTCATCCAGCCGACGCAGAGTCCAGAACCACTAGATCCAATCTAGACACCATCACGGAGGGGTTCACCACTTCCATTGATGCCTCTCCGATGATGCGTGAGTAGTTGTTTGTAGACCTTCGGTTCCGTAGTTAGTAGCTGATGGATTTCTCTCTCTCACTAAATTCTCAATACAATGGTCTCTTGGAGATCCATATAATGTAACTCTTTTTGCGGTGTGTTTGTTGGGATATGATGAACTTCGAGTTTATAATCAGTTATATCTTTTTATATCCATGAAAGTTATTTGAGTTTCTTTGATCTCTTATATGCAGGATCTCTTAGCCTCGGATTTCTTCTCCGATATTTGGGTTTTGTTTGGCCAACTTGATCTATTTATCTTGCAACGGGAAGAGGTGCCCGGTAGTGGGTTCGATCTTACGGTGCTTGATCCTAGTCACAGAAAGGGAATCGACACGTATGTATCATTGCTACTAAGGATAAAAAGACAAGATCTATATCTACTGCCATATAGATAAACGGATCTTGTCTACATCATGTCATCGTTCTTATTGCGTTACTCCGTTTTTCCATGAACTTAATACACTACATGCATGCTGGATAGTGGTCGATGTGTGGAGTAACAGTAGTAGATGCAGGCAGGAGTCGGTCTACTAATCTTGGATGTGATGCCTATGTAATGATCATTACCTGGATATCGTCATGATTATTTGAAGTTCTACCAATTGCCCAACAGTAATTTGTTTACCCACCGTTTGCTATTTTTCTCGAGAGAAGCCACAAGTGAAACCTACGGCCCCCGGGGTCTTCTTTCTCATATGTTTGCCTTGCGATCTATTTTTCCTTTGCATTTTTATTCAGATCTATTAAACAAAAAATACAAAAATATCTTGCTGCACTTTATTTTATTTGCGATCTATTATTTCAATCTATTATTGTAGCGACCAGACCTCAAACAGTCTGATCTCTGTACATCAGTGTCATCCCTGGATCGGTAATGCTGACACGCACAGTACTTGAGGATTTAAAACAGAGTAGCAATCACACATTTATTACATCGAATATCTCAAAAGAGAACTTATTACAATAAATATGGCTTAAGGCCATCTAATACGATAACAGCGGAAGGCTTGGAAGATAAAGTGAGTCCATCAACTCCAACGACATCACTGAGTGAAAGACAACGACCTATGGCTCCTTACTCGTCGTCTGAAAAGTCTGCAACATGACACGTTGCAGCCCGAAACGGGTCAGCACATGGAATATGCTGGCAAGGCAACACAAAAGAGTAATGAATAGAATAACGATATCACTACATGCATATATGGCTGGTGGAGGCTGTATGGTTAAAATGTTTTGCGGAAAGCCAATTTTTCCCTACAACAAAGGAATACATTTTATTTAACTATCATGGTGGTTGTTAAACATTGAGAAGGTTCACCCAACTCAATCCCAATTAAGCATCATCATTAAACCCAATCAAATTATATTAAGAGTGATGAGATCCACATGATAATCCAAGAACTAGATACTCAAGATGTCCATAACCGGGGACACGGCTAACCATGATTAGTTTGTACACTCTGCAGAGGTTTGCGCACTTTTCCTCACAAGACTCGATGTCCTCCGTTGGATTTCTCGCACTACATAATGTTTGAGAAACGGATGACCGAGACACAGTCTTTCCGAAGAGGTCCCCTTAACCGATAGATAGGCCGGTGCACCTACAACCCCCTACATCTTCTAGCCCATCATGGAAAGGTTTCCTACAAGTTACTCAACTATGCCAGAGCCCATAATGGCATGTGTCTGCGCACGGAAGTTTCTAGCATGAATAATCTTATGATCCCTTTGAGCCTGGGTGGCAGTCCATAGGAGAATCACACGGTACCCCAGGATTTCCAAAAATACAGGCAACACTGGGTTCACCAGGTGCCTCAATCCACCCAGATGTGTATTAAAGTTGCCACCTTAAGTTAACCATTAATTAACAATACTCATATCTGTCATGAATACACTCAAACTCAAACCACGTCTACGAGCATAGCATAGCAATATAAGCAACTTAGAAGTAACTCCCATAGGTTTGATAATAAATAGGTGAATAGGTACTACCTCATCTACTTCCCAAACCCACAATTTAATCAGATCCTAACCATGCAATTGTTTGAGGATTGATCTAATGCAATAAAACTGGGTAGTAAAGAGGTATGATCAAAGTGTTACTTGCCTTGCGGATGATCCGTGAAACCTAGAGACTCGTAGTAGCACGCTTCGCACTCTGGGTACTCTATCGCAAAAAAACAAGCATACAATAAGCAATCAGGCAAAGGTGCACGGGTAAAACTCAAATAAGAAGATCTAACCAGAAAGTTCAACTTAAGAACTCTGGTTTGCAAAAAGAATCAAATCAAACAAAGCAACAAAACTCAAACTGTGAAAGAAACAAGCTTTGGTTACTAATCTGGGCTAAAGTCAAATTTTACAGTGGCAAAAAGTTGTTTAAGTTGATTAATTAGAAAGAGGACTTCGAGACGAAACTCTAGGCGCTTGAATCGCCTGATTTTGATAAACGAGCGAAAAGATAAAGTAAAACGAAAATTGAATCAGAAATCGCGATCGAAAATAATCACGAAAAATCCGAGAAAAAGAAAAACTAACGAACAGGCTAACGAACGAACGTTCGCTGTCTGCGGCTAAACGGTGAAAATTGTTCGTTAAAACGAACGAACGAACAGGCGTTCGCTAAATAACGAAACCGAAAAAAACCGATCTATAAAAAAACTAAACCGTGGGTTCTTAAAAAACCGTACGGTTTACCAAAGAAAACCGGCGGCGGCGGCTGTTGCCACTCCCGGCGAGGCGGCGGCGGGTCTGACGGGGCGGCAGGGCGAGGCGGCGGAGGCGGCTCCAGCGGGTCGGCGGGGGCGGCGGCGGGGCTAGGGTTTCGGCGGGGCGGGCGACTTGGGCCTCGGCGGGGTTGCGGGCTCGGCTTATAAAGCCGCCCGGGCGCAGTTTCCCGGCCGGACACGGCCCGGTAAGTCGGTTGACCTTTTAAAAAAATTCCACGCAGAACAACGAAGAAAAGAAATACTAAACAGACTCCAAAGGTCCTGAAATAAATTTTCCCCATCCTGTAAAAATCTACCGGGCAAGGTGAACATTTATTTGGGACTCTAATGCAATTTTAAAAAACACATATTTTTCCTAATTCAAATAAAATAGCGATAGAACTCGGAATAAAATTCTTATTTGGTGTTAATATTAAATCTCCAATATTTCTTTATTTTGAGGAAGTCATTTTATCCCCTCTCTTTTATTTTTATAAAAGAAATATTCAAAGAGAAAATAATTAAAATCAAACGATCCTCTTTTCAAAATTTGAGAAAACTCAAATATGAAAATAACGAAATTCCCAACTCTCTCCCTGGGTCCTTGAGTTGCGTAGAATTTCTAGGATCAAGCCAAAATGCAATAAAATATGATATGCAATGATGACCTAATGTATAACATTCGAAATTGAAAATTTGGGATGTTACAAACCAAACCCCCTTAAGATGAATCTCGCCCTCGAGATTCGGGTTGTCTAGAAAATAGGTGAGGGTGATCCTTCCGTAGGTCTTCCTCTTGTTCCCAGGTGGCTTCATCTTCGGTATGGTGGCTCCACTGAACCTTGCAAAAGTTGATAACTTTGCTGCATCTAACTCGGCTGGCAAACTCGAGAATCTTGACTGGTTTCTCTTCGTAGGTCAAATCGCTATCCAACTGAATCGCTTCCAGTGGCACTGTATCTCTCACAGGGATATCAGCCATCTCTGCGTGGCACTTCTTCAACTGAGAAACGTGGAACACATCGTGAACTCCTGACAATCCTTTCGGGAAATTCCAACTTGTAAGCAACTTCTCCCATACGTTCCAAATCTTTGTATGGTCCCACAAAACGTGGTGCTAACTTTCCCTTAACTCCAAAGCGCTTCACTCCTCGAAGTGGTGATACACGAAGATACACTCTGTCTCCGACTTTGTAAACTGTCTGCTTGCGTTTAGGATCCGCATAACTCTTCTACCTGGACTGGGCTACCTTGAGTCTATCGCGAATCAGCTTAACCTTCTCTTCAGACTCTTTAATCAAATCTGGTCCAAACAACTGTCGGTCTCCAACTTCATCCCACAACAACGGTGTCCTGCACCTCCTTCTGTACAATGCTTCGAAAGGGGCCATCTTCAAACTGGCTTGATAGCTGTAGTTGTAAGAGAACTCTGCGTAAGGCAATTTATCGTCCCAACTAGATCCATAATCTAGCGCACAAGCTCTCAACATGTCCTCCAAAATCTGATTGACTCTCTCAGTCTGTCCATCTGTCTGCGGGTGAAGAGCTGTACTGAACTCTAGCCTAGTTCCCAAAGTTTCATGCAACTGATTCCAAAACTTTGAGGTAAACTGGGTTCCTCTATCTGATACAATGGTCCTCGGAACTCCATGCAAACATACGATCCTGGTCATGTATATCTTTGCCAACTTAGCACTGGTGTAAGTGGTCTTCACTGGGATGAAATGAGCTACTTTCGTCAAACGATCGACTACAACCCATATCGAGTCATAGCCTGAACGAGTCCTGGGCAATCCCGTGATAAAATCCATGCCTAGCTTGTCCCACTTCCATTCGGGTATCGACAATGGTTGTAGCAATCCCGCTGGCTTCTGATGCTCTGCCTTCACTCTCTGACATACATCACAAACTGCTACATACTCCGCAATATCCTTCTTCATTCCGGTCCACCAGAAGCTATCCTTCAAATCCAGATACATCTTGGTATTTCCTTGGTGAATCGAATATGGCGAATCATGGGCCTCCTGCAAAATCAGCTTTATGATCTCCTGATCATTTGGCACATATACACGGTCCTCAAACCATAAGGTATCGTGCTCATCCTCACGAAATCCTTTAGCCTTTCCTTTTGCTCATCCTTTCCTTTATCTCGGTTATCTCCTTGTCCGTCTTCTGAGCTTCCCTGATCTTATCCATCAAAGTAGATTGAATCTCCAATGCTGCTACATAGCCTCTCGGAACTATCTCCAAACATAGCTCGCGAAGATCCTCTGCTAACTCCTTGGGTAACTCTCCGGTCATGAGTGTATTGACATGACTCTTGCGGCTCAACGCATCGGCTACAACGTTAGCCTTTCCAGGATTATAATGCAACTGCATATCATAATCCTTAATGAGTTCCAACCATCTCCTCTGCCTGAGATTCAACTCCTTCTGCGTGAAGATATACTTCAAACTCTTGTGATCCGTGTATACCTCACAATGGTTTCCGATGAGAAAATGTCTCCAAGTCTTCAACGCATGCACTACGGCAGCTAACTCCAAATCATGGGTAGCGTAATTCAACTCATGGGGTTTAAGCTGTCGTGGGGCATATGAAACAACTCTTCCCTCCTGCATAAGTACGGCTCCAAGTCCTCGACGAGAAGCGTCGCAATACACTTCATAATCCTTGCGTTGATCTGGCAGAATCAACACTAGTGATGTAACCAAGCGTTTCTTCAACTCCTGAAAACTAGCCTCGCATTCCTCAGTCCATTTGAACTTGGTGTCCTTCTTTAACAACTCCGTCATAGGCTTTGCAATCTTCGAGAAATTCTCAATGAACCTCCGGTAGTATCCTGCGAGTCCAAGAAAACTCCGGATCTCTCCAACTGACGTGGGTGCTTCCCAATTTGTCACAGTGACAACCTTGGTGGGGTCTACCACTATTCCTTCTCCGGATATAACATGTCCAAGGAATCCAACTTCCTTTGCTGAACTTGGCGTATAGCTGATGTTCTCTGAGCTTCCCAAGACCTAAACGCAAATGCTCTTTATGCACCTCTTCATTCTTCGAGTAGACCAGAATATCATCAATGAACACCACAACGAACTTATCCAAAAACTCCATAAACACCTTGTTCATCATGTTCCTAAAATAGGCAGGTGCGTTAGTCAGGCCAAATGACATAACAGTATACTCATATAGCCCATACCTCGTGGTAAAAGTTGTCATAGGTATATCCTGCTCTCGAATCTTCAGCTGGTGGTACCCTGATCGCAGATCGATCTTGGAAAACACTTTAGCTCCTTGCAGTTGATCAAACAAATCATTAATCATTGACAGTGGGTACTTGCTCTTGATCGTCACCTCTTTCAATCCTCGATAATCAACAGCCATCCTTAACGATCCATCCTTCTTCTCCACTAGAAGCACTGGTGATCCGCAAGGTTACGAACTTGGGCGAATATAACCTTTATCCAGTAACTCCTTAATCTGCTTCTTAATTTCCTCCAAATCCTTTGCGGGCATTCTGTACGATCTCTTAGATATTGGCCCTGTGCCTGGCAAAAGCTTAATCAAAAACTCAATGTCTCTATCCGGTGGCATGCCTGGCAACTCTTCTAGAAATACATCTGGGAAATCCTTCACCACTGGTACTTCTTCCTGTACAATTCCTGATAAGGAATTTACTTGAGTCCTACTCGGCACATGCCGGGATACATACTTGATCCTTCTTCCATCTGGGGTGGTGAGCAAAATTGACTTACTGGCGCAATCGATGTTTCCTCCATACATCGATATCCAATCCATACCCAGAATCATATCCAAACCTTGCGACTCCAAAATTATCAGATCTGAGGGGAAAACATGCCTACCTATGGTCAATGGCATCTGAAAACATCCTTGGCTTGCCATATACTCTGCTCCTGGCGAGCTCACTAACATAGGTGTACTAAGAACTTTGGTGGGAAGTTTATACTTATCCACAAATCCCCTTGATATGTATGAATGCGATGCACCAGTATCAAAAAGAACGACTGCAGTAAATGACTTAACCAAAAACTTACCTATTACTGCATCAGGCTGGGCTTCAACCTCCTCCACGTTAACGTGGTTCACTTGTCCCCTGTTGAAAGGGTTGGGCTTCTTCCCAGAGCTTCCATTGCCATTTCCATTCTTAGCTTCAGGAAATTCATTGGCGTAATGTACAGTCTTCTGGCACTTGTAGCAAGTAACGTGGCTTAGATCTTTCTTGGCGGGCGTTGCTGGGTTGGAACGGTTCTGTCCGTTGCTTCCTCCATTACCATTCCCGTTCTTGGAGCCACTATGGTTGTGCGAACTTCCTCCAGTGTGATTGTGACCTCCATGGTTATGCTGAAGGGGTCTCTGCTGAGCTCCAGAATTATACTTCCCTTGTCCATACTTCCTCTTGCGGTTGTCTATCTGCTACTGCTTCCCTTCAATCATGAGAGCTCTATCTACCAACTCGTGGTAGTTCTTGAAATTTGCCACCAACAACTGCATGCTCAGCTCATCATTTAGTACTTCCAGAAACTTCTCCTGCTTAGCTGCATCTGTAGCGATGTCATCTGGGGCATAACGTGCTAGCTTACTAAAGTCATCCACATACTGGCCAATTGTGCGTCCTCCTTGGCATAAGTTGCGAAACTCGCGCTTCTTCATGGCCATAGCTCCTATTGATACATGGGCAGTGCGAAAAGCCTGCTGGAACTGGTCCCATGTAACAGTGTCGATGGGGTAAGTGGCTGTGATATTCTCCCACCATGATGTTGCGGGTCCATCAAGCTGATGTGCGGCAAAATGCACTCTCTCCGCATCTGTGCATCCTGAAGTGGTCAACTCCCTTTCAATCTTGCGGAGCCAATCATCTGCAACTATCGGCTCGGTGCTAATGGAGAACACCGGCGGATTCAACCTTAGAAAACGGGCTAAGTGATCAACGGGTGGTGGTGGTGGTGGGTTGTTGTTGTTGTTCCCCTGATTCTGATTCTGGACTAGTATCTGCATCAATGCATTCTGCTGCTGGATCAACTGAGTGAGCTCCGGTGGGAAAGCAAATCCATTGTCGCGTCTCGGAGTCATCTGCTGGGTTTAGAAAAGATGAGAAAACAGAGTAGAATGAGGTCTAGGGGGAAAACACTACCCATATGCACATGAGACAAACACAATCATATCACTCAATCAATCAAGCAAGGGCATACAATCAGTCTATAACTATCGTTACAAAAGTGCTCGAACTACTACTATATACATGGGGAAATACTACTACTGATATGGTGGTCGACTAGAAAAATTGATCGGTCGAAGACTCCATGATATCCGCTCCAGCTTCATCAACATAGTCATCATCACTATCGTCGGGGTCCGAGTCGGTGTCGTCGATGATGATGTAGTTCTCCAGGCAAGTGGAATCGTCGTCTTCTCCTCCTGGCGCGGGATCTCTCATGAATACTCCGATCTTCTTTATCAGGTCGTCATTCTTCTCTAATAGTGTTGCGATTTCCTCCTCATATCCATCGCGTGTAGACTTGAGTTCTTCCTCCAGCTCCGTGATCCTTGTCATCGCCTTCTTCAAATCTGTCATGCCTGCGCACATCTGGTTCTCCTGGCGTCGAATGTGCTGGTTTAACTCCTGGATGAAAGTTGCAATCGATCTATCCTTCCTGGCGCTGATCATCTCCTATTGCTCATCTCAGCTCGCACAAATCTGGTAGATAGTATCCTTGAGATCCTTGTGGTAAACTTCTCCAATGCGTCCCATGGTGATGTGGGCTGCCATACTCTTTCCTGGACTCCAGGTTGGTGCATCAAAGGAAAACTCTATGGGCTCAGTGACTGGCGTGAATGTCCTTCCTGGAACTTGAACTTGAATCATCCAGCACTCCTCTTCTGGTAAAGTGGCGTTGTAAGTCCCGATGAAGCTTGGTATTCCAATGTTCAGGTATCTAGTGACTTCCTTCAAGTGTCGTCCAAAGGGGGTGTCTTCATCCGGTTGTGCAAACTTGTTCCTTGTGTCCGCCATCCTAAGGAGTAGAAAATGGAGAGGAGTCAGAAATGAGAAGAGAGTAGTGATCTAGGGCTTTAGCATAGTGGTCGTGTCCTACAGTCAGCGTGTGCTCTGATACCATCTTGTAGCGACCAGACCTCAAACAGTCTGATCTCTGTACATCAGTGTCATCCCTGGATCGGTAATGCTCACACGCACAGTACTTGAGGATTCATAACAGAGTAGCAAGCACACACTTATTACATCAGATGTCTCAAAAGAGAAATTATTACAGTAAATATGGCTTAAGGCCATCTAATACGATAACAGCGGAAGGCTTGGAAGATAAAGTGAGTCCATCAACTCCAACGGCAACACTGAGTGAAAGACAATGACCTATGGCTCCTTACTCGTCGTCTGAAAAGTCTGCAACATGATATGTTGCAGCCCGAAATGGGTCAGCACATGGAATATGCTGGCGAGGCAACACAAAAGAGCAATGAACTGAATAATGCTATCACTACATGCATATATGGCTGGTGGAGGCTGTATGGTTAAAATGTTTTGCGGAAAGCCAATTTTTCCCTACAACAAAGGAATAAATTTTATTTAACTATCATGGTAGTTGTTAAACATTGAGAAGGTTCACCCAACTCAATCCCAATTAAGCATCATCATTAAACCCAATCAAATTATATTAAGAGTGATGAGATCCACATGATAATCCAAGAACTAGATACTCAAGATGTCCATAACCGGGGACACGGCTAACCATGATTAGTTTTTACACTCTGCAGAGGTTTGCGCACTTTTCCCACAAGACTCGATCTCCTCCGTTGGATTTCTCGCACTACATAATGTTTGAGAAACGGATGACCGAGACACAGTATTTCCGAAGAGGTCCCCTTAACCGATAGATAGGCCGGTACACCCACAATCCCCTACATCTGCTAGCCCATCATGGAAAGGTTTCCCACAACTTACTCAACTATGCCAGAGCCCATAATGGCATGTGGCTGCACACATAAGTTTCTAGCATGAATAATCTTATGATTCCTTTGAGCCTGGGTGGCATTCCATAGGAGAATCACACGGTACCCCGGGATTTCCAAAAATACAGGCAACACAGGGTTCCCCAGGTGCCTCAATCCACCCAGATGTGTATTAAAGTTGCCACCTTAAGTTAACCATTAATTAACAATACTCACATCTGTCATGAATACACTCAAACCGAAACCACGGCTACGAGCATAGCATAGCAATATAAGCAACGTAGAAGTAACTCCCATAGGTTTGATAATAAATACGTGAATAGGTACTACCTCATCTACCTCCCAAACCCCCAATTTAATCAGATCCTAACCATGCAATTGCTTGAGGATTGATCTAATTTAATAAAACTGGGTAGTAAAGAGGTATGATCAAAGTGTTACTTGCCTTGCGGATGATCCGTGAACCCTAGAGACTCATAGTAGCACGCTTCGCACTCCGGGTACTCTATCGCAAACAAACAAGCATACAATAAGCAATCAAGCAAAGATGCACGGGTGAAACTCAAATAAGAAAATCTAACCAGAAAGTTCAACTTAAGAACTCCGGTTTGCAAAAAGAATCAAATCAAACGAAGCAACAAAACTCAAACTGCGAAAGAAACAAGCTTCGATTACTAATCTAGACTAAAGTCAAATTTTACTGCTTCAAAAACTTTTTTAAGTTGATTAAACAGAAAGAGGGCTTCGAGACGAAAATCTAGGCGCTTGAATCGCCTGATTCCGATAAACGAGCGAAAAGATAAACTAAAACGAAAATTGAATCAGAAGTCGCGATCGAAAATAATCGCGAAAAATCAAAGAAAAAGAAAAAATGACGAACAGGCTAACGAACGAACGTTCGCTGTCTGCGGCTAAACGGTGAAAATCGTTCGTTAAAACGAACGAACGAACAGGCGTTCGCTAAATAACTAAACCGAAAAAAAACCGATCTATATAAAAAACCGCGGGTTCTTAAAAAAACGTACGGTTTTCCAAAGAAAACCGGCGGCGGCGGCGGTTGCTACCTCCGGCAAGGCCGCGGCGGGTCCGACGGGGCGGCGGGGTGAGGCGGCGGCGCGGCTCCGGCGGGTCGGCGGCGGGGCGGCGCGGCGGCGGTGGCGCGCGGCGGTGGCTGCGGCGGGCTGGCGGGAGGCGGGTCTACGGTTTCGGCGGGGCGGGTGACTTGGCCCTCGGCGGGGTCGCGGGCTCATCTTATAAAGCCGCCCGGGCGCAGTGTCCCGGTGGGACACGGCCCGGTAACTCGGTTGACCTTTAAAAAAAACATTCCGCGCAGAACAACGAAGAAAAGAAATACTAAACGGACTCCAAAAATTCTGAAATAAATTTTCCCCATCCTCTAAAACTCTACCGAACAAGGTGAACATTTATTTGGGACTCTAATGGAAATTTAAAAAACGCATATTTTTCCTAATTCAAATAAAATAGCAATAAAACTCCGAATAAAATTCTTATTTGATTTTAATATTAAATCTCCAATATTTCTTTATTTTGAGGAAGTCATTTTATCCCCTCTCTTTTATTTTTAAAAGAAATATTCGAAGAGAAAATAATTAAAATCAAACGATCCTCTTTTCAAAATTTGAGAAAATCAAATATGAAAATAACGAAATTCACAACTCTCTCCGTGGGTCCTCGAGTTGCGTAGAATTTCTAGGATCAAGCCAAAATGCAATAAAATATGATATGCAATGATGACCTAATGTATAACATTCCAAATTGAAAATATGGGATGTTACAATTATAATTTTTCCCGTCTTCGTGCCTTCTGGCGCCGTTACCCAAAAGGGATTGACAACTCCTTTAACACGTCGGGTTGCGAGTGGCTGTTATTTGTGTGCAGGGGCTATTTACGTTTTGTTGCTTGGCTCTCCTACTGGTTCGATACCTTGGTTTCATTCCTAAGGGAAATACCTACCGTTGCTGTGCTACATCATCCTCTCCTTTTGGGGGAAAGACCGACGTAGTCTTAGCAAACATCATCAAGGGAATTTGTGGCGCTGTTGCCGGGGAGGATCTTCAATATAACCAGGTTCCTAATCACAAATCTCATCTCCTTGCAATTTACATTATTTGCCATTTGCCTCTCGTTTTCCTCTCCCCCACTTCACAAAAATTTGCCATTTTATTCGCCTCTCTTTCTCCGTTCACCGTTTCCTAGTCAGATCTATTCTCTACTTGCAATCATGAGTGATTTCGGTATGGCACCAACAGATGATGGCCTGACTCCTAAGATTGGACGTACAGGCAATCTGGATGCTAAAACTTTTATCTTGGGGGAAAAGAACGTATCCAAGAATTTTTTAGTTGTGTTGGAAATCTGAGTCTTGATGATGCCCCTATACTTAAAACTACTAGATCTTATGTGGATGCTGTTGGAAATATGCCCTAGTGGCAATAATAAAATGGTTATTATTATATTTCTTTGTTCATGATAATTGTCTATTGTTCATGCTATAATTGTATTATCCGGAAATCGTAATACATGTGTGAATACATAGACCACAACGTGTCCCTAGTAAGCCTCTAGTTGACTAGCTCGTTGATCAACAGATAGTCATGGTTTCCTGACTATGGGCATTGGATGTCATTGATAACGGGATCACATCATTAGGAGAATGATGTGATGGACAAGACCCAATCCTAAGCATAGCGCAAAGATCGTGTAGTTCGTTTGCTAGAGCTTTTCCAATGTCAAGTATCTTTTCCTTAGACCATGAGATCGTGTAACTCCCGGATGCCATAGGAGTGCTTTGGGTGTACCAAACGTCACAACGTAACAGGGTGACTATAAAGGTACACTACGGGTATCTCTGAAAGTGTCTGTTGGGTTGACACGGATCGAGACTGGGATTTGTCACTCCGTATGACGGAGAGGTATCTCTATGCCCACTCGGTAATGCATCATCATAATGAGTTCAATGTGACTAAGGAGTTAGCCATGGGATCATGCATTACGGTACGAGTAAAGTGACTTGCCGGTAATGGGATTGAAGAAGGTATTGGGATACCGATGATCGAATCTCGGGCAAGTAACATACCGATTGACAAAGGGAATTGTATACGGGATTGATTGAATCCTCGACATCGTGGTTCATCCGATGAGATCATCGCGGAACATGTGGGAGCCAACATGGGTATCCAGACCACGGTGTTGGTTATTGACTGGAGAGGCTTCTCGGCCATGTCTGCATGTCTCCCGAACCCGTAGGGTCTACACACTTAAGGTTCGGTGACGCTAGGGTTGTAGAGATATTAGTATGCGGAAACCCGAAAGTTGTTCGGAGTCTCGGATGAGATCCCGGACGTCACGAGGAGTTCCGGAATGGTCCGGAGGTGAAGAATTATATATAGGAAGTCCAGTTTCGGCCACCGGGAAAGTTTCGGGGGTTATCGGTATTGTACCGGGACCACCGGAAGGGTCCCAGGGGTCCACCGGGTGGGGCCACCTGTCCCGGAGGGCCCCATGGGCTGAAGTGGGAAGGGAACCAGCCCCTAGTGGGCTGGGGCGCCCCCCTTGGGCCTCCCCCTGCGCCTAGGGTTGGAAACCCTAGGGGTGGGGGGCGCCCCACTTGACTTGGGGGGGGGGGAGTTTCCCCCTGGCCGCCGACCCCCTTGTAGATGGGTTCCAGGGCCGGCGCCCCCCTCCAGGGGGCCTATATATAGTGGGGGGGATTGAGGGCAGCAGCAACACATCCCCTGGCGCCTCCCTCTCCCCCTGCAACACCTCTCCCTCTCGCAGAAGCTTGGCGAAGCCCTGCCGAGATCCCCGCTACTTCCACCACCACGCCGTCGTGCTGCTGGATCTCCATCAACCTCTCCTTCCCCCTTGCTGGATCAAAAAGGAGGAGACGTCGCTGCTCCGTACGTGTGTTGATCGCGGAGGTGCCGTCCGTTCGGCACTCCGTCATCGGTGATTTGGATCACGGCGAGTACGACTCCATCAACCCCGTTCACTTGAACGCTTCCGCTCGCGATCTACAAGGGTGTGTAGATGCACTCCTTTCCCCTCGTTGCTAGTATACTCCATAGATGGATCTTGGTGATGCGTAGGAAATTATAAAATTCTGCTACGATCCCCAACAGTGGCATCATGAGCCAGGCCTATGCGTAGTTACTATGCACGAGTAGAACACAAAGCAGTTGTGGGCGTAGATGTTGTCAATTCTTCTTGCCACTACTAGTCTTATCTTGTTTCGGCGGTATTGTGGGATGAAGCGGCCCGGACCGACCTTACACGTACGCTTACGTGAGACAGGTTCCACCGACTGACATGCACTAGTTGCATAAGGTGGCTAGCGGGTGTCTGTTTCTCCCACTTTAGTCGGAACGGATTCGATGAAAAGGGTCCTTATGAAGGGTAAATAGAAATTGGCATATCACGTTGTGGTTTTACGTAGGTAAGAAACGTTCTTGCTAGAAACCTATAGAAGCCACGTAAAAACTTGCAACAACAATTAGAGGACGTCTAACTTGTTTTTGAAGCATGTGCCTTGTGATGTGATATGGCCAAAAAGATGTGATGAATGATATATGTGATGTATGAGATTGATCATATTCTTGTAATAGGAATCACGACTTGCATGTCGATGAGTATGACAACCGGCAGGAGCCATAGGAGTTGTCTTTATTATTTTGTATGACCTGCGTGTCATTGAATAACGCCATGTAAATTAATTTACTTTATTGCTAAATGTGTTAGCCATAGAAGTAGAAGTAATCGTTGGCGTGACAACTTCATGATGACACGATGATGGAGATCATGATGATGGAGATCATGGTGTCATGCCGCTGACGAAGATGATCATGGCGCCCCGAAGATGGAGATCAAAGGAGCAAAATGATATTGGCCATATCATGTCACTATTTGATTGCATGTGATGTTTATCATGTTTTTCATCTTATTTTCTTAGAATGACGGTAGTAAGTAAGATGATCCGTTATAATAATTTCAAGAAAGTGTTCCCCCTAACTGTGCACCATTGCGAAGGTTCGTTGTTTCGAAGCACCACGTGATGATCGGGTGTGATAGATTCTAACGTTCGCGTACAACGGGTGTTGACGAGCCTAGCGTGTACAGACATGGCCTCGGAACACACGCAAAACACTTAGGTTGACTTGACGAGCCTAGCATGTACAGACATGGCCTCGGAACACGGATGACCGAAAGGTCGAGCATGAGTCGTATAGAAGATATGATCAACATGGAGATGTTCACCGATCTTGACTAGTCCGTCTCACGTGATGATCGGACACGGCCTAGTTAACTCGGATCATGTTTCACTTAGATGACTAGAGGGATGTATATCTGAGTGGGATTTCATTGAATAATTTGATTAGATGAACTTAATTATCATGAAATTAGTCTAAAATCTTTACAATATGTCTTGTAGATCAAATGGCCCACGTTGTCCGCAACTTCAACGTGTTCCTAGAGAAAACCAAGCTGAAAGATGATGGCAGCAACTATACGGACTGGGTCCGGAACCTGAGGATCATCCTCATAGCTGCCAAGAAAGATTATGTCCTAGAAACACCGCTAGGTGAAGCACCCATCCCAGAGAACCAAGACGTTATGAACGCTTGGCAATCATGTGCTGATGATTACTCCCTCGTTCAGTGCGGCATGCTTTACAGCTTAGAACCGGGGCTCCAAAAGCATTTTGAGAAACATGGAGCATATGAGATGTTCGAAGAGCTGAAAATGGTTTTCCAAGCTCATGCCCGGGTCGAGAGATATGAAGTCTCCGACAAGTTCTTCAGCTATAAAATGGAGGAAAATAGTTCTGTTAGTGAGCACATACTCAGAATGTCTGGGTTACACAACCGCTTGTCTCAGCTAGGAGTTAATCTCTCGGATGACGCGGTCATTGACAGAATCCTTCAGTCGCTTCCACCGAGCTACAAGAGCTTCATGATGAACTTCAATATGCAGGGGATGGAAAAGACCATTCCTGAGGTATATTTAATGCTGAAATCAGCGGAGGTGGAGATCAGAAACCAACATCAAGTGTTGATGGTGAATAAAACCACTAAGTTCAAGAAGGGCAAGGGTAAGAAGAACTTCAAGAAAGACGGCAAGGGAGTTGCCGCGCCCGGTAAGCCAGTTGCCGGGAAGAAGTCAAAGAATGGACCCAAGCCTGAGACTGAGTGCTTTTATTGCAAGGGAAGTGGTCACTGGAAGCGGAACTGCCCCAAATACTTAGCGGACAAGAAGGCCGGCAACACCAAAGGTATATGTGATATACATGTAATTGATGTGTACCTTACCAGTACTCGTAGTAGCTCCTGGGTATTTGATACCTGTGCGGTTGCTCATATTTGTAACTCAAAACAGGAGCTGCGGAATAAGCGGAGACTGGCGAAGGACGAGGTTACGATGCGCGTCGGGAATGGTTCCAAGGTCGATGTGATCGCCGTCGGCACGCTGCCTCTGCATTTACCTACGGGATTAGTTTTAAACCTCAATAATTGTTATTTAGTGCCAGCTTTGAGCATGAACATTGTATCTGGATCTCGTTTAATTCGAGATGGCTACTCATTTAAATCCGAGAATAATGGTGGTTCTATTTATATGAGAGATATGTTTTATGGTCATGCCCCGCTGGTCAATGGTTTATTCTTGATGAATCTCGAACGTGATGTTACACATATTCATAGTGTGAATACTAAAAGATGTAAAGTTGATAACGATAGTCCCACATACTTGTGGCACTGCCGCCTTGGTCACATTGGTGTCAAGCGCATGAAGAAGCTCCATGCAGATGGACTTTTGGAGTCTCTTGATTACGAATCATTTGACACGTGTGAACCATGCATCATGGGTAAGATGACCAAGACTCCGTTCTCCGGAACAAAGGAGCGAGAAACCAACTTATTGGAAATCATACATACCGATGTGTGCGGTCCAATGAGTGTTGAGGCTCACGGGGGCTATCGTTATGTTCTCACTCTCATTGATGACTTGAGTAGATATGGGTATGTTTACCTGATGAAACACAAGTCTGAAACCTTTGAAAAGTTCGAGGAATTTCAGAGTGAAGTGGAGAATCAACGTGACAGGAAAATCAAATTCTTACGATTAGATCATGGAGGAGAATATTTAAGTCGCGAATTTGGTACACACTTAAGGAAATGTGGAATAGTTTCACAACTCACACCGCCTGGAACACCTCAGCGAAATGGTGTGTCCGAACGTCGTAATCGCACTCTATTGGATATGGTGCGATCTATGATGTCTCTTACCGATCTACCGCTCTCATTTTGGGGCTATGCTTTAGAGACTGTCGCATTCACTTTAAATAGGGCTCCGTTGAAATCCGTTGAGACGACACCGTATGAATTGTGGTTTGGGAAGAAACCTAAGCTGTCGTTTCTAAAAGTTTGGGGATGCGATGCTTATGTCAAGAAACTTCAACCTGAAAAGCTCGAACCCAAGTCGGAAAAATGCGTCTTCATAGGATACCCTAAGGAAACCATTGGTATACCTTCTAACTCAGATCCGAAGGCAAAATCTTTGTTGCCAAAAACGGGTCCTTTCTGGAGAAAGAGTTTCTCTTGAAAGAATTAAGTGGGAGGAAAGTGGAACTTGATGAGGTGATAGTCACCCCTTCCGAACCAGAAAGTAGCGCAGTGCGGGAAGATGTTCCTGTGGTGCCTACACCAACTGGGGAGGAAGTTAATGATGATGATCATGAAGCTTCGGATCAAGTTACTACTGAACTTCGAAGGTCCACAAGGACACGTTCCGCACCAGAGTGGTACGGCAACCCTGTCCTGGAAATCATGTTGTTAGACAACGGTGAACCTTCGAACTATGAAGAAGCGATGGCGGGCCCGGATTCCGACAAATGGCTAGAAGCCATGAAATCTGAGATAGGATCCATGTATGAAAATGAAGTATGGACTTTGACTGACTTGCCCGATGATCGGCCAGCCATAGAAAATAAAGGGATCTTTAAGAAGAAGACAGACGCAGATGGTAATGTGACCATCTATAAGGCTCGACTTGTCACTAAGGGTTATCGACAAGTTCAAGGGGTTGACTACGATGAGACTTTCTCACCCGTAGCGAAGCTGAAGTCCATCCGCATCATGTTAGCAATTGCCGCATACTATGATTATGAGATATGGCAGATGGACGTCAAAACGGCATTCCTTAACGGCTTCCTTAAGGAAGAATTGTATATGATGCAGCCGGAAGGTTTTGTCGATCCTAAGAATGCTAACAAAGTATGCAAGCTCCAACGCTCAATCTATGGGCTGGTGCAAGCATCTCGGAATTGGAACATTCGCTTTGATGAGATGATCAAAGCGTTTGGGTTTACATAGACTTATGGAGAAGCCTGTGTTTACAAGAAAGTGAGTGGGAGCTATGTAGCATTTCTCATATTATATGTGGATGACATACTATTGATGGGAAATGATATAGAATTCTTGGAAAGTATAAAGGCCTATTTGAATAAGTGTTTTTCAATGAAGGACCTTGGAGAAGCTGCTTATATATTAGGCATCAAGATCTATACAGATAGATCAAGACGCCTCATTGGTCTTTCATAGAGTACATACCTTGACAAGATATTGAAGAAGTTCAATATGGATCAGTCCAAGAAGGGGTTCTTGCCTGTATTGCAAGGTGTGCAATTGAGCACGGCTCAATGCCCGACCACGGCAGAAGATAGAGAAAAGATGAGTGTCATCCCCTATGCCTCGGCGATAGGGTCTATTATGTATGCCATACTGTGTACCAGACCTGATGTAAACCTTGCCGTAAATTTGGTAGGTAGGTACCAAAGTAATCCCGGCATGGAACACTGGACAGCGGTCAAGAATATCCTGAAGTACCTGAAAAGGACTAAGGATATGTTTCTCGTTTATGGAGGTGACGAAGAGCTCGTCGTAAAGGGTTACGTCGACGCTAGCTTCGACACAGATCTGGATGACTCGAAGTCACAAACCGGATACGTGTACATTTTGAATGGAGGGGCAGTAAGCTGGTGCAGTTGCAAGCAAAGCGTCATGGTGGGATCTACATGTGAAGCGGAGTACATGGCGGCCTCAGAGGCAGCACAGGAAGCAGTCTGGATAAAGGAGTTCATTACCGACCTAGCGGTGATTCCCAATGCGTCGGGCCCGATGACTCTCTTTTGTGACAACACTGGAGCTAGTGCCCTTGCCAAGGAGCCCAGGTTTCACAGGAAGACCAGGCATATCAAGCGTCGCTTCAACTCCATTCGTGAAAGTGTTCAGAATGGAGATATAGATATTTGTAAAGTACATACGGACCTGAATGTAGCAGATCCGTTGACTAAACCTCTCCCTAGAGCAAAACATGATCAACACCAGAACGCTATGGGTGTTCGATTCATCACAATGTAACTAGATTATTGACTCTAGTGCAAGTGGGAGACTGTTGGAAATATGCCCTAGAGGCAATAATAAAATGGTTATTATTATATTTCTTTGTTCATGATAATTGTCTATTGTTCATGCTAGAATTGTATTATCTGGAAATCGTAATACATGTGTGAATACATAGACCACAACGTGTCCCTAGTAAGCCTCTAGTTGACTAGCACGTTGATCAACAGATAGTCATGGTTTCCTGACTATGGACATTGGATGTCATTGATAACGGGATCACATCATTAGGAGAATGATGTGATGGACAAGACCCAATCCTAAGCATAGCGCAAAGATCGTGTAGTTCGTTTGCTAGAGCTTTTCCAATGTCAAGTATCTTTTCCTTAGACCATGAGATCATGTAACTCCCGGATGCCGTAGGAGTGCTTTGGGTGTACCAAACATCACAACGTAACTGGGTGATTATAAAGGTACACTACGGGTATCTCTGAAAGTGTCTGTTGGGTTGACACGGATCGAGACTGGGATTTGTCACTCCGTATGACGGAGAGGTATCTCTGGGACCACTCGGTAATGTATCATCATAATGAGCTCAATGTGACTAAGGAGTTAGCCACGGGATCATGCATTACGGTACGAGTAAATTGACTTGCCGGTAACGAGATTGAACAAGGTATTGGGATACCGATGATCGAACCTCGGGCAAGTAACATACCGATTGACAAAGGGAATTGTATACGGGATTGATTGAATCCTCGACATCATGGTTCATCCGATGAGATCATCGTGGAACATGTGGGAGCCAACATGGGTATCCAGATCGGCTGTTGGTTATTGACCGGAGAGGCGTCTCGGTCATGTCTGCATGTCTCCCGAACCCGTAGGGTCTACACACTTAAGGTTCGGTGACGCTAGGGTTGTAGAGATATTAGTATGCGGAAACCCGAAAGTTGTTCGGAGTCCCGGATGAGATCCCGGACGTCACGAGGAGTTCCGGAATGGTCCGGAGGTGAAGAATTATATATCGGAAGTCCAGTTTCGGCCACCGGGAAAGTTTCGGGGGTTATCGGTATTGTACCGGGACCACCGGAAGGGTCCCGGGGGTCCACCGGGTGGGGCCACCTGTCCCGCAGGGCCCCATGGGCTGAAGTGGGAGGGGAACCAGCCCCTAGTGGGCTGGGGTGCCCCCCCTTGGGCCTCCCCCTGTGCCTAGGGTTGGAAACCCTAGGGGTGGGGGCGCCACACTTGACTTGGGGGGGAAGTTTCCCCCCTGGCCGCCGCCCCCCCTTGTAGATGGGTTCCAGGGCTGGCGCCCCCCCCCTCCAGGGGGCCTATGTATAGTGGGGGGAGGGAGGGCAGCAGCAACACAGCCCCTGGCACCTCCCTCTCCCCCTGCAACACCTCTCCCTCTCGCAGAAGCTTGGCGAAGCCCTGCCGAGATCCCCGCTACTTCCACCACCACGCCGTCGTGCTGCTGGATCTCCATCAACCTCTCCTTCCCCCTTGCTGGATCAAGAAGGAGGAGACGTCGCTGCTTCGTACGTGTGTTGAACGCGGAGGTGCCGTCCGTTCGGCACTCGGTCATCGGTGATTTGGATCACGGCGAGTACGACTCCATCAACCCTGTTCACTTGAACGCTTCCGCTAGCGATCTACAAGGGTATGTAGATGCACTCCTTTCTACTCGTTGCTAGTATACTCCATAGATGGATCTTGGTGATGCGTAGGATATTTTAAAATTCTGCTACGATCCCCAACAGATTCTATTTCAACCCTAGTTCTGAAACTTGAAAGTAAATTTATCCGCACTCATCCTACTTTGCGAAGATTGTTTTCTGAGCTTCCCGAAATAAAGAATCGTAGAGCCAAAAAGTTGGCCACTCTCGTTCTTATGAACGAGTTTGACTACATAATTCGGGAAGCTAGGGAAATCTTTAATTTTTATGGCATGAATCGTGAAAAACCCGTGATAGATGAAATTCTTTACAATAGTGACTATGCACTAAGGCATTTGCTTGGGGATAATAAGATCTTTCATGATAATCTTAAAAAGGAGGTCCCCGTTCTAGAAATAATCCAACAAGTTTTTAATAATGTTAATCAACACTATTCTATTGTTGCGGGAAATCAAAGGTGTTATGATGAAAACCAACTAAGGAATGCTAAAGTTTCTATGGATAATATGTTTTAGGTTGTGTTTACAAAACCTCCTTGCTTTATGCCTAGCTAAGGGCGTAAAACTATATCGCTTGTTGGGAGGCAACCCAATGAATAAAATTTATTTTTGCTTTTTTGCTTTCTGTTCTTGTGTGTTTACACAATTATGCTACTGGTATTATTGTGTTTTTTGTGTTTTAGTTAGTGTTTGTGCCAAGTAAAGCCTATAGGATCTTCTTGGATGATAGTTGTTTGATCTTGCTGAAAAAGACAGAAACTTTGTGCTCACGAAAATATTTTTCATAAATCACAGAAAAGAGCTTTTTCCCTGATTCTTTTTGCAGAAGATTAATATACAAATTACCCTGGTCGTCCTATTTTTGTAGAATTTTTGGAGTTCCAGAAGTATTCGCCAAAGTCAGATTACTACAGACTGTTCTGTTATGACATATTCTGTTTTCTTTGTGTTGTGTGCTTATTTTGATGGCTCTATGGTTTTATTTGATGAGTTTTTGCCATATAAAGTTGGAATACTGTAGATATAATACAAAAACAAAATATGAATTGGTTTTATACAACACTTATAGTAGTGGTTTGCTTTCTTATACTAACGGATCTCACAAAAGTTTTGTTGAGTTATGTGTGATTGAAGTTTTCAAGTTTTGGGTTATCTTACGATGAATGAAGGAAGGATGTAAGAGCCTAAGCATGGGGATGCCCCAGCATCCCATTCTATTACCCAAGAATGAGCAACCAACTAAGCTTGGGGATGCCCCCGAGTGGCATCTCCGCTTTCTTCCAACAACTATCGATATTTTACTCGAGGCTATATTTGTATTCGTCACATGATATGTGTTTTGCTTGGAGCGTCTTGTATGATATGTGTCTTTGCTTGTTTTATTTTGTGTTTTAAGTCATCAATCCTTGCTGGACACACCTATTTGAGAGAGCCGAAATTATATCATGACTTCTTAGAATTGCTCTCTATGCTTCACTTAAATCTTTTATGAGCTAGGACTTGCTCTAGTGCTTCACTTATATCGTTTTGAGCATGGTGTGCTTAGTATTTTTGAAGAAATGCTCTCTTGCTTCACTTAGATTTATTTGAGAGTTA
Organism: Aegilops tauschii subsp. strangulata; assembly: GCF_002575655.3. NCBI lineage: Eukaryota > Viridiplantae > Streptophyta > Magnoliopsida > Poales > Poaceae > Aegilops > Aegilops tauschii. The sequence goes on along the minus strand of NC_053040.3, from coordinate 67,247,165 downwards.
GTAAAATTTTGTAGAAATTCTCTCTTGCTTCACTTAAATTTTTTTGAGAGAAAGAAAATTTGTTATGCTCATGATCTTCACTTATATTTGTTTGAGCTTATTAAAAGCAACACATGAAAATTAGTCCCAAAGTGATAGATATCCAAGAAGGATAAAGAAAAGAAAATTTCATGAAGATCATTGGACAAAATAAACTTGATTCTAAGTAATAGTTTTGAGATATGATGATGTGATATGTGAGTTATGTTGATGAGCAATTGTGCTCTAGTAAGAATATTGGTGTTAAGGTTTGTGATTCCCTATGCATGCACGAAAGTCAATAATCATGCAATGAAAATTATATCCTACTTATGGTGCATTATTCGGTATTAATTATGCTTAATGCTTAATTATGAGATTACTCGTTTCTTGGTTGGTCGCTTCTCAATCTTTTTGCTAGCCTTCATTTTGCACCAAGTATGATCTCTACTTCTTCATCCAAAATCCTTTAAACCAGTTTTGCCACATGAGTCCACTATATCTACCTATTTGCGGTAATCTTTTGCCGTTCTAAGAAAATTTGCATGTGCCATCTCTAATTTTCAAAATAAACTTCTCTTTTGTGTGTTTGTTTCGCTCGCGGAACGGTAACAGGTGGCTAATATTTTCCATGCTAGATGTGTTATTCTCACGATGAGTGTTTATTCACTTGTAATTGCACGAGAGTAAGGCAAAGGTTTTATGGATGCCCAGTCCCGAAATGCAAAAAAAATATTTACTTTATGTTGTCAAATAATAAATTCCTTGGAAAGTGTTGGTATGGAGGGCACCCGTGGATACGGCTAGCCATGGAAAGTGAAAAATGGTGGAAAAAGGAATAACCTTTATTTTCTGTTTGGGAACCGCCTATGGCATATCTAGCATGGAAAGTGTTCGTAGCTCTGAGTCGTTTTCGATGGTGGGATGGATACACCTCCCAAAATGTTTTTATCTCAAATTTTTCTCTTTGAGCTCTGGCACCTCTACAAATCCCTACTTCCCTCAGCGAAGGGCCTTTCTTTTACCTTATATGCAATTTTTATTTTTTGAATTTGAGTCTCCATCTTCTCTTACAAAAGCACCAACTAGGAGGCAATATGATCGTGCTCAAGTATTGGGTGTACTTAATATTCGAGTGTGTTTCATGAATGGATCAATGTTTGAGCATGATGGGCTAGGGATAACTTATTTTAGCGTTGATATTTTGAAAGACATGGTTGCTTGTTGATATGCTTGAGTATCTAAATTATTATGTCAAAACTAGACTATTGATTTGAATCACATAAAAGTCCAAATGTCCATGCTATAAAGAAAAGAATATGTGATGACTTGATGAACAACACTCCACATCAAAAATTCTGTTTTTATCACTTACCTACTATGAGGACGAGTAGGAGTTAAGCTTGGGGATGCTGATACGTCTCCAACGTATCTATAATTTTTGATTGTTCCATGCTGTTTTATTATCAATCTTGGATGTTTTATAATCATTTTATAGTCATTTTATATCATTTTTGGTACTAACCTATTGACATAGTGCCAAGTGCTAGTTGCTGTTTTTTCCATGTTTTTTACATCGCAGGAAATCAATATCAAACGGAGTCCAAATGCCACGAAACTCCATGATGATTTCTTATGGGCCAGAAGGAAGGCAATGGGCCCTGGTTGCACCTGGGGGGTCCCTCGAGGGGGCACAACCCACCAGGGCGCGCCAGGAGGCCCAGGCGCGCCCTGGTGGGTTGTGCCCACCTCGGGTGCCCCCGAAACGTCTCTTTGCTCTATAAATACCCCAAAAATCTACAAATCATAGGGGAGTTGACAAAATATTCATCCAGCCGCCGCAGAGTCTAGAACTACCAGATCCAATCTAGACACCATCACGGAGGGGTTCACCACTTCCATTGGTTCCTCTCCGATGATGCGTGAGTAGTTCTTTGTAGACCTTCGGTGTCCGTAGTTAGTAGCTAGATGGCTTTCTCTCTCTCGCTGAATTCTCAATACAATGGTCTCTTGGAGATCCATATGATGTAACTCTTTTTGCGGTGTGTTTGTTGGGATCTCATGAACTTGGAGTTTATGATCAGTTATATCTTTTTATATCCATGAAAGTTATTTGAGTTTCTTTGATCTCTTATATGCATGATCTTTTATAGCCTTGTATTTTTCTCCGATATTTGGGTTTTGTTTGGCCAACTTGATCTATTTATCTTGCAATGGGAAGAGGTGCCCGGTAGTGGGTTTGATGTTACGGTGCTTGATCCCAGTGACAGAAAGGGAACCGACACGTATGTATCATTGCTACTAAGGATAACAAGACGAGATCTATATCTACCGCCATATAGATAAACGGATCTTGTCTACATCATGTCATCGTTCTTATTGCATTACTCCGTTTTTCCAATAACTTAATACACTGGATGCATGCTGGATAGCGGTCGATGTGTGGAGTAATAGTAGTAGATGCAGGCAGGAGTCGGTCTACTAATCTCGGACGTGATGCCCATGTAATGATCATTGCCTGGATATCGTCATGATTATTTGAAGTTCTATCAATTGCCCAACAGTAATTTGTTTACCCACTGTTTGCTATTTTTCTCGATAGAAGCCACTAGTGAAACCTACGGCCCCCGGGTCTTCTTTCTCATATATTTGCCTTGCGATCTATTTTTCCTTTGCATTTTTATTCAGATCTATTATCCTAAAAATACAAAAATATCTTGCTGCACTTTATTTTATTTGTGATATATTATTTCAATCTATTATAATTTTTCCCGTCTTCGTGCCTTCTGGCGTCGTTACCCAAAAGGGATTGACAACCCCTTTAACACGTTGGGTTGCGAGTGGCTGTTATTTGTGTGCAGGGGCTATTTACGTTTTGTTGCTTGGTTCTCCTACTGGTTCGATACCTTGGTTTCATTACTGAGGGAAATACCTACCGTTGTTGTGCCACATCATCCTCTCCTCTTGGGGGAAACACCGACGTAGTCGTAGCAAACATCATCAGGTACTCTATTGATACACTTGATGTATGTTTTTGCACTCAACTCGCGGATTCCCGAGGTGACATTGGGGTAATCTATGCATAGGGGTTGATGCAAGTTTTCGCCCTTGTTTCTCCGGTAGAAATCTTGGGGCTCTCTTTGAGGTTCTTTATGTTGGATTGAATACTATGAATCAGAAGTTGTTTGATGCATATCCTATAATTGACCTGCGGATACTTGTGGTGAGATTGGAGTATCTAGGTGACATTAGGGTTGATTGATGTGTGTCATATGGTGTTATTTTTCTATGAACTCTAGGGGTGGTTTGTGACACTTATAGGAATAGCTCAATGGGTTGATCGGAAAGAATAACTTTGAGGTGGTTTCGTACCCTATAAGCAATTTCATCTTATGTTCTCCACGATAGGAACTTTGGAGTGACTTTTGTCACACGCTGAGGGATTGCCATATGACCTAATTATGTTATCATTGTTGAGAGAACTTGCGCTAGTGAAAGTATGAACCCTAGGCCTTGTTTCCAGGCATTGCAATACCGTTTTCGCTCAATTTTACTACTTGATAGCTTGCTGTTTTAATATTTTCATATTACAAAAACCTATATCTACCATCCATATTGCACTTGTATCACCATCTCTTCGTCGAACTAGTGCACCTATACAATTTACCATTGTATTGGGTGTGTTGGGGACACAAGAGAATCTTTGTTATTTGGTTGCAGGGTTGTTTGAGAGAGACCATCTTCATCCTACGCCTCCCACGGATTGATAAACCTTAGGTCATCCACTTGAGGGAAATTTGCTACTGTCCTACAAAACACTGCGCTTGGAGGCCCAACACGAGTCTACAAGAAGAAGCTTGCGTTGTAGACATCAAGCTCTTTTCTGGCGCCGTTGCCGGGGAGGCTAGGTAAACGACACTCACATCCCGTCAACAAAACTCATTTCTGGTGCCGTTGTCGGGGAGGTTAGTGCTTGAAGGTATATCTTTAGATCTTGCAATTGAATCTTTTAGTTTCCTGTTTTATCACTTGTTTAGTTTATAAAATAAAACTAAAAAAATGGAATTGAGGTGCCTCATGCGCTTCGTCTTTATAATGTCTTTCATGAAAATGATGGAAAGGAAAATTGTGCTCTAGTACTAGAAGAAGAAGTCAATAAAATGTTTGGCACTAAATCTTTAAATGATGAGCATGATTGCAATGTTGTTAGTATGAATTCTTTGAATATCCATGATGCTAATGGTATGCAAAGCCATAAGCTTGGGGATGCTATGTTTGATGAAGATGATATTTTTAGTCCCCGAAGTTTTGATAAGCAAATTTACTATGATGAAAGCATGCCTCCTATCTATGATGATTATTGTGATGACTTGTATGCTATAAAGAATAAAGATAACCATGAAACTTGTCATCATGATTTTAATTTTCAATTGGATTATGCCTCACACGATAGTTATTTTGTTGAGTTTGCTACCACTACTATTTATGAGAATAAATTTGCTTATGTGGAGAGTTGTAAAGTTTCTATGCTTATGAATCATGAAAAGAATGCTTTATGTGATAGTTATATTGTTGAATTCATTCATGATGCTACTGAAAATTATTATGAGAGAGGAACTTATGCTTTTACATATTGCAATAATATCAAGTTTCCTCTCTATGTGTTGAAAATTTTGAAGTCATGCTTGTATTGCCTTCCTATGCTAGTTGATTCTTGTTCCCATAAATTGTTTTCTCACGAAATCCCTATGCATAGGAAGTGGGTTAGCCTAAATGTGCTATTCATATGCTTCATGATGCTTCCATTATGTTTCAATTCTTATCTTTTATGTGGGCATGATTGACATCATCATGCCTAGCTAGAAAGGCATTAAAGAAAAACGCTTGTTGGGTACAACCCAACACTAATACCTACTATTTTTATGTGTTCACATGATTAAACTAAAGTATTAATCATGTTTTACAGATTTTGTTTCAATAAAGTGCCAAGTAAAGCCTTTGGGATAGTGTGGATGATAGTTGACTTGATTCTGTGCAAACCAGAAACATTTGCTTCAAGTCACAGAATTTTTTAAATTCACTGGAGCGCGATAAAATTCTGATTTGTTTTACACATTATTGATATACAATTTGCCTCTGTTGTCCTAATTTTTCAGCATTTTTGGAGTTACAGAAGTATGGAAAGTTTCTAGATTACTACTGTCTGTTCCGTTTTTGACAGATTCTGTTTTCATTGTGTTGTTTGCTTATTTTGATGAATCCATGGGTAGCATCGGAGGGTTTGAACCATGGAGAAGTTGGAATACAGTAGATATAACACCAATATGAATTTAGAATGAGTTCACAACAGTACCAAAAGTGGTGATTTTATTTTCTTATACTAACAGAGCTTACGAGTTTTCTGTTGAGTTTTGTGTTGTGAAGTTTTCAAGTTTTGGGTGAAGTTTCGATGGACTGCGCCGTAAGGAGTGGCAAGAGCCTAAGCTTGGGGATTCCCAAGGAACCCCAAGGTAATATTCAAGGACAACCAATCATCTAAGCTTGGGGATGCCCAAGGCACCCCAAGGCATCCCCTCTTTCGTCTTCGTTCACCGGTAACCTTACTTGGAGCTATATTTTTATTCACCACATGATATGTGTTTTGCTTGGAGCGTCATTTTATTTTATAAGGTGCTTGCTGTTTGAGTAAAATCCCAAGATCTAAAATTTTATTTATGAGAAGGAGTCTTCACATAGTTACATAATTATTCAACAACTCATTGTGCTTCGCTTATATCTTTTGGAGTAGTTTGTCATTTGCTCTAGTGCTTCACTTATATCTTTTTAGAACACTGCGGTGGTTTTATTTTGAAGAAATTGATGAACTCTCATGCTTCACCTATATTATTCTGAGAGTCTTTAAATAGCATGGTAATTTGCTTAGCCTATTAATTTAGTCCTAATACGATGGGAATCCAAGAGGGATATAATAAAAACTTTCATATAAAGTGCATTGAATACTATGATAAGTTTGATTCCTTATGATTGTTTTGAGATATAAAGATGGTGATATTAGAGTCATGCTGGTGAGTAATTGTGGATTGTAGAAATACTTGTGTTAAAGTTTGTGATTCCCGTAGCATGCACGTATCGTGAACCGTTATGTGATGAACTCGGAGCATGATTTATTTATTGATTGTCTTCCTTGTGATTGGCGGTCGGGGACGAGCGATAATCTTTTCCTACCAATCTATCCCCCTAGGAGCATGCGCGTAGTACTTCATTTCGATAACTAATAGATTTTTGCAATAAGTATGTGAGTTCTTCATGACTAATGTTGAGTCCATGGATTATACGCACTCTCACCCTTCCACCATTGCTAGCCTCTCAAGTACCAGCAACTTTCGCCAGTACCATACACCCACCATATACCTTTCTCAAAACAGCCACCATACCTACCTATTATGGCATTTCCATAGCCATTCCGAGATATATTGCCATGCAACTTCCACCGTGTTGTTTATTATGACACACTTCATCATTGTCATATTGCTCTGCATGATCATGTAGTTGATATAGTATTTGTGGCAAAGCCAATGTTCATAATTCTTTCATACATGTCACTCTTGATTCATTGCACATCCCGGTACACTGCTGGAGGCATTCATATAGAGTCATATTTTGTTCCAAGTATCGAGTTGTAATTCTTGAGTTGTGAGTAAATAAAAGTGCGATGATCATCATTTATTAGAGCATTGTTCCAGTGAGGAAAGGATGATGCAGACTATGATTCCCCCACAAGTCGGGATGAGACTCCAGACGAAAAAGAGGCAAAAAAGAAAGAGAGCCCAAAAAATGAGAGAAAAAGAGAGAAGGGGCAATGCTACTATCCTTTTACCACACTTGTGCTTCAAAGTAGCACCATGATCTTCATGGTGGAGAGTCTCCTATTTTGTCACTTGCAGAAATTTCCATTATATAACTTGGCTTGTATATTCCAATGATGGGCTTCCACAAATTGCCCTAGGTCTTCATGAGCAAGCGAGTTGGATGCACACCCACTTAGTTTCTTTTTGAGCTTTCATACACTGATAGCTCTACACTACAAAAAAAGACACATCCGTGACATTTTGGGCCAAACAAAATTTTTGATGTCATACTTATGACACTTCTATGACGATAATTGTGACAAAACCCGGTATCATCATAGATGTGGTGGGCTCCTACTTCTATGAAAAAAAATCATGAGAGAAAATGGGCTTTTCATCCTGGGCGGGACGGAGAAGCAGCTGCATGAAATTCTTTGGGCCGTCCATGACGGAAAAATCCGTGGTAGAAGCGAGGGCGAGGAAAATATCGGGGTGTTCCCGGTTAAGGTGGGTGGTCGGGGCCGAGCGATGCGCGTTTCTCTCGTACCCACACGCGCGTGGGTGTGAGGCGTTGGGCTCTAACTGAACCCGAGCGAGGCGTTGGGATCTAACAGAACCCGAGCGATTGCACTGCAGGCTATGCGTTACTGAACCCGAGTGATACGTCTGCAACGTATCTATAATTTTTTATTGTTCCATGCTATATTATATTCTGTTTTGGACATTATTGGGCTTTATTATACACTTTTATATTATTTTTGGGACTAACCTATTAACCGGAGGCCCAGCCCAGAATTGCTGTTTTTTGCCTATATCAGAGTTTCGCAGAAAAAAAATACCAAACAGAGTCCAAACGGAATGAAACCTTCGGGAACATGATTTTTGGAACGAACGTGATCCAGAGGACTTGGAACCTACGTCAAGAAAGCTACCAGGAAGGCACGAGGTACGGGGGCGCGCCTACCCCCCCCAGGCGCGCCCTCCACCCTCGTGGGGCCCAAGTTGCTCCACCGACGTACTTCTTTCTCCTATATATACCTTCGTACCCCCAAACTACCAGATACGGAGCCAAAAACCTAATTCCACCGCCGCAACCTTCTGTACCCGTGAGATCCCATCTTGGGGCCTTTTCCGGAGCTCCACCGGAGGGGGATCGATCACGGAGGGCTTCTACATCAACACCATAGCCTCTCCGATGATGTGTGAGTAGTTTACCTCAGACCTTCGGGTCCATAGTTATTATCTAGATGGCTTCTTCTCTCTCTTTGGAACTCAATACAAAGTTCTCCACGATTCTCGTGGAGATCTATTCGATGTAATCTTGTTTTGCGGTGTGTTTGTTGAGACCGATGAATTGTGGGTTTCTGATCAAGTTTATCTATGAACAATATTTTAATCTTCTCTGAATTCTTTTATGTATGATTGGTTATCTTTGCAAGTCTCTTCGAATTATCAGTTTGGTTTGGCCTACTAGATTGATCTTTCTTGCAATGGGAGAAGTGCTTAGCTTTGGGTTCAATCTTGCGGTGTCCTTTCCTAGTGACAGTAGGGGCAGCAAGGCACGTATTGTATTGTTGCCATCGAGGATAACAAGATGGGGTTTATATCATATTGCATGAGTTTATCCCTCTACATCATGTCATCTTACATAAAGCCCTACTCTATTCTTTTGAATTTAATACTCTAGATGCATGCTGGATAGCGGTCGATGTGTGGAGTAATAGTAGTAGATGCAGGCAGGACGCGGTCTACTTGTCGCGGACGTGATGCCTATATACATGATCATACCTAGATATTCTCATAACTATGCTCAATTCTGTCAATTGCTCAACAGTAATTTGTTTACCCACCGTAATACTTATGCTCTCGAGAGAAGCCACTAGTGAAACCTATGGCCCCCGGGTCTATTTTCCATCATATTAATCTCCAATCAACAAGCTATTTCTGGCGCCATTTTTATTTTGCTTTCTTTACTTTGCATATTTATCATAAAAATACCAAAAGTATTATCCTATCATATCTATCAGATCTCACTTTCGTAAGTGACCGTGAAAGGATTGACAACCCCTTTATTGCGTTGGTTGCGAGGATTTTATTTGTTTGTGTAGGTGCGAGGGACTCGTGCGTGGCCTCCTACTGGATTGATACCTTGGTTCTCAAAAACTGAGGGAAATACTTACGCCGCTTTACTGCATCACCCTTTCCTCTTCAAGGGACAACCAACGCAGTGCTCAAGAGGTAGCAAGAAGGATTTCTGGTGCCGTTGCTGGGGAGTCTATGCAAAAGTCAACATACCAAGTACCCATCACAAACCCTTATCTCCCGCATTACATTATTTGCCATTTGCCTCTCGTTTTCCTCTCCCCCACTTCACCCTTGCCGTTTTATTCGCCCTCTCTTTCCGTTTGCCTTCCTCCTTCTTTTTGCCCCTTGCACTTTCTGCCGTTATGTCTGAAATTGGGGAAATTATTGTCGATATGGAAAATAATAATATCATTGAAAATTCTGATGCTCCTGCTGAAGAACCCCCTATCTTACATACAAAAAAATTCCGAACTGGTAGTGGTAATATTATTGGAAAAGGAGTTATCCAAGATTTCTTTACTTGTGCCGGTGCTTTGCCTTCTATGGGTATTTCTATTCTTCATAGAACTAGTAGTCTTGCGGACGCTATCGCCATGCTTGTAGTTGAAATTGAAAGACAATTTATGCACATGCATCCTTGCATACAAAGGATTTTCCTAGAATTTTCTAGTATTGAGCATTCTTCTGTTAAGCGTGCCACTACTATCTTTTTGGCTCATAAGTTCAGATTTATAATAAAAGAGGCCAAATAAATCTTTGTGCACTATAGGGTGGACGCTGGCCGTCCTCCCATAGAGACTATTTTATTTGATCAAGAGGAAATAACGCGTTTTCAATCTCTAGACTATGTTGCTTTTAATGAAAACCTTAGAAAAAGGGTTCCTACCAATGTTCTAGTTGATAGAATTTCTGAACTTAATAATGATTTTGCTATTCGAAATAATGAGCTAGGATACTCTCTCGAGTATAGGCTCGCGAAATTTTGTCAAAGGCACGCTTATAATGATGAATTGGTTGTGCAATACGAAGGGCCGAAGGAGGAACCTATACCTCCAAAGGTTGATCTTGGGGACTTCTATCCCATTAAATTTAGCCCTTTGGATTACTTTTTCTTGCCTCAAAGAAAACTTGCTGCTGAACTTAGAGAATATGAAATGAGTTTTAATGATCTATCCTATTATTATGGCGATACCTAGATCTATCCTTGCTATTATGCCTAGCTAGGGGCGTTAAACGATAGCGCTTGTTGGGAGGCAAACCAATTTTATTTTTAGTTTTTTGCTTTTTGCTTATGTTTAGGAATAAATATTTGATCTAGCCTCTGTTTAGATGTGTTTTTATGTTTTAATTAGTGTTTGTGCCAAGTTTAACCTATAGGATCTTCTTGGATAATAGTTATTCGATCTTGCTGAAAATTCCAGAAACTTTCTGTTCACGAAAATAATTGTTAAAAATTACCAGAATGTGATAAAATATTGATTCCAATTGCTGCTGATCAATAAACAAATTTTCCAGTTCTTCCTATTTTGGCTGAATTTTTGGAGTTCCATAAGTTTGCGTTAGTTACAGATTACTACAGACTGTTCTGTTTTTGACACATTCTGTTTTTCGTGTGTTGTTTGCTTATTTTGATGAATCTATGGCTAGTAAAATAGTTTATAAACCATAGAGAAGTTGGAATACAGTAGGTTTAACACCAATATAAATAAATAATGAGTTCATTACAGTACCTTGAAGTGGTGTTTTGTTTTCTTTCGCTAACGGAGCTCACGAGATTTTCTGTTAAGTTTTGTGTTGTGAAGTTTTGAAGTTTTGGGTAAAGATTTGATGGATTATTGTAACAGCCTCAAAATTGGGTTATCAAATTTTGTGCTGTTATTCTCTCCTGGCACTCACTTTCAAAACTTTCTCCTGAGTTTGCTGGATGACTCTGAGAAATTTTGTCATTTCCAACCTTTCAAAACCTTGCTCATGTCTTTTTGAGTGGGCAAGACCTCATTTGCATCAGCTCAAATCCTTTCAAACCCTAATTCCAAATTTTTGGAATTTGGATATGTCCTTTGTGCTTACAAAGGAGCCATCATTTTCCTTGATCTGTTTATCCTCCCAATTGTTCCCAGAGACCATTCTACCTTTCTGAAACTTGGATATGCAAAAATATTGCCAAGTCCCATGCAATATTTTTGAATTGTGATTTATTCCTTTTCTTGCTTTTCTGAGGAATAAAATCCAAAGGCATAGCTAGCCATATCCTAAATTCATGAGAATTGGTGGAGTTGATACTTATGCCCAATCCAAGCTCTGGCAAGTATATTGGCCATAATTAAAGAAGGAAAATCACCTTTTCCTATTTAATGCCAATATTGCATTTCTGCCATTTTCCAAAGGAACTACTATTTTTATAGCAGAGAAAATTCCCACATAAATTGTGGAGCTTGTCCTTGCTATATAATCACTAGTTCCATCCTCATTTCATGTTCCTCAGTTCAAAAATTGGGCACATGATCCAATGCAAGTTTCTGCCTTCTCTGAAATTTTGCAAAGGAAGTGCTTTATTCCTAATTCCAATTGAGCTGCAATTTGGCAAGGTGTTTACCATTGGTAAATAACCCATGGATAACAAAGATAAGCTCAATCCATTCATCCTAGCTCCCTGTGCTATTTTTTAATATTTCTGACTAGAATACAACTTTGTGAAGGAAGTACCTTCATAGAGTTTCCTAATGGGATGAAACTTTTCCATCCTCTCAAGTATCTCAAATAATTAGCCTCCACCCAAATTTAGTTCATTTCATTGAACTATGTGAGCACAAGAGCAATTCTTGTTTTCGGTCCAAATTTTCAGTTTGTGAAGCAAGTGTATTTTCTCTTGCTCCGTTATGGCTGAAAATATTCCCAGGTCTTCTCATATCCATATAACCTATGTCCACAAGATTTGGGCTCATTTCATCTGGCCAATTGCCCTGAGGATTTTTCTGAAGTTTTTGGACAGAAATGATAGCTGCGAAGGAGGTACCTAAACCTGGGAATAGTTTGACATCCAAACTAAACCCAGCCCAAACCATATGACTACACCTCCAGCAACAAACCAAACCAAACCAAATTAATTAAGCTAGCATCCAAACCAAACCAAACTACATGCATTTTCCACCTAGACCAATCCAAACCATATGCCATTTATGGATTTAACCCATAGTTTCAATCCATGGACAAGGAATAATAGTAGCAAATCAGTTTTACTAGGAAAAGGATAGCTTGCCCTTTCAGGATGAGCTGAAAGCACATGTAAAACTTACATTTTATTTGAATCTCTATTTGGTTTAATCTCTCACAAGAAGATCAGTTGCCGATTGCAAAAATACGATGGAGAACAATAACAGAGGCAGTATTTGATTTGGCCTCTGAACAAGAAGAAAAATTGACCACTGCAATTTCCTTCCTGCCATCTTACTCAAGCCTTTCGTCTTGATTTTATCGATCGTTGGTGCTGCTATTTCTCACTGTTCCTTCAAATGCAAAATCATCGATCATGTGGTTGGAGCTTCGGACCCAACACACAATTAAAGATAAGAGATTCAACGAGATAGTGATATGAAAAATTATGGAGCTTTCTTGCTAACAACAAGAGAACAACTGGTACGGACATGAATCGATTAGCATCGGCCAGAATGTACTTACCCGGTACATATGATTGAATGTGACTTAATTATCAGCACCAATCAAACATGGCTACATTAAGCACACATGCAGGAGTATTGTTCATCAGTTTTACATGGATTTAACTCACATCCTACCACGGCTCCATACTTTCAGGACGAGCGGTCACCGGCGATGGCCTCTTGATCGGCGGCGTCTCACCCTCATCTGCAGAGACGGGTGGGGTTCAGAGACAGAGAAAGAGAGGAGAGAGAGAGGGAGAGAGGGGGGAGAGAAGGCTGGTGATGCATTGACCTGCCGAGCTCCAGCCAGTGGCAATGGCAACCGCAAGTCGGCAAGCAGTGCGTCGTAGCGGTGACCGCCGGCCAAGCTCCAGCCAGGGAGGGGAAGACGGCGCTCCATTGGACCTGGACGGATGGTGTCAGAGGGATGGGAAGGCCGCGACCAAGCTCCAGGCGGGCGGCGGCGGAAGATCCCGGTTGGCGGCGGCGGGCGGTGGAGGCGCTCCTGGCTGTCAGGCTGCGTTGTCGGTTTGGTCCTCGATCCGGTTTCAGACTATGGATCAAAACGGCGTGAGACCAGTTCGGTTCCTGTCCAGACCGGGCCAACCCAGTCCAACAATAGTTAAAGCCCAGACCAAATTAAACTGATTTAGGGACTTAGCCCATTTCATCCAATCCAAAACCAGCCCAATACGAAAACTGACTGAAAACTCTGGTTTCAGTCCAAACCGTTCCCAGCGTTAGAGGTACCATTTAGGTAAGTCTATTTGGTATGAACTTTTTACAGCATCATTGTATGTCAAAATCATGAGGCTTTGCCAAGTTATAGCCCAAACCATCACTCCTAGCGAGTGCTTCATCATGATTCAGTTTCTGGGTTAGATTTGGTAGTTGTACAACAACTATGGTAAATAGTTGTCCAAATTACCTCAAAACTCCCAGGACCACAGTCCTTTCTACCCTAAGCCTCCCAGACAACCATTTTACCTTTTAACATCTCTGGTTTTATCTCTAGGAGTTTGCCAAGTTTGCAACAGCAAACTTGTGGAGCTTGGTTTACTCAGCTCCATTTGTCTTTGCCCGTTTTTCTACCGCAGTATTACTCTCTCTTCGAAGGACTACGCGGTAGACAGGAACTTACATCAGTAAAAAACCCATAGCGCGCCATGTCAGTGGTGACTACGAGGGCAGCCAGCAAAAACGGTGGTCTAGCCACTGTTGTCGTCGGCAGCGCTGCTCCGACCGTCTCTGACCTCGGCATTAATGTCCTACAGCTCCCCCTCGACATCGTCTTCCCCCTGGACCTCTGGCCCCCTTCATTTTCTTCTCCGGCGATCCGTGCCAATGCTCGAGCAGTGCGTGCCCGTGAGCTCGTCCTCTTCCTCGCCGGTGTCCGCTTCCTCCTCTTGTCCTCGAGCCTTGCTCGTCTTCGTGAGCCTCTGCTGCTCGTCTTGATCTCCCTCGTCGCCTTCCTGCCGCTTCCCGTGAGTATTGGCCGTGTCTGCCGACACTGCGCCCCTCGCCGGCGCACGGACACGTCGCCCGCCGCGTGCCACCTCCTCCCCTCCCCCTCGAGCCCTCTCGCGGCTATTTAAGCACGCCCCAAGCATCCTCGCAGTCCAAAACCCCCTCCCCAAGCCTCTCCCCAAGCTCAGAGCCCCTCTTTGACCCCCATCGCCGCCGTGGCCGCCGCCTCGGGTTCTGCTCTATTTCGGTGATGCCGTGCTTCTCTCGCCGTTCCACCTCCTCCAATACTCTCCCCAGTGCCCTGTGAGCCTTCCCGTTGCCTCGCCCGACCGTGTCCCCCACCGGAGCCCCTAGTTCACCGGAGGCCAAAGCCCCTCTCCGCCGCGGGCCAGGTGGATCCCTCTCCAGTGCTCGTCGCCGGCAACGGAGACTACCCCGGGGTGCGCCTCCTCCTCCTGAACCCGTGGGTAGGTCGCCTGTCGCCTGCCGTGGCCGGATGCGCCGGCAGTCGCCGTCGGGGCTGGCGTCTTCCCTCGGCCAGGCGCGCATTGAGCGAAGGAAGAAGAAGCCAGCTAGGCGGGCCCCACCCCCTCGCGGGCCCCCCTCGTCAGTGACCCCACGTTGACCCCGCTTCGCCATGTCAGTTAAGTGGTGGCGCCTCGTGCAGTTTTCCGTTTTCGGAACCCCGAAGGCGTATTCCGAGCAGTGCGCTTTCCCTAAGCCGAAAGCGTATTCCTCTTCTTCTTCGGGCCAGAATGCGTTTTCCTTTCTGGAAGGCATATTTCTGAGAAAGACGCGATCTGTTTTTCTGCCAGGGCCCAGTTTGTAATGATTTTCTTTATAGATAGGTCCCTGGTAGTTAAACAATCATATCTTTTTACCCGTAGCTCCAAATCAGGTGAATCCAAAGCCCACGTCTTCGTTTTGTCGAGCCCGTTCCGTTGATATCATTACCATAATATTTTCACATAGTGAAAATGACCATTTTGCCCTTGCCCATAAACAGCCTCCTCCGAGAAAGAACTGTTTCCGGCAAATCTTTCCGCGATCGTTTCACACTTCTCCCCGGAGTATTTGTCGACCCCGAGGCAAGCCAACCTCTTATCATGAGCCCCGAATTTGCATCTTGACTTTGTTTGCACCTTGTGTGTGTGTAGTTGCAGTTGTTTCATATCGTTTTCGTCTGCAGTTATTCTATTATGCCTGCCATGCATGCTTGTGTTTTCATGATATCTTTTGCCATGCTAATTTGAATGTTATTATTAATAATGCCATATCACTACTCTACTTTATTTTCATGCCATCGTTATAAGATGTTATGATGATTTAAATGCACCGTGATATGCTAGTACTTGATTTTGTCATGCTCTGTATTCGATTGTTGTGTACTTGAGAAGTTCGGTATTTTGTCCATGCATTTGTATGTTGTATGCTGCATGTTGCACTCATGTTAAATATGCTCATGGTGATGGAGAAGGAATTAAAATGACTTAATAATAACAAACCTCCTCCGTCATCGATGGGATCGAGTCATAGTGCCACCAAATCGAACTTTTTCAGTGCAGCCACATTTGCCTCTGTGGGAAGGCCTTAATGCGATCTATTGTCGTCCCTCTCGTCGGTGCCTCCAACTAGGGAAGGTTATGGGCATGCTTACCCTGATCAGGTAGGCGGACATACCCTTGTGTGCCCGTTGTTAGCATTTTTGGTACCGGTCCCCGTGAGGGACGTTCTGGCCACGACGATGGTCGTTGTGTCTTTGGTAGACATGGGGCCACCCAGGACTAGCCCAGTTGGGAGTGGGTCGGAGTGGCTGGGAGAGTGTCATGGCAGTAGGTCGGTTTCCTCGGAATGCCGTTAATCCACCCGAATGGGATGACGAGGCCATGGTTTCCGTGGTGTGGGTACAGTGTGCTACCTCTGCAGAGTGTATATAAAGTCTATCGATAGCAATAGTTCGTAGTAGGTCCCACTATCAGGTCTTGGTCGAAATGGAGCACAAACCTGAAATAATTAAGTTGGTAAAAAAATATGTGATAACGAGAATATGGTGAACTATGAGATAGTCATGAGAAGTCATGGCAATGTTTTGTTATGATCGCAAGACGAGGCCTCGGTGAGTGTTGGAGACCAAGTGTTGGTCGTGGTTGTGATCACCGGAAAGATCACTGTTCGGTTGCGACGCAACCCGTTGGTAAGAGGGTCCGCGGGACTCGGTGCACAAGTTTGGTTGTATGGCATCGCAGAACAGAAGATGATTGCATAAAGTTAACATGCTATGTCTGCATTGGATATTATTGATTGTTTATTTCCAGCATAGTTCCATGATGCCATGCCATGCTTTGATTGACATGTTAAATTATGCTCCGATTGAGATGATATGCTATGTTTTGCTATTACCATGTTATAAGCATGTTTTGATATGCCATGTTATTGCCATGTTAGTAGATGCTATGATGTGTTCATGCTTAGTTGATTTTTATCATGCCATGTTTAGTAATTGATATGAGATAAGTTGTTGCATGCGCTCGGTTCTTGCTTTGTCTTCTGCTTGTTTGGATGCTATGTATTTGGTTGTCTTGCAAGTACATTCAATGTACTGACCTGGCGAGTCATGCCAGTTTTGTAGGTCATACCAGTATTGTTCGGTTGATCCGTCGTGCTAGGCCGTAACCTTGCTAGTCCTGTGAGTTGTAGAGTCCAGCCAGAGTTGTTATGCTGTCAAACTAAGACTTCCGCCGCCATTTAATGGACTTCCGCTATCTTTTAAATAGCCTTAGGGCTATGCCAGATGATTGTATTCATCAATGATGTAAGCTTATGCACATATATTTGATGAATATTATTTTACCTGGAATGCTGTATTATGGAGTTGTCGTGTGTCAGGTGTTATCCTGGGCTGACGTGTGAAGGCCCCCTGCTCCATGCAGATCAGGGTGCCACAGGACATGGTATCAGAGCAGCCAGGCTGGCATAGGTTATCCTACTATTAGATCACCGCTACCATTAACCCGCAATGTCCCTAAGGGATTTGACCCATCCCTGGCATCCGGCATGGCCACTGTTAATCAACAGGTGGCGCAGTCAGGACCGACACGTCCTCACCCCGTTGTCTCCGCCTAGTTATCCGTGGAACGAATAGCAACCGTATCCTTTCTGGTCGGCCGCATCGCTCACCCTTCGCCATTAAGGGAAAGGGGCCACACCATGCGGGCATGTCCCGCATAGCTGCCTATAAAAGCCCCCTTTCCGCTCGCCGTATCTTCACCCCTCAGTCAGCCATGTCCCTGCAGAGAAGCCTAGCTAGTAGCACTACAACCATGACTGGCACCTTCAAAGCTCCCAAGTTTTACACCCGCACCGGTGCCGTCAACCACACTGGCTTTCCACCCCTTCTTGCTGAGATGCTCACCAAAGCCTTTGGCTGTAAGTCTAGCCCCGATTACCTGGTGTTCCAATCGGCACCCGTCCTTCACCTTCATCGCTTTGATGCAAGAGTGTGCATCAGCCTAGCAGCAGATGGCCAGCCGTTGGTTTTTCAGGGTAGAGCTATGCCTACTTCTGATTTAGCCATTCAGGCCGCTGTTGTGGAGGCTATGCTTCACCTCCGAACCAGGTACCCACATATGGCAGCGAGGCGGGATTTCTGCTTTTCCCCCATTGTGACAGAAGTAGGAATGCAGCCTTCTCCCGCTAGCCAAGGAGATGACCCCGCAATCGCTCGCCTGGTGCAGTATATCACCGCCCAGGGGATGATGATTGCCCAGATGCTTGCCGAATTTAGAACTCTGGACAACGATGCGGTGCGAGTCATCAAGGAAGCTTACCATGAGGCTCGTAAATTTGCATCTCAAGTCATTCGCCCAACGCCATCCGAACCAGTGCTATCCTCTGAGGCTGTGTTGTGGCCTAGACCCAACATCGTCACCCTCGACAAGGCTCTTTTACGGATCCACCAGCAGCATTTGCTCGGATCAATTTCAGCCACACCCCCAGCAGCCGAGCACCAACCCATAGTAGTGTCGGACGATGAAGATGGAGATTGGCTCAGCCTTCATCATCCCGGAGAGCCCCAGCAAGGCAAATCCTCTGCATGACCTCAATCACGCAGTAAGATGATCAGTCTGTCAGTTCATCCTTGATATGAGGATAGAACCATGTATCCCGGAATGAGTTGTTTCGTTTAAGGGCATAGCGCGTTCGTGCTATGTTGTATGCTGGTACTGTGTAATCCGTATGCTGTGTTCCATGTATGCTTTTGTGGTTTTTGTATTGTTTTTGCTTGTCTCTCTGTCAAGCATAAATGTTTGACAGGGTTGACACTATGTTGCTAAAGAGATTTTAATTAGTAGATCACATACACTAAAATAACCCTGACTCGTCTCGAGTCTATAATAAAATGCGCGCTGGTGTAGGTATATGTATACCAGGAGTACATATCCCCACTAGCATTAACACACTCTAGTATGATTTGTCTGGTGTGTTTCTCCGTTGCATGATTATTGTCTTTGTCTATTTGCTAGTTTAGATTTTACTGCATACTGCACACATACCCGGTTCACCCACAAGTACATTCGGGCAGTACTCGGGGGAATGCAAAGTCACATATCCCTATCTATCTGTGCATACACTGTGTGCCGGATTTTCAAATCTAGAACCTCGCTGAGGCATTTCCGTCCGGAAATTCCTCGTCTCTAATTCTTTTCCTCGATTTCATTTCCGGAGGAACATTGCCAACTTTATTTCACTCGATCCAGTACATCTACCCCGATACAGATTTCAACTCCGATTCTACCTCGACACCTACATTTCATGGAGCTATCCACGAAATTTTCCTCATACCCCGTGTGATTCTTGAGCTGGCGCAGCCACCTCACCTGCATCTGGACCCCCACCACCACCGTCACAGCCTTGCGTGGCGCAGGTAGATCGCCACCACCACTCCACCGCAGCACGCGATTACTCCGCCGGAGCAAAGCGACGGAGAATCAAGTATGGCGGAAGACCACCCAGTGCGCCATCTTCTCCCGCGTCTCGAACCACCGCACCGAGCCGCGCGTTGTTCCGAGCTCGATCATTCCTGATGAGAATCAGCAGGAGGACTGACGAGCCGATCAGTGTGCCCAGCAGCACCGCGAGGAACAATCGCCATGCCACCATGAACAACTCCTCGCCGAAGGAGCTCGGCTCGATCTCGCCCAAACCGAAGAGGTAGTAGAGCGGCATTGTGTTTGTGCGTTGGAGGAGAGCCGCGCTGCCGTTTTTATAGCCCAACCCCGGTGTACGGTGAGCAAGGTCCAGGAGAACCGCTCATCGCCCGATCACCGGCATCTAGGAGGCGAATCCGCGAGCGGTGCCGACAAGGTGCTGGCCCACGACGTGAGTGCTCGCTGCACCGGCGCCGTGCACGCCGCGCACTATGGCTCTAGGGTCCTCATCGCCCTAGGAGCTAGACGTGTGCTGCACCAAGCCGCTCGCGGAGCAGCAGCATCGGAGAAGCAGCGAGCCCGAGGTAGAAGAAGGAGGCTGCCAGTGGGCCCTGGACCCACGTGTTTAATCATTGGGTGCATCCAGCATTTTTCAGGAGTTTGATCTCGAATGCCCCTAGCCGTGAATATAACCAGGTTTGCCTCTTCTCTCTTCGGGTGTACCAATTATCGGTGCCCCCAACTCGTTTGAATTTAACCAAAGGGTTAAAAATTAACCCTCAGGTTTTTTTCCCCGGAGTGGTTATTCTTTCAGTTGTGTTGTAACCCTAGGAATCTCGAGGACGAGATTATTTTTAAGGGGGGAAGAGTTGTAACAGCCCCAAAATTGGGTTATCAATTTTTGTGCTGTTATTCTCTCCTGGCACTCACTTTCAAATTTTCTCCTGAGCTTGCTAGATGACTCTGAGAAATTTTGTCATTTCCAACCTTTCAAAACCTTGCTCATGTCTTTTTCAGTGGGCAAGACCTCATTTGCATCAGCTCAAATCCTTTCAAACCGAATTCCAAATTTTTGGAATTTGGATATGTCCTTTGTGCTTACAAAGGAGCCATCATTTTCCTTGATCTGTTGATCCTCCCAATTGTTCCCAGAGACCATTCTACCTTTCTGAAACTTGGATATGCAAAAATATTGCCAAGTCCCATGCAATATTTTTGAATTGTGATTTATTCCTTTTCTTGCTTTTCTGAGGAATAAAATCCAAAGGCACAGCTAGCCATCTCCTAAATTCATGAGAATTGGTGGAGTTGATACTTATGCCTAATCCAAGCTCTGGCAAGTATATTGGCCATAATTAAATAAGGAAAATTGCCTTTTCCTATTTAATGCCAATATTGCATTTCTGCCATTTTCCAAAGGAACTACTATTTTTATAGCAGAGAAAATTCCCACATAAATTTTGGAGCTTGTCCTTGCTATATAATCACTAGTTCCATCCTCATCTCATGTTCCCCAGTTAAAAAATTGGGCACATGATCCAATGCAAGTTTCCGCCTTCTCTGAAATTTTGCAAAGGAAGTGCTTTATTCCTAATTCCAATTGAGCTTCAATTTGGCAGGGTGTTTAACATTGGTAAATAACCCATGGATACCAAAGATAAGCTCAATCCATCCATCCTAGCTCCCTGTGCTATTTTTCAAAGTTTCTCACCAGAATACAACTTTGTGAAGGAAGTACCTTCATAGAGTTTCCTAATGGGATGAAACTTTTTCCATCCTCTCAAGTATCTCAAATCTTTAGCCTCCACCCAAATTCAGTTCATTTCATTGAACTATGTGAGCACAAGAGCAATTCTTGTTTTCTGTCCAAATTTTTAGTTTGTGAAGCAAGTGTGATTTATCTTGCTCCATTATGGCTGAAAATATTCCCAGGTCTTCTCATATCCATATAACCTATCTCCACAATATTTGGGCTCATTTCGTCTGGCCAATTGCCCTGAGGATTTTTCTGAAGTTTTTGGACAAAAATGATAGCTGTGAAGGAGGTACCATTTTGGTAAGTCCATTTGGTATGAACTTCTTACAGGATCATTGTATGTCCAAATCATCAGGCTTTGCCAAGTTATAGCCCAATCCATCACACCTAGTGAGTGCTTCATCATGATTCAGTTTCTGGGTTAGATTTGGTAGTTGTACAACAACTATGGTAAATAGTTGTCCAAATTACCTCAACACTCCCAGGATCGTAGTCCTTTCTACCCTAAGCCTCCCACACAACCATTTTACCTTTTAACATCTCTGGTTTATCTCTAGGATGTTGCCAAGTTTGCAACAACAAACTTGTGGAGCTTGGTTTACTCAGCTCCATTTGTCTTTGCCTGTTTTTCTACCGCAGTATTACTCTCTCTTCGAAGGACTACGCGGTAGACATGAACTTACCTCAGTAAAAACCAACAGAGCGCGCCATGCTAGTGGTGACTACGAGGGCAGCCAGCCAAAACGGTGGTCTACCCACTGTTGTCGTCGGCAGCGCTGCTCCGACCGTCTCTGACCTCGCCATTAATGTCCTACAGCTCCCCCTTGATGTCGTCTTCCCTCTGGACCTCTGGCCCCCTTCATTTTCTTCTCCGGCGAGCTGTGCCAACGTTCGAGCAGTGCATGCTCGTGAGCTCGTCCTCTTCTTCATCGGTGTCCGCTTCCTCCTCTTGTCCTCGAGGCTTGCTCGTCTCCGTGAGCCTCTTCTGCTCGTCTTGATCTCCCTCGTCTCCTTCCCGTCGCTTCCCGTGAGTATTGGCCGCGTCTGCCGACACTACGCCCCTCGCCGGCACACGGACACGTCGCCCGCCGCATGCCACCTCCTCCCCTCCCCCTCGAGCCCTCCCGCGGCTATTTAAGCACGCCCCGAGCATCCTCGCAGTCCACAACCCCCACCCCGAGCCTTTCCCCGAGCTCAGAGCCCCTCTTTGACCCCCATCGCCGCCGTGGCCGCCGCCTCGGGCTCTGCTCGATTCTGGCGATGCCGTGCTTCTCTCGGCATTCCACCTCCTCCAATAGTCTCCCCAGTGCCCTGTGAGCCTCCCAGTTGCCTCGCCCGACCGTGTCCCCCACCGGAGCCCCTAGTTCACCGGAGGCCGAAGCCCCTCTCTGCCGCGGGCCGGGTGGCTCCCTCTCCAGTGCTCGTCACCGGCAACGGAGACTACCCCGGGGTGCGCCTCCTCGTCCTGAACCCGTGCGTAGGTCGCCCGTCGCTTGCCGTGGCCGGATGCGCCGGCAGTCGACGTCGGGGCTAGCGTCTTCCCTCGGCCAGGCGTGTGTCGAGCGGAGGAAGAAGAACCCAGCCAGGCGGGCCCCACCCCCCTCGCAGGTCCCCCTCGTCAGTGACCCCGCGTTGACCCTGCTTCGCCATGTCAGTTAAGTGGCGGCGCCTCGGGCCGTTTTCCGTTTTCGGAACCCCGAAGGCGTATTCCGAGCAGTGCGCTTTCCCTAAGCCGAAAGCGTATTCCTCTTCTTCTTCGGGCCAGAATGCTTTTCCTTTTTGGAAGGCGTATTTCTGAGAAAGACACGATCTATTTTTCTGCCAGGGCCCAGTTTGTAATGATTTTCTTTACAGATAGGTCCCTGGTAGTTAAACAATCATATCTTTTTACCCGTAGCTCCAAATCAGGTGATTCCAAAGCCCACGTCTTTGTTTCGTAGAGCCAGTTCCGTTGATATCATTTCCATAATATTTTCACACAGTGAAAATGACCATTTTGCCCTTGCCCGTAAACAGCCTCCTTTGATAGAGAACTGTTTCCGGCAAATCTTTCCGTGATTGTTTCACACTTCTCCCCGGAGTATTTGTCGACCCCCAGTCAAGCCAACCTCTTACCATGAGCCCCGAATTTGCATGTTGACTTTTTTTGCACCTTGTGTGTGTGTAGTTGCAGTTGTTTCATATCGTTTTCGTCTGCAGTTATTCTATTATGCCTGCCATGCATGCTTGTGTTTTCATGATATCTTTTGCCATGCTAATTAGAATGTTATTATTAAAAATGCCATGTCACTACTCTACTTTATTTTCATGCCATCGTTATAAGATGTTATGATGATTTAAATGCACCATGATATGCTAGTACTTGATTTTGTCATGCTCTGTATTCGATTGTTGTGTACTTGAGAAGTTTTATATTTTGTCCATGCATTTGTATGTTGTATGCTGCATGTTGCACTCATGTTAAATATGCTCATGGTGATGGAGAAGGAACTAAAATGACTTAATAATAACAAACCTCCTCCGTCATCGATGGGATCGAGTCATAGTGCCACCAAATCGAACTTTTTCAGTGCAGCCACATTTGCCTTTGTGGGAAGGCCTTAATGCGATCTATTGTCGTGCCTCTCGTCAGTGCCTCCAACTAGGGAAGGTTATGGGCATGCTTACCCTGATCAGGTAAGCGGACATAACCTTGTGTGCCCGTTGTTAGAATCTTTGGTACCGGTCCCCGTGAGGGACGTTTTGGCCACGACGGTGGTCGTTGTGTCTTTGGTAGACACGGGGCCACCCAGGACTAGCCCAGTTGGGAGTGGGTTGGAGTGGCCGGGAGAGTGTCATGGCAGTAGGTTGGTTTCGTCGGAATGCCGTTGGTCCACCCGAATGGGATAACGAGGCCATGGGTTCCGTGTTGTGTGTACAGTGTGCTACCTCTGCAGAGTGTATATAAAGTCTATCGATAGCAACAGTTCGTAGTAGGTCCCACTATCAGGTCTTGGTCGAAATGGAGGATAAACCTGAAATAATTAAGTTGGTAAATAAATATTTGATAACGAGAATATGGTGACTTGGACTATGAGATAGTTGTGAGAAGTCATGGCAATGTTTTGATATGATCACGAGACGAGGTCTCTGTGAGTGTTGGAGACCAAGTGTTGGTCATGGTTGTGATCACCGGAAAGATCACCGTTCGGTTGCGAGGCAACCCGTTGGTAAGAGAGTCCGCGGGACTCGGTGCACAAGTTTGGTTGCATTGCATGAGTAATATGTTGCATTTAAAAACCAAGGCAGAACAGAAGATGATTGCATAAAGTTAACATGCTATGTCTGCATTGGATATTATTGGTAGTTTATTTTCAGCATAGTTCCATGATGCCATGCCATGCTTTGATTGACATGTTAAATTATGCTCCGATTGAGATGATATGCTATGTTTTGCTATTACCATGTTATAAGCATGTTTTGATATGCCATGTTATTGCCATGTTAGTAGATGCTATGATGTGTTCATGCTTAGTTGATTTTTATCATGCCATGTTTAGTAATTGATATGAGATAGGTTGTTGCATGCGCTCGGTTCTTGCTTTGTCATCTTCTTTTTTGGATGGTATGTATTTGGTTGTCTTGCAAGTCCATTCAATGTACTGACCTGGCGTGTCATGCCAGTTTTGTAGGTCGTACCCGTATTGTTCGCTTGATCCGTCGTGCTAGGTCGTAACCTTGCCAGTCCTGTGAGTTGTGGAGCCCAGGCAGAGTTGTTATGCTGTCAAACCAAGACTTCCGCCGCCATTTAATGGACTTTTGCTGTCTTTTAAATAGCCTTAGGGCTATGCCAGATGATTGTATTCATCAATGATGTAAGCTTATGCACATGTATTTGATGAATATTATTCTACCTAGAATGCTATATTATGGACCTATCGTGCGTCAGGTGTTATCCTGGGCTGACGTGCGAAGGCCCTCTGCTCCATGCGGATCGGGGTGCCACAATTATGGAACAAGGAGTGGCAAGAGCCTAAGCTTGGGGATGCCCATGGCACCCCAAGATAATCTAAGGACACCTAAAAGCCAAAGCTTGGGGATGCCCCGGAAGGCATCCTCTCTTTTCGTCTACTTCCATCGGTAACTTTACATGGAACTATATTTTTATTCACCACATGATATGTGTTTTGCTTGGAGCGTCTTGTATTATTTGAGTCTTTATTTGTTAGTTCACCACAATCATCCTTGCTGTACACACCTTTTGAGAGAGACACACATGATTCAGAAATTGTTAGAATACTCTATGTGCTTCACTTATATCTTTTGAGTTATATAGTTTTTGCTCTAGTGCTTCACTTATATCTTTTAGAGCACGGTGGTGGATTTGTTTTATAGAAACTATTGTTCTCTCATGCTTCACTTAGATTATTTTGAGAGCCCTACAAAACAGCGTGGTAATTTGCTTTAATTATGATAGGGATTCAAGATTAGTATTTTTTTCTTATGAGTGTGTTGAATACTATGAAAAGTTTGATACTTGATAATTGTTTTGAGATATGGAGATGGTGATATTAGAGTCATGCTAGTTGAGTAGTTTTGAATTTGAGAAATACTTGTGTTAAAGTTTGTGATTCTCGTAGCATGCACGTATGGTGAACCGTTATGTGATGAAGTCGGAGCATGATTTATTTATTGATTGTCTTCCTTATGAGTGGCGGTCGGGGACGAGCGATGGTCTTTTCCTACCAATCTATCCCCCTATGAGCATGCGCGTTATACTTTGCTTCGACAACTTGTAGATGTTTGCAATAAGTATATGAGTTCTTTATGACTAATGTTGAGTCCATGGATTATACGCACTTTCTTCCTTCCTGTAAGAGATATGCCCTAGAGGCAATAATAAATGATATTATTTATCTCCGAGTTCATAATTATGTTTATGTTCCATGCTATAACTGAAATGATTCTCGAGTCTGTAATATCCACGAGGCTCGGAGGAAGACTCATATGCACGTGTGGAATAATAAACGGTAAGAAGTATTCCTAGTCTGGCCTCTAAGACTAGCTCAAGTGTTGCATGATGGTTCTGTTTTCCTGGTCATGGGCATAATGTTAAGAGAACATTTGTGTTGAATCGACCCGGATTGATGTTATGCTAAGAGATTCATTTGTCACAAATTAATGGTGCATAACACAGAGATGGTTAACGTTTGCATGATTCCTTAGACCATGAGAGTATCAAGTTTCTTCATGCTTGCTTGATGAACTTTGGGGTATGTTAAACGTCATCCGTAAATGGGTGGCTATTACGGCGGCTTACGGGTTCATGGAAAAGTGTGTCAAGTAACTTGACAGCTCAAGATTGGGATTTGCTCCTCCGACGATGGACAGATATTCTCGGGCCCTCTCGGTATTACGATATCCATCATCGTCTGGCTAGACACAGTGTGATTTGATCACTGGGATGCCGGAACACGAAAACGAGAAAAGAGAACAAAACCAGTAACGAGGTAACTTGCATGGTGGACAAATTGTTCGTCCACGGGGATGCAACAAATCTCACCTCGGGTGTTTGTGACATATCGCGAAGCAACAGGAATAGCTCACTACAACTGGAGGTTCACTCGAATATTCATTCGTGTGGGTATAGGGGTCAATATGGGTGTCCACGGCTCCGATGTTGATCATTGATCGGAAGGGGTTCCGGGTCATGTCTATACTTCACCGAACCTATAGGGTCACACGCTTAAGGGTGATCTATCTGCTGAATACTAGACAGGGAGTCTGAGAGAAAATCATCGAAAAAGTTTCAGACACCGAAGAGTTCCGGACAGCAGAAAAGTTCCGCAGAGAGAGGTCACTGGATGAGTTTCGGTGAAACCGAAATAGTTGTTTCGGGGTATGCTATTAAGTCAAAATGGTTTCGACACATGCCTGATAATTCTTGGAGGGTGCCAGAATCATTCTGGAAACTTTTTGGAATTTTCAGAAATAAAAACCGGAAATGTTCCGGAGCTGCAGGAACCGGTTCAGATGCTTTTCGCAGATGAAAATCACTAAACTGGAATTGTTCCAGAACGCGTTGAAAATTATTATGGTGGGTACTGGAAATGTTCTAAGCCCACATAAATATTTTCAGTTCGAACGGACGCTGAAAAATGTCGTCGTGAATAGTGAAAGTGCTTTTTGGGATATTTTATGGAAAGCCTGTTTTTGGGGCTTTGCCCAAAAGATCTAGGGATGACATGGATGGATTGGGAGGCCCTCATGGGGCCCCCCAAGGGGTGTGGCCGGCCACACTTGGGGCTCCACCTTGGAGCCCCTCTTGTTCCTTCGTTTCACTCTTATGCCCTTGAGGAAGGACTTCATTCATGTGCATTTTGGGTTTTTGTGTTAAACTACCCTACCCCTTGGGATTTCCTATAAATAGAGGTGGAGGGGCAGCCCTCCACACACACTCTTTCTCACATAAAAGTGCCATGCATGATCTGGCTTCTCTCTCCCTCCCAGCAAAATAGTTTCGTAGAGCCGTAAGGCTGTCTGGGTTCCGGCAGGAACTAGTTCTGGACGGCGAAGCCCTGCCGGATAGATGACACGGTATGTGTGCAACTCTGTAGAGAGATCGTAGTTTCGTTCTTAGTTCGTGAGTGCCTCCCGAAGGGCTGTCCGTGTGACCGTACAAGTTTCGAAGGTCCTCCCGAAGGGCTGTCCGAGTGACCGTTCGAGTTTCGAAGATCCTCCCGAAGGGCTGTCCGCGACACCGTCTGGGGCGCTGTTCGACCGTCTCCCGGAGGGCTGTCTCAGGAGCAGATGAGGGTATACATCCTCGCGGTTGGGATGTTGAAAATCCTAGCTGCGGGGATCTGCACCGCCGATCGTCATCGACTCTTCTTCCCGTTGCGCTACGAGTCGGTAACGAAAAAGATCAAACCATGTATGCAGTCTCCATAGTGGTCCTTGGCTGGTGCGTAGGTCAGAAATTTTTTGTTTTCTGCTGCGTTACCCTACACTTCCACCATTGCTAGCCTCTCTAATACCGCTCACTTTTCGCCGGTATCATACACCCACCATATACCTTCCTTAAAACAGCCACCATACCTACCTATCATGGCATTTCCGTAGCCATTCCAAGATATATTGCCATGCAACTTACCACCGTTCTGTTTATTATGACACGCTCCATCATTGTCATATTGCTTTGCATGATCATGTAGTTGACATTGTATTTGTGGCAAAGCCACTGTTCATAATTCTTTCATACATGTCACTCTTGATTCATTGCATATCCCGGTATACCGCCGGAGGCATTCCCATAGTCATATTTTGTTCTAAGTATTGAGTTGTAATTGTTGACTTGTAAGTAAATAAAAGTGTGATGATCATCATTTTTAGAGCATTGTCCCAAGTGAGGAAAGGATGATGGAGACTATGATTCCCCCACAAGTCGGGATGGGACTCCAGACAAAAAAAGAAGAGAAAGGCCATAAAAAAAGAGAAAAGGCCCCAAAAAATGAGAGAAAAAGAGAGAAGGGACAATGTTACTATCCTTTTACCACACTTGTGCTTCAAAGTAGCACCATGATCTTCATGATAGAGAGTCTCCTATGATATCACTTTCATATACTAGTGGGAAATTTTCATTATAGAACTTGGCTTGTATATTCCAATGATGGGCTTCCTCAAAATGCCCTAGGTCTTCGTGAGCAAGCGAGTTGGATGCACACCCACTTAGTTTCTTTTGTTGAGCTTTCATATACTTATAGCTCTAGTGCATCCATTGCATGGAAATCCCTACTCACTCACATTGATATCTATTAATGGGCATCTCCATAGCCCGTTGATACGCCTAGTTGATGTGAGACTATCTTCTCCTTTTTTTTCTTCTCCACAACCACCATTCTATTCCACATATAGTGCTATGTCCATGGCTCACACTCATGTATTGCGTGATGATTGAAAAAGTTTGAGAACACCAAAAGTATGAATCAATTGCTTGGCTTGTCATCGGGGTTGTGCATGATTTAAATACTTTGTGTGGTGAAGATAGAGCATAGCCAGACTATATGATTTTGTAGGGATAACTTTCTTTGGCCATGTTATTTTGGGAAGACATAATTGCTTAGTTAGTATGCTTGAAGTATTATTATTTTTATGTCAATATTAAACTTTTGTCTTGAATCTTTTGGATCTGAATATTCATACCACAATTAAGAGAATTACATTGAAATTATGCCAAGTAGCATTCCACATAAAAAATTCTGTTTTTATCATTTACCTACTCGAGGACGAGCAGGAATTAAGCTTGGGGATGCTTGATACGTCTCCAACGTATCTATAATTTTTTATTGTTCCATGCTATATTATATTCTATTTTGGACATTATTGGGCTTTATTATACACTTTTATATTATTTTTGGGACTAACCTATTAACCAGAGGCCCAGCCCAGAATTGCTGTTTTTTGCCTATTTCAGAGTTTCGCAGAAAAAGAATATCAAACGGAGTCCAAATGGAATGAAACCTTTGGGAACATGATTTTTGGAACGAACATGATCCAGAGGACTTGGATCCTACGTCAAGAAAGCTACCAAGAAGGCACGAGGTAGGGGGGCGCGCCTACCCCCCCCCCCCCCGCCGCCCCCCAGCCGCGCCCTCCGCCCTCGTGGGGCCCAAGTTGCTCCACCGACATACTTCCTCCTCCTATATATACCTACATACCCCCAAACTACCAGATACGGAGCCGAAAACCTAATTCCACCACCGCAACCTTCTGTACCCGTGAGATCCCATCTTGGGGAATTTTCTGGAGCTCCACCGGAGGGGGCATCGATCACGGAGGGCTTCTACATCAACACCATAGCCTCTCCGATGATGTGTGAGTAGTTTACCTCAGACCTTCGGGTCCATAGTTATTAGCTAGATGGCTTATTCTCTCTCTTTGGAACTCAATACAAAGTTCTCCACGATTCTCGTGGAGATCTATTCGATGTAATCTTCTTTTGCGGTGTGTTTGTTGAGACCGATGAATTGTGGGTTTATGATCAAGTTTATCTATGAACAATATTGAATCTTCTCTGAATTCTTTTATGTATGATTGGGTATCTTTGTAAGTCTCTTCGAATTATTTGTTTGGTTTGGCCTACTAGATTGATCTTTCTTGCAATGGGAGAAGTGCTTAGCTTTGGGTTCAATCTTGCGGTGTCCTTTCCAAGTGACAGTAGGGGCAGCAAGGCACGTATTGTATTGTTGCCATCGAGGATAACAAGATGGGGTTTATATCATATTGCATGAGTTTATCCCTCTACATCATGTCATCTTACTTAAAGCGTTACTCTGTTCTTTTGAACTTAATACTCTAGATGCATGCTGTGTGGAGTAATAGTAGTAGATGAAGGCAGGAGTCAGTCTACTTGTCACGGACGTGATGCCTATGTTGGGGAACGTGGTAATTTCAAAAAAAATTCCTACGAACATGCAAGATCATTGTGATGCATAGCAACAAGAGGGGAGAGTGTGTCCACGTACCCTTGTAGACCGAAAGAGGAAGCGTTAGCACAACGCGGTTGATGTAGTCGTTCGTCTTCACGATTCGACCGATCAAGTACCGAACGCACGACACCTCCGAGTTCAGCACACGTTCAACTCGATGACGTCCCTCAAACTCCGATCTAGCCGAGCTTTGAGGGAGAGTTCCGTCAACACGACGGCGTGGTGACGATGATGATGTTCTACCGACGCAGGGCTTCGCCTAAGCACCGCTACGATATGGCCGAGGTGGATTATGGTGGAGGGGGGCACCGCACACGGCTAAGAGATCCACGGGATCAATTGTTGTGTCTCTAGGGGGTGCCTCCCTCCCCGTATATAAAGGAGTGGAGGAGGGGGAGGGGGCCGGCCACCCTTGGTGCGCCCCATGAGGAGTCCTACTCCCACCGGGAGTTGGACTCCCCCCTTCCATGTTGGAGTAGGAGAGGAGAGGGAAGGAGAGAGAGGGGGAAAGGAAATGGGGGGCGCCGCCCCCCTCCTTGTCTAACTCAGACTTGGGGGGGGGGGGGGATGGAGGGGCGCGTGGCTGCCCCTTGGCCGCCTCTCCTCTTCCACCACTTGGGCCCATGAGGCCCAATAACCTCCGGGGGGTTCCAGTAACCCCTTGGACCATTTCGAGACTCCTCGTCATGTCCGTGATCACATCCGCGACTCCAAACTACCTTCGGTACATCAAAACACATAAACTCATAATATAACCGTCATCGAACTTTAAGCGTGCGGACCCTACGGGTTCGAGAACTATGTAGACATGACCGAGACACATCTCTCGTCAATAACCAATAGCGGAACCTGGATGCTCATATTGGCTCCCACATATTCTACGAAGATCTTTATCGGTCAAACCGCGTAACAACATATGTTGTTCCCTTTGTCATCGGAATGTTACTTGCCCGAGATTCGATCGTCGGTATCTCAATACCTAGTTCAATCTCGTTACCGGCAAGTCTCTTTACTTGTTCCGTAATACATCATCCTGCAACTAACTCAGTAGTTGCAATGCTTGCAAGGCTTATAGTGATGTGCATTACCGAGTTGGCCCAGAGATACCTCTCCGACAATCGGAGTGACAAATCCTAATCGCGAAATACGCCAACCCAACAAGTACCTTCAGAGACACCTGTAGAGCACCTTTATAATCACCCAGTTACGTTGTGACGTTTGGTAGCACACAAAGTGTTCCTCTGGTAAACGGGACTTGCATATTCTCATAGTCATAGGAACATGTATAAGTCATGAAGAAAGCAATAGCAACATACTAAACGATCAAGTGCTAAGCTAACGGAATGGGTCAAGTCAATCAAATCATTCTCCTAATGATGTGATCCCGTTAATAAAATGACAACTCATGTCCATGGCTAGGAAACTCAACCATCTTTGATTAACGAGCTAGTCAAGTAGAGGCATACTAGTGACACTCTGTTTGTCTATGTATTCACACATGTATTATGTTTCCGAATACAATTCTAGCATGAATAATAAACATTTATCATGAAATAAGGAAATAAATAATAACTTTATTATGGCCTCTAGGGCATATTTCCTTCAGTATCCCACTTGCACCAGAGTCAAAATCTAGTTCACATCGCCATGTGATTTAACACCAATAGTTCACATCACCATGTGATTAACACCCATAGTTCACATCGTCATGTGACCAACACCCAAAGGGTTTACTAGAGTCAATAATGTAGTTCAAATCGCTATGTGATTAACACCCAAAGAGTACCAAGGTGTGATCATGTTTTGCTTGTGAGAGAAGCTTAGCCAACGGGTCTGTCATATTTAGAGCCGTATGTATTTTGCAAATATTCCATGTCTACAATGCTCTGCACGGAGCTACTCTAGCTAAATGCTCCCACTTTCAATATGTATCCAGATCGAGACTCAGAGTCATCCAGATCGGTGTCAAAGCTTGCATCGACATAACTCTTTACAACGAACTCTTTATCACCTCCATAACCGAGAAACATATCCTTATTCCACTAAGGATAATTTTGACCGCTGTCCAGTGATCTACTCATAGATCACTATTGTACTCCATTGCCAAAATTAGTGTAGGGTATACAATAGATCTGGTTCACAGCATGGCATACTTTATAGAACCTATGGCTGAGGCATAGGGAATGACTTTCATTCTCTTTCTATCTTCTGCCGTGGTCGGGCTTTGAGTCTTACTCAATATCACACCTTGTAACACAGACAAGAACTCTTTCTTTGAGTGTTCCATTTTAAACTACTTCAAAATCTTGTCAAGGTATGTACTCATTAAAAAAACTTATCAAGCGTCTTGATCTATCTCTATAGATCTTGATGCTCAATATGTAAGCAGCTTCACCGAGGTCTTTCTTTGAAAAACTCCTTTCAAACAGTCCTTTATGCTTTGCAGAATAATTCTACATTAATTCCGATCAACAATATGTCATTCACATATACTTATCAAAAATGTTGTAGTGCTCCCACTCACTTTCTTGTAAATACAGGCTTCACCGCAAGTCTGTATAAAACTATATGCTTCGATCAACTTATCAAAGCGTATATTCCAACTCCGAGATACTTGCACCAGTCCATAGATGGATTGCTGGAGCTTGCATATTTTGTTAGCACCTTTAGGATTGACAAAACATTCTGGTTGCATCACATTCAAATCTTCTGAAATAAATCCATTAAGGAATGTAGTTTTGTTATCCTTTTGCCAGATTTCATACAATGCAGCAATTGCTAACATGATTCAGACAGACTTAAGCATCGAAACGAGTGAGAAAATCTCATCGTATTCAACACCTTGAATTTGTCGAAAACATTTTGCAACAATTCGAGCTTTGTAGATAGTAACACTACTATCAGCGTGCGCCTTCCTCTTGAAGACCCATTTATTTTCTATGGCTTGCCGATCATCGGGCAAATCCACCAAAGTCCATACTTTGTTATCATACATGGATCATATCTCGAATTTCATGGCCTCTAGCCATTTCGCGGAATCTGGGCTCATCATCGCTTCCTCATAGTTCGTAGGTTTATCATGGTCTAGTAACA
This sequence comes from Aegilops tauschii subsp. strangulata, assembly GCF_002575655.3. Lineage (NCBI taxonomy): Eukaryota > Viridiplantae > Streptophyta > Magnoliopsida > Poales > Poaceae > Aegilops > Aegilops tauschii. Next base: position 67,213,844 of record NC_053040.3, on the reverse strand, counting down.
TGACTTCCAGTACAGGATTACCATACCACTCTAGTGCGGATCGTGTTCTGGTTGATCTACAAAGTTCTGTAGTAACTTGATCCGAAGTTTCATGATCATCATCATTAACTTCTTCTCTTGTTGGTGTAGACATCACTGGAACTGATTTCTGTGATGAACTACTTTCCAATTTGGGAGAAGGTACAATTACCTTATGAAGTTCAACTTTCCTCCCACTCACTTCTTTCGAGAGAAACTCCTTTTCTAGAAAGGATCCACTCTTTAGCAACGAAATTGCCTTCGGATCTGTGATAGAAGGTGTACCCAACAATCTCCTTTGGGTATCCTATGAAGACGCATTTCTCCGATTTGGGTTCGAGCTTATCAGGTTGAAACTTTTTCACATAAGCATTGCATCCCCAAATTTTAAGAAACGACAAAGTTGGTTTCTTGCCAAACCACAGTTCATTTGGTGTCGTCTCAACGGATTTAGATGATGCCCTATTTAACGTGAACGCAGCTGTCTCTAATGCATAACCCCAAAGCGATAGTGGTAAATTGGTAAGAGACATCATAGATTGCACCATATCTAATAAAGTATGGTGACGATGTTTGGACACACCATTACACTGTGGTGTTCCAGGTGGCGTGCGTAGTGAAACTATTTCACATTGTTTTAACTGAAGGCCAAACTCGTAACTCAAATATTTGTCTCCGCGATCAAATCGTAGAAACTTCATTTTCTTGTTACGAAGATTTTTCACTTCACTCTGAAATTCTTTGAACTTTTCAAATGTTTCAGATTTATGTTTCATCAAGTAGATATACCCGTATCTGCTCAAATCATTTGTGAAGGTCAGAAAATAACAATACCCGCCGCGAGCCTCAACACTCATCGGACCGTATACATCAGTATGTATTATTTCCAATAAGTTAGTTGCTCGCTCCATTGTTCCGGAGAACGGAGTCTTAGTCATCTTGCCCATGAGGCATGGTTACCAAGCATCAAGTGATTCGTAATCAAGTGATTCCAAAATCCCATCAGCATGGAGTTTCTTCATGCGCTTTACACCAATATGACTTAAACGGCAGTGCCACAAATAAGTTGCACTATCATTATTAACTTTGCATCTTTTGGCTTCAGTATTATGAATATGTGTATCACTACGATCGAGATCCAACAAACCATTTTCATTGGGTGTATGACCATTGAAGGTTTTATTCATGTCAATAGAACAACAATTATTCTCTGACTTAAATGAATAACCGTATTGCAATAAACATCATCAAATCATATTCATGCTTAACGCAAACACCAAATAACACTTATTTAGGTTCAACACTAATCCCGAAAGTTATATTATATGGAGTGTGCGATGATGATCATATCAATCTTGGAACCACATCCAACACACATCGTCACTTCATCCTTAACTAGTCTCTGTTCATTTTGCAACTCCTGTTTCAAGTTACTACTCTTAGCAACTAAACCAATATCAAATACTGAGGGGTTGCTATAAACACTAGTAAAGTACACATCAATAACATGTATATCAAATATACTTTTGTTTACATTGCCATCCTTCTTATCCGCCAAATACTTGGGGCAGTTCCGCTTCCAGTGTAACATCCCAAAATTCTAAATTTTGGAATGTTATATTAAATAAATTATTATGATTGTTTGTTTGATTGATTGACTGAAAGTGAGTGAAAATTTGAAACTTTTGAAGTTGGATGAGAGGGAACGAAATGACTTTCCCAGACTTTCATCCTTGCATTTTATCTCAATGAATTCAAATTCATTTCAACACAAAACCCCAGAGTGAAGATGACATGACTTCTTCCATTTGAAGTCCAAAGGGTTTTTGAAAAGATTTGAATTCCATTTGGAAATATTTCAAATTCTAAAAAACTTTATGCAACTCAATGATTTTCATGAGAGAAGATAAAATGACTTCTTCAATTATATGAAATATGAGTTGGAAGTCAAAAAGAATCAAATTGAAAGTCATTTGAAAGTATTTTGAAACTCCCTTTCAAATTTGGAATTATTTGGATTTTATTCAAATTATATTTCTCCTAAAGATAAATAAATGGAAATAAGGGTAAAATGATTCCCTTCAATGGAAAATTAGGATAAAATGATTTCGAAATCATTTTGGTATTTAAAAAAAATGATTTTTTGTTGTGTTTTATTGCAACAGTAGCTCTGTTTGCTTTATTTAAATATTTGTTGATTTTATTTGGACTGGAAAATATGTTCATGTTTTAGGATTTCTTTTTCTGAAAAGTTTGATATATTATATCCCTATATAATATTTTCTTATTTGCTCTTTATTTCAGTTTTCCTTGTCTATGTTTATAAAAAAAAACTGGCGAAGCCCAGCCGCACCAGGCCCAGCCTCCTCCACGACCCAACAGGGTCATCTTCCTCCTACGAACCTTCAGAAGCAGAACGCACACACGCACCCCACCCCGTGCTCCATCCCCTTCCCTCCTTCCCCTTTTCCAAGAATCCTCTGAATGGATCCACCTCCTTCCCCTACATCTCCTTCTCCAAGTAAAAGGCCATTAATGCCCCGGATTTTCTCGCCGGAGATCCGAACTTGCCTTTTTTTTGCTCGCCATGGCTGCACGCAGATGGCCACCCCCTCGCCCTATAAATACCTCCCTCATGTTTCCCTCTTTCCCCTCGCACAAAGCCCTCTCCTATGGGAGCTTATCACCCTCCCTATCCCCCATAATTACTCATCGGAGTTCATAACTCCGGTGGCTTCTCCGTTGCCGCCCGAGGCGGGATTGGTACTTCCTCGGCCTCCCCTGAGTTCGCTGAGATCTCCTCTGCACAGTCCCGTGCTCTCCTTCCTCTAGGAGCCCCTACAACCTCGGATTCGATCTTCTTCCCCAACTCCGGCGATTACTCCGGTGAGATCAAAGAAATCTCGTAATTCTTTTTTTCAAAAAAGTAGCGATCTTAGAAAATACATATCTAGTAGTATACATATCCAAATTGAGTGGTTCTTTTTGAATTGTGTCACAAATTTGTTAAAGTTTCTGTTTCTGCAATTGGATTTCAAATTTGAGTAGTTTAAAATTGAATTTGATGAAATTTGTTCAAATTAGTAATTTGGCCATAACTTGAGTTTTATAAAATATTTTTGATTGATTCTTTTTGCTACTGCCTTGTTATTGTTTTTTTATCCAGTGGCATATAGTTATTTATTTTTAAGTTTATTTGAAATTAGGTGTTTAGCAAAACAGTACTTTTTTAGTTATAGTTTTGTTTTAAGTCTTTTCTTTATTGCTTTTATTAGTTTTAAATTATTTCTTTTTGTCACTCTTAAAAAATTTAGTTTAGTTTCTGTTAGTCAACAAAAGAAAATTTTGTTTTTCTTTTAAAAATTTATTTTACTTAGTTTTGTAGGAAAACTTGTTTAGGTCATAGTTAGTGTTTCATAAAAGCTTTTTATTTGTTTCTTTTTGCAAATAAAATTTTATGAAAAATACCTTCTGTTAAATTAGTTGTTTTACTTTGTATTTTCTGTTAATTTATTAGTTTAGTGTTTTAATTGTTGTTAAGTTTTTACTTAGGACAAAACTGTTTTGTGTTATGTTTTAGAGTTTTCTTTAGTAGTTTTGTTGTGTGGTTTTCCTTTGTTTTTATTTGGTGTCCCTTGTTGATTTGCATTTTATTTGTTGGTTTTATTATGAGTGTTAGAATTGCTTGCTAGTATGTTTGCTTATATGAATGCTATGTTTGACTATATAGATTTTCAACGCAGTGACGAATAGTTCTACCAAGTCATTATTCTGAGAGTGTTGTTATCTTCATCAAGTAATACCAGGCAAGTTCACTTTGACAATGTTTTTCATACCTATGTTTTTATTGCATCTAGTGTCATCTTCGCAACAATCCCTCCAGTAGTGATATTGAATCCTTAGTTGAGTAGTATGCATGAGGTAGGAACCCATCACCCTGTTACCAAGCCCGGGACGTTATTTATTTTAATGCTACACTATAGTAGACGGGGTTGGTATGAGTGCTCGGGAGTGGTGTGAGAATGGGGGACTCTACGTCAATGGCGACAACTTCATGATGGCATCGGCAAGGACTGCATCTTCAGGACTCCAAGACCTCATGATTTCGAGACTCGAGACAAGAATTCAATACACACTACTGGGTGAAGTACGGTTGACGGGCACCCTGGAGAAACCGGTGGATGGCCGGGATGCATGGAGAAGCGCCACGACATCTTGCGGAAAGCTTCACCCAGACTCAAAGAGACGGAAGAATACTTCATCCCCGGAAGCTTACCTGTGCAACCGCAAGTCACTATGGGCTCTGGCTTGGTTGACCTTAGTTGTGACTCTGCCTGGGACGGTGCTAGCAGATGTAGAACTATGGTAGGATTGGATGAGCATCGGACAGTGGTGAGGGGACCTCTTCGGAAGACCATGTTTCGGTCGTCTTGTTCTCAAACACCCTGAAGTGCGAGAACGTAAAAAGAGGGATCGAATCTTGCGGGTAAAGTGTACAAACCTCTGCAGAGGGTTAAAACCTAATCGATTAGCCGTGTCCCCGGTTACGGACAATTTGACCCTCTGGACTTGGATCTATCTCGGAACTCTCAACACCGGACTGATAACTTAATTGTGGGCAACTTATGATGATTTGGGCTATGAGACATCGGTTGGCGGAACCATGTCATGATAGAAAACTCCATAGTACAGACTCCAGTTATTCCTTTGATGTAGGGAAAATAAAACCAGCTTTTATGCAAAACAAAACTTAGACACAGAGCCACAAAGCCATATTGCATATAGTATAGTTTTATCATCTGTTTTCTCATGTTGTGATCTTGCCGGTACATTCAATGTACTGACCTACACTGCTGCAACGTATCATGTTGCAGATACTTTCTTCCAACGAGTAAGAGTACGGTACAGGGTTACGGTCTACACTCAACCTGCCGATGGTGTTGATGGGACTCCACACCCGATTGTTTGTTTCCGCTGAGACTTATGAGGTATATATAAGTTTTACGTTATTTATACATGTGATTGCACTTTGATATATACATTGATGTACTGTGTGTGTCGGCATACTGATCCAGGGATGGCACAGATACACAGAGGCTTGACCGTTTGAGGTTGGGTCGCTACAGATATGGTATCAGAGCACATGTTGACTATAGGACGTGACCCTTGAAATTGGAAAGCCACTAGGACAGGAAATCTCTAAAATTTTACTTTGAAAAAGACCCCTACTTCTCATCTTTTCTGATTTTATCAAATAGTCCCTCTTACCTCAAATAGTTAGAACATACCATATCCCCTTTTGACCACTCGAAGGATCAACTGAAGCCACTCCATGAAGGACTAGATATCGGACAACTGATAACCACTTCAGAGTAAAGAGGATTTCATTATTTGAAGACTCCGAAGACTCGAAGAATTTGAAGACTAAAGAATTATTTGACCGTTAGAGGACCAAACCCCTGTTATACACTTACGTTAGATGCGACGATTTGTGAGCTATCATTTGTTTGATGTTTTCCGACAGCCACAAAGTAAAACCCGTTTCTTCAAAACTATTGTTTGTATTGTGTGTATCCCTCCCCACCTCTCTCATATGTCATCCCAAAACTCTTGGACCCCATAGATGATGAATGAAGTTGGACTGATATTCTCTGGACCGGAGACTCAGCCGGAGGCAGAGCTATGGATTCGGAACATGGAGAATCACTTCGGGAGCAATTTGGTTTCAAGGAAGAATGAAGTATCATACGCTCTTCAGTACTTTGAAGGAAGTGCTGCAACATGGTGGCAGATGCATCAAGCCATACAAGGATGGAATGGAGCAAATACTTGGGAAGAATTCAAGAAGACTCTAACAAGATCTCGTCTTATCCGGAAGCACCATGATACACCAAGAAATAAACCTTGTGCCTGCAAGATTTGAGGAGAAATAGGACACACCCAGGAGGAACACAAGGATGGATGCCCTCATTGTGAGGAGAAACACCCAGTTGAGGAATGCCCAACTAGTCAGGTGACTTGTTTCTTGTGTGAAGGAACTACACACGACCCTGGTCAGTGTCATATTTACCCCAAGGTACAAGAAATTACCAAGCAGTAGAAAGAAGCCATGAAAGAAACCCTCAGGGAAAATTCAGAAGAACCTGTGATGAAGGAAGTTATTGAAGACCCTGATGGTGAAGGCCTAAACAGATTTTCACCCAAGCCTGCTATTCATGTGGAGAAGAAGGACATTTTTCAGAGTATTGCACGAAGGAAAGCCAAGAGTATCTCAGAGACTTCCCGACAGCAGAAGTAAAGTTTGACCCTCAGGAACTAGAAGCTCTGATCATTACGGAGAAATCTAGAAAGAGAAAACGAAGGTATACCCAGAACACCCCAATTTCTGCAGGAAAGGACCTGAGTCAGGTCACTTGTTACAAGTGCAAGACCTTAGGTCACTATGCCAATAAATGTCCAGAGAAGAAGCCTAGAATCCAAGGAGCCTACATAATCACAAAGAAGCCCCGAGACATTTGTTTTCGCTGCAAGGAAGCAGGACATTTTTCTAGGGAATGTTCAAATCAGAAGAAAGCTGGAGCTGAGTAGTTGAGATTTTGATATGGGTAATAAGAGTGGTAGAAAGCAATCTTATTTTCATAAGTTCGATGAGTTGAGTTATCTAATGGGTGCTCAGAGATTGTAATGAATTCATGAAATCAATAAAGTTAATGTGTTATGATTTCATATGTTGTATTATGTGAGTTTTTACTCTATGAACAAAGATTTTGGACCAGTTTCGAGGATATGAGAAATATGGTCTATGGATGGATTTGTGAATTTCATTTATGGGTGGTAGTACCCTGTGAAGAACACTTGACCCATGGGAAGGATAATGATATTTCAGGGAGTGAACTTTGGACAAAATAGGTATGAGTTTTGTTTCGATATGTTGGTTACCCCAAGAATATGAAGGAATGAAGCAATATTGGAATTTAAGGAGGTGTAATGTTGGAATATGGAAGAATTGTAACTCCAAGGATGAGTTGTACAAGTGTTGAAGTGGGCCATAACCCACAGGCCCAGGATTTGAAAAGGAACAGACATAACTTTGATGAAGAAAGAAAATTGGAAGAAGCTATGATTCCATCAGCAGACATTTCCTTAGGAGGTTACGAAAACCCAAGAGTTGTGAAGAACGATAGATGTTTTGTTGAGGTTGCGGAAATAATGGAATTATCCAAACTAAGTTCGTCGACAAGAGAAATTCTGCAATGCTTGTGAGGATGCCCAAGTGTTACACTACGTGATTCACCGTCTGCGTATGTAGTAATGGTTCAAGTACGGGATGGATTGGCCCCCATACCGGAGACTCCTATCATGAACTATCATATGTTGATGGAGAATCAGAGAGCCATGAAAACCTTAGAAGAGTGTCGGCGCGATAAGCCATAAAACAATAGAATGGTAGGACGATGGAACCCTTTACAGGCAACCGTTGCCAATCGTAGGATATACGGTGAGATTCAACCCCGACCATTTTCCTGCAGGAGAAGCCATAAATTGTTGACCGCCAGGAGGTTCCGATAGTTTCTTAGTGTTGACGACAGACATGTCAGATATGAAGATCCCCTCTTCGGAAGAACGTCATCAGGATTGAGAGGACACGAGATTTTGAGAAAAGTCATGCCCCGACCGGAAGAGCACCACTGAAAGAGTTATCCCAAAGAATATGAGAAGACCGACACCATCAACCCAAAGGATGGAGTACATGAATTTTGTCAGAACCATAGCCTTTCTTTTAAGTGTGGTAGCACCCCAGACCTCTGTGGTCAAAGGATTTGCTGGAAGACCTCCAAACCCTAACCGTTTCTTGCTAGCCGCTTCGAATCTCGAGGACGAGATTCATTTTAAGTGTGGTAGGTTTGTAACATCCCAAAATTCTAAATTTTGGAATGTTATATTAAATAAATTATTATGATTGTTTGTTTGATTGATTGACTGAAAGTGAGTGAAAATTTGAAACTTTTGAAGTTGGATGAGAGGGAACGAAATGACTTTCCCAAACTATCATCCTTGCATTTTATCTCAATGAATTCAAATTCATTTCAACACAAAACCCCAGAGCGAAGATGACATGACTTCTTCCATTTGAAATCCAAAGGGTTTTTGAAAAGATTTGAATTCCATTTGGAAATATTTCAAATTCTAAAAAACTTTATGCAACTCAATGATTTTCATGAGAGAAGATAAAATGACTTCTTCAATTATATGAAATATGAGTTGGAAGTCAAAAAGAATCAAATTGAAAGTCATTTGAAAGTATTTTGAAACTCCCTTTCAAATTTGGAATTATTTGGATTTTATTCAAATTATTTTTCTCCTAAAGATAAATAAATGGAAATAACGGTAAAACGATTCCCTTCAATGGAAAATTAGGATAAAATGATTTTGAAATCATTTTGGTATTTAAAAAAAATGATTTTTTGTTGAGTTTTATTGCAACAGTAGCTCGGTTTGCTTTATTTAAATATTTGTTGATTTTATTTGGACTGGAAAATATATTCATGTTTTAGGATTTCTTTTTCTAAAAAGTTTGATATATTATATTCCTATATAATATTTTCTTATTTGCTCTTTATTTCAGTTTTCCTTGTCTATGTTTATAAAAAAACTGGCGAAGCCCAGCCGCACCAGGCCCAGCCTCCTCCACGACCCAACAGGGTCATCTTCCTCCTACGAACCTTCAGAAGCAGAACGCACACACGCACCCCACCCTGCGCTCCATCCCCTTCCCTCCTTCCCCTTTTCCAAGAATCCTCTGAATGGATCCACCTCCTTCCCCTACACCTCCTTCTCCAAGTAAAAGGCCATTAATGCCCCGGATTTTCTTGCCGGAGATCCGAACTTGCCTTTTTTTTGCTCACCATGGCTGCACGCAGATGGCCACCCCCTCGCCCAATAAATACCTCCCTCGTGTTTCCCTCTTTCCCCTCGCACAAAGCCCTCTCCTATGGGAGCTTATCCCCTCCCTATCCCCCATAATTACTCATCGGAGTTCATAAACTCCGGTGGCTTCTCCGTGGCCGCCCGAGGCGGGGTTGGTACTTCCTCGGCCTCCCCTGAGTTCGCTGAGATCTCCTCTGCACCGTCCCGTGCTCTCCTTCCTCTAGGAGCCCCTACAACCTCGGATTCGATCTTCTTCCCCAACTCCGGCGACTACTCCGCTGAGATCAAAGAAATCCCGTAATTCTTTTTTTCAGAAGTAGCGATCTTAGAAAATTCATATCTAGTAGTATACATATCCAAATTGAGTGGTTCTTTTTGCATTGTGTCACAAATTTTTTAAAGTTTCTGTTTCTGCAATTGGATTTCAAATTTGAGTAGTTTAAAATTGAATTTGATGAAATTTGTTCAAATTAGTAATTTGGCCATAACTTGAGTTTTATAAAATATTTCAGATTGATTCTTTTTGCTACTGCCTTGTTATTGTTTTGTTTATCCAGTGGCATATAGTTACTTATTTTTAAGTTTACTTGAAATTTGGTGTTTAGCAAAACAATACTGTTTTAGTTATAGTTTTGTTTTAAGTCTTTTCTTTATTGATTTTATTAGTTTAAAATTATTTCTTTTTGTCACTCTTCAAAAATTTAGTTTAGTTTCTGTTAGTCAACAAAAGAAAATTTTGTTTTTGTCTTAAAAATTTATTTTACTTAGTTTGGTAGGAAAACTTGTTTAGGTCATAGTTAGTGTTTCATAAAATCTTTTTATTTGTTTCTTTTTGCAAATAAAATTTTATGAAAAATACCTTCTGTTAAATTAGTTGTTTTACTTTGTATTTTCTGTTAATTTATTAGTTTAGTGTTTTAATTGTTGTTAAGTTTTTACTTAGGACAAAACTGTTTTGTGTTATGTTTTAGAGTTTTCTTTAGTAGTTTTGTTGTGTAGTTTTCTTTTGTTTTTATTTGGTGCCCCTTGTTGATTTGCATTTTATTTCTTGGTTTTATTATGAGTGTGAGAATTGCTTGCTAGTATGTTTGCTTATATGAATGCTATGTTTGACTATATAGATTTTCAACGCAGTGACGAATAGTTCTACCAAGTCATTATTCTGAGAGTGTTGTTATCTTCATCAAGTAATACCAGGAAAGTTCACTTTGACCATGTTTTTCATACCTATGTTTTTATTGCATCTACTGTCATCTTCGCAACAATCCCTCCAGTAGTGATATTGAATCCTTAGTTGAGTAGTATGCATGAGGTAGGAACCCATCACCCTGTTACCAAGCCCGGGACGTTATTTATTTTAATGCTACGCTATAGTAGACGGGGTTGGTATGAGTGCTCGGGACTGGTGTGAGAATGGAGGACTCTACGTCAATGGCGACAACTTCATGATGGCATCGGCAAGGACTGCATCTTCAGGACTCCAAGACCTCAAGATTTCGAGACTCGAGACAAGAATTCAATACACACTACTGGGTGAAGGACGGTTGACGGGCACCCTGGAGAAACCAGTGGATGGCCGGGATGCATGGAGAAGCGCCATGACATCTTGCGGAAAGCATCACCCGGACTCAAAGAGACGGAAGAATACTTCATGCCTGGAAGCTTACCTGTGCAACCACAAGTCACTATGGGCTCTGGCTTGGTTGACCTTAGTTGTGACTCTGGCTGGGACGGTGCTAGCAGATGTAGAACTACGGTAGGATTGGATGAGCATCGGACAGTGGTCAGGGGAACTCTTCGGAAGACCATGTTTCGGTCGTCTTGTTCTCAAACACCCTGAAGTGCGAGAACGTAAAAAGAGGGATCGAATCTTGCGGGTAAAGTGTACAAACCTCTGCAGAGGGTTAAAACCTAATCGATTGGCCGTGTCCCTGGTTACGGACAATTTGAGCCTCTGGACTTGGATCTATCTCGGAACTCTCAACACCGGACTGATAACTTAATTGTGGGCAACTTATGATGATTTGGGCTATGAGACATCGGTTGGCAGAACCATGTCATGATAGAAAACTCCATAGTACAGACTCCAGTCGTTCCTTTGATGTAGGGAAAATAAAACCAGCTTTTATGCAAAACAAAACTTAGACACAGAGCCACAAAGCCGTATTGCATATAGTATAGTTTTATCATATGTTTTCTCATGTTGTGATCTTGCCGGTACATTCAATGTACTGACCTACACGGCTGCAATGTATCATGTTGCAGATACTTTCTTCCAACGAGTAAGAGTACGGTACAGGGTTACGGTCTACACTCAACCTGCCGATGGCGTTGATGGGACCCCACACCCGATTGTTTGTTTCCGCTGAGACTTATGAGGTATATATCAGTTTGACGTTATTTATACATGTGATTGCACTTTGATATATACATTGATGTACTGTGTGTGCCGGCATACTGATCCAGGGATGGCACAGATACACAGAGGCTTGCCGTCTGAGGTCGGGTTGCTACATCCAGTGATCAGTTCCTTTGCAGTAGAAGCACTCATTCTCAGGCTTAGGTCCAGACTTGGGTTTGTTCACTTGAGCAGCAACTTGCTTGCCGTTCTTCTTTGAAGTTCTCCTTCTTCCCTTTGCCCTTTTCTTGAAACTAGTGGTCTTGTCAACCATCAACACTTGATGCTTTTCTTGATTTCTACCTTCGTCGAATTCAGCATCACGAAGAGCTTGGGAATCGTTTCCGTTATCCCTTGCATATTATAGTTCATCACGAAGTTCTAGTAACTTGGTGATAGTGACTAGAGAACTCTGTCAATCACTATATTATCTGGAAGATTAACTCCCACTTGATTCAAGTGATTGTAGTACTCAGACATTCTGAGCACATACTCACTAGCTGAGCAATTCTCCTCCATCTTGTAGGAAAAGTACTGTCAGAGGTCAAATACCTCTCGACACGGGCATGAGTATGAAATACCAATTTCTACTCTTGGAACATCTTATATTCTCCGTTGCGTTTGAAAACATTTTTGAAGTCCCGGTTCTAAGCCGTAAAGCATGGTGCACTAAACTATCAAGTAGTCATCATATCGAGCTTTTGTCAAACATTCATAACGTCTGCCTCTGCTCCTGCAATAGGTCTGTCACCTAGCGGTGCATCAAGGACATAATTCTTCTGTGCAGCAATGAGGAAAATCCTTAGATCACGGACCAAGTCCGCATCATTGCTACTATCATCTTTCAACTTAGTTTTCTCTAGGAACATATCAAAAAATAAAACAGGGAACAACATCGCGAGCTACTGATCTACAACATAGACAAGCAAAATACTACCAGGTACTAAGTTCATGCTAAATTTATGTTCAATTAATCATATTACTTAAGAACTCCCACTTAGATAGACATCCCTCTAATCATCTAAGTGATCACATAATCCAAATCAACTAAACCATAACCGATCATCACGTGAAATGGAGTAGTTTTCAATGGTGAACATCACTATGTTGATCATATCTACTATATGATTCACGCTCGACCTTTCGGTCTCAGTGTTCCAAGGTAATATCTGCGTATGCTAGGCTCGTCAAGTTTAACCTGAGTATTCTGCGTGTGCAAAATTGGCTTGCACACATTTTAGATGGACGTAGAGCTTATCACACCCGATCATCACGTGGTGTCTGGGCACGACAAACTTTGGCAACGGTGCATACTCAGTGAGAACACTTATACCTGGAAATTTAGTGAGAGATCATCTTATAATCCTACCGTCAAACAAAGCAAGATAAGATGCATAAAATATAAACATCACATGTAATCAATATAAGTGATATGATATGACCATCATCATCTTGTGCTTGTGAGCTCCATCTCCGAAGCACCTACATGATCACCATCGTCACCAGCGCGACATCTTGACCTCCATCGTAGCATCGTTGTCGCCTCGCCAACTATTGCTTCTTCGACTATCGCTACCGCTTAGTGATAAAGTAAAGCAATTACAGGGCGATTGCATTGCATACAATAAAGCGACAACCATATGGCTCCTGCCAGTTGCCGATAACTCGGTTACAAAACATGATCATCTGATACAATAAAATATAACATCACATCTTGACCATATCACATCACAACATGCCCTGCAAAAACAAGTTAGACGTCCTCTACTTTGTTGTTGCAAGTTTTACGTGGCTGCTACGGGCTGAGCAAGAACCGTTCTTACCTACGCATCAAAACCACAACGATAGTTCGTCAAGTTAGTGCTGTTTTAACCTTCTCAAGGACCGGGTGTAGCCACACTCGGTTCAACTAAAGTTGGAGAAACTGACTCCTGCCAGCCACCTGTGTGCAAAGAACGTCGGCAGAACCAATCTCGCATAAGCGTACGCGTAATGTCGGTCCGGGCCGCTTCATCCAACAATACCGCCGAACCAAAGTATGACATGCTGGTAAGCAGTATGACTTGTATCGCCCACAACTCACTTCTGTTCTACTCGTGCATATACCATCAACGCATAAAACCTGGCTCGGATGCCACTGTTGGGGAACGTACTAATTTCAAAAAATTCCTACGCACACGCAAGATCATGGTGATGCATAGCAACGAGAGGGGAGAGTGTGTGCACGTGCCCTCGTAGACCGAAAGTGGAAGTGTTAGCACAACGCGGTTGATGTAGTCGTACGTCTTCACGATCCGACCGATCAAGTATCGAACGCACGGCACCTTCGAGTTCAGCACACGTTCAACTCAATGACGTCCCTCGAACTCCGATCCAGCCGAGCTGTAGCGACCCGACCTCAGACGGTCAAGTATCTATGCTTAAGTGTCATCCCTGGATCGTTATGCTGACAGACACAGTACTCGAGGATTTATAACAGAGGTAAATCACATGTATAAAGTAACGTAAATACTATTACCTCAATCCAAATAGCGGAAGTAACAACAAGGTTGTGGATTCCCATCAACACCAACAGCAAAGTTGAGTGTAGAAATCGTAACCCTAACGTATCACTTACTCGTCGTAAGAATCCTGCAACATGAGACGTTGCAGCCACAAAGGGTCAGTACATTGAATGTACTGGCAAATTCACACCATAGGATACTGATGAATAATAACTATCACTACATGCATATATGGCTGGTGCAAAAGCTCTATGGTTATAATGTTTTGCGAAAAGCCAATTTTTCCCTACTGCAAAGGAATATATTTTAGTCAACTACAAAGTTGGTTGAAAAAATATTGAGAAGGTTCCTCCAACTCAATCCCAATTAAAAGTTAACAACCCAACAAATTAATTAAGTAACATGATGAGATCAACATGATAATCCAAGAACCAGATACTCAAAATTGTCCATAACCGGGGACACGGCTAACCATGATTAGTTTGTACACTCTGCAGAGCTTTGCACACTTTTCCCCACAAGACTCGATCTCCTCCGTTGGATTTCTCGCACTGCATGGTGTTTGAGAAACGGATGACCGAGACACAGTCTTTCAGAAGCATTAACTCTAACCCCGGGTAGACAGTACCAACCTACATCCCTCTACATCTTCTAGCCTACCACTGGAAGAGGTCATGCAACATACTCAACTATGCTAGAGCCCATAATAGCTTCTGGCTGCACACGGAAGTTTCTAGCATGAATAATCTTATGATCCCATTGAGCCTGGGTGGCGGACCGTAGGAGGATCACACGGTATATCCCCAGGATCTCCTAGGACAACACTGGATTCCCCAGGTGCCCAAACAAGCAATCCACCCAGATGTGTATTAAAGTTGCCACCTTAAGTTGAACCATTAATTAACTACTCACATCTGTCATGGATACACTCAAACCCAATCCACGTCTACGAGCATAGCATGGGAATATAAGTATAACGTAATAGTAACTCCCAAGGTTTGAATGCAGGGCAATAGGTTCCTACCTCATCAACTACTTCCCAATACCCACATGTTACCAAGTCCTAACCATGCAGTGTTTGAGGGTTGAAACTAATGCATAAAACTGGGTAATGAAAAGTATGATCAAAGTGTGAACTTGCCTATACTGTTGATGAAGATGATTCGCACTCAAAACTCTTGATAGTTCTACTCGTCACACTCCGGTCAATCTATCGTAAGCAAGCAATAGTAACCACACATAAGAAATCACTCAAAAGATCAGAAAGATCAAAGAAGACGATTCGGAAAACATCAACAAGCGAACAACCCTTGCAACATAAAACAATTTCTAACAGTACCAAAATTATGTGAATTTGGCCTTATTAGAAAGTCTAGGTCAAGAGCTTCGAATAGCAAAAGGAGTCAACTAAATCGGAGTTATAATACTCAAGTTAAGATCAAACGAAATTCAAATACAAATCTGTTTGAATTCAAATTTTAAAACTTTCAAAAATCTGTTTAAGTTGTCTTACTAGATAGAGGGGACCATAACGAAGAAGCGGGCGTTGGTTTCATTGGATTTGGACAAACGGTGTAAAAGTTGTGATAGATTGGAGATCAGGGACTAATCTATGAAGAAAATATTCACGAATGGGTCCCTGGCCAAAAATAAAATAAAACGAAAAGTCTAACTAGCGAATGCTCGCTACAGAACGCTAACGAACGAAAACCGTTCGCTGCGAACCCTAACTTACGAATCGTTCACTAAATAACCACATAGGGAAAAACAAAAAAAACAAAAAGGAAATCCGGGACGGTTTTGTACTATTTCGAGGCGGTTTTCGGCGAAAAACTGGCGGTGGCGGTTTGGATTGGTGGAGCGGCCTCTAAGGCGAGGGCGGCGAGCTCCGCCGACGAGGGCTCGGGCGGCGGCTCCGGCTCCGGCGACGGCGGTGGCTACGTGGGGCGACGCGGTGCGGGGTGGAGTGCGGCGGCGAGCAGCAGGTGGCGGCGGTTGTGGCGGATCTCGCCGGCGGCGTCGATGCGGCAGCAGGACGCGAGTGCGGGAGGGGCGAAGGGGCGGCGGAGCTGCGGCTTAGAAAGAGGGGCCGGGGGAGGAGCTGCTTGGGGAAGGGGGCGGGCGCGAGGTGGCGGCAGCTCGGACTTCGGCGGAGTCCGGATCGGCCATGGCGGGGAAGGCGGCGCCGCGTCGGGCCGGCTGGGCTTCGGCCCAGTTCGGTCCGGAGAAGAAGTTTTTTAAACATTATTCCAGACAAAGAAAAATAATAAAAACAAAATAAGTAAAATATTATATAGGCATATAATATATCAAATTTTTTAGAAAATGATTTTCTATAACGTGAACATTTTTCTATAGTCAAATAAAATCCAGAAAAATTTAAATAAAGCAAAGAGTGCTACAACTCTAATAAAATCCAATAAAAATCATTTTAAAAATACCAAAATGATTTCAAATTTATTTCTCTCCAATTTTCTATTATAGGGAATCATGTTACCCTATTTTCCATTTATTTTATTTTTGGACAAAAATAATTTGAAAAACCCCAAATAACTCCAATTTGAAAATAATTTCAAAAGGGATTTTCAATTTGATTCTCCGAAACTCCCAACTCATATTTCATATGTTTTGAAGAAGTCATTTTATCTTCTCTCATGAAAATCATTGAGTTGCATAAAGTTTCTGAGTTTAAAATTATTTCCAAATGAAATTCAAATCTTTTTCGGAACCCTTTTCATTTAATTAAATGGAAGTCCTTTTTATTCCCTCTCATTTAACTTTCAAAAAGTTTCAATTTCACTCACTTTCAGTCAATCAATCACACAACAAACAAACAATCAACCAAAACTATCTATTTATTATAACATTCCAAAATTTAGAATTTTGGGATGTTACACGAGCTTTGAGGGAGAGTTCCGTCAGCACGACGGCGTGGTGACGATGATGATGTTCTACCAACGCAGGGCTTCGCCTAAGCACCGCTACGATATGACCGAGGTGGATTATGGTGGAGGGGGGCATCGCACACGGCTAAGAGATCCAAGGAATCAATTGTTGTGTCTCTAGGGGGTGCCTCCCTCCCCGTATATAAAGGAGTGGAGGAGGGGGAGGGGGCCGTCCACCCTTGGCGCGCCCCATGAGGAGTCCTACTCCCACCGGGATTAGGACTCCGACCCTTCCATATTGGAGTAGGAGAGGAGAGGGAAGGAGAGAGAGGGGGAAAGGAAAGGGTGGCGCCGCCCCCCTCCTTGTCCAATTCGGACATGGGGGGGGGGAGGGGGAAGGGGCGTGCGGCTGCCCCTTGGCCGCCTCTCCTCTTCCACCACTTGGGCCCATGAGGCCCAATAACCTTCGGGGGGTTCTGGTAACCCCCCGGTACTCCGGTATATATCCGATAACCCCCGGAACCATTCCGGTGTCCGAATATAGTCGTCCAATATATCAATCTTCATGACTCGACCATTTTGATACTCCTCATCATGTCCGTGATCACATGCAGGACTCCAAACTTCCTTCGGTACATCAAAACACATAAACTCATAATATAATCGTCATCGAACTTTAAGCGTGCGGACCCTACGGGTTCGAGAACTATGTAGACATGACCGAGACACGTCTCTGGTCAATAACCAATAGCGGAACCTGGATGCTCATATTGGCTCCCACATATTCTACGAAGGTCTTTATCGGTCAAACCGCATAACAACATACGTTGTTCCCTTTGTCATCGGTATGTTACTTGCCCGAGATTCGATCGTCGGTATCTCAATACCTAGTTCAATCTCGTTACCGGCAAGTCTCTTTACTCGTTCCGTAATACATCATCCTGCAATTAACTCATTAGTTGCAATGCTTGCAAGGCTTATAGTGATGTGCATTACCGAGTGGGCCCAGAGATACCTCTCCGACAATCGGAGTGACAAATCCTAATCTCGAAATACGCCAACCCAACAAGTACCTTTGGAGGCACCTGTAGAGCACCTTTATAATCACCCAGTTACGTTGTGACGTTTGGTAGCACACAAAGTGTTCCTCCGGTAAACGGGAGTTGCATAATCTCATAGTCATAGGAACATGTATAAGTCATGAAGAAAGCAATAGCAACATACTAAACTATCAAGTGCTAAGCTAACGGAATAGGTCAAGTCAATCACATCATTCTCCTAATGATGTGATCCCGTTAATCAAATCACAACTCATGTCCATGGCTAGGAAACTTAACCATCTTCGATTAACGAGCTAGTCAAGTAGAGGCATACTAGTGACACTCTGTTTGTCTATGTATTCACACATGTATTATGTTTCCGGTTAATACAATTCTAGCTTGAATAATAAACATTTATCATGAAATAAGGAAATAAATAATAACTTTATTATTGGCTCTAGGGCATATTTCCTTCAGCCTATATACTTGATCATACCTAGATATTCTCATAACTATGCTCAATTATGTCAATTGCTCAACAGTAATTTGTTTACCCACCGTAATACTTATGCTCTCGAGAGAAGCCACAGTGAAACCTATGGCCCCCGGGTCTATTTTCCATCATATTAATCTCCAGTCAACAAGCTATTTCTGGCGCCGTTTTTATTTTGCTTTCTTTACTTTGCATCTTTATCATAAAAATACCAAAAGTATTATCCTATCATATGTATCAGATCTCACTTTCGTAAGTGACCGTGAAGGGATTGACAACCCCTTTATTGCATTGGTTGCGAGGATTTTATTTGTTTGTGTAGGTGCGGGGGACTCGTGCGTGCCCTCCTACTGGATTGATACCTTGGTTCTCAAAAACTGAGGGAAATACTTACGTTGCTTTACCGCGTCACCCTTTACACTTCAGGGGAAAACCAACGCAGTGCTCAAGACGTAGCACCGAGCGATCGATCGATGGCTGTTAACTGAACCCGATCGAGTGATTCCTTCGCTACTGCTGCTAACTGAAGCCGATCGATGCTGCCTCTGGATGAACAGTGAGCATTGCTGGGGGGGTTTGGATGAATAGTTCCCGGTGGGGGTGGATGAACAGGACCCCGTGGTGTTGCCTCTGGATGAACAGGACCCCGATCGATCGAGCCGGTTGGGGCTAGATGAACAGGACCCCGTGGAGGGCTGGATGAACAGTAGACGGTGGAGGGATGGATGAACAGTAGACCGTGGAGGGGTGGTTGAACATGAGTCTGTGGAGAGGGCTGGTTGAACAGTAGCCGGTGTAGTAGTGCGCGGTGGAGGCTAGATGAACAGGAGCCCGTGGATGAACAGTCGCAGGTGGAGGCTGGTGGAGGTCGACAATGGATGAACAGTAGCCCGTGGAGGCTGGAGGGGGTCGACGGTGGATATGAATAGTATCCCCTGGAGTCCCGTTTTGCAGTACGCCACACCCCTCCTGATGAACAGGACCCCCGTTTCGACCGTAGCGCTTCAACACAAGTCCGTTTCCTCTGTTTTGCAGTACGCCACACCCCTCGGGATGAATAGGACCCCCGTTTCGACCGTAGGAGGTCCATTTCTTCTGTTTTGCGGTACACCAAACCCCTCCCGATGAACATGATCCCGTTTCGAACGTGGTCGGTCGAACACAAGGTCGTTTCCTCCGTTCTGTGGTACGCCAGGCCTCGTTTCCATCGGCTATTCCGTCCAAGCCGGTTGGCTCCCACGCATTTCATTGCTTCCCGATGAACACGACGCATTCCGTTGCCGCCCCATGAACACGACGATGCTGTTGTTTTTTTTGCGGGCGACGACAACGATGTTTCTCCGTTCCGACCCAGCCTTGTACATGAGCCCTGGCCGTACGTATGCGCGAGTAGGCATTCGAGACCCCGCCCGTATGTACGTACGTGCTACCTCTCGAGCACTGCGTTGGTTTTCCCTTGAAAAGGAAAGGGTGATGCAGCAAAGTAGCGTAAGTATTTCCCTCAGTTTTTGAGAACCAAGGTATCAATCCAGTAGGAGGCCACGCTCAAGTCCCACGCACCTACACAAACAAATAAGAACCTTGCAACCAACACGATAAAGGGGTTGTCAATGCCTTCACGGCCACTTGCAAATGTGAGATCTGATAGAGATGATAAGATAATTTTTTTGGGTATTTTTATGATAAAGACTAAAAGCAAAATAAACGGTAATAGAAATAACTCGTTGGCGGGAGATTAATATGATGGAAAATAGACCCCGGGGCCATAGGTTTCACTAGTGGCTTCTCTCAAGATAGTGTAAGTATTACGGTGGGTAAACGAATTACTGTCGAGCAATTGATAGAATTGAGCATAGTTATGAGAATATCTAGGTATGATCATGTATATAGGCATCACGTCCGTGACAAGTAGACCGACTCCTGCCTGCATCTACTACTATTACTCCACACATCGACCGCTATCCAGCATGCATCTAGAGTATTAAGTTCATAAGAACGGAGTAACGCTTTAAGCAAGATGACATGATGTAGAGGGATAAACTCATGCAATATGATGTAAACCCCTTCTTTTTATCCTCGATGGCAACAATACAATACGTGTCGTTTCCCCTACTGTCACTGGGACCGAGCACCGCAAGATTGAACCCAAAGCTAAGCACTTCTCCCATTGCAAGAAAGATCAACCTAGTAGGCCAAACCAAACTGATAATTCGAAGAGACTTGCATCGATAACTAATCATACATAAAAGAATTCAGAGGAGATTCAAATATTGTTCATAGATAATCTTGATCATATGCCCACAATTCATCGGATCTCGACAAACACACCGCAAAAGAAGATTACATCGAATAGATCTCCAAGAGAATCGAGGAGAACTTTGTATTGAGATCCAAAAAGAGAGAAGAAGCCATCTAGCTAATAACTATGGACCCAAAGGTCTGAGGTAAACTACTCACACATCATCGGAGCGGCTATGGTGTTGATGTAGAAGCCCTCCGTGATCAATGCCCCCTCCGGCGGAGCGCCGGAAAAGGCCCCAAGATGGGATCTCACGGGTACAGAAGGTTGCGGCGGTGGAAATAGGGTTTTGGCTCCGTTTCTGATGGTTTGGGGGTACGTAGGTATATATAGGAGGAAGAAGTAGGTCGGTGGAGCCACGAGGGGCCCACGAGGGTGGAGGGCGCGCCCAGGGGGTAGGCGCGCCCCTACCTCGTGGCTTCCTCATTGGTTGCTTGACGTCCACTCCAAGTCCTCTGGATCACGTTTGTTCCGAAAATCACGTTCCCGAAGGTTTCATTCCATTTGGACTCCGTTTGATATTCTTTTTCTGCGAAACACTAAAATAGGCAAAAAAAACAGCAATTTGGGCTGGGCCGCCGTTTAATAGGTTAGTCCCAAAAATAATATAAAAGTGTATAAATAAGCCCATTAATCATCCAAAACAGAATATATAATAGCATGGAACAAATTGTCGGTGTGGAACGACATCTATGGGATCAGTAGAATCCCTACTACGGTTGTCGGGGGGTTGCGAGAAGAGCAGGGCCAGTAGATAGCACAAGGATCGTTTACCCAGGTTCGGGCCGCGGGGATGCGTAAGACCATAGTCCTGCTTTGGTGGTTGTATTTCAGAGAGTTCTTGAGCTCTCGAACTAGCTGTGGTCAGTGCGTGGTTCGACAGGGCCGAATCCTTCTCCAGTATGCCATGGGTCTCCTTTTATAGTCGAAAGGGGATGCCATAGTGTGGCACACAGGAGGTGGAAAAAGGCGTACAGTGCCCTGAGATTATCGCTCGTATTACAGGACAAGACACATTTAATGCGTAGCTTAGGTGTCCCCTTGCTTTATTGGGGACGGGGGCGAGGCTCGTACCGTCCGTCGCCGCTCCTCCTCGCTTTGACACGCGCCCTGGCCAGCGATGTGTGCGGCGCCATGTAGGCAGGCGGGCAGCTGAGGTGGCGCGGTGGTGGAGCCTTCACGAAGATCTGCATGCTGCCACGCAGGCACTTGATGAGTTGGCCCGGGAGCTGCATATTGCCACGCAGGTGCCCGCCCAGCTGGTTGGGCTAGCAGTTTCATGTGAACGGCGGTGGAAGCTTGGTTGGCGCGGGCCTGGCAGTGGCCCCGCCGGCGTCCTTGGCGAGGGCCTTGCTGGGTGGCCCGGCAAGGGTCTTGCCGTGTGGCCCGGCAAGGGTCTTGCCGCGCCGCATTGTCTTCCCCGGCAAGGGCCTTGCCGGGGGTCTGATGGCCTTCCTCGGCAAGGATCTTGCCGAGGATCATCGTCGTCTAATCCTCATCTGAATTTGAATATGTCTTCACAAAGGTCTGCATGCCACCACAGAGGTGCCTTCCCGAGCCTTGGCCCCACGTGGATTATGGCATTGGGGACCGTGGGCTCAATGGTGGCTCGCTCTGTTGGTGTGGGGCGAGCTGTCCCGGCAAGGATCTTGCCGGGGCCACTGAGGCTGCCCCGGCAAGGGTCTTGCCGGGGGAACCTGCTTGGTCCCTCTGCTCTTTGTGGTCTTGGCCTTGGCGTTGCTCTTATTATCTTGGGCTTCGGTCTTACCTTGGCTCACCTCTCCTATTCTGCTTGGCGTGACCGTAGGCGCACCTTTGACTACCCGTGCACAGGTAAAGGGGTACAAAAACGCACCCCTCTTTTTGTACACCGACAGGAGCCCCCGAGCATGGGCCACACATAAGCGCGACATGTTGTTGGGCCAGCCCCAAAACGGTGTGCGGTTAGGCGGGGCAGTTTTTACTGTGGTAAGACTTTTCACGCGCTGCGCTTCCCATGACCCACGCGCGCAGCGCGGCGGAGGGGTGTGCATGATGTGGGCGGCATGCGTGGGGCGGTTCCTGCACGCATGCGTCACATCGTAGTAAATGGGCAGCGCGACCCGCGGCTTCCCCATAAAAAGGGATAACCGCGGGCGCACTGTTCCTTTTACCCTTCACGCAACCGAATCTCGGAGACCTCCGCCTACCTTCCTCTTCTCCTCCAAGCTTCGTTCCTGCTCGCTGCCGTTGCGCTTCCGCCGCCCTCTGTCCTGCGCTCCTCCGCCAGCCGCCATGGCACCAAAATCCGCCAAGGGCAAGGGAGTGGCCAAGGACGCTGGAGCCGCGGAACCGCCGGAGAGTGCGCTGGCGGTGCAGCAGACGCAGTCCGCCTTCTTCCCCTCGACAGTCGACGTGTTTGAGCTTCTGGACTCCTCCAGGCCCCTGTGGGGAGTGAAGACGGGGGGGACAATTCGGGGCATCCAGCCACGCGTGTCATCCCCGCTGACTGCGCCGAGGCTGCCCCAAATCGGCACCCCTTCTTTGTCGATTATTTTTCCTGCGGGCTCTGTCCTCCCTTCTCCGATTTCTTCAGTGATATCATGCATAACTTTGGCTTCCGCCTCCTGGATTTTACTCCGAATGCGGTGGCGTGCATGGCCCTTTTCGCGCATCTCTGTGAGGGCTTCGTCAGGGTGCACCCCAACACGGCGCTCTTCCGCCATTACTTCTCCCCTCGGATCCAACCAGGGGGCGCCATCTCCGGTTACATCGCCTGGGTCTCCAGATCCAAGGGAGCGTATCCGGAGGGTGCCATGAAGGAAAGGTGGGAAGAATGGCGGGGCCGGTGGTGCTGGATCGAGGAGAAGGACCCGCCGGCGTTCTGCGATGTTCGCCGGGCGCTGCCGGTCCGCAGAAGCGATTGGAGCAACGTCGATGCTGACGACGAGAAGCTCACGGTCGCCACCACCAGGATCCTCCGGCTCACCGAGGCCGGCCTCACCCTTGAGATGATCGGGGCGGACTTCATCCGCCGCCGGATCGCTCCACTGCATAACAAGGGGAGGCCAGCCTGGCTCTTCACGAGCCCTGCTGACATCATGCGGCTTCGTCCCAGCCTCGACCACAACTTCACAGTGATGGGGCACGCCCATTTCTGCCAGCGGCTCTTCCAGCTCGACGTGGGCCGCGACGGCGAGGTCGAGCCAACTGGCAAGATCGCGTGGGCTGCCTCGAAGGCCGGCAAGGTCCTCAAGGGGCCTCTGTTCAAGCTGCCGACGGGGGTGGTCCCGTTGTGCAATAACTCGCGCCGGTCCGATAACATTGCCATGATGCCGGACTGCAACGCGCATGGCCCCGACCCGAGCTGGAAGGAGTCGGAGGACGCTGAGGTGCAGCAGTTCTTTGACAGTCTGCACGAGGAGTACGTCAACGCCGACGCCGAGCGGCTGCTTGTCCAGGACACCACCCAGGCGGAGGTGGACTACATCGCCACTAGGGCAAGGGAGGCACAGCTCGCCAGGGAGGCCAGCAGCGCTGGCGGTGTGGAGGACAAGGCCGGGATGGAGCTCGCCCGGTGGGCGGCGGCCGCCGGGGGAGCCAGCAGCGCTGACACCGAGGCTCCTCTGGTTGAAGATGTGACCAGCGAGTCGTCGTCGGAGGAGGCCGAGACCGCAGGCCCGACGCCGGCTGTGGGGAGAGGGCGAGTCCTGCGGCGGGCCAGTTCCGGCGAGCCGGTCCGGCCAGGCAGGGCTGCGCGGCCACAGCTGATCTTGGAGGGGTCCGGGCGCCACACGAGGGCCGCAGCGGCAAAGAAGCCGGCAAAGGCCCCGGTGAAGAAGAAGACAGCCGCCCCTTCTTCGTCCATGCGTGTCCAGACACCACCTCCTTCTCCTGCTCCGGCTGACGTCAATACGGAGGTTACTTTTGATTATGGATCCCTCGGCCCGAGGAGGAAGAGGAAAACAGCAGAGGAGGAGGCAGACGACGAGTAAGTTTCTCGTTCCTTTTTGTTATCTCTGCCTCCTCAATCTGTGTTGCTCGTCTTGACTTGTCTTCATCTTTGCAGGGACGTGGAGACGCTGGCTCAGAGAGTGAAGAGGGCCAAGGTCTCGGAGGGTGGCCAGCCCCCAGTTGGTACTTCGGGGGCGCCGTTGGTTGTGTTGAGCAGCCCGGACAGCAGCCCCCGGCATAGCCCCCAGCGTAAGTTCATCACTCTTCCCCCGTCGACATGTGTCAGGGGCACGACACTTTGGTGTTGACCTTGCTAGGTATGCAGGAGGAGAGCAGCAGCAGGAGGAGCCACAGAGGGCTACTCCCAACACGCCGCCCCCATCGACCACGCCGCCCCGAGGGGCGTCCCCGGCAAGGGCGCCAGGCACCGGGCCCATGCACATGGAGGAGGAGGTGGAGAACTTGGGCGCCAGCGGCTTTGCCTCGACACCAAATGTTGGCGGGGGGGGGGGGGACTTCCGTTTCCCAGCCGGGTACTGGCACAGGTAAGTCGTTCGCCGTTCGTCCCTACTTCTTTTTCCTTCTGGCTCTTGGTCCCGGCCTTGCCTCAACCCCTTCTTCGGCGTTCAGATTCCTCCTCGGTGAACCCAGAGGACGTGGACACCGTCATCGAGGGCGTCACCAAGGCCGCCGAGAAGATCGCCGCCGAGGAGGCCGCCAGGGGCGCTACCGAGGACACCGCCAAGGGTCCTGCCGGGGAGGTCGGCAAGGCTGCCGCTGAGGAGGCCGGCAGGGGGCCTGCCGGAGAGGCCGGTGGGGCCGCTGCTGAGGAGGAGGAGGAGGTGGCTGGTGACCAGCCTTCCTCTTCTGCTGCTTCCGGCTCCGGCAAGTACTTGAGGGTGAGCGATGACTTGTTCGTCCACCTTCCAAGCGCGTCGAGCACCAGGACACCTGTTGAGGGAGACGTGTTCGACAACGAAGTGCTTGCCGCTGCCGGGCATGAAGTCGTCGACGAGCCGATCGTTGGTGGTGACGGTTCGTAGGAAGAGTTGCTCCTCCACGCCATGGGCGCCAGCTTCCGGAAGCTCCAGGCGCTGCACCGCGCCCGCTTGGACAAGGCTAAGTCTAGGACGGCGGTGATGGAGAATGTGGAGGCGGACCTCCAGCAGCGCGTTGCCGAGACGCAGGACTGGTTCCGTGAGGCCCACAAGGAGCTCAAGGCCGCTCAGGGCGAGCTGGCCAAGCGCGACGTGGAGCTCACCATGAAGCTCGCCAACATCGAGAAAGCTCAAGAGACGGCAAGGAACTTGGTCGCGGCCGCCGAAGCCGCCCGGACCCAGCACGAGGCCGCGCTGAACTCCCAGGAAGAGGACCTCGTTGCACGCGAGGGAAAGCTTGCCGCCATGCTTCGCGACAAGGATGCAGAGGTGGAGAAGCTTGTCTTGCAGCTGACCAGTGAGCTAGAGCAGAGGCACGAAGAGGCACTCAATGCCCAGGCCCAGGTTCACGCCGGCAAGGTGGAGGAGCTGGAGGCGGAGCGCAACGGGCTGAAGAAGCAGGCCCTGAAGCTGTCCCAGGAGAACGACACGCTTAACAGTGCCCTGACAGAGGCGCAGGGCATGGTCGTTAGCAAGGCTGGGGAGCTCTCCGAGGCCAACAACTCCATCAAAGACCTCAAGCTGAAGCTGGAGGGTCTCGAGAAGGTGCTGTCGAAGGCCAAACCCCGAGAGAGGACCCTGGCCAAGGAGCTGGAGGCCGAGAAGCAGTTGTGGGAGAACGAGGGCCTCAACTTCGCGGATCATGTGGCGGGCGAGAACCGTTGGCTCGATCACCTCGCCACCGCCGCCAACCAGGCCGCCGCGTAGCTGGCCATCATGGGGATGCCGGACGTGAGGTATGTCCCGGAGCGGAGCGTGAGCGCCAATTGCAGCCTGGCCATGTTCTTTGAGAAGGTCGTCGGCGCTCTGGAGCGGCTCCACGCCAACCGAGCGGCCTCACTGGCCGACGAGTCCCGGAGGCTTTGCCAGGGTGCCATGACCAAGGTTCTCACCAAGGTGGCGCACTGGCACCCCGACCTCGACTTCGACGCCGTGCTGGAGAGCTTGTCGGAGGGTACTGACCTTGCGCCGCTTAGGGAGCGCATCAAGCTCATCATCAGCCGAGTCGGTGAAATTCAGAGGGTGGAGGGCCAGCGCCGGGATTAGGCATCCCATTCTTTATCGCCGCTGCAGGTTCACAACCAAGACAATCGCTATCTCTAGTTAGAACCGCAGCAACAATTTGATGTAATATAACTCTGCAGCACTTTCAGTATTATGCATGTTATTTTCCTGTTTGATTTTCCTTTGTATGTCCTCCCTACGTTATCGGGTAGGCTCGCCGGCGCGTAAACCCAAGGCGGTGTCCTGGGGACGGATCCCCATTGGCCTACCGGGTGTGCTTGCTGCCGGGCGAACCACCTTGCCGCCCTTAGCGCGGCCGCCCGAACTGTCGAGCTTGACTCGAGTCAGAGTTGGGAGCGTTGCCAAGTGCGGAAGGCTACCCCGCCACTCTCGACGCGGCCGCTATGAACTATTGACCGGACTCGAAACAGAACAAGAGCATTGCCAATTGCGGGAGGGCCCCTTTGCGTGCAGGTTTCTCATACATAGGCGAGATCTCCGATGATGATAACCTCATGTACAGGAGGAAATAACTCAAAGCTCTGAATGACTTAGCTTTTCTGT
This sequence comes from Aegilops tauschii subsp. strangulata, assembly GCF_002575655.3. NCBI lineage: Eukaryota > Viridiplantae > Streptophyta > Magnoliopsida > Poales > Poaceae > Aegilops > Aegilops tauschii. Next base: position 67,186,620 of record NC_053040.3, on the reverse strand, counting down.
TGCCGACCGGCGTCGTTCCTCCGGCCGCCTTCTTCGCAGGAGCCATGGCGACGAAGAACAGCTAGGCTAACTACTAGACAAGATTCTCACAATTACGCCCCCTACCTGGTGCGCCAAAGATGTCGGTGTGGAACGACACCTGTGGGATCACAAGAATCCCTAATACGGTTGCCGGGGCGTGGGGTTGCGAGAAGAGCAGGGCTAGTAGACAACACAAGGATCGTTTACCCAGGTTCGGGCCGCGGGGATGCATAAAACCCTAGTCCTGCTTTGGTGGGTGTATTCCAGAGAGTTCTTGAGCTCTCGAACTAGCTGTGGTCAGTGCGTGGTTCGAAAGAGCCGAATCCTTCTCCAGTATGCAGTGGGCCTCCTTTTATAGTCGAAAGGGGCTGGCACAGTGGCACACAGGAGGTGGAAAGGCGTACAGTGCCCTGAGCTTCTCGCTCGTATTACAGGACAAGACACATTTATTGCGTAGCTTAGGTGTCCCCTTGCTTTATTGGGGACGGGGGCCGAGGCCCGTCCCGTCCGTCGCTACTCCTCCTCGCTTTGACACACGCCCTGGCCAGCGATGCGTGTGGCGCCATGTAGGTAGGCGGGCAGCTGAGGTGGCGCGGTGGTGGAGCCTTCACGAAGGTCTGCATGCCGCCACGCATGCGCTCGATGAGTTGGCCCGGGAGCTGCATATAGCCACGCAGGTGCCCGCCCAGCTGGTTGGGCTAGCAGCTGCATGTGAACGGCGGTGGAAGCTTGGTTGGCGCGGGCCTGGCGGTGGCCCCGCCGGCATCCTTGGCGAGGGCCTTGCTGGGTGGCCCGGCAAGGGTCTTGCCGCGCCGCATTGTCATCCCCTGCAAGGGCCTTGCCGGGGGTCTGGTGGCCTTCCTCGGCAAGGATCTTGCCGAGGATCGTCGTCTTCTAATCCTCATCTGATCTTGAATATGTCTTCACAAAGATCTGCATGCCACCATAGAGGTGCCTTCCCGAGCCCTGGCCCCATGTGGATGATGGCGTTGGGGACCGTGGGCTCAAGGGTGGCTCGCTCTGTTGGTCTGGGGCGAGCTGTCCCGGCAAGGGTCTTGCCAGGGGAACCTGCTTCGTCCCTCTGCTCTTTGTGGTCTTGGCCTTGGCGTTGCTCTTATTATCTTGGGCTTCGGTCTTACCTTGGCTCACCTCTCCTGTTCTGCTTGGCGTGACCGTCGGCACGGCTTCGACTGCCCGTGCACAGGTAAAGGGGTACAAAAACGCAACCCTCTTTCTGTACAGCGACAACAATAAAAAATTATAGATACGTTGGAGACGTATCAAGCATCCCCAAGCTTAATTCCTGCTCGTCCTCGAGTAGGTAAATGATAAAAACAGAATTTTTGATGTGGAATGCTACTTAGCATAATTTTCAATGTAATTCTCTTATTTGTGGTATGAATATTCAGATCCGAAAGATTCAAGATAAAAGTTTAATATTGACATAAAAGTAATAATACTTCAAGCATAGTAACTAAGCAATTATGTCTTCTCAAAATAACATGGCCAAAGAAAGTTCAACCCTACAAAATCATATAGTTTGGTCAAGCTCCATTTTCGTCACACAAGAATGCTATCATCATGCACAACCCCGATGACAAGCCAAGCAATTGTTTCATACTCTAGTAATATCAAACTTTTTTGAACTTTCACGCAATATATGAGCGTGAGCCATGGATATAGCACTATGGGTGGAATAGAATATGATGATGGGGGTTTTGTGGGGAAGACAAAAAGGGAGAAAGTCTCACGTTGACGCGGCTAATCAACGAGCTAGGGAGATGCCCATCAATTGATGTCAATGCAAGGAGTAGGGATTGCCATGCAATGGATGCACTAGAGCTATAAATGCATAAACACTCAACAAAAGAAACTAAGTGGGTGTGTATCCAACTTGCTTGCTCACGAAGACCTAGGGCATTTGAGGAAGCCCATTGTTGGAATATACAAGCCAAGTTCTATAATGAAAAATTCCCACTAGTATATGAAAGTGACAAAACAAGAGACTCTCTATCATAAAGATCCTGGTGCTACTTTGATGCGCAAGTGTGGAAAAAAAAGCATAGTAGCATTGCCCCTTTTTATTTTGTTTTTTTCCTTTTTTTATTTTTTCGGCCTTTCTCTTTTTTTGGGACAATGCTCTATGAATGATGATTATCACACTTCTATTTATTCACAACTCAATGATTACAACTTCATACTAGAACAAAGTATGACTCTATATGAATGCCTCCGGCGGTGTACCTGGAAGGGCAATGAAACAGAAGTGACATGTATGAAATAATATGCATGGTGGCTTTGCCACAAATACGATGTCAACTACATGATCATGCAAGGCAATATGACAATGATGAAGCGTTCGTAATAAACGGAACGGTGGAAAGTTGCATGGCAATATATCTCGGAATGGCTATGGAAATGCCATAATAGGTAGGTATGGTGGTTGTTTTGAGGAAGATATAAGGAGGTTTATGTGTGATAGAGCGTATCGTATCACGGGGTTTGCATGCACCGGCGAAGTTTGCACCAACTCTCAAGGTGAGAAAGGGCAATGCATGGTAACGAAGAGGCTAGCAATGATGGAGGGGTGAGAGGGCGTATAATCCATGGACTTAACATTAGTCATAAATAACTCACATACTTATTGCAAAAATCTACAAGTCATCAAAAACCAAGCACTACGCGAATGCTCCTAGGGGGATAGATTGGTAGGAAAAGACCATCGCTCGTCCCCGACCGCCACTCATAAGGAGGACAATCAAAGAACACCTCATGTTTCAAATTTGTAACACAATGTTTACCATACGTGCATGCAACGGGACTTGCAAACTTCAACACAAGTATTTCTCAAATTCACAATTACTCAACTAGCACAACTTTAATATCACTACCTCCATATCTCAAAACAGTCATCAAACTTCAAACTTCTCTTAGTATTCAACGCACTTATAATAAAGTTTTTACTAATCTTGGATGCCTATAATAATAGGACTAATTTCACAATTTAAGCAAATTACCATGCTGTTTTATAGGACTCTCAAAATAATATAAGTGAAGCATGAGAGACAATAGTTTCTATATAACAAAACCACCACCGTGCTCTAAAAGATATAAGTGAAGCACTAGAGCAAAAACTATATAGCTCAAAAGATATATGTGAAGCACAAAGAGTATTCTAATAAATTCCGAATCATGTGTGTCTCTCTCAAAAGTGTATTCAGCGAGGATGATTGTGGTAAACTAAAAAGCAAAGATTCAAATAATACAAGACGCTCCAAGCAAAACACATATCATGTGGTGAATAAAAATATAGCTCCAAGTAAAGTTACCGATGGACGAAGATGAAAGATGGGATGCCTTCCGGGGCATACCCAAGCTTTGCCTTTTTGGTGTCCTAGGATTTACCTTGGGGTGCCTTGGGCATCCCCAAGCTTAGGCTCTTGCCACTCCTTGTTCCATAATCCATCAAATCATTACCCAAAACTTGAAAACTTCACAACACAAAACTCAACAGAAAATCTCATGACCTCCGTTAGCGAAAGAAAACAAAACACCACTTCAAGGTACTATATTGAACTCATTCTTTATTTATATTGGTGTTAAACCTACAGTAGTCCAACTTCTCAATGGTTTATCAACCCTTTTACTAGCCATAGACTCATCAAAATAAGCAAACAACACACGAAAAACAGAATCTGTCAAAAACAGAACAGTCTATAGTAATCTGTATCTAACGCAAACTTCTGGAACTCAGAAAAATCTACCAAAATAGGAAGACCTAGATAATTTGTTTATTGATCTACTGCAATTGGAATCAGTATTTTAACACTTTCTGGTGATTTTTAACAATTGTTTTCGTGAACAGAAAGTTTCTGGAATGTTCAGCAAGATCAAATAACTATCATCCAAGAAGATCCTTTAGGTTTCACTTGGCACAAACACTAATTAAAACATAAAAACACATCTAACCAGAAGCTAGATGGATTATTTATTACTAAGCAGAAATAAAAAGAAAGAAACTAAAATTAAATTGGGTTGCCTCCCAACAAGCGCTAACGTTTAACGCCCCTAGCTAGGCATAAAAACAAGGGTAGATCTAAGTATTATTCTCTTCGGTCTTTAATTTTTTAGCGGAGTTATGCTCGAATCCGGGAGGTTCTTTACGTTTCCCTTGATATTCGGAAATTTTGATATCTAAAGAGTCCAACCGCTTATTGCAAAGGGTAATCAACATATTCATGCGGTGGAGGTTTCCGCTAACACTCTTAAGAGGTTCAAGAGATTTTTGTAAAATCTTCGTTACTTCGCAAATTTTCTCAAAAACTTGCGTTTCTTCTTCGGTATGATGAGGCCCCTTTTATTGAGGTAGTGTTCCCACTATACCTTCTATAATTTGATGCGCAATACTGGGATCAATTTCAATAAAATTGCCTTTGGCAACGCAATCCAAGAGTTGTCTATGAGACATATTCAGTCCAACATAAAAATTGTGAAGCAAAATTCTAAAATTCACCTCTAGGGTACAATTACGATAAGATTCCATCATTCTAAACCAAGCATCTTTTAAGTTTTCTCCTTGTCTTTTTTGAAGTGAAGAACTTCTAACTCGGGAGACAACGGAGTAGATAAAGGACTAGCCTTAACGACGTAGCAAGCGAAAAACATGCGAACGGAAAAGAGGGCGAATAAAACGGCAAGGGTGAAGTGGGGGAGAGGAAAACGAGAGGCAAATTGCAAATAATGTAATGCGAGGGATAATAGTTTTGTGATGGGTACTTGGTATGTCTTGACTTGTGCGTAGACTCCCCGGCAACGGCGCCAGAAATCCTTCTTGCTACCTCTCGAGCACTGCGTTGGTTTTCCCATGAAGAGGAAAGGGTGATGCAGCAAAGTAGCGTAAGTATTTCCCTCAGTTTTTGAGAACCAAGGTATCAATCCAGTAGGAGGCCACGCTCCAGTCCCACGCACCTACACAAACAAATAAGAACCTTGCAACCAACGCGATAAAGGGGTTGTGAATCCCTACACGCCCACTTGCAAAAGTGAGATCTGATAGAGATGATAAGATAATATTTTTTTGGTATTTTTATGATAAAGACTAAAAGTAAAATAAACGGTAATAGAAATAACTCGTTGGCGGGAGATTAATATGATGGAAAATAGAGCCGGGGGCCATAGGTTTCACTAGTGGCTTCTCTCAAGATAGCATAAGTATTATGGTGGGTAAATGAATTACTGTCAAGATTTTGATAGAATTGAGCATAGTTATGAGAATATCTAGGTATGATCATGTATATAGGCATCACGCCTGTGACAAGTAGGCCGACTCCTGCCTGCATCTACTACTACTACTCCACACATCGATCGCTATCCAGCATGCATCTAGAGTATTAAGTTCATAAGAACGGAGTAACAGTTTAAGCAAGATTACATGATGTAGAGGGATAAACTCATGCAATATGATGTAAACCACATCTTTTTATCCTCGATGGCAGCAATACAATACGTGTCGTTTCCCCTACTGTCACTGGGATCGAGCACCACAAGATTGAACCCAAAGCTAAGCACTTCTCCCATTGCGACAAAGATCAATCTAGTAGGCCAAACCAAACTGATAATTCGAAGAGACTTGCAAAGATAACCAATCATACATAAAAGAATTCAGAGGAGATTCAAATATTGTTCATAGATAATCTTGATCATAAACCCACAATTCATCGAATCTCGACAAACACAACGCAAAAGAAGATTACATCGAATAGATCTCCAAGGGAATCGAGGAGAACTTTGTATTGAGATCCAAAAAGAGAGAAGAAGCCATCTAGCTAATAACTATGGAACTGAAGGTCTGAGGTAAACTACTCACACATCATCAGAGAGGCTAGGGTGTTGATGTAGAAGCCCTCCGTGATCAATGTCCCCTCCGGTGGAGCGCCGGAGAAGGCCCCAAGATGGGATCTCACGGGTACAGAAGGTTGCGGCGGTGGAAATAGGGTTTTGGCTCCGTTTCTGATGGTTTGGGGGTATGTAGGTATATATAGCAGGAAGAATTAGGTCGGTGGAGCCACGAGGGTGGAGGGCACGCCCAGGGGGTAGGCGCGCCCCCCTACCTCGTGGCTTCCTCGTTGGTTGCTTGACGTCCACTCCAAGTCCTCTGGATCACGTTTGTTCCGAAAATCACGTTCCCGAAGGTTTCATTCCGTTTGGACTCCGTTTGATATTCTTTTTCTGCGAAACACTGAAATAGGCAAAAAAACAACAATTTGGGCTGGGCCTCCGGTTAATAGGTTAGTCCCAAAAATAATATAAAAGTGTATAAATAAGCCCATTAATCATCCAAAACAGAATATATAATAGCATGGAACAATCAAAAATTATAGATACGTTGGAGACTTATCAAGGATCCCCAAGCTTAATTCCTGCTCGTCCTCGAGTAGGTAAATGATAAAAAACAGAATTTTTGATGTGGAATGCTACTTAGCATAACTTTCAATGTAATTCTCTTATTTGTGGTATGAATATTCAGATCTGAAAGATTCAAGATAAAAGTTTAATATTTATATAAAAGTAATAATACTTCAAGCATACTAACTAAGCAATTATGTCTTCTCAAAATAACATGGCCAAAGAAAGTTCATCCCTACAAAATCATATAGTTTGGGCATGCTCCATTTTCGTCACACAAGAATGCTCTCATCATGCACAACCCCGATGAGAAGCCAAGCAATTGTTTCATACTTTAGTAATCTCAATCTTTTTTCAACTTTCACGGAATATATGAGCGTGAGCCATGGATATAACACTATGGGTGGAATAGAATATGATGATGGTGGTTATGTGGAGAAGACAAAAATGTAGGAAGTCTCACATTGACGCGGCTAATCAATGAGCTAGGGATATGCCCATCAATTGATGTCAATGCAAGGAGTAGGGATTGCCATGCAATGGATGCACTAGAGCTATAAATGCATAAAAGCTCAATAAAATAAAGTAAGTGGGTGTGCATCCAACTTGCTTGCTCACGAAGACCTAGGGCATTTGAGGAAGCCCATTGTTGGAATATACAAGCCAAGTTCTATAATGAAAAATTCCCACTAGTATAGGAAAGTGACAAAACAAGAGACTCTCTATCATAAAGATCATGGTGCTACTTTGAAGAACAAGTGTGGAAAAAAGGATAGTAGCATTGCCCCTTTTTATTTTGTTTTTTTGGGCCTTTTTTCCAGCCTTTCTCTCTTTTTTGGGGACAATGGTCTATGAATCATGATCGTCACATTTGTATTTATATACAACTCAATGATTACAACTCGATACTAGAACAAAGTATGACTCTATATGAATGCCTCCGGCGGTGTACCGGGAAGGGCAATGAATCAAGAGTGACATGTATGGAATAATATGCATGGTGGCTTTGCCACAAATACGATGTCAACTACATGATCATGGAAGGCAATATGACAATGATGAAGCGTGTCATAATAAATAGAACGGTGGAAAGTTGCATGGCAATATATCTCGGAATGGCTATGGAAATGCCATAATAGGTAGGTATGGTGGCTGTTTTGAGGAAGATATAAGGAGTTTTATGTGTGATAGAGCATATCGTATCACGGGGTTTGGATGCACCGGTGAAGTTTGCACCAACTGTCAAGGTGAGAAAGGGCAATGCACGGTACTCAAGAGGCTAGCAATGATGGAAGGGTGAGAGTGCGTATAATCCATGGACTCAACATTAGTCATAAAGAACTCACATACTTATTCCAAAAATCTACAAGTCATCAAAAACTAAGCACTACGCGCATGCTCCTAGGGGTATAGATTGGTAGGAAAAGACCATCGCTCGTCCCCGACCGCCACTCATAAGGAGGACAATCAAAGAACACCTCATGTTTCAACTTTGTTACACAACGTTTACCATACGTGCATGCTACGGGACTTGCAAACTTCAACACAAGTATTTCTCAAATTCACAATTACTCAACTAGCAAAACTTTAATATCACTACCTCCATATCTCAAAACATTCATCAAGCATCAAACTTCTCTTAGTATTCAACGCACTTATAAGAAAGTTTTTACTAATCTTGGATGCCTATCATATTAGGACTAATTTCACAATTTAAGCAAATTACCATGCTGTTTTGTAGGACTCTCAAAATAATATAAGTGAAGCATGAGAGACAATAGTTTCTATATAACAAAACCACCACCGTGCTCTAAAAGATATAAGTGAAGCACTAGAGCAAAAACTATATAGCTCAAAAGATATAAGTGAAGCACAAAGAGTATTCTAATAAATTCCGAATCATGTGTGTCTCTCTCAAAAGTGTATTCAGAGAGGATGATTGTGGTAACCTAAAAAGCAAAGACTCAAATCATACAAGACGCTCCAAGAAAAACAGATATCATGTGGTGAATAAAAATATAGCTCCAAGTAAAGTTACCGATGGACGAAGATGAAAGAGGGGATGCCTTCCGGGCATCCCCAAGCTTTGGCTTTTTGGTGTCCTTGGATTTACCTTGGGGTTCCTTGGGCATCCCCAAGCTTAGGCTCTTGCCACTCCTTGTTCCATAATCCATCAAATCTTTACCCTAAACTTGAAAACTTCACAACACAAAACTCAATAGAAAATCTCATGAGCTCCGTTAGCAAAAGAAAAGAAAACACCACTTCAAGGTACTGTATTGAACTCATTCTTTATTTATATTGGTGTCAAACCTACTGTATTCCAACTTCTCTATGGTTTATAAACTCTTTTACTAGCCATAGACTCATCAAAATAAGCAAACAACACACGAAAAACAGAATCTGTCAAAAACAGAACAGTCTGTAGTAATCTGTATCTAACGCAAACTTCTAGAACTCAGAAAAATCTACCAAAATAGGAATACCTATATAATTTGTTTATTGATCTACTGCAATTGGAATCAGTATTTTATCACGTTCTGGTGATTTCTAACAATTGTTTTCGTGAACTGAAAGTTTCTGGAATTTTCAGCAAGATCAAATAACTATCATCCAAGAAGATCCTTTAGGTTTCACTTGGCACAAACACTAATTAAAACATAAGAACACATCTAACTAGAAGCTAGATGGATTATTTATTACTAAACAGAAATAAAAAGCAAGAAACTAGAATTAAATTGGGTTGCCTCCCAACAAGCGCTATTGTTTAATGCCCCTAGCTAGGCATAAAAGCAAGGGTAGATCTAAGTATTATCATCTTGGGTCTTTAATTTTTTAGCGGAGTTATGCTCGGATCAGGGAGGTTCTTTACGTTTCCCTTCATATTCGGAAATTTTGAGATCTAAAGAGTCCAACCGCTTATTGCAAAGGGTAATCAACATATTCATGCGGTGGAGATTTCCGCTAACACTCTTAAGAGGTTCAAGAGATTTTTGTAAAATCTATGTTACTTCGCAAATTTTCTCAAAAACTTGCGTTTCTTCTTGGGTATAATGAGGCCCCTTTTGTTGAGGTAGTATTCCCACTATACCTTCTATAATTTCATGTGCAATACTGGGATCAATTTCAATAAAATTGCCTTTGGCAACGCAATCCAAGAGTTGTCTATGAGACATATTCAGTCCAACATAAAAACTGCAAAGCAAAATTCTAAAATTCACCTCTAGGGTACAATTACGATAAGATTCCATCATTCTAAACCAAGCATCTTTTAAGCTTTCTCGTTGTCTTTGTTTAAAGTGAAGAACTTCAAACTCGGGAGACAACGGAGTAGATAAAGGACTAGCCATAACGACGAAGCAAGCGTAAAGAGGCGAACGGAAAAGAGGGCGAGTAAAACGGCAAGGGTGAAGTGGGGGAGAGGAAAACGAGAGGTAAATGGAAAATAATGTAATGCGAGGGATAAGAGTTTTGTGATGGGTACTTGGTATGTCTTGACTTGTGCGTAGACTCCCCGACAACGGCCCTAGAAATCCTTCTGGCTACCTCTCGAGCACTGCGTTGGTTTTCCCTTGAAGAGGAAAGGGTGATGCAGCAAAGTAGCGTAAATATTTCCCTCAGTTTTTGAGAACCAAGGTATCAATCCAGTAGGAGGCCACGATCAAGTCCCGCGCACCTACACAAACAAATAAAAACCTTGCAACCAACGCGATAAAGGGGTTGTCAATCCCTTCACGGCCACCTGCAAAAGTGAGATCTGATAGAGATGATAAGATAATATTTTTTGGTATTTTTATGATAAAGACTAAAAGCAAAATAAACGGTAATAGAAATAACTTGTTGGCGGGAGATTAATATGATGGAAAATAGACCCGGGGGCCATAGGTTTCAGTAGTGGCTTCTCTCAAGATAGCATAAGTATTATGGTGGGTAAACGAATTACTGTCGAGCAATTGATAGAATTGAGCATACTTATGAGAATATATCTAGGTATGATCATGTATATAGGCATCACGTGCGTGACAAGTAGACTGACTCCTGCCTGCATCTACTACTATTACTCCACACATCGACCGCTATCCAGCATGCATCTAGAGTATTAAGTTCATAAGAACGGAGTAACGCTTTAAGCAAGATGACATGATGTAGAGGGATAAACTCATGCAATATGATGTAAACCCCATCTTTTTATCCTAGATGGCAACAATACAATACGTGTCGTTTACCCTACTGTCACTGGGATCGAGTACCGCAAGATTGAACCCAAAGCTAAGCACTTCTCCCATTGCAAGAAAGATCAATCTAGTAGGCCAAACCAAACTGATAATTCAAAGAGACTTGCAAAGATAACCAATCATACATAAAAGAATTCAGAGGAGATTCAAATATTGTTCATAGATAATCTTGATCATAAACCCACAATTCATCGGATCTCGACAAACACACCGCAAAAGAAAATTACATCGAATAGATCTCCAAGAGAATCGAGGAGAACTTTGTATTGAGATCCAAAAAGAGAGAAGAAGCAATCTAGCTAATAACTATGGACCCGAAGGTCTCAGGTAAACTACTCACACATCATCGGAGAGGCTATGGTGTTGATGTAGAAGCCCTCCATCATCAATGCCATCCTCCGGCTGAGCGCCGGAAAAAGGCTCCAAGATGGCATCTCACGGGTACGGCAGGTTGTGATGGTGGAAATATGGTTTTGGCTCCGTTTCTGATGGTTTGGGGGTACGTAGGTCTATAGAGGAGGAAGAAGTAGGTCGGTGGAGTAACGAGGGGCCCATGACGGTGGAGGGCGCGCCCAGGGGGGTAGGCGCGCCCCTACCTCGTGGCTTCCTCGTTGGTTGCTTGACGTAAACTCCAAGTCCCCTGGATCACGTTTCCGAAAATGACGTTCCCAAAGGTTTCATTCCGATTGGACTCCGTTTGATATTCTTTTTCTGTGAAACACTGAAATAGGCAAAAAAACAGCAATTTGGGCTGGGCCTCCGGTTAATAGGTTAGTCCCAAAAATAATATAAAAGTGTATAAATAAGCCCATTAATCATGCAAAACAGAATATATAATATCATGGAACAATAAAAAATTATAGATACGTTGGATATGTATCAGTACGTTGCCGTATTTTCTTTCTTGCACACTGGCCGCTGTACGTACGTGTACATGCTACGTGCGCGCCTCTACTACGACACGTGCGCGCCTCTACATCGACTAGTATGTACGTACACGTTCGCGACCAGAATGATAACGCTACGTATGCTTCGACCAGGTGGGTCCCGACTGTCAGGCACTTCCTTGCGTGCGAAGATATAGCTGGTGGGTCCCAGCAGTCAGGGGGCGAATCGTTTTTTTTGCCCGAACGCACTTCCTTGCGTGCGAACATGTAGCTGGTGGGTCCCAGCAATCAGGGGGGAAACGTTTTTTCATGAAATACGGTGGCCCGTCCGGTGGGTCCCTGCTGTCAGGTGCAGGAATAATTATTTTGCGCGTAATAAGGAGGCACTTCCTTGCGGGCACCATGGACCCAGCTGTCAGCCTCTCCACGTACGGTACTCTTCTGATGGAGGTCGTTCCTTGACCACGTTGACCATGCCGCGCCAAGAGCACCAGGGTGGTGGATGACGGCGAGGCCTAGGAAGGGGACGATGTGGAGCCGAGGAAGACGCGGCAGTGGAAGCCCGCGCGGAGAGGAGTACGAGGGTTCACTGGTTCGGCTGCGGTGTGAGGCTGCTGTCGCCGCAGAATAACAGGGGGTGTGGGTGAGTGGAGGTATGGCCTGGCTAGCAGTGGGAGTAGTAGGGGGCGGTGAGGCCTCCGCGGCAGCACAGCCGACCACGTGAGGCAGGAGCAGGCCGCACGACCGACGCTGCTTTGGGCGGATGGAGCAAGAAGACCATAGGTTGAAGAAGCACTACGGCTGTTGGATGGACATCGTACGGTCACTGCAGCTAGAATCGTTTATATTGACTAAGTTGACAAAGCCCTTGGTACGCGTCAACTTTGTAGGCCCACAGGTCAGCTTCCGAAATGGTGCGCCCCAGATGTCAGGGGGAGGAATCATTTTTTTGGAGGGTGAAGCTAGAATATCCGAGATTGAAGAAGAAGCACGGCATTCGTCGGATGGACATCCAACGGCCACTGCTGCTAGAACCGTGTGTTGACTATAATAAGTTGACAAATCCTTGCTTACGCGTCAACTTCTTTTTTTAGGGGACGCGTCAACTTAGTAGGCCCACAAGTGTGTGGCAGAGAACTTATAGTCCATTTGCGATTTGTAAGAATGTAGAGCCCATTTTTGAATTATAATGGAATTTACTACAGCCCAATTACAGTTTGTTAAAAGTACAGCCCATTTTCTAGCTAGGACAACGATTAATAATTTCAACCAACCGTTCAAGACAGAATTCAATAAAATTTCCCACATTTTGATGGGATCCGAAATATTTTTATCCCAAAATTTCTAGTCAGATTAAATATAAATTTGTATTACGTAAAAATCTAACGAAACATTGCGCGCGCAACAATTAAAAATTAAGATTTTCAAAATCCATAAATAATATTTTATAAACTAATTTCGTGTTTGGTGCATTTTTTTATAGTTACTGCCCAGTTTTTATAACTACATCCCATTTATTTTTTAAAGCCCATTTTCCTTTTAAGCCTAATGCATCCCTCCTAGGAAAGATTTGCAGCCCAGTTGGGCGGAGAATAACAAGTTGACCTTGCCTGGGTATTCCTCGAAAAAACGTATAGCTGGGCTAGCCATTTTCATCTTGAAAAAAATTAATATCTGCGCTGGATATCTGTCCTGGGCTAGACGGGCCACAGCCCGCCAGTTAATACCCTGCTCTCCTCTGAACAACAACGAAAACATCGCCAAGAAAAACTCTGCAGTGCTCACGCCTCAAAAACAAAAATACTGCTCGAGCTGCTTGGTCCTAGCTGTCGTCCACACCTTGTGCAATTCTCTCGTTTATATTGACTACATAGGTTGACAATGGTGTGGGACCGTGATGTCAAGAAACCAGGAGGAAGCAAAAAAATATAGTTGTACATAATAAGGAGGCACTTGCGTATGTATGGCTATGGCCCTAGTGGGTGCCTACTGTCATCCAGTCAAAATAGAGTCATCTCCTGAATCCTCATGTTCCATGACCATGTTAACAATGCTCGGCGCCACAACGAGCGCAACAACTCGAAGGACGACGGAGAGGGCCTCGCGGGCCCTACGGATGGTCTGATACAGCGCCTGCAGCTCATTCAGGAAGCCATGATCATCGGAGACCTATGAGCACCTTCGAGAGACTAAGACGGCATGAAACGGTAAGGCTGCGCTTGGGAGCTCTTGTTTATTTCACACCTGTATTAAGATACAAGTGTAATTTACTCATCATCGGAAACAACGCATAAAATATAGGCATAATGAAACTGATGGCCCGAGGTCCGTAAGTAAAACCGGCAGGTTACGCGTGTAATTTGAGAGACCAGTGTATATTTTATTAGTCGAAATCGACCAACCAAGTGCTTCGCCCGAGACCATCTGCTTTTATTTACAAGCATCAGTTTTACAAGAGGTTTTGGTTGGAAAATGATGATCCAATCACGGCCTAAGATGATGAGTTGGTCGGAAGATCATATGGTTTCACGTCTAACCTACCCGACTTGTCGTATAGGCTATGAATGAAACATAAGACGATGAACTTCTTAAGCACAGAAACAACAGAGGAGGATGATCTTCCTAACAAGCAAATCACTGGCATTAGATCGACATGCAAAACAATACGTAGCATTATTATCAGGAGGCACGGTGAACAGCTCGTGATGCTGCATGCCACAACATTCCAAGCTCAACTTTGCAATCAAACACAAGGCCTGGCATTACATAGACAATATTTAGAAGAAACTCCTAAAATATCTTACATAAGTCAACATTCATGTGACTATGCATCTAAGCAGACTAAATATTTACTTCTGAACTGAAGACAGGAATAGGAAAAAACAATCGACGTTGCTGACAACAAAGGGCGTCCCACTCAAAAATATCAAATGCATGTCTTCTGGCTAACATCAATGAGTAAAACTTGACAAGGTTTTCCAATTCCAATATATTAAACTAATGTCAACTTTGACAAGCTTTTCCCATTCAAAATTTGTAATGCCTATGATTCTGGAACGGGCAGGGTTTGTCATCAGCTTGTCATCTGATAGTCCGGTGGCTCAAGGTGACGACTAATGATTAGAGAACCATTCGATGTATTGTGCATGATGAAGTATTATGGAGGACACGAACCATCTGAACATTTTGTGCAGTTCCACTAAAATAAAGCCGAGCATTGATACGTCTCCAACGTATCTATAATTTATGAAGTATTCATGCTATTATATTATCCACCTTGGATGTTTAATGGGCTTTACTATGCACTTATATATTATTTTTGGGACTAACTTATTAACCCAGAGCCCAGTGCCAGTTTCTGTTTTTTCCCTTGGTTCAGTGTTTCGCAGAAAAGGAATATCAAACGGAGTCCAAACGGAATGAAACCTTCGGGAAAGTTATTTTTGGAACGGAAGCAATCAAGGGGACTTGGGGTGCACGTCAGGGAATCAACAAGGAAGGCATGAGGCAGGGGGCGCGCCCACCCCCTGGGCACGCCCTCCACCCTCGTGGGCCCCTCGTGGCTCCCCTGACGTA
The DNA here is from genome assembly GCF_002575655.3 of Aegilops tauschii subsp. strangulata. Lineage (NCBI taxonomy): Eukaryota > Viridiplantae > Streptophyta > Magnoliopsida > Poales > Poaceae > Aegilops > Aegilops tauschii. The sequence continues at coordinate 67,171,496 of NC_053040.3, read as the reverse complement.
TTTCTTCCTCCTATATATACCAATATACCCTAAAACCATCGGAGAACAGAAGAGAACGGGAGTTCCGCCGCCGCAAGCCTTTGTAGCCACCAAAAACCAATCGGGACCCTGTTCCGGCACCCTGCCGGAGGGGGGAACCCTCATCGGTGGCCATCTTCATCATCCCGGCGCTCTCCATGACAAGGAGGGAGTAGTTCACCCTCGGGGCTGAGGGTATGTACCAGTAGCTATGTGTTTGATCTCTCTCTCTCGTGTTCTTGAGGTGATACGATCTTGATGTATCGCGAGCTTTGCTATTGTAGTTGGATCTTATGATGTTTTTCCCCCTCTACTCTCTTGTAATGGATTGAGTTTTCCCTTTGAAGTTATCTTATCGGATTGAGTCTTTAATGATTTGAGAACACTTGATGTATGTCTTGCGTGGGATAACCGTGGTGCCAATGGGTTATTCTATTGATTCACTTGATGTATGTTTTGGTGATCAACTTGCGGGTTCCGCCCATGAACCTATGCATAGGGGTTGGCACACGTTTTCGTCTTGACTCTCCGGTAGAAACTTTGGGGCATTCTTTGAAGGACTTTGTGTTGGTAGAATAGATGAATCTGAGATTGTGTGATGCATATCGTATAATCATACCCACGGATACTTGAGGGGACATTGGAGTATCTAGGTGACATTAGGGTTTTGGTTGATGTGTGTCTTAAGGTGTTATTTCACTACGAACTCTAGGGCTGTTTGTGACACTTATAGGAATAGCCCAATGGATTGATCGGAAAGAATAACTTTGAGGTGGTTTTTTTGACAGAAAGACTGTAAGGGAACCCCTTACAGTATAATTGGTGCAACAAGCCCAAATTGCAAGTACCATGCCTTGAACCTGGGTGGGTGGGAAGGCATCAACCCCTTCCCACCACTAGGCTATGCCTTAGTCTGCATTTTGAGGTGGTTTCGTACCCTACCATAATCTCTTCGTTTGTTCTCCGCTATTAGTGACTTTGGAGTGACTCTTTGTTGCATGTTGAGGGATAGTTATATGATCCAATTATGTTATTATAGTTGAGAAAATTGCACTAGTGAAAGTATGAACCCTAGGCCTTGTTTCCTAGCATTGCAATACCGTTTACGCTCACTTTTATCATTAGTTACCTTGCTGTTTTTATATTTTCAGATTACAAAAACCTATATCTACCATCCATATTGCACTTGTATCACCATCTCTTCGCCGAACTAGTGCACCTATACAATTTACCATTGTATTGGCTGTGTTGGGGACACAAGAGACTCTTTGTTATTTGGTTGCAGGGTTGCTTGAGAGAGACCATCTTCATCCTACGCCTCCCACGGATTGATAAACCTTAGGTCATCCACTTGAGGGAAATTTACTACTGTCCTACAAACCTCTGCACTTGGAGGCCCAACAACGTCTACAAGAAGAAGGTTGTGCAGTAGACATCAAGCAGTTTCTGGCGCCGTTGCCGGGGAGGTGAGTGCTTGAAGGTATATCTTTAGATCTTGCAATCGAATCTTTTTGTTTCTTGTTTTATCACTAGTTTAGTTTATAAAAAAAATCTACAAAAAAATGGAATTGAGTTTGTCTCATACGCTTCATCTTTTTAATATCTTTCGTGAGAATGATGGAAAGGAAAATTGTGCCAAAGTGTTAGAAGAAGAATGCATTAAAATGTTTGGCACTAAATACTTGAATGATGAGCATGATTGCAATGTTGTTAGTATGAATTCTTTGAATACCCATGATGCTAATGATATGCAAAGCCACAAGCTTGGGGAAGCTATGTTTGATGAAGATGATATTTTTTGTCCACCATGCTTTGATGAGCAAATTTACTATGATGAAAGCATGCCTCCTATCTATGATGATTATTGTGATGACACGTATGCTATAAAGAATAATGATAACCTTGAAACTTGTCATCTTGATCTTAATTTTCAATCACATGATAGCTATTTTGTTGAGTTTTCTCCCACTACTATTGATGAGAAGAATTTTGCTTATGTGGAGAATAATAAAATTTCTATGCTTGTCGATCATGAAAAGAATGCTTTAGGTGCTGGTTATATTGTTGAATTCATTCATGATGCTACTGAAAGTTATTATGAGGGAGGAGTGTATGCTTGTAGGAATTGCAATAATATCAAGTTTCCTCTCTATGTGCTTAAAATCTTGATGTTATGCTTGTTTTACCTTCCTATGCAAGTTGGTTCTTTTTCCCATAAGTTGTTTTCTCACAAAATCCCTATGCATAGGAAGTTGGTTAGACTTAAATGTGCTAGTCATATTATTCATGATGCTATCTTTATGTTTCAATTCTTATCTTTTAAGTGAGCATCATTGAAATCGTCATGCCTAGCTAGGGGCGTTAAACGTTAGCGCTTGTTGGGAGGCAACCCAATTTTATTTTAGTTTCTTGCTTTTTGGTTCTGTTTAGTAATAAATAATCCATCTAGATTCTGTTTAGATGTGGTTTTATGTTTTAATTAGTGTTTGTGCCAAGTAGAACCTTTGGGAAGACTTGGGTGAAGTCTTTATGATCATGCTGTAAAAAACAGAAACTTTAGCGCTCACGAGATTAGCTCTAACTTTTTATTGGAGAGTGCTATTTAGTTGATTCTTTTTTCAGACGATTACTAGACAAATTCCTCAGGTCCACCAATTTAGTTTAGAATTTTTGGTGTTCCAGAAGTTTGCGTTAGTTACAGATTACTACAGACTGTTCGGTTTTGGTCAGATTCTGTTTTTCGTGTGTTGTTTCCTTATTTTGATGACTCTATGGCTAGTAAAATAGTTTATAAACCATGTGTTGGGAACTTTTTGCCCAGTGGACTCTATGTGTTGTAGAGTTTCCTATGCTCTCTGCAGACTAGTCATGTCACCAGCGTCTATTAATACTCTGTAAAGCTTCTCGATCATTCCTTGTGTAATGTAGCGCAAACAATGACTGCTTCTTGCTGCAAAGTGGTAAGACCAACTGGACCCACTAATGCAGCAGTTTGCCTTAGAAACATTGGCTCCTTTTGCGCAGTTCAACTAAAATGAAAGTCGGAATAAGACTGAGCTTTAATTTTGATATCCCTGTAAGCAACAATAGGTATAAGGGAAACAACTACTGAGAAATAACGGTTGATGAGTTGTACTCCCAGAAGAAAAATATCTACTGATCTACCTTATCTTAATGGGAAACAAAGCAGGAGAGTAGCAATTCTCAATCAGTGTGATTCATTCATATTAACTGAGACATTATCTTAACAATGCCTTGTTTCAACATGTATAAAGAACGACAAAGCAGAAAAGTATCATTCCTAAAATAATGCGACTGATTCATTTTAACAGAGACATTGTCTTAACAATACCTTGGTTAAACATGTAGAAAGAACTACAAAGCAGGATAGTACCATTTGTAAAACACTGTAACTGATATATAATAACAGAGACATTATCTGAACAATACATTTCTTAAACATGTACTCCGGCCGATCCCTAACAGAAATGGTACTCCCGCCGATCCCTAACAAGTGTTGCAGTTTTGAACTATGATTCAGTAGTTAATTCTGAGGAAAGTAGGTACTGACCTTTCAAGACCAAGATTTGGATCAACTCCTGAGGAAGATCTAAAAGAGATCTCAACACATATATGGAAATCCGGTCTCATTTTGTGCAGTTCCACCAAAATTAAGCGAAGCAAAATGTCGCAATAGCAACAAGTTGAATTGATATCCCTGTTTTAACAGAGGCAAAAAAGGATTCAATTACTATCCAATAAAGGAGGATGACACATGCGGCCACAAAAATGGTAATCCCGCCAATCCCTAACAAGTGTTGCAGTTTTGAAATAAGATTCAGTAGTTAATTCTGAGAGTGGCATTGCTTAATTTTACCAGCGGCATTAGATTAACAAAAAGCATAAACAGTTCCAGGGGAGAGTGGGCGCAACAACAACATCTGCTTCCATCTACTTATAAAGGGGGTGATGAAGAGTTTGTTGTAACAAAGCAACAAGCATAATGTCTGGGTTGGTCCCATTTTTGTTCACTACTTAATGGGAAAAGACAGCTATACAATATCTTCAATTCAACATTTACTTAAAATAGTACCAATACAAGTAGCACAACATCTCAAAACACACTGCACGATCAGGTGGATGAAGGCAAGTACCAACCTGTCATGACGCACACAAGATCACGTACGAATCTGCCAACATGAATAGGAAATCCAATGTCGTTTTGTGCAGTTGCACTGAAATCAAGTAAAGTCGCCGGTGTGACATTTAAGTTTGCTATAGCAACAAGTTGAATAGATATCCCTGATTTAACAGAGGGAAAAAAGGAAACAATTACTGCCAGTAAAGGGGGATGAAACATGCGGCCACAAAAAGAAGCATCTACCTTATATTGATGGAAAACAAAGTATAGGACAGTAGCATTTCTAAAATGGTTGCATTGATTCATATTAACAGAGGAATTCTCTTAAAATAGTTCAGTAGTTAATCCTGAGAGTGGCATTGCTTAATTTTACCATCAGCATTAGATTAAGAAAAAGCATAAACAGTTCCAGGGGCGAGTGGGCGCAACAACACCATGTGTTTCCATCTCCTTATAAAGGGGGTGATGCAGCGTTTGTTGTAACAAAGAGACAAGCATCATGTTTGGGTTGGTACCATTTTTGTTCCCTACATAATGGGAAAAGAGAGCAATACAATAGCTTCAATTCAACATTTATTTAAAACAGTACCAATACAAGTAGCACAACATCTCCAAACACACTGCATGATCATGTGGATGGGACATGGAACATGCCAGCACCATGTGCGTCCGCACGTATAAATGGGTGATGCAGAGTATTTAGCCAAGCAGCATATCTGCGTTGGTCCCATATTTGTTCTCTTTGAAACTTTTTCCTATGTGAGGGTAGCAAATCTAGTCCTGCACAAACTACCCGACCCCCAGTTTCTTTCCCTTTTCAACAAAGAGTTTGGTTCCTTACAGATGTGTGTACTGGGTTACCCCCTTTTTCCCTTTTCCACCAACAAAGCGGCTGGATAGCTAGTCTATACTACTTTCCCTCCCTCCTTTCCTCATTGAACCATGTCCTAGATTTGACTACAGAATCGAAAAAGATCCGCATGCAGCTAGACCAATGACGGTTTCAAAGAAACTTATACCTTAGGGTCGTCGGGATGTGGCAAGGCGTGCGGCGGGAGGTCGGATCTGCCCACACTACGTACGGCAGCGAGGAATAAGGGGTCGGTGGCCCTCCCGCACATGCCCTGGGTGAAAGAGAAAAGCGTAGCCGGCAGTGGATTTCCTCCCTCGCCGAAGGCGATAGAGTGAACGATGCACCCCCTCCCCTTCCCGGTGCGACGGGATCGATCCGGACGCCTCCTTCACCAGCTGTGAGGGGGGTGAGAGAGACAGAGGCCACAACGCAGTCTTGTTTAGATCTGGTGAAGAGGGTGAGAGACTGTGAATATAGCAAACCCTAGCAAAGGAACGCTGCGCCTCCAGCGTTTATATATATATGTAGTGCGGCGAGAGTGTGGAGAGTGCAAACCCTAGCGAACAAACGCTAATGCTCCAGCTTATATATATATTGTAGTACGGACTGAGCTCCGGTGCCTTAACTGCACCTACTTTTGGCTGTATGACAGGTGGGCCAGCCACATTTTGGGCCCACCTGTCATAAACCCAGAGGCAGGTGCACTAAAGTCAATGAAGCTGTGTCCATATAGTACTCGTGTATACGACGAATATATAGTGGAGTGGTTTTCTTATTCTCTCCTTAACAATCGTTTTAAATTGTGTAACTACGAAACGAAACTCTTTATTTAACGTACCGGTGAAGAAAACTGCTACTCCCTCTGTTCCTAAATGTTTGTCTTTCTAGAGATTTCAACAAATGACTACATACGGAGCAAAATGAGTGAATCTATACTGTAAAAGATGTATATATACATCCGTATGTGGTAGTCCATTTCAAACCACTTGAAAGACAAATATTTAGGAACGGAGGGAGTACTTCCAATGAACTAACGATCCACGCGTCTTGGTCGCACTTCCTGTCCTTCACGTGCGGTACACTACCCTCCCTTAAGTGAACATCCACAGATGCGCCAAATTATCGGAAACGTGTGAGAGTGTGTACAAATAAAGAATTTTAATTTCAATTATCGGAAAGGTTTGAGAGTATGTACAATTTGCCCTCTCTAATAATTATGGTTTGTTGTGTTCGGCCTAAACTTGGTCAAAGTTTACAAAGTTTGACTTCAGTCAAATCTAATATGCGGAGTAAATAAAAATGGAGGGCTACTACGTCCATCCGGGTTTTTAGTCCACACCCTTTTTTTAATCAAAGTTAATAGCTGGACAAATAAAATTACAGGGGAGCTGGAGACAAAGTTGTGAGAAGGCTTAGAAATCAATACAAAACTTATGCTCTTCGTACCAACGTCGATCCTTCTTCGAGGAAACATTTTGTTCATAGCCAATTGTGTGATAAAATTGCACCAACGTGAAAGACGACTGCGTCTCCAACGCAACCAAGGTGAACTGACGAATGATATCGTCTTTGTGGGTAACAAGCAAAAAGCACTGATGGAAGACAACTTGTTTTTCATTGAAAATCGATCAGCTTCACCAGCCGACGCAACCATGAGGCGCAACCATGAGCATCGATAGGTCATCGTGGTGATGCATCATCCATTTGGCATCAAGTTTGGGTGAGGCACCTATGAAGTTCGACAAATCCTCACTGTGGTCTGTTTCTTCTCAGTAATGAAGCTCGAGGAAGGAAGAACCACGTGGCAGAGGACAGTGGGGCGGAACAACAATGGCCATCCAATTTTGTGCAGTTCCACTAAAATTTAGGAAGACATGCCCGGGTATGGAGATACCCATCGCTGTTTCCAAAAATATAAAAAAAGGATATAGTGTTGTTACTTTGTTTTACAAGATTAACAATGACATCTCACTTGTCAATAAGAATTATGAAAAGTACACCAACAAACAGAAGCATCATGATTATCTTGATGGGAACTAAACCAGGATACCCGAGAAAAAAAGCATTTCTTCATTTAACCAGTGATAGTATTAGATTAGCAGCAGCAATAGGAGCATATGGACAATGACCGCACAACCACCATGTACTTTTTGTCGAAACAACATGTATACCTCCACCGAGGCATAAATCAGGACAACTTTTCGAGTGGCATTTCCTCTATAATAGTAGGTGATGTTGGACCAGCCGACAAACCCTAGCTACTATACATGGGGAGCTGGGGAGTAGTCGCATAGAAGAAAACCCACATGTAGCGACCTGGGGAGCTAGACCAGTACAAGAAGTTATACCTCAGGTGGGCGAGATGTCGCTTAGGCGGGCGGGCGGGATCTGCCCACACGACGGCAGCGAACAAGGGCGCCGAGGACCTTCGTCCGCGCGAGCGCCGGCTCCGAGAGGACGATGCGCATCGGCTTCCTCCATCGTCGACGGCGACAACGTCAACGCTGCACCTCCTCACCTCCCGCAGCGGACCGGATTCGGCCGGATCTGTGACCACCAGTGAGGAGAGGGATAGTGTGGACACTGTCATCTTGTTTTGATATGGAGAGGGTGAGAGAGCGAGACTCGAGAAACTCTATCAAACAAGAGGCTATAATGGAGTAAAACAATCTATCCATAGCAGTGGTTTCAAATAGAATACGCGCATTCCCGGAAAAAAGAAACGAAAACTGGCGGACAATTTTTTAACGTACCAAGAAAGAATACTCGATCAAAAACACGCCCCGCCTTCCAGGTCACGAGAGTCGTCGTGCACACACACATAGACATAGACATGCATATCCGTGTTTACGTAAAATTCCATTTCCATCTCCATCTCCATAGGTAGGAAAAGGGGCTTTTACCCCGGTTCATAAGGGCCTTTAGTCCCGGTTCTGGAACCGGGACTAAAGGGTCGTTACTAATGCCCTAGCCCTTTAGTCCCGGTTCTTACACGAACCGGGACTAAAGGCCGTCCACGTGGCCGGTGCGGGGAGCCCAGGCAGGAGGGCCTTTGGTCCCGGTTGGTGCCACCAACCGGGACCAATAGGCATCCACGCGTCAGCCCCTAGCAGGAGCTGAGGTTTTTGTTTTTTTTGAAAGGGGGTGGTTTTGGGGTTTTGGGGGGTTAATTTAGGTGTTTCATATATTGTGTTAGCTAGCTAATTAATAGAGAGAAGTGTCCTCTCTTATCTCCGTGCTTGGTCGACGCTACGTACTATATACGTATGGAGAGGAGTAGACACGCTAGCTAGTAATCAAATGAAGGAAACAGAAGATCGTCATGAACATATGCAGACAGAGAGAAGTGATATCGACCACCTCTCCTTCTCCAAGATATTGGTCGAACAACAAGTTCTCGTATATCTATCCGACAGTACCGGCTACATATATACAATAATTATCTCTATCCGACACTACCGGCCACATATATACAATCTCCTAATTATATTGTAGGAACACAGGGTCCACATAGTATTCTCCGTTTTCAGCGATCACGTGGTCAAGGAAGAATGCCGCCAATTCCTCTTGAATTCCTTGCATACGATCTTCTGCTAGGAGTTGATCCCGCTTCCGAAAAATCTAATTTGAAGAAGGGGGTCAATACATATATATATGAATAAATGAAACTCAATACAAATGATGGTAATAAAATAAAGTTGTGAATATTATTGCTTACGCACTTCGTATTGTTCTTCAGTGTAGCCCCGCTCACAGGTATGGTAGCGGATGGACTCGCAAACGTAGTATCCAGAGTAATTATTCCCGGGTTGCTGCCACAACCACTTTACAAGAAATAGAGGTCAATCAAACTGATAAGCAAGCATGCTAAATGGTATTGATCAAACTAGCGCTTGAATCACTAGGAGATGCGCGGAACATGCTACTATAGTACTTACTTTCGGGTGTCTAAATTGCAGCTGGTTCGGCAGTCCCGGGGCTTTTGAGGTGAATTTTCTCCAAACCCTGCCAGACAAAGAAAACAATTACTTGATATCAGGAAATGAACAAAGTTGCTGATATGGTGGATAATGATCGATTTAACTTACTTCTGGAGCATTTGAGTCATGTTCGCATAGTCCTGGGGATCTTTTCATCTCGAGTCTAAGACGGTTACTACTCCCGGCTCAAGCTTAATCTCTAGGAGAATATAGTGGAAGCTGCGCATGCATGCATAAGTCATCAATTACATTACCATAACCTGGACTAATAAGGGAAACCGAATATGCAGAAGACAATAACACTCACTTGAAATTGTAAGGGAAGAGTATTATATATTTGTTTTGATTTAATACCAACGATTGTAGCAAGTTGGCCTCGGCTTCTTTGGGATGTTTTTCAACCGTATATGCATCTATGAGATTTGTGTTGATGAACCCAATATCACCGATTTGTCTTTTCTTCAATTCGGCGATCTTCAATCTGCATAATATAGTGAGGATAAGTATAAATACATGCAATGAAAGAGCTGACCTATATAGAGAGACTTAATGACAGAAGTAGTACTACTTACAGACAGTAGCAAGTGATCGTTGTTTTATCGAGGGACTTTAGATTGTAAAACTGGAAGAAATCCTCAAATGGAACATTCAGCAGTTCAATTCCAACGAGGTCATGCTCCGGTTTAACTCTCAGCGTCAAAGTACTCATCCCATCAGACTCTCTGCATGTTTTCATGTACCAATCATGTAGTCTTCGCATCATCGTGCTTAGAGATCTGATATCTTTGACGAGAGGCTTCCCGTAATGGTATTTGTGGCTGTCCACCTCCATGATTTCATAATGTACATCGTCGGGCAGGTAATCTCCAAGATTGCTATAACCGGGCACCATACCCGGATCATTAGCAACGATGTCTTTTGACACCTTGAGCGGGGGGCACGATTGGTTCGCTTGTTCGCCGAGCTGGGCAATTTTTTTCCCAGCTCGTCGTTCTTTCATCCTTTTATCACTGACAGTACTTCCCGACCGCTCCGCTTCGGCATATGCCTTTCCAAGAACGCGCTCATAGTTGCCTCTTGGCGGAGACTTTGGTGGTTTTGTCAGGGCAGCCAGAGTGCGCTTTGCTTTCACCGGATCTACCTTCTCCTCCGGAGGTGGATGTTTCTTTGCTTTGACCCCTTCAAAGAAGTTCCTCACTTCGGCTCGCACGATCTTCGCGTTCTCCTCCTCGATCCTCTCATATGGTAACTTCTCTGGAGTCTTCAGAGAAGGACCGAATCTGTATTGCCTCCCGCCTCTGGCAACTGTACTGCTAGACACCGGCAGAGCAGACGGAGCGGCTGCGGCTATCTTCTTTCCTTGCTTACGAGGCGGAGGAGAAGGACTACGACGCGCCAGAGCAGCCGCAGCGGCGGCGGGTCTCTTCCGCCCTTGCTGACGAGGCGGAGAAGGAGGAGGCTGGCTGCCCTGGCGCGCCGGCGCTGGCGGAGAAGGAGGCGGAGTGCCGCCACGCGCCGGAGAAGGAGGCTGAGTGCCCTGATCACTCGGCGCAGGAGGAGGCGGAGTGCCCTTACTCGCCGGAGCCGTCTAGTTCGGAAGCTTGATGAGCTCCTTCCACCATAGGCATGGAGTCTTCAGAGCTAAACCCAGCCGAGTCTCCCCTTCACCGGTAGGGTGGTCAAGCTGGAGGTCCTCAAATCCCTCCGTTATTTCATCCACCATCACCCTAGCATATCCTTCTGGAATCGACCGGTAGTGGTAGGTTGCGCCGGGTTCAGTACGTAAAACAGAGCCAACAATCGCCTTGACTTTCAAGTTCTGCCATTCTGCCATAAGGTGGCAATGTTGAGACTCCGTGATAGCATCCACGGGGTAGCTAGGAGGAGCCGCATGCTCCAGCTGAGGCAGCTTGGTGGAAGCCACGCTGCTTCTACGCTGAGATGGCGGTGTAGCTTCGGGGGCAGTTTCGGCATCTCTATTGCCGTCTCGTTCCTCTAGCACTTGAACCCTTTCGTGCAGACGCTGAATTTGGATCCGCTCCACTTTTTTCCTCCTCTCCTGGGTTTTGTAACCGCCCGCGTCCGGAAAACCAGCCTTCCACGGAACGGAGCTTGGCGTGCCTCGTGTTCGTCCAGGGTGCTCAGGATTCCCGAGGGCCATTGTGAGCTCGTCGTTCTCTCTGTCTGGAACGAACGTCCCTTGCTGCGCTGCATCGATATAGTGCTTAAGATTCTTGACGGGTATTGCAAGTTGCTCGTCCGTCCAACGACACCTCCCTGATACAGGGTCCAAGGTTCCGCCAGCCCCGAAGAACCAAGTCCGGCAACGGTCTGGCCAGTTCATTGTCTCTGGTTCGATCCCTTTATCAAGCAGATCCCTCTCAGACTTGGCCCACTTAGGTCGGGCTTTGAGGTAGCCACCTGACCCCGTGCGATGGTGAAGCTTCTTCTTCGCAGCATTCTGCTTGTTTGTCGCTGACATCTTCTTACTCTTTTCCGATGTCTTGTGGGCCACAAATGCAGGCCAGTGATCTCTGATCTTCTCAAACCGGCCGACGAATTCTGGTGTCTCTTCTTTGTCGACAAAAGTTTTCAGCTCATTCTTCCACCTCCTGAATAGGTCTGCCATCTTCTTAAGAGCATGAGACTTGATTAGTTGCTCTATAACTGGCTTCTCCAGATCCTCCTCTGGCGGTAGGGTGAAATTTGCCTTCAGCTCAGTCCAAAGATCATCTTTCTGCATATCATTGACATAAGACACCTCAGGGTCTTCCTTCTTAGGCTTATACCATTGGTGGATGCTGATCGGGATCTTGTCCCTAACTAGAACCCCACACTGAGCAGCAAAAGCATCCTTTGTCCGGAGGGGTTCAATCGGTTGGCCGTCGCGCGCGATTGTTGTGATCTCAAACCTTTCATCCGAGCGCAACTTTCTCTTCGGGCCTCGTCTCTTTACCGCAGTTGTGCTCGATCCGGAGGGCTAGAAAAAAGAAGAAAGACGAGTGTTAATTAATATGTGTACATACCAAAACAATGAATGCATCAATTAGCAAGTCAGCACAGGCTTAACTAATATATTTACCTGGCCGGACTCTGTTCGGTCACCGGAGCCGTCACCACGGGCTCCTTCTTGCACCAGCATTGGGTCACCGGAGCCATCATAATCATGTCTTTCCTCCTCCACTCTTCGATCAGCGCAGCCTGCTTCTTCACCCTGTTCTTCTAGACCATCATTGTCATTAAGATACGACAAGATATCACCTCCGGCTAAGATTATGTCCCCCAACACATCTTCTGCTTGCTCATCTCGTCCGTGCTCCATTGTTTCTGCAAAGATTACAACATGGCAATTATTACACAAACATGACAGCAGGTGGATATATTAGTGCAAACGTAGACCTAGCTTATTCCGGGTTTGGGGTGGCCTAGGCAACGCTTCAAGGGTAGGGGCGCGGCGGGAGGGGGTAGGAGACCGACATCGTTTTTTCTAGGGTTTGGGTGTCCTCGAGAGTTTTGGTCGAGCGAGAGGGCCGGGGGGTGCTCCCGTGGTATAAGTTATCACGGTCGAGAGGGGGTATACATATCGACCGTCCATCATGTCGAAGTTATCTGGGAGGGAGTTATATATATCAACAACGACGACATACATACACTGGAAAATGATGTTATCGGGGAGGGGGTATATATCGACCCCCCCACGTGTTGAAGTTATCGGGAGAGGGTTTTATATCGACAACGACGACATACATACACGGGAAAATAATGTTATCGAGGAGGGGGTATATCGACCCCCCCTCGTGTTGAAGTTATCCCCCCTCGTGTTGAAGTTATCGGGAGGGGGTAATATCGACAACGACAACATACATACACGGGAAAATAATGTTATCGGGGAGGGGGTATATCGACCCCCCCACGTGTTGAAGTTATCAGGAGGGGGTTATATCGACAACGACGACATATATACACGGGAAAATAATGTTATCGGGGAGGGGGTATATCGACCCCCCCTCGTGTTGAAGTTACCGGGAGGGGTATATATCGACCACGATAGACCCGATAAAACATAAGAAAACGAAGAAGAAATAAAAAGAGGAGAGAAGAAGAAAGGAATAGTGGAGAGGATTGAAGAAAAAAAGAGGAAAAAAAAGAAGAAAAAAAAGAGGAGAAGAAGAAAGGAATAGAGGAGAAGAAGAAAAAATAGAATATTTTCTATTTTTTCTTCTTCTCCTCTATTCCTTTCTTCTTCTCCTCTTCTTTTTCTTCTTTTTTCCTCTTCTTATTTATATCTCCTCTTCTTCCTCTCCTCTTCTTCTTTCTTTCCTCTTCTTATTTTCTTCTTTCCTATCCTTCTTTTTCTTCTTCTTCCCTTCCTAGCTAGATATATAAAACTTTTCTAAAATTGTAACTTTTGCATATATAAAACTTTTCCATGTGGATCATCATTTCTCATATATATCGAATATATATCCATTGTCATATATAAAAACTTTATATATATGAACAAAAAACTTTCTATGAACAAAAAACATTTTTGACATATATATTCATACATTTTGAACATCTACATACATAAAATTTTTTTTGTTCACATATACATTATAGCCACATACACATATACATCACATATGAACAAAAAAATTAAACTAATAAAAATAAAAAAACAGAGCCGGGGCGGCGGCTCTCACAGCGGGGGCGGCTAGGACGATGGCGACGGCGGGGGCGGGGGCGGCGAGGGCGCCGGCGAGCACGCGCGGGCCGGGCAGGGGGCTCGGGGCGCAGAGGCGGCGCGCGCGAGCAGGGGAGCACGAGGCGGGGCGGTGTGTGGGGGCAGGGCGACGGCGACGAGCACCGGGCGGCGACCCGTCGATGCAAGGGCACGGGGCGACAGCGATGAGGAGCGGGCAGCGACGGCAAGCACGGGCAGCCTGGCGGCGTCGGGGGCAACTGGTGAGGTATGTCGAAAATTTCCTAAGTGTGGACTTATATAGCAAAGCCTTTAGTCCCGGTTCGTGGCACCAACCGGGACTAAAGGTGGGCATTAGTCCCGGTTGGTGCCACCAACCGGGACCAAAGGCCTCTTTTCAGCAGCCCAAAGGGCGGGAAGCGGCGACCTTTGGTCCCGGTTGGTGGCACCAACCGGGACTAAAGGGGGGGCATTGGTCCCGGTTGGTGCCACCAACCGGGACCAAAGGCCTTGCGCTGCCCGCGACCAAAAGTTTAGTCCCACCTCGCTAGTTGAGAGGGGCTCGGAGTGGTTTATAAGCTCTACTGCGGCTGCCCTCTCGAGCTCCTCTCAAATGCAGGCTTACGGGCCTAATGTCACACTGTGCTGTCTGTTGGCCTATTGGGCCTTCTGCGGGCCTGAATCCTGGCCCATGTTGGGTTTCTAGTCGTATTCAGGCCGTGGTGGCCCAATAGGTGGCAGTTTTTTTAATTTTTTTTGCATTATTTATTTTCTTTTGTTTTTTGCTTTATTTTTTAATTCTTTTTGCTTTTAGGTCAGCAAAATTATAAACTGTCTGTTAGTGCCATTAGTTTTAGAAAACATATAAACTTTCTATTAGTGCCATTAGTTCTTTATGAAAATTATTTTTGCTGTATTTAGTTATTTTATTTTCTTTTTTGCTATATTTATTTTGTTTTATTTCTACTTACAACAAAAAACTTATTTATTTTATTTTATTTTGTTGCTAATTACTTATTTATTTTACTTTATGATAATTCTTTCTGCTATTAAAGTTTCTATCAAAAAAGTTCTTTATGAAAATTCTTTTTGCTTTTAATGATTAAAAATAAAAAAGAGGCGCAATGCGCGTTGATTTGCTTCAAGCCTTTCGGAATAGTGTAGACTGCACTTCACATAGCTCGATGCAGTCTACCTTATTCCTCAAGGCTTGAAGCTAAGCAACGTGAGCATTGCGCCTCTTCTTCACCGTCTCTGCACTCCGGGCTTATAAACCGCTCCTAGTGCCTCTCAGCTAGCGAGGTGGGACTAAAAAACTGCTTAGCTAGTAAGAAACTCTAGTACCGGTTCGTGCCACGAACAGGTACTAAAGGTGCTCGTGGGGCCACAGCCTCATTAGTACCTGTTCGTGGCACCAACAGGGACCAAAGGGTGGAATTGGTCCCGGTTCGTGCCACCAACCGGGACCAATGGCCTTGCACAGCAGCGTGGTGGTGAGTTTAGTCCCACCTCGCTAGCTAAGAGAGAGCCACACCTGTTTATAAGGTGCCGTGCGCCTGAGCTGTCAAGCTCCTCTCTAAAGCAGGCTTACAGGCCTAACCTCTCTGCACTCAGGTCTTATAAAGCATTTCAAATGAACTCTGAAATGGTTGAAAGTTGGCATGGTATCATCATTTCATCCACATAGCATGTGCAAGAAAGTTGAGAGGGTTACGGCAAAAACTAGATGCACTTCTTGTACAAAACGGACAATGGTATCATACTCGTCTATTACAAAGTTGGCATGCTATCATCATAATAGTTGCGGGAGAAAGTCTTCACTTTTTCTTCGCTTGTGTCATTTGCTTATTGCGCCGTAACCATGGATAATCTTCATCGTTTATCAGGATGCTTGGGTCAGCCTTGACTTTGAAGGGAGGAATTTCATGAAACTTTTCATAATCTTCAGACATGTCTGTCTTGCCCTCCACTCCCACAATGTCCCTTTTTCCTGAAAGAACTATGTGCCGCTTTGCCTCATCGTATGATGTATTCGCTTCCTTATCTTTTCTTTTCCTCGGTCTGGTAGACATGTCCTTCACATAGATAACCTGTGCCACATCATTCGCTAGGACGAACGGTTCGTCAGTGTACCCAAGATTGTTCAGATCCACTGTTGTCATTCCGTACTATGGGTCTACCTGTACCCCGCCTCCTGACAGATTGACCCATTTGCACTTAAACAAAGGGACCTTAAAATCATGTCCGTAGTCAAGTTCCCATATGTCCATTATGTAACCATAATATGTGTCCTTTCCCCTCTCGGTTGCTGCATCAAAGCGGACACCACTGTTTTGGTTGGTGCTCTTTTGATCTTGGGCGATCGTGTAAAATGTATTCCCATTTATCTCGTATCCTATGTAAGTCAATACAGTCGAAGATGGTCCCCTGGACAACGAGTACAACTCATCACAAACAGTGGTGTCACTTCTGAGACGTGTTTCCAACCAACTGCTGAAAGTCCTGATGTGTTCACATGTAATCCAGTCGTCACACTGCTCCACGTGTTTGGAGCGCAGACTGTTCTTGTGTTCATCGACATACGGGGTCACCAAGGTAGAGTTCTGTAGAACTGTGTAGTGTGCTTCAGACCAAGAATATCCGTCCCTGCATATTATTGAGTTCCCCCCTCCAAGCGTGCCTTTTCCAGTCAGTCTCCCCTCATACCGCGATTTAGGGAGACCTATCTTCTTAAGGCCAGGAATGAAGTCAACACAAAACCCAATGACATCCTCTGTTTGATGGCCCATGGAGATGCTTCCTTCTGGCCTAGCGCGGTTACGGACATTTTTCTTTAGGACTCCCATGAACCTCTCAAAGGGGAACATATCCTGTAGAAATACGGGCCCCAGAATGACAATCTCGTCGACTAGATGAACTAGGACGTGCATCATGATATTGAAGAAGGATGGTGGGAACACCAGCTCGAAACTGACAAGACATTGCGCCACATCACTCCTTAGCCTTGGTATGATTTCTGGATCGATCACCTTCTCAGAGATTGCATTGAGGAATGCACATAGCTTCACAATGGCTAATCGGACGTTTTCCGGTAGAAGCCCCCTCAATGCAACCAGAAGCAGTTGCGTCATAATCACGTGGCAGTCATGAGACTTTAGGTTCTGGAACTTTTTCTCTGGCATATTTATTATTCCCTTTATATTCGACGAGAAGCCAGTCGGGACCTTCATACTGAGCAGGCATTCAAAGAAGATTTCTTTCTCTTCTTTCGTAAGAGCGTAGCTGGCAGGACCTTCATACTGCTTCGGAGACATGCCGTCTTTTTCGTGCAAACGTTGCAGGTCCTCCCGTGCCTCAGGTGTATCTTTTGTCTTCCCAAACACGCCCAAGAAGCCTAGCAGGTTCATGCAAAGGTTCTTCGTCACGTGCATCACGTCGATTGAAGAGCGGACCTCTAGCTCTTTCCAGTAGGGTAGGTCCCAAAATATAGATTTTTTCTTCCACATGGGTGCGTGTCCCTCAACGTCATTCGGAACAGCTAGTCCGCCGGGACCCTTTCCAAAGATTACATGTAAATCATTGACCATAGCAAGTACGTGATCACCGGTACGCATGGCGGGCTTCTTCCGGTGATCTGCCTCGCCTTTGAAATGCTTGCCTTTCTTTCGACATTGATGGTTGGTCGGAAGAAATCGACGATGGCCCAGGTACACATTCTTCCTGATTTTGTCCAGGTATATACTTTCAGTGTGATCTAAACAGTGCGTGCGTGCATGGTATCCCTTGTTTGTCTGCCCTGAAAGGTTACTGAGAGCGGGCCAATCGTTGATGGTTACAAACAGCAACGCGTGCAGGTTAAATTCCTCCTGTTTGTGCTCATCCCACGTACATACACCGTTTCCATTCCACAGCTGTAAAAGTTCTTCAACTAATGGCCTTAGGTACACATCAATGCCGTTGCCGGGTTGCTTAGGGCCTTGGATGAGAGCTGGCATCATAAGGAACTTCTGCTTCATGCACATTGAAGGAGGAAGGTTATACATACATAGAGTCACGGGCCAGGTGCTGTGATTGCTGCTCTGCTCCCCGAAAGGATTAATGCCATCCGCGCTTAAACCAAACCATACGTTCCTTGGGTCAGCTGCAAACTCAGCCCAGTACTTTTCTCCATTGCAACCCGTCAGCGGGTGCTCTCAACTTCCCGTCTTTCTTACGGTCCTCACTGTGCCATCGCATCAACTTGGCATGCTCTTCGTTTCTGAACAGACGTTTCAACCATGGTATTGTAGGAGCATACCACATCACCTTCGCAGGAACCCTCTTCATGGGGGGCTCGCCGTCAACATCACTAGGGTCATCTCGTCTGATCTTATACCGCAATGCACCGCATACCGGGCATGCGTTTAGATCCTTGTACGCACCGCGGTAGAGGATGCAGTCATTAGGGCATGCATGTATCTTCTGCACCTCCAATCCTAGAGGGCATACGACCTTCTTTGCTGCGTATGTACTGTCGGGCAATTCGTTCTCCTTTGGAAGCTTCTTCTTCAATATTTTCAATAGCTTCTCAAATCCTTTGTCCGGCACAGCATTCTCTGCCTTCCACTGCAGCAATTCCAGTACGGTACCGAGCTTTGTGTTGCCATCTTCGCAATTGGGGTACAACCCTTTTTTGTGATCCTCTAACATGCGATCGAACTTCAGCTTCTCCTTTTGACTTTCGCATTGCGTCCTTGCATCGACAATGACCCGGCGGAGATCATCATCATCGGGCACTGGTTCCTCTTCATCCTCAGCAGCTTCCCCCCTTGCAGCATCATTGGGCACATCGTCTGGTTCCTCTTGATCTTCAGCAGCTTCCCCCATTGCAGCATCACCGTATTCAGGGGGCACATAGTTGTCATCGTCCTCTTCTTCTTCGCCGTCTTCCATCATAACCCCCATTTCTCCGTGCCTCGTCCAAACATTATAGTGTGTCATGAAACCCTTGTAAAGCAGGTGGGCATGAAGGATTTTCCGGTTAGAGTAAGACTTCGTATTCCCACATGTAGGGCATGGACAACACATAAAACCATTCTGCTTGTTTGCCTAGGCCACTTCGAGAAAATCATGCACGCCCTTAATGTACTCGGAGGTGTGTCTGTCACCGTACATCCATTGCCGGTTCATCTGTGTGCATTATATATAATTAAGTGTGTCAAAAACCATTACAGAACATCATGAATAGATAATTAAGTGACCAAATTAATAGAAGTTCATCATCACATTAGAACCAAAGTACATACATAGTTCTCATCTAACAACATATATATAGCTCTCCAGAGCATCTAATTAATTAAACCATACATTGAAACTATGTAAAACATTTCAATGCGAAAACAAATGCGATCATAATCGCAACCAAGGTAACAATTGATGCAACGGCATAATGATACCAAGCCTCGGTATGAATGGCATATTTTCTAATCTTTCTAATCTTCAAGCGCATTGCATCCATCTTGATCTTGTGATCATCGACGACATCCGCAACATGCAACTCCAATATCATCTTCTCCTCCTCAATTTTTTTTATTTTTTCCTTCAAGTAATAGTTTTCTTCTTCAACTAAATTTAACCTCTCGACAATAGGGTCGGTTAGAATTTCCGGTTCAACCACCTCCTAGATAAATAAAATCTATGTCACGCTGGTCAGTATATTTGTCAAATAGTTATAAAAAGATAATATATACCACATCCGAATCATAGACAGGGCGAGGGCCGACGGGGGCGGATACCAAAACCATCTCACTATGTAATAAGAAGGAATAAAATAGTAAGAAAATTAGACAAGTACCTATCTAAAGTAAGAATTTTTTTCTTTCAAAAAGAAGATAAGAACAGGAGGCTCACCACGGTGTTGCCGGCGACGAGATCGGCGCGGGCAGTCGACGGCGGTGAAGACGGGAATGGGACGTGACGGGCCGCTAAACCTAGACAAATCTCGAGGAAAATGGAGCTTTGAGGTCGAGCTTCGAGAGGACAAAACTTAACTAGTGTGGCTCGGGCATTTCATCGAACATCTCATGTGCATAGGAGGTGAGCTAGAGCACCACAAAGCCCTCCCCTCGCCGGCCAGAGAAAAACAGAGCACTGGAGTGCTCTGCTCGCGGGCGAGGGGTATATATAGGCACCTCATTGGTCCCGGTTCGTGGCATGAACCCGTACTAAATCCGGGCCTTCTGTCCCGGTTCATGCCAAGAACCGGGACAAATGGTTGTGGGCCAGGAGCGAGGACCATTAGTCCCGGTTTGCGGCTCGAACCGGGACAAATGGTTCCATACGAACCGGGACCAATGCCCACGAGGCCCCGGCCGGCCCCCTGGGCTCACGAACCGGGACGAATGCCCCCATGGGTCCAAGTTCGTGACTGAACCGGGGCTAATGTGAAAACTGCCCTGTGACCTATGCTTTGTTTTCTACTAGTGTCCAATCATATTTGTCCAACTGGCACATTATTTACGTTGTTAATTATATACGCGGCAATATTAACGTACATCATCTCTTGTTTGCGGGCGTCCGGACCGCTGCCACGACTGCTCCTGACCAACCCGAACCCTCTTCATCACCTGCGCGTGCTTCCCGCCCGACAGAGCGGACGCGACCTCTCACTGGCGCCGGCATTGAAGCGGCGCGCCGGCCGAGAGAGCGTCGCCCACGCCGCTTCCTGGTGCACGCGACTGCTCCACGTTCAAAGGTCACAATAGCCGGCCACAACATGCATGTAAAAAGTTCTTGGGAGTCCGTGCTACAGCTAGCTTTCCAGTAGTACTAGTACTCCATGGCGCGATCCATCGACAAGCAGGCGGGAAAGTTATCGTATACTCGGTTTGCCGTGAGTGGCATGTCGAGCGACCGTGTGGGGTCGAGCCGTGGAGGAGGGTGAGACACGAACGCGACAGACGTGATTTAAATGTTGGTTTTGCTCGATGGCGCGATCCAACAAAATGAAACGTTGGTTTCTCTCCGTTACCATTTTTTCTCCGGAAAAACAGAAACTTTCCACTCCATTTTCATTCCTACTCCAAGAGGTTGCCCCGTTACAACATTCCATCAAATACAAAGGAAAACTAACACACACGCTGATGCATCTCAATGATTCACAGATCGTAACCAATATTTACTTCACAACTAAAGACAAAAGTTTTGAGAGCGTGTATGAAATAAAAACTACTGATGGGGTCACTACGACTTAAACCCTAAACCCTAAACAGGATTTAATTTCCTGGCCAGGTAGAACCTGTCGAAGGAAAGACGGCTGGCACCCTCGGATCATACGATGCTTTTGCGCAGTTCCACTAAAATCGAGCTAAGCATCCCTGATGGCAAAGATATTGAAGAAGTGTGATTGGAATAATAGTACTGGCATTAGTTCATGAGACATAAACTCTTCACAAGTAGAACCTGGTAGATGTAGAGAAAGATCGACATGGAGATGGAGCTACGTGGGGATATGCGGCAGTGGAGCAAGCTGGCTCCAAAAAGAAGATAGACTGCCTGGGACGTCGGGCTGTAGCCAGAAGGGCGGTTGGGACGCGGCATCGGCCCATACTGCGGTGACCCCCGATTGGGACGCACCGACTGTGGATTTTCTCCCTCGCCGATGTCGACCGCGTCTACGTAGAACATTGTTCCCTTCCCCCAGCTGCGGGATCAGGCCGGATATGTGACCAGCGGTGTGGCCATCGTCGTTCTATGCTTGTGAAGAGAGCAACCCAAGCAAGCAGATTTGTAGCTTAGGCTCCTGCTAGTGTATATATAGTGGTTTTCTTTTTCTTTCCATATCAACCATTTTATATTGCGTACGTGTCATTGAAGAGTGAAATGATGGTTGCTGCTTCCGACTACCTTACTGTGTGATTTGACTGCTCCTTTAGTGGCCCCTACACGTACTCTCCCTACGTGTATGCAACAGTCACACATACACATGGACGCAAAAACGCATGCGACGCCCTAATGCATGAATGTCCGAGCACACGATGGAACACACACGGTCACGCTCAAATGCTCAACCTACACATGCATGCACACACATACTCAGCCAGGGTGAGCTAGTGACCGTATAAACACCGGAAAATGTATATATTGAGCGCAATGAGTGTATTATGAAGTCCACTGACCGTATTTTTACAAATATATACAATGACGGACAGTGTATTTATCTCGTTTGAAATTAAGCCATATTAACCGGAGAGGAGGTAGTATGGACTAGCATTACTTTGTTGTGTGTCGGTGTACAAAAGAAGGGGCGCACCTTTGTACCCCTTAACCTGTGAATGGACAGTCGGAGCCTCGCCCACAGCCGCACCAAGCAGAACAGGGGAGGTGAACCGAGGTAAAACCGAAGCCCAAGACAGCCAGAAGCACAAAGAGCAGAGAGGCGAAGCAGGTTCCCCCGGCAAGACCCTTGCCGGGGCGGCTCGCCCACACCAGCGGAGTGAGCCACCCTCGAGCCCGCGGACTCCAACACCATCAACCACATTGGACAAGGGCTCGGGAGGCACCTCCATGGTGGCATGCAGATCTTTGTGAAGACAAGAAGTGTCCAAGACCAGATGAGGATTAGAAGACAACGATCCTCGGCAAGATCCTTGCCGAGGAGAGCCACAAGACCCCCGGCAACACTACAAAAAAAAAACAGACACATCCGTGATATTTTGGGCCGAACGAAATTTTTTTCTGTCATCCATATGACACTTCTATGACGATAATTGTGACAAAACCCGGTATCATCATAGATGTGGTGGGCTCCTACTTCTACGACAAAAAAGCATGACAAAAAATGGGCTTTTAGTCCTGGGCGGGCCGGAGACGCAGCTGCATGACATTCTTTGGGCCGTCCATGACGGAAAAAACAGTGGTAGAAGCGAGGGGGAGGAAAATTTCGGGGAGTTCCCGGTTACGGTGGGAGGTCGGGGGCCGAGCGAGGCGCGTTTCTCTCGTACACGTACGCGCGTGCGTGCGAGGTGTTGGCTAACTGAACCCGAGCGAGGCATTGGGCTCTAACTGAACCCGAGCGATCGATCGATGGCTGTTAACTGAACCCGATCGAGCGATTCCTTCGCTACTGCTGCTAACTGAAGCCGATCGATTGGATGAATAGTGCATGTTGCGGGGGGGGGGGTTGAATGAACAGTGTGCAGTGGCGTTGCCTCTGGATGAACAGGACCCCGTGCTATGGAGGGATGGATGAACAGTAGACGGTGAGGGGTGCCCGTGGAGGGGTGGTTGAACAGGACCCCGTGGTGTGGAGGGCTGGATGAACAGTAGACGGTGGAGGGGTGCCCGTGGAGGGGTGGTTGAACAGGACCCCATGGTGTGGAGGGCTGGATGAACAGTAGACGGTGGAGGGGTGGTTGAACAGTAGCCGGTGGAGTAGCGCGCGGTGAAGGCTGGATGAACAGGAGCCCGTGGAGGCTGGAGGAGGTCGACGGTAGCCCGTGGAGGCTGGAGGAGGTCGACGGTGGAGATGAACAGTATCCCGTGGAGTCCCGTTTTGCGGTACGCCACACCCCTCCCGATGAACAGGACCCCCGTTTCGACCGTAGGAGGTCCGTTCCGTCCGTTTTGCGGTACGCCACACCCCTCCCGATCAACTATGACCCCCGTTTCGACCGTAGGAGGTCCGTTTCGTCCGTTTTGCGGTACGCCACACCCCTCCCAATCAAAAGGACCCCCGTTTCGACCGTAGGAGGTCCGTTTCGTCCGTTTTGCGGTACGCCAGACCCCTCCCGATGAACAGGATCCCGTTTCGAACGTGGCCGGTCGAACACAAGGCCGTTTCCTCCGTTCTGCGGTACGGCAGGCCTCGTTTCCATCGCCTGTTCCGTCCAAGCCCTCCCGATGAAGACGACCACGCATTCCGTTCCGACCCAGCCGGTTGGCTCCCACGCGTTCCGTTGCCTCCCGATGAACACGACGCATTCCGTTGCCTCCCCATGAACACGACGCATTCCGTTGCCTCCCCATGAACACGACGACGACGTTGTTTCTCTGTTCCGACCCAGCCATGTCAACGAGCCCTCGCCGTACGTATTCGCGAGTAGGCATTCGAGACCCTGCCCTTATGTACACATACGTGGCCATATTTTCTTTCTTGCACCCTGGCCGCTGTACGTACGTGTACATGCTACGTGCGCGCCTCTACTACGACACGTGCGCGCCTCTACATCCACCAGTATATATGTACGTACACATTCGCGACCAGAATGACAATGCTACGTACGCTTCGACCAGGTGGGTCCCGACTGTCAGGCACTTCCTTGCGTGTGAAGATGTAACTGGTGGGTCCCAGCAGTCAGGGGGGCGAATCGTTTTTTTTTGCCCGGACGCACTTCCTTGCGTGCGAAGGTGTAGTTGGTGGGTCCCAGTAGTCAGGGGGGAAACATTTTTTTCGCGAAATACGGTGGCCCGTCCGGTGGGTGCCCGCTGTCAGGTGGAGGAATAATTATTTTGCGCGTAATAAGGAGGCACTTCCTTGCTTTGGCCGTGGACCCAGCTGTCAGCGTCTCCACCACGGCGGTGGACGACGGCGAGGCCTAGGAAGGGGATGACACGGAGGCAGGGAAGACTCGGCAGTTGTTTCCCACGCGGAGGGGAGTACGACTGTACGTGGGTTTACTGGTTCGTCTGCCGTCGCCGGAGAATAATAGCAGGTGTGGGTGAGTAGAGGGATGGCTAGGCCAGCGAAGGGAGTACGGTGGGGCCGTGAGGCCTGCGCGGCAGCACAGCCGGCCGCGGGGAGGTGGGAGCAGGCAGTCCCGCTGGCAATTGTTTGAGCGGCTGGAGCAGCAAGAGCAGAGATTGAAGAAGCACGACGGCCGTTGGATGGACATCCAACAGTCAGTGCTTGTGCGTCAATCTTTTTTTAGGAAAGCCTCAAATCTGTGGAAAACAACATACAGCTCATCTGCCATTATTTCTAATAATTTACAGCCCATTTGCTAATTCTTAAGGTTTTTTTGGAGCCCATATTCTTTTTGTTAGCATTACAGCCCATATTGTGGCCACGGTTAAAAAATTATATGAAATTTTGCATATTTCGTTGCGGTCCGAACTGTTTTTAATCCCGAAATTTCGACTCACATTCAAACTGATTTTAAAAATAAATGTATATCAATATAAAATCCAACAAATTCTCCACGCATAAAATTAATGTAATTTAAAATCTTGAAATGAAAAAAAGATATTTGAAACTAATTGCCGGTTTGATGTGTTTTAAAAATGTACAGCCCATGTCTCATTACTGATGGGCCATTTTCTCGGCCAGCCGAATGAAAGCTCTCCTCGTCTTGAAAGATTTGCAGCACAACAGGCCTGACAAACCGACTTACTTGGCAAATCACAGAAGAACTGGGCTGTGGCCGTGGACCCAGCAGTCAGCCTCTCCACGTACAGTACTCTTTCGATGGAAGTTGTTCCTTGACCACGTTGACCAGGCCGCGCGGAGAGCACCACGGCGGTGGACGACGGCGAGGCCTAGGAAGGGGACTACGCGGAGCCGGGGAAGACGCGGCAGTGGAAGCCCGCGCGGAGAGGAGTACGAGGGTTCACTGGTTCGGCTGCGGTGTGAGGCTGCCGTCGCCACAGGGCCTGGCCAGCGGTGGGAATAGTAGGGGGCGGTGAGGCCTCCGCGGCAGCATAGCCGGCCACGGGAGGCAGGAGCATGCGGCACGACCGGCGCTGCTCTGGGTGGCTGTAGCAAGAAGACCAGAGGTTGAAGAAGCACTACGGCCGTTGGATGGACATCGTACGGTCACTGGAGCTAGAATCATTCATATTGACTAAGTTGACAAAGCCCATCGTCCCCATCAACTTAGTAGGCCCACAAGTCAGCCTCCCACCAAGGTGGGTCCCAGCTAGCCGGGGGAGTATTCATTTTTTGTGCGTAATAAGGAGGCACTTCCGGTGGGTTCGAGCTGACAGCGGGAGGAACATTTTTTCGTGAAATACGGTGTCCCGTCCGGTGGGTCCCAGCAGTCAGGGGGAAACGATTTTTTTCGAAAAATACTGGTGGCCCGTCTGGTGGGTCACCGCTGTCAGGTGGAGGAATAATTATTTTCCGCGTAATAAGGAGGCATTTCCTTGCGGCTGCCGTGGACCCAGCTGTCAGCCTCTCCACGTATAGTACTCTTCCGATGGAAGTCAGTCGTTGACCACATTGACCATGCCGCACCGAGAGCACCATGGCGGTGGACGACGGCGAGGCCTAGGAAGGGGACGACAAGGAGCCGGGCAAGACACGGCAGTGGATGCCCACGCGGAGAGGAGTATGAGCGTTCACTGGTTCGACCCCGGTGTGAGGCTGCCTGTGACACCCCAAAATTTTGGCCTTGTTTTATTTATTAAAATATTGCCAGCAAATAAAACTTTTCCATTTTTGTCAAGTTTTACCTTTTGTGACTTTGGATTTTTGCCTCTAGTGGGAAAAACCTTCAAAGGTATTGTTGGACTTGAATACTCTCTAAAATAAAACAATTATTTATCAGTGGATTTAAATTTGCAAGATTTGTTTTCTCAAAACTTTATTCCTTTAAAATGATTTCTTTTGCATTTGGAGCCTGTTTTGCACTGCAACCTCTTGACAAATGCATTTAAAAATTTCACCAAAATTTGGGGATGTCAGGTGATGTTAACACATCACTTTTATGCAAAAATACCTTTTGGCCATTGGAGATTTTGAGCTCTACACCAACCTTTCCAATCTGGTCCAGTAAGCACTTTTGCACTACAACCCATTTAAATATTTCTTTAAAAATTCTTCCAAGTGTTTGGAGATGTCAATGGATGCATACAATTCATCTTCAAGCAAAAACCCAGTGTTGTTCCTTGAAAAATTTGAGTGGATCAACCTCTTTTACATTCTGGTCCAACTTGGTGATTTGTACTGCAACCTTATTTTTCCTAGCTCTAGTAACCTTGAGCTTTTTCCTACTTGTAGCCCTCCCTTCAAAACCCTTAAGTCCAGGAGAGTGGACTCATCAGAGGATTTTAAGTGCATGCTTTAAACCCTTTTTCTTTCTGTCCAAAACTGGAGTTTTGCAAAACTTGCACTAACAAGTTTCTGATTTTGCCCAAGTGATCTTACCAGCATCTCCTGCATCTAGAGAGACCCTGATCTGGAGACTTTGGCCACTCCAAGAGTTGCCCAAGTGCACTTGGCATTCTGTCGAACAGTTGGGGTGCACAGCCTGTTTTGGCATGGGTTCTTTGTTTGCAGTGTGAACTTGCTCCAATGACCCAGCAACCTTGTCCACTGAGCTCCTAGCCACCCCTACCCTTGTTCTGTTCTTTGCCCGCCTCACCCAAGTTCTCTAGAGCGCGCTGGCATTGCGTCGAACACCTGCCGTGCGTGCTCTGGGCGCGCCCAGAGCGCACGTTTTGCACGCGCGCGCACTGAGCCGACACGCAGCACTGCCGCACTCGACGCGACCCGTCCCTGACCCCTACTGCATCGCTGAACCACGCACTAGCCGCTACCTGCTCCACGGCATCTCTGGCGCCCTGCAGTGCCGCTGGCAGCGCCCTTGGTGGCACGCCGGCGTCGGCAGCGGCCTCTGCCATGTTCGGCACCGCCCAAACCACCCCAGCGCGCCAGCTGCCCCTGTGAATAGCGCGTGCTTATCCTCACGCTCGTCGGTACGCGTTCGTCGCCGCCACGGCGCCCTGCAGCAAATAATTGGCTGTCGCCGGCGATCTTATCTTCTGCCGCCGCGGTCCGACTTCGAGCGCCTATATAAAGGGTCCCCGAACTCGTTCAAGGCATCAGACGACATCGGACCCTCCCCGTAGAGCTTCCCACGCAGTAGATCGACCCGTAGTGGCCATCTTCCTCTACTCCGGCCAGCTCGGCCGCCGCCAAGCTCCGGTGCGATTCGTCGCAACCAGCCGCTCTTTCGCCCAACCAACGCCACCAGTAGTTTCCTCTAGTCCATGCGGAGCTGCCCAACTACCCAATCTCGATCGGAGACCACCGGAGCACAAAGAGCACTTCGCCACCGTAGCTTTTCTCCGCCGCGGAGCTCGCCGCCGGCGATTCCTTCCACCTCCGATGACCCAACAACTACCTAGGGGACCGCCTTGGTCTGGCCGTTCCATCCCCGCCCTTGGATGCCCGTGAGGCGCTGCTGTTCGTCGACGGCGATCGCCGGAGCCCCGCTCCCGTCGGGTAGAAGAGAGGAGGGAGGGAAGAACGGTCAAACCTGACCAGTGGGCCCTCTAGACCCACTGTCAGTGACCCGCGCGGCCGCCCTCTCTCTGTTTAAGTGAAGGCGCATAACCCCCGAGTGCGTCTCCTCTGCTATGAAAGCTTATTTCTTCTGAA
This sequence comes from Aegilops tauschii subsp. strangulata, assembly GCF_002575655.3. Classification (NCBI taxonomy): domain Eukaryota; kingdom Viridiplantae; phylum Streptophyta; class Magnoliopsida; order Poales; family Poaceae; genus Aegilops; species Aegilops tauschii. The sequence goes on along the minus strand of NC_053040.3, from coordinate 67,143,461 downwards.
TCGTTTTCTTTTTCTGGTTTTATTTAAAAACAGAGTTTGACCAGAATTTGACCAGCTATAACTTTTAAAATAAAACTCCAAATGAGTTGATTCTTTTTCCTACCTCTCTCAAATTTCATCTAGTTTATTTTAAGATTTAGTTCAAAAATATTTGAGACAACTTTTGGTACTGTGTTTGAAATATTTGTTATTTGGATAAATTTGCAAAATAGGATTTTGGAGAGAAGGGAAAGCTTCCAAAAAGTGCATCCTTTGCATACTCTTGAAGGCAAGCATTTCTGAACTCTGGCATAATATTTTGTTGCGGTGTTCGGATACGATCACAATACCTTTTTACTTGGAGTATGCGTTGGCTTTATGTATCGATATAGTCTCGTACATGAGTACGCTTTGGAGTTGTTTTGTGGTCAGCAATGGATACACTAGTGATTTGGATCAATCTCGTGAGCTCCTCATGCATACCGGTAGGAAGCCGGGAAAGTCGTGGTCTTGGGTAGACACGAGCTTGTCCCTAGTCCCTCGTCGAGACGAGTATGTCCGGTATGGCATGGTGAGGCTTGATGAGTGGTGTTTTATTTCACTAGTGGTAATATTGTTGGAGGATGCTTGGACCACCTGAGTCGGTCGTCAGTCGAGTCTTGGTCGGTAGCTTCCCTATTTGTTGGTACTACCACTTGTCCCTGTCGCAGACGGGGTATGGTTCAGTAAGTTGTCAACCCCTACCAAAGCACACACCGTACAGAGAGGCCATAGTGGAAGATACCTGAGGCCTCCGGTAGGCATGCCACTTGGTCAGGGGGCATGGGTGTTTCCAGTTGGGACCGAGAGGGGGGGCACCCCCTTAGAGCGCGCGAATAGAAATTTGATCCCATGCTACGTCGAGGTTGTAGCCTCCCCACTTAGAGTTTTGCTCGGCAGGTGTCGTGGGTGATTCCAGACACCGGTGAGTTAAGCTGGTGTGTGCAGGTCAGGCGTGTTTTCAATTAAAAGACCGTAGACGGAATTAGTCCCGATGGGCTAAGTAAACCCGTTACTCGTGGGAAAAAATGGTACTCCCTCTGCAGAGGATATATCCTGTTGGATAGTCATGTTCTTGAGTAAAGACCACAGTCTGAGTTGAATCTAGTAACAATATTCGGATGGAGAACGATTTAACTAGAACTCAGTAACTGTATTCGGATGGAGAACGGTTTAACTAGAACTCAGTAACGGTATCCGAATGGAGAACCATTTAGCTAGAACTTACTGACGGTTTTCGGATGGAGATACGGCTTGACTAGACCATATTATCAGTTTTCGGATGGAGAAACGACTGAACTAAATATTATTCATGATTATGGCTCATATGGATTGTGATCTTTATTATTATGGACTAACCACTTATATTATGTAATTTTTTTTGAGTACCCCTGGGATGGTTCTACCTCCTGGATATTCACTGTGATTATTCTTTTATAAGCCCTTTCTGTGGTGTCGCTCAGACGCCCGATTGCGGCATGCTTGTTGTTCTTTTACCTTTTATAAGCCCTTTATGTGGGGTCGCCCCGACGCCCGACTGTTGCATTATTATTCTTGCAGTTTCCTCTCGAGGAGTCATTCAGACCCTCGTTTGGCACCAGTATTATTATTCTTGCAGTTTCCTCTCGAGGAGTCATTCAGACCCTCGTTTGGCACCAGTATTACTATTCTTGCAGTTTCCTCTCGAGGAGTCATTCAGACCCTCGCTTGGCACCCAGTACTTTATATTCGTTTATTTTCACCCACATGTGTGCATCTTGGTTTTTCGTATATTTCGTGACAGACGTGTGATCATCTAATTAACCCGGAGCATGTTTGATATATTATACCCGTGTTCTTAATGTTTGCGAGTATATTCAAACGTACTCACTGGCTTGTCCCTGGCTATTGTCTTGGCCAGATTCCTTGCGTGGAGATAAGCATCGCGGTGACAACCCCGGAACCTATACGTGTTGACATTTGCGGCCTCGCGGAGATAGGAGTTATCCTGGTCAGCTGTTCTTGTGGGAAATGGGGTCCCATAGACGCAGATGTATCCAACCGCTTCCGCCCTCAACCAGTAGAAACCAAATGTTGTACTCCTAGGCCACTATGGTCTTGTACTACATATTTTTGTACTTGCTTGGATTTCCTTGTATCATGTTGGTCCCTCATCAGCTAACAGTAAATCCTGGGGCTGGTGAGTACAACGACCATTTTCTGGAGAATTAATATCCCGAAAATCCGGTCGTGACAGACTTGGTATCAGAGCCAGGCTGACCATTGGCTAATCCTATCTTAGCCAGGTCAATAAACCTAGGTTAACCCAAACCACCAGACCTTAGCCTAACCCCGGTCAAGCTTCCCGCGTAAGATAGCTCCACAGTGACCCGACACCTTTCGGCGGACGGTGCCCAACCTATCAGCCTAGCCCGTCGATCACACGCCAGTGACCTACACCCAACTCGTCTCCATCGCAAGCGTGCAGGGGAAGACTCCGTCCCCTTTCCCTATAAAAAGGGCACGCTAGCCACAGCACAGCACAACCCCTTTCCCCAAACCCAGCCACGATGCCTGGTCACATTGTTCACAATGAGACCACAGCAACCAACCTGGGAGGTTTTGTGACCGTGCTCGCAAACCTCACCCGCCGTGCCTATGCGTTAGAGTAGCCTCCCGAGTATGTTGTGTACCAGGGACCCATGTACGGTGAGAGCCGTCAGTACTGGGCCACTGTGCACATCTACGGTAGGGGTCTGTCGCCGGAACGCCCCTACAGGTTCACTGGAAGGACAACTTCCTTTGAGCCAAAAGCCATCCAACTGGCAGCCCGAGAAGCTATAGTTCAACTCCGGCACTTGTCGCCCAGAGTTAACTGTCGCTCATTCTACTACTACCCCAGTCGTGACGGGTATGGTAGGCCACCCCAGGTTACCAACGGAGACCACAAGACAGATCCTGCGCTGTTACATCTGGTGCGCTATGTAAGCTCACTAGAGCAACTGTTCGATCAGGTCACCCTTGATCTGATCGCAGCTCGTGGAGAACTGGTTCGCCGAGCCCCGGCAAGAAGAGAAGCGGAGCCCGACGCCGACAACCCAGTCGTGCTGTTCGGACACCCGATCGATCCCTTGAGGTCTGCGCCAGCCCTCAACCAGAGCACTTTGGTGACCCCAGAAGCACTTCGTCGCGTTTTGGGAACCCATTCCAACGGCATTGTGGCCAACAACCCCCGCGATGGTCGTCACCATTTCCCCGACCCTGCAGCCCCTCAGCCTCAGCCAGCAAATCCCAACGATGAGAACCGTGGAGAAGCATCGGCGTCCGCAAGGCCAGCCCACTTAGACATTAACGTAGTGGACTAAGTCGCTCGAGTTCTATCGAGCCTTAGTTTTCCTACGCTTTGTAATGATGTGGTCTTGTACCGCTTTTATTGCATGCTGTCTGTTGAGCGCTTTTATTTTTGGAGTAGTAGCTATGCATATGTACGTTAGCGTACAGTTGCATTTTTTATATTTCGGGCACAGCTGCCAAGACCAACCCCGTCGGCACCCACAGTAATGCGTCACATTTTTGTGATGTGTATATCTGTGGCTTTGACCCGAGTGCGGGATCGACAGCCAGTTACCCTTCACCCCGGTAGATAACCCAGCCCCGGTGCTATATAAAGGCCACTTCGTGACCTTGCCGAGCACCCCACACCTTTGTGCGCAGAACTCATAGCCATTCCTTGCCATGTCGACCCCCGGTATTTATCTAAGAACCCCAGACGCAACCCCGGGCAGTTTTGTCAAATTATTGTGGGACTTTACCTACAGTGCTATGAGTGCCACCCGCCCACCCCAGTACGAGTTGCTCAAATCGAGGATCACACCTTCCACCTCGAAATATTGGGCAGTGGTGCACATCCCTCCCGCATACCCAAACCAAGACCCAACGGAAGTCTCCTTCATGGGGAAACCCATGCCGACTCCGCATATGGCCATAGAAGCTGCTGCGTACGAGGCGCTCACCCGTCTTCGATTCGCGGTACCCTATGCCAGCGAGCGAGGATACTATTATTTTCTGAGTCGTGCAGCACCCGGAGAAGTTGCATCTTTTCCCGGTGGGCGCATTGAGAGAGATCCAGTACTGGCCAACCTTGCCCAGTACGTTATCGCTCAGGAGCGTTTAACTCAGCGGGTAATGGGTTATCTCCAGAGCCGCGCTGATTTAAATCCTCGGATCGCTATTGGCAGGCCCCTGAGGCCTGACCAAGAAGGGCGCATTCATCGACTGGTCAACCCGCTTCCCCCGATAGAAGAGGAGTGTGCCCCAGTGCCAGAGGCGTTTTCTCAGGACCCTGTCTTTTTGCCGTTTTCCTTGTAAAACGCCTCCGATGTATTTATTGTCCCAGTACTTGTATTTTTGTGTTGCAGCATGTTCATAAAAATTTTGTGCGATGGATCCGATTTTCTTTAGTTCCTATTTTGTGAGCAGTGTTACTGCTGTTAGTTTTGTTTTAATTATTATTTTTTTCTCTCGCAACATGTTTTTGAGGAGATTTCTTTCCCCGAAAAATTGCTGCGTATATATATCTTCACGACATAGATTTTTATTCACGCAGCATCGTAACAGCAAACTCTCAGCAGCCACCACTCGACCTCGAGCACTATTACAACTCCTTGAGCACATTTTTGCGCCTATCTAACCACACTCGAGGACACCACAGTCTCAGTAAGAGAGATTTGCGAGTGTTCATTCGAGCACGTACTGCCCCAGCACACCGACAGCAGTCAACCCCGGCGCCTCGCCTAATCCACGTGATCGCCGCCACCGCGAAGAGCCAATACTCGAGTGGCAGCATCCCGACGATCATCCAGGATCATCGCGCACAGGAGCACGGAGAACCCCAGCAGCACCGCCAAGCCTCCACACACCAGGACCACATACCAGTCCGGCATTGCCTCTGCCATTAGAGCCTCGGCTCGAGCTCCTGCTAGCAGCAACGGAGGACAAAGGAGGAGGAGTAGGAGCGAGGCCGGGTGTGAGGAAGGAGAGAGGAGCACCACGATCGTTTTATAGCCCGAGATCGGTGTACGGTGGGCGAGGTCCACCAGCGCCACTCGTCGCTCGACCGCCGGTGTTCGGAGGCGAGTCCGCGAGCAGTGCCGACAACGCACTGGCCCGCGAGGTGAGTGCACGCTGCACCGGCAGCTAGCACGCCGCGCACTACCACGGTACGGCCTCGATGCCCTACGAGCTAGGCATCGCCGGTGGAGGAAGCGCGGGAGAACGCGCGAGAGAGAAGAGAGAGCCAGAGGTAGGAGAAGAGGCCGACAGTGGGCCCTGGGTCCACCTGTCAGCCAAAGAGAGCACTGTGCTCTCGGGTGCGACCAGCGTATTTTAGTAATTTAGAATTTATTCTAAATTACTGTATCCGCGTAGAAAAATCTTGTTTTCCCTAACCCTGGATTTTTCCACACTACGCCAGTGTACCACACTGTGGTTTTACACCACTCATTGCCCTCTCACTGTAGCCGTTTTATTTTTGTGCAATTGAAGGATTTCTTTGATAAAACAATTTTATTTCAAAACAGTTCTTGTTCAAAACAGTTTTTAACAAATCTCGAGGACGAGATTTTTTCTTAAGGGGGGTAGTGTTGTGACACCCCAAAATTTTGGCCTTGTTTTATTTATTAAAATATTGCCAGGAAATAAAACTTTTCCATTTTTGTCAAGTTTTACCTTTTGTGACTTTGGATTTTTGCCTCTAGTGGGAAAAACCTTCAAAGGTATTGTTGGACTTGAATACTCTCTAAAATAAAACAATTATTTATTAGTGGATTTAAATTTGCAAGATTTGTTTTCTCAGAACTTTATTCCTTTAAAATGATTTCTTTTGCTTTTGGAGCCTATTTTGCACTGCAACCTCTTGACAAATGCATTTAAAAATTTCACCAAAATTTGGGGATGTCAGGTGATGTTTCCACATCACTTTTATGCAAAAATACCTTTTGGCCATTGGAGATTTTGAGCTCTACACCAACCTTTCCAATCTGGTCCAGTAAGCACTTTTGCACTACAACCCATTTAAATATTTCTTTAAAAATTCTTCCAAGTGTTTGGAGATGTCAATGGATGCATACAATTCATCTTCAAGCAAAAACCCAGTGTTGTTCCTTGAAAAATTTGAGTGGATCAACCTCTTTTACATTCTGGTCCAACTTGGTGATTTGTACTGCAACCTTATTTTTCCTAGCTCTAGTAACCTTGAGCTTTTTCCTACTTGTAGCCCTCCCTTCAAAACCCTTAAGTCCAGGAGAGTGGACTCATCAGAGGTTTTTAAGTGCATGCTTTAAACCCTTGTTCTTTCTGTCCAAAACTGGAGTTTTGCAAAACTTGCACTAACAAGTTTCTGATTTTGCCCAAGTGATCTTACCACCAACTCCTGCATCTAGAGACCCTGATCTGGAGACTTTGGCCACTCCAAGAGTTGCCCAAGTGCACTTGGCATTCTGTCGAACAGTTGGGGTGCACAGCCTGTTTTGGCATGGGTTCTTTGTTTGCAGTGTGAACTTGCTCCAATGACCCAGCAACCTTGTCCACTGAGCTCCTAGCCACCCCTACCCTTGTTCTGTTCTTTGCCCGCCTCACCCAAGCTCTCTAGAGCGCGCCGGCATTGCGTCGAACACCTGCCGTGCGTGCTCTGGGTGCGCCCAGAGCGCACGTTTTGCACGCGCACGCACTGAGCCGACACGCAGCACTGCCGCACTCGACGCGACCCGTCCCTGACCCGTACTGCATCGCTGAACCACGCACTAGCCGCTCCCTGCTCCACGGCATCTCTGGCGCCCTGCAGCGCCGCTGGCAGCACCCTTGGCGGCACGCCGGCGTCGGCAGCGGCCTCTGCCATGTTCGGCACCGCCCAAACCACCCCAGCGCGCCAGCTGCCCCTATGAATAGCGCGTGCTTATCCTCACGCTCGTCGGCACGCGTTCGTCGCCGCCACGGCGCCCTGCAGCTACAGAATCGGCTGTCGCCGGCGATCTTATCTTCTGCCGCCGCGGTCCAACCTCGAGCGCCCATATAAAGGGTCCCCGAACTCGTTCAAGGCATCACACGACATCGGACCCTACCCGTAGAGCTTCCCACGCAGTAGATCGACCCGTAGTGGCCATCTTCCTCAACTCCGGCCAGCTCGGCCGCCGCCAAGCTCCGGTGCGATTCGTCACAACCAGCCACTCTTTCACCCAACCAACGCCACCAGTAGTTTCCTCTAGTCCATGCGGAGCTGCCCAACTACCCAAGCTCGATCGGAGACCACCGGAGCACAAAGAGCACTTCGCCACCGTAACTTTTCTCCGCCGCGGAGCTCGCCGCCGACGATTCCTTCCACCTCCGACGACCCAACAACCACCTAGGGGACCGCCTCGGTCTGGCCGTTCCATCCCCGCCCTTGGATGCCCGTGAGGCGCTGCCGTTCGTCGACGGCGATGGCCGGAGCCCCGCTCCCGTCGGGTAGAAGAGAGGAGGGAGGGAAGAACGGTCAAACCTGACCAGTGGGCCCTCTGGACCCACTGTCAGTGACCCGCGCGGCCGTCCTCTCTCTGTTTAAGTGAAGGCGCATAACCCCCGAGTGCGTCTCCTCTGCTACGAAAGCGTATTTCTTCTGAATCGTTTTCTTTTTCTGGTTTTATTTAAAAACAGAGTTTGACCAGACTTTGACCAGCTATAACTTTTAAAATAAAACTCCAAATGAGTTGATTCTTTTTCCTACCTCTCTCAAATTTCATCTAGTTTATTTTAAGATTTATTTCAAAAATATTTGAGACAACTTTTGGTACTGTGTTTGAAATATTTGTTATTTGGATAAATTTGCAAAATAGGATTTTGGAGAGAAGGGAAAGCTTCCAAAAAGTGCATCCTTTGCATACTCTTGAAGGCAAGCATTTCTGAACTCTGGCATAATATTTTGTTGCGGTGTTCGGATACGATCGCAATACCTTTTTACTTGGAGTATGCGTTGGCTTTATGTATCGATATAGTCTCGTACATGAGTACGCTTTGGAGTTGTTTTGTGGTCAGCAATGGATACACTAGTGATTTGGATCAATCTCGTGAGCTCCTCATGCATACCGGTGGGAAGCCGGGAAATTCGTGGTCTTGGGTAGACACGAGCTTGTCCCTAGTCCCTCGTCGAGACGAGTATGTCCGGTATGGCATGGTGAGGCTTGATGAGTGGTGTTTTATTTCACTAGTGGTAATATTGTTGGAGGATGCTTGGACCACCCGAGTCGGTCGTAAGTCGAGTCTTGGTCGGTAGCTTCCCTATTTGTTGGTACTACCACTTGTCCCTGTCGCAGACGGGGTATGGTTCAGTAAGTTGTCAACCCCTACCAAAGCACACACCGTACAGAGAGGCCATAGTGGAAGATACCGGAGGCCTCCGGTAGGCATGCCACTTGGTCAGGGGGCATGGGTGTTTCCGGTTGGGACCGAGAGGGGGGGCACCCCCTTAGAGCGCGCGAATAGAAATTTGATCCCATGCTACGTCGAGGTTGTAGCCTCCCCACTTAGAGTTTTGCTTGGCAGGTGTCGTGGGTGATTCCAGACACCGGTGAGTTAAGCTGGTGTGTGCAGGTCAGGCATGTTTTCAATTAAAAGACCGTAGACGGAATTAGTCCCGATGGGCTAAGTAAACCCGTTACTCATGGGAAAAAATGGTACTCCCTCTGCAGAAAATATATCCTGTTGGATAGTCATGTTCTTGAGTAAAGACCACAGTCTGAGTTGAATCTAGTAACGGTATTCGGATGGAGAAAGATTTAACTAGAACTCAGTAACGGTATTCGGATGGAGAACGGTTTAACTAGAACTCAGTAACGGTATCCGGATGGAGAACGATTTAGCTAGAACTTACTGACGGTTTTCGGATGGAGATACGGCTTGACTAGACCATATTATCGGTTTTCGAATGGAGAAACGACTGAACTAAATATTATTCATGATTATGGCTCATATGGATTGTGATCTTTATTATTATGGACTAACCACTTATATTATGTAATTTTTTTAGTACCCCTGGGATGGTTCTACCTCCTGGATATTCACTGTGATTATTCTTTTATAAGCCCTTTTTGTGGTGTCGCTCAGACGCCCGATTGCGGCATGCTTGTTGTTCTTTTACCTTTTATAAGCCCTTTATGTGGTGTCGCCCCGACGCCCGACTGTGGCCTTATTATTCTTGCAGTTTCCTCTCGAGGAGTCATTCAGACCCTCGTTTGGCACCAGTATTATTATTCTTGCAGTTTCCTCTCGATGAGTCATTGAGACCCTCATTTGGCACCAGTATTACTATTCTTGCAGTTTCCTCTCGAGGAGTCATTCAGACCCTCGCTTGGCACCCAGTACTTTATATTCGTTTATTTTCACCCACATGTGTGCATCTTGGTTTTTCGTATATTTCGTGACAGACGTGTGATCATCTAATTAACCCGGAGCATGTTTGATATATTATACCTGTGTTCTTAATGTTTGCGAGTATATTCAAACGTACTCATTGGCTTGTCCCTGGCTATTGTCTTGGCCAGATTCCTTACGTGGAGATAAGCATCGCGGTGACAACCCCGGAACCTACGTGTTCACATTTGCGGCCTCGCGGAGATAGGAGTTATCCTGGTCAGCTGTTCTTGTGGGAAATGGGGTCCCATAGACGCAGATGTATCCAACCGCTTCCGCCCTCAACCAGTAGAAACCAAATGTTGTACTCCTAGGCCACTATGGTCTTGTACTACATATTTTTGTACTTGCTTGGATTTCCTTGTATCAAGTTGGTCCCTCATCAGCTAACCGTAAATCCTGGGGCTCGTGAGTACAACGGCCATTTTCTGGAGAATTAATATCCCGAAAATCCGGTCGTGACACTGCCATCGCCGTAGAATAACAGGGGGTGTGGGTGAGTGGAGGGATGGCCTGGCCAGTGGTGGGAGTAGTATGGGGGCGGTGTGGCCTCCGCGGTAGCACAGCCGGCCACGGGAGGCAGGAGCAGGCGGCACGACCGGCGCTGCTTTGGGCGGCTGGAGCAAGAAGACCAGAGGTTGAAGAAGCACTATGGCCGTTGGATGGACATCATACGGTCACTAGAGTATTGACTAAGTTGACAAAGCCCTCCGTCCCCGTCAACTTAGTAGGCCCACAAGTCAGCCCAACAATATGGTGGGTCCCAGCTAGCAGGTGGGTATTCATTTTTTTGGGCGTAATAAGGAGGCACTTCCTTGCGTGCGAAGATATAGCTGGTGGGTCCGACCTGTCAGTGCGGGGAACATTTTTTCCGCGAAATACGGAGGCCCTTCCTATGGGTCCTAGCTGTCAGGTGGAGGAATCATTATTTTGCGCATAATAAGGAGGCATTTCCTTGCGTGCGGCCGTGGACCCAGCTGTCAGCCTCTCCACGTACAGTCCACTTCCGATGGATGTCGTTCATTGACCACGTTGACCAGGCCGCGCTGAGAGCACCAGGGCGGTGGACGACGGCGAGGCCTAGGAAGGGAATGACACGGAGCCAGGGAATACTCGGCAGTTGTTTCCCACGCGGAGGAGTACGAGGGTTTACTGGTTCGTCTGCCGTCGCCAGAGAATAACAACATGTGTGGGTGAGTAGAGGGATGGCTAGGCCAGCGATGGTAGTACGGTGGGGCCGTGAGGCCTGCGCGGCAACATAGCCGGCCGCGGGAGGAGGGAGCAGGCAGTCCCGCCAGCGCTTGTTTGAGCGGCTGGAGCATGAAGAGCAGAGATTGAAGAAGCACGACAGCCATTGGATGGATATCCAACAGTCACTGCTCTCGTGTGTTGACTAAGTTGACAGGGCGTTGCGTGTGCGTCAACCTTTTTTTATGAAAGCATACGCGTCAACCTGTAGTAGTCGCACAAGTCAGCCTCAAATCTGTGGAAAATTGCATACAGCCCATCTGCCATTATTTCTAATAATGTACAACCCATTTGCTAATTCTTAAGAATTTTTTTGGAGCCCATCTTCTTTTTGTTAGCATTACACCCCATATTGTGGCCATGGTTAAAAAGTATATGAAATTTTGCATATTTCGGTGCGGTCAACTGTTTTTAATCCAGAAATATCGATTCACATTCAAACTATTTTGAAAAATAGTTTATATAAATATAAAATCCAGATAATTTTCCACGCATAAAAATCAATGGAATTTAAGATATTGTAATGAAAAAAAAATTGAAACTAATTCCCGGTTTGATGTGTTTTAAAAATGTACAACCCATTTCTGGGCAAACCGAATGAAACTCTCCTCGTCTTGAAAGATTTGCAGCCCAACAGGGCCGATAAAGCAACTAGGCCTTGTTTGGGTATTTCTTTAAAAAAAATAGAACTGGGCTAGCCATTTTCAGCAAGAAAAAAACACAACTGGGCTCATGATGTGGTAAAAATAAATAAAACCCTGGCTAGACGGGCCACAGCCCCCGCACAGCCCCGTTGTTACCCTGATCCGTCGCTAAAACTAGTATAAATAACAACTGCTTGTTCCTAAAAAAAACTGCGCGACTTGCTGGGTCCCTGGTGTCAGCCGCTCGTAGTGTAATTCTCTCGTTTATTGACTACGTTGACAATGGCGTGAGCCCTAGATGTCTAACCATAAGGAGGAACCATATTTTTGGGCTTGTACTATAGAGGCACTTGCTTGCGTACTGCGATGACGCTGGTGGGTCCCTACTGTCATCCTCTCCACGTACAGTCATCAACTTGTTCCTCTCGGTTGTTGACGACGTTGACAACGCAAGAGGGCGGCGCACCACACACGGTGAGCGAACCAAGGCCGCAAGGCAGAGGACGGCGGCGAGGCCTCGGACAGAACGAACAGGAGCTGATGAAGATGCGTCGGTCAAGTCGCAGGCGGAGGGGAGTACGAGGGTTGACTGGTTCGTGCGCGGGTGCGTGTTGGGGCTGACGTCGCTGGAGAATAACAGGACGTGTGGGGGAATAGAGGGAGGGACTGTCCAACGTTGGAGGGTATGTACGGTAGGGTGGCGGAGGCGCAGCCAGCCATGGGAGGCGGGAGCTGGCGGAGCCAACGGGGTGGTTTGGTTTGGGCGGCTGGAGGAAGAAGAAGACAAGAGATAGAAGATACACGACAGATGTTGGATGTCAATCCAACGGCTGGTAGGCAGAATTGTTTGTTGACTGGCTAGTAAGTCGACACCACCTTGGATAGGCTAGTTCCTCGCGGGTCCCAAATGTCAGAATCCAAATCTGTCACGGTCATGCAGCCTTTCCTATGAAAATTTACAGCCCATTTGATGTGCTAGTTCGAAATAAGTTTGTGGGTGCTGGTGGGGGCTAATCACTTGGCTTCTGTAATGCACAGTGAGCTCAAGCAGCCGGCGAGAGTGATGTTTTTTCCCTTGGTTGGGTTTTGTTACAATATTTCACTCTAAATTAAACGAATGGCAAGCCATTTGCCTTGTTTCATAGAAAATATGACAGTCACGGCCGAGTTGAAAAGGGCAGGAACATCTAACTCCAGCTTACAAATTGTACAAAAGCACGAGGGTTAATTGTTCATCAGTTTACAAAAAAAACCAGATTGAAAAGGGCAACAACATCTAAATCCAGCACTGTTTTCGGCAGTCATAGTCAAATGGATCGGTCAGGTCCATAGAATGAACATCCTGGGTCGTAAAATTTACTGGATTATGACCACAATATGTTGTAAATAGAAGCCCGGCACGTTCAGAAGCTCTTTTGCCCACCTGAAACTCCTTTTTTTGCTCTTCGACATACCCATCCGTCAAAACCATGCTGCCGATAAACTTAAGCCTGATGGACAATAGTAACCTCGCATTCAGCAGGAAGAATGTGAGAAATCTTGTGTTTGCACGGTTGGCTACATATCGTTCTAGCGTTATTGTCTTCAATCGAATCTCATGAGAAGTGAGAAAATCCCGATGCTTACGAATCCACCGATTGGTTATAACTTTCTTACCCCGTCCTGTTGCCTAAATAGACATGAAGATTGAAAATAGTTAAGGTCTAAAAGAAGAGTGTCGAAAGAGCAACAGATGAACGGTTAATTCTAGTACACTATATGCGGGCTTCCAATGTGCGTGAAATTATCACCTTTATATACAACTTCTCCAGACATGGAAAGCATTGCAGCAAGCCAATAATCTTGTTCAGATCAAAACTATTCATTTGGATATATAAGATCTTGACAGAATCCAGCACCATTGATAGGCCATCCATGGAGAAACTCTTCATTGAGCATAGAACATAATATTAGTACAAAATGTGTACTCCAAGATGATATATAAACTATGCGCAGAAATTTAAAATGCGGCTTATGGTTATAAGTGTAGATAATAATATAAATTACCCGAAGAACTGTGGAGCCAAACACCATATTGAAATGAGCACAAAGATCATGTATTACACCCAAGGTCTCCAGTTTAGGCACAGAGAGGACGGTTATTTGCAACGGTGAATAACTAGAATCAAGGATCAACCTTTTAAGTGAAGGGGCATCTTGGATGATGAGCTGCCTTCCGTCAAAAGAAATTCCAATTCTTACAAGGTTAGGCGACTTTATTTGGAGACAACCGATTCTAACTGTGAAAACAAGCACCAAGCACTCTAGCGCAGGGCAACTCGAGTGGATGATGCTGTGCAATGAGGCCTCCGATATACGAACCCGCACAACTGAAAGTTTCTTGAGAAATGGGAGTCAAAGGTTTAGTACCAGATTGTCTGGTAGGTAGCACAACGCAAAGGTGGCGGTGTGGAGAGAGGACGAAAACCGCGAGATGGACATTGGTGCTGAGGGCACAAGTTCATGGCGTTCGGTATGTGGTATGTGATTTCTGGGGGAATAGTAGAACTCAAGCAGCTGTAGTTCTGTGAATTCAGGGGATTTCAGCCAGGCGTCCACCGTGCATGGCATGGTATTCTTGCTCAGGTAGCATGACGGGATGCAGAGGCTTTGAACGGAGCCGTGGTGGGAGGAGATGATGGCTTTGGGGATTTCAAAATCATTGAAGAGAGATAGCTGACGACAGTCAAGATTAAGGGGCATGGCGCGCCATAGAGGGCGCCACCGAATTGAGAGGACTTGGGTGCGTCAGCAATCCTTGGTGGGGAGAAGCGAGATGATCTCCCCAAGGACGGCGTCTGGGAGATCGCTGATGCGGTCCACCCGAGATTCTACGAGTTCCTGGGATCCGGTGGGGCCGGGGTCGCCGCTTCTCCCCGTGCTGCCGGGTGCGGGATCTACAACAGGCGTCGCCGCTGGCGGGAGCCTCATCTTCTTGGCGCTGGGGTCAGCCGACTCCATTTTCCTCCAGGGCGTCGCGTTGCGCTCACGGATTTGAGTAGAGTAACGAATGACGAGCCTAGTTGTAGTGCGAGCGAAGAAAAAGGGGAGCTGGGGGTTTTCTGTAGGAGTGAGGAAGAAGGGGAGCTGGGGTTTTCTGTAGGAGTGAGGTGAGGAATTTGGGGGTACGAGTGGAGCGAGCTGACGTGAGGTGGGTGGGAGCGAAGAGGAAGAAGAGCACCCAGTGTGGATGGGCTTTTGAATTGATTTTACTATTTACTAGTGTGGATGGGCTGTTTTGTCTTGGGCCCAGAGAAACAATTACTACTAGTAGAGTGGAGACACTCTACAGCTACCCAGAAAAACAATTACAACTAGTACAGTGGAGACACTCTACCGCTTCTGGCTCCTGCTAGGTCATTGAAACGTCTCCCTCTACTGAATGCCGTTATACTTTTGTTCACCGACATGCGGGCCATGCAGCGCACGGGCCCAAATGCTATCCACCAAATTAGAAGGCAGTATGCAGGCGGAGAGTCACCCCGGTCGTAGCGCGGCAGTAACGAGCCGTCGTATCACAAAACCCCACCTCCCCGCAGTCTAAGTTTGACGGACGAAGCAACCATCATTTCACTCTTCGCTGAATCCCCTTCTCCCTCACCGTCTTCAAGAAAGGCAACACTCGCGTCTGCAACCGTTCTTCTCTCCGAACGAAGGGAAGGTAAGTGGATCCGTGATGTTGGTATATTTTTGTTTAGAGAAAAAAAAGAACTTTTGCAAAGAAGTAACCGATCCTCACTCTCTTTTTTGTTTCATTGTCATTGCGATTGTGTTTTCCTTTCAGTGGTCTCCTAGTATTCGTCAGTTTCATGATGGACCAAGGAGAACCAGGGAAAGATCTGCTGATATTGGAGCAGACGCGGGAGGCTAATCCCCATGAGACAGAGAGCTCCAAGAAGATGGAGGCAACCACCGAGCTGACCCCAGATACGCTCACGGCCACTACTGAGATGGTCAACGCCTCGTTTGAGGTTACAGCCCTCGTGGCACTGCAGGAGCAGTTTCCCCCCTTCGAAGATGTGTCCCCCCCCCCCCGCTGAGCTACCCAAGGTGATTTCCTTCTTTGCTGATCTCGATTGTGGTTTTTCATCTAAGTATGTGGTGATTTTTTAGAAAAGGAAGTATGTGGTGATTAATAATGCAAAATTTTATTAGCTTCGATGCCATGCTATACATAGTGGTTTAAATAACTTGTGTTTCTTTTACTGAAAAGTAATTCAAAATTTGTTTCTGTTTCAATTAGAGCCCTGATGCAGACAAGCATTGTGTGGTTGTACATGTCACTCGCTATGAGGCGGACGACCTGAATATACGCACTGGGAAAACAGAGTTCTTAGGCTGTTGGATCCTGGAAGCCATTTGCGGTTATACCAATGAAGGGTTGTATTCCAGCGTCACTGTTTTCAAGCGTGTTGTCCAAGGTGTACTGAAGCACAAGAAGTTCAAAGCTACTCCTTCGTTTGTGAGGCATACTGTTCTTGTCAAGCTTACGTAGGAAGATGACGTGGCATGCCTCCACAAACAAGTTTATCAGTGGCAAGCCCACAAGGTTGTCTTCATGAAGGTTCACAGGATTGAGCTGCTGCGGGACGTCCTCGATGATGTTCATGGCAAGGTCTGTCTTGTGTCCAGCCCAAATTAGATCGAGGCATGAAATAGTTGCCCCAGCTAGTGTTTAATAGTAGTTTGGATTGTGTCTAATTATCCGAACCTTGCCTGTTATCGACCCCTCTGGGGCTAGTACTCTATTTGAATCGTTCTATGGGAACTGCTACTACTTTTGTGTGCCCGTGAATCATGTGAGAACCATCGTAATTGTTGCCGAAACAGATGCGTCCTCACTAGTTTTTTCATGAATATGGCATGGTAAGACATAAGTTGTCACGGTTTATCATACGAGCAGTGTGTGTTTTGATGAAATAGAGCACTCGTTCGAGAACCGTGCGCCGACGTATACATAAGTACTTGTAAACACTGTTGGTGCTACCCCACTTGTAAGCAGTTGTGCAAAACACGGCACATTGGCTCAGCTCGCTTCAACACTAGGCTATCGACCAGCTAACAATCAACTGTTGTCTGACATATAATCAACTATGTATCTTGTTATAGTGGTTCATGCAGTTAATTGAGGCCACAATGTAATAAATTCCAAACGTTCACACGCTAGTCCAGCGCTCATGTGGAACACTCACATTAAACTCGTCTTCATAAAAAACTTGAAAAGCATAAGTTAAGCAATTTTATACATCTCAATGATTCATAGAACATAACAAACATAGACTAGTTCACAGCAAAAGACAAAGTTGTGAGAAGGTTTACAAATTAGGAAAAAACAAGCAAGGCTTCTCTGAGCAAAGGGCCTCCCGGCAGGCTTAAATTACCTGGAGTTCACTTTGGTTTTTTCTTGTTGCCACCATTCAGGGTTAGGTTCTCTCATTCCACAATAACCAATTATAATTGTGGTCTCAGCTAGAATGCTGAACTGAACTATGCACTGTACTGACCAGCTGAAATGCTTGTGCATTCCACTAAATTTAAGCACCGCTATTTGCAGAAATAAGCATACCAGAATGCCTCTTGTCCGCGCACCTGTCCAAAAAACCGCCGTGCAGCCGTGCCAGCTAGTCCTCGGTCCATGGATGAACTGGTAGAAAGTGCATTCCGGACTAGGATGCAGTTGTTTTAGCTCGTCCCTGCACTGCAATCAAGAAGTAAAATGTACGAATCAACTTCTTTTAGATTGCGTTGGTCATTCTACCTTAGTTACTAGTACCAATGTAGGGACACCTTGAAGACGGGAGGTTAGACGACGGCAACGAGGGATAGCCATCTCATTTTGCGAAGTTGTACTAAAACTGAGGTGTGTGCTTTTGATTGCGCGGATAGAAACGATACGAAGACAGACATCCTGAAACGATACGGAGACAAACATCCCTGTTTGCGCAAATACGAAATACGGTTATTTAAACAGTGACAGATATTACTACTTTCCCCCGTTTCCTCTTAGAACCAAGTCCTAGATTCATGCTACAGCTTTCCCACTTTCTTCCCTGTTTGAACGAATGCTTTGAGTCGACTGTATGAACTAGCTTTACTTCTAATAATAGTAGAAGTCTAGGTGGCTTTGGAACAGCGGACGGAAGTAGAAAAGGATCCACATGAAGCGAGTTGGGGCAGTAGAGCAAGGCAAGTTTTGAAGGAATATATACCTGAGGGTCGTCGGCATGTGGCAAAGACGGCGTCGGGAGGCCGCATCTTGGCCACAATACCGCAGGGAGGAAGAAGGGGTCGGAGGCCCTCCCGAGCCGGCGCTCTCTCGGAGAGAACGGCACGGCCGCCGAACGGGACGCGCGGGCAGCCGTTGGTCTCCTCCCTCGCTGCCGACGACAGCGTGAACGATGCACCTACACCCCTGCCCCGGTCGACGTTGTCTGGCCGGATTTGTGACCAGCCGTGAGCTGAGAGAGAGTGTGGCCGCCTATGTGTTGCTTAGATCTGGAGAGCATGAGAGAGTGAACGAGAGGAACCCTAGTAAAGCAAGCGCTAAGGCTCCTGCTTTTATATATAGTGGAGTGATTTTGTTGTACCAGCTTCAAAAAAATGCGCTCCTACATGTATCCGCGAGTGGGTGTGAGAGAACTAGTGCGTGCGTGCACCGCTTCTCTTCGTGAGAGTACAATATACTATGCCCAAAGAACGTTCGTCGCAAGAGTAATAGTATAAGTGTGTGATGTGTGAGCTAAAATAAAATGTACGCGCCGTATTTTGTTTTTTAGAAGTTCTGAGGGTAGGGTGTGAAGAGCACATATGTGCGTGACGTCTACCTGCAGATAGACGGTGGGTGCGATGTGCGAGTCTGCGAGAGGACTCAGGAGAGTCGTGACTCGTGAGGGTGTGTGTGCGTGAGAGAGAGGGGGGCACGTATCAATGCAATGCATGTGTCCGTAAATCATTATCTGACAAACGTTCGCCACAACCCTTTTGCTGACGAACGCCGTAAGAACCGTTAGATCGGAATCCGACAGTGTCAGTTTTGCCATGTCATTTAACAAAACAGCCACTCCTCCTACACACAAATCTTCCACGTGAGTGTTAGCAACTGCCATATGCTCCCTCCGTTTTGAAATGCAGTGCATATAGCTTTTTTGAAAATTCGAACCTCGCAAACTTTTACCGAGTTTTCGTGTACCAAATTGCACATGTAGAATACCATGTATATATCATTTCATCCATCTTCGAGAGGTAACTATAAAGATGGGTGAGGAGTCTACAAAGAAAGACCATCGTATCACCCCCAGCAATTTCAAGCATCCTTTAGTGTCGAGGAATATCATAGGAACACTATATGATATGATTTTTATAGGATTTTTTCCTTTAGAGCCAATTGGTTCATATGACTAGATTCATATACTCCACATTTCAATGGAAATAAACATGATATCATTTCTATAGCTTTAGAGCCACTTGGTTCATATGATTGGATTCCTATACTCCGTTAATTTCAAAGGAAAATAAACATTAGCGTATATTCAATAGAAAAGTTCCTATGATATGAACCAAATTACATCTCTTTTCTATTCCCTCCTCATAGGAATTGAGATACATGTCATCTCTAGATTCAATTGAAAAGTTCCAATGATGTGAACCAAATGACATCTCTTTTCCAATCCCTACTCATAGGAATTGAGATGCTCCATGTCATCTCTTTCCCTACAACTTCCATCTATACATCTTCTATTCCTAAATAGATAGTACAACCCACTAGTAGCTTTTTTCCAAAACATGCAACTATGGCACAAGAACTATATAGTGTGCCAATAACTTCGAAAGATGGTCGCTGGATGAAGCTAACCCGACAGTGCAGAGATAGGCAAATCCGAGCACTACTGGCCGTTGGATATCATCAACATTCCACCAGATCTGCCACATGTACAATTTAGAAGACTCCATGGTTGAACTTAAGCATAATGCACAAACCTCAAAACACAAGCACTTCTCCTTTGTTCTAGAATCTTCTGTATCATAATTGATTATTTTTTTCTAAATGAATTGCCATTATTTTTTTTTACTTTATGATTTACAATGCACAACCCCATGAATCTTAACATTTTTATAAAAATAATTGATTTTGAATGAGATGAACTATAAGAACTAAACGAACATCTACAAGATGCATATATGACTCAAAGCTTTACATGCCATAGTGTGTATTTATTCATAATTTGGTTTCAAAATCTCATGTGTTCAATACATGTGTACCTTACTAGTTTTGAATAGAGTAGCAAATTTCATGCGGCCCCGGGTATATCAAAATGCAAGCCCATGCATCATTGCCTTTCGGTCGAACCTACGTCCACAATTTTTTGTATGTACTATATCTCCACTGGTCCCCAAACCCAAAATGCTGCCTCGTTCCCGTAAAACCAAGCGGCCCACACATATTTAAGGCGTCGACTCGAACCTGTTTACTACTACGTGGCCCCGCACGCCGTAGTACTCCTACAAACCCTACCGCCACACTCGTCATCGGTTTTCTTCAAGAGGACAAGGGAGAAGCCGTTTTGTAGTGGAGGCGCTTTAAAAAAAGGATATGTAGTGGAGACCCCTACCCTAGGGTGCCCTAGGTAGCTGCCGCACGCATCATTGTTTTCTCTTTTCTTTATGCTCTTGCGCCCTAGAGTGAAATGATGGTTGCTTCGTCCGTTTAGCTTAATGCGGGAAAGGTGGGGCTTTGTGATTTGACCCCTCATCGCTCATTTTCTACTACTGCGGCGCTACGACCGGGGTGCCTCCAATTCCAACCGCTGCTCTGAACTGTAATTTGGTGCATCGCACGTGGAACAAGATGGTGGATGACCCACATGTCGGCCAAAGGGGTCCTGTTATGTGTGTCGCCATTTCGTGTGCGGACTGACCTTGCTTGAGTTGCTACGCCAACACGACAGGAGCAGCCTACCACTAGGTTTTGCTCCTTGGTGAATCCCGACTATATTGATCTAAAAAGATACGTGCTGAGCTACCCTCTCTGTCTCGGTTTTATTATTTTTAGGCGTCTCGGTTTATAGGGCCTGCACGTAGTTCTAGGTCATCCATTTGACTAACTAAATATGAGTTACTATGTCACAAAAAGTATATCATTGGATTCTTAAGCGGATGTAGTTGTATTTAAAAGTCGAGGGCGGGGCTTTTCCTGAGCGGTAGGCGGGGAAGTTCTGCCTAGTCGGTTCGACGGAGATGCGAGAAGACGAGGGAGTAGGCTGCTGCAAACATAGGGCTGTGTTATTTGACAGCGAGTTACTGCTGGACAGGTGGGGCCCCATGATTTGACTTGCCATTATCATTTTAACTGCGGCGCTACGACCGGCGTGAGTCTCCCGATTCCTGACCACCTCCATACAGGTGCCTCTCCCAATGCTCCACCATGTAGTAGAGGCTGGCTCTTGCATGAGAGCCCACTTCTCCACTTTTTCCTTGCCTCTCTTTCGTCCACATATGAAAAAATGCCATGTAAAGCGCACTATTATACTTACTTTTACTTGCTCCTACAGGTGCTTAAGCTTGCCACATAGGCATAAAGTCTGATGTGGCAAGTTAATCGCGAAGAGAGAGACTAGTTTGGTGACCCAAGGAAGAAACGGTGCTAAGCGCGTGTACCTAGGTGAAAAGACAATTTTGAGTCTATAGCTAATTAAATGAAGCAAACTTAGCAACACCATTTCATTGGAAGAGGTCACTCCTTGGCAAATGCAATAAATACTAGTACTCCATGTGTCCCATAATATAAGGACGTTTTTGGCACTACACTAGTGTCAAAAACGTTCTTATATTATGGGACGGAGGGAGTACGAAGAAAGAGATAGAGAGGAGTAAAAAAATACACTTATAGCCAACCTTGTTGTAGTATGAGTGACTAAGTGATGACTATGTATGACATGCCAACATCAGATAGCCTATCGCACCGTGTTAAATCTCCAAGGGCGCGATCGCGCGAGCGACGTGACGGTCGTGGTAGGCGCGACCATGATACGGGCTGCTGGCAGCCCTTGGATCTGAGATCAAACGGTCGCATGCTAAGTTGCTGAAAATTTGTAGAATAACCCTCCAGGATAGGATATTCACCCATAGGTCTAGAATCACGCCATGCAACCGTTTGATCTCAGATCCAAGGGCTCTCGGAAGCCCATATCATGGGAGAATGGAAAGCCACTCCCCTGCCGTTCACGCTGGCAGTTCGCTCCTACTCATCCCCACACGTCCTTCAATACTACGGCGGTTCGCTCCTAGTCATCCCATCCATTCACATTACGGCAGTTCCACTAATCCTAACCCTCCTCCCAAATCCATGGCGTCCCAAATCTCCATGATCGGCGGTGAGTACAAGGTTAGAACCATCACCGGCGATGAGTTCGACGTCATCTACACCCGTTCTTCCGCGACGGTGAAAGGATGCCTTTCTCGCTTCAGACGCATGTTCGAAAACTCAGATGATGAGTGGGTCGCTGGGCTAGATGTTGAGTACACCACAATCCTGGGACAAGAGAAGGATCTAAAGGACGAAGAGAGGAAGAAGCCCATCGTGATCCAGGTTTGCGTACATAACGTTTGCTTGGTCTACCACATATGCCATGCCGATGTTGAGTGCCAGGATTTTACGAACTTCCTCAAGGACAAAACAGTGAAATTCGTTACTATAGATTTTAAGAACGACAAAGAAGTCCTGGGTCGGATAGGCCTCGTTGTAGGCAACCCCTTCGACCTCCAGAAGAATCGGCTGGTGCCCTCTCATCAGCCTTCAATGCTGACCCTGGCAGGAGCCATGGTTCATCCTTCGTACCGTAAACTGGAGAAACCTCATTACACGTTTCATCGTCATGCATGGCAGCGGAATGTACTAGATATAGACCACATCCACTACGCTGCAATTCATGGCTACCTTTGTTTCAATATCTACAAGGGTTGGATGAAGAGCAACAGCCAAGTGTGCGGTTCAAGCAAAGAAGTATCGGCCAAGAGGAAGAGGGACAAGGACGAAGTTGAGGACGTGGACGAGGACTCCGAGTAAGGTCGCAGTGTCGTTGCTCATGGTGGTTCTAGACTTCTAATGCAGTGTCTACTGGATTAGTTGCATAGTTCAATTTTAGGTGTGCTTAGTTTAATTCGAGGGGTGTTGTTGAGGATATAGCTACTGGTGTAACCCGCCGTAGATGGGCCGGGTTACGTTGCGATAGCTCTTCGTTCCAGAAGCCCAAGGACAAGTTAAGGATGGCGGTTTAGTAATAGGTCTAAGGCCCAGAGCCGGCTTAAGGCCCGTAGTGGTAAACCGCCGTTGTGGCATGACTTGTAGTGTAAGGCAAGAATAGTTAAGAGTCCGAGACGGACACAGTTTATGAGCCGGCCGGGATTTTGGGAGCCGCTGGGCGTTAATCTTTCTATATAAAGGGACGACCCGGCGGCGGTTCAGGACAAGTAAGATCAGATCGATAGCCAAGCAGAGCGGTTTAGCTCCTGGTCATCGAAACCCTAATCAATACCACCTCAACTGGACGTAGGCTTTTACCTTCAACGTAAGGGGCCGAACCAGTATAATCTCCGTGTCCTTTGTCCCGTTTAACCCCTTTAAGCTTCCTAGCGGCGATGGCTCCACGAGTAAGTCCTTGCTCGAGGACATCTGCCGTGACAATTCCACGACAGTTGGCGCCCACCATGGGGCCAGCGCACGGTGGATTTGAGTTCTTGAAGGGCAGCTTCGAAGGGCTCAAGGGATACGCTGTGGGCCGGATGACCAAGAGTCGTCGCGGCAAGCTCTACATCGATGATGCAAGCTGGGGCCCCGACGCCGGCTCAATCGAGTACGGGTACCGGGTCCCCTTCGGCGGAATCCACGTTTTCATTGGCAAGATTGGCGAGCCGGGCCCTGAGCCGGACCTCTGCGCCGACCCCATCGAGACGGCTCAATGTGCAAGCCCCTCCCGGACTCTGCCTGCCTTGAAGCGTGCTTTCATGGGATGCGTCCATGGAGGACTCTCTGAAGGATCTGGATCTGGCAATGAGACGGCCGCTCGCTCTGACGGCGGGTCGTCCACAGACGAGACCGACTCGTTATATCAACTTCAAGATGGCAGGCTCAGAGGTTGTTCTGATGGCGACAGTATTCCGGACCCCTTTGAGCCGCCCAGCCGGGTTGGGATCTTCATGGCCGGCGCACAACCTATTCAAAACCCCGCTGCTGGGGCAGGGGGCCCTGCGCACTCGCCGGCTCATACGCTGATGGATCCTACAGGTAAGATGACAGCCCTGTTAACTGCCACGGACGTCCCAGCGGATCAAGCCCAGCATGATGCGGAGGTGGCACAGTTAAAACTGGATATAGCGAGAGCCAAGGAAGATCTAGGAGTGGAAGGGATCAGGATGGCTGCAGAGCGGGCGGCTCTCGACGCCCAGACGCAGCTGATTCAGGCACAGTCTTTCCAGCTCACGATGGATCAGAACGTGTCCAATGAGATCATGAGAAGGAGGCATCAGAAGGCTCAGTCTCGACTCCCTCCGGTCTACGATCCTCGAAATCTCTTCAACACGCCTAGTGCAGGGCCCAGTAACCCGCCGGAGATGACGCCACCCGGGGCTGGAACCCCAATTCAGCCGCAAGTGATGGGGCCTCCCGCGTGAGCGCTACCTCGCCTCAGTATGTGCCGATACCACCGGGTCATTATGCCAACCCATTGGAAAACATGGTCGCCGCGGCGGCACAGCTGGCGGCTCTCCCAATCGAGGGAGACTCTCCGACGACGGTCGAAACCCGTTGGGTGAGAGAACTTCTTCAGACGGCTCTGGCGTAGCAGGAGGCCTACTCATATAGCCGGGACAGGATCCATTCAACCCCTCTTCCAGGCCGGAGCCCAAGTTATAGCAGACACATGGTTTCAGCGACCGGCTCAAGCAACGTCCGGCGCCGTGACTTGCCAGCTGGCCACGGCCCGACTCATAATGGAGCCTTTAACGTGGTAGACCAAGACAGAGCACGGCAAGAGGAGGAGCAGGCGGAGCAGGCGCCTCAGTTGACGGCTTACCAGCCCCTCCCGGTTTATCCGACAGCTTCTGTCGAGGCGGGTATACCTACGAGAACCGGAGGTGTCCCTTGTCTGGTGCCGGCTCTCCGTAATGAACGTCTGCCCAAGGATTTCAAAGGACATAGGAAGGTACCTAACTATACGGCCGATTTACAGCCCGGAGCATGGATCGAGAGCTACGAGATAGCTATGGAGTTGTTGGAGGTCAGCGAAGCGGCAATGGCCAAATACTTCACCATGATGTTGGAGGGAACTGCCCGCACTTGGTTGAAGGGACTGCCGCCTAATTCTAACGGGTCATGGGCAGAGCTAAAAGCCCGGTTCATTCAAAACTTCAAAGATACATGTAGGCAATCTATGTCAACTGTGGATCTGACTAACTGCAAGCAGCAGGAGGGCGAGTCTACGACCCATTGGGTTCGCCGGGTCAAAGAGATCATACATTCGTTTGATAAGATGGACGCCGGTTCTGCAGTTTTAATGTTGGAGCAAAATTATCGTTTTGCGCCCCTGAAGATGAAGCTTGGGCGGCTCAAGCGCGATTGCAATGATATGGGTACGCTGATGGCGGCTCTGGTCAAGTATGCCGACTCTGATAGTACCAAGGATCCCGCGTCGGATGATGAAAGGACAGGGAAGGGAAAGAAGAACGGCAATGGCAAGGGCCCTCAGCATAACCCGGCGAACCAGGGAGGTAACAAGCGTAAGGTTGATGGCAGTATGGAGTTTGTGGCCAACGCCAATTCACAGGGTAACAACCACTGACGTAAGGGGACCCGCCGGACCGAGCCGGCGGGTCAGGCCTGACGCTTGAGCAGTTGTTGAATGAGCCTTGTCCAACGCATGGCTCTAGGGAGAAGCCGACCACTCATATATGGAAGGACTGCGCAATCATGAAGGCCTTCAAAAATTCCAATTCTTTTAATGGCAACAATGGGCCAGGCGGCGGCTCAGGCGCCGGCGGTTTTCATGGCCCGGGCGGCGGCTCAAATCCCAATTCTCAGAATTTCCAAGGGAGTTTTAATCAGCAATCTGGCAGGGTAATCAGCAGCAGCAGCAGGGGGGTACCAGACCAATCCAAAGCAGCTCAATGGTGGACAGTATCAAGTGTTCACTACCAGCCTGTGCAAGCGAGATCAGAAGCTTCATAAGAGGGCTGTAAATGCTGTTGAGCCGGCGGTTCCCCGCTATTTAAGATGGTCTGAGCAGCCTATCATATGGAGTAGGGAAGATCACCCTCCACGGGTTGATAATCCGGGTCACCTGGCCTTGGTGGTGGCCCTTAAGGTTGGGGGATATAAATTTACTAAAGTGCTCATGGACGGAGGCAGCAACATCAACATCCTCTATTATGAGACCTTCCGTCGTATGGGATTAACTGATAAAAACCTCAGCCAGTCCAATACTGTTTTCCATGGGGTGGTGCCCGGTAAATCGGCATATCCAGTCGGTAAGATCGAGCTGGAAGTAGCCTTTGGAGATGAGTACAACTACAGGGCGGAAAAACTAACCTTTGAGGTGGTTAAGATAAGAAGCCCGTACCATGCTTTATTTGGGCGGCCGGCTTACGCCAAGTTCATGGCACGGCCGTGTTACGTGTATTTGCAGGTCAAGATGCCAGGTCACAATGGGACGATTACGGTTCATGGCAGCCGAAAGATAGCCCTGGAGTGTGAGGAAGGTGACGCGGCTTACGCTGAATCTGTTTGTGCAACAGAGGAGTTGAAGTTTTACCAGGACAATGTTGACAAGGCAGATATGACGTCTTTGAAAAAGCCAACCACGGAGCATGAGCCGGTAATGAAATTTAAGTCAGCTGTTGAGACTAAACTTGTTGACTTTGTTCCAGGTGACTCATCTCAGCAGTTCAGCATCAGTGCCAATCTGGATCTGAAATAGGAAGGCGCACTCATCGAGTTCATCCGTGAGAACAGGGACATCTTTGCATGGAAACCTTCTGACATGCCGGGTGTACCTAGAGAACTCGCTGAGCACACTCTCAATATTGATCCGAAATTTAAGCCAGTCAGGCAATTCCTCCGGCGGTTTAATGAGGAGAGGCGGAAAGTCATTGGTGAGGAAGTAGCTCGGCTCTTGGTGGCCGGGTTTATCGTTGAAGTCTTTCATCCAGAATGGTTAGCTAACCCGGTGCTCGTGCTCAAGAAGAACGGCACCTGGCCTATGTGCGTGGATTATACGGATCTAAACAAAGCTTGTCCGCCTGATCCTTTTGCTCTCCCTCGTATTGATCAAATTATTGATGCTACGACGGGTTGTGAGCGTTTGAGTTTTTTCGATGCATATTCTGGTTACCATCAGATCAAAATGGCTGTTAAGGACCAAGAGAAGATGGTGTTCATTACTCCTTTTGGAGCCTTCTGCTATGTGTCTATGCCTTTTGGGCTCAAGAGTGCACAGGCGACTTACCAGCGTTGCGTGCAGAATTGTCTTCATAATCAGATTGGGCGCAACGTTCATGCCTATGTGGATGATATCGTGGTCAAATCCAGAAAGGAGGAGACCTTGATAGATGATTTGAGAGAGACCTTTGATAATCTCCGGGTCCACAAGATGATGCTTAACCCGGCTAAATGTGTCTTTGGTGTTCCTGCAGGCAAGCTCTTGGGTTTTCTAGTTTCTCACAGAGGCATTGAGGCTAACCCGGAGAAGATCAAGGCAATCACCTATCTGGCTAAGCCGGCGTGCATAAATGACGTCCAGCGTCTGGCGGGTCGCGTCGCTGCGTTGAGCCGGTTTATAAGCCGGTTGGGTGAAAAGGCCATGCCACTGTATCAGATGATGAAGAAAACAGATGACTTTGTCTGGAATGATCCTCCTAATGCTGCTTTTGAGGATTTGAAAAAACAACTAGCTGAGCCACCAGTCCTTGCTGCTCCTGTCGACAAGGAGCCTTTATTGCTGTATATCGCTGCTAACACACGAGCCGTCAGTGTAGGTGTGGTGGTGGAGCGTAAGGAAGCGGGTAAGGAGCATCCGGTTCAGCGGCCGGTTTACTACGTAAGCGAAGTACTCACTGAGTCCAAACAACGGTATCCACATTGGCAGAAGCTTGTTTATGGGGTGTTCATGGCAAGCCGGAAGCTTAAGCATTATTTCCAGGGCCACCCTATCACGGTGGTCAGTTCTGCTCCCCTAGGGGATATCATTCAAAATAGGGAAGCCACAGGAAGAGTTGCTAAGTGGGCTATAGAACTTGGGCCTCATGGTCTAAAATATGTGCCACGCACTGCTATCAAATCTCAAGCATTGGTGGATTTCATCAACGATTGGACAGAGCTGCAGGTGCCTGAGGAGAAACCGGATAATATATACTGGACTATTCACTTTGACGGGTCCAGACAGTTGGAGGGCTCGGGGGCTGGAGTGGTGTTAGCTTCCCCTCGAGGTGACAAATTTCGTTATGTACTATGGTTGATGTTTCCCTGTACTAACAATGCAGCTGAGTACGAGGCCTTGCTCCATGGTCTTCGGATGGCTAAAGAGATGAGCTTAAGCCGGGTAAGGTGCTTCGGCGACTCAGATTTAGTGGCCCAGTAAGTATCAGGCAAGTGGGATTCCAAGGATCCCCTCATGGCGGCTTATCGCCGTGAACATGATGCCATTGCTGGACACTTTCAGGGTTACCAAGTAGAGCACATCGATTGCAGAAAGAACGAGGCGGCTGATGCGTTAAGCCAGCTGGGCTCTTAGCGAAAGCCGGTGCCGCCTAATACTTTCTTGGATATTCTACATAATCCTTCTGTCAAATTGCCTAGAGAGGAAGGCTTGGCTGTTCCTGTTGGGGATCGTAGCAGAATTTTAAAATTTTATACACATCACCAAGATCCATCTATCGAGTATACTAGCAACGAGGGGAAAGGAGTGCATCTACATACGCTTGTAGATCGCGAGCGGAAGCGTTCCAATGAACGGGGTTGATGGAGTCGTACTCGCCGTGATCCAAATCACCGATGACCGAGTGCCGAACGGACGGCACCTCCGCGTTCAACACACGTACGGAGCAGCGACGTCTCCTCCTTCTTGATCCAGCAAGGGGGGAAGGATAGATTGATGGAGATCCAGCAGCACGACGGCGTGGTGGTGGATGTAGCGGGATCAAGGCAGGGCTTCGCAAAGCTTCTGCGAGAGGGAGAGGTGTTGCAGGGGAGGAGGGAGGCGCCAAAGGCTGTTCTGTTGCTGCCCTCCCTCCCCCCACTATATAGAGGCCCCCGGGAGGGGGGGGGGGGCGCCGGCCTAGAACCCATCTACATGGTGGGGCGGCGGCCAAGGGGGAAAGGGGGTGGCTTCCCCCCAAGTCAAGTGGGGTGCCCCCCCACCCTAGGGTTTCCAACCCTAGGCGCAGGGGGAGGCCCATGGGGGGCGCCCCAGCCCACTAAGGGCTGGTTCCCTTCCCACTTCAGCCCATGGAGCCCTCCGGGATAGGTGGCCCCACCCGGTGGACCCCTGGGACCCTTCCGGTGGTCCCGGTACAATACCGATAACCCCCGAAACATTCCCGGTGGCCAAAACTAGACTTCCTATGTATAATTCTTCACCTCCGGACCATTCCGGAACTCCTCATGACGTCCGAGATCTCATCTGGGACTCCGAACAACTTTCGGGTTTCCGCATACTCATATCTCTACAACCCTAGCGTCACCGAACCTTAAGTGTGTAGACCCTACGGGTTCGGGAGACATGCAGACATGACCGAGACGCCTCTCCGGTCAATAACCAACAGCGGGATCTGGATACCCATGTTGGCTCCCACATGTTCCACGATGATCTCATCGGATGAACCACGATGTCAAGGATTCAATCAATCCCGTATACAATTCCCTTTGTCAATCGGTATGTTACTTGCCTGAGATTCGATCGTCGGTATCCCAATACCTTGTTCAATCTCGTTACCGGCAAGTCTCTTTACTCATACCGTAATGCATGATCCCGTGGCTAACTCCTTGGTCACATTGAGCTCATTATGATCATGCATTACCGAGTGGGCCCAGAGATACCTCTCCGTCATACGCAGTGACAAATCCCAGTCTCGATCCGTGCCAACTCAACAGACACTTTCGGAGATACCCGTAGTGTACCTTTATAGTCACCCAGTTACGTTGTGACGTTTGGCACACCCAAAGCACTCCTACGGTATCCGGGAGTTGCACGATCTCATGGTCTAAGAAAAAGATACTTGACATTGGAAAAGCTCTAGCAAACGAACTACACGATCTTTACGCTATGCTTAGGATTGGGTCTTGTCCATCACATCATTCTCCTAATGATGTGATCCCGTTATCAATGACATCCAATGTCCATAGTCAGGAAACCATGACTATCTGTTGATCAACGAGCTAGTCAACTAGAGGCTTACTAGGGACACGTTGTGGTCTATGTATTCACACATGTATTACAATTTCCGGATAACACAATTATAGCATGAACAATAGACAATTATCATGAACAAAGAAATATAATAATAACCATTTATTATTGCCTCTAGGGCATATTTCCAGAGGTAGCGTGCCGACGGCGATCACATCGACCTTGGAACCATTCCCGACGCGCATCATCACCTCGTCCTTTGCGAGTCTCCGTTTATTCCGCAGTTCCTGTTTTGAGTTACAAATATGAGCAACCGCACCGGTATCAAATACCCAGGAGCTACTACGAGTACTCGTAAGGCACACATCAATTACATGTATATCACATATACCTTTGGTGTTGCCGGCCTTCTTGTCCGCTAAGTATTTGGGGCAGATCCGCTTCCAGTGACCACTTCCCTTGCAATAAAAGCACTCAATCTCAGGCTTGGGTCCATTCCTTGGCTTCTTCCCGGCAACTGGCTTACCGGGCGCGGCAACTCCCTTGCCGTCCTTCTTGAAGTTATTCTTACCCTTGCCCTTCTTGAACTTAGTGGTTTTATTCACCATCAACACTTGATGTTCTTTTCTGATCTCCACCTCCGCTGATTTCAGCATTGAATATACCTCAGGAATGGTCTTTTCCATCCCCTGCATATTGAAGTTCATCACAAAGCTCTTGTAGCTTGGTGGAAGCGACTGAAGGATTCTGTCAATGACTGCGTCATCCGAGAGATTGACTCCCAATTGAGACAAGCGGTTATGCAACCCAGACATTCTGAGTATGTGCTCACTAACAGAACTATTTTCCTCCATTTTACAGCTGAAGAACTTGTCGGAGACTTCATATCTCTCGACCCGGGCATGAGCTTGGAAAACCATTTTCAGCTCCTCGAACATCTCATATGCTCCATGTTTCTCAAAACGCTTTTGAAGACCTGGTTCTAAGCTGTAAAGCATGCCGCACTGAACGAGGGAGTAATCATCAGCACGTGATTGCCAAGCATTCATAACGTCTTGGTTCTCTGGGATTGGTGCTTCACCTAGCGGTGCTTCTAGGACATAATCTTTCTCGGCAGCTATGAGGATGATCCTCGGGTTCCGGACCCAGTCCGTATAATTACTGCCATCATCTTTCAGCTTGGTTTTCTCTAGGAACGCGTTGAAGTTGAGGACAACGTGGGCCATTTGATCTACAAGACATAGTGTAAAGATTTTAGACTAAGTTCATGATAATTAAGTTCATCTAATCAAATTACTCAATGAACTCCCACTCAGATAGACATCCCTCTAGTCATCTAAGTGAAACATGATCCGAGTTAACTAGGCCGTGTCCGATCATCACGTGAGACGGACTAGTCAAGATCGGTGAACATCTCCATGTTGATCGTATCTTCTATACGACTCATGCTCGACCTTTCGGTCCTCCGTGTTCCGAGGCCATGTCTGTACATGCTAGGCTCGTCAAGTCAACCTAAGTGTATTGCGTGTGTTCCGAGGCCATGTCTGTACAGTCTAGGCTCGTCAACACCCGTTGTATGCGAACGTTAGAATCTATCACACCCGATCATCACGTGGTGCTTCGAAACAACGAACCTTCGCAACGGTGCACATTTAGGGTGAACACTTTCTTGAAATTATTATAAGGGATCATCTTACTTACTACCGTCGTTCTAAGCAAATAAGATGCAAAACATGATAAAATCACATGCAATCAAATAGTGACATGATATGGCCAATATCATTTGCTCCTTTGATCTCCATCTTCGGGGCACCATGATCATCTTCGTCACCGGCATGACACCATGATCTCCATCATCATGATCTCCATCATTGTGTCTTCATGAAGTTGTCACGCCAACGATTACTTCTACTTCTATGGCTAACGCGTTTAGCAATAAAGTAAAGTAATTTACATGGCGTTATTCAATGACACGCAGGTCATACAAAATAATAAAGGCAACTCCTATGGCTCCTGCCGGTTGTCATGCTCATCGACATGCAAGTCGTGATTCCTATTACAAGAATATGATCAATCTCATACATCACATATATCCTTCATCACATCTTCTGGCCATATCACATCACATAGCACATGCTGCAAAAACAAGTTAGACGTCCTCTAATTGTTGTTGCAAGTTTTTATGTGGCTTGTATAGGTTTCTAGCAAGAACGTTTCTTACCTACGTAAAACCACAACGTGATTTGCCAATTTCTATTTACCCTTCATAAGGACCCTTTTCATCGAATCCGTTCCGACTAAAGTAGGAGAGACAGACACCCGCTAGCCACCTTATGCAACTAGTGCATGTCAGTCGGTGGAACCTGTCTCACGTAAGCGTACGTGTAAGGTCGGTCCGGGCCGCTTCATCCCACAATACCACCGAAACAAGATACGACTAGTAGCGGCAAGAAGAATTGGCAACATCAACGCCCACAACTGCTTTGTGTTCTACTCATGCATAGTAACTACGCATAGGCCTGGCTCATAATGCCACTGTTGGGGATCGTAGCAGAATTTTAAAATTTTCCTACGCTCACCAAGATCCATCTATGGAGTATACTAGCAACGAGGGGAACGGAGTGCATCTACATACCCTTGTAGATCGCGAGCGGAAGCGTTCCAATGAACGTGGTTGATGGAGTCGTACTCGCCGTGATCCAAATCACCGATTACCGAGTGCCGAACGGACGGCACCTCCGCGTTCAACACACGTACGGTGCAGCGACGTCTCCTCCTTCTTGATGAATCAAGGGGGGAGGAGAGGTTGATGGAGATCCAGCAGCACGACGGCGTGGTGGTGGATGTAGCGGGATCTCGGGAGGGCTTCACCGAGCTTCTGCGAGAAGGAGAGGTGTAGCAGGGGTGGAGGCAGGCGCCCAAGGCTGTAATACTACTGCCCTCCCTCCCCCCCTTTATATAGGCCCCCGCAAGGGGGAGGCCCATGGGGGCGCCCCAGCCCAATAAGGGCTGGTTCCCTTCCCACTTCAGCCCATGGGGCCCTCCGGGATAGGTGGCCCCACCCGATGGACCCCCGGGACCCTTCCGGTGGTCCCGGTACAATACCGGTGACCCCCAAAACTTTCCCGGTGGCCGAAACTTGACTTCCTATATATAATTCTTCACCTCCGGACCATTCCGGAACTCCTCGTGACGTCCGGGACTCCAAACAACTTTCGGGTTTCCGCATACTCATATCTCTTCAACCCTAGAATCACCGAACCTTAAGTGTGTAGACCCTACGGGTTCGGGAGACATGCAGACATGACCGAGACGCCTCTCCGGTCAATAACCAACAGCGGGATCTGGATACCCATGTTGGCTCCCACATGTTCCACGATGATCTCATCGGATGAACCACGATGTCGAGGATTCAAGCAATCCCGTATACAATTCCCTTTGTCAATCGGTATGTTACTTGCCCGAGATTCGATCATCGGTATCCCAATACCTTGTTCAATCTCGTTACCGGCAAGTCTCTTTACTCGTACCGCAATACATGATCCCGTGACTAACTCCTTAGTCAAATTGAGTTCATTATGATGATGCATTACCGAGTGGGCCCAGAGATACCTCTCCGTCATACGGAATGACAAATCCCAGTCTCGATTCGTGCCAACCCAACAGACAGTTTCGGAGATACCCGTAGTGTACCTTTATAGTCACCCCGTTACGTTGTGACGTTTGGCACACCCAAAGTACTCCTACGGTATCCGGGAGTTGCACGATCTCATGGTCTAAGGAAAAGATACTTGACATTGGAAAAGCTCTAGCAAACGAACTACACGATCTTTGAGCTATGCTTAGGATTGGGTCTTGTCCATCACATCATTCTCCTAATGATGTGATCCCGTTATCAACGACATCAAATGTCCATAGTCAGGAAACCATGACTATCGGTTGATCAACGAGCTAGTCAACTAGAGGCTTACTAGGGACACGTTGTGGTCTATGTATTCACACATGTATTACGATTTCCGGATAACACAATTATAGCATGAACAATAGACAATTATCATGAACAAAGAAATATAATAATAACCGTTTATTATTGCCAGCATGTTACTTACCCGGGCATGAGCTTGGAAAACCATTTTCAGCTCTTCGAACATCTCATATGCCCCATGTTTCTCAAAACGCTTTTGGAGACCCGGTTCTAAGCTGTAAAGCATGCCGCACTGAACGAGGGAGTAATCATCGGCACGTGATTGCCAAGCGTTCATAACGTCTTGGTTCTCTGGGATTGGTGCTTCACCTAGCGGTGCTTCTAGGACATAATCTTTCTTGGCAGCTATGAGGATGATCCTCAGGTTTCGGACCCAGTCCGTATAGTTGCTGCCATCATCTTTCAGCTTGGATTTCTCTAGGAACGCATTGAAGTTGAGGACAACGAGGGCCATTTGATCTACAAGACATATTGTAAAGATTTTCGACTAAGTTCATGATAATTAAGTTCATATAATCAAATTATTCAATGAAGTACCACTCAGATAGACATCCCTCTAGTCATCTAAGTGAAACATGATCCAAGTTAACTAGGCCGTGTCCGATCATCACGTGAGACGGACTAGTCAAGATCGGCGAACATCTCCATGTTGATCGTATCTTCTATACGACTCATGCTCGACCTTTCGGTCCTCCGTGTTCCGAGGCCATGTCTGTACATGCTAGGCTCGTCAAGTCAACCTAAGTGTATTGCGTGTGTTCCGAGGCCATGTCTGTACATGCTAGTTTCGTCAACACCCGTTGTATGCGAACGTTAGAATTTATCACACCCGATCATCACGTGGTGCTTCGAAACAACGAACCTTCGCAACGGTGCATAGTTAGGGGGAACACTTTCTTGAAATTATTATAAGGGATCATCTTACTTACTACCGTCGTTCTAAGCAAATAAGATGCAAAACATGATAAACATCACATGCAATCAAATAGTGACATGATATGGCCAATATCATTTTGCTCCTTTGATCTCCATCTTCGGGGCACCATGATCATCTTCGTCACCGGCATGACACCATGATCTCCATCATCATGTCTTCATGAAGTTGTCACGCCAACGATTACTTCTACTTCTATGGCTAACGCGTTTAGCAATAAAGTAAAGTAATTTACATGGCGTTATTTAATGACACGCAGGTCATACAAAATAATAAAGACAACTCCTATGGCTCCTGCCGGTTGTCATACTCATCGACATGCAAGTCGTGATTCCTATTACAAGAATATGATCAATCTCATACATCACATATATTATTCATCACATCTTCTGGCCATATCACATCACATAGCACATGCTGCAAAAACAAGTTAGACGTCCTCTAATTGTTGTTGCAAGTTTTTACGTGGCTTGTATAGGTTTCTAGCAAGAACGTTTCTAACCTATGTAAAACCACAACGTGATATGCCAATTTCTATTTACCCTTCATAAGGACCCTTTTCATCGAATCCGTTCCGACTAGAGTGGGAGAGACAGACGCCCGCTAGCCACCTTATGCAACTAGTGCATGTCAGTCGGTGGAACCTGTCTCACGTAAGCGTACGTGTAAGGTCGGTCCGGGCCGCTTCATCCCACAATACCGCCGAAACAAGATAAGACTAGTAGCGGCAAGAAGAATTGGCAACATCTACGCCCACAACTGCTTTGTGTTCTACTCGTGCATAGTAACTACGCATAGGCCTGGTTCATGATGCCACTGTTGGGGATCGTAGCAGAATTTTAAAACTTTCTACGCATCACCAAGATCCATCTATGGAGTATACTAGCAACGAGGGGAAAGGAGTGCATCTACATACCCTTGTAGATCGCGAGCGGAAGCGTTCCAATGAACGGGGTTGATGGAGTCGTACTCGCCATGATCCAAATCACCGATGACCGAGTGCCGAATGGACGGCACCTCCATGTTCAACACACGTACGGAGCAGCGCCGTCTCCTCCTTCTTGATGCAGCAAGGGGGGAAGGAGAGGTTGATGAAGATCCAGCAGCACGACGGCGTGGTGGTGGATGTAGCGGGATCTCGGCAGGGCTTCGCCAAGCTTCTGCGAGAGGGAGAGGTGTTGCAGGGGAGGACGGAGGCGCCAAAGGCTGTTCTGTTACTGCCCTCCCTCCCCCCCCCACTATATATAGGCCCCCTGGGAGGGGGGCGCCGGCCTAGAACCCATATACATGGGGGGGCGGCCAAGGGGGAAGGGGGTGGCTTCCCCCCAAGTCAAGTGGGGCGCCCCCCCACCCTAGGGTTTCCAACCCTAGGCGCAGGGGGGAGGACGATGGGGGGCGCCCCAGCCCACTAAGGGCTGGCTCCCTTCCCACTTCAGCCCATGGGGCCCTCCGGGATAGGTGGCCCCACCCGGTGGACCCCCGGGACCCTTCCGGTGGTCCCGGTACAATACCGATAACCCCCGAAACTTTCCCGGTGGCCAAAACTGGACTCCCTATATATAATTCTTCACCTCCGGACCATTCCGGAACTCCTCGTGACGTCCGGGATCTCATCCGGGACTCCGAACAACTTTCTAGTTTCCGCATACTCATATCTCTACAACCCTAGCGTCACCGAACCATAAGTGTGTAGACCCTATGGGTTCGGGAGACATGCAGACATGACCGAGACGCCTCTCCGGTCAATAACCAATAGCGGGATCTGGATACCCATGTTGGCTCCCACATGTTCCACGATGATCTCGTCGGATGAACCACGATGTCGAGGATTTAATCAATCCCGTATACAATTCCCTTTGTCAATCGGTATGTTACTTGCCCGAGATTCGATCGTCGGTATCCCAATACCTTGTTCAATCTTGTTACCGGCAAGTCTCTTTACTCGTACCGTAATGCATGATCCCATGGCTAACTCCTTAGTCACATTGAGCTCATTATGATGATGCATTACCGAGTGGGCCCAGAGATACCTCTCTGTCATACGGAGTGACAAATCCCAGTCTCGATCCGTGCCAACTCAACAGACACTTTCGGAGATACCCGTAGTGTACCTTTATAGTCACCCAGTTACGTTGTGACGTTTGGCACATCCAAAGCACTCCTACGGTATCCGGGAGTTGCACGATCTCATGGTCTAAGGAAAAGATACTTGACATTGGAAAAGCTCTAGCAAACGAACTACATGATCTTTACGCTATGCTTAGGATTGGGTCTTGTCCATCACATCATTCTCCTAATGATGTGATCCTGTTATCAATGACATCCAATGTCCATAGTCAGGAAACCATGACTATCTGTTGATCAACGAGCTAGTCAACTAGAGGCTTACTAGGGACACGTTGTGGTCTATGTATTCACACATGTATTACGATTTCTGGATAACACAATTATAGCATGAACAATAGACAATTATCATGAACAAAGAAATATAATAATAACCATTTATTATTGCCTCTAGGGCATATTTCCAATAGTTCCTGACCCAGAAGCGCAGCTAGTGGCGGCTCTCCATGTTATCCCAGATTGGACAGTGCCATACTTAGCTTACATGACCCGGGGAGAATTGCCTGAGGATGAAACTTTGGCCAGACAAATAACTCGGCGGTCTAAATCAATGATAATTGTCAATGGCGAGTTGCATCATCGCAGTGTCACAGGAATTTTTCAGCGCTGTGTTTCCTCTGAGGAAGGTCAAGCAATTTTACGTGAGATTCACGAGGGGGTTGCGGCCATCATGCCGGCTCAAAATCCCTTGTGGCCAAGGCTTTTCGTCATGGTTTTTATTGCCTGACGGCTCATGCTGATGCAGAGGACTTGGTCAGTAAATTTCACGGTTGTCAGAAGTTTTCAAGACGGGCTCACGTGTCGGCTCAAGAGTTGAGAATGATTCCAATCAATTGGCCGTTTGCAGTCTGGGGGCTCGATATGGTTGGGCCTTTCAAACGGTCCAAGGATAAGAAGACCCACCTCTTGGTGGCGGTTGACAAGTTCACAAAGTGGGTTGAGGCAGAGCCCGTTAGTAAGTGTGACGCAGCCACGACGGTTCAGTTCACGAAAAAGGTGATATTTCGCTTTGGCTTTCCACACATCATTATAACTGACAATGGTACCAATCTGTCTAAAGGCGCCATGGAGGAGTTTTGTCAACGAGAGCATATTCGGCTTGATGTTTCATCAGTGGCTCACCCTCAATCCAATGGTCAAGCTAAGAGAGCCAATCAGGAAATCTTGAAGGGCATCAAGCCCCGGCTTTTGGCCCCTTTGCAACGGACGCCGGGTTGTTGGGTGGAGGAGTTACCCTCCGTGTTATGGAGCATCAATACTACTCCTAACAGGTCTACGGGTTACACGCCTTTCTTCATGGTTTATGGAGTGGAGGCGGTCCTCCCTAGCGACATCCGTCATGACTCGCCTTGAGTGGAGGCTTATGTTGAGGCGGATAATGAGCAGGCGCGTCAAGATGCTCTTGACTTGTTGGACGAACAGCGTGATGTAGCAGCAGCACGCTCGGCGATTTACCAAGAGGACCTACGCGGCTATCACAGCTGCCGGGTTAAGTCCAGGGTCTTTCAGGAAGGTGATCTGGTGCTCCGGCTCATCCAGGATCAAACAGACGGGCACAAGTTATCCCCGCCTTGGGAAGGGCCCTTTGTGGTCAGTAAGAACTTGCACAACGGGTCATACTACCTTATCGATGTTCGGGAGCACAATGTAACGCCCATGATGCGGCTATATCTCCCACGTTTCGAGGCACGACTTAGAGGCATAACCACATTGTGGTTTTGTCGCAAGAAGGGTCATCTTCACACAATCCCATGTAATGAACAAGAATGGGATAAAGAGTTGGCTTACAATCGCCACTTCACACAATACATAAATATAATTCATACATCATCCAAAATACACACATAGACCGACTACGGCCAAAATCCAAATGAAAATAAGATAACCGCAAATGCTAGATCCCCACTCGTCCCAACTGGGCTCCACTACTGATCATTAGGAAAAGACACATAGTAACGGCCACGTTCCTCATCGAACTCCCAATTGAGGTCGATCTCGTGAACTGCACTGGCATCGTCGGCACCTGCAACTGTTTTTGGTAGAATCAGTGAGTCACGGGGACTCAGCAATCTCACACCCGCGAGATCAAGACTATTTAAGCTTATAGGAAAGGATGGTGTAATGAGGTGGAGCTGCATCAGGCACTAAGCATATATAGTGGCTAACATACGCAAAATAGAGCGAGAAGAGAAGCAACGGAATGGTCGTCATCTAGTAATGACCAAGAAGTGATCCTGAACTCCTACTTACGTCATGCATAACTCAAACCGTGTTTACTTCCCGGACTCCCCCGAGAAGAGACCATCACGGCTACACACACGGTTGATGTATTTTAATTAAGTCAAGTGACAGATTCTCTACAACCGGACATTAACAAATTCCCATCTGCCTCATAACCGCGGGCACGGCTTTCGAAAGATAATACCCTGCAGGGGTGTCCCAACTTAGCCCATCATAAGCTCTCACAGTCAACGAAGGATAAACCTTCTCCCGGAAAGACCCGACCAGTCTCGGAATCCCGGTTTACAAGACATTTCGACAATGGTAAAACAAGACCAGTGTCGTGGAATTGTCACAGCAGATGTCCTCAAGCTAGGACTTAGTCGTGGAGCCATCGCCGCTAGGAAGCTTGAAGGGGTTAAACGGGACAAGGAACACGAAGGTTTTATACTGGTTCGGCCCCTTACGGTGAAGGTAAAAGCCTACGTCCAGTTGAGGTGGTATTGATTAGGGTTTCGATGACCAGGGAGCTTAACTGCTATGCCTGGCTCTCGACGAGATCTTTCTTGCCCCTAAACTGCTGCCGGGTCGTCCCTTTATATAGAGAGGTTGACGCCCAGCAGCTTCTGAGAATCCCGGCCGGCTCATAAGAGTGTCCGGCTCGGATTCTCAACTATTCTTGCCTTACACTACAAGTTCTATTATAATGGCGGTTGTAACTACGGGCCTTAAGCCATATCCGGGTCTTAAGCCCATCTTTGGCCCGCCGTCTTCAAGCTTGGCGCTGGGCTTCAGGCGATGACCGTTATGAGTGACCCGGCCCCTCCTGGCGGGTGACTCTAAGGTTTATATCCTCAACATTAGGCCCCAGATCGATTTGAGCCGGCTCATGTCAATCTTCAATTCTTTCGACAGAAAATCTCCGGCTTACAATTGTGTGAAGGCCATAACCCGGCGGGACATCATCCTCTGGATTCCGGTAATCCGCCGTGACGTCATCTTCCATTAAGTCCATTTTTTTATTCCACTATATGCGCAACGGATCTTATCTTTACTGCTGTCCCGAAAATCGAGGCGTTTTATGGTGAGATAACCGCGCCGTGGCCTCCTCGTTTCTCACGCCCACTTATGAGTCTGGCCTTATAAATAGCCCGACCCTCTGGTCTTTTCCATTCTCCCCCTTCTGTCATCCTCTTCCTCTCGCTACTCTTGCTGCTCGAGCTCTGCCGCCGGCCGCCGCAGCAGAGCTCCGCGTCCTCGTCGACTTTGGCCGCTGCATCACCCTGAACCGTCCAGAAAACCGCGGCGAACCCTCGCAGCACACCTGCATCTGTAAGTTCCTTCCTCTTCGTAGAATAGATCTGCATTAAGATTTTCGAGTTCGCCGGTGTTCTTCGCTGTTCGTCATGAACTCTTCATGGATTTCAGCACCACCGCCCCTTCCTGATCTTAAGACGGTATAAAACTGACGCGGTAGCTGTTCTGCACCCATTTCAAATAGATCCCCTTTCTTTGTACAGAAGTTTCGTTTAGAACTTATGAACTTATCTGTACTAGCTTTAGGTCTAGAAACTTTTCCTTTTAGTCGACCATTTTGATCCAAAATAGTTACTGCAATGTGCGAAACCTGTTTTCACCACATTTAGTAAAAAACTGCACCTGCTGAGTCATGGCGGTTTACATTTCCGGCTTTAAAGAAGCCACGCGCCGTAAAACCTTCCGGCTCAAAAGAAGCCGCGCGCCATAAAATTTTCCGGCTCATCTGCGACAAGGTCGTAGACAATCGAATTACACTCAATACCTCCAGTGTCTTAGATAACCCGATGCACCTAGACATATGTCATTAGGCCCCTCCATAAGCCACCACTTTAAGCATTGAACTGCAAATTTCCTCCGGCTTATAATTAAACCGGACATTTTTCCTTTTATCATAGGCTTCCGACTTTCACCATGCCTCCCAAAGCTCCCAAAGCACCCATCACATGCAATTGGATGAGGTCCAACGTCACCGACGAGACCTTAGCAGACTTCGTGAAGTCGGGTTACCTGCCCAAGAAGGACGTCATGTCCTACCGTGCCCCCGACCCATCAGAGGAGAGACCACAGCCAAGGGAAGGGGAGGTGGTAATTTTTGCGGATCATATGAGCCGGGGCTTCGCACCGCCCGGCTCAAAGTTCTTTAGAGATGTGCTGAATTTCTTTGACCTGCGGCCACAAGACATAGGACCCAACTCGGTGTCGAATATATGCAACTTCCAAGTATTCTGCGCGGTCTACCTTGGAGAAGAGCCCAGCCTGCTACTCTTCAGAGAACTCTTTTATCTGAACCGCCAGAACGAGTGCGCCAACGGGCCGAGCTTAGAACTTGGTGGAATCTCCATTCAGCGACGGAGAAACTGCCTTTTGCCCTACGCCGAGCCGCCAAGCCACCCAAAGGACTGGAACCAGACGTGGTTCTATTGCCAAGACACGTCGCCGGCTGATGAGAGCCCGCTGCCCGGCTTTCGTCCTTCGCGTCTGGAACCAACTCACCCTTTCTCAGACAAGTTATCTCGGGTGGAGCGCCAACCTCTGATCCCCACTATCAACAAAATCAAGGCTCTGCTGGGAAATGGCCTTAATGGCATTGATCTGGTCCGAGTCTGGATCTCATGGCGGGTGATCCCCTTAAGCAGCCGCCCCGGCTTAATGTGTGAGTACACGGGCCGGAAAGATGACCCCCTGAGAAACAGCCGCAACGATCTTCCTGAAGACGTTGCTGAGGACATGACCAAGGCTCTCTTGAACGAGAGCTTGGCAGACTGCGGGAGGACTGGCTTAAGCCCCTTCTGCAAGACCAACCCGGCCCCAGCGGTAAGCCGCTGATCTGAACATCTTATTTTCTTCTGTAGATAGCTTTCATCTGAACCTTAAAAATCGTCATTGTATTTTTCAGGCTGATGACAAATTCTGGAAGGTCAAATATGACCATGAGGCGGCCAAGAAGGCCAGGAGGGCTAAGAAAGCCGCCAAGAGAGCCGCTCCCCGCAAGAAGGGAAGTAGGCCTACTGCTTCAGAGCTGCTGCAACTAAGCGACAGCTCCGAGTCAGAGGTAACCCCTGAACCTGTAAGCTCTTGTTGTATTTGTTGTTTATTTCTATCCACCTTATCAATACTGTTCATCAACAGGATGACACCGGAGCAAGTAACCCGGTGGTTGAAGAGGTAATGACACTTTCCTCCGACTCGGAGCCCTTGCCAAGGCTGAAAGTCCGAAGGGTAACCCGGAAAGTAAGATTTTCACATCCTTTAGCTTATCAAGATCCTCAATTTCTTTTGAAGCGACAGATTCATGAGAGCCGGCGGCACACCCGGACCAACAAGGACGCTGACCTCTCCTCCGGTTTACCTGACGCGTCGAGCAAACACCGGACCAAGGTTATCTCCCATTTGTACCCTTTTCATTCTTTGGCGGGTGTTATACGTCAACCGCTCAATTCTTCTGACTCAAACTATCAGGAAACCTCACCCTCCTCTGGTGACTCGATGCAACCAAACCTGCCGGCCTTCAAGACCGTACCCGGGTAATGATGATCATCTCTTGTTGTGCTTATCTTTACTCATACTTTTGTACTAACCTTTTTGTCCTTTCAGTGCCCAGGCAAAGCTCAGCAAGAGGGCGAAAAAGAACAAGCCGGTTGAAGAGCCGGACTTGCCTGAACCGGAAGCTGCAGCTCAAGAACCGCCAGTTGCCTCTGCTCCTGCAGCCACCGCTCCAACCGACAAGCCAATCGCAGAAACTTCTGCTAACCCGGAGACCTCCAGCCTGGCTCAGCCGGCCGATGACCCGGACGTGGTAATCACCCGGACGGAGTTTGTTGAGCCGGGGAGACCCACTGCGCTGGCCAAGTGCTCCGCCAAGGAGGAGTTGCTAGAGCGCCGCCGGGCCAATCTGGACCTCACCGACCATGCCAATCTGAGCATCAGAGAGATCGTCTCCGGCTATGTCAGTCAGGTGCACAAGAGCCGGGATTTAGAGATCGACATGGTGAATCAGATTCAGCAGAAGTCTGAGGTACCACTCTTCTTGCTTACTGCATAGTTATCTTATTATCCTTACCATACTCTAGCCCCCAAGTCTACTACTTATGATAGATTATGTTGTAGACTTATCTTCCGGCTTACTCACATGAACCGGTAATTTGTAAAAAGAAACGTTCGATATGCATTAGTCCCCAAGTGCCAAGTGTCTTTGCTTGGAAAGCGCTTGGGACTTTAAATTTGCATAGTAACTGTTCATATTATAACCCGGAAATTGTGCAGGCTGCTTGCAAGAAGCTTGAGGCTGACATCTCTGATCTGAAGACCTGCCTGAAGACACAGGAAACCAAGACCCGGAAGGCCAACGCCAAATTTGTATCCAGTATTGCCGCTCAAGAGAAGCTGAAGAAGGACTTTGAAGCTGAACGGAAAACTTGGGCCGAAGAGAAGGCTGTCCTGGTGAGCCGGGCCGAACAGGCGGAGAAGGCTCTGACGGAGAAAACCGCCGAACTCTCCGGCTTAAAGCACCACGTGTCATAGATGGTTGCCGCAATCTTCGGTAAGTCATTCCACCGGCTCTCGTCCAGTTTATAATCTTTATGTCTCATAACCCATCATTGCCAGCGGCTTACCTTATTCTGTTAAACAGGTCCCAGAACCGCCAACCTCAACCAAAGTGTGCTGACCAAGTTGAAGGCCGTGTACACCCTGGTGGAGCAACACTACATCGGGTCACAGCGCGCCTTGGCCGTGGTGGCCCTATCCAATGAGGTGCCGACTCACCTGGCGGAAGTTCTTCGCCGGCTTGCCGTTCTTCCACAGCGTGTCCAAGAGCTGCGACGGGCCTCTGCAAGAGCCAGAGCCATAGCTGCTCTGAGCCGGGCCAAGGCGTTCCTTCTAGAATTAGACCCGGCGGACATTGCCCTCGGCTATCCCAGCTTGAAGGAAAACGACACCCCCTTCGACCAAAGGGGCTTTGCAGCCTGCGTGAAGATCGTGCGCCCGGTGGCCACCCTCATTGGAAATGACACGGATCTGACCAAGTACCAGCCGGGTTACGATGCGAAAATCTCCCCACTCCGCATTATGAAGCCATTAGCTTAGTCCCGCCGACTCGTAAGCACACCTTTGCCCCGGAAATTGACCCGGCCGGGTTAATTGACGAGGAAGCTCAATTTGAAGCTCTGAGCGGCATTGACTGGAAATCGTCAACTTTCCAGGTCTTGGGAACAGTCGGAGGAGCGGAGAGGGATGAGCCGGAAGCTTCAACCCAGCAAGCATCTTAACTCTGTGGGCGGCTTACTCAAACAATGCTTCACCCTTTTGGACTCGATGAGTCTTGTAATAGAATAGGACCAACACTTTTAATTTTGCCGTGCCATCGTGCACGTGTTGAATGCTGAATTCCATTGAAGTTGCTTCCTTATATTTCTCCGGGTCATAATTTGATCATTCATTTTCCTTAAGCTCAAATAGTTGCCTTTAACTATCCTGCATAGAAAAACAAATCACAAGTCTCTAGGCGGCTTACCGCACTGAGAATCATAGTCTCGTACATATAACCCGGAATAAAGAGCTAAGTCATGAAAGCCTGATCCTCAATCATATCCTTGATATAACCGTAATAACACACTTACCGGCCTTCAAACTCACTTCCGGTTTATATAACCCGGGTAATAAGGCTGGTACCTCAATCCCGGTTTACCAGTCTTAACAACACCAATTGTATTCGACTAGTACTGTGAATCAAAGTTAAGCCGGCAAAGTGAGACCCGCGGTGCACACTTGAAACAATCAGAAGAATTCGTTGCAAATCAGAAAAGCTTAGGGGCTTCCGGTTCGAATACGACCAGAGACCCGTCCCAGAGGGGTGATACTAAGATTAGAATGCGATCATATAGCCCCCAGTGGGTGTGGCGATGCCAATCAAAAGGGTACCGACAGCTAT
This sequence comes from Aegilops tauschii subsp. strangulata, assembly GCF_002575655.3. Lineage (NCBI taxonomy): Eukaryota > Viridiplantae > Streptophyta > Magnoliopsida > Poales > Poaceae > Aegilops > Aegilops tauschii. The sequence continues at coordinate 67,098,469 of NC_053040.3, read as the reverse complement.
GTTCTCTTTGGTTCGAATACGACCCATGTTTGAACAGGAAGCCCCCAAATGACCTTAAGAGTTGTTTAACGACGCTGATTCGAATACGATCCACGTCGGTTCCCGAAGGGGGTTGAACTATGATTCAAATATGATCAAAGAAAACTCCCCAATGAGCTCGGCACTTTGCCAATCAAATGGGTATCGACAGCTATGTTCTCTTTGGTTCGAATACGACCTATGTTTGAACAGGAAGCCCCCAAGTGACTATATTGTGTATGGCTAGATTCGAATACGATCATAAGCCGGATCCTCCTTCAAGTTATCATGTGATCTTGCAATGAAAACAACACGTTCACCTTTGGAGGAGAAAAAAGGACAGAGGTCCTGCTTTATTGCTTATGATAATATATACATGGCTTAGAAAAATATGTACATTATGAGAGCCGGTGGCTCAAGTATAATAAGGCCGAAGCTGAGCTTTGTTCCACGGCCGACGGGTTTCTTCCTAGGACTTACGTGAATCTTTATGCTCCCGAACGACAATAAGGTAGTATGACCCGTTGTGCAAGTTCTTGCTGACCACAAAGGGCCCTTCCCAAGGTGGGGATAGCTTGTGCCCATCTGTTTGAACTTGGATGAGCCGGAGCACCAGATCGCCTTCCTGGAAGACCCGGGATTTAACCCGGCGACTGTGATAATGGCGCAGGTCTTGTTGGTAAATGGCTGAGCGAGCTGCTGCCACATCACGCTGTTCGTCCAACAAGTCAAGAGCATCTTGGCGCGCCTGTTCATTATCCGCCTCAACATAAGCCGCCACTCGAGGCGAGTCATGACGGATGTCACTAGGGAGGACTGCTTCCGCTCCATAAACCATGAAGAAAGGCGTGTAACCCTTAGACCTGTTAGGTGTAGTATTTGATGCTCCATAACACGGAGGGCAACACTTCCACCCAACAACCCGGCGTCCGTTGCAAAGGGACCAAAAGCCGGGGCTTGATGCCCTTCAGAATCTCCTGATTAGCTCTCTCAGCTTGACCATTGGATTGAGGATGAGCCACTGATGAAACATCAAGTCGAATATGCTCTCGTTGACAAAATTCCTCCATGGCGCCTTTGGATAGATTGGTACCATTGTCAGTTATAATGCTGTGCGGAAAACCAAAGCGAAAGATCACCTTTTTCATAAACTGAACCGCCGTGGCTGCGTCACACTTGCTAACTGGCTCAGCTTCAACCCACTTTGTAAATTTGTCAACTGCCACCAGGAGGTGGGTCCTCTTATCCTTGGACCTTTTAAAAGGCCCAACCATATCAAGCCCCCAGACCGCAAAGGGCCAAGTAATTGGGATCATCCTCAGCTCCTGAGCTGGCACATGAGCCCATCGCGAGAACCTTTGGCAACCATCACATTTACTGACCAAGTCCTCCGCATCAGCATGAGCCGTCAGCCAATAAAAACCATGACGAAAAGCCTTAGCCACAAGGGATTTTGAGCCGGCATGATGGCCACAATCCCCTTCATGAATCTCACACAAGATCTCTTGACCTTCCTCAGGGGAGACACAACGCTGGAACGCTCCCGTGACACTGCGGCGATGCAGCTCACCATTGATAACAACCATTGACTTAGACCGCCGGGTTATTTGTCTGGCCAAAGTTTCATCCTCAGGCAAATCGCCTCGGGTCATGTAAGCTAGATAGGGCACTGTCCAGTCCGGGATGATGTGGAGAGCCGCCACCAATTGTGCCTCCGGGTCAGGGACAGCCAAGTCTTCTTCTGTGGGCAACTTAACAGAAGGGTTATGCAAGACGTCCAGGAAAGTATTAGGCGGCACTGGTTTTCGCTGAGAGCCCAGCCGGCTTAAAGCATCAGCCGGCTCGTTCTTCCTGCGGTCGATGTGCTCTACTTGGTAACCCTGAATGTGCCCAGCAATGGCATCAACTTCACGGCGATAAGCCGCCATGAGAGGGTCTTTGGAGTCCCAGTTGCCTGATACTTGTTGTGCCACCAAGTCTGAGTCGCCGAAGCACCTTACCCGACTCAAGCTCATCTCCTTAGCCATCCGAAGACCATGGAGCAAGGCCTCATACTCAGCCGCATTGTTAGTGCAAGGAAACATCAACCGTAGCACATAATGAAACTTGTCACCTTTAGGGGAAGCCAATACAACTCCAGCCCCCAAGCCCTCCAATTGCCTGGATCCATCGAAGTGAATTGTCCAATATGTGTTATCCGGCTTTTCTTCGGGCACTTGTAGCTCTGTCCAATCGTTGATGAAATCCACCAAAGCTTGAGATTTAACCGCAGTGCGTGGCACGTATTTTAGACCATGAGGCCCAAGCTCTATAGCCCACTTAGCCACTCTCCCTGTAGCTTCTCTGTTTTGGATGAGATCTCCAAGGGGAGCGGAACTAACCACAGTGATAGGGTGACCCTGGAAGTAATGCTTAAGCTTCCGGCTTGCCATGAACACACCATAAACGAGCCTCTGCCAATATGGATACCGCTGTTTGGACTCGATGAGCACTTCACTGACGTAATAAACCGGCCGCTGAACCGGATGCTCCTTACCCTCTTCCTTGCGCTCCACCACCACAGCCACACTGACGGCTCGTGTGTTAGCAGCCACATACAGCAATAAAGGCTCCTTGTCAACCGGAGCAGCAAGGACTGGGGACTCTGCCAGCTGCCTCTTCAAATCCTCAAAAGCAGTATTTGCTGCATCATTCCAGACAAAGGCATCAGTTTTCTTCATCAACTGATATAATAGCATGGCCTTCTCACCCAAACGGCTTATAAACCGGCTTAAAGCAGCGATACGTCCCGCCAAGCGCTGGACGTCGTTTATACACGCCGGCTTAGCCAGGGAGGTGATGGCCTTGATCTTCTCCGGGTTAGCTTCAATGCCTCTGTTAGAAACCAAAAAACCCAAGAGCTTGCCTGCAGGAACACCAAAAACACACTTGGCCGGGTTAAGCATCATCTTGTAGACCCGGAGATTATCAATGGTTTCCCTCAGATCATCTATCAAAGTTTCCTCCTTCCTGGATTTAACCACAATATCATCCACATAAGCATGAACATTGCACCCAATCTGGTTATGAAGACAGTTCTGCACGCAATGCTGGTAAGTCGCCTGTGCACTCTTGAGTCCAAAGGGCATAGACACATAGCAGAAGGCTCCAAAGGGAGTGATGAATGCCGTCTTCTCCTAGTCCTTAACTGCCATTTTAATCTGATGATATCCAGAATAAGCATCCAAGAAACTTAAGCGCTCACAACCCGCCGTAGCATCAATGATTTGATCAATATGGGGAAGAGCAAAAGGATCAGCCGGACATGCCTTGTTTAAGTCCGTGTAGTCCACACACATCCGCCAGGTGCCATTCATCTTGAGCACGAGCACCGGGTTAGCTAACCACTCTGGGTGAAAAACTTCAACAATAAACCCGGCCGCCAAGAGCCGGGTCACCTCTTCACCAATGGCTTTCCGCCTCTCTTCATTAAACTTCCGAAGGAATTGCCTGACCGGCTTAAATTTCGGATCAACATTGAGAGTGTGCTCAGCGAGTTCTCTAGGTACACCTGGCATGTCAGAAGGTTTCCATGCAAAAATGTCCCTATTCTCACGGATGAACTCGATGAGCGCGCCTTCCTATTTTGGATCCAGATTGGCACTGATGCTAAACTGCCGAGATGAATCACCTGGAACGAAATCAACAAGTTTAGTCTCATCAGCCGACTTAAATTTCATTGCCGGCTCATGTTCCGTAGTCGGCTTTTTCAGAGAGGTCATATCTGTTGGGTCAACATTGTCCTTGTAAAACTTCAACTCCTCTGTTGCGCAAACAGATTCTGCATAAGCTGCATCACCTTCCTCACACTCCAAGGCCACCTTCCGGCTGCCGTGAACCATAATGGTCCCATTGTGACCCGGCATCTTGAGCTGTAAATACATGTAACACGGCCGTGCCATGAACTTGGCGTAAGCCGGCCGCCCAAATATAGCATGGTACGGACTTCTTATCTTGACCACCTCAAAGGTCAATTTTTCCACCCTGTAGTTGTACTCCTCTCCAAAGGCCACTTCCAACTCGATCTTGCCAACTGGATAAGCCGACTTACCAGGCACCACACCATGGAAAATAGTGTTTGACTGGCTGAGGTTCTTATCAATCAACCCCATACGACGGAAAGTCTCATAATAGAGGATGTTGATACTGCTGCCTCCATCCATGAGCACCTTAGTGAACTTATATCCTCCCACCTGAGGAGCCACCACCAAGGCCAAGTGACCCGGATTATCAACCCGGGGAGGGTGATCCTCCCTACTCCACACGATAGGCTGCTCAGACCATCTTAAATAGCATGGAACCGCCGGCTCAACAGCATTCACGACCCTCTTATGAAGCTTCTAATCTCGCTTACACAGACTGGTGGTAAATACATGATACTGTCCACCGTTAAGCTGCTTTGGATTGGTCTGATAACCCCCTTGCTGCGGCTGATAACCCTGGCCAGACTGCTCATTAAAGCCCCCTTGGCCGTTCTGTGGATTAGAATTTGAGCCGCCGCCCGGGCCATGAAAACCGCCAGCGCCTGAGCCGCCGCCCGGGCCGTTGTTGCCATTAAAGGCATTGGAATTCTTAAAGGCCTTCATGATCGCACAATCCTTCCATAAATGAGTAGCTGGCTTCTCCCTAGAGCCGTGCCTTGGACAAGGTTCATTCAACAGCTGCTCCAGCGTCGGGCCTGACCCGCCGGCTCGGGGAGGTGGCCTCCCCTTGCGTCGCTGGTTATTACCCTGTGAGCTGGCGTTGGCCACGAACTCTAGGCTGCCGTCGGCCTTGCTCTTGCCACCTCCGTGGTTCCCCGGGTTATGCTGAGGACCCTTGCCATTGCTGTTCTTCTTTCCCTTCCCTGTCCTTTCATCATCTGAAGCGAGGTCCTTGGTACTATCAGAGTCGGCATACTTGACGAGAGCCGCCATCAGCGTACCCATATCGTTGAAGTCGCGCTTAAGCCGCCCGAGTTTCATCTTCAGGGGCAGGAAACGACAATTCTGTTCCAACATTAAGACTACAGAGCCGGCATCCATCTTATCAGATGAATGTATTATCTCTTTAACCCGGTGAACCCAATGTGTCGTAGACTCACCCTCCTGCTGCTTACAGTTAGTCAAATCCACAACTGACATAGACTGCCTACAGTTATCCTTGAAATTTTGGATGAACCGGGCTTTCAGCTCAGCCCAAGACCCGATGGAATTCGGTGGTAGCCCTTTCAACCAAGTGCGGGCAGTCCCATCTAACATCATGGTGAAGTACTTGGCCATTGCCACTTCGCTGACCTCCAGTAATTCCATGGCCATCTCGTAACTCTTGATCCAGGCTCCGGGTTGTAAGTCAGCCGTGTAATTAGGCACCTTCCTAGGCCCTTTGAAGTCCTTGGGTAGACGTTCATTGCGGAGAGCCGTCACTAAACAAGGGACTCCTCCAGCCCTCGTAGGGATACCCACGTCGACGGAAGTCGTCGGGTAGGCCGGGGGAGTCTGGTAAGCCGTCAACTGGGGCACCTGCTCCGCCTCTTGTCGCGCTCTGTCTTGGTCTGCTGCCTGAAAGGCTCCGTTAAGAGCCGGGCCATGGCCAGGGGGCGGGTCATGGCGTCGGACATTACTTGAGCCGGTCGCAGAGACCATGTGTCTGCTATAACTCGGGCTCCGGCCTGGACGAGGGGTTGAGTGGATCCTGTCCTGGCTGTAAGAACACGTGGGCGCCGACAGGCACGGCGGCCGGCGGCGGCGACCGGCGTAGAGGAAGACGGGTGGCGGGGCACGGGGTTGGCGCCCGGGCGGCGACGCGGGGGAGACGGGCGGGGAGGGCCCGACGTGGGCTCTCCGGGCCGGCGGCGCGCGGCGGCGCGGGGGCCACGTGGCGACCTCCCGTTGGACGCGGCGGCGGCGGGGATTTCGTCTGGCCGGCGGCGGACACGTCCGGCGGCGCAGAGGAACGGGCTAGGGTTTCGGGGATCCGAGATTATCGGGGGGAGGTGCAAATATATAGGTAGAGGGAGCTAGGAGAGTCCAAATGAGGTGCGGTTTTCGCCCACACGATCGTGATCGAACGACCTACAGCATGGAAGAGAGTTTGGTGGGTTTTGGGCTGTTTAGAGAGGGGTTTTTGCTGCACACACAAACAGACTTTGCGGTTACCCCGTTAACCGTTGGAGTACCAAACAACCTCCAAATGGAACGAAACTTGACCGGTGGTCTACCGGTGGTATACCAAGGCCACTTGACAAGCCTCGGTCCATTCCGAGAACGTTCAACACCCGCTCATGAAAACAACAAGAGGGGTGCGCCGGAGGAGATGGGAGCGCCGGATTGCAAAACGGACAACGGGGAAAATGCTGGGATGCATGAGACGAACACGTATGCAAATGCAATGCACATGATGACATGATATGAGATGCATGACATGAACAAAATGCAAAACGACAAACAAAACCCGACCACGGAGGGAATATCATAACACATAGCCGAAAATGGCAAGAGTTGGAGTTACAAATATGGAAAATTACATCCGGGGTGTTACAACACTCCAACACTACAAGAGGATCTCGTCCCGAGATCTAGGAATAAAAGAACTCCAGATATTCAGAACGGAGGTGGTCCTCGCGTTCCCAGGTGGCTTCTCGGTCGGAATGGTGCGACCACTTCACTTTCAGGAATTTGATTGACTTGTTGCGAGTCTTGCGCTCAGTTTCTTCAAGAATAGCAACGGGGTGCTCATGATAAGATAGATCTTCTTGGAGGTCAATCTCTTCGAAATTGATGGTGCGCTTAGGTGTCTTGAAGCACTTGCGAAGCTGTGACACGTGGAACACATCATGTACATTCGCGAAATTGGAAGGAAGCTCAAGTTGATAGGCGAGGTTGCCTCTTTTGCCAATGATCTTGAAAGGACCCACGTATCTAGGGGCAAGCTTCCCTTTGATACCGAAACGACGAGTGCCTTTCATTGGAGAGACGCGGAGGTAGACATGGTCTCCGATCTCAAAAACCACATCACGGTGCTTACTATCATAGTAACTCTTCTGGCGCGATTGCGCGGCTTTGAGATTATCATCGATGACTTTACACATTTCTTCAGCTTCAGTGATTAAGTCATTGCCAAGAAGTTGGCGTTCACCAGTCTCTGACCAATAGAGAGGAGTACGGCACTTTCTGCCATAGAGAATCTCGAATGGGGCCTTGCCTGAACTAGCTTGGAAGCTGTTGTTGTAGGAGAATTCGGCATATGGAAGACAATCTTCCCATTTCATGCCAAAGGAAATGACACAAGCCCTGAGCATATCTTCAAGGATTTGATTGACTCGCTCGACTTGGCCACTAGTTTGAGGATGGAAAGCTGTGCTGAAGCGAATGTTTGTGCCCATGGCCTTTTGGAAGGAGTCCCAGAACTTAGAGGTGAAGATGCTTCCACGATCTGAAGAAATCAATTGTGGAATGCCGTGCAAGGAGACAATTCTGGAGGTACATAGCTCTGCCAACTGAGCTGCTGTGATAGACTCTTTGATTGGAAGGAAATGAGCCACTTTAGTGAGCTTGTCGATGACAACGAAGATAGCATCATTTCCGCGCTTGGACTTTGGAAACCCAGTCACGAAGTCCATTTCCATATGATCAAACTTCCACTCTGGGATAGCAAGAGGTTGAAGGAGAGCAGCTGGTTGTTGGTGTTCTGCTTTCACTCTTCGACAGACATCACATTCATTCACGAATTGAGCGATTTCTCGATTCATTAGAGTCCACCAATACGACTGCTTGAGGTCATGGTACATCTTCGTACTTCCAGGATGAATGGAAAGAATAGAATTGTGTGCCTCGTTCATAATGACTTTCCTTAGATCACCTTTAGGAACCACAATCCGGTCCTCGCAGAATAAAGTGTCTCTGTCATCAATGCGATAGCACTTGTATTTGGAAAGACCCTTGTCGATACCACGTTTCACCTTCTTCACCATGGCATCAAGAAGTTGTGCCTCACGAATTTGATCTTCCAAAGTAGGAGAGACTATGAGGTTGGCAAGAAAGCCTTGAGGAACAACTTGAAGATTCAGCTTGCGGAAAGCTTCAAAAAGATCCGGTTGGAATGGCTTGAGAATTAAGCTGTTGCAATAAGCCTTCCTACTTAAAGCATCTGCAATGCCATTGGCCTTGCCTGGAGTATATTCAATACTCGGATTGTACTCTTGAATCATTTTGACCCATCGAGTCTGCCTGAGGTTGAGGTTTGGCTGAGTGAAGATGTACTTGAGACTCTTGTGATCGGTGAAAATGTCCACTTTTCTTCCCAACAAGAGATGTCTCCACGTAATTAATGCATGGACAAGTGCCGCCAACTCAAGATCGTGAGTGGGGTAGTTCTTGTCATTGGGCTTCAACTGACGAGAGGTATAGGCCACAACTTTCTTCTCTTGCATTAACACAGCACCGAGACCCTGAAGAGAAGCATCACAGAAAAATTCAAATGGCTTGGATTCGTCAGGAGGAGCTAAGACAGGAGCTGTGACGAGTTTCTCTTTGAGAGTGTTGAAAGCAACGTCACACTCAGGAGACCAGACATACTTCACATGCTTCTGGAGGAGGTTGGAAAGAGGCTTTGCAATCTTAGAGAAATTCTCAACGAATCTTCGGCAATAGCTTGCAAGACCAAGAAAACTGCGGAGCTGCTTGACATTCTGAGGATGTTCCCAATTCACAATTGCGGACACCTTCTCGGGGTTAACAGCGATGCCCTTGGCAGAGATGATGTGACCAAGGTTGTCGGAGTAAATGGCCACGGGTAGCCTAACCGACTATCCCTGGCTCTTCAAAAATTATCAGGCCATTTGAGCCTTCAAGCATTCAAAGCATTGGGCCGCCTTCCCCCGGTCGGCTACCCCAGAGCCGACTCTCAGAAGGCGACCCAGTCTCAGAAACCTCCCCCAAGATAACTACGAGATGGCTGACTCCAGGAGGCCGGCCATGGAGAACGCCGACTCCTAAGAGCCGGCCATGGAGAACGCCGACTCCCAAGAGCCGGCTATGAAGAACGCCGACTCCAAGAAGCCGGCCAAGACCGCACCCACCAAAAGTACGCCCACATAATAGTGACAAGACGGGGTGTGGCTACAGTGCAGCCCACTACCCCCGAATCCCGAGGCAGGCATGGGCACAGGACGCCGTACGGGTCGGCCATCTCCCGTCCGGCTCGGCCCTGTAGCCATGCTGGCCTCAACGTCATCCACGACAGATGCCAGTAAGGCCCACGGGCGGTGGGCCCCTTCAGCCAGAGAGAGGCACGAAGGCGGCTCGGCCTCCCCCAGTCAGCCAGGGGCGTAGCCGGCCCCCAGAAGCCGGCTACTCCCCTCCCCCGAAACATGTGCCACATTAAGGAGACAAGACAACGTAAGGCTACAGTGAGAGCCCTCGAGGCGGCACACTGTAGCCACGCTTACCTCGACGAAGCCCTCGTCATCAGAGGCGAGGCTACAGTAAACGGCCGCCGACAAGACCCCCAGGCAGTGGGGCCGTCCTGTCGACCAAGAGGCGGCAGTCGGCGGGACCCACCAGTCGGCGGGCCCCAACGGCCGGCGGAGAAGCCGGCAAGCGCAGACACTGACGACTGGGACCCGCGCCCAGCCGGATTACAATTGTAGCCCCGGGGGGTAGGCCTATATAAACCCCCCGGGGCACCCATGCAAAGGGTTGGCTTCTTAGTGTTACACACACACCATATAGAGAGGGAAGCAAGAGCTAGACTTGCTCTTGTTCTCCCTTGAACCAAACAGCTCAGGGAGCACTTGTAGCTACTCGTTCTGATCTAGTGATCATGCGGAGACCCCGCAGAGCAGGACTAGGGGTGTTATCTCCACAGAGAGCACCGAACCTGGGTAAGATCCGCCGGCGAGCATGTCTTCGCCTCATCCCGTTTCTAGGCACCGGCGACGTCTTATTGGCTCCCACAATGATAAGCCACCCGTTGGCATATGTCGCACCTACCACCCGACATTTGGCGCCCACTGTGGGGCCAGGTGCACCGTCGTCCGGAGACCTGTTCTGGACGGGAACCCTTTTTCTCCCCCGCGAGCGCAGCCAGCCTGCTGTGCCCGATGGCGTTTGCCCCAACGCGCTGCAAGGCGTCGACGACGCTTGCGCGGCGAGCTGTCTCGCCGATCTGCTCAGCGAGGCTCGCATCTCCGACGAGCCCGCGTCCGACGCGGGCACGGACTATCGCAAGAGCCGCCTCGTCAGCCTCCTCGACCAACTTCACGTCTCCAGCGAGCCTGCTGTAGACTTGGAGTCGGTCGGCTCCACCGACCCGATGCTTGTCGATTCCGACATGGCATCGCTCGACGCCTACCCCTCCGACGTGGCGGTCTTCGACGACCCTCTCCCTCGAGCTGACAACGGCAGTAGCGCTATCACCGAAGTGTTGGTCATCAGCCACGTCGCCAACTCGGGCGAAAACGCCCACGACGCCCTGCAAGCGGCGATGCGCGACTTATCCGTCCCCATCCCCGCCGACGCTGACGCCAAGAGTTTGGAGGCACGCCGCCTCGCCCTCATCGTGGAAGGCCAGAAGATAGCCTCCTTGAGATGCCTCACCAAGGCTCACCAGTGCGAAGTCGACCGCGCCGCCTTTGGCACGCCGCCCCATGGCGGGCCGAGCCGAGCCGACTTTGTCCAGGAGCGCGGCGCGGCTATCGCCAGCATGCTGGGCGCAGACCGCCCCATCTACGCCACCCCGCTCGAGAATCTGCGAGCCGCCCAGGCGGCCGCTGCAGAGCTAAATGGGCTAGGAGCCGATGAGCTCCCCTAAATGACAAGGCGGATCCAGCAGCTGATCGACGCAGCCGCAGAACGGCACGAAGCCGGCGCCCGTGCTCAGAGTCCTACCCCGCGCCGGGAGCACGCCGCAACATCCCGGTCGCCGACTGCGAGCGGCGCCCGCGTGAGGAAAGACAAGGAGCCGGCTGCTAGCCGCAGCCGGACTCGTATCACCATCGAGCGCGACGCGGAAGGCCGCCCTCGAGCGGTGGAGCGCCAAGGAAATCAGCCTCCTCCTCCGCCTCGAGGGGAGAGATACCCCACCCCGCCGCCTGTCACGCATCCGACTCTTGGTGGCCGACTAGGCCACCGCGAAGGAGTCGGCGAAAACGACGCCCGCCATCGGATCGACCGCCTAGCTCGGTCCCTGGTGCTAGAAGAAGAAGATGATGTTGGTCCGCCATGCTTTGGCACAAGCATCCGCGACGAGCCCTTCCCCAAAGGGTTCTCGCTCCCCAGAGACACGCCCAAGTACAACGGCTCTGTGAAGCCGGAAGATTGGCTCATCGACTACTCCACTGCTGTCAGCATAGCCAACGGCAATCGGCGCGTGGCCGTGAAGCACCTCGCTCAACAGCCTCAAGCCCTACAGCATCAACAGATGGCTGGACTTCACGGAAGTCTTTGTCCGTAACTTCACCAGCACGTACAAGCGGCCTCCCAAGCCTCGCCAGCTCTCCCTATGCGTCCAAGGGCCCAGCGAGTCGACCCGCGACTACCTCACGCGATGGGCCGAGCTCCGCAACTCCTGCGAGGGGGTGCACGAGGTTCAGGCCATCGAGTACTTCACCACCGGGTGCCGAGAGGGCACCCTCCTCAAGCATCGACTCCTCTGCGACGAGCTGGCTACCCTCGATGAACTGCTGATCATCGCGGACAAGTACGCCACGGCCGACTCCTCGATGAAGACCGAGCTCCGAGTAGACGCCTTTGGGAAGGTGCTTGCCCCGGCTCCCAAGACGCCGGCTAGCAAGTCCAATCGGCGCCCCTACCAGAACGACCACAAGCGCAAGGCCCCTATGCCGCCCTCCACCAGTCGGCAGGTGGCCACAGTTGAAGATGAGCAACCCGAAGAATGGCCCGCTCCCAAGAAGAAGGGTGGCAGGCCGGCTTGGCACCTGGCTTTCTTCTACGAGCAGACTCTCGACGCCCCCTGCAAGTTCCACAGCGGCGCGAAGCCGTCCAACCACACGACCCGAAAGTGCCACTGGCTCACGCGAATCTCCAAGGGCGAGGGGCTGGTGCCACCTCCGCCTCCCGGCCCGCCGCCTCCAGCCCCCCAAAAGCCGGCGGCTCGGCCGGCAGTCGGAGCCGTCCAAGATGAGTTCCCTGAAGAGCACGCCGCCTACGTCGTCTTCACAAGCCAAGTTGAAGACAATCGTAGTCGGCGCCGTCAGCATCAAGAGGTCAACGCAGTCACCTCTAGCGCTCCCGAGTTCATGCACTGGCCCGCCGACTGCCGTAGTCGCACCCGGCCCGGGGACTTCAGAACCCGGCCCGGGGACTACAGCAGTCGGCCCGGGGACTGCAGCAACACAAGAAGTGGTGGCCGACTCCAATTCCACGCCACCCGACCCACCCACCCGAGTCATGGTGGCCGTACTAACAGAAGAAGAAGTCACAGCTCCGTCATGGGCCCAGCCCATCCTCAAATTCCTAGTCAACAGAGAGCTGCCGGCTGATGAGATCTCAGCAAGACTAGTGCAACGACGAGCCGGAGCATATGCAATAATCAACAGAGAGCTTGTCAAGCGCAGCGTCACTGGAGTCTTCCAGCGCTGTGTCGAGCCAGAAAAAGGAGTGGCAATCCTCAAGGATATCCATCAAGGCGAATGCGGCCACCACGCAGCCTCAAGATCACTTGTGGCCAAAGCTTTCCGCCACGGTTTCTTTTGGCCGACTACTTTGGAAGATGCCAAAGAGATAGTCAAGAGCTGCAGAGGATGCCAAGTCTTCAGTTCCAAGCAGCACCTGCCGGCTTCAGCACTCAAGACCATTCCCCTCACCTCGCCCTTTGCCGTTTTGGGACTGGACATGGTGGGCCCTTTCAAGACAGCCCGCGGCGGCTTGACACATCTGCTTGTCGCCGTGGACAAGTTCACCAAGTGGATCGAAGCGAAGCCGATCAAGAAGCTGAACGGGCCGACTGCTGTGACATTCATCACCGACATCACTACTCTGTACGGCGTACCGCACAGCATCATCACCGACAACGGCACAAACTTTGCCAAAGGAGCACTGGCACGTTTCTATGCGACGCAGGGTATCCGACTGGACTTAGCGTCCGTTGCCCACCCGCAGTCAAACGGCCAGGTCGAGCGAGCAAATGGACTCATCCTCTCCGGCATCAAGCCCCGACTGATTGTACCACTGGAGCGATCGGCCGGCTGCTGGCTCGATGAGCTGTCGGCTGTCCTCTGGAGTCTGCGTACTACCCCTAACAAGTCAATCGGCTTCACTCCGTTCTTCCTTGTATATGGTGCCGAGGCTGTCATCCCAACCGACATCGAGTTCGACTCGCCTCGGATCACCATGTACACGGAGGCGGAGGCCAAGGAAGCAAGAGAAGATGGTGTCGATCTACTGGAAGAAGGCCGACTGTTAGCACTCAGCCGGTCCGCCATCTACCAGCAGGGGTTGCGCCGTTACCACAACCGCAAGGTCAGGCCAAGATCTTTCCAGGAGGGCGACCTTGTGCTTCGGCTGATCCAGCGAACAACCGGCCAACACAAGCTCTCGGCCCCCTGGGAAGGCCCTTTCGTCATCAGCAAGGCACTAGGCAACGACTCCTACTACTTGATCGATGCGCAAAAACCAAGAGCACGCAAGAGGGATGACTCCGGCAAGGAGTCGGAGCGACCATGGAACGCGAACCTCCTGAGAAGATTTTACAGTTGCAAGCAGTATGTACCATGCTACCTTTTGTATTAAGTACGAAACAACAGGCCCCCCCGAGGAGCGCTCGGGGACCGCCTTCATTTATCTATGAGTAACGAGTATCATATCCATGAATGTATTATTACATTTGATTTCCTGTCTGGCACCGGGTTCGACTAGTCGGCCCGGGGACTGGCCGCCTTAAGCTATATTAAAGTTCTACCTGAAGTCAGACAAGTAGTGTGCCGGCTCCCGAGTCCTCTCTTGTTGAAAGTCGCAGCTCGAAGAACCGACTATACGACTAGCAACAGCCAAGGCAGAAAGGATGCCCACACGAAAAACGGCTAAGGACTAATGAACTTGTATAACAAAAAGACGGTCTCCAACCACGCTTGCCGGCTGTCAGAACAGTCGGCTGGCCGGCTTCCCAAACACTTCGCTATAATCCAACAAAGCTAGAGTACTTGCCCTCCCACTTGGCGAAGCACTTCTCCAGCCACAGATTGCAGAGCAACTGCGTGACTGGGGAGGCAGCAACCAAGGGAGGGCGGCAAAGGAAACAGCAGAAGGATGAAAAGCAAAGAACAAGGAAAAGCCAAACACTTGCATAGTCATATATACATATAAAGCCCCCAACAGGCCGGCAATCGACATAGTTCGAATACACCCCCAGTGGGTGGAATTGTGTAAACTTAACAGAATATTGTTCCAAAAGTGACAAGACAGGAAAATAAAAGATAGCAGACTAGACTAAAGGTGCGATGTGGGAGCCGGGTAGGTCGGTCCAAACGGCGTCGCCGGCTGAAGGAGTGGCCGGCTGGCGGGTCTCGGCTTGATCACCGCCGGTGGCAGGCGACGCACCCGCGCGTGATGTATTGCTGGAGGCACGGTCAAGCTGAGGCTGGCCGGCCGCCCCACCATCCGGCCCGGCGTCTTCACCATCCTCCTCCTCTTCTTCGCCCTCGTCGCTGGAGTCGATCTCCTCCGCCGAGTCTTCGCCGTCTGCCGGGTTCAGCCCGAACCATTCCTCCGGCTGGGCAACACCGTTCTCATCTACCTCAGGGGCGAAGGCGCTGGTGTCGGTGTAGTCGGCGACCGCCGGATGATAGCCGGAAGTGCCGACTCCAGCTCCGTGTCGGCCTGCTGCCGCCAGGTAGCCAGCTGGTCCAGACTCAGGCCGGGATACCAGGCCTTGACGAACTCCAGTGCCCGCCTGGCACCGGACCGAGCCGCCGAAGCCTTCCAGGCTTCGAAGCGGCCGACTGCCACCTCCAGCCAGTCGGCAGTCTGACTAGGGGTGCGGGGAACCACTTCGCCGGGCCAGAGGGCGGCCAACACCTGCGCCCCGGCACGTTGAAGCCGGCGGAGCAGTCGGTGAGCGGGCTGGAGGCGGGCTTGGATCGCCAAGAGCTGCTCCTCCAGCGACCGGCGAGCGTTTGGTGCAATCTCGGCGCCAGCCTGCCTCCGTGCTTTGCGGCGGGCCTCGATGATCTGGTTGGCGGCGGTAGAGTAGCCAGGGAAGTACTCTGCGCAAGAAAGAAAGAGAAAGAAGAGAAAACACCAAGTCAGAAAATGAGCCAAAAGCGGCAGGCGGCAAGAAAGGACGAAGAAGTAGGCGGCTTACCGTCAACCAAATCTTTGATCTGGCCATAGCCATTGATCAGCGTCTGCTTTGCTTTGGCCCAGCCAGCCGCCTCTGTCTCGTACTTGGCTTGGAGGGCGGCTTCGCTGTCCTGCACCGCCTTCTGAGCCGCCTTGTGGCTATCCTCCTGGTCGGCCAACCTCTTGGCCAGGCGGTCACGTTCTTGCACCAAGGCGGCAAACTCGGCCTCCTTGGCACGAAGGGCGGCCTGAGACCCTCCCAGCTGCTCCCTTAGACTAGCGTTGGCCGCTGCAGGGACGGCGGAGAAAGAAGAAGCAATAAGAAGAAGTCGTCAGGGAAGATCCGACCCGACTGCTCAGCAGTCGGCCCGAATCTCGGGGACTACACCCAGTGGGTGCGCTGACGCGCCCCCACGTGAGATAAAGGACGAAGCACTTACCCCGGCTCTCAGATAGGTCGGCGGTCTTCTGGGTCAGCTCCCGAGCCTGGGAGTTGAAGGCAGCCGCACGAAGATTGTGGTAGTCCTGCAAGACATGCAGAAGAGCGAAGTAAGAGCAAGAATAGCAAAACTAGATCCTCTAAGAAGTTCCAAGCCGCCTGCTCAGCAGCCGACTCGGAACTCGGGGACTACACCCAGTGGGTGCGCTGACGCGCCCCCACGGAAGAAACCAAGATCAAAAAGAAGCAAGATAAGAAGACTAACCCGGATGGCCGCCCGCGTCGCAAGGAACTCGTCGTTGTATTTCCTCAGCGCCGTAGCCTGGGCTTGGAGCCGGGTCCGGACGTCCTGCGCAGCCACATTCATCACGGCCATCCCTCCGCCCGGCGTCCACCTCGAGCTGGCGCTGGCCGCCTCCATATCCTGAGCCGAGGAGCTGGAGCCCGCGGCCGGCTGCGGCTCCGATGCAGCCTTCTGCGGCTCTGAGGCGGCCTTCCCCATGCGCTGGCGCGACGACTTACAGACCGCGAGACCAGTCCTCGCGACCGGCTCGCCCCCGGCCGACTGCGCAGGTGGCAGATCAGGCCGGCCGCCTTGAGCCGCCCCAGTCGGCGGGGCCGGTGCCGCCACCCTCTCTAGGATGACGATGTCGTATTCCCTCTCCAGCCCCGGCTGGTCACTGCCGGCTTCTTCTGGCGAGGGCTCTGGGGACCCAGGCGCCGCAACGTGCAGTGGGGTGACCAGCAAGGCCTCCTCCGCCATCGCCGCAGCCGCAGCCTCCGCTTGGGCCTTGGCCGCGGCGTCAGCGCGCGCCTTCGCCGCCTCCTCCTCCTGCGCCGCCTTGGCGGCGGCCGCCCTCAATGCCTCCGCCTCCCGCGCCTCCCGCTCCTCCCGCGCCCCCCGCACGTTCCACTCCGTCGCCGCCAGAAGATTGGCACGGGGGTCCACGCGGCGAGTAGTGCTCCTAGATCCTCCCGATGACCCAACGACAGAGGCGGCAGCAGCCCGCTTGAGCGACAATGGAGCCCTGGTTTTTTGGAGAAAAGACAAGGACTCAGGAGCTACCAAAGAAAAAGAAAAAAATATATACGAAGGAGTATATACTTAAGCCGACACCGTCTGCAGCTGATTCACCGCCTTGCGGAAACGGGCCGCCTCCTCCCGCCTGGTCGCCGCTGCCCCGCCTCTGGGCTTCTTCGGCCGACTGCCGAACAAGCCCGGCGCGGCACGACGCTTTTGCCCGCCGCCTCGAGCAGGCGGCGCGGCAGAGGAACCCGCGCCGTGGCGAGGCGCCGGCTGGCGGCGTGGGACGACTTCAGCCTCGTCATCGTCCGGCCAGTCGTCGAAGCTGACTCCAAGCCCGGAGCCGCC
Source organism: Aegilops tauschii subsp. strangulata (assembly GCF_002575655.3). Lineage (NCBI taxonomy): Eukaryota > Viridiplantae > Streptophyta > Magnoliopsida > Poales > Poaceae > Aegilops > Aegilops tauschii. The sequence continues at coordinate 67,081,323 of NC_053040.3, read as the reverse complement.
TGCCTCGCCGCCGGCTTGGCCACCGCCCGCCTCGGTGTTGTCGTCCATAGCGGCCGCCCCCAAGTCGGGGTCCTCCAGATCGTGCTCCGTCCGGTCGGGGACGAATCGGCGCTCCGCGCCTGACCCGGCTGCAGGCCGAAGAAGAGGGCTCTGCCGAGACAGGCCGACTTGTCAGAGTCGGCCAAAAGGAACTCGGCGACAAAACTAAGCCCTCCGACTGGATCATCACCCGTAGTCAGGCGACAGCTGCGGCTCCAGCCGACGTCAGCATCACGGCCCGATAGGACCACTGGGGCCTCCTGCCTGCCGGTGGGCCGGCTTCGTAAGCCGGCAGATTGACGTAGTCGCCCTGCGGGGCGACATTCTTCACGTAGAAGTATGACTTCTGCCATAGCTTCACCGACTGGATCAGCGTGATGACGGGGAAGGGGTTGTCGGCAGCCACCCTCCGCATCGCGACGAAGGCGCCAGTCTGAGCCGGCACGCCCTGCATACGCGTGCCCCGCTTGGACTGGAAGAACTCCCCCCAGAGCTCGAGGGTGGGGAGGACGCCGAGGTAGCCTTCGCACAAGGTGACGAAGGCGGACAGCAGCACCACCGTGTTCGGGGTAAGGTGGTGCGGCTGGAGTTGGTAGAACTCGAGAAAGGACCGGAAGAAGGCGCTCACGGGCAAGCCGATGCCGCGCAAGAAATGCGAGCGGAAGACTACCCGCTCGCCTTCCTCCGGCTCCGGCGTAATCTCCTTCGCCGGCGCAAGACGGACCTCCACTTTGTCCGCGCCCCGCAGCCGCCGCGTCTTGCGGAGGAACTCGACGTGATCCTCATGGACGTTAGAGCCGTCCCAATCCCCGTGGAACTGCATCGTGGCGTAGGGCTAGCGAGAATGAGCGCGGCGGCGGAGGATCGAGTGGTGGAGCAGTGCGGCGGTGAGGCGCTGTCACAAGAAAGAGTAGGAGGAAGAAGATGGCGGAGAGGGGAGGGGCGTGTGAGCGCCTGCCGCTCTCCCCCTCCCCCTACTTATACCTTCGCGCGGTGAAGCCGGGGAGGCAGGGCGTGGGGTGAGACATGGGATTAACTGCACCCACTCCCCCCACGCCTCGCGATTATTACGCCCTAAATGCGTGCTGAAACCGCCGTAGGAAGACGTGCGGGCGGCTTCGGGCCGCAGAGAATCCGCGCCTGGGCCCGGGCATCGGCGTGGCGGGCCCCCGACCTGCGGCGACGTCCCGTCGCGCGCGTGGGCTGGCAGGCTTTTTAGCCAAGGGATGCCACGTGGTTCGCTGGCGGCAAGTGGCCGGCCCGCGGTCCGGTGCGCGCACAGGCAGGCTCCCGCCCTCCGACTCCAAATTTTTTTGCCGAGACGACGCACCCAACCAAAGTCAGCTCCCAGCTGCCGGCTCGTCAAGATAGGAAGCTACCCGAGCTTCTCGACTCCCACCCAACCTCGAAGCTCAATCAGCTTCGGGGACTACTGTCGGAGTAAATGGCCACGGGTAGCCTAACCGACTACCCCTGGCTCTTCAAAAATTATCAGGCCATTTGAGCCTTCAAGCATTCAAAGCATTGGGCCGCCTTCCCCCGATCGGCTACCCCGGAGCCGACTCCCAGAAGGCGACCCAGTCTCAGAAACCTCTCCCAAGATAACTACGAGATGGCCGACTCCAGGAGGCTGGCCATGGAGAACCCCGACTCCCAAGAGCCGGCTATGAAGAACGCCGCCTCCAAGAAGCCGGCCAAGACCGCACCCACCAAAACTACGCCCACATAACGTTGACAAGACGGGGTGTGGCTACAGTGCGGCCCACTACCCCCGAATCCCGAGGCAGGCATGGGCACAGGACGCCGTACGGGTCGGCCATCTCCCGTACGGCTCAGCCCTGTAGCCATGCTGGCCTCAACGTCATCCACGACAGATGCCAGTACGGCCCATGGGCGGCAGGCCCCTTCAGGCAGATAGAGGCACGAAGGCGGCCCGGCCTCCCCCAGTCGGCCAGGGGCGTAGCCGGCCCCCAGAAGCCGGCTACTCCCCTCCCCCGAAACATGTGCCACATTAAGGAGACAAGACAAGGTAAGGCTACAGTGAGAGCCCTCGAGGCGGCACACTGTAGCCACGCTTACCTCAACGAAGCCCTCGTCATCATAGGCGAGGCTACAGTAAACGGCCGCCGACAAGACCCCCAGGCGGTGGGGCCGGCCTGTCGACCAAGAGCCCGGCAGCCGGTGGGACCCACCAGTCGGCGGGCCCCAACGGCCGGCGGAGAAGCCGGCAAGCGCAGACACTGACGACTGGGACCCGCGCCCAGTCGGATTACAATTGTACCCCCGGGGGGTAGGCCTATATAAACCCCCCAGGGCACCCATGCAAAGGGTTGGCTTCTTAGAGTTACACACACACCATATAGAGAGGGAAGCAAGAGCTAGACTTGCTCTTCTTCTCCCTTGAACCAAACAGCTCAAGGAGCACTTGTAGCTACTCGTTCTGATCTAGTGATCATGCGGAGACCCCGCAGAGCAGGACTAGGGGTGTTATCTCCACGGAGAGCCCCGAACCTGGGTAAGATCCGCCGGCGAGCATGTCTTCGCCTCATCCCGTTTCCAGGCACCGGCGACGTCTTACTGGCTCCCACAATGATAAGCCACCCGTTGGCATATGTCGCACCTACCACCCGACAAAGGTAAAGAACTTCATCAAGACAAAACTTACATTTGGAAAACTTCACATAGAATTGATACTCTCTGAGCTTGTCGAGCACCAATCGCAAATGTTTGGCATGATCCTTTTTATTCTTGGAGAAGACCAAGATATCATCGAGATACACCAGGACGAATTCATTGGTATAGGGGTTGAAGATGAAATTCATCATCCGAGAGAATGTTGGAGGAGCATTGACAAGACCGAAAGACATGACAGTATATTCATAAGAACCAAAGCTTGTTCTGAATGCTGTCTTGGGAATATCTTCTTCACGAATGCGAATCTGATGATAACCGATACGAAGGTCAAGCTTCGAGAATACTTTAACACCTTTGAGTTCCTCGAATAGCTCATTGATGTTGGGAAGTGGATACTTGTTCTTGATTGTCTTCTTGTTCAATGGACGGTAGTCGACACAAAGTCGGTCCGTGCCATCCTTCTTCTGGACAAAAAGAACACCACAACCCCACGGAAATGAACTCGGTCTGATCAAACCCAGACGCTCTTGTTCATCGAGCTGTTTCTTCAATTCCTTCAGCTCCTTGGGTCCTAGCTTGTATGGACGCTTGCAAACGGGTTCAGTGCCCGGCTCAAGATCGATAACGAACTCAACTGGCCGGTGAGGAGGCATACCCGAAAGCTCTTCTGGAAAGACATCTTGGTACTCACAAACGACTGGAATTTGAGAGATGGCATTCAATTCGCCCTTCTAATTGAGAGAAAATAACCGAATGGTTTCATCATGAGCGGCATAAATGATAACATCCTCAGAAGAGTGTGTCAATTGAATTTCCCTGACAGCACAATCAAGTTGAGCCTTGTGCTTAGAAAGCCAGTCCATCCCGAGAATTAGATCAATATCCGTGTCACCAAGAACAACTGGAGAAGACAGAAATTTATAGTTCCCCATCTTGATGGAAACATCCGAAACCACCAAACTAGAACTCAAACGTTTACCCGGAGAAACGGCATCCATGGGTTTACTCAGATGAGAACAAGTGAATTCATGCTTGGCAAAAAACGGTCTTGACATGAAACAAAGCGAAGCACCAGTATCAAATAAGACTTTTGCAGGAATATCATTAACTAAGAGATTACCCATTATCACATCCGTAGATTCCTCCGCTTGAGCTGCATTCATCATGTTCGCCTTTGCAGACTTTGGATTATGCTTGACCACTCCATTGCTGGAAGATCTCAGAGGAGGAGGAGGCGGAAGACGCCTTTGCTTGAAGCACTTGTTAGCATAGTGACCTTTCTGCTGACACTTGTTGCAAGTCACCTCTGAGAGTGGACGATGATAAGGAGCATTCGACTTTGGAGCTTGATTCTGAGACTTGTTCTGATAGCCAGAGTTGGAAGAGTGAGAAGATCCATGGCCACCTTTGTTCTTCTACTGGTAAGGCTGACGAAACGGAGGAGGAGGCAACCAGAACTTCTGTTGCTTAGCAGCCACTAGTGAGGAAGAAGAAGACTGAACTGCGTCCCTGACTCTCTTCTTAGAAGCCTCAAACTTGAGCTGAGCAGCCTCTTGCTTCAGTGCCATGTTATAGAATTGATCAAACTGAGTAGGCTCAACAAGAACGAGGGCTAACTGCAGATCCTCTCTAAGGCCACCTCTGAAGTGATAGATCATGCTCTTTTCATCAGGAACGTCTTGTTTAGCGAAGCGAGCAAGTTTCTGAAACTGGATGTTGAATTGATACACAGACATGTTGCCTTGCTTGAGATTGTGGAACTCCTCATGCTTGCCCTCAACAACACTTTGTGGAATGTGGTGCGCTTTGAAGTCCCGACAGAAGTCAGTCCAAGTGATCACACGACCTCCTCTGGAATCTTTGTATTGTTGATACCAATCAGCAGCTTGGTCCTTGAGCTGAAAAGAAGCGAACTTGACATAGTCCTCAGGCCTGACATTGCTACATTCAAAATGCTTGTTGATGCCCACGAGCCAATCGTCGGCATCCGTGGCCTCGGCACAGTAGCTGAAAGACTTGGGCTGATTTGCGAGAAACTGGTTGAGGGTAGCGAAGTGAGGCTGATTGTTGCCTTGACCTTGATTTCCTTGATTGCCTTGCCCTTGGGTGCGTTCTTGCAAGAGTTGCAGAATCATATGAGCATTGGCGTTGGTGGCTGCCATGATAGCTTGCCATGCCTCCGGAGGTGGAGGTGGTGGCGGAGGGTTCGACTGACTCCCTTCATTGCGATCCGGATTCTGATGCGTTGGCGGAGCCATCCTGAAGAGGGCGACATCCGTTAGCATCTTGAAAGACAAATAGTCAAGTTGAATCAATGAATAGAAATTGCAACATATAGTCTTCACAATAAACATTTCAACAAGGATGAACGAATGAATTCCATAGTAAATCATCACACTTCCATTAAGTTGAGAAGCCACTTAGAAAAAGGTATGGAATCAACATTTGATTTTGAAGCAACTCGAATACCACAATTGAAAACAAAAGAAAGTATTGGCTTGCAGAATAAGCCGGAACAAACATATGATAGAGATTTCGTCCGAAGTTTTCTTGGTGGGGCCCACACGGGCTCAATCGTGCAGCACCATCATGTACAAGGCAGTGCACATGACATACGAAGCATCCCCGAGTCGGCATAGCCAAGGACTCTTTAAGACACTACGAGACCACTTTAAACCCAACCGTGGAAAGGCGGACCACTAGACGTCGAACCCCAATCTCATATCATGCGTCTGTTGGAAAGATATCCTAAAAGGTACTTGAATTCCCACTTATAAACTCCCGAAACTTTCTGGTTATGCAATCCGGTGTTGGGGATACAGGGGACACAAAATATATCACTCAAACTAACAATCCCTAGATCCAGCTGTATCCATCCGTCAACACATAACCAAGAAACATTCGGAAATCGTGTACCTCAACCTTCGAAAAACATCCGTTATACGAGTTATGGCAATACTCCCGAACTCCCGCCCCAGTACTGGGTGGCGTCGAGGTGATCTCACCAACAACTGCATAAAAGAGATTTCGATGTCGGCGAAACTCAGGTATTCCAGAACTACAACGATAAAATTGTGACGACAACACCTCGGAGCTCAACTCCCCGGGACACTGCCACAACCCCTAAATGTCAGGAGGCACCAAGAACAATGTTCTCGTCACAAAATCATCGGAACGATTCCAAGATACCCGCGTGATCCTAAATTTTTTTTGGTGAAATTTGAGGAGAGAAGAGTCAAAACTTCTACGTGAGTAGGCCTCACCAGAGCGACGAAGGGACTGAGGAGTAAAAAGAATCCTACTCTCCGATATATATAATCCTAAGACTCAAAACATTTTTGTTCTAGACTCAACAACGCCAGCGATTCGATCAAGCAGGGGGCTCCTAAGTGGGGGATGGCTCTGATTACCAACTTGTAACGCCCATGATGCGGCTATATCTCCCACGTGTCGAGGCACGACTTAGAGGCATAACCGCATTATGCTTTTGTCGCAAGAAGGGTCATCTTCACACAATCCCATGTAATGAACAAGAATGGGATAAAGAGTTGGCTTACAATCGCCACTTCACACAATACATAAATATAATTCATACATCATCCAAAATACACACATAGACCGACTACGGTCAAAATCCAAATGAAAATAAGATAACCCCAAATGCTAGATCCCCGATCATCCCAACTGGGCTCCACTACTGATCATCGGGAAAAGACACATAGTAACGGCCACGTTCCTCATCGAACTCCCACTTGAGGTCGATCTCGTCAACTGCACTGGCATCGTCGGCACCTGCAACTGTTTTTGGTAGAATCTGTGAGTCATGGGGACTCAGCAATCTCACACCCGCGAGATCAAGACTATTTAAGCTTATAGGAAAGGATGGTGTAATGAGGTGGAGCTGCAGCAGGCACTAAGCATATATAGTGGCTAACATACGCAAAAGAGAGCGAGAAGAGAAGAAACGGAACGGTCGTCATCTAGTAATGACCAAGAAGTGATCCTGAACTCCTACTTACGTCATGCATAACTCAAACCGTGTTCACTTCCCGGACTCCGCCGAGAAGAGACCATCACGGCTACGCACACGGTTGATGTATTTTAATTAAGTCAAGTGACAGATTCTCTACAACCGGACATTAACAAATTCCCATCTGCCTCATAACCGCGGGCACGGCTTTCGAAAGATAATACCCCGCAGGGGTGTCCCAACTTAGCCCATCATAAGCTCTCACGGACAACGAAGGATAAACCTTCTCCCGAAAAGAACCGATCAGTCTCGGAATCCCGGTTTACAAGACATTTCGACAATTGTAAAACAAGACCAGCAAAGCCGCCCGAATGTGCCGACAAATCCCGATAGGAGCTGCACATATCTCGTTCTCAAGGCACACCGGATAAGTCAAGCTACGAGTAAAACCAGACCTCGAGTTTCCCCGAGGTGGCCACTGGAAAGATGAGATGATTTCGGTTGAAATCGATATAAAGATCACCGGAAACGGATACACGGTTTGCAAATGGCAAGCAAAACAAGAATGACACGAATCTGCGATTAACAGCATGATAGCACTTAGAATGCAACAAGTAACAATTCTACAGCACCCCAACATAACAAGATGAACACTGAGATGCTTGACAAAATATGAACACTGAGCTACGGCTAGTTCACAACATAACAAGCTCAAACAAGCATGGCAAAAGTACAAAAGATATCAGGTTCACAGACTTGGTCAAATTACTGGACATGCCTGAAACAGCATCAGGTAGCAATGTTCAGAGCATGAAATCCACATGCCACAAGAACTTAACATGGCAAAACAAGGCATGGAAGTATTCTAGTAAATGCATATGACAAAAGTCCCTTACTGACCATAAGCCAAAAAGGACCAGAAGATATGATGGCAATCATGTAAACATAGCAAGTTTCGTTAACAGGTTTCAGACCGCAGAAAAAAGAGCATGGCAGAAACAATAATATGAAGGCATATTGGTGAGCTTGATGCACTCACCACAAAGCAATGCATGACAAAACAAGCATACCTACAGCAAGATGGCATATTTCTGAAGCTATCCTTGGCAAGAGCAAGTACATGGCATGAATGAAACAACTACAACATGCTTGGCAAAATTGAATTGCATGTCAACAATCTGCCAGAAATATTTTATAGCAAAAGTATAGCAAGATTGAGTCATGCTATGGAACTCCATAGTTGCAAACAAAGGAAGGAATGGATCAATTACAACAATATCTAAAAAACTTCCTTACTGAACATCTCCAAAATATGCATGGATCTCTCTGTAGCATCAAGTTTACATGGCAACAAAATAACAGCAGACAAAGACTTGGAGAAATTACCAAGTCCCTGAAATCAGAAACATTACGGAGCCTAGTTTGCATGCTTGTGCTAGTCACCACAGAGATTACATAAATACATGGCATACACCTCTGTAAAGATTGCATGGCATACAACAAAACACATGTAGAGCTCATGCCCATAAGATGCACAGTTTAAATGCAACAAAAATAACAAATCCACAAGTTCTGCTAAGTAACAGCAGATAACAGCAACTAGCACTCTTGCCCCAGAGATTTGGGCATCAAGATGGACTCAAATGAACATGGTGCAATGGAACAAAATGAAGAGCATCACCAGACGAACATTTCGATATATTACACGTGCGAAACGGAGCTATATGCAGAGAGTTATGCCATGATAAACAGGTGCGTGTAATGTCAAAATAAAAGACTTAGAGAATTTCGGGATACGGGAAAAGTCAACCGTGGCGACGAGATCTGGATCGGGCCGAAGCTCGCCGGCTCGAGCTCGCCGGAGCTCGAGGTGCGCGGGGCCGGAGGAGGCGCGGGGAGGCGCCGGTGGGGAGGAGGAAGAAGGGCGCGGCGACGGCGAGCTGCGGCGGCGGCGCGCGGGAACGGCGATGCGGGCGCCGGTGGGCTCGGGCGCCGGCGGGCACGGCGGCCGGCGGCGGCGAACGGCGTGGAGGAAGACGGGCGGCGGGGCTGGCGTCCGGGCGGCGGCGCGGGGGAGACGGGCCGGGAGGGCCTGACGTGGGCTCTCCGGGCCGGCGGCGCGCGGCGGTGCGGAGGCCACGTGGCGGCCTCCTGTTGGACGCGGCGGCGGCGGGGATTTCGTCCGGCCGGCGGCGGACACGTCCGGCGGCGCAGAGGAACGGGCTAGGGTTTCGGGGATCCGAGATTTTCGGGGGGAGGTGCAAATATATAGGTAGAGGGAGCTAGGAGAGTCCAAATGAGGTGCGGTTTTCGCCCACACGATCGTGATCGAACGACCTAGAGCATGGAAGAGAGTTTGGTGGGTTTTGGGCTGTTTAGAGAGGGGTTTTTCTTGCACACACAAACGGACTTTGCGGTTACCCGGTTAACCGTTGGAGTACCAAACGACCTCCAAATGGAACGAAACTTGACCGGTGGTCTACCGGTGGTATACCAAGGCCACTTGACAAGCCTCGGTCCATTCCGAGAACGTTCAACACCCGCTCATGAAAAAAAACAAGAGGGGTGCACCGGAGGAGATGGGAGCGCCGGATTGCAAAACGGACAACGGGGAAAATGCTCGGACATGAGACGAACACGTATGCAAATGCAATGCACATGATGACATGATATGAGATGCATTACATGAACAAAATGCAAAACGACAAACAAAACCCGACCACGGAGGGAATATCATAACACATAGCCGAAAATGGCAAGAGTTGGAGTTACAAATATGGAAAATTACATCTGGGGTGTTACACACAAAGATTCACGTAAGTCGGAGGAAGAGACCCGTCGGCCGTGGAACATAGCTCAGCTTTGGCCTTATTACACTTGAGCCACCGGCTCTCATAATGTACATATTTATATAGCCATGTATATATTGTGATAAATAATAAAGCAGGACCTCTGTCCTTTTTTCCTCCAAAGGTAAATGTATTATTGTCATTTCTGCTGTGGAATTGTCACGGCAGATGTCCTCGAGCTAGGACTTAGTCGTGGAGCCATCGCAGCTAGGAAGCTTGAAGGGGTTAATGCGGGACAAGGAACATGAGGGTTTATACTGGTTCGGCCCCTTACGGTGAAGGTAAAAGCCTACGTCCAGTTTGAGGTGGTATTGATTAGGGTTACGATCACCAGGGAGCTAAACTGTTATGCCCGGCTCTCGATGAGATTGTTCTCTGCCTTAAACCGCTGCCGGGTCGTCCCTTTATATAGGGAGGCTGACGCCCTGCAGCTCTCAAAGTCCCGGCCGGCTTATAAGAGTGTCCGGCTCGGACACTCATCTATTCTTGCCTTACACTACAAGTTCTACCATAACAATGATTGCACTACGGGCCTTAAGCCATATCCGGGTCTTAAGCCCATCTTTGGCCCACCATCTTCAAGCTTGGCGCCAGGCTTCTGGCAATGACCATATGAGTAACTCGGCCCCTCCTGGCGGGTGACTCTAAGGTCTATATCCTCAACATTAGGCCCCAGATTGATTTGAGCCGGCTCATGTCAATCTTCCATTCCTTCGACAGAAAACCCCCAGCTTACAATTGTGTGAAGGCCATAACCCGGCATGACATCATCCTCTGGACTCCGGGTAATCCGCCGTGACGTCATCTTCCATTAAGCCCATTTTTTACACTGCCAGATTCGCAACGGATCTTTATCTTTACTATCATCCCGAAAATCGAGGCTTTTCGTGGGGAGATAACCACGCCATGGTCTCCTTGATTCTCGCGCCCACTTATGAGCTCGCCTTATAAATAGGCCGGCCCGACGGGCTTGCAGCCACTTCTCTCTCCTTTGTCTTCTTCCTCGCGCCACTGTTCCCCTGCCCGAGCTCTGCTACTGCCGCCGCCGTCGCGCCCCCGGTCTTCGTCAACCTTGGCCGCTGCATCACCCTGACTCGGTCCAGTCAAACGGCGGCAACCTCCGCTCCTCTTCAACTCCGGTGAGTCCCCGCTACTCCATAGGGCAGATCCGCACTAGGGCTTCATAGTTCTTCCTCTGTTCTTCGTAGTTCATCGCGGCCCTCAGTAGATTTGAATTTTACTGCCCCTTTTTGATCTTAGCTCTGTATAGACTTACTGCGGTAGACGTTGAAGACTCATTTCACATGCAAATAGCCCTCTTTTTACTGCATAAGAGCCTTGTTCAAGCTCCAGAACCTCCTCGCGTCTGTTTCTAGGTCTAGAAACTTTTCTCTTGCCCGACCATTTTGATCCAAAATATTTACTGCGATGTGTGAAACCTGTTTTACCACACTTAGTAAAAAACTGCAATCATTGAGTCTCGGCGGTTTACATTTCCGGTTTAAAGAAACCATGCGCCGTAGAACCTTCCGGCTTAAAGAAAACCATGCGCCATAAATTTTCCGGTTTAGCTGTGATAAGGCCTGTAGACAATCAAATTACTATCAATCCCTCGGCGGCTTGAATAGCCCGATGCACTTAAGTGTATACCATTAGTCCCCTTCATAAGCCGCCACCTAGACATTCAACTGTAGATTTCTTCCGGCTCATAATTAACCCGGACATTTTTCCTTTTATCATAGACTGCCGACTTTCACCATGCCTCCCAAAGCTCCCAAAGCCTCCATTACTTGCAACTGGATGAGGTCCAATGTCACCAATGAGACCCTAGCAGATTTTGTCAAGTCTGGATATCTGCCCAAGAAGGACGTCATGTCCTACCGTGCCCCTGACCCGTCAGAAGAGAGACCACAGCCAAAGGACGGTGAGGTAGTAATTTTTGCAGATCATATGAGTCGGGGCTTCGCACCGCCCGGTTCAAAGTTTTTCAGAGACGTTCTGAATTTCTTCGATCTGCGGCCTCAGGACATAGGACCCAACTCAGTGTCCAATATCTGCAACTTCCAAGTGTTCTGCGAGGTTTACCTTGGAGAAGAACCTAGTCTGCTGCTCTACAGAGAGCTTTTTTACATGAACCGTCAGAATGAGTGCGCCAATGGGCCAAGTCTAGAGCTAGGTGGCATCTCCATTCAGCGGCGAAGGGACTGCCTTTTCCCTTACGCAGAGCCGCCCAGCCACCCCAAGGACTGGAATCTGACGTGGTTTTACTGCCAAGACACGTCGCCGGCTGATGAAAGTCCATTGCCCGGCTTTCGCCCCTCACGTCTGGAGCCGACTCACCCACTGTCAGACAAGCTGACCCAAGCGGAGCGCCAACCTCTGCTCTCCACTATCAACAAGATCAAAGCTCTCCTGGGCAATGGTCTGAATGGAATCGATCTGGTCCGGGTCTGGATCTCGTGGCGGGTGATCCCATTGAGCCGCCGCCCCGGCTTAATGTGTGAGTACACGGGCCGAAAGGACGACCCGCAGAGACACAGCCGCAATGATCTTCCTGAAGACGTTGCAGAGGAGATGACCAAGGCTCTCTTGAACGAGAGCCTGGCAGACTGCGGAAGGACCGGGTTAGCCCCCTCCTGCAAGACCATCCCAACCCCAGCGGTCAGCTGCTGATCTGAACATCTTATCTGTCCATGACTTTCATCTGAATCATTGTAAGAAAACCTCATTGTATTCTTTCAGGCTGATGACAAGTTCTGGCGGGTCAAATATGACCACGAAGCGGCCAAGAAGGCCAGAAAGGCGAAGAAAGCCGCCAAGAAAGCCGCTCCCTGCAAAAAGGGGAGTAGGCCAACTGCTTCAGAGCTGATGCAATTAAGCGACAGCTCCGAGTCAGAGGTAACCCCTGAACCTGTAAGCTCTTTGTTGCGTTTATTGTTTATTTCTTGTCCACCTTACCGACACTTGTTTATCAACAGGATGACACCGGAGCCAGCAACCCGGTGGTTGAAGAGGTAATGTCACTTTCTTCCGACTCGGAGCCCTTGCCAAGGCTAAAAGTCCGAAGGGTAACCCGCAAAGTAAGCTTTTCACATCCTTTAGCTTATCAAGATCCTCTATTTATTTTGAAGCGACAGGTTCATGAGAGCCGGCGTCACACCCGGACCAACAAGGACACCGACCTCTCCTCCGGGCTACCTGACGCATCGAGGAAGTGCCGAACTGAGGTTATTTCCCACTTGTACCCTTTTCATCCGTTGGCTGGTGTTATCCGTCAGCCAGTCAATTCTTCTGACTCAAATTATCAGGAGACCTCCCCCTCTTCGGGCGACTCTATGCAGTCGAGTCTTCCGGCTTTCAAGACCGCGCCCGGGTAATGACAACCATCTCATGTTATACTTGTCTTTACTTACCCTTTTTGTGCTTAACATTTCTGTCCTTTCAGTGCCCAAGCCAAACTCACCAAGAGGGCGAAGAAAGCCAAGCCAATCGAAGAGCCGGAGTTGCCTGAGCTGGAGGCAGTAGATCAAGAACCGCCAGCTGCCTCCGCTCCCGAAGCCGCCGCTCCAAACAACAAGGCAGCTGCCGAAGCTTCTGCTAACCCGGAGGCCTCCGGCTCGGCTCAACCAGCAAATGATCCGGACGTGGTAATCACCCGGACGGAATTTGTTGAGCTGGGGAGACCTACCGCACTAGCTAAGTGCTCCGCTAAGGGGGAATTGCTGCAGCCCCACCGGGTGAACCTGGACCTCTCCGACCACACCAACCTGAGCATTGAAGAGCTCGTCTCTGGCTACATCAGCCAAGTGCACAAGAGCCGGGACGCAGAGGTTGCCATGGTGAACCAGATCCAGCAGAAATCTAAGGTATCATTCTGCTGTCCTCGTACTTACTGCATAGTTACCTTTACCATGCTAGCCCCCAAGTCGACAGCTTATGATTGAATATGTTGTAGATGTAGGTTCCGGCTTACCCAATTGAACCGGCCATTTGTAGATAGAAACGTTCAATATGCATTAGCCCCCAAGTGCCAAGTGTCTTTGCTTGGAAAACGCTTGGGACTTGAAATTTATATAGTAATTGTTCATGTCATAACCCAGAAATGTATGCAGGCTGCTGCCAAGAAGCTAGAGGCTGACATGGCTGATCTCAAGAATCAGCTGAAGATGCAAGAGATGGAGACCCGGAAGGCACATGCCAAATTTGTGTCTAGCATCGCCGCTCAAGAGAAGTTGAAGACGGAGTTTGACGCTGAGCGGAAGGCGTGGGCCGAAGAGAAGGCTGCATTGGTGAACTGGGCTGAACAGGCGGAGAAGACTCTCTCCGAGAAGACCGCCGAGCTCTCCGGCCTAAAGTGCCAGGTGTCCCAGATGGTGGCCGCAATCTTCGGTAAGTCGCCTCACCGGCTTTCCTCAAGTTTAGAATTTTTATATCTCATAATTCATCCTTGTCGGCGGCCTATCTGATTCTGGTAAACAGGTCCCAGAAGTGCCAACCTCAACCAGAGCGTGGTAACCAAGCTGAAGGCCGTGTATACCTTGGTGGAGCAGCTCTACACCGGGTCACAGCGTGCCTTAGCTGTGGTGGCCCTATCCAACGAGGTGCCGACTCACCTGGCTGAAGTCCTTCACCGACTCGCTGTACTGCCTCAACGGATCCAAGAGCTGCGACGGGCCTCTGCAAGAGCCGGAGCAATCGTCGCGCTGAGCCGGGCCAAGGCGTTCCTGCCGGAGTTAGACCTGGCAGACATCGCCCTTGGCTATCCAAGCCTGAAGGAAGACGGCTCCGCTTTCGATCAGAAGGACTTCGCAGCTTGCGTGTAGGCCGTACGCCCGGTGGCCACTCTGATTGGCAACGATACAGATCTGACTAATTATCAGCCGGGCTACGATGCAGAAAATCAGAGGATCCCTACTCCGCGCTATGAAGCCCTTAACTTGATCCCGCCGGCTTGTCAGCACACCTTCGCCCCGGAGATTGACCCGGCGGGGTTAATTGACGAGGAAGCCCAATTCGAAGCTCTCAGCGGCATCGACTGGAAGTCATCAACTTTCCAGGTCTTGGGATCAGCCGGAGGAGAAGATAGGAACGAGCCGGAGACTTAACTCAACAAGCGTCGTAACTTGGCTGGCGGCTTAGCAAACAATGCCTCACCCTTTTGGACTCAATGAGTCTTGTAATAGAGTAGGACCAATACTTTATCTTTGTCGTGCCATCGTGCACGCCTTGAATTCTGAAGTCTGTTGAAATTGTCTCCTTTATGTTTCTCCGGGTCATAACTAATCATTTGTTTTCCTTACTCTCAAAATAGCTGCCTGTAACTATCCTGCAGAGAAAGACAAATCACAAGCCCCGAGGAGGCTGACCGCCCTGAGAATCATAGGTTTTAGATAACCCGGAATATGAATCAAAAAGGATTGGTCGTCAATAATATCCTGAATACAGCCGTAATAACATACTTAGCGGCCCGCAAGCATACCTCCGGTTTAGATAACCCAGGTAGGAAGGTTGGTACCGAAATTTCGGTTTACCTGTCTTAATAACACCCATTGTGTTCAGCGAATACTGTAAACCAAAGTTAAGCCGGCAAAGTGAGACCCGGCCGTACACACTTGGAAAGAAACAGACGGAACTTGCTATAAAGCAGAGGAACTTAGGGGCTTCCGGTTCGGATACGACCAGAGACCCGGGCCAAAGGGGTTATGCTAGGATTCGAATATGATCATACAGCCCCTAGTGGGTGTGGCGACGCCAACCAAGAGGGTATCTACAGCTGTGTTCTCTTTGGTTCGAATACGACCTATGTTTGTACAGGAAGCCCCAAATGACTTGAAGAATTGTTTAACGACGCTGATTCGAATACGATCCACGTCGGTTCTCAAAGGGGTTAAACTAAGATTCAAATATGATCAAAGAAAACTCCTCAATGAGCTCGGCACTTTGCCAATCAAATGGGTATCGACAGCTGTGTTCTCTTTGGTTCGAATACGACCTATGTTTGAACAGGAAGCCCCCAAGTGACCTTATCACCTACGGCTAGATTCGAATACGATCCTAAGCCGGATCCTCCTTTAAGTTATCATGTAATCTGGCGATGAAAACAACACGTGCACATTTGGAGGAGAAAAAAGGACAGAGGTCCTGCTTTATTGCTTATCATAATATATACATGGCTTAGAGAAGTATGTAGATCATAAGGGCCGGTGGCTCAAGTGTAGTAAGGCCGAAGCTGAGCTATGTTCCACGGCCGTCGGGTCTCTTCCTCCGACTTACGTGAATCTTTGTGCTCCCAAATGTCAATGAGGTAATATGACCCGTTGTGCAAATTCTTGCTGACCACAAAGGGCCCTTCCCAAGGCGGGGATAGCTTGTGCGCCTCTGTTTGATCCTGGATGAGCCGGAGCACGAGATCACCTTCCTGAAGACCCGGGATTTAACCCGGCAGCTATGATAACGGCGCAGGTCTTGTTGGTAAATCGCTGAACGGGCTGCTGCCACATCACGCTGTTCGTCCAACAAGTCAAGAGCATCCTGGCGCGCCTGTTCATTATCCGCCTCAACGTAAGCCGCCACTCGAGGTGAGTCATGACGGATGTCACTGGGGATGACTGCTTCTGCCCCATAAACCATGAAGAAAGGCGTAAAACCTGTAGACCTGTTAGGAGTAGTGTTGATGCTCCATAACACGGAGGGCAACTCCTCCACCCAACAACCCGGCGTCCGTTGCAAAGGGACCAAAAGCCGGGGCTTGATGCCCTTCAGAATCTCCTGATTAGCTCTCTCCGCCTGACCATTGGATTGAGGATGAGCCACCGAGGAAACATCAAGTCAGATATGCTCTCGTTGACAAAACTCCTCCATGGCGCCATTGGATAAATTGGTGCCATTGTCAGTTATAATGTTGTGTGGGAAACCAAAGCGAAAGATCACCTTTTTCATAAATTGAACCGCCGTGGCTGCATCGCACTTGCTAACTGGCTCCGCTTCAACCCACTTGGTAAACTTGTCAACTGCCACCAAAAGGTGGGTCTTCTTATCCTTGGATCTTTTGAAAGGCCCAACTATATCCAGCCCCCAGACCGCAAAGGGCCAAGTAATTGGGATCATCCTCAGCTCTTGAGCCGGTACATGAGCCCGTCGCGAGAACCTTTGGCAACCATCACACTTACTGACCAAGTCCTCTGCATCAGCATGAGCCGTCAACCAATAAAAACCATGACGAAAAGCCTTGGCCACAAGAGACTTTGAGCCAGCGTGATGGCCACAATCCCCTTCATGGATCTCACGCAAGATCTCTTGCCCTTCCTCAGGGGAGACACAACGGTGAAACGCTCCCGTGACACTGCGGTGGTGCAACTCACCATGGATAACAATCATTGACTTAGCCCGCCGGGTTATTTGCCTGGCCAAAGTTTCATCCTCAGGCAACTCGCCCCGGGTCATGTAAGCCAGATAGGGCATTGTCCAGTCTGGTATGATATGGAGAGCCGCCACCAGTCGTGCCTCCTGGTCGGGGACAGCCAAGTTTTCCTCTGTAGGTAACTTAACAAAAGGATTATACAGGACATCGAGGAAAGTATTAGGCGGCACCGGCTTTCGCTAAGAGCCTAGCCGGCTTAAAGCATCAGTCGCCTCGTTCTTCCTGCGATCAATGTGCTCTACTTGGTAGCCCTGAAAGTGCCTAGCAATGGCATCAACTTCGCGGCGATAAGCCGCCATGAGAGGGTCCTTAGAGTCCCACTTGCCTGATACTTGTTGAGCCACCAAGTCTGAGTCACTGAAACTCCTAACCCGGCTCAAGATCATCTCCTTAGCCATCTGAAGACCGTGGAGCAAGGCCTCGTACTCAGCCGCATTGTTAGTGCAAGGAAACATCAATTGTAGCACATAATTGAACTTGTCACCCTGAGGGGAAGCCAATACAACTCCAGCCCCCGAGCCCTCCAACTGTCTGGACCCATCGAAGTGAATAGTCCAATATGTGTTATCCGGCTTTTGCTCGGGCACTTGTGACTCTGTCCAATCATTGATGAAATCCACCAAGGCCTGAGATTTAACAGCAGTGTGTGGCACATATTTGAGACCATGAGGTCCGAGCTCGATAGCCCACTTAGCCACTCTCCCTGTGGCCTCTCTATTCTGAATGATATCACAAAGAGGGTCAGAACTGACCACGGTTATGGGATGGCCCTGGAAATAATTCTTAAGCTTCCGGCTTGCCATGAACACACCATAAACAAGCTTCTGCCAATGTGGATACCGCTGTTTGGACTCGATAAGCACTTCACTGACATAATAAACCGGCCGCTGAACCGGATGCTCCTTACCCTCTTCCTTGCGTTCCACCACCACAGCCACATTGACGGCTCGTGTGTTCGCCGCCACGTACAGTAATAAGGGCTCCTTATCAACCGGAGCAGCAAGGACTGGGGGCTCTGCCAGCTGCTTCAAATCCTCAAAAGCGGTATTAGCTGCATCATTCCAGACAAAGTTATCAGTTTTCTTCATCAACTGGTATAATGGCATGGCCTTCTCACCCAAACGGCTTATAAACCGGCTTAAAGCAGCGATGCGACCCGCCAAGCGCTGAACATCATTTATACACGCCGGCTTAGCTAGGGAGGTGATGGCTTTGATCTTCTCCGGGTTAGCTTCAATGCCTCTATCAGAAACCAAAAAACCCAAGAGCTTGCCTGCAGGGACACCAAAGACACACTTGGCCGGGTTAAGCATCATCTTGTAGAACCAAAAATTATCAAAGGTTTCCCTTAAATCATCTATCAGGGTTTCCTCTTTTATGGACTTGACCACAATATCGTCCACATAAGCGTGAACATTGCGCCCAATCTGTTTATGAAGACAGTTCTGTACACAACGCTGGTAAGTCGCCTGTGCACACTTGAGCCCAAAGGGCATAGACACATAGCAGAAGGCTCCAAAGGGAGTGATGAACGCCGTCTTCTCCTGGTCCTTAACTGCCATTTTAATCTGATGATATCCGGAATAAGCCTCCAAGAAACTTAAGTGCGCACAACCTGTCGTAGCATCAATAATTTGATCAATACGGGGGAGGGCAAAAGGATCAGCCGGACATGCCTTGTTTAAGTCCGTATAATCCACACACATCCGCCAAGTGCCGTTCTTCTTGAGCACGAGCACCGGGTTAGCCAACCACTCCGGGTGAAAGACTTCAACAATAAACTCGGCCGCCAAGAGCCGGGCCACCTCTTCACCAATAGCTTTCCGCCGCTCCTCATTGAACCGCCGAAGGAACTGCCTGACCGGCTTAAATTTCGGATCAACATTGAGAGTGTGCTCAGCGAGTTCTCTAGGTACACCTGGCATGTCCGAAGGTTTCCATGCGAAGATGTCCCTATTCTCACGGATGAACTCGATGAGCGTGCTTTCCTATTTTGGATCCAGGTTAGCACTGATGCTAAACTGCTGAGATGAATCTCCTGGAGTGAAATCAACGAGTTTAGTCTCATCATCCGACTTAAATTTCATTGCCGGCTCATGCTCCGTAGTCGGCTTTTTCAAAGAGGTCATATCAGTGGGGTCAACATTGTCCTTGTAAAACTTCAATTCCTCTGTTGCGCAAACAGATTCTGCATAAGCTGCATCGCCTTCCTCACATTCCAAGGCCACCTTCCGGCTGCCGTGAACCGTAATGGTCCCATTATGACCCGGCATCTTGAGCTGTAAGTAAACATAACACGGCCGTGCAATGAATTTGGCGTAAGCCGGCCGCCCAAATATAGCATGATACGAACTTCTTATCTTGACCACCACAAAAGTCAATTTTCCACCCTGTAGTTGTTTTCATCTCCGAAGGCCACTTCCAACTCGATCTTGCCGACTGGATAAGCCGACTTACCAGGTACCACACCATGGAAGACAGTGTTTGACTGGCTGAGGTTCTTATCAACCAATCCCATACGGCGAAAAGTCTCATAATAGAAGATGTTGATGCTGCTGCCTCCATCCATGAGCACCTTAGTGAACTTATATCCTCCCACCTGAGGAGCCACCACTAAGGCCAAGTGACCCGGATTGTCTACCCGGGGAGGGTGATCCTCTCTACTCCACACTATAGGCTGCTCAGACCACCGCAAGTAGCGTGGAACCGCCGGCTCGACAGCATTCACGGCCCTCTTATGAAGCTTCTGGTCTCGCTTACAAAGACTGGTGGTGAATACATGGTACTGTCCACGCTAAGCTGCTTGGGATTGGTCTGATAACCCCCCTGCTGCTGTTGGTGACCCTGGCCAGACTGCTGATTAAAGCCCCCTTGACGTTCAGAGGATTGGAATTTGAGCCGCCGCCCGGGCCATGAAAACCGCCGGCGCCTGAGCCGCCGCCCGGGCCATTGTAATTCTTAAAGGCCTTCATGATTGCACAGTCCTTCCATAGATGAGTCGCTGGCTTCTCTCTAGAGCCATGCCTTGGACAAGGCTCATTCAACAGCTGCTCCAGCGTCGGGCCTGACCCGCCGCCTCGGGGAGGGGGCATCCCCTTACGTCGCTGGTTATTCCCTTGTGAGCTGGCGTTGGCCACAAACTCTAGGCTGCCGCCGGCCTTGCGCTTCCCTCCTCCTTGGTTCCCCGGGTTATGCTGGGGACCCTTGCCATTGCCGTTCTTCTTTCCCTTCCCTTTCCTTTCATCATCTGAAGTGGGGTCCTTGGTACCATCAGAATCGGCGTACTTGACAAGAGCCGCCATCAGTGTACCCATATCATTGCAGTCTCGCTTAAGCCGCCCGAGATTCATCTTTAGGGGCACAAAACGACAATTCTGCTCCAACATTAAGACTGCAGAGCCGGCATCCATCTTATCCGAGGAGTGTATTACCTCCTTAACCCAGCGAACCCAATGTGTCGTAGACTCCCCTTCCTGCTGCTTGCAGTTAGTCAAATCCACAATTGACATAGATTGCCTATAGGTATCCTTGAAGTTTTGGATGAACCGGGCTTTCAGCTCAGCCCAAGACCCAATGGAATTTGGCGGTAGCCCTTTCAACCAAGTGCGGGCAGTCCCATCCAACATCATGGTAAAATACTTAGCCATGGCCGCCTCACTGACCTCCAGCAGCTCCATAGCCATCTCATAACTCTTGATCCAGGCTGCAAGTTGTAAGTCTGCTGTGTAATTAGGCACCTTCCTAGGGCCTTTGAAGTCCTTGGGTAGACGCTCATTGCGGATAGCTGGCACTAAACAAGGGACACCCCCAGTCCTGGTAGGGATACCCACGTCGACGGAAGTCGTCGGATAAGCCGGGGGGGTCTGGTAAGCCGTCAATTGAGGCACCTGCTCCGCCTCTTGCTGCGCTCTATCCTGGTCTGCTGCGTGAAAGGCTCCGTTATGAACCGGGCCATGGCCAGGGGGCGGGTCATGGCGTCGGACGTTACTTGAACCGGTCGCTGAGACCATGTGTCTGCTGTAACTCGGGCTCCGGCCCGGACGAGGGGTCGAGTGGATCCTGTCTGGGCTGTAGGAATACGCCTCTTGCTGCGCCAGTGCTGTCTAAAGGAGTTCCCTGACCCGACGGGTTTCAATAGCCGTCGGAGAGTCGCCGTCAACTGGGAGAGCCGCCAGCCGTGCCGCCGCGGTGACCATGTTCTCCAGCGGGTTATTATAATGACCCGGGGGTATTGGTACGTATTGAGGCGGGGCAGGGGGCACCTGGGGAGGCCCCATCACTTGTGGCCGAATCGGGGTCCCAGACCCGGGCACTATGACCCCTGACGGGTTACTAGACCCTGCACCTAGCGTGTTGAAGAGGTTTCGCGGATCGTAAACCAGAGGGAGTCGAGATTGGGCCTTTTGATGCCTCCTTCTCAGGACCTCATTGGACGCGTTTTGATCCATCGTTAGCCGGAAGGAATGCACTTGAATCAACTGGGTTTGGGCGTCGAGAGCCGCCCGTTCCGCAGCCATCCTGATCCCCTCTGCTGCCAGATCCTCCTTGGCTTTCACTAGATCCAATTTTAACTATGCCACCTCCGCATCATGCTGAGCTTGATCTGCCAGGTCAACCGTAGCGGTTAACAGCGCCGTCATCTTGTCCGTCAGATCCATTAGTACCTGAGCCGGAGAAGGCACCGGGTTTCCCGCTCCAGCAGCGGGGTTCTGAACAGGCTGCGCACCGGCCATAAAGACTCCAACCTGACTTGGCGGCTCAAACGGGTCCGGAATACTGTCACCATCGGAACAACCCATGAGCCTGCCATCTTGGAGTTGATACAACGAGTTTGACTCATCGGTGGACGACTCGCCGTCAGATCGGGCGGCCGCCTCATCACCAGATCCAGATTGATCAAAGGGCCCTCCATGGATATATCCCAGAAAAGCGTGCCGTAAAGCAGGCCGGGCCCGGGCGGGTCGTGCACGCTGAGCCGTCTCGACGAGATCGGCGCAGAGACCCGGCTCAGGGCCCGGCTCACCAATCTTGCCAATGAAAACATGAATTCCGCCGAAGGGGACCCGGTACCCGTACTCAATTGAGCCGGCGTCGGGGCCCCAGTTAGCATTGTCGATGTAGAGCTTGTCGCGACGACTCTTGGTCATCCGGCCCACAGCGTATCCCTTGAGCCCTTCGAAGCCTCCCTTCAAGAACTCAAATCCACCGTGCGCTGGCCCCACGGTGGGCGCCAACTATCGTGGAATTGTCACGGCAGGTGTCCTCGAGCTAGGACTTAGTCGTGGAGCCATCGCAGCTAGGAAGCTTGAAGGGGTTAATGCGGGACAAGGAACACGAGGGTTTATACTGGTTCGGCCCCTTACGGTGAAGGTAAAAGCCTACGTCCAGTTTGATGTGGTATTGATTAGGGTTACGATCACCAGGGAGCAAAACTGTTATGCCCGGCTCTCGATGAGATTGTTCTCTGCCTTAAACTGCTGCCGGGTCATCCCTTTATATAGGGAGGCTGACGCCCTGCAGCTCTCAGAGTCCCGGCCGGCTTATAAGAGTGTCCGGCTCGGACTCTCAACTATTCTTGCCTTACACTACAAGTTCTACCATAACAATGATTGCACTATGGGCCTTAAGCCATATCCGGGTCTTAAGCCCATCTTTGGCCCACCGTCTTCAAGCTTGGCGCCAGACTTCTGGCAATGACCATATGAGTAACCCGGCCCCTCCTGGCGGGTGAATCTAAGGTCTATATCCTCAACAATTTCCATTACAACTTTACATGGTCACTTGGAGGTTGATCCGGCTTATGATTGTATTCGAATCTAGCCGTTAACAATATGATCACTTGGGGGCTTCTTGTTCAAACATAGGTCGTATTCGAACCAAAGAGAACATAGCTGTCGATACCCACTTGATTGGCAAACTGCCGAGCTCATTGGGGAGTTTTTCTTGATCATATTTGAATCATAGTTCAACCCCCTTTGGGAACCGACGTGGATCGTATTCGAATCAGCATCGTTAAACAACTCTCAAGGTCATTTGGGGGCTTCCTGTTCAAACATAGGTCGTATTCGAACCAAAGAGAACATAGCTGTCGGTACCCTCTTGATCGGCAACGCCAAAGGCACTGGGGGCTATATGATCGCATTCGAATCTTAGCTTAACCCCTTTGGGATGGCTCTCTGGTCGTATTCGAATCAGAAGCCCCTAAGTTTTTGATCTTTTGGTTTGCAACCAGTTCTTTTGATCATATCAAAAGTGTGCAAGGGTGGTTCTTATTCCACCGGCTTAACTTTGATTAATAATGTTGATAGCACACAATAAGCATTATAGGTGCTGGTGAACCGGAGTTGAGTTCTCAACCTCATTATTTGGGTTACATAAACTGGAAGTGTACTTGAAGGCTTGCATGTATGCTATTATGGTTATCTCGAAGATATAATTGAGAGCCGGTCTTTATGACCTTGGTTCATATTCCGGGTTATATGTAAAATATATGACTCTCCATGCGGTAAGCCGCCTAGAGACTTGTGATTTGTTTTCTATGCAGGACAATTAAAGACAGCTCTTTAAGCTTACGAAAAGCAAATGATCAAACATAACCCGGAGGAATATAAAAGAGCAGCTTCAACAGAGTTAAGCGCTGCACACATGCACGATGGCACGACAAAATTAAGTGTTTGTCCTACTCTATTACAGGACTCCCCGAGTCCAAAAGGTGAGGCATTGTTTTTAAGGCATAACCATGAGCCGCCTAAGAAATTAAAGTGCTTGTTGGGTTGAAGCTTCCGGCTCATCCCTCTCTGCTCCTCCGGCTATTTCCATGACCTGGAAGGTTGATGATTTCCAGTCAATGCCGCTCAAAGCTTCAAATTGAGCCACATCATCAATTAACCCGGCCGGGTCAACTTCAGGGGCGAAGGTATGCTTACGAGTTGGAGGAATCAGGCTGACTGCCTCATAGCGTGGTGTTGGGATTCTCTGATTCTCCGCGTCATAGCCTGGCTGATATTTGGTAAGATCTGTGTCATTGCCAATCAAAGTGGCCACAGGGCGTACGCTTTTCACACAGGCGGCGAAGTCCTTCTGGTCAAAGGGGGTGTCGTCTTCCTTCAAGCTAGGATACCCAAGGGCGATGTCGGTTGGGTCTAACTCCGGGAGAAACGCCTTGGCCCGGCTTAGAGCGGCTATGGCTCCGGCTCTTGCAGAAGCCTGTCTCAACTCTTGGAAGCATTGAGGAAGTACGGCAAGCCGCCTGAGTACATCTGCCAGGTGAGTGGGAACTTCATTGGACAAAGCCACAACGGCTAAAGCACGTTGTGACCCGGTGTAGAGTTGCTCCACCAAGGTGTAAACCGCTTTCAGCTTGGTCAGCACGTTCTGATTGAGATTGGAACTTCTGGGACCTGCATAACAAAGTCAGAGACCATCTGAGATACATGGCGTTTTAAGCCGGAGAGTTCGGCGGTTCTTTCAGTAAGAGCAGCCTCCGCTTGTTCGGCCCGGCTGAGCAAGGCAGTCTTCTCATCCGCCCAGGCTTTTCTTTCTGCTTCAAATTTTTTCTTCAGTTTTTCTTGTGCAGAGACACTGAATTCAAATTTGGAATTGGCCTTTTGGGTCTCATTTTCCTGAGTCTTCAGGCGGTTCTTTAGATCAGACATTTCCGATTCAAATTTCTTACAGGTGGCCTGTACAAATTCCGGGTTACAGTTAAGGTGATTATAATGCAATATTAAGTCCCAAGCACTTTGCAAGCAAAGACAGTTGGCACTTGGGGACTAATGTATGCTGAAAGGCTCTAGCTACAGTGCCGGTTCATGAAAGTAAGTCCCAATCACTTTGCAGGCAAAGATACTCGGCACTTGGGGGCTAATGTATAAACTTGATCAAGTACTTGATTAACATAAGGTAAGGACCGGTTCAACTATGCTGTCTAACCCGGCCCTTGAGTGTTACCAGGTAAGCCGGTTTTCTTGCAGTGATTACTAAGCCGGTATTAAGTCTACAACATATTTCATCATAAGTAATAGACTTGGGGGCTGGCATGGTAAGGATGACTATGGAGTAAGCAAGAGCGTCGTACCTCAGACTTTTGCTGTATTTGCTTCACCATGTCAATTTCCAGGTCCCGGCTGTTGTGCACTTGATTAACATAGCTGGAGACAATATCTCCAATGCTCAAATTAGCATAGTTAGTGATATCCAGCCTGGCCCTGCGGCACTCCAGCAGTTCTTCCTTGGCAGAGCATCTAGCTAGCACAGTGGGTCTTCCCGGCTCGACAAACTCTGTCCGGGTGATTACAACGTCCGGGTCATCGGCCGGTTGAGCCGGGCTGGGGATCTCCGGGTTATCAGAACCCTCCATGACTTGCTCTTCAGATGGAGCGGTGGTTTCAGGAGCTGAGGCAGACGGCGGCTCATGAGCAGAAGCCTCCGGTTCAGTTAGGACCGACCTTTCGGCCGGCTTATTTTTCTTCGCCCTCTTGCTGGGCTTTACTTGTACACTGAAAGTCAAAGAGTTAGTGCAAAAACATGAGTAAGATAAGCACAAAGTAAGCTGATCATTATTACCCGGGGGCGGTCTTGAAGGCCGGCAAGCTAGACTGCATTGAGTCGCCGGAGGAAGGTGAAGTTCCCTGGTAGTTTGAATCAGAAGAATTGAGTGGTTGACGAGTGACGCCCGCCAAAGGATGAAAAGGATATAAGTCGGAGATAACCTCGTCCGGCGCTTCCTTGTTGCTTTGGGTAAGCCGGACGAGAGGTCTACGTCTTTGCAGGTCCGGGTCTGCCTCCGGCTCTCATAAATCTATCGCTTCAAAATAAATTGAGGATCTTGATAAGCTAAAGGATGTGAAAATCTTACTTTCCGGGTTACTCTTCGAACTTTCCGTCTCGGCAAAGGCTCGGAGTCGGATGAAATCATAGTTACCTCTTCATTCACCTCATGACTTGTTCCAGTATCCTCCTGCTGATAATCCGTGTCAATAAGATGGTTAAAAAAAAGGAGCCTAAAGAGTCAAGAACTACCTCTGACTCGGAGGTGTCATCCAGACGAAGCAGGTCCGAGGCGCTAGGTTTACTCCCCTTCTTACGGGGAGCGGCTTTCCTGGCGGCTTTTTTGACTTTCCTGGCCTTTTTGGCAGCTTCATGGTCATACTTGACCTTCCATAATTTATCATTAGCCTGTAAAATACAACAAAGATTAGTAAGCTAAGACGAAATCGTTAAAATGAAGGGAGAAGCACTCAGGTCAATGGTTTACCGCAGGAGCCGGGTTAGTCTTGCAGAAAGGGCTTAAGCCCACTCTCCCGCAATCTGCCAGGCTCTCGTTCAGAAGCGACTTGGTTGTATCATCAATAACGTCTTCAGGTAGGTCCTCTAGGCTATGCCGTAGAGGATCATCTTTCCGGCCTGTGTACTCACACATCAAGCTGGGGCGGCGGCTTAAAGGAATCACCCGCCAGGCAACCCAGACCCGGACCAGATCAATACTATTTAAGCCGTTCCCCAGAAGAGATTTGATTTTGTTGATGGTGGGTGTAAGTGGTTGACGTTCAGCTTGAGATAATTTGTCTGGCAAGGGGTGACATGATTATCCAGCTGCAGAGGTGCCTTGATTTTCGGGACAGTTATTAAGATAAGGATCCGTTGACATACGTTGGACGGAACGTGTATTAATGGCGGATGACGTCATGGCGGGTTACCAAGAATCCAGAAGATGACGTCATGGCGAGTTACAATTTTTGCGTAAACAAAAGTGGGAAGATTTTCTCTTAAGGTATGGAAGATTGACATGAACCGGTTCAAATCAATCTGGGGCCTAATGTTGAGGATATAGCTACTGGTGTAACCCGCCGTAGATGGGCCGGGTTACGTTGCGACAGCTCTTCGCTCCAGAAGCCCATGGACAAGTTAAGGATGGCGGTTTAGTAATAGGTCTCAGGCCCAGAGCCGGCTTAAGGCCCGTAGTGGTAAACCGCCGTTGTGGCATGACTTGTAGTGTAAGGCAAGAATAGTTAAGAGTCCGAGCCAGACACAGTTTATGAGCCGGCCGGGATTTTGAGAGCCGCTGAGCGTTAACCTTTCTATATAAAGGGACGACCCGGCGGCGGTTCAGGACAAGTAAGATCAGATCGATAGCCAAGCAGAGCGGTTTAGCTCCTGGTCATCGAAACCCTAAGCAATACCACCTCAACTGGACGTAGGCTTTTACCTTCAACGTAAGGGGCCGAACCAGTATAATCTCCGTGTCCTTTGTCCCGTTTAACCCCTTTAAGCTTCCTAGCGGCGATGGCTCCATGACTAAGTCCTTGCTCGAGGACATCTGCCGTGACAATTCCACGACAGGTGTGTTGTGCTGAGCCCGCAGCAGAACTATGTTATGTTTCTTCTCGTTACTTTAACTCTTCAGTATGTACATACTACTAGTATTTCTTTAATAGAATTTAGCACCCCAATTAACCACGTGCTAGCTTTTTTAATAGTACTATATGCATAATTTGGCGACGAGAGCTCTCTATATGTACCACCTTTTTTTCAATTTCAATTTTTGCTCCATGGCGCAATCCATCGATAGTACTACTGTACAAAAGTATACATTTTCAAAAGGCTAGAGTACTGTTCATCACATATATAGCCAGTTAAATTCTCAACTTAGAACGACGTGCATGACATGTAGTCAAGCAATACGGAGGAAGTATAGTTAAAATGAGGTGATTTTACCAAGCGATCGGCGGGGGAGCATGGCCTGTCATGCGGTCCCACGTGTCATGATGTACCAAGGCGATGCGCGTGTCCCTCTTGAGGCAGAAGAAATACTACGTGGTTTGAGATGATGGCGAACCAAAGTGTGAAATAATGGTTGCTTCATCCGTCTGGGAAGGTGCGGCATTGTGATTTGACGTCTCATTGCTCATTACTACTACTGGGATGGTACGAGTGGGGTGCGTCCCCCCTGCTGTTCTGCATTGTTATTTGGTGCTTAATACGTCGACCCGGTTGCTATATGTCCCACATGTCGGCGATAGGAAGTATAGAATTCATGAAAGGGAGCGTCGACGGAGGAGTATACTACAGAATTCATGAAAGGGAGCGACTTAGTTTTGGAAAAATCTGTTTTTACGGAGTACGTACCCACTAGGGTTTATAGGGCTCATCTAAAAAACATTCGTTTTTCCGTTTGATAAGTCTCAATTCTACTATACTAGTAGTAGTACCATTACATCTTGGATTTCGAGGTGCGTTAGATCACCCGACGCAACAGTGTCAAGAGGAAACTAACCAATGCATGTACAAGTTCATGGAAATTTAGTGGTCATTCAGGCATTCGTTCTAATTAATGCCTCGGTAAACATAACTACTTGAGAAAAACGAGTGTACTATTTACTTGTGCAAACTATGAAATTAATTCGACCCCTCACCGTCTACCTTGGTTGGAGAGATTTTGAAATTGAGCCATAAACTGGAAAGGAGGGAGTAGTAACTTTTGTCTCGATTACTATTTGTGGCCTTGTATAGATGCAAAATGTATTTTTTATAGTGGCCTTGTATAAGTAAATGGAGGGAGTACTAACCAAAGTACGTAGTAGGGACGAGGAGTAAACGGAGGGAGTAGTAAAATTTTCTACTCGTGCTGCAAGCCACCGCGCGCGTGGGCGAGGGAGCGGGCGTAAAGGCGTACAGTAGTAGTAGTACTACTACTCGTAAGCAAGCTTCACCTCATCCTGCGAGCCATCGCGCCCGTGGGCGGGTGAGACGGTGTACAAAGCAAGCTTCTCCTCGTTCTGCGAGTTGACGGGACACATCAAAAGTACTCCAGTGTATAGAGCCTTGCCTCTAAGGTAGGCCCCACATGGTTTGCCTCTTTTTTTAATTCAACATAACGCGTCAAGTCGCAATTTGTTTGTTCACCCGTGGTAGACGATCCTCCCTCCACCAAGTGGACAACCAGTACACGTGCCAAATTACCACGTGGCCTGACTTTTTCGTACAGAAATGAGCTCCACCGTGTACCCGCGCGGGTGTGGTTGGGAAGGAGACGGGAGTACGTGCGCCCTGCGTGCACCTCTTCTCTTCGTGCACGTCCCCCACCTATGTCGGTGTGTGTGAGAGAGATACAAACCTAGACATAATGCGCCGTCCATTCCCATGCCTCCGCCCAGTCCGACCACTAGTCACCACCACGCCCCACTCCTCCTCACCTTATCTCTCATCTTTCTCCCTCCATTTTTATATACAAGAGGCCACTATCAAAATTACAATTTGCAGATATATAAGGCCAGTAACACTAATCGATGCAATATTAATGGTGTTTGCCTCGTGGTACTAGCAAAGGAGGACATTAATTATCCCTTGCATACATGCGGGAGTTTGTAAAAAAATGCATCTTGATGTTCCGTGTAATGCACGGGCATCTTGCTAGTCCGTGAAAACAACACATGGCAAAATTCCATGGCGAACGAGGGATTTGAATCTGTTGGGAGGGGCTGTTTGGATATTGCCCGGGGTAGCCAGAATATTGGCGACCCTTTTGTCCACCAGTGCCTTTGCCACCGATGACCGAGGAATGGCTCGGGTGCTCATGATGTCATGCATCCTCCAGCGCGCACGTTGGAGACGAGCTCGCACGAGCTGTGTTTTTTTGTCCCACAACGCCGCCCGAGACTGACCAGCGACCTGCAAATTACGCCATCCAACCGTAGCCGCACACATTATGACAGCAACTCAACCAACTAGACGAAATTCACGCAAACACGTAGACAAACTGATATTTCATATAAACAACGACGGAAATCATATAAAATACCGGATTTTCATGCAAACATGACAGATTTCATTACATTCAAATGAACTACGCGGTGCTAGTTCTGGACAGCACAGGTATATAATACCTGGCCTAAATGGTCGCCCGCCGATCGATTTGTGTTCCTCATGTCCGACAGCATGATCACCGGACTGCCGGGAGCCCCGGAGGTATATGCTTCAGCGCAAAGGACGGCTCACTTTCCCACTGCCCAACTGATATCATTGGCTGGTGCCGAAGATGATGGTGGCTGGCACCGGTTCGAGTTCATCACCGGCCACTACTTCGCCATGGCCGGCACCGGCTCGAGTTCATCCTAACATTCCCCTCTTCCGTGGAGCCCATGCGGGGTCGACGAACGTCCTCGCAATAGAAGGATCCGGCAAGACACCTACTGTGTACACCGGCGTCGCCTCCGCGGTGGCCTTCATGGGACCCAAGCGGCGGCGGCCTCCCGTGTTCTACTTCTCCTCGATGATGGCGGCGGACGCGGAGGCGCTGGCCACCGACTCGTCGCTCTCTGCGCACCCGGCTTCTGTCGCTGCTTGCATGGCACGGCCGCCGGCATGGGAGTCTCGGCCACAGAAACGGGAGACGCGGTACGAGGTGGCGGCGTGGACAGTAGCAACGACGCCCGTGCGCCGCTCCTCGTCGAGCTGGCCTGGAGCGGCGAGTTGCTGAACAGCGCGCCGGCTTGGGGCGGCATCTGGCTCCGTCGGGCGAGGGGAGGGAGGTGGATCAGCGAGCTGCATAGCTCGTATCCGGTGGGCTACCCAGCCGGCTTGGATGCGGAATAACTACTCTTCGTAAGCCATTGTAAGAGTGGACAAAATGGTGGAGGAGATAGGGGCGCGGCGAAGGTGTGCGATTCTTGGCCGGCGTTTGGCCTCGTTTAAATAGGAGATTAAATAGACGGCGGACGGGAGGAGCTCGGCCGGCGTTGCGTTTAACGCCGACCCGGTCATGAACGGACGTGTGTCCAGAGTGGGTTTCTCGGCTTCCACACGGGCGGGTTCCATGGAGGCGTTTGAATGCGGCACGGAGGCGTGTTCAGCCGGGCGTGCCGCGAGTGGCGCCCTCGACTCTGACCTAGGACACCGCGCCGTTCTTCCACTGACGTGTGGGCTCTTTGGGTGCCTGGCCTGCATGTCAGTGACCCAACGCAGGCAGCGCACAGCAGAGCAACCTTTGGTGGGCCAGGGCGGTCAGAAGCGGGCATTTCATAAACCGATGATTGTTCATTGAGTGTGACGTCATCTTTTTCATGTAGATAAGCCTACTATGTTGATAGCCCGTTCGATACGTTGTGATTCATAAAGACCGCTGCAAACATCAATGTTCTGCTTATCACAGATAAGATTGATTAATACCCGTAACTATCCATGTCCTTAACAAAGGGTGCATGCACGTATAGGTTGAGCGTGTGTCTTGCATCGTGTGCTGTGTGCCTGCAGGCGTGCGAGTGTTGCGTGTGTGCGAGGGTACGTTTCAGTGTTGCATGCATGGGTGCGTACGTGCGTGTGTTCGTGAGTGCGTGTGTACGTGTCAGTGTTGCATGCCAGCATGTGTGCATGTGTACATGTCAGTGTTGCACGCCTACATGCGTGCGTGTCTTGCGGGCGTGCATGTGTACGTGCGGGGTGAGGCTACACGTCAGTCGACTGACTTTTTCATCTCTGGTCATTAGATTTTCCAGCCGTTGGATACGAAATCAAGGGCCTCCAGTTTATCATCAAACTCCACCCCCCTGAGCCGCCAGCCCCCGCCGCCCGCGGCCGGCTAGCCCCCCCGAAACCACTCCCCACCGCCAGTCCGCCGCCGCACCGGCCATCCCTCTAGCCCCCCCCCCCCGCCAAGCTTTTTCTCCGGGGATCCCCACCCCACTGCCCAATGAACGCTCCCCAACCGCCGGTGACTGCCAACCAGAGGTCTCACGACTTTGAATACCCACCGACCACTAATTTATTACCATTTCTGTCCTTCATATACGCGCTGATGGGTGGGCCCTATGGTAATGTGCGCTGTTGAAAGTGGACAGTTTGACTGGTCAATTGATCGTGTTATCAACGAATTATGGAGCTGTATGGTGAGCCAGTGACCGTATGATCACCCTAAAATGTACTCCTATTTTATTAACACAGTACAGACTCAAACTACCATTTCTTTCTTTCATATACGGGCTGACAGATGGGCCCCACGGTTACGCGCCATGATGGTGCAACACTAGTTGCGCCACGTGGAACATTTGACTGGTCACACTAGTACAAAACAGGGCTTTCGTCACAGGGCAATTTTCAAATTAGTCCCGGTTCAGTCACGAACCGGGACTAATGTGAGCATTGGTCCCGGTTCGTGCGGCTAAGGCATTAGTCCCGGTTCACCTGGGCCCTTTAGTCCCGGTTGGTGCCAGGAACCGGTACTAAAGGGTGCGATGCCCATTAGTACCGGTTGGTGGCACCAACCGGGACTAAAGGTCTAACCTTTAGTACCGGTTGGTGCCACCAACCGGTACTAATGGGCTTTGAGGCATTAGTACCGGTTCATGGCACGAACCGGTACTAAAGGGCCCATTTTCAAACTCTACCCCCCCCCCCCCCCCCGTGGACCGCCTTTTCAGTTTTAGAAAAAACAAAAGAAAATGATGGAAATGTCAAAAAAATAAAATAAAATAAGTTTCCCATGTGATATGTGGTCTAGTTGTTGGGAAAATTAACAAATATGAATTTCGACTTTGTTTGCAAAATCTCTGTGGAATTTCTTAAAATGGGCATAACTTTTGGATACGAACTCGGATGAAAAAGTTTTTTATATGAAAAATCATGTACTCGAAAAGTTACATCCGAATTTAACCGGGGAAACCCCGTTAAACATTTTCAAAATCCTCAAAAACCTAACAGAAAAAAAGATACGGGGCTTTTAAGATCTTGAGAGGCAAAAAAATTCAAAAAATTTCAAATTGTGGTCAAACTGTGGTCAAACAATGGTCAAACTAATTATTCTAGAATAATAGTGTTACTAAATAATTATTTCAGTTTTTTTGAATTTTGGTCAAATCTGGTCAAACTGTGGTCAAACAGTGGTCAAACAATGGTCAAACAATGGTCAAACTAATTATTCCAGAAATATTAGTGTTACTAAATAATTATTGTTTTTTAAAACAATAGTTTCAAACTCAAACAGTGAAATGTGTCACTTCATGCTCAAGCTAAATTCCTGAGGGTTAATAGAATTGACATCTTACTATTGTCAGGAAAACAACAAGTGCAGACTTGGAAACGAGGGAGAATAGAACCCGAAAGTTAAGTGTGCTCAGCCTGGAGTAGTGAGAGGATGGGAGACCGTCCGGGAAGTTAGATGATTTGGAATGATGAGGGGTGATTAGAGATTAGAGGATAAATTGAGCAGTGATGAGGGGTGGTGATTAGAGATTAAAATAATTCAGAAATTTGAAAATATAAAAAATTAAAAAAAGTCGCAATTTTTTTTTTCAAAACAAAATATCATAAAATTTCCTTTATTCCCGGTTGGTAACACCAACCGGGCCTAAAGGTGGAGCTCCAGGCTGCGTCCACGTGGACAGCCTTTAGTCCCGGTTCGTGTAAGAACCGAGACTAAAGGGGGGAGGCATTAGTAACGACCCTTTAGTCCCGGTTCAAAAGCCGGGACTAAAGGCCCTTACCAACCGGGACAAATGCCCCCTTTTCTACTAGTGTCAATTGATTGTGTCATCAACAAAATACGGTGTTGTACGGGTGAGCCAGTGACCATATAATCATGATATGTATTTGTTTAACATGGTACAGACGCAAGGGCTCATATATACGCGCAAGCACTCACCGCTATAAGCGCACACACGCGAACCCTACCCCTATGAGCACCTTCGAGAAAGTGGGCCAGCATATATGATCTCGAGATTTTACAAAGTCACCATAGGTGCCTCGTAGTCGAGTGGAACGTCTCCTCCCACTGAACGTACATCGCTGGAAAATACTGAAATTAACACAAGATAAATGCGAGCACCGGGACATTAACCTTGGTGGGCTCGAGAAACCACTGTCCTCAAACCATCCAACCACATGTTGGTTAGCACGACAAAATGTATGTGGTGACCGTGATGAGCTTATTCTGAAGTCCAGTGACCATATCGTGCTTTCACTTCAAATACAATGACCGTAAGTGTCGTCAACAACATACGGAGCACGCATCAAATGCAAAGTCCGTCAGTGTCATCAACAAAATATGGAGACGTATCGTGAGCTAGATACCGTTGTACTATTGTATATGCTTATTTTCTTAGTGGACGATTGCGTGTGTGGTGTGGTGGGCACATCATTTCTAGTTGTGGTGGGTCAACATGAAGACTCATGGGTCGGTTCCATCCTGTGCCACATATAGGTTGGACCGAGACGTGTTATACGAAGACCCATGTGGAGGTCTCGGCGTACAACACGAAGCTACCAGAGTCGCGGAGTACTCTATCCCCACTGGTGATAAGCCGACTATATATGATTTGTAACCCTAGGCCCTTAGTATGTTATACAAGCTTGGGGCTAGTTCGTCGATAGTATACACACACGCACAATGCATGGTATTCACGTGTACTTTGTACACACCCCTATCACTAATATACAGTACCAGGAGTAGGCTCTTTCTTCAACTCCAAGGGTCCGATCCGAACTAGGGTAAAACTTTGCCTCGTATTACCATCCAGCCTAACAGCCAGGGGTATCCTACCGAATGATATGATGAAATCATATCTGCCAACTACTAAGAGAGAGGTGTATCGGGGGGGCAATGTGTGCGAGAGAGGCCTAAAGATAATGTGCGTGCGGGAGACACGTAGGCACATATTTGTGCGTATAGAGGGCTAGTAGAGACCGTGCCTGTGTATATATGCATGTGAGAGAAATAGTGTTTTCCAACTGAGATTAGTGAAAAGAGTGGTAGATAGTAGTTAGAAAGAGAGAGAGAGAGAAACAGAGAGAGCATGTGCGTGAGACACCCCGACACCCTGAGAGAGATTGTGAGCATGTGTGAAAGAGAAATGCCGATGCATATAAAGTGTGTGCACTTATGCGTTAGATAGAGAGATATATAACGCGTTTGTGAGAACGAGGCGAGGCATAGTGCATCTACGTGTAAAAGGCGGTTCTACGCATTAAATTAAAATATAAATGGCATTATTATTTTTGGATGAGATCATTAATTTTGCAAATTGCGTATGGACGAAAATCGGTCTATCAGACACCCATACTCTATTGAATTCTAGCATGTGCATGTGTTTATTTCATATTATCGATCCATAGAGTGAGAGCGGTTTGAAATACAGGCAATGGATGCTTTCGCAATTCATATAAAAACATTAATTAGTGCACTCCATGTTGTTAGTGTGAAGCACTTTATACATTTGTCACTTGCATGGATACATTCCAAATTGCTAGCTATGAAATAGAATACATGTCGAATTCAACATAAAGGGGGTTTCGAAGATTCGAATTCATATGAAGTGCATTCATCTATTTGAACCCGAGATAATGGCATTTGTAAATCAGATGTAAAAGGGGGCATCAATCTTTGTTGTGAGTTTGAACATGCTATATATATTCATACGCATATCTAACTTTTTTTTTGCAACCAAGGAGATTATATCTGGAACCATGCATGAACTGAGGTAAGTTGCATTTTTTTAATATATACTCATGTACAATGTATATTCAAATGTACCCCCTCCATTCCAAAATAATCGTAGCTTTAGGATTTTAAAGAGTAAAGATTTGTGAAGTTTGACAAATCCTGAAAGTTCAATTCAAGAGAACCGAAAACGTTAATGCTTCTGCTCCGAAATATTGAACGAAGCGCCAAATAGGCCTCTGGTCACCCGAAACCGCGCGAGACTAATGTTTTGGTGGTAGGAAATTACTGTCCTGACTCTGGCCCGTGTAGCCTATCGGCCCGATGTCCAAAGGTCTAAACCATGGTAGGTTTGTAACTTCACCAAGACGCCAGTCTCAACCGCCTCCGAGAAGCATTCAGACGTCGTGGGCGCCTACCCATGCGCTCGGCCGAAATCTATGCCGCCCACATTTGGGACACCTGACATGACTGTCCTACCCCCAACCCGCAATATGTCCGACATTTTAGATCGGGGCAAAGTTTCTAACTTTCCCCAAATTTCAAACAAGCGCGTCTCAAACCGAAACATTGTTCCCCCTTAGTTCCCCGCCTCCCTCTGTTTCCCCATTCGTACTCCGTGGGCGCGAAAACGCCCTCTCCACCAGCCGCGAAACCCCAGCCTCCTCCGTCCTCCACCCCATAGCGGCCAATCCACCGCCGCCCTCCTCCATCACGCTGGAGCCGGTACCCCGACGTCATCGTCCAACGCAACCGCAACGCCCTCAAGGACTTAGCAGCTGAAGCCGAGGCAGAGCTGCCTCCATGACGCCGACACCGACGTGTGCCGTACCAGAACCACTCCGACCACGCCATCATGCGCCTCACTGCTGCGGCTCTACTGTCGCAACCGTCCACTGCACCGGAGCTGTTCCCGCTACGCCGTCGTACGCCGCCTCGGATCTGCTTCCCCACCGCCGACAAACGGCCACCGCACCACACTGAACAACTTGGCCATGGGTTCGTCCAAGGCTGCACCGTCCTCCACAACTTCTGGTTTCCAGCGAACAACAAGAAAATCGTCGGAAAAATTGAAGGAGGACACATCACTGCCAGCAGAAAGAGGTACTCCTCTTCCCTTATTCGTGCAAATCTTATGTCTCCGCTCACACCATATTCATCCCACGAAAGAAACTAGTTGAGCGCTTCTTACTGCATCTTCTTTGTGATACTAAATGCACAAGGTTTCCTCCCTTTTACTATTTCACCTTTGCTAGAGGTCAGTAGCCCGCCTGGATTTCAATTCAGGGTCAGTCGAACCGCAATTAAAAGAAGCAGCACCCGCTTAGGCACGTGGAGCACCTGGTTCGCCTGTTCCCCTGGGAAGCGGCGCATCGGTGTCTATCATAGGGGTGTGGGGTGCAGGAGCTGCTTGCGCCCGATCTGGAGGTCGGCGGGGCTTTAATGGATGGCCGGGGGGGGGGGGGGCGGTGCCAAGCACGGCGGTGCGGTGAGGTCGAGGGGAGGTCGCATGCAGGGGAGGAATATGTAACGCCCACGATGCGGCTATATCTCCCACGTGTCGAGGCACGACTTAGAGGCATAACCGCATTGTGGTTTTGTCGCCAGAATGGGTCATCTTCACACAATCCCATGTAATGAACAAGAATGGGATAACGAGAGTTGGCTTACAATCGCCACTTCACACAATACATAAATATAATCCATACATCATCCAAAATCCACACATAGACCGACTACGGTCAAGATCCAAATGAAAATAAGATAACCCCAAATGCTAGATCCCTGATCGTCCCAACTGGGCTCCACTACTGATCATCAGGAAAAGACACATAGTAACGACGACGTTCCTCGTCGAACTCCCACTTGAGCTCGGTTGCGTCATCTGCACTGGCATCATCGGCACCTGCAACTGTTTTGGTAGAATCTGTGAGTCACGAGGACTCAGCAATCTCACACCCGCGAGATCAAGACTATTTAAGCTTATAGGAAAGGACGGTGTAATAAGGTGGAACTGCAGCAGCAGGCACTAAGCATATATGGTGGCTAACATACGCAAATGAGAGCGAGAAGAGAAGCAACGCAACGGTCGCGAAGCTAGCAATGATCAAGAAGTGATCCTGAAACTAGTTACGTTCATGCATAACTCAAACCGTGTTCACTTCCCGGACTCCGCCGAGAAGAGACCATCACGGCTACTCACACTCTTGATGTATTTTAATTAAATCAAGTGACGAGTTCTCTACAACCGGACATTAACAAATTCCCATCTGCCTCATAACCGCGGGCACGGCTTTCGAAAGACAATACCCTGCAGGGGTGTCCCAACTTAGCCCATTATAAGCTCTCACGGTCAACGAAGGATAAACCTTCTCCCGGAAAGGCCCGATCAGTCTCGGAATCCCGGTTTACAAGACATTTCGACAATGGTAAAACAAGACCAGCAATGCCGCCCGAATGTGCTGACAAATCCCGATAGGAGCTGCACATATCTCGTTCTCAGGGCACACCGGATGAACACTACGTACAACCAAAACCAATCCTCGAGTTTCCCCAAGGTGGCGCTGCAAGTGGCTCTAGTTTGGACCAGCACTCAGAGGAACACTGGCCCGGGGGTTTAAATAAAGATGACCCTCGGGCTCGCGAAAACCCGGGGGAAAAGGCTTAGGTGGCAAATGGTAAAACCAAGGTTGGGCCTTGCTGGAGGAGTTTTATTCAAGGCGAACTGTCAAGGGGGTCCCATATAATCACCCAACCGCGTAAGGAACGCAAACTCAAGGAACATAATCCCGGTATGACGGAAACTAGTGCGGCAAGAGTGGAACAAAACACCAGGCATAAGGCCGAGCCTTCCTCCCTTTACCAAATATATAGATGCATTAATATAATAAGAGATATTGTGATATTCCAAAATATCCATGTTCCAACATGGAACCAACTTCAACTTCACCTGCAACTAACAACGCTATAAGAAGGGCTGAGCAAAAGCGGTAATTTAGCCAAAACAATGGTTTGCCAGGAAAAGGGTGGTTAGAGGCTTGACATGGCAATATGGGAGGCATGATATAGCAAGTGGTAGGTATCGCAGCATGGCAATAGAACGAACAACTAGCAAAGCAAAGATAGAAGTGATTTCGAGGGTATGGTCATCTTGCCTGCAAGGTTCTCAGAGTTGTCGAAAGCTTGATCCTCGTAAGCGTACTCAACAAGTTCCTCGTTCACGAACTCGTCTCCCGGCTCTAGCCAAAACGATAACACAAGCAATGGAACCACAATCAATCACGGGAAATGCACAAGCAACATGATGCGATACATGAATGATATGCAAGATATGATATGCGATGCATATGCGTGCTCCGGAAGAAAAATGATGAAAAAGGTAGTAACTTGGCAAAACAAGCATGCCACTGGAAAGATGAGATGATTTCGGTTGAAATTGATATAAAGATCACCGGAAACGGATGCACGGTTTGCAAATGGCAAGCAAAACAAGAATGACACGAATCTGCGATTAACAGCATGATATCACTTAGAACACATCAAGAAACTATGCTAAAGCACTCCAACATAGCAACAAAGCATATGGAAGTACTCTACAGAAGATGCTTGACAAAATATGAACACTGAGCTACGGCTATTTCACAACACAGCAGGTTCAAACAAGCATGGCAAAAGTGCTGGACATGGCAGAATCAGCATCAGGTAGCAATGTTCAGAGCAAGAAATCAGCATCCTAAAAGAACTTAACATGGCAAAACAAGGCATGGAAGTATTCTACTAAATGCATATGACAAAAGTCCCTTACTGACCATAAGCGAAAAAGGACCAGAAGATATGATGGCAACCATGTAAACATAGCAAGTTTCGTTAACAGGTTTTAGACTTGGCAGAAAACAGAGCATGGCAGAAACAGACATTATGTGGGCATCTTTGTGAGCTTGATGCACTCACCACAAGGCAGTTCATGACAAAACAAGCATACCTACAGCAAGATGGCATGTTTATGAAGCTATCCATGGCAAGATAAATTACATAGCATGTATGAAACAACTACAACAAGCTTGGCAAAACTGAATATCATGTTAACAATCTGCCAGAAATATTTTATAGCAAAAGTAGAGCAAGATTGAGTCATGCTATGGCACTCCATAGTGGCAAACAAGGGCATGAATGGATCAACTACAACCATATCTACAAAACATCCTTACCGAACATCACCCAAATAAGCATGGATCTCTCTGTAGACCCATGGATACATAGCAACAAAATAACAGCAGTCACAGACTTGGAGAAATTACCAAGTCCCTGAAAACAGAAACATCACGAAGCCTAGTTTGCATGCTTGTGCTAGTCACCACAGAGATCATACAAATACATGGAATACACCTCTGTAAAGATGGCATGGCATAAATCAAAACACTTGTAGAGCTCATGCCCATAAGATGCACAGATTAAATGCAACAAAAATAACACATCCTCATATTCTGATAAGTAACAGCAGATAACAACAACTAGCACTCTTGCACCAGAGATTTGGACATCAAGATGGAATCAAATGAACATGGTGCAATGTAACAAAATGAAGAGCATCTAGAGACGAACATTTGGATATATTACTCGCACGAAACAGAGCTATATGCAAAGAGTTATGATGCGATGAACAGTTGCACATATTGTAAAAA
Organism: Aegilops tauschii subsp. strangulata; assembly: GCF_002575655.3. Classification (NCBI taxonomy): domain Eukaryota; kingdom Viridiplantae; phylum Streptophyta; class Magnoliopsida; order Poales; family Poaceae; genus Aegilops; species Aegilops tauschii. The sequence continues at coordinate 67,041,302 of NC_053040.3, read as the reverse complement.
TATTAGGACTTGGAAGATTTTTGGGGGAGGGGAGAACTCAACCTCGTTTGACCCGATTGGGCACTCGCCGGCGATGCAGCTGGCTGGAGCAGCTGCCGGAGATGGAGAGGGGCGGCGCCGGCGGAGAGGAGGGAGAGGGAGACGGCGACTACGGAGGGCGGCGACGGGCCGGAGGAGGATGCGGGTGCGGCGGCGGCGACCGGTGCCGTGGCGCGGCGGCGCCGGGGGGAGGCGAAGGCGGCGGGGCCGCGGCAGAGGGAGGCGAGGCGCCCGGGCAGCGGACGGGCCAGGCGGCGGCGCGACGGGATCGGCGGCGCGGGAGGAGCGGGCCGGGAGGGCCCCGTACAGTCTCTCCGGGCCGGCGGCGCGGGCGGCGAAGTGGGCGCGGGCGGCGGCGAATCCGGAGGTGACACGTGGCGGCGGCGGTGGAGGGCGGACAGGTCCGTCGCTGGGCTTTCGTCCGGCGGCGGAGAGGGGACGAGGTTAGGGTTTGATCTGCGAAGATTTCGGGGGGACTCACATATATATAGCTAGAGGGAGCTAGGAGACTCCAAATAGAGTGCGGTTTTCGCCCACACGATCGTGATCGAACGACCTAGAGCATGGAAGTGACTTAGATGGGGTTTGGGCTGTTTAGAGTGGGGTTTTGCTGCAACACACAAAAGGACTTTGCGGTTACCCGGTTAACCGTTGGAGCACCAAACGACCTCCAAATGGAACGAAACTTGACAGGTGGTCTACCGGTGGTATACCAAGGCCACTTGACAAGACTCGGTCCATTCCAAGAATGTTCAACACCCGCTCACGAAAAGAAAACAAGAGGGGTATGCCGGAGGAGGTGGGTGTGCCGGATTGCAAAACGGACAACGGGGAAAATGCTCGGATGCATGAGACAAACACGTATGCAAAATGAGATGCACATGATGACATGAAATGAGATGCATGACATGAACAAAATGCAAAAAAAAAACCCGACCGCGAAGGGAATATCAAAGCACATAGCCGAAAATGGCAAGAGTCGGAGTTACAAATATGGAAAGTTACATCCTGGGTGTTACAACACTCCACCACTACGAGAGGATCTCGTCCGGAGATCTAGGACTGAAAGAACTCCGGATATTCTGAACGGAGGTGGTCCTCGCATTCCCATGTGGCTTCTCGGTCGGAATGGTGCGACCACTTCACTTTCAGGAATTTGATTGACTTGTTGCAAGTCTTGCGCTTAGTTTCCTCAAGAATAGCAACGGGGTGCTCATGATAAGACAAATCTTCTTGGAGGTCAATCTCTTCGAAGTTGATGGTGCGCTCGGGCGTCTTGAAGCACTTGCGGAGCTGTGACACGTGGAACACATCGTGCACGTTCGCGAAGTTGGAAGGAAGCTCAAGTTGATAGGCGAGGTCGCCTCTTTTGCCAATGATCTTGAAAGGACCCACGTATCTAGGGGCAAGCTTCCCTTTGATACCGAAGCGACAAGTGCCTTTCATTGGAGAGACGCAGAGGTAGACATGGTTTCCGATCTCGAAAGACACATCACGGTGCTTACTATCATAGTAACTCTTCTGGCGCGATTGCGCGGCTTTGAGATTTTCACGGATGACTTTACACATCTCTTCAGCCTCTGTGATTAAGTCATTGCCAGGAAGTTGGCGTTCACCAGTCTCTGACCAATTGAGAGGAGTACGTCACTTTCTGCCATAGAGAATCTCGAATGGGGCCTTCCCCGAACTCGCTTGGAAACTGTTGTTGTAGGAGAATTCGGTATATGGAAGACAATCTTCCCATTTCATGCCAAAGGAAATGACACAAGCCCTGAGCATATCTTCAAGAATTTGATTGACTCGCTCGACTTGGCCACTAGTTTGAGGATGGAAAGCTGTGCTGAAGCGAATGTTGGTGCCCATGGCCTTCTGGAAGGACTCCCAGAACTTAGAAGTGAAGATGCTTCCACGATCTGAAGAAATCAATTGTGGAATGCCGTGCAAAGAGACAATCCTGGAGGTGTATAGCTCTACCAACTGAGCTACTGTGATAGACTCTTTGATTGGAAGGAAATGAGCCACTTTAGAAAGCTTGTCAATGACAACGAAGATAGCGTCATTTCTGCGCTTGGACTTGGGAAATCCAGTCACGAAGTCCATTTCGATATGATCAAACTTCCACTCTAGGATAGCAAGAGGTTGGAGGAGACCAGCTGGTCGTTGGTGTTCTGCTTTCACCCTTCGAGAGACATCACATTCATTCATGAATTCAGCGATTTCTCGCTTCACTCGAGTCCACCAATACGACTGCTTGAGGTCATGGTACATCTTCGTACTTCCAGGATGAATGGAAAGAAGAGAATTGTGCACCTCGTTCATTATGACTTTCCTTAGATCACCTTTAGGAAGCACAATCCGGTCCTCGAAGAATAAAGTGTCTCTGTCATCAATGCGATAGCACTTGTATTTGGAAAGACCCTTGTCGATACCACGTTTCACCTTCTTCACCATGGTATCCAGAAGTTGTGCCTCACGAATTTGATCTTCCAAAGTAGGAGAGACTATGAGGTTGGCAAGAAAGCCTTGAGGAACAACTTGGAGATTCAGCTTGCAGAAAGCTTCACAAAGATCCGGTTGGAAAGGCTTGAGGATTAAGCTGTTGCAATAAGCCTTCCTGCTCAAAGCATCTGCAATGACATTGGCCTTGCCTGGAGTATATTCAATACTTAGATTGTACTCTTGAATCATTTCGACCCATCGAGTTTGCCTGAGGTTGAGGTTGGGCTGAGTGAAGATGTACTTGAGACTCTTGTGATCGATGAATATGTCCACTTTTCTTCCCAACAAGAGATGTCTCCACGTTATTAATGCATGGACAACTGCCGCCAACTCAAGATCGTGAGTGGGGTAGTTCTTTTTGTTGGGCTTCAACTGACGAGAGGTATAGGCCACAACTTTCTTCTCTTGCATTAACACAGCACCGAGACCTTGGAGAGAAGCATCACAGAAAACTTCGAATGGCTTGGATTCGTCAGGAGGAGTTAAGACAGGAGCTGTGACTAGTTTCTCTTTGAGAGTGTTGAAAGCAACGTCACACTCAGGAGACCAGACATACTTCACATGCTTCTGGAGGAGGTTGGAAAGAGGCTTTGCAATCTTAGAGAAATTCTCAACGAATCTTCGGCAATAGCTTGCAAGACCAAGAAAACTGCGAAGTTGCTTGACATTCTGAGGAGGTTCCCAATTCACAATTGCAGACACCTTCTCGGGATTAACAGCAATGCCCTTGGCAGAGATGATGTGCCCAAGGTAAAGAACTTCATCGAGCCAAAACTCACATTTGGAAAACTTCGCATAAAATTGATACTCTCTGAGCTTGTCGAGCACCAATCGCAAATGTTTGGCATGATCCTTCTTATTCTTGGAGAAGACCAAGATATCATCGAGATACACCAGGACGAATTCATTGGTATAGGGGTTGAAGATGAAATTCATCATCCGAGAGAATGTTGGAGGAGCATTGACAAGGCCGAAAGACATGATAGTATATTCATAAGAACCAAAGCTTGTTCTGAATGCTGTCTTGGGAATATCTTCTTCATGAATACGAATCTGATGATAACCCATACGAAGGTCAAGCTTGGAGAATACTTTAGCACCTTTGAGTTGCTCGAATAGCTCATTGATGTTGGGAAGTGGATACTTGTTCTTGATTGTCTTCTTGTTCAATGGACGGTAGTCGACACAAAGTCGGTCCGTGCCATCCTTCTTCTGGACAAAAAGAACACCACAACCCCATGGATATGAACTCGGTCTGATCAAACCCAGACACTCTTGTTCATCGAGCTGTTTCTTCAATTCCTTCAGCTCCTTGGGTCCAAGCTTGTATGGACGCTTGCAAACGGGTTCAGTGCCAGGCTCAAGATCGATAACGAACTCAACTGGCCGGTGAGGAGGCATACCCGGAAGCTCTTCTGGAAAGACATCTTGATACTCACAAACGACTGGAATCTGAGAGATGGCATTCAATTCGCCCTTCTCATTGAGAGAAAATAACCGAATGGTTTCATCACGAGCGGCATAAATGATAACATCCTCAGAAGAGTGTGTCAATTGGATTTCGCTGGCAGCACGATCAAGTTGAGCCTTGTGCTTAGAAAGCCAGTCCATCCCGAGAATAAGATCAATATCCGAGTCACCAAGAACAATTGGTTTAGACAGAAATTTATAGTTCCCATCTTGATGGAAACATCCGGGACACAATTATTAGATGTCATTTGCTTACCCGGGGACACAATCTTCAACGGATAGGAATCTTTTCCGTCACGAACTCATGCTTGGCAACAAAAGGTCTTGAAATGAAAGAAAGAGATGCACCAGTATCAAATAAATTTTTTGCAGGAATATCATTAACTAAGAGATTACCCATTATCACGTCAGTAGAATCCTCCGCTTGAGCTGCATTCATCATGTTCACCTTAGCAGACTTGGGATTATGCTTGACCACTGCATTGCTGGAAGATCTCACAAGAGGAGGAGGCGGAAGGCGCCTTTGGTTGAAGCACTTGTTAGCATAGTGACCTTTCTGCTGACACTTGTTGCAAGTCACCTCTGAGAGTGGACGATGATAAGGAGCATTCAACTTTGGAGCTTGATTCTGAGACTTGTTCTGATAGCCAGAGTTGGAAGAGTGGGAAGATCCATGGCCACCTTTGTTCTTTTGCTGGTAAGGCTGATGAAACGGAGGAGGAGGAGGCAACCAAAACTTTTGTTGCTTAGCAGCCACTAGTGAGGAAGAAGAAGACTGAACTGCGTCCCTGACTCTCTTCTTAGAAGCCTCACACTTGACCTGAGCAGCCTCTTGCTTCAGTGCCATGTTATAGAATTGATCAAACTTAGTAGGCTCAACAAGAACGAGAGCTTACTGCAGATCCTCTCTAAGGCCACCTCTGAAGTGATAGATCATGCTCTTTTCATCAGGAACGTCTTGTTTAGCGAAGCGAGCAAGTTTCTGAAATTGGATGTTGAATTGAAACATAGACATGTTGCCTTGCTTGAGATTGCGGAACTCCTCACGCTTGCTCTCAACAACACTTTGTGGAATGTGGTGCGCTTTGAAGTCCCGACAGAAGTCAGTCCAAGTGATCACACGACCTCCTCTGGAATCTATGTATTGTTGATACCAATCAGCAGCTTGGTCCTTGAGCTAAAAAGAAGCGAACTTGACATAGTCCTCAGGCCTGACATTGCTACATTCAAAATGCTTGTTGATGTCCACGAGCCAATCATCGGCATCTATGTCCTCGGCACAGTAGCTGAAAGACTTGGGCTGATTTGCGAGAAACTGGTTGAGGGTAGCGAAGTGAGGCTGATTGTTGCCTTGACCTTGATTTCCTTGATTGCCTTGCCCTTGGGTGCGTTCTTGCAAGAGTTGCAGAATCGTCTGAGCATTGGCGTTGGTGGCTGCCATGATAGCTTGCCATGCCTCCGGAGGCGGAGGTGGTGGCGGAGGGTTCGCCTGACTCCCATCATTGCATTCCGGATTCTGACGCGTTGGCGGAGCCATCCTGAAGAGCGTGACATCCGTTAGCATCTTGATAGACAAATAGACAAATAGAATCAACGGATAGAAATTGCAACATATAGTCTTCACAATAAACATTCGAACGAGGATGAACGAATGAATTCCATAGTAAATCATCACACTTCCATTAAGTTGAGAAGCCACTTAGAAAAAAGGTATGGAATCAACATTTGACTTCGAAGCAACTCGAATACCACAATTCAAAACAAAACAAAGTATTGGCTTGCAGAATAAGCCGGAACACACATATGATAGAGATTTTGTCCGAAGTTTTTGTGGTGGGGCCCACACGGGCTCGATCGTACAGCACCATCATGTACAAGGCAGTGCACATGACATACGAAGCGTCCCCGAGTCGGCATAGCCAAGGACTCTTTAAGACACTACGAGACCACTGTAAAACCAACCGTGGAAAGGCGGACCACTAGACGTCGAACCCCAATCTCATATCATGCGTCTGCCGGAAAGATATCCTATGAGCTACTTGAATTCCCACTTATAAACTACCGAAACTTTCTGGTTATGCAATCTGGTGTTGGGGATACAGGGGACACAAAATATATCACCCAAACTAGCAATCCCTAGATCACGCTATATCCATCCGTCAACACATAACCAAGAAACCTTCGGAAATCATGTACCTCAATCTTCAAAAAGCATCCGTTATACGAGTTATGGCAATACTCCCGAACTCCCGCCCCAGTACTGGGTGGCGTCGAGGTGATCTCCCCAACAACTACATAAAAGAGATTTCTTTGTTTCTGAAACTCAGGTGTTCTAGAACTGCAACGATAAAATTGTGACGACAACACCTCGGAGCTCAACTCCCCGGGACACTGCCACAACCCCTAAATGTCAGGAGGCACCAAGAACAATGTTCTCGTCACAAAACCATCGGAACAATTCTAAGATACCCGCGTGATCCTTTTGTGAAATTTGAGGAGAGAAGAGTCAAAACTTCTACGTCAGGAGGCCTCACCAGAGCGACGAAGCGACCGAGGAGTAAAAAGAATCCTACTCTCCGATATATAATCCTAAGACTCAAAACATTTCTGTTCTCGACTCAACAACGCGAGCGATTCGATCAAGCAGGGGGCTCCTAAGTCGGGGATGGCTCTGGTACCAACTTGTAACGCCCACGATGCGTGTTGAGGATATAGACCTTAGAGTCACCCGCCAGGAGGGGCCGGGTTACTCATATGGTCATTGCCAGAAGCCCGGCGCCAAGCTTGAAGACAGTGGGCCAAAGATGGGCTTAAGACCCGGATATGGCTTAAGGCCCGTAGTTACAATCATTATCATGGTAGAACTTGTAGTGCAAGGCAAGAATAGCTGAGAGTCCGAGCCGGACACTCTTATGAGCCGGCCGGGACTCTGAGAGCTGCTGGGCGTCAGCCTCCCTATATAAAGGGACGACCCGGCAGCGGTTTAGGAAGAGATCTCATCGAGAGCCAGGCATAGCAGTTAAGCTCCCTGGTCATCGAAACCCTAATCAATACCACCTCAAACTGGACGTAGGCTTTTACCTTCACCGTAAGGGGCCGAACCAGTATAAACCCTCATGTTCCTTATCCCACTTAACCCCTTCAAGCTTCCTAGTTGCGATCGCTCCACGATTAAGTCCTAGTTCGAGGATATCTGCCGTGACAATTCCACGACAGTTGGCGCCCACCGTGGGGCCAGCGCACGGTGGATTTGAGTTCTTGAAGGGCAGCTTCGAAGGGCTCAAGGGATACGCTGTGGGCCGGATGACCAAGAGTCGTCGCGGCAAGCTCTACATCGACGATGCAAACTGGGGCCCCGACGCCGACTCAATTGAGTACGGGTACATGGTCCCCTTCGGCGGAATTCATGTTTTCATTGGCAAGATTGGTGAGCCGGGCCCTGAGCCGGATCTCTACGCCGATTTCATCAAGACGGCTCAGCGTGCATGACCCGCCCGGGCCCGGCCTGCCTTAAGGCATGCTTTTGTGGGATGTATTCATGGAGGGCCCTCTGATCGATCCGGATCTGGTGATGAGGTGGCCGCCGGCTCTGACGGCGAGTCGTCCACCGATGAGTCAAATTCGTCGTATCAACTTCAAGATGGCAGGCTCATGGGTTGTTCCGATGGTGACAGTACTCCAGACCCGTTTGAGCTGCCATGTCAGGTTGGAGTCTTTATGGCTGGTGCACAGCCTGTTCAGAACCCTGCTGCTGGAGCGGGAAACCCGGTGCCCTCGCCGGCTCAGGTGCTAATGGATCTCACGGACAAGATGACGGCCCTGTTAACCGCCACGGTTGACCCGGCAGATCAAGCTCAGCATGATGCGGAGGTGGCACAGTTAAAATTGGATCTAGTGAAAGCTAAGGAGGATCTGGCAGGAGAAGGGATCAGGATGGCTGCGGAAAGGGCGGCTCTCGACACCCAAACCCGGTTGATTCAAGCGCAGTCCTTCTGGCTCACGATGGATCAAAACGCGTCCAATGAGGTCCTAAGAAGAAGGCATCAAAAGGCCCAATCTTGACTCCCTCCGGTTTATGATCCACGCAACCTCTTCAACATGCCAGGTGCGGGGTCTAGTAACCCGCCAGGGGTCATAGTGCCCGGGTCTGGGACCCCTATTCAGCCACAAGTGATGGGGCCTCCCCAGGTGCCCCCTGCCCCGCCTCAGTACGTGCCAATACCCCCGGGTCATTATAATAACCCACTGGAGAACATGGTCGCCGCGGTAGCACGGCTGGTGGCTCTCCCAGTTGACGGCTACTCTCCGACGGCTATTGAAACCCGCCGGGTCAGGGAACTCCTTCAGACAGCACTGGCGCAATAAGAGGCGTACTCCTACAGCCGGGACAGGATCCACTCGACCCCTCGTCCAGGCCGGAGCCCGAGTTATAGCAGGCACATGGTCTCAGCGACCGGCTCAAGTAACGTCCGACGCCATGACCCGCCCCCTGGCTGTGGCCCGGCTCATAATGGAGCCTTTCACGCAGCAGACCAGGACAGAGCGCGGCAAGAGGCGGAGCAGGTGCCTCAGTTGACGGCTTACCAGACTCCCCCGGCTTACCCGACAGCTTCCGTCGACGTGGGTATCCCTACCAGGACTGGGGGTGTCCCTTGTTTAGTGCCAGGTATCCGCAATGAACGTCTGCCCAAGGATTTCAAAGGCCCTAGGAAGGTGCCTAATTACACGGTAGACTTACAACCCGCAGCCTGGATCGAGAGTTACGAGATGGCCATGGAACTGCTGTTGGTCAGTGAGGCGGCAATGGCCAAGTACTTCACCATGATGTTAGATGGGACTGCCCGCACTTGGTTGAAAGGGCTACCACCGAATTCCATCGGGTCTTGGGCTGAGCTGAAAGCCCGGTTCGTCCAAAACTTCCAGGATACCTGTAGGCAGTCTATGTCAATTGTGGATTTGACTAACTGTAAGCAGTAGGAGGGTGAGTCCACGACACATTGGGTTCGCCGGGTCAAAGAGATCATACATTCATCAGATAAGATGGATGCCGACTCTGCAGTCTTAATGTTGGAGCAGAATTGTCGTTTTGTGCCCCTGAAGATGAAACTCGGGCGGCTTAAGCGCGACCGCAATGATATGGGTACACTGATGGCGGCTCTTGTCAAGTACGCCGATTCTGATGGTACCAAGGACCCCGCTTCAGATGATGAAAGGACAGGGAAGGGAAAGAAGAACGGCAATGGCAAGGGTCCTCAGCATAACCCGGGGAACCAAGGAGGAGGCAAGCGCAACGCCAGCTCACAAGGAAATAACCAGGGACGCAAGGGGAGGCCCCCTCCCCGAGGCGGCGGGTCAGGCCCGACGTTGGAGTAGCTGTTGAATGAGCCTTGTCCAAGGCATGGCTCTAGAGAGAAGCCAACGACTCATCTATGGAAGGATTGTGCAATCATGAAGGCCTTTAAGAATTACAATGGCCCGGGCGGCGGCTCAGGCGCCGGCGGTTTTCATGGCCCGGGCGGCGGCTCAAATTCTAATCCTCAGAACGGTCAAGGGGGCTTTAATCAGCAGTCTGGCCAGGGTCATCAACAGCAGCAGGGGGTTATCAGACCAATCCAAAGCAGCTTAGCGGTGGACAGTACCATGTATTTACCACCAGTCTGTGTAAGCGAGATCAGAAGCTTCATAAGAGGGCTGTGAATGCTGTTGAGCCGACAGTTCCACGCTACTTGCGGTAGTCTGAGCAACCTATAGTATGGAGTAGAGAGGATCACCCTCCCCGGGTGGACAATCCGGGTCACTTGGCCTTAGTGGTGGCTCCCCAGGTGGGAGGATATAAGTTCACTAAGGTACTCATGGACGGAGGCAGCAGCATCAACATCCTCTATTATGAGCTTTTCGCCGTATGGGGTTGGTTGATAAGAACCTTAGCCAGTCAAACACTATCTTCCATGGTGTGGTACCTGGTAAGTCGGCTTATCCAGTCGGCAAGATCGAGTTGGAAGTGGCCTTCGGAGATGAGAATAACTACAGGGTGGAAAATTGACCTTTGAGGTGGTCAAGATAAGAAGTCCGTACCATGCTATATTTGGGCGGCCGGCTTACGCCAAGTTCATGGCACGGCCGTGTTATGTATACTTACAGCTCAAGATGCCGGGTCATAATGGGACCATTACGGTTCACGGCAGCCGGAAGGTGGCTCTGGAGTGTGAGGAAGGCGATGCAGCTTATACAGAATCTGTTTGCGCAACAGAGGAGTTGAAATTTTACAAAGACAATGTTGACCCAACTGATATGACCTCTCTGAAAAAGCCGACTATGGAGCATGAGCCGGTCAGGCAGTTCCTTCGGCGGTTCAATGAGGAGAGGAGAAAAGCTATTGGTGAAGAGGTGGCCCGGCTCTTGGCGGCCGGGTTTATTGTTTAAGTCTTTCACCCAGAGTGGTTAGCTAACCCGGTGCTCGTGCTCAAGAAGAACGACACTTGGCGGATGTGTGTGGACTACACGGACTTAAACAAGGCGTGTCCGGCTGATCCTTTTGCCCTTCCCCGTATTGATCAAATCATTGATGTTACGGCCGGTTGTGCGCGCTTAAGTTTCCTGGACGCTTATTCCGGATATCATCAGATTAAAATGGCAGTTAAGGACCAGGAGAAGACGACATTCATCACTCCCTTTGGAGCCTTCTGCTATGTGTCTATGCCCTTCGGACTCAAGTGTGCACAGGCGACTTATCAGCGTTGCGTGCAGAACTGTCTTCATAAACAGATTGGGCGCAATGTTCATGCTTATGTGGACGATATTGTGGTTAAATCTATAAAAGAGGAAACCCTGATAGATGATTTGAGAGAAACCTTTTATAATCTCCGGGTTTACAAGATGATGCTTAACCCGGCCAAGTGTGTTTTTGGTGTTCCTGCAGGCAAACTCTTGGGTTTCTTGGTTTCTGACAGAGGCATTGAAGCTAACCCGGAGAAGATCAAGGCCATCACCTCCCTGGCTAAGCCGGCGTGTACAAATGATGTACAGTGCTTGGCGGGTCGCATCGCTGCTTTAAGCCGGTTTATAAGCCGTTTGGGTGAGAAGGCCATGCCATTATATCAGTTGATGAAGAAAACTGATAACTTCGTCTGGAATGATGCAGCTAATACTGCTTTTGAGGATTTGAAGAAGCAGCTGGCAGAGCCCCCCGTCCTTGTTGCCCCGGTTGATAAGGAGCCCTTATTACTGTATGTGGCGGCGAACACACGAGCCGTCAGTGTGGCTATGGTGGTGGAGCGCAAGGAGGAGGGTAAGGAGCATCCGGTTCAGCGGCCTGTTTATTATGTCAGCGAAGTGCTCATTGAGTCCAAGCAGCGGTATCCGCATTGGCAGAAGCTTGTTTATGGTGTGTTCATGGCGAGCCGGAAACTTAAGCATTATTTTCAGGGTCATCCCATCACTGTGTTCAGTTCTGCCCCTCTTGGTGATATCATTCAAAACAGAGAGGCCACAGGGAGAGTGGCTAAGTGGGCCATAGAGCTCGGACCCACTGGTCTGAAATACGTGCCACGCACTGCTGTTAAATCTCAGGCCTTGGTGGATTTCATCAATGACTGGACAGAGTCACAAGTGCCCGACCAGAAGCCGGTTAACACATATTGGACGATTCACTTTGATGGGTCCAGGCAGTTGGAGGGCTCGGGGGCTGGAGTCGTGTTGGCTTCCCCTAAAGGTGACAAGTTCCATTATGTGCTACAGTTGCTGTTTCCTTGCACTAACAACGCGCCTGAGTACGAGGCCTTGCTCCATGGTCTTCAGATGGCTAAAGAGATGAGCTTAAGCCGGGTAAGGTGCTTCGGCGATTCAGACTTGGTGGCTCAAGAAGTATCTGGCAAGTGGGATTCTAAGGACCCTCTCATGGCGGCTTATCCCGCGAGGTTGATGCCATTGCTGGGCACTTTCAGGGCTACCAAGTAGAGCACATTGATCGCAGGAAGAACGAGGCGGCTGATGCCCTAAGCCGGCTGGGCTCTCAGCGAAAGCCGGTGCCGCCTAATACTTTCTTGGATGTCCTGTATAACCCTTCTGTTAAGTTACCTACAGAGGAAGACTTGGCTGTCCCTGACCCGGAGGCACGACTGGTGGCGGCTCTCCACATCATCCCGGACTGGACAACACCTTATCTGGCTTACATGACCCGGGGAGAGTTGCCTGAGGATGAAACTTTGGCCAAACAAATAACCCGGCGGGCTAAGTCAATGATTGTTATCAATGGTGAGTTGCATCATCGCAGTGTTACGGGAGCATTTCAGCGTTGTGTTTCCCCTGAGGAAGGTCAAGAGATCTTGCGTGAGATCCATGAAGGGATTGTGGCCATCACGCCGGCTCAAAGTCTCTTGTGGCCAAGGCTTTCCGTCATGGTTTTTATTGGTTGACGGCTCATGCTGATGCAGAGGACTTGGTCAGTAAGTGTGATGGTTGCCAAAGGTTCTCGCGACGGGCTCATGTACCGGCTCAAGAGCTGAGGATGATCCCAATTACATGGCCCTTTGCGGTCTGGGGGCTTGATATGGTTGGGCCTTTCAAAAGGTCCAAGGATAAGAAGACCCACCTTTTGGTGGCAGTTGACAAGTTTACCAAGTGGGTTGAAGCGGAGCCAGTTAGCAAGTGTGATGCAGCCACGGCGGTTCAGTTTATGAAAAAGGTGATCTTTCGCTTTGGTTTTCCACACAGCATTATAACTGACAATGGCACCAATTTATCCAAAGGCGCCATGGAAGAGTTTTGTCAACGAGAGCATATCCGACTTGATGTTTCCTCGGTGGCTCATCCTCAATCCAATGGTCAGGCTGAGAGAGCTAATCAGGAGATTCTGAAGGGCATCAAGCCCCGGCTTTTGGTCCCTTTGCAACGGACGCCGGGTTGTTGGGTGGAGGAGTTGCCCTCCGTGCTATGGAGCATCAACACTACTCCTAACAGGTCTATAGGCTTTACGCCTTTCTTCATGGTTTATGGAGCAGAAGCAGTCCTCCCCAGTGACATCCATCATGACTCGCCTCGAGTGGCGGCTTATGTTGAGGCGGACAATGAACAGGCGCGCCAAGATGCTCTTGACTTGTTGGACGAACAGCGTGATGTGGCCGCAGCTCGTTCAGCGATTTATCATCTAGACCTGCGCTGTTATCATAGTCAACGGGTTAAATCCCGGGTCTTCCAGGAAGGCGATCTGGTGCTCCGGCTCATCCAAGATCAAACAGACGCGCACAAGTTATCCCCGCCTTGGGAAGGGCCCTTTGTGGTCAGCAAGAATTTGCACAACGGGTCATATTACCTCATTGACATTCGGGAGCACAAAGATTCACGTAAGTCGGAGGAAGAAACCCGTCGGCCGTGGAACATAGCTCAGCTTCGGCCTTACTACACTTGAGCCGCCGGCTCTCATGATGTACAAATTTCTCTAAGTCATGTATATATTATGATAAGCAATAAAGCAGGACCTCTATCCTTTTTTCTCCTCCATATGTGCACGTGTTGTTTTCATTGCAAGATTACATGATAATCTGAAGGAGGATCCGGCTTATGGTCATATTCGAATCTAGCCGCAGGCAATAAGGTCACTTGGGGGCTTCCTGTTCAAACATAGGTCGTATTCGAACCATAGAGAACATAGCTGTCGATACCCATTTGATTGGCAAAATGCCGAGCTCATTGGGGAGTTTTCTTTGATCATATTTGAATCATAGTTTAACCCCTTTGGGAACCAACGTGGATCGTATTCGAATCAGCGTCGTTAAACAATTCTTAAAGTCATTTGGGGGCTTCCTGTTCAAACATGGGTCGTATTCGAACCAAAGAGAACATAGCTGTCGGTACCCTCTTGATTGGCATCGCCACACCCACGGGGGGCTATATGATCGCATTCGAATCCTAGCATAACCCCTTTGGGCCGGGTCTCTGGTCGTATTCGAACCGGAAGCCCCTAAGTTCTTCTGCTCTACAGCAAGTTTCTTCTGAATATTTTCAAAGTGTATACGGCCGGGTCTCACTTTGCCGGCTTAACGTTGATTTACAGTGTTAACTATTAAGACAGGTAAATCGGAATTAAGGTACCAACCTTATTACCCGGGTTATCTAAACCGGAAGTATGCATGCAGACCGCTAAGTGTGTTATCGCGGCTGTATTGAGGACATAATTGAGGGATAGTCTTTTTTGGTTCATATTCCGGGTTATATATCTAAAGCTTATGATTCTCAGTGCGGTAAGCCGCCTAGAGACTTGTGATTTGTCCTTTATGCAGGATGATTAAAGGCAACTATTCTTGAGCTTAAGGACAATGAATGATCAATTATGACCCGGAGACATATAAGGAAGCAACTTTCATAAGGATTCAGCATTCAATACGTGCGCGATGGCACGGCACAGTTAAAGTGTTGAACCTATTCTATTACACGACTCATCGAGTCCAAAAGGGTGGAGCATTGTTTTATAAGCCGCCTGCCGACTTAAGATGCCTGCTGGGTTGATGTCTCCGGCTCATCCCTCTCTTCTCCTCCGGCTGTTCCCAAGACCTGGAAAGTTGATGACTTCCAGTCGATGCCGCTCAGAGCTTCGAACTGAGCTTCCTCGTCAATTAACCCCGCCGGGTCAATCTCCGGGGCGAAGGTGTGTTGACGAGCCGGCGGGATTAAGCTGAGGGCTTCATAGCGCGGTGTTGGGATCCTCTGATTTTCCGCGTTGTAACCCGGCTGGTACTTGGTCAGGTCTGTGTCGTTTCCAATGAGAGTGGCCACCGGACGCACGACCTTCACGCAGGCGGCAAAGTCCCTTTGGTCGAAGGCTGTGTCGTCTTCCTTCAAACTTGGATAGCCGAGGGCGATGTCTGCCGGGTCTAACTCGGGCAAGAAAGCCTTGGCCCGGCTCAGCGTGGCGATCGCTCCGGCTCTTGCAGAGGCCCGTCGCAGCTCTTGGAAACGTTGAGGCAGAACGGCGAGCCAGCGAAGAACCTCGGCCAGGTGAGTCGGCACCTCGTTGGATAGGGCCACCACAGACAAGGCACGCTGTGACCCGGTGTAGAGTTGCTCCACTAGGGTGTACACGGCCTTTAGCTTGGTTACCACACTCTGGTTGAGGTTGGCACTTCTGGGACCTGTTTCACAGAACATGATAAGCCGCTGACAAGGGTGAGTTATAAGGCATCAAAATTTTAACCTGGATGAAAGCCGGCGGATGACTTACCGAAGATTGCAGCAACCATCTGAGACACTTGGCGCTTTAAGCCGGAGAGTTCGGCAATCTTCTCTCATAGGGCCTTCTCCGCCCGTTCGGCCCGATTCACCAGCGCGGCCTTCTCTTCGGCCTAGGCTTTCCGTTCAGCATCAAATTCGGTCTTCAGCTTTTCTTGAGCAGCGATGCTGGACACAAATTTAGCATTTGCCTTCCGGGTCTCCATTTCTTGCATCTTCAGCCGGTTCTTGAGATCAGAGAGGTCAGCCTGGCATGAACGGTTACTATGCAACTTTAAAGTCCCAAGCGTTTTCCAAGCAAAGCCACTTGGCACCTGGGGGCTAATGCATATTGAACGTTTCTATCTACAAACTGCCGGTTCAATTGAGTAAGCCGGAACCTAAGTCTACAACATATTCAATCATAAGTCGTCGACTTGGGGGCTAGCATGGTAAAGGTAACTATGCAGTAAGTAAGAGGACAGAAGAATAGTACCTCAGATTTCTGTTGGATCTGGTTCACCATGGCAATCTCTGCGTCCCGGCTCTTGTGCACTTGGCTGACGAAGCCGGAGACGACCTCTCCAATGGTCAAATTGGCGTAGTCGCTGAGGTCCAGGTTAACCCGGCGGGACTCTAGCAGCTCCCCTTTGGCGGAGCACTTGGCCAGGGCAGTAGGTCTCCCCGGCTCAACAAACTCCGTCCGGGTGATTACCACGTCCGGGTCATCTGCTGGTTGAGACGAGCTGGAGGCCTCCGGGTTAGCAGAAGCTTCTGCAGTTGCCTTGGCAGTTGGAGCGGTGGCTTTGGGAGCGGAGGCAACTGGCGGTTCTTGACCTGCTACCTCCGGCTCAGGCAACTCCGGCTCTTCGACCGGCTTGGTCTTCTTCGCCCTCTTGGTGAGCTTGGCCTGGGCACTGAAAAGACAGAAAGGTTAAGCACAATAGTGTAAGTAAAGCCAAACTACAACATGAGGTGATTATCATTACCCGGGCACGGTCTTGAAAGCCGGCAGGCTTGACTGCATAGAGTCGCCAGAAGAGGGGGAAGTTTCCTGATAATTTGAGTCAGAGGAATTAAGTGGTTGACGTATAACACCCGCCAAAGGATGAAAAGGGTACAAAGTTGAGATCACCTCGGTCCGGCGCTTCCTTGACGCGTCTGGTAAGCCGGAAGAGAGGTCGGCGTCCTTGTTGGTCCTGGTGTGCCGCCGGCTCTCATGAGTCTGTTGCTTCAAAATAAACTGAGGATCTTGATAAGCTAAAGGATGTGAAAAGCTTACTTTCCGGGTTACCCTTCGGACTTTCAGCCTTGGCAAGGGCTCCGACTCGGAGAAAAGTGACATTACCTCTTCAACCACCGGGTTACTTGCTCCGGTGTCATCCTGTTGATGAACAAGTGTTGGTAAGGCGGACAAGAAATAAACAATAAACACAACAAGAGCTTACAGGTTCAGGGGTTACCTCTGACTCGGAGTTGTCGCTTAGTTGCATCAGCTCCGCAGCAGTTGGCCTACTTCCCTTCTTGCGGGGAGCGGCTTTCTTGGCGGCTTTCTTCGCCTTTCTGGCCTTCTTGGCCGCCTCATGGTCATATTTGACCCGCCAGAATTTGTCATCAGCCTGAAAAATACAATGATGATTTCTTAAAAGATTCAGATGAAGGTTATCTGTAGACAAAGATAAAATGTTCAAATCAGTGGCTTACTGCTGGGGCTGGGTTGATCTTGCAGAGGGGGGCTAACCCGGTCCTCCCGCAATCTGCCAGGCTCTCGTTCAAGAGAGCCTTAGTCATCTCCTCTGCAACATCTTCAGGAAGATCGTTGCGGCTGTGTCTCTGGGGGTCATCCTTTTGGCCCGTGTACTCGCACATTAAGCCGGGGCCGCGGCTCAATGGGATCACCCGCCAGGAGATCCAGACCCGGACCAGATCGATTCCGTTGAGACCATTGCCCAGAAGAGCCTTGATCTTGTTTATGGTGGGGAGCAGAGGCTGGCGCTCCACTTGAGTCAGCTTGTCTGACAGTGGGTGTGTTGACTCCAGACGCGAGGGGCGAAAGCCGAGCAATGGACTTTCATCAGCCGGCGACGTGTCTTGGTAGTAGAATCACGTCAGATTCCAGTCTTTGGGGTGGCTTGGCGGCTCTGCGTACGGGAAAAGGCAGTCCCTCCGCCGCTAAATGGAGATGCCACCTAGCTCCAGACTTGGCCCATTGGCGCACTCATTCTGACGGTTCAAGTAAAAAAGCTCTCTGAAGAGCAGCAGACTAGGTTCTTCTCCAAGGTAAACCTCGCAAAACACTTGGAAGTTGCAGATATTGGACACTGAGTTGGGTCCTATGTCCTGAGGCCGCAGATCGAAGAAATTCAGCCGGGCGGTGCGAAGCCCCGGCTCATGTGATCCGCAAAAATGACCACCTCTCCGTCCTTTGGTTGTGGTCTCTCCTCTGACGGGTCAGGGGCACGGTAGGACATGACATCCTTCTTGGGCAGGTGGCCTGACTTGACAAAATCCGCTAAGGTCTCATTGGTGACGTTGGACCTCATCCAATTGCAAGTGGTGGAGGCCTTAGGAGCTTTGGGAGGCATGGTGAAAGTCGGCAGCCTATGATAAAAGGAAACGTCCGGTTTAAGTATAAGCCGGAGGAAAGTTATAGTTCAGTGTTAAGTGGCGGCTTATGGAGGGGCCTAATGATATATATCTGAGTACATTGAGTTATCTAAGCCGCAGAAAAAATGTCAAGAGTAATTCAATTTGTCTATAGCCTTATCACGGATGAGCCGGAAAATTCTATGGCGCATGGTTTCCTTTGAGTCGGAATATTCTACGGGGTGTGGTTTCTTTAAGCCGGAAATATAAACCGCTATGACTCAATGAGTGCAGTTTTTTACTAAGTGTGGTGAAAACAGGTTTCACACTTTGCGGTAAATATTTTGGATCAAAATGGTCGGGTAAAAAGAAAATTTCTAGACCTAAAAGCAGACGCAGGGGGGTTCTTGAGCTCGAATGAGGCCTTTATGCAGTGAAGGAGGGGTCTACTTGTGTGTGAATTGGATGCTAAAACATCTACCGCAGTGGTTCTATAAAAGGCTAAGATCAAACAGGGGCAGTAACAATGAGAACTACCGGAGCTTGTGGGCGACGGCGACGAACACGGACGAACACGGATCAACCCTACCGCAGATCTGTTCTACGGGGTAGTGAGGACTTACCGGTGCTGAAGAGGTGCGGGGGTCGCCGCCGTTTGTCTGGACCGAGTCAGGGTGATGCAGCGGCCAAGGTTGACGAAGACCGGGGGCGCGGCGGCGGCGGTGGAGTTCGAGCTCGAGCAGAGGAACAGTGGCGCAAGGAGGAAGAAGAGTGGCTGAAGGCCCGTCGGGCCGGCCTATTTATAAGGGCGAGCTCATAAGTGGGCGCGAGAATCAAGGAGACCACGGCGTGGTTATCTCCCCACGAAACGCCTCGATTTTCGGGATGACAGTAAAGATAAGATCCGTTGCGGATCTGGCGGAGTAAAAAACGGGCTTAATGGAAGATGACGTCACGGCGGATTACCCGGAGTGTAGAGAATGACGTCACACCGGGTTATGTCCTTCACACAAATGGTAAGCCAGAGATTTTTTCTGACGAAAGAATTGAAGATTGACATGAGCCGGCTCAAATCAATCTGGGGCCTAATGTTGAGGATATAGACCTTAGAGTCACCCGCCAGGAGGGGCCGGGTTACTCATATGGTCATTGCCAGAAGCCCGGCGCCAAGCTTGAAGACAGTGGGCCAAAGATGGGCTTAAGACTCAGATATGGCTTAAGGCCCGTAGTTACAATCATTATCATGGTAAAACTTGTAGTGCAAGGCAAGAATAGCTGAGAGTCCGAGCCGGACACTCTTATGAGCCGGCCGGGACTCTGGGAGCTGCTGGGCGTCAGCCTCCCTATATAAAGGGACGACCCGGCAGCGGTTTAGGAAGAGATCTCATCGAGAGCCAGGCATAGCAGTTAAGCTCCCTGGTCATCGAAACCCTAATCAATACCACCTCAAACTGGACGTAGGCTTTTACCTTCACCGTAAGGGGCCGAACCAGTATAAACCCTCGTGTTCCTTATCCCACTTAACCCCTTCAAGCTTCCTAGTTGCGATGGCTCCACGACTAAGTCCTAGTTCGAGGACATCTGCCGTGACAATTCCACGACAATGCGGCTATATCTCCCACGTGTCGAGGCACGACTTAGAGGCATAACCGCATTGTGGTTTTGTCGCAAGAAGGGTCATCTTCACACAATCCCATGTAATGAACAAGAATGGGATAACGAGAGTTGGCTTACAATCGCCACTTCACACAATACATAAATATAATCCATACATCATCCAAAATCCACACATAGACCGACTACGGTCAAGATCCAAATGAAAATAAGATAACCCCAAATGCTAGATCCCCGATCGTCCCAACTAGGCTCCACTACTGATCATCAGGAAAAGACACATAGTAACGACGACCTTCCTCGTCGAACTCCCACTTGAGCTCGGTTGCGTCATCTGCACTGGCATCGTTGGCACCTGCAACTGTTTTGGTAGAATCTGTGAGTCACGAGGACCCAGCAATCTCACACCCGCGAGATCAAGACTATTTAAGCTTATAGGAAAGGACGATGTAATAAGGTGGAACTGCAGCAGCAGGCGCTAAGCATATATGGTGGCTAACATACGCAAATGAGAGCGAGAAGAGAAGCAACGCAACGGTCGCGAAGCTAGCAATGATCAAGAAGTGATCCTGAAACTACTTACGTTCATGCATAACTCAAACTGTGTTCACTTCCCGGACTCCGCCGAGGAGAGACCATCACGGCTACTCACACTGTTGATGTATTTTAATTAAATCAAGTGACAAGTTCTCCACAACCGGACATTAACAAATTCCCATCTGCCTCATAACCGCGGGCACGACTTTCGAAAGATAATACCCTGCAGGGGTGTCCCAACTTAGCCCATTATAAGCTCTCACGGTCAACGAAGGATAAACCTTCTCCCGGAAAGGCCCGATCAGTCTTGGAATACCGGTTTACAAGACATTTCGACAATGGTAAAACAAGACCAGCAAAGCCGCCCGAATGTGCCGACAAATCCCGATAGGAGCTGCACATATCTCGTTCTCAGGGCACACCGGATGAACACTACGTACAACTAAAACCAATCCTCGAGTTTCACCAGCACTCAGAGGAACACTGGCCCGGGGGTTTAAATAAAGATGACCCTCGGGCTCGCGAAAACCCGGGGGAAAAGGCTTAGGTGGCAAATGGTAAAACCAAGGTTGGGCCTTGCTGGAGGAGTTTTATTCAAGGCGAACTGTCAAGGGGGTCCCATAAATCACCCAACCGCGTAAGGAACGCAAACTCAAGGAACATAATCCCGGTATGACGGAAACTAGGGCGGCAAGAGTGGAACAAAACACCCGGCATAAGGCCGAGCCTTCCACCCTTTACCAAATATATAGATGCATTAATATAATAAGAGACATTGTGATATTCCAAAATATCCATGTTCCAACATGGAACCAAGTTCAACATCACCTGCAACTAACAACGCTATAAGAAGGGCTGAGCAAAAGCGATAACTTAGCCAAAACAACGGTTTGCTAGGAAAAGGGTGGTTAGAGGCTTGACATGGCAATATGGGAGGCATGATATAGCAAGTGGTAGGTATCGCAACATGGTAATAGAACGAACAACTAGCAAAGCAAAGATAGAAGTGATTTCGAGGGTATGGTCATCTTGCCTGCAAGGTTCTTAGAGTTGTCGAAAGCTTGATCCTCGTAAGCGTACTCAACAGGTTCCTCGTTCACGAACTCGTCTCCCGGATCTACCCCAAACGAGAACACAAGCAATGGAACCACAATCAATCACGGGAAATGCACAAGCAACATGATGCGATACATGAATGATATGCAAGATATGATATGCGATGCATATGCGTGCTCCGGAAGAAAAATGATGAATAGTGCAGTAACTTGGCAAAACAAGCATGCCACTGG
Source organism: Aegilops tauschii subsp. strangulata (assembly GCF_002575655.3). Taxonomy (NCBI): domain Eukaryota; kingdom Viridiplantae; phylum Streptophyta; class Magnoliopsida; order Poales; family Poaceae; genus Aegilops; species Aegilops tauschii. The sequence continues at coordinate 67,020,066 of NC_053040.3, read as the reverse complement.
AAAGATGAGATGATTTTGGTTGAAATCGATATAAAGATCACCGGAAACGGATGCACGGTTTGCAAATGGCAAGCAAAACAAGAATGACACGAATCTGCGATTAACAGCATGATAGCACTTAGAACACATCAAGAAACTATGCTACGTTACTCCAACATAGCAACAAAGCACATGGAAGTACTTTACAGGATATTCTTCACAAAATATGAACACTGAGCTACGGCTAGTTCACAACACAGCAGGTTCAAACAAGCATGGCAAAAGTGCAAAAGATATCAGGTTCACAGACTTGGTCAAATTACTGGACATGGCAGAATCAGCATCAGGTAGCAATGTTCAGAGCAAGAAATCAACATGCTAGAAGAACTTAACATGGCAAAAAAAGGCATGGTAGTATTATACTAAATGCATGTGACAAAAGTCCCTTACTGACTGTAAACCAAAAAGAAAAAGAATATATGATGGCAACCATGTAAACATAGCAAGTTTCGTTAACAGGTTTCAGACTTGGCAGAAAACAGAGCATGGCAGAAACAGACATTATGTGGGCATCTTTGTGAGGTTGATACACTCACCACAAGGCAATGCATGACAAAACAAGCCTACCTACAGCAATATGGCATGTTTATGAAGCTATCCATGGCAAGAGCAATTACATAGCATGTACGAAACAACTACAACAAGCTTGTCAAAACTGAATATCATGTTAACAATCTGCCAGAAATATTTTATAGCAAAAGTAGAGCAATATTGAGTCACGCTATGGCACTCCATAATTGGAAACAAGGGCATGAATCGATCAACTACAACCATATCTAAAAAACATCCTTACTGAACATCACCAAAATAAGCATGTATCTCTCTGTAGACCCATGGATACATAGCAATAAAATAACATCAGTCACAGACCTAGAGAAATTACAGTCCGTGAAAACAGAAACATCACGAAGCCTAGTTTGCATGCTTGTTCTAGTCACCACAGAGATCACAAAAATACATGGCATACACCTCTGTAAAGATGGCATGGCATACATCAAAACACATGTAGTGCTAATGCCCATAAGATGCACAGATTAAATGCAACAAAAATAACAAATCCTCATGTTCTGATAAGTAACAGCAGATAACAACAACTAGCACTCTTTCACCAGAGATTTGGACATCATTATGGACTCAAATGAACATGGTGCAATGGAACAAAATGAAGAGCATATAGAGGGCAACATTTTGATATATTACTCGCACGAAACGGAGCTATATGCAGAGAGTTATGATGCGATGAACAGTTGCACATATTGTAAAAATATTAGGACCTGGAAGATTTTTGGGGGAGGGGAGAAGTCAACCTCGTTTGACCCGATCGGGATCTGGCTCGGGCACTCGCCGGCGATGGAGCTGGCCGGGCAGCTGCCGGAGATGGAGAGGGGCGGCGCCGGCGGAGAGGAGGGAGAGGGAGACGGCGGCTACGGAGGGCGGCGACGGAGCCGGAGGAGGACGCGGGCGCGGCGGCGGCGCCGGCGGGAGGCGAAGGCGGCGGGGCCGCGGCGGAGGGAGGTGAGGCGCCCGGGCGGAGGACGGGCGAGGCGGCGGCGTGGGAGGAGCGGGCCGGGAGGGCCCCGTACGGGCTCTCCGGGCCGGCGGCGCGGGCGGCGGCGAATCCGGAGGCGACACGTGGCGGCGGCGGTGGAGGGCGGTCACGTCCGTCGGTGGGGGTTTCGTCCGGTGGCAGAGAGGGGACGAGGTTAGGGTTTGATCTGCGAAGATTTCTGGGGGACGCACATATATATAGCTAGAGGGAGCTAGGAGACTCCAAATGGAGTGCGGTTTTCGCCCACACGATCGTGATCGAATGACCTAGAGCATGGAAGTGACTTAGATGGGTTTTGGGCTGTTTAGAGAGGGGTTTTTCTGCAACACACAAAAGGACTTTGCGGTTACCCGGTTAACCGTTGGAGCACCAAACGACCTCCAAATGGAACGAAACTTGACAGGTGGTCTACCGGTGGTATACCAAGGCCACTTGACAAGACTCGGTCCATTCTGAGAACGTTCAACACCCGCTCACGAAAAGAAAACAAGAGGGGTACGCCGGAGGAGGTGGGAGTGCTGGATTGCAAAACGGACAACGGGGAAAATGCTCGGATGCATGAGACGAACACGTATGCAAAATGAGATGCACATGATGACATGAAATGAGATGCATGACATGAACAAAATGCAAAACAAAAAACAAAACCCGACCACGAAGGGAATATCATAGCACATAGCCGAAAATGGCAAGAGTCGGAGTTACAAATATGGAAAGTTACATCCGGGGTGTTACAGAATACTAGGCCGGTGGTCGCTGGCGTTTCGAGGAAGATAGTCAACACTGACTGGCTGGAGGTAGATGAAGGTGATCTGCCCGTTCTTTTTACATCGGACGGTGCAGAAAAAATGGACCGACCTATTTGCTTTCAGTCGACTGTTATTTTCATAGAATCCTGTAGTAATTTTGTGTGCCATGCATGTTGTAGAGCTATATTATGTCTCCTGTCATTTATTTCTCACCGACCTGCTATCTGCTACCTTTACACTCTACTAATTGTGCACACACTTCACCCATACTCACACTATTGTTTTTTATGCATGGGTATTTCATACTCTGACGCAGTGTTGATGAATGCAGAAAAGAAAAGACAGAAGTCGCTCCAGTGTAATTCGAAGATAAGCACTAAGCGTTTCAGCACGCTAATGGGTGCAGTGTCAGCAGTTGGAGACAGTAAACGTAGCTCTGCACTTGATGATCTCAATTGCCACACACAACCATCCCAGGTGCTTGCTTTAACTTCGCGCTGTCAAATGTGGTTGCATGTTGCATATGGTGTGTAGCTTGTATTGCTTCCAATTTGGTTAAACTGCATCTGCTTACTTTACACATTATACCTTTGATAATGACATGCCTTCCTGTTTTTGATACATACTACATATGTCTATTAACCATGTTCGTACATCAAACTAATGCTCTTTTATATCCCTCGTCAATCACTTATGATGAGACAGTCACCCGAGTGGGTTACTGTGAGACGCCCTACTCGTTTAAAGAGTGCAGTGTCATCCTCCCCACATGATTCTCAAGAAACAGCAAGGCTAAATGAAGATAGTCAACGTAGCTCTCTAGTTGATCACCGCAATTCCCCCACACCACCATCGCAGGTGCATGCTCTTACTTGGCAGTGTGATATGTGGTTGCATGTTGCATATGGTCTCTACCTTGTAATGCTTCTAATTAGGGTTAATTGCATCTGCTTAGTTAACACATTATACCTGTGAATATGACATGCCTTCCTGTTTTTGGTACATACTACGTCTTTCTATTAACCATGTTCTTACATCAAACTACTTTTCTTGTGTATCCCTCATCAATGCTCCTAATTTGTTAAATTGCATCTCCTTAGCTTACCCATTATACATGTGAATATGACACGCCTTCCTATTTTCGTATATACTACATCTGCCTATCACACCATGTTCTTACATCAAACTACCGTTCTTGTGTATCCGGCGTCTATCACTTATGATGAGGCAGTCACGCGCGTGGGTTAATATGAGACGCAATACTCCTATAAAGAATGCAACTTCATCCTCTCCACATGATTCTCAAGAAATAGCAAGCCTAAATGAAGATATTGAACGTAGCTCTGTACCTGAAGACCGCACTTCCCCTACACCACCATCACAAGTGCTTGCTCTAACTTCGCAGTGTGATATGTGGTTGCATGTTGCATATGGTGTCTAGCTTGTAATGCTTCTAATTAGGGTAAATTGCATCTGCTTAGTTTACACACTATACCTGTGAATATGACATGCCTTCCTATTTTTGGTACACACTACATCTATGTGTTAACCTTGTTCTTACGATGAGTCACCTTCATTCGTTGCATATTGCATATTATTTCTAGCCTGTTGCCATGTGTTGCTTATAATTTGGTCAAAATACATTTGTTTGGGCACCCTTTTAATTTGGCAGAGTGATATTGGTTTCATCTTTCATATGGTTTCTAGCTTGCATCGATTCTAACAAGTTCAAGCACCTTGTGCTTAGTTTACACTTTATACATCATACATGTCAATATGTCACGCCGTCCTGTTTTTCATACATATTCCATCCTCCTATCATGCGGCTGCCTTACATGAAAGTAGTGTTTGTCAGTATCATGCTTCAATGAGTTCTGAAGAGCAAATTTTATTCCTTTTTCTTGTGGGTTTGACTTGACAAGGCAAAATCAAGAAAGAGGAAGGAAAAGAGTAAGGAAGGCAATGATGGTGGTCCTCTGCAGCAACGTAAACGGAGCATCTGTACCAATTCTCCTTGTACTGATAGTGCATTACAAGGTCCAAGTCTCCGCTCCCCTACTCCACCATCCAAGGTGCTTGCTCTAACTTGGCAGTGTGATATTTGGTTGCATGTTGCATAAGGTGTCTAGCTCGTATTGCTCCTAATTAGTGTAAACTGCATCTGCTTAGCTTACACATGTACATGTGAATATGACACGCTTTCCTGTTTTTGGTACATACTATATCTGTCTATCGCACCATGTTCTTACATGAAACTACTCTTCTTGTGTATCATGCATCAGTCACTTATGATGGGACACCTTTAAGTTGGCAGTGTGATATTGGTTTGCGTCTTGAATATGATTTCTAGCATGTATTGCTTCTAGTTTGATGAACGCCACCTATGACGAGACAGTTTTAACTTGGCAGAGTGATATTGATTGCACCTTCCATATGGTGTCTTGCAGTGTTTCTAATTTGTTGAAGTGCCTTCTGCTTAGTTACCACATCATAGGTGTGAATATGTCAAGCCGTCCATTTTTGCGTACATATTCCATCCTCGTATCATGACTTTGCCTTTCATCAGAGTAGTGTTCGTTAGTATCATGCATGAATGAGTTCTGAAGAGCGAATGCTATTCCTTTTTCTTGTCGGTATGACCTCACAATGCAAAATCAATAAAGCTGAAGGAAATTGGCAAGGCATTGGATGATGGTGGTCCTTCCGAGCAACTGAAACGGAGGTTCTCTACAGATTCTACTCCGCCATCCTCCCAACAAGATTCGCCAGACAACGCAAGGCTAGATAGTCAACGTAGATGTGTAGATGATGAGCACATCTCCCCTACTCCACCATCACAGGTGCTTGCTCTAACTTGGCACTATTATATGTGGTTGCATGTTGCGTATGATGTCTAGCTTGTATTGCTTCTAACTTTGTTGAATTGCATCTGCTTACTTCACACATAATGCCTGTGAATATGACATGTGTTCCTGTTTCTATATCAGACTACTATTCTTGCATATCCCGCATCAGTCACTTATGATAAGGCACCTTTAAGTCGCCACTGTGATATTAGTCGTGTCTTGCATATGATTTCTAGCATGTACTGCTTCAAATTTGTTGAAACGCCATACAGTTTGAACTTGGCAGAGTGATATTGGTTCCATCTTTCATATGGTGTCTAGCTTGTAGTGCTTCTAATTTGTTGAAATGCCTTCTGCTTAGTTACCACATCATAGGTGTGAATATGTCACACCATCCTGTTTTTCATACATATTCCATGCTCGCATCATGTGTTTGCCTTTCATCCGAGTAGTGTTCGTCAGTATCATGCATGAATGAGTTCTGAAGAGCGAATTCTATTCCTTTTTCTTATCGGTTTGACTTCACAATGCAAAATCATTACAGCTCAAGGAAATTAGTCCGGCAGTGGATGATGGTGGTCCTTCGGAGCAACTCAAACAGGGGGGTCTCTACAGATTCTACTCCGCCATCCTCCCAACAAGATTCGCAAGACAACACAAGGCTGGACAGTCAACGTAGCTGTGTAGATGATGAGCACATCTCCCCTACTCCACCATCACAGGTGCTTGCTCTAACTTGACACTATTATATGTGGTTGCATGTTGCATATGATGTCTAGCTTGTATTGCTTCTAACTTGAATTGCATCTGCTTACTTCACACATAATGCCTGTGAATATGACACGTGTTCCTGTTTCTAGAACATACGTGTACTTGATGAGCACATCTCCCCTACTGCACCATCACAGGTGCTTGCTCTTACTTGGAACTGTTATACGTGGTTGCGTTTTCCGTATGATGTCTAGTTTGTATTGCTTCTGATTATGTTGAATTGCATCTGCGTAGCTTACAACTTATACCCGCAACGATCACTTACCCATAAGACACATTTAACTTGGGACTGTGATGTAGGTTGCATCTTGCATTGTCTTCTATCTTGTACTGCTTCTAATTTCTTGAAATGGCACATACAACGACACTACAGAAATCAGCTATTTTGCCGTCTGCCACGGCGGACGGCAAAGGCATGAAGGGCGGATGGCAAAGGCCTTTGCCGTCAGCCGCGGACGGCAAACGGCTCCGGCAAAGTAGGCTACGGTAAACACCTTCTTTGCCGTCTGCTTTTTGCAGCGGACGGCAAAGAGGCCTTTGCCGTCAGTGGCGGACGGCAAAGAAAATGGATGGCAAATAGTGGGTGTTAGCCACGGTAGGTGCTAACGGAGGCTTTGCCGTCTGCCGACTAATAACAGACGGCAAAAATGTCCATCTACACGTTTATTACAATCAGAGACATCAAAGGATTTTGTTTATTAAAATATAGTGAACCAGCAGCCCAAGTGCACCACAGTATCCATCTACGCTTTGTTCCAACAATCGACGACGAATGAACAAATTTCACAATACCAAATTAGTCTATTTACACAGAATAGATTTGCATCTGCTCCATCTACACAAAATTACTCTATTTACATGAACACCACATTATCCATCTACACAAAGTCAGCACAAAAACCACAGTATCCACCGCCACCATGGACGCCCGAGGACCTACCGCTGCTCCTTGAGGCAGAATATGGTGCGGCGTCGAGGGAGCGTGACGGCGCCGGGGCCGACAGAGGCCTGGGGGGACGGGGACGACAGAGGCCTGGGGGACGGGGCTGAGGCCTGCGGGGGCGATAGGCGACGGGGCGCGGAGGTTACCCGGGCAAAAGGCGACAGGGCGAGGAGGCCGACGGGGGCGAGAGGCGACGGGGCACAGAGGAATCAGCCGGGGGCGACGGGCGACGGGGCCGGGCCATGGCCGGCGGGCACGATGGCGGCCAGCGAGGCCGGGGCCGGGCCATGGCCGGCGGGCGCGATGGCGGTCAGCGAGGCCGGGTACTGCCGGCGAGGCCGGGGACTGCCGGCGAGGTGGTGGCGAGCGCTTGCGGGGGAAGTGGATCGAGAGCAGGGAGAGAGATGAGAGAGAGATGTGGTGGGGTGGGGGTGAGAAGTGGATAAGGCAGACTGTGGGGTGGGATGAGACGTGGGGCGCGTGGGTGTTTCCCTGGGGGCGCGTGCATCGTGGGTGGGTTGGGTATGCGTCCGAGGGAGTGATCAGCGTGCGTCTCAGATCTTGCCAACTCATCGATCCAGGTGATTGATCCGCGTGTTGTGATTTCTCTTTGTCGTGAGTGTTTCTTTGCCGTCTGCTTAACAACCCTTTGCCGTCTGCTGGCGGACGGCAAAGGTCCCAAAGGCAGACGACAAAGATCTGGCAGATGTCATCCAACCCGTCCATCTGCCCTAATCAGCCGCAGGGTCCAGTGGGGCCCAGTTGGACTCTTTGCCGTCTGCCTTCTGGTCCTTTGCCGTCCGCTGGCCGACGGCAAAGAAATGTGTCACGACCGGTTTTTCAATAATATAATTATTGAGAGACCAACCCCTTTTACGGACCAGTAAGGAAGAATTCCTTCTCACTGGTAGACAATATCATGGTCACAGAAGAAAAATACCAGGAGTACTGAATATGATATAAAGTTGAGCGGAAATTGACCAACAATTTATTACATGCATGCCGATAAAACAAGACGGCGGATAGGGTGGCATAACTACTAGCTCACGATAATAACGGTGGTGGAAATATCACCGCGAAGCGAGTGATATGACTCCTGAAGACTACAGCTCTTCGAGCGTCGAAGTGAGGCTCGAGGAGACTTATAACGGGTGGCGGAAGCGTATATAATACAAGTGACCAATATCCGGGATCGCGCAGGACTGACTGGCACTCCTCTAGGCGTCGGACGCGCTATCAAACTCTTCATCCAAGAGATCGCCTTCGTCAACATCTGGCCAAATCAACAAGCCAGGTGAGTACTATGAAAGTACTCGCAAGACAGTTCGGACATAAGATAAAACAAATGTAAACGTGAAGCATATAAACAAGTTAACCAGCGCGTTCAGACATAGAGATAATAAATGCTGGGTGCCAAACGAGGGTCTGAATGACTCCTCGAGAGGAAAACTGCAAGAATGGTAATACTGGTGCCAAACGAGTGTCTGAATGACTCCTCGAGAGGAAAACTGCAAGAATGGTAATACTGGTGCCAAACGAGTGTCTGAATGACTCCTCGAGAGGAAACTGCAGAATAATAATGCCACAGTCGGGCGTCGGGGCGACACCACATAAAGGGGCTTATATCAGAAAATAAAGGCAGTGCGTGCCACAGTCGGACGTCTGAGCAACATCACATAAACGGCTTATATTTAAAGTGAGAAACAAAGACACGCCACAGTCAGACGTCTGCGCGACGTCGCATAAAGGGCTTATATTTAAAGTAAGAACAAACACATGCCACAGTCGGACGTCTGAGCGACGTCACATAAAGGGCTTATATTGTAGCTCAATAATGCAGTAGCTCGAGATCATAAATTATTACAAGTACGAGACAAATAAAAGGTTAGTCCATCCATAGTAATAATAATTTTACCGAGTTTACCACTTGAGCTTGTTCACTGGAGACAAGTTTTCCACGTGGATAGATATGGATAAACTGATTTCACTACTTGATCATGGACACGATGACTTGGAAGAATTTGACTCTGCAGAGTTTGTACTTAACCACAGCCAACGGATTTCCGCAGTCACGGGGACTAGTTCCGTTTACGGTGTTTTGGAAGAAACACGTCTAACCAGTACACACCCATTTCAATATTCCGAAGCCAGGGATCACCCTCGGCAACGTTCAAGAAAAACCTTGAGACGGGGAGGCTACAACCTCGCGTAGCATGGGATCAAATTTCTATACGCGCGCTCTAAGGGGGTGCCCCCCTCTCAGTCCCAACCGGAAACACCCATGCCCCCTGACCGGACGACTGGCTTTAATCCTGGGCCAAGGTACCATCATCCCGGCCCCTCTGTTTGGTGTGTACACGGAAAGAGGTTACCAACTTACTAAACCGCATCCTGGCAAATGAAACATGTGGTAGCACGGAAGGGGAAAAGACGATAACGTGACTCCGTCCATGTTAACGTCGGAATTCGTCGGATGACGCAAGGCTGGTATGCTACAACAGTACCACCTTGCTGCCCTTCATGTCACCACATGATTAGGCCATCTCTCATCAGAGATCATCGCAACTTTGGAACATGCGGGTAGTTGCCTCACAAGCAACGAGGTACTCACTGACACTCATATGCCACGCTCCAACTGTCATGCAAACATGCAAAACACCTATCATATCAAAGGTTCAAACATGCTTGCCTGGTTCGGAGAAGTCGGAGTCTAGCTCGGCGAAGTTCGCGGCTCCGTCACCTCTTCCGGAACCTACGGCAATGACGAAAACGGGCACTAATGTGAAAAACCAACGCGTGCACAGAAACTTCTCCAACAATTTTCCACCTAAATCCCATAAAAAACTAGACAAAATTTTAAGAAGGTCAGAAAAAGAATCAATCAAAAATTCCTTTTTATTAAAAAGTTATAAAGGTTTCTGTCCAGGGACCCATCTGTAATGAAACAGAAAAGTCCCAGGGTTTTAATTGAGAAAACAGAAAACGGTTCGATTGGAAATGCGCAAGCTCAAGAGGGGAAGCGTATTTGCCCGAAGGCGCCAACAGAAAACGTTTCGCGTGGGGAAACAGAAGAGAGGCTGACAGGGGTGTCCCACATGTCAGGTTTAAAAAGCTCGCCGGCGCCCGAAGACTGCGGTGGACGCCGGCGTCGAACCACGGCGACTTAGGAGGATCGGAGGGTACCAAGAGCTTCAGCGTGTCCTTCCGCGTCGGTGGGTGGTGGACTCGACTGTCAGAGAGCACCACGTCGACGGCGACACTTTCTCCGGCGGACGGCGGCTCGGGTGGTGGTGGAGAACTCCGGTGGAGGGCTGCAAACTTCGAATTGAAGCGCGGGTCAGAAGGAGGAATGCATAGTGAAGCTACTGGCAAGAGATGGGAGGCAGAGGCGCACGCACGGGAGCGAATCGAGCTGGATCCCGTGGCGGGTCGCGGCGGCCGGAGTCGAGGAAGGAGACCTCCTCGGGGCTCTTCCAGTGGCTAGGCGTGCTCTAGGTGGAGTGCAGGGATGGTGTGGGTTCGAGTTGAAGCTCGGGGCCTCTATTTATAGGCGGATCGATGGGGTGGCCGTGAACGGAGAATCTCCGGCGAGCGATTACGGCGATGCAGTGGATTGGCAGGAGGTTTGAGTGGCCAGGCAGCATCAGTGGAAGTTACTGGTGTCGTTCCCCCACTAATCTTGGCTGGTCTTGGCGTAACGGCGCCGGTCCATGGTGGGGTGGCCGCACGGGCACGTCGGCGGCAGAGAGCGTGCTCCGCGCCCTGCGGTTCACGACGAGAGTGGCAGCGCGTTCTGGGGAATGGAAGGCCACGCGGCGAGCTCCGGTGGCTTGGGCGGCGCTGGGTGGCGCCGTCAGCGCCGCGCCTCTCTCTGGCGGCCGCAAAGCCGCCGCTGGCGTCGGTCACGGGGCGGCGCACCTTCTGCTGCTCGTCGCCGACGTCCGCAAGGTGCCAGACGCTCGTGCGGTGTAGAGGACAAGGGGGAGGGGACAGGGAACACGTCGACACAGCGGCACTGGCGAGATCGACGTCGGGTTCTGAAGAAAACAACAGTGCACTGAAATGTTCTCTGAACTTTACTGAACCTTAATTTGACAATGCACTGCAGGTGTTCGACAAAAAGATTTGGCAATGAGAATTTTTTTTCTGGAGCTGGTACTTGGTGAGGTGACCACTCAATGCACCCAGAGGCTGCCTGATTTTTCTTGGAACTTTTGGAAAAGGATTTGAATGAATTTCACCAAATTTGACAAATCTGGTCCAAACTTGCAGCAAGTGTAGTTTGAAAAATTTGAACTGAAGACCAGTGGATCTTCATGGATCTTGGTTGAGGGTTCAAAGGACTAGGAAGGGGAGTTGGTTTGGGGGCAAAAATCAAAACAGAAAGTGGAGTTCCTTTGTAAATCACCAATGGCTAGAATAGAAGACAGAAATTTTATTTGATAAGATTTAAATGGAAGATAATCATATGGAGAGGTACAACTTGCTGGATTTGATGCAAAACATGATCCAAAGATGAGGGGAGGGTTAGGAGAGTGGATTGGCACTAAGGCCATGGCAAGAGGGAATTGTTGAAAGTGGCAATGGATTATTCCAAAACCCATAGTGCACTTTCAAAAAGATTTTCAAAAGTCATTTTCCCCAAATGAAAAGCATTTTGTCTTGAGTCCAAATAAAAGCAAGAACCTCCAAGACCAAAGACAGATCTTGGGTGAATCCAAATAAAACCTTTGCCATAAAGAAGAAGAAAAATATTTGAAAGGGAGAGTTCTTTTGAAGAGAAATTTTTAACTCACCTCCCTCAAGTCAAATAAAATCTTTTGAAAAAAGCCAAAAAGAAAATTTGGGTGTCACAAAATGGCAGATGGCAAACTGTATATTTGCCATCAGCCAGTTCTTTGCCGTCTGCTTTTTGAAAGCAGACGGCAAATACCCTCTTTGCCGTCAGCTAGCAGACGGCAAAGAACAAGCTGATGGCAAATTCCCTGATTCCAGTAGTGCGAGACACTTTTTACCTGATAGAGTGATATTGGTTGCATGTTCATATGGTGCCTAGCTTCCATTTCTTCTAATTTTGTTGAAATGCCTTCCTCTTACTGTTTTTTCATATATATTCCATCCTCCTATCGTACGTGTGAATATGAAACGCTGTCTTTTTTTGTATATATTCCATCCTCCTATCCTGCGCTTGCCTTACATCAAAGTAGTGTTCGTCTGTATCATGCATCAGCCATTTATGCAGAGCTAATTTTATTCATCTTCTTGTGGTTTTGACTTCATAAGGCAATATCAGAAAATGGGAAGGAAAAGAGTAAGTTAGGGGATGTTGGTGGTCCTCCGGACCGACGCAAACAGAGACTCTCTAGATTTGCCATTGCTAGTTCTAATGAAGTTGAAGTCCCAAGTCTACATGATGAGTTCATCTCCCATACTCCAGCATCGCAGGTGCTTTCTCTAAGTTGACAGTGTGATAATTGGTTTCATGTTGCAAATGTTGTCTAGCCTGTATTTCTTCTATTTTGATTAAGTTGCACGTGCTGAGTTCATACGTTATACATGTGCATATGACATGGCTTTCTATGTCTAGAATACACTGCATCTATCTATCATACCATGTTCTTACATCAAAGTACTGCTGTTGTGTATCCCGCATCAGTCACTCATGATTGGACGCTTTTAACATGGCAGTTTGATAGTGGTTGCATCTTGCATTGATTTCTACGTTGTACCGCTTCTAATTTTTCGAATTGCCACTTATGACAAGACACTTTTAACTTGGCAGAGTAATATTGGTTGCATCTTTCATATGGTGTCTAGCTTGCATTACTTCTATTTTCTTGAAAATCCATCTGCTTAGTTTGCACATCGTAGCTGTGAATATGTCATGCCGTCCTGTTTTTCTTACATATTCCATCCTCATACAGTTGTCTTACATGAAAGTATTGCTTGTCTGTATCATGCATCAATGAGTTCTGAAGAGTGATTTTATTCTTTTGTGTTGTGGGTATAGCTTGACATGGCAAAGTCAAAATAATATAGTAGGGAGTGCTGTTACTCGTCGGGTGAAACGGGAAAGGTTCTGCCGTCGAGATTCTGCTGGTACTTATAGTGCAGTAGAAGGTCCAAGTCCACCAACTAAATCTACAAACACAGTATCACCTGCTCCACCAGCTGCAGCATCCGCTTCAACTGTACCAGCATCTCAACCAGTTACTCGTTCGTTTGCTCCGGAACTGCCCAGTTCCCAAGCTGCCTTCACACCTAACACTACTTTCGAAGCACTGCTGACACAACAGGACTTGGAAAGATCAGATGAACCTCATGAGCATCAACACCAAGACGGTACCTGACCGAGTCAAGTTGCACTTGCATGCTCCTTTATATGTACTCTCACAGTTTGATGTACACTAACACTTTCCATATTCGTTGTTGAACTAGCACCACGACGCAAGCGGAAACAGACATCAGGGATAATGCTTGACAGATTAACAAAATCTAAAGGAGGAAGAATGGAGATCCATTTTGAGGCAGGTTTAAGAAGGCCATGTGATGCTACAGAGTCAGCCAAGTTAGTATCAGAGGCAGCCATTGCCGTTAGGTGTCATGCACGTATCCTCCCAACGTGGATCCAGTCCAGGAATGAGAAAGACAATACCCAGTTTAACACCTTCCTTGACCATTTATCCGTAAGTAATGTTATTCATCGCAATTAGTAATATTGTCTTGCTCTGTCCCATACTTTCTAGCTTCCTCCTAATAAGACTCACATTCTTTTTTCAACAGATGAGGTTCAAGTTGGATCCGAAAGATGATGCAACTAAACAAGCATGCACTCATCTTTTTCAGTCTGCTCTGCGACAGTATCGGTACCACCTTAGAAAATCTCACTTTGAAGGCAAGGCTACCAATGAAATCGCCCAAACATCTCCAGTGGAATATATTATAGATGAAGACTGGACAACCCTCGTTAAACACTGGTCTAATCCAAAGTATCAGGTAGGCTATATGTATCTTCTTCTAGGCTAACTGTTTGAAGAACAAAACCAACCGTTCTAAAGTGAAATTCCAACAGACAACAGGATCTCGTAGCTATATTGCACACTGCGAGGCTCTTGTAAATACCTGCTACTTCCTTCTTTTTTCTGTGCCATATTATCGTGTCTATATTGACTTGTTCCAAATACAGAGGAAAGCCCGTGCGGACCAAAAAGAACCTGAACCAAATGCAGTGCAAATCTTCAAGGATTGCTACACCAGCAAGATGAAGGGCATGAGCACACCAGTTCAAGCCGCTACTGTAAGTCCTTACTCCTCCTGCCTTGAACTGATTGGTACTGTGATGTGTTCATTTAACTACTTGGTTTGCAGCCAATGTCAGTTACTCTGTTCACTTTTATTCATAGTTGTCTTAACGTATCATTTCACCTTACATGGTTTAAAAGAGATGAAGGATATTCTTTTGGTCTTGATCTGTAATCTAGTTGTTATGTTCACGTGCGCACACAATGATAAAATAGCCTGTTTGTTTTATATCTGTTTGCCCATGATATGAATGATGTCATACTATGTTCATCCTACTTTAAACCATGTCTCTTTATCCTTAGATGTCAACGAATGTGAGGAAATAGACAATACAGTAGGCATGCTACATGGACATATGTTCCGAAAGTGATTTTATTATGTAGTTGGCACTACAATACATGCTAATGTATTATGGTAGTTCACCAAAATAAGTTATGTATAAACTTTTAACCTACTTTGTTTGTTTTTGTCTCATTAGTAACTCATCTGGTACACTAATCTACAAGTTCAAACTTTCAGGAAGCTATGGAACAAATGATTGAACAACCACAACCACCTGAAGGTGACGAGGCTACTACAGGCACAATGTCACCTCTTGTTGCAGTGCGTCAGTATCTCTCCACTAACAGTGGAAAAAGCACCTTCCTGCGTAATTCTAGGTTGGTTGTCAAGGTAACCTCGTCCAAATCGCCTACTGAACAAAATCTTCCTGCTAGACAGAGTGATATATCTGTGCTCCAGACACAAGTCCAATCCCTAATGGACGTTGTTTCGGAAACAAGAATAGTGGTTGAGAAATGTCGTCAAGATATGAATGGTTTTGAAACCAGACTATCAGACATTCGCTTCATTGTTCAAGAGCAATGGCGGAAAAAAGGTGGAGATCATGCTGCTCCATCAGATTCTACAGCCTGAAACATTAGCACTCAGGTCAAATGATGTGTGCTTCTATACATCTGATGGTGCTTTTATCTGGAAGGACTGTAAACTTTACGCCAACAGGCCTTTTGTTGTATGGTTGTAATGTATTTTGTTGTGATACAACATTTATAATGCTACCTCAGGCTGCAGTAATTACGACGTTATTTTTGTATAGTGTAGGTTTATCTTAGTAATGTATTCGGCCGAAAGCTTCGTAGGAGCCCAACATGCCAACATTCGTCGGGCCAATTCCAATTGCGCTAAAAACGATTACGGGCTGAAATTGGCATGTAGCCCACCAAAAATTTCTGGGCCTAAATCAGCATAAGCTTTCATATTTTTCTGGTAGGCCTGTGCCCATAGTGGGCCTTTAACAGGCCTAAACATAATTTGGGCTCTCACTAAAAATAGGCCGTTTACAGGTGTAAATATCTCGAGCCCATAAACACATGGGCCTTTAATAGACCGAAAGTGAGATTGGGCCCTGATTGTGCCAAATAACCCACTAGACTTAGCAGGCCGAAATGGTGGCCCATTTACGATACGGATCTTTGACAGGCCGAAATTCGGACGGGCCGTAAATGCGCCGACCTAATACACGGGCCTTTAACAGGCCGGAACTTTGGTCGGGCTAGATTATCGCCATTTTTATATGGGCCGTTAATGGGACCGATATGACGTTGGGCCACATATGGCCCATGGTTTACGTCCGGTGTTAACAGGCCGAAAATGACAACAGGCCTAATGTGGCCCAAAGCTATAGTGGGCCTCTAATAGGCCGAATGTCAGACATGGCCGAATATGACCCAAATCCTTCACGGTCGTTTATGGGCCGAAAGTTTTGATGGCCTGTAAATGGGCCTAAATGAAGCCGGACCATTAACAGGCCGGAAATACACCGGGCTGTAATTCGGCCCAATTACTTAGCGGACTGTTAACGGGCCAGAAGTGACCATGGGCCGCGTTGATGACAAGTTTAGGACATGCCGTTGACGGGCCGATTTGACGGAGAATGTCGGGCCTTTAGCTGGGCCGGCCCATTATGGTCTGCAGAATCTTATGGGCCTTTAGCTTGGCCGGCCCATTGTGGTCCGCAAAATCTTGTGGGCCTTTAGCTGGGCCGGCCCATTATGGTATGCAAAATGATGTGGGCCTTTAGCTGGGCCGGCCCATTATGGTCCGCTAAATTTTGTGGGCCTTTAGCTGGGCCGGCCCATTATGGTCTGCTAAATCTTATGGGCCTTCGGTTGGGCCGGCCCATTTAAACTTTGTGGGCCACTTTTGGGCCAGTCCACGTGTCAACATATCATAGGCCCATCTTGACCATTGGATGAGTGACACCTGTGCCAACGTGGAGCTGACGTGTGGATCCGTCAGCCAATGAGAATTTTACACGTGGAAAATCGGCATTGGTCATGGCTGTTAACGGGTTATCGGATCCAAAATCCGACCCGATAGCTTAACGGCGTTCCGTTACGGTGGATGCCACGTGTCGGTCACCCTTGACGAAAGCACTTCTGTGACGCGCGATTGATCGTTAGGGAAGTGGACACTTCCGTGATGATAATTTTGGCAATGTCATGGAACACTTCTACGACAGCACGGGTATGACTATCTTGATTCTGTCATAAATTTGTCATGGATGTACATGCATGACAGAAAACGCGACCTACTGTGACAAACACGTATCATCACGGAAGTGTATTTTTTTTGTAGTGCAAGATCCTTGCCAGGGACGACAGCACGCTACGGAAAGACCCTTGCCGGGCCACCCGGCAAGGCCTTCACCAAGGACGTCAGCGGGGCCACTGCCAGGCCCGCACCAACCAAGTCTCCACCGCCGATTCGCATGCAGCTGCCAGCTCAACCAGCTGAGCAGGCACCTGCGTGGAACCATGCAGCTCCCAGGCCAACTCAGCACACGCCTGCGTGGCGGCATGCAGATCTTCGTGAAGGCTCCACCACCGCACCACCTCAGCTACCTGCCTGCCTACATGGCGCCGCATGCATCGCTAGCCAGGGCGCGTGTCGAAGCAAGGAGGAGCGGCGACGGACGGGACGAGCCTCGCTCCCGCCCCCGATAAAGCTAGGGGACACCTCAGCGGCGCATTAAATGCGTCTTGTCCTGTAATACGGGCGATAAGCTCGCAGTACTGTACGCCTTTCCACCTCCCGTGTGCCACTGTGGAAGCCCTTTCGACCATAAAAGGAGGCCCATGGCGTATTGGAGAGGGATTCGGCTCTTTGAAACCATGCATCCACCATAGCTAGTTGGAGAGCTCAAGAACTCTCTGAAATACATCCACCAAAGGAGTACTAGGGTTTTATGCATCCTCGCGGCCCGAACCTGCGTAAACAATCCTGGTGCTGATTACTAATCCTGCTCTTCTCACAACCCTGCGCCCCGGCAACCATAGTAGGGATTCTTGTGATCCCATAGGTGTCGTTCCACAGCGACATCTTTGGCGCGCCAGGTAGGGGGTGCAATTGTGAGAATCTGGTATAGTAGTTGGCCTAGCAGTTCTTCATCGCCACGGCTCCCAAGGAGACGGCCAGGAGAAAAGGACGCCGCCTGCGAACGCGAAGGACGCCAGCGCGGCAACAGAAAAGCTAAGTCATTCAGAGCCTTGAGTTATTTCCTTTATATATAAGGTTATCGTCCTCGGAGATCTTGCCTATGTATGAAAAACCTGCATGCAAAGGGGTCCTCCCGCAATTGGCAACGCCCTTGTTCTATTTCATGTCTGCTCAACAGCTCAAGCGGCCGCGTCGAGAGTGGTGGGGTAGCCTTCCACACTTGGCAACGCTCTCGATTCTGACTCGAGTCAAGCTCGATAGTTCGGGCGGCCGCGCTAAGGGCGGTAAGGTGGTTCGCCCGGCAGCAAGCACACCCGGCAGGCCAATGGGGATCCGTCACCAAGACGCCGCCCTGGGTTTACGCGCCGGCAAACCTAGGCAGTTAACGTAGGGTGGACATACAAAGGAAAATCGAACAGGAAAATAACATGCATATATTAAAAGTGCTGCAGAGTCATATTACATCAAACTGTTGCTGCGGTTCTAACTAAAGATAGCAATTGTCTTGGTTGTGAACCTGTAGCGGCGATAAGAAACGGGGTGCCTAATCCCGGCGCTGGCCCTCCACCCTCAGAATTCCGCCGACACGGCTGATGATGGGCTTGATGCGCTCCCTGAGCGGTGCGAGGTCAGTATCCTCCGGCAAGCTCTCCAGCGCGGCGTCGAAGTCGAGGTCGGGATACAAGTATTCCATCTTGGTGAGAACCTTGGTCATGGCGCCCTGGCAAAGCCTCCGGGCCTCGTCGGCCAGCAAGGCCGCCCGGTTGGCGTGAAGCTGCTCCAGGGCCCCGAGAACACACTCGAAGAACAAGGTCAGCTTGGCGTTGGTGGTCCCGCTGCGCTCTGGGGCGTACCTCACGCTTGGCATCTCCATGGTAGCCAGCTGCGCGGTGATCCTACTGGCGACGTCCTCGAGGCGGCCGATCCAGCGGTTCACGCCCTCCTTGAAATACTTATGCTCGACGGCCTCGTTCTTCTACAGGTGCTTCTCGGTCTCCAGGTCCTTGGCCAGGGTCCCCTCCCGGGCTTTGGCCTCCGTGAGCATCCCCTCGTGGCCCTCCAGCTTCAGCGTGAGGTCCTTGATGGACTTGGTGGCCTCGGAGAGCTCCTCAGCCATGCTGATGGCCGCGCCCTGCGCCTCTGTCAGGGCGCCGTTGAGCGTGTCCTTCTCCTGGGACAGCTTCAGGGCCTGCTCCTTCAGCCCGTCCCGTTCCACCTCCAACTCCTTCACCCTGCCGGCACGAACCAGAGCCTGGGCATCGAGCGCCTCCCTGTGGCTCTGCCCTAGCTCCTGGGTCCGCTACAAGACAAGCTTCTCCACCTCTTCGTCCTTGGTGCGGAGTTTGGCGTCAAGGTCTGCCTCGCCTTTGGCGAGGTCCTCCTCCTGGGAGTTCAGTGCGGCCTCGTGCTGGGTCCGGGCGGCCTCGGCTGCGGCAGCCAAGTTCTTCGCCGTCTCTTGGGCCTTCTCGACATCGGCCAGCTTCATGGTGAGCTCCACATCACGCTTGACCAGCTCGTCCCGGGCGGCCTTCAGCTCGTCGCGAGCCTGGCAGAACCAGTCCTACGTCTCGGCGACGCGCTTCTGGAGGTCCGCCTCTGCCTTCTCCGCCACCGCCATCCTGGACCTAGCTTTGTCCAGGCGGGCACGGTGGAGCGCCTGGAGCCTCCGGAAGTTGGCGCCCATGGCCTGGAGCAGCCGCTCCTCCTGGGAGCCCTCGCCACCAACGCTCGGCTCATTGACGACCTCAAGCCCGGCGGCGGCAAGCACTTCATCGTCAAACACCTCTCCCTCGACGGGTGTCCTGGTGCTCGACGCACCTAGAAGGTGGACGAATAAATCGTCACTCACCCTCAGGTACTTGCTGGAGCCAAAAGTAGCAGAGGAGGAAGGCTGGTCATCAGCCACCACCTCCTCCTCCTCGGCAGCGGCCTTGCCGGCCTCTCCGGCAGGCACCTTTCCGGCCTCCTCAGCGGTGGCCTTGCCGGCCACCCCGGCAGGCCCCTTTTCGGCATCCTCAGCAGCGCCCTTGGCGGCCTCCTCGGCAGCAATCTTCTCGTCGTCCGCCTCGGCAGCCTTAGCGACGTCCTCAATGATGGCATCCACGTCCTCTGGGTCCACTGAGGAGGAATCTGGACACCAAAGGAGTGAGGCAAGACCAGGACCAAGAGTAAGAAGAGAGAAAAAACAGGGACGAAAGGCGAGAGGCTTACCCGTGCCAGGCTGAGGAACAGAGGTCTCCTCCCCACCGGCATCTGGCGCCGAGGCGAAGCCACCAGCACCCAAGTTCTCCTCCTCCTCCTCCATGTGCGTGGGCTTGGGGCTTGGCTCCCTTGCCGAGGACGCCCCTCGGGGCGGTGTGGTTGATGGGGGCGGCGTGTTGGGAGTAGCCCTCTGTGGCTCCTCCTGCTGCTGCTCTCCTCCTGCATACACGGCAAGGTCAGCACCAAAGCATCGTACCCATGATGCATGTCGACGAGGGGTGAGTGAGGAGCTTACGCTGGGGGCTGCGCCGGGGGCTGCTGTCCGGGCTGCTCAGCACCACCAGTCGTGCCCATGAAGAACCAGCCGAGGGCTGGCCACCCGCCGAGGTCTTGGCCCTCTTCACCCTCTGGGCCAGCATCTTCGCATCCCTGCAAGGATGAAAACGAGTCAAGACAAGCGACGCAGATTGAGAAGACAGAGATGACGGGAAAGAGCAAGATGCTTACTTGTCGTCCACCACCTCCTCTGTTGTTTTCATCTTCCTCCTCGGGCTGAGTGATCCGAAGTCGAAAGTGACCCCCGCGTCGGCGTCGGCCGGAGGAGGGGAGGAGGGCGGAGTCTACGCACGCTTGGATGAAGAGGAAGCAGATGCCTTCGTCTTCGCTGCTGCGGCCCTCGTCTGACGGGCGGACTCCTCTGGGGACTTTGGCCGCCGCGCGACCTTGACGGGCCGCACCGGCTCGCCAGAAGTGGCCCGCCATAGGACCCGCCCTCTCCCCATGGCCGGAGGGTCAACAGCCCCGGCCTCCTCCAACGACGACTCTTCGGCCGCATCCTCAAGCAGAGGAGCCTCGGTGCCGGCGCTGCTGGCTTCCCCGGCGGCCGCCGCCGATCGTGCGAGCTCCTCCTCCTCTGTGGCTGTCGCGGCCTTGTCATCCACACCACCAGCGTTGCCGGCCTCCTCGACAAGCTGCGCCTCCCTCGCCCTGGCGGCGATGTAGTCTAGTTCCGCCTGGGTGGTGTCCTGGATGAGCAGCCGCTCGGCGGCGGCGTTGACGTATCCCTCGTGCAGAGTGTCAAAGAACCGCTGCACCTGGATGTCCTCCGGCTCGACCCAGCTCGGGTCAGGGCCATGCGCGTTGCAATCCGGCATCAAGGCAATGATGTCGATCCGGCGCGAATTATTACACAGCGGGACCACTCGCACCGGCAACTTGAACAAGGGCCCCTTGAAGACCTTGCAGGCCTTCGCGACGGCCCTTGCGACCTTGCCGGTCCACTCGACTTTGCTGTCACGGCACACATTTAGCTGGAAGAGCCGCTGGCAGAAATGGGTGTGCCCCATCACGGTGAAATTGTGGTCGAGGCCGGGGCGAAGCCACGTGATGTCCGCGGGGTTCGTGAAGAGCCAGGCCGGCCTCCCCTTGATATGTAGTGGAGCGATCCGGCGACAGATGAAGTCCGCCCCGATCATCTCGAGGTTGAGCCCGGCCTCTGTGAGCCAAAGGATCCTGGTGGTGGCGATTGTGAGCTTCTCGTCGTCGGCGTCGACGTCGCTCCAATCGCTTCTGCGGACCGGCGGCTCCCGGCGAACATTGCAGAACGCCGGCGGGTCCTTCTCTTCGATCCAGCAACACCGGCCCCGCCATTCTTCCCACCTCTCCTTCATAGCGCCAGCCGGGTACGCTCCCTTCGACCTTGGGATCCTGGTGACGCAACCAGAAATGGCGCCTCCCGTTTGGATCCGAGGGAAGAAGTAATGGCGGAAAAGCGCCGAGTTGGGGTGCACCCCAGTGAAAACTTCGCAGAGGTGCGCGAAAAGGGCTATGCATGCCATGGCGTTCGGGGTGAAATCCAAGAGGCGGAAGCCAAAGGTGTGCATGATGTCGCTGAAGAAATCGGAGAAGGGAGGACAAAGCCCGCAAGAAAAATAGTCGACGAAGAAAGGGTACCGATTCGAAGCAGCCTCGGTGCAGTTGGCGGGGATGGCGCGCGTGGCTGGGTGCCCCATCTTCTCTCCCCCCGTCTTCACCCCCCATAGGGGCCTGAAGGCTTCCCGGAGCTCAAACACATCGACTGTCGAGGGGAAGAAGGCGGACTGCGTCCGCTGCACCGCCAGCGCACTCTCCGGCGGCTCCGTCGCTCTGGCATCCTTGACCACTCCCTTGCCCTTGATGGATTTGGGCGCCATGACGGCTGGGGGAGAGGGGCGAGGAATAGAGGACGGCAGGAATGCAGCGGTGGCGAGCAAGAGCGAAGCTTAGGGAGGAAGGAGAAGGGGGCGGCGGCTCTGAGGTTGGAAGAAGGCGCGGAAGGGGTAAAGTGAGTAGCGCGCCCGCGGTTGTTCCTTTTTATGGGGAAGGTGCGGGCCGCCTCCTTTCCCATTAACTGCGATGTGACGTATGCGTGCGGGAACCGCCCCACGCATGCTGCCAATGTCACGCGCCACTCCCCCACGTCGGGTGTTCGACGCGGGTCGTGGGGAAGCGCGGCGGACGGAAAATTACCACGGTAAAAACCGCCCCTCCTGCCCAGGCACCGTTTTGGGCTTGGCCCAACAACGTGCCACCCTTATGTGTGGCCCAGGCCCGGGGGCTCCTGTCGGTGTACAAAATAAGGGGCGCACCTTTGTACCCCTTTACCTATGCACGGACAGTCGGAGCCTCGCCCACGGCCGCACCAGGCAGAATAGTGTTGGGGATCGTAGCAGAATTTTAAAATTTTCCTACGCTCACCAAGATCCATCTATGGAGTATACTAGCAACGAGGGGAAAGGAGTGCATCTACATACCCTTGTAGATCGCGAGCGGAAGCGTTCCAATGAACGTGGTTGATGGAGTCGTTCTCGCCGTGATCCAAATCACCGATGACCGAGTGCCGAATGGACGGCACCTCCGCGTTCAACACACGTACGGTGCAGCGACGTCTCCTTCTTGATCCAGCAAGGGGGAAGGAGAGATTGATGGAGATCCAGCAGCACGACGGCGTGGTGGTGGATGTAGCAGGATGTCGGCAGGGCTTTGCCGAGCTTCTGCGAGAGAGAGAGGTGTTGCAGGGGAGGAGGGAGGCGCCCAAGGCTGTAGTGCTACTGCCCTCCCTCCCCCCTTTATATAGGCCCCCTGGGAGGGGGGCCACCAACCAAGACCCATCTAGATGGGGGGGGGGCGCCGGCCAAGACCCATCTAGATGGGGGGGGCGGCTGCCAAGGGGGGTAACTTACCCCCCAAGTCAAGTGGGGCGCCCCCCCACCCTAGGGTTTCCAACCCTAGGCGCAGGGGGGAGGCCCATGGGGGGCACCCCAGCCCACTAAGGGCTGGTTCCCTTCCCACATCAGCCCATGGGGCCCTCCGGGACAGGTGGCCCCACCCGATGAACCCCCGGGACCCTTCCGGTGGTCCCGGTACAATACCGATAACCCCCAAAACTTTCCAGGTGGCCGAAACTGGACTTCCTATATATAATTCTTCACCTCCGGACCATTCCGGAACTCCTCGTGACGTCCGGGATCTCATCCGGGACTCCGAACAACTTTCGGGTTTCCGCATACTCATATCTCTACAACCCTAGCGTCACCGAACCTTAAGTGTGTAGACCCTACGGGTTCGGGAGACATGCAGACATGACCGAGACGCCTATCCAGTCACTAACCAACAGCGGGATCTAGGTACCCATGTTGGCTCCCACATGTTCCACGATGATCTCATCGGATGAACCACGATGTCGAGGATTCAATCAATCCTGTATACAATTCCCTTTGTCAATCGGTATGTTACTTGCCCGAGATTCGATCGTCGGTATCCCAATACCTTGTTCAATCTCGTTACCGGCAAGTCTCTTTACTCGTACCGCAATGCATGATCCCGTGGCTAACTCCTTAGTCACATTGAGCTCGTTATGATGATGCATTACCGAGTGGGCCCAGAGATACCTCTCCGTCATACGGAGTGACAAATCCCAGTCTCGATCCGTGCCAACCCAACAGACACTTTCGGAGATACCCGTAGTGCACCTTTATAGTCACCCAGTTACATTGTGACGTTTGGCACACCCAAAGCACTCCTACAGTGTCCGGGAGTTGCACGATCTCATGGTCCAAGGAAAAGATACTTGACATTGGAAAAGCTCTAGCAAACGAACTACACGATCTTTGAGCTATGCTTAGGATTGGGTCTTGTCCATCACATCATTCTCCTAATAATGTGATCCCGTTATCAATGACATCCAATGTCCATAGTCAGGAAACCATGACTATCTGTTGATCAACGAGCTAGTCAACTAGAGGCTTACTAGGGACACGTTGTGGTCTATGTATTCACACATGTATTACGATTTACGGATAATACAATTATAGCATGAACAATAGACAATTACCATGAACAATGAAATATAATAATAACCATTTATTATTGCCTCTAGGGCATATTTCCAACAGTCTCCCACTTGCACTAGAGTCAATAATCTAGTTACATTGTGATAAATCGAACACCCATTGCGTCCTGGTGTTGATCATGTTTTCCTCTAGGGAGAGGTTTAGTCAACGGATCTGCTACATTCAGGTCCGTATGTACTTTACAAATATCTATGTCTCCATTTTGAACACTTTCACGAATGGAGTTGAAGCGACGCTTGATATGCCTGGTCTTCCTGTGAAACCTGGGCTCCTTCGCAAGAGCAATAGCTCCAGTGTTGTCACAGAAGAGAGTCATCGGGCCCGAGGCATTGGGAATCACCCCTAGGTCGGTAATGAACTCCTTCATCCAGACTGCTTCCTGTGCTGCCTCCGAGGCTGCCATGTACTCCGCTTCACATGTAGATCCTGCCACGATGCTTTGCTTGCAACTGCACCAGCTTACTGCTCCTCCATTCAAAATATACACGTATCCGGTTTGTGACTTCGAGTCATCCAGATCTGTGTCGAAGCTAGCGTCGACGTAACCCTTTACGACGAGCTCTTCGTCACCTCCATAAACGAGAAACATATCCTTAGTCCTCTTCAGGTACTTCAGGATATTCTTGACCGCTGTCGAGTGTTCCATGTCGGGATTACTTTGGTACCTTCCTACCAAACTCACGGCAAGGTTTACATCAGGTCTGGTACACAGCATGGCATACATAATAGACCCTATGGCCGAGGCATAGGGGATGACACTCATCTTTTCTCTATCTTCTGCCGTGGTCGGGCATTGAGCCGTGCTCAATTGCACACCTTGCAATACAGGCAAGAACCCCTTCTTGGACTGATCCATATTGAACTTCTTCAATATCTTGTCAAGGTATGTACTCTGTGAAAGACCAATGAGGCGTCTTGATCTATCTCTATAGATCTTGATGCCTAATATATAAGCAGCTTCTCCAAGGTCCTTCATTGAAAAACACTTATTCAAATAGGCCTTTATACTTTCCAAGAATTCTATATCATTTCCCATCAATAGTATGTCATCCACATATAATATGAGAAATGCTACAGAGCTCCCACTCACTTTCTTGTAAACACAGGCTTCTCCATAAGTCTGTGTAAACCCAAACGCTTTGATCATCTCATCAAAACGAATGTTCCAACTCTGAGATGCTTGCACCAGTCCATAGATGGAGCGCTGGAGCTTGCATACTTTGTTAGCATTCTTAGGATCGACAAAACCTTCCGGCTGCATCATATACAACTCTTCCTTAAGGAAGCCGTTAAGGAATGCCGTTTTGACGTCCATCTGCCATATCTCATAATCATAATATGCGGCAATTGCTAACATGATTCGGACGGACTTCAGCTTCGCTACGGGTGAGAAAGTGTCATCGTAGTCAACCCCTTGAACTTGTCGATAACCCTTTGTGACAAGTCGAGCCTTATAGATGGTCACATTAACATCCGCATCCGTCTTCTTCTTAAAGATCCATTTGTTTTCTATGGCTCACCGATCATCGGGCAAGTCAGTCAAAGTCCATACTTCGTTTTCATACATGGATCCTATCTCGGATTTCATGGCTTCTAGCCATTTGTCGGAATCCGGGCCCGCCATTGCTTCTTCATAGTTCGAAGGTTCACCGTTGTCTAACAACATGATTTCCAGGACAGGGTTGCCGTACCACTCTGGTGCGGAACGTGTCCTTGTGGACCTACAAAGTTCAGTGGTAACTTGATCCGAAGCTTCATGATCATCATCATTAACTTCCTCCCCAGTCGGTGTAGGCACCACAGGAACATCTTCCCGCGGTGCGCTACTTTCCGGTACGGAAGGGGTGACTATCACCTCATCAAGTTCCACTTTCCTCCCACTCAATTCTTTCGAGAGAAACTCCTTCTCCAGAAAGGACCCGTTCTTGGCAACGAAGATCTTGCCTCCGGATCTGAGGTAGAAGGTATACCCAATAGTTTCCTTAGGGTATCCTATGAAGGCGCATTTCTCCGACATGGGTTCGAGCTTTTCAGGTTGAAGTTTCTTGACATAAGCATCGCATCCCCAAACTTTTAGAAACGACAGCTTAGGTTTCTTCCCAAACCATAATTCATACGGTGTCGTCTCAACGGATTTCGACGGAGCCCTATTGAAAGTGAATGCGGCAGTCTCTAAAGCATAGCCCCAAAATGAGAGCGGTAGATCGGTAAGAGACATCATAGATCGCACCATATCCAATAGAGTGCGATTACGACGTTCGGACACACCATTTCGCTGAGGTGTTCCAGGCGGCGTGAGTTGTGAAACGATTCCACATTTCTTTAAGTGCGTACCAAATTCGTGACTTAAATATTCTCCACCACGATCTGATCGTAAGAACTTTATTTTCCTGTCACGTTGATTCTCAACCTCACTCTGAAATTCCTTGAACTTTTCAAAGGTTTCAGACTTGTGTTTCATTAGGTAGACATACCCATATCTACTTAAGTCATCAGTGAGAGTGAGAACATAACGATATCCTCCGCGAGCCTCAACACTCATTGGACCGCACACATCGGTATGTATGATTTCCAATAAATTGGTTGCTCGCTCCATTGTTCCGGAGAACGGAGTCTTGGTCATCTTACCCATGAGGCATGATTCGCACGTGTCAAATGATTCGTAATCAAGAGACTCCAAAAGTCCATCTGCATGGAGCTTCTTCATGCGCTTGATACCAATGTGACCAAGGCGGCAGTGCCACAAGTATGTGGGACTATCGTTATCAACTTTACATCTTTTGGTATTCACACTATGAATATGTGTAACATCACGTTCGAGATTCATCAAGAATAAACCATTGACCAGCGGGGCATGACCATAAAACATATCTCTCAAATAAATAGAACAACCATTATTCTCGGATTTAAATGAGTAGCCATCTCAAATTAAACGAGATCCAGATACAATGTTCATGCTCAAAGCTGGCACTAAATAACAATTATTGAGGTTTAAAACTAATCCCGTAGGTAGATGCAGAGGTAGCGTGCCGACGGCGATCACATCGACCTTGGAACCATTCCCGACGCGCATCGTCACCTCGTCCTTTGCCAGTCTCCGTTTATTCCGCAGTTCCTGTTTTGAGTTACAAATATGAGCAACCGCACCGGTATCATATACCCAGGAGCTACTACGAGTACTGGTAAGGTACACATCAATTACATGTATATCACATATACCTTTGGTGTTGCCGGCCTTCTTGTCCGCTATGTATTTGGGGCAGTTCCGCTTCCAGTGACCACTTCCCTTGCAATAAAAGCACTCAGTCTCAGGCTTGGGTCCATTCCTTGGCTTCTTCCCGGCAATTGGCTTACCGGGCGCGGCAACTCCCTTGCCGTCCTTCTTGAAGTTCTTCTTACCCTTGCCCTTCTTGAACTTAGTGGTTTTATTCACCATCAACACTTGATGTTCCTTTCTGATTTCCACCTCCACTGATTTCAACATCGAATATACTTCAGGAATGGTATTTTCCATCCCTTGCATATTGAAGTTCATCACAAAGCTCTTGTAGCTTGGTGGAAGCGACTGAAGGATTCTGTCAATGACCGCGTCATCCGGGAGATTAACTCCCAGCTGAGACAAGCGGTTATGTAACCCAGACATTCTGAGTATGTGCTCACTAACAGAACTATTTTCCTCCATTTTACAGCTGAAGAACTTGTCGGAGACTTCATATCTCTCGACCCGGGCATGAGCTTGGAAAACCATTTTCAGCTCCTCGAACATCTCATATGCTCCATGTTTCTCAAAACGCTTTTGGAGACCTGGTTCTAAGCTGTAAAGCATGCCGCACTGAACGAGGGAGTAATCATCAACACGTGATTGCCAAGCGTTCATAACGTCTTGGTTCTCTGGGATTGGTGCTTCACCTAGCGGTGCTTCTAGGACATAATCTTTCTTGGCAGCTATGAGGATGATCCTCAGGTTCCGGACCCAGTCCGTATAGTTACTGCCATCATCTTTCAGCTTGGTTTTCTCTAGGAACGCGTTGAAATTGAGGACAACGTGGGCCATTTGATCTACAAGACATAGTGTAAAGATTTTAGACTAAGTTCATGATAATTAAGTTCATCTAATCAAATTACTCAATGAACTCCCACTCAGATAGACATCCCTCTAGTCATCTAAGTGAAACATGATCCGAGTTAACTAGGCCGTGTCCGATCATCACGTGAGACGGACTAGTCAAGATCGGTGAACATCTCCATGTTGATCGTATCTTCTATACGACTCATGCTCGACCTTTCGGTCCTTCGTGTTCCGAGGCCATGTCTGTACATGCTAGGCTCGTCAAGTCAACCTTAGTGTATTGCGTGTGTTCCGAGGCCATGTCTGTACATGCTAGGCTCGTCAACACCCGTTGTATGTGAACGTTAGAATCTATCACACCCGATCATCACATGGTGCTTCGAAACAACGAACCTTCGCAACGGTGCACAGTTAGGGGGAACACTTTCTTGAAATTATTATAAGGGATCATCTTACTTACTACCGTCGTTCTAAGCAAATAAGATGCAAAACATGATAAACATCACATGCAATCAAATAGTGACATGATATGGCCAATATCATTTGCTCCTTTGATCTCCATCTTCGGGGCACCATGATCATCTTCGTCACCGGCATGACACCATGATCTCCATCATCATGATCTCCATCATTGTGTCTTCATGAAGTTGTCACGCCAACGATTACTTCTACTTCTATGGCTAACGCGTTTAGCAACAAAGTAAAGTAATTTACATGGCGTTATTCAATGACACGCAGGTCATACAAAATAATAAAGATAACTCCTATGGCTCCTGCCGGTTGTCATACTCATCGACATGCAAGTCGTGATTCCTATTACAAGAATATGATCAATCTCATACATCACATATATCATTCATCACATCTTCTGGCCATATCACATCACAAAGCACATGCTGCAAAAACAAGTTAGACGTCCTCTAATTGTTGTTGCAAGTTTTTACGTGGCTTGTATAGATTTCTAGCAAGAACGTTTCTACCTACGTAAAACCACAATGTGATTTGCCAATTTCTATTTACCCTTCATAAGGACCCTTTTCATCGAATCCGTTCCGACTAAAGTAGGAGAGACAGACACCCGCTAGCCACCTTATGCAACTAGTGCATGTCAGTCGGTGGAACCTGTCTCACGTAAGCGTACGTGTAAGGTCGGTCCGGGCCGCTTCATCCCACAATACCGCCGAAACAAGATACGACTTGTAGCGGCAAGAAGAATTGGCAACATCAACGCCCACAACTGCTTTGTGTTCTACTCGTGCATAGTAACTACGCATAGGCCTGGCTCATGATGCCACTGTTGGGGATCGTAGCAGAATTTTAAAATTTTCCTACGCTCACCAAGATCCATCTATGGAGTATACTAGCAACGAGGGCAAAGGAGTGCATCTACATACCCTTGTAGATCGCGAGCGGAAGCGTTCCAATGAACGTGGTTGATGGAGTCGTACTCGCCGTGATCCAAATCACCGATGACCGAGTGCCGAACGGACGGCACCTCCGCATTCAACACACGTACGATGCAGCGACGTCTCCTCCTTCTTGATCCAGCAAGGTGGAAGGAGAGGTTGATGGAGATCCAGCAGCACGACAGCGTGGTGGTGGATGTAGCGGGATGTCGGCAGGGCTTCGCCGAGCTTCTACAAGAGAGAGAGGTGTTGCAGGGGAGGAGGGAGGCGCCCAAGGCTGTAGTGCTACTGCCCTCCCTCCCCGCCTTTATATAGGCCCCCCTGGGAGGGGGGGGCGGCGGCCAAGACCCATCTAGATGGGGGGGGGCGGCGGCCAAGGGGGGTAACTTACCCCCCAAGTCAAGTGGGGCGCCCCCCCACCCTAGGGTTTCCAACCCTAGGCGCAGGGGGGAGGCCCATGGGGGGCGCCCCAGCCCACTAAGGGCTGGTTCCCTTCCCACTTCAGCCCATGGGGCCCTCCGGGACAGGTGGCCCCAACCGGTGGACCCCCGGGACCCTTCCGGTGGTCCCGGTACTATACTGATAACCCCCGAAACGTTCCCGGTGGCCGAAACTGGACTTCCTATATATAATTCTTCACCTCCGGACCATTCCGGAACTCCTCGTGACGTCCGGTATCTCATCCGGCACTCCGAACAACTTTCAGGTTTCCGCATACTCATATCTCTACAACCCTAGCGTCACCGAACCTTAAGTGTGTAGACCCTACGGGTTCGGGAGACATGCAGACATGACCAAGACGCCTCTTCGGTCAATAACCAACAGCGGGATCTGGATACCCATGTTGGCTCCCACATGTTCCACGATGATCTCATCGGATGAACCACGATGTCGAGGATTCAATCAATCCTGTATACAATTCCCTTTGTCAACCGGTATGTTACTTGCCCAAGATTCGATCGTCAGTATCCCAATACCTTGTTCAATCTCGTTACCGGCAGGTCTCTTTACTCGTACCGCAATGCATGATCCCGTTGTTAACTCCTTAGTCACATTGAGCTCATTATGATTGAAGGAAATATGCCCTAGAGGCAATAATAAAGTATTATATATTTCCTTATATCATGATAAATGTTTATTATTCATGCTAGAATTGTATTAACCGGAAACATAATACATGTGTGAATACATAGACAAACAGAGTGTCACTAGTATGCCTCTGCTTGACTAGCTCGTTAATCAAAGATGGTTATGTTTCCTAGCCATAGACATGAGTTGTCATTTGATTAACGGGATCACCTCATTAGGAGAATGACGTGATTGACATGACCCATTACGTTAGCTTAGCACCCGATCGTTTAGTATGTTGCTATTGCTTTCTTCATGACTTATACATGTTCCTATGACTATGAGATTATGCAACTCCCGTTTACCGGAGGAACACTTTGTGTGCTACCAAACGTCACAACGTAACTGGGTGATTATAAAGGTGCTCTACAGGTGTCTCCAAAGGTACTTGTTGGGTTGGCGTATTTCGAGATTAGGATTTGTCACTCCGATTGTCGGAGAGGTATATCTGGGCCCACTCGGTAATGCACATCACTATAAGCCTTGCAAGCATTGTGACTAATGAGTTAGTTGCGGGATGATGTATTACAGAACGAGTAAAGAGACTTGCCGGTAACGAGATTGAACTAGGTATCGAGATACCGACGATCGAATCTAGGGCAAGTAACATACCGATGACAAAGGAAACAACGTATGTTGTTATGCGGTCTGACCGATAAAGATCTTCGTAGAATATGTGGGAGCCAATATGGGCATCCAGGTCCCGCTATTGGTTATTGACCGAAGAGGTGTCTCGGTCATGTCTACATAGTTCTCGAACCCAAAGGGTCCGCACGCTTAAAGTTACGATGACAGTTTTATTATGAGTTTATATGTTTTGATGTACCGAAGGTTGTTCCGAGTCCCGGATGTGATCACGGACATGACGAGGAGTCTCGAAATGGCCGAGACGTAAAGATTGATATATTGGACGACTATATTCGGACACCGGAAGTGTTCCGGAGAAGTTTCGGATTAAACAGGAGTGCCGGAGGGTTACCGGAACCCCCCGTGGAAGTATTGGGCCTTAGTGGGCCTTGAGGGGAGAGAGAGGGCAGCAGCCAGGAGGTGGTGCGCCCCCTCCCAGGAGGAGTCCTAGTTGGACTAGGAGAGGGGGGCGCAGCCCCCTTTCCCTCTCCCTCTCCCTCTCTTTCCTTCCCCCCTTCTTTTCCTAGTAGGACTAGGAAAGGGGAGACCTACTCCTACTAGGAGGAGGACTCCCCCCCTCTCCTTGGCGCGCCCATAGGCAGCTGGCCTCCCCCTTGCTCCTTTATATACGGGGGCAGGGGGGCACCTCTAGACACACTTGATATACGATATTTTAGCCGTGTGCGGTGCCCCCCTCCACCAGATTACACCTCGATAATACCGTCGCGGAGCTTAGGCGAAGCCCTGCGTCGGTGGAACATCATCATCGTCACCACGCCGTCGTGCTGACGAAACTCTCCCTCAACACTCGGCTGGATCGGAGTTCGAGGGACGTCATCGAGCTGAACGTGTGTAGAACTTGGAGGTGCCGTACGTTCGGTACTTGATCGGTCAGATCATGAAGACGTACGACTACATCAACCGCGTTGTGATAACGCTTCCGCTGTCGGTCTATGAGGGTACGTGGACAACACTCTCCCCTCTCGTTTGCTATGCATCACCATGATCTTGCGTGTGCGTAGGAATTTTTTTGAAATTACTACGTTCCCCAACAGTGGCATCCGAGCCTGATTTTATGCGCTTTGATGCTATGCACGAGTAGAACACAAGTGAGTTGTGGGCGATATAAGTCATACTGCTTACCAGCATGTCATACATTGGTTCAGCGGTATTGTGAGATGAAGCGGCCCGGACCGACATTACGCGTACGCTTACGCGAGACTGGTTTCACCGTTCGGAGCACTCGTTGCTTAAAGGTGACTGGCGGGTGTCTGTCTCTCTCACTTTAGTTGAACCGAGTGTGGCTACGCCCGGTCCTTGCGAAGGTTAAAACAGCACCAACTTGACAAACTATCGTTGTAGTTTTGATGCGTAGGTAAGAACGGTTCTTGCTAAGCCCGTAGCAGCCACGTAAAATATGCAACAACAAAGTAGAGGTCGTCTAACTTGTTTTTGCAGGGCATGTTGTGATGTGATATGGTCAAGACATGATGTGATATAATGTGTTGTATGAGATGATCATGTTTTGTAACCGAGTTATCGGCAAATGGCAGGAGCCATATGGTTGTCGCTTTATTGTATGAGATGCAATCGCCATGTAATAGTTTTACTTTATCACTAAGCGGTAGCGATAGTCGTAAAAGCAATAAGTTGGCGAGACGACAACGATACTACGATGGAGATCAAGGTGTCGAGCCGGTGACGATGGTGATCATGACGGTGCTTCAGAGATGGAGATCACAAGCACGGTGCTTCGGAGATGGAGATCACAAGCACGGTGCTTCGGAGATGGAGATCACAAGCACAAGATGATGATGGCCATATCATATCACTTATATTGATTGCATGTGATGTTAATCCTTTATGCATCTTATCTTGCTTTGATTGACGGTAGCATTATAAGATGATCTCTCGCTAAAATTTAAGATAAAAGTGTTCTCCCTGAGTATGCACCGTTGCAAAAGTTCTTCGTGCTGAGACACCACGTGTTAATCGGGTGTGATAGGCTCTACGTTCAAATACAACGGGTGCAAAACAATTGCACACGCGGAATACTCAGGTTAAACTTGACGAGCCTAGCATATGTACAGATATGGCCTCGGAACACAGAGACCGAAAGGTCGAGCGTGAATCATATAGTAGATATGATCAACATAGTGATGTTCACCATTGAAACTACTCCATCTCACGTGTTAATCAGACATGGTTTAGTTGCTTTGGATCACGTAATCACTTAGATGATTAGAGAGATGTCTATCTAAGTGGGAGTTCTTAAGTAATATGATTAATTGAACTTAAATTTATCATGAACTTAGTACCTGATAGTATCTTGCTTGTCTATGTTAATTGTAGATATATGGCCCGTGCTGTTGTTTCGTTGAATTTTAATGCGTTCCTTGAGAAAGCTAAGTTCAAAGATGATGGTAGCAATTACACGGATTGGGTCCGTAACTTGAGGATTATCCTCATTGCTGCACAGAAGAATTACATCCTGGAAGCACCGCTAGGTGCCAGGCCTCCTGCAAGAGCTACGCCAGAAGTTATGAACGTCTGGCAAAGCAAAGCTGATGACTACTCAATAGTTCAGTGTGCCATGCTTTACGGCTTAGAACCGGGACTTCAACGATGTTTTGAACGTCATGGAGCATATGAGATGTTCCAGGAGTTGTAGTTAATATTTCAAGCAAATGCCCGGATTGAGAGATATGAAGTCTCCAATAAGTTCTATAGCTGCAAGATGGAAGAGAATAGTTCTGTCAATGAGCACATACTCAGAATGTCTGGGTATAATAATCACTTGATTCAACTGGGAGTTCAACTTCCGGATGATTGCGTTATTGACAGAATTCTTCAATCACTGCCACCAAGCTACAAGAGCTTCGTGATGAACTATAACATGCAAGGGATGGATAAGACGATTCCCGAGCTTTTCGCAATGCTAAAGGCAGTGGACGTAGAAATCAAAAAGGAGCATCAAGTGTTGATGGTCAGTAAAACCACTAGTTTCAAGAAAAAGGCAAAGGGAAGAAGAAAGGGAACTTCAAGAAGAACAGCAAGCAAGTTGTTGCTCAGGAGAAGAAATCCAAGTCTGGACCTAAGCCTGAAACTGAGTGCTTCTACTGTAAGCAGACTGGCCACTGGAAGCGGAACTGCCCCAAGTATTTGGCGGATAAGAAGGATGGCAAGGTTAACAAAGGTATATGTGATATACATGTTATTGATGTGTACCTTACTAATACTCGCAGTAGCACCTGGGTATTTGATACTGGTTCTGTTGCTAATATTTGCAACTCGAAACAGGGGCTACGGATTAAGCGAAGTTTGGCTAAGGACGAGGTGACGATGCGCGTGGGAAATGGTTCCAAAGTCGATGTGATCGCCGTCGGCACGCTACCTCTACATCAACCTTCGGGATTAGTTTTAGACCTAAATAATTGTTATTTGGTGCCAGCGTTGAGCATGAACATTATATCTGGATCTTGTTTAATGCGAGACGGTTATTCATTTAAATAAGAGAATAATGGTTGTTCTATTTATATGAATAATATCTTTTATGGTCATGCACCCTTGAAGAGTGGTCTATTTTTGATGAATCTCGATAGTAGTGATACACATATTCATAATGTTGAAGCCAAAAGATGCAGAGTTAATAATGACAGTGCAACTTATTTGTGGCACTGCCGTTTGGGTCATATCAGTGTAAAGCGCATGAAGAAACTCCATACTGATGGAATTTTGGAATCACTTGATTTTGAATCACTTGGTACTTGCGAACCGTGCCTTATGGGCAAGATGACCAAAACACCGTTCTCCGGAACTATGGAGAGAGCAACAGATTTGTTGGAAATCATACATACAGATGTATGTGGTCCGATGAATATTGAAGCTCGTGGCGGATATCGTTATTTTCTCACCTTCACAGATGATTTGAGCAGATATGGGTATATCTTCTTAATGAAACATAACTCTGAAACATTTGAAAAGTTCAAAGAATTTCAGAGTGAAGTTGAAAATCATCGTAACAAGAAAATAAAATTCCTACGATCTGATCGTGGAGGAGAATATTTGAGTTACGAGTTTGGTCTACATTTGAAACAATTGCGGAATAGTTTCGCAACTCACGCCACCCGGAACACCACAGCGTAATGGTGTGTCTGAATGTCGTAATCATACTTTATTAGATATGGTGCGAACTATGATGTCTCTTACTAATTTACCGCTATCGTTTTGGGGTTATGCTTTAGAGACGGCTGCATTCACTCTAAATAGGACACCATCGAAATCCGTTGAGACGACGCCTTTTGAACTATGGTTTGGCAAGAAACCGAAGTTGTCGTATCTTAAAGTTTGGGTTTGCGATGCTTATGTGAAGAAACTTCAACCTGATAAGCTCGAGCCTAAATCGGAGAAATGTGTCTTCATAGGATACCCAAAGGAGACCGTTGGGTACACCTTCTATCACAGATCCGAAGGCAAGATATTTGTTGCTAGAAATGGATCCTTTCTAGAGAAGGAGTTTCTCTCGAAAGATGTGAGTGGGAGGAAAGTAGAACTTGATGAGGTAACTGTACCTGTTCCCTTATTGGAAAGTAGATCATCGCAGAAATCAGCTTCTGTGACACCTACACCAAGAAGTGAGGAAGTTAATGATAATGATCATGAAACTTCAGATCAAGTTATTACTGAACTTCGTAGGTCAACTAGATCAAGATCCGCACCAGAGTGGTACGGTAATCCTGTTCTGGAGGTCATGTTACTAGACCATGGCGAACCTACGAACTATGAAGAAGCGATGGTGAGCCCAGATTCCGCAAAATGTCTTGAAGCCATGAAATCCGAGATGGGATCCATGTATGAGAACAAAGTATGGACTTTGGTTGACTTGCCCGATGGTCGGCAAGCCATTGAAAATAAATGGATCTTCAAGAAGAAGACTGACGCTGATAGTAATGTTACTGTCTATAAAGCTCGACTTGTTGTGAAAGGTTTTCGACAAGTTCAAGGAATTAACTACGATGAGACCTTCTCACCCGTAGCGATGCTTAAGTCTGTCCGAATCATGTTAGCGATTGCCGCATTTTATGATTATGAAATTTGGCAAATCGATGTCAAAACTGCGTTCCTGAATGGATTTCTGGAAGAAGAGTTGTATATGATGCAACCGGAAGGTTTTGTCGATCCAAAGGGAGCTAACAAAGTGTGCAAACTCCAGCGATCCATTTATGGACTGGTGCAAGCCTCTCGGAGTTGGAATAAACGCTTTGATAGTGTGATCAAAGCATTTGGTTTTATACAGACTTTTGGAGAAGCCTATATTTACAAGAAAGTGAGTGGGAGCTCGATAGCATTTCTGATATTATATGTGGATGACATATTACTGATTGGAAATGATATAGAATTTCTGGATAGCATAAAGGGATACTTGAATAAGAGTTTTTCAATGAAAGACCTCGGTGAAGCTGCATATATATTAGGCATTAAGATCTATAGAGATAGATCAAGACGCTTAATTGGACTTTCACAAAGCACATACCTTGACAAAGTTTTGAAGAAGTTCAAAATGGATCAAGCAAAGAAAGGGTTCTTGCCTGTACTACAAGGTGTGAGATTGAGTAAGACTCAATGCCCGACCACTGCAGAAGATAGAGAGAAAATGAAAGATGTTCCCTATGCTTCAGCCATAGGCTCTATCATGTATGCAATGCTGTGTACCAGACCTGATGTGTCCCTAGCTATAAGTTTAGCAGGGAGGTACCAAAGTAATCCAGGAGTGGATCACTGGACAGCGGTCAAGACCATCCTAAAATACCTGAAAAGGACTAAGGATATGTTTCTCGTATATGGAGGTGACAAAGAGCTCATCGTAAGGGGTTACGTTGATGCAAGCTTTGACACTGATCCGGACGATTCGAAATCGCAAACCGGATACGTATTTACATTGAACGGTGGAGCTGTCAGTTGGTGCAGTTCCAAGCAAAGTGTCGTGGCGGGATCTACGTGTGAAGCGGAATACATAGCTGCTTCGGAAGCAGCGAATGAAGGAGTCTGGATGAAGGAGTTCATATCCGATCTAGGTGTCATACCTAGTACATCAGGACCAATGAAAATCTTTTGTGATAATACAGGTGCAATTGCATTAGCAAAGGAATCCAGATTTCACAAGAGAACCAAGCACATCAGAAGACGCTTAAATTCCATCTGGGATTTAGTCCAGGTGGGAGACATAGAAATTTGCAAGATACATATGGATCTGAATGTAGCAGATCCGTTGACTAAGCCTCTTCCACGAGCAAAACATGATCAGCACCAAGACTCCATGGGTGTAAGAATCATTACTATGTAATCTAGATTATTGACTCTAGTGCAAGTGGGAGACTGAAGGAAATATGCCCTAGAGGCAATAATAAAGTATTATATATTTCCTTATATCATGATAAATGTTTATTATTCATGCTAGAATTGTATTAACCGGAAACATAATACATGTGTGAATACATAGACAAACAGAGTGTCACTAGTATGCCTCTACTTGACTAGCTCGTAAATCAAAGATGGTTATGTTTCCTAGCCATAGACATGAGTTGTCATTTGATTAACGGGATCACCTCATTAGGAGAATGACGTGATTGACATGACCCGTTACGTTAGCTTAGCACCCGATCGTTTAGTATGTTGCTATTGCTTTCTTCATGACTTATACATGTTCCTATGACTATGAGATTATGCAACTCCCGTTTACCGGAGGAACACTTTGTGTGCTACCAAACGTCACAACGTAACTGGGTGATTATAAAGGTGCTCTACAGGTGTCTCCAAAGGTACTTGTTGGGTTGGCGTATTTCGAGATTAGGATTTGTCACTCCGATTGTCGGAGAGGTATCTCTGGGCCCACTCGGTAATGCACATCACTATAAGCCTTGCAAGCATTGTGACTAATGAGTTAGTTGCGGGATGATGTATTACGGAACGAGTAAAGAGACTTGCCGGTAACGAGATTGAACTAGGTATCGAGATACCGACGATCGAATCTCGGGCAAGTAACATACCGATGACAAAGGGAACAACGTATGTTGTTATGCGGTCTGACCGATAAAGATCTTCGTAGAATATGTGGGAGCCAATATGGGCATCCAGGTCCCGCTATTGGTTATTGACCGAAGAGGTGTCTCGGTCAAGTCTACATAGTTCTCGAACCCAAAGGGTCCGCACGCTTAAAGTTACGATGACAAGTTTATTATGAGTTTATATGTTTTGATGTACCGAAGGTTGTTCGGAGTCCCGGATGTGATCACGGACATGACGAGGAGTCTCGAAATGGTCGAGACGTAAAGATTGATATATTGGACGACTATATTCGAACACCGGAAGTGTTCCGGAGAAGTTTCGGATTAAACAGGAGTGCCGGAGGGTTACCGGAACCCCCCGGGGAAGTATTGGGCCTTAGTGGGCCTTGAGGGGAGAGAGAGGGCAGCAGCCAGGAGGTGGTGCACCCCCTCCCAGGAGGAGTCCTAGTTGGACTAGGAGAGGGGGGTGCAGCCCCCTTTCCCTCTCCCTCTCCCTCTCTTTCCTTCCCCCCTTCTTTTCCTAGTAGGACTAGGAAAGGGGAGTCCTACTCCTACTAGGAGGAGGACTCCCCCCTCTCCTTGGCGCGCCCATAGGCAGCCGGCCTCCCCCTTGCTCCTTTATATACGGGGGCAGGGGGGCACCTCTAGACACACTTGATATACGATATTTTAGCCGTGTGCGGTGCCCCCCTCCACCAGATTACACCTCGATAATACCGTCGCGGAGCTTAGGCGAAGCCCTGCATCGGCGGAACATCATCATCGTCACCACGCCGTCGTGCTGACGAAACTCTCCCTCAACACTCGGCTGGATCGGAGTTCGAGGGACGTCATCGAGCTGAATGTGTGTAGAACTTGGAGGTGCCGTACGTTCGGTACTTGATCGGTCAGATCGTGAAGACGTACGACTACATCAACCGCGTTGTGATAACGCTTCCGCTGTCGGTCTACGAGGGTACGTGGACAACACTCTCCCCTCTCATTTGCTATGCATCACCATGATCTTGCGTGTGCGTAGGAATTTTTTTGAAATTACTACGTTCCCCAACAATGATGATGCATTACCGAGTGGGCCCAGAGATACCTCTCCGTCATACGGAGTGACAAATCCCAGTCTCGATCCGTGCCAACCCAACAGACACTTTCGGAGATACCCGTAGTGCACCTTTATAGTCACCCAGTTATGTTGTGACGTTTGGCACACCCAAAGCACTCCTACGGTGTCTGGGAGTTGCACGATCTCATGGTCCAAGGAAAAGATACTTGACATTGGAAAAGCTCTAGCAAACGAACTACACGATCTTTGAGCTATTCTTAGGATTGGGTCTTGTCCATCACATCATTCTCCTAATGATGTGATCCCATTATCAATGACATCCAATGTCCATAGTCAGGAAACCATGACTATCTGTTGATCAACGAGCTAGTCAACTAGAGGCTTACTAGGCACACGTTGTGGTCTATGTATTCACACATGTATTACGATTTCCGGATAATACAATTATAGCATGAACAATAGACAATTACCATGAACAAAGAAATATAATAGTAACCATTTATTATTGCCTCTAGGGCATATTTCCAACAAATAGGGGAGGTGAACCGAGGTAAAACCGAAGCCCAAGACAGCCAAGGCAACACCAAGGCCAAGAATAAAAAAGAGCAGAGAGGCGAAGCAGGTTCCCCCGGCAAGACCCTTGCCGGGGCAGCCTCAGCAGCCCTGGCAAGACCCTTGTCGGGGTGGCTCGCCCACACCAGCGGAGTGAGCCACCCTCGAGCCCGCGGTCTCCAACACCATCAACCACATTGGACCAGGGCTCGGGAGGTACCTCCATGTTGGCATGCAGTCTTTGTGAAGACAAGAAGTGTCAAAAACAAGATGAGGATTAGAAGACAACGATCCTCGGCAAGATCCTTGCCGAGGAGAGCCACAAGACCCCCGCCAAGATCCTTGCCGGGGACAACAGCACGCTACGGCTAGACCCTTGCCGGGCCACTTGGCAAGGTCTTCACCAAGGACGTCAGCGGGGCCACTGCCAGGCCCGCACCAACCAAGTTTCTGCCACCGATTAGCATGCAGCTGCCAGCTCAACTAGCTGAGCACGCACCTGCGTGGGAACATGTAGCTCCCAGGCCAACTCAGCACGTGCCTGCGTGGCGGCATGCAGATCTTCGTGATGGCTCCACCATCGCGCCACCTCAGCTGCCTGCCTGCCTACATGGCGCCACATGCATCGTTGGCCAGGGCGTGTGTTGAAGCGAGGAGGAGCGGCGACGGACGTGGCGGGCCTCGCTCCCGCCCCTGATAAAGCTAGGGGACACCTCAGCGGCGCATTAAATGCGTCTTGTCCTGTAATACGGGCGATAAGCTCACCGTACTGTATGCCTTTCCACCTCCTGTGTGCCACTGTGGCAGCCCCTTTCGACTATAAAAGGAGGCCCATGGCGTACTGGAGAGGGATTCGGCTCTTTGAAACCACGCATCCACCATAGCTAGTTGGAGAGCTCAAGAACTCTCTGAAAATACATCCACCAAAGCAGGACTAGGGTTTTACGCATCCTCGCAGCCCGAACCTAGGTAAACGATCCTTGTGCTAATTACTAATCCCGCTCTTCTCACAACCCTGCGCCCTGGCAACCGTAGTAGGGATTCTTGTGATCCCATAGGTGTCGTTCCACACCGACACTGTGTCCCGTCAACTTGCCGAACGAGGAGAAGCTTGCAGGACGGGAGAAGTTTGCGCGCGGTGGCTCGCAGGACAAGGAGAAACTTTTGACTAATGCAAGCTCTCCCTCGCTCAGGCGGTGGAGGTGCAACAGTTAATTCGGTGTCAGATTTCCAGAAGCATACACTATACTAGTACTATTATTGTTCAACTTCCCGAAGAGGCGAACAGCCAAGCACAAAGTTTACTAGTACTAGTACTACTACTATAGTCTATAGAGATATGTACTATACTAGTACTAGGAACCGGATGGAGGATCGTCTGCACTCTTATTATATTTTTAAAATGTGATAAAGCAATCTTCAACACATTTGGTTCTCTTCGAGGGTTCTCGCATGTGATAATAAAAGTTGATTGCGTGGAACACTCGCCACAATTCTCGCTTAATTCTGGCTCATATCCTGTTACAAATAGGAGTGCTCGGTAATATTTCCTCTTTTTTTGTTATTCCGCATGTAAACAGGTCAGCAAACCTTGCGGCGCATCTTTGTGCGAACTGTGCTTGCTGCACTTTGAATGTGGCCAAGAGCTAGCTTGATGAAACACCTCGCTTCCTAGTTCTTTTTTTGCGGGGTACCTCGCTTCCTAGTGACCAGTGTCTTGGCTGATCATCCTAAGAATGCTTATATATGAATAAAGCTCTCTCATTTACCCGCAAAAGAGATTAAGCCATATTAACCGGAAAGGAGGGAGTATGGACTAGCACTACTTTCTGGTGTGTCCCGTCAACTCTCAGAACGAGGAGAAGCTTGCAGGACAAGGTGAAGCTTGCTTACGCCTTTTGACTAATGCAACGTACCCTCGCCCTGGCGGTGGACATGCATCAGTTCATTCGGTGTTAGATTGCCAGAGGCATACACTGTAGTACCAAACATGCGGAGTACCATCATTGTTCGACTTCACGAAGAGGCGAAGAGCCAAGCGCAAGGTTTAGTAGTACGAGTAGTGCCACTACTGAACCGCATGATGGAGCCTCTGTACACTTATTTTTTTAGTCTCTCATAAAGTACACATTTATTCCGGAGAAGGGCGGAAAACGGCAGCCCAAAATGTAATGATGATATCGACCAACCATGCTCGAATATATCTTGGCCTCCGTGCGAGCCCGTCTATGTGTTCTCGCTCCTCGTCTCTCTCAAGGAACGGCGGGTTGGCCATGTTGCCGTCAATGGAGATCGGTTTGCTCACACTCCGGTCCCACATGTCAGTGATATGCCAAGAGGGGGTGCGTTGACCGACTGGCCATACGCGTACTTGGTTTTGCACCTTCATACTACTCCTCCCTCCGTCACAGTTTACAGGGCGCGCTTCATTATGATGCATTTCCACCACCAGAGAGATTTTAGACGCGTTTGGTTTAATGCTCAATTAATTAGGGCGTGGTAACCACAATCAAGTCCACAATTTTCTCTCGATGTACTACGGAGTAGAGTCAGTGCATGCATGTGTGTACCCGGGGTGGAAGCGCTGCATGCATGTGTGTACGCATTATTTCCTCTAGTAATAGACGCTGTGCTATAACTACCAATGCTGCTTTTCAGGCCGATCGCTAGTCGCCTTGGTCCCAGAGATTTTTCTTTCTCTGAAGCGCGCTCTATAAACAGTGACGGATGGAGTACTATGAGCGGATTCAAAGAAGAGCGTATTGATGGTTGCTTCTTCCGAGCAACTTACAATGGGAAAGGTGGGGCTTATGATTTGACTGCTCATTACTCACTATTAATGCGGTGCAACGACCGGGCTGAGTCTCCCATGCGGCTGTGCACTACCCCCTTGGTTCTTAAATATACTCCGGAGTATTTGTCTTTCTAGAGATTTCAAGGAGTGACTACTCAAATATTTGTCTTTTTAGAGATTCAAATGGACTACTACATACGGATGTATATAGACATATTTTAGAGTGTAGATTCACTCATTTTGTGCCGTATGTAGTCACTTGTTGAAATCTCTAGAAAGACAAATATTTAGGAATGGAGGGACTAGACATACGAAGCAAAATGAGTGAATCTACACTCTAAAATATGCCCATTTGAAATTTGTAAAAAGACAAATATTTAGGAACGAAGGAGTATAATTTTGTGCATGGCATACGGACCCGGATGCCGAAGAGGCTTCTGGCAATGCTATCAAGCTTCCATCATTTGTTTACATAATTGACATACTATGCAAATAATTTTCCGGCGACATGAAATTGTACAATGGTGTGAGCTTTTAGCTTTTGTTTTGTGTGTCTTGCCATCGATGCTCTTTCGGAAACAATAAAAAACTAACTTCCTTGCTAATGCATCTCAATTATTAGCAGATCAGAGCTCATATTTACATCACAACTGAAGACAAAGTTGTGAGAAGGTGTTAAATTAAAATTGATCCATGCTTTCATTGGCTGCAACGTCCCCCCAGCTCTGTCTAAATCAACAAGGCATGTTGGGAAAAAAGTAGTTGTCTGGAGCGTGCAACGTTCCGATCATTTTGTGCACTTCCACTAAAATAGAGCTGAGCCTTCCTGTTCGAAAGATATTAAGTGTGATTATGATAATAGAGGATTGCTGATGAAACAATAAACACACAGATAGAAGCTGGTCACCTTTGCAGTCTCTCTTAAGACTAACAAGTTGGAGAAGACTAGGCTCGGAGTTGGATGAGGAGGATAGAGCAAAACCAATCTCCCTTTGTGCAGTCGCACTGAAATGTAGAGACTTTGCCCGTGTGACATTTTGGTAGAACTGCACAAAACACTCTTAAGAAAAAAGTGATTTGTGCAGTTCACCTAAAGGTCGCAATAGCAACGAGGTGAAATGGATAGCCCTGTTTGCAAAAAAGCTATAGAAAGGAAACAATTATTGGCCAATAACAGTTGATGACACACGCGACGATAAAAAAGAAGCATATTCCTTGTCCTAAGGGAAGATAACAACACGGTTGTGTTTGTCTAAAACGGTGTGAGGACGAGATTGCAATATGGAAAGTACGCCGGACGAGCTAGGTTTTGGGCAAAGAACTATGGAAGATCCACATGCAGCGACGTGGGAAGACGGGCAGTGGAGCAAGGCCGGAGGGGATACCTGGAAGTCATCGGGATGTAACTAGGTGAGCGGCGGCGGGCGGAATCTGCCCATACTGCGGCAGCGAGCAGGTGGCGTAGGCCCTACCACGCCGGA
The DNA here is from genome assembly GCF_002575655.3 of Aegilops tauschii subsp. strangulata. Lineage (NCBI taxonomy): Eukaryota > Viridiplantae > Streptophyta > Magnoliopsida > Poales > Poaceae > Aegilops > Aegilops tauschii. The sequence goes on along the minus strand of NC_053040.3, from coordinate 66,975,598 downwards.
GCTTGGTCAGAGAGAACTGCGTGTACCACAAATCGGGACGTGCTGCCTCGGCGCCGTCGAACGGAGAAACGGTGCACGTCCTCCCTTTTCGCCGGCGGACGGGATGCGACCGGATCAGTGACCAACGGTGAGAGAGAGAGAGAGGCCACCGCAGCCTTGTGTGAGATACTCTAAAGAGAGACAAACCAGGCAGGCAGGCTCCATTGCATATAGTGGAGCGGACTGCCTTTTTCTCCATAAAAATCGTTTTACATTCTATGTACATTCCATTGAGCGATATAACTTTATTTATAAAGCCGAACTTTGTTTCGTGCACGCGTGGTACACGACCTCCGTAGGTAAACAACCGCTACACGCGTTCAAATTAGCACATGGGCTGCCATTTCGTACAGAAATGAGCTCCACCGTGTACCCGCGCGGGTGTGGCTAGCCACGAAGCATGAGTACGTGCACGGTTGTAACACCCTGCATGTAACTTGCCATATTTGTAACTCCGACTCTTGCCATTTCCGGCTATGTGTTATGATTTTCCGTCCGTTGTCGGGTTTTGTCTTTCGTTTTGTATTTTGTCATGTCATGCATTTTTATATCATGTCATCATGTGCTTTGCATTCGCATACGTGTTCGTCTCATGCATCCGAGCATTTTCCCCGTTGTCCGTTTTCCAATCCGGCGCTCCTATCTCCTCCGGTGCACCCCTCTTGTTTTCTTTCGTGTGCGTGTGTCAAACTTTCTCGGAATGGACCGAGGCTTGTCAAGTGGCCTTAATATACCACCCGGAGACTACCGGTCAAGTTTTGTTCCATTCGGAGGTCGTCTGGTACTCCAACGGTTAACCGGGCATCCGCAAAGTCCATTTGAGTGTCCAGCAAAACCCCCTCAAAAACTAGCCCAAAACCCACCAAACTCCTAGCTCCCTCTACCTATTTATATGTGGGCATCTCGAAAAACGAAATCGCAGACGAAACCCTAGTTTCTCCACCGCGCGCCGCCGGACAAAATCGTCTGCCGACGGACACGTCCGCCCGCCTGCGATGCCGCCACGTGTCGCCGCCGGATCCTCCACCGCGCCGGCCCGCCCGGCCCGTCGCGGGCCCGCCGGCCCGCACCGCCGCCAAGCGCCCCGCCCCTGCCGCCTCCTCCGCGCCGCCGTGCTCACCGCCGCCGCCGCCGCGGGCATCGCCACCGCCGGCCTGCTGTGCCCCGCCGCCGCGGTCGCGCCGCCCCCGCCGCCGGCGACCTCGCCGCCCCCGCCGCCGGCGACTGCCGCCCTCCGGTCTCCCTCTCCTCCGCCGGCGCCGCCATCCCTCTCCCTCCTTCCTCTCCGGCTGGCGAGCACCCGAGCGCCGTCGAGCCCGAGCCAACCCTCGATCCGATCTGGAGGTTACTGTTCCCGTTGACTTCCCGAGCCCTGTGTTTTTTTCTAAGTTTTTTGCATTTTGTTATTATATGCCTCTGTTCGTGATGCCATAACTCCGTGCATGTATCTCCGATTCGCGCGTGTAATATGTCAAATTGTTCGCCTCGTGATGCTCTTCAGTTTGTTAAATTGCACCATGTTCATTAGAGGTCATCTTGATGCCGAAATCTCTGTTGGAAGAGGGCTAGTTGCTGATATTCTCTGGTTCTTGACAGAACTTGGAGATTTGTCATTTTTGTATCATTTAATCTGTGCATCTTTTGAGCCTGAGCTCTACATGTGTTTTGAAGTATGCCATGCCATCTTTCCAGTGGTGTAGTCCATGTATTTTTTTGATCTCTGTGGTGACTAGCACAAGCATCCAAAATAGGCCCCGTAATATTTGTGATTTCAGGGACTTGGTGATTTCTCCAAGTCCTTGTCTGCTGTAATTTTGTTGCCATGTAAACTTGATGCTACAGAGAGATACATGCATATTTTGGAGAAGTCCAGTAAGGATGTTTTGTAGCTATAGTTGTAGTTGATCCAATCCTGCAATGTTTGCAATTATAGAGTGCCATAGCATGACTCAATCTTGCTCTACGTTTGCTATAAAATATTTCTGGCAGATTCTTAACATGATATGCAATTTTGCCATGCTTTTTGTAGTTGATCCATACATGTTATGCAATTGTTGTTGCCATGGTTAGCTTCATAAACATGCCATCTTGCTGTAGGTATGCTTGTTTTGTCATGCGTTGCTCTGTAGTGAGTGCATCAAGCTCACAAAGAGGCCTACATATTATTATTTCTGCCATGCTCTGTTTTCTGCCAAGTCTGAAACCTGATAACGAAACTTGCTATGTTTACGTGCTTGCCATCATATCTTCTGGTCCTTTTTGGCTTATGGTCAGTAAGGGACTTTTGTCATGTGCATTTAGTAGAACACTGCCATACCATGCTTTACTATGTTAAGTTCCTGTAGCATGTTGATTTCGTGCTCTAAACATTGCTACCTGATGCTGATTACTGCCATGTCCAGTTTTTAACAAAGTCTGTGAACCTGTAATCTTTTGCACCTTTGCCATGCTTGTTTGAGCTTGATATGTTGGGAACTAGCCATAGCTCAGTGTTCATCTTTTGTCAAGCATCTTCTGTAGATTACTTCCATGTGCTTTGTTGCTATGTTGGGGTACAGTAGCATTGTTGTTTGTTGCATATTAAGTGCTATCATGCTGTTAATCGCAGATTCGTGTCATTCTTGTTTTGCTTCCCATTTGCAAACCGTGCATCCGATTCCGGTGATCTTTATATCGATTTCGACCGAAATCATCTCATCCTTCCAGTGCCATGCTTGGTTTGCCAAGTTACTGCCTTGTTCATCATTTCCCTTCCGGAGCACGCATATGCATCGCATATCATATCTCGCATATCATACATGTTTTGCATCATGTTGCTCGTGCATTTCTCGTTGTTGATTGTGGTTCCGTTTGTTGTGTTCTTGTCTTGGGTAGAGCCGGGAGACGAGTTCGTGAACGAGGAACCTATCGAGTACTCTTACGAGGATCAAGCTTTCGACAGCTCTGAGAATCTTGCAGGCAAGATGACCACCCCTCGAAATCACTTCTATCTTTGCTATGCTAGTTGTTCGCTCTATTGCCATGCTCCGCTACCTATCACTTGATATATCATGTCTCCCATTTTAGCCATGTCAGCCCTAACCATCCTTTCCTAGCAAACCGTTGTTTGGCTAAGTTACCGCTTTTGCTCAGGCCTTCTTATAGCGTTGCTAGTTGCAGGTGAAGTTGAAGTTGGTTCCATGTTGGAACATGGATATGTTGGGATATCACAATATCTCTTATTTAATTAATGCATCTATATATTTTGGTAAAGGGTGGAAGGCTCGGCCTTATGCCTGGTGTTTTGTTCCACTCTTGCCGCCCTAGTTACTGTTATACCGGGATTATGTTCCTTGAGTTTGCGTTCCTTACATGGTCGGGTGATTTATGGGACCCTGTCGTGGTTTTGTCACGGCAGATGTCCTTAGTGTCAGGACTTAGTCGTGAGGCCAGCGCATCTATGTAGTAGCTTGAGAGGGGTTGGGCGGAATCGAGAGACGCAACACAAGACAAGGATTTAGACAGCTTCGGGCCCCCGAAAACATCATCCGGTAACAACCCTACATGCTGTTTGAGGCTAGGTCTCATTATGATCATGAGAGAGTCGCCGGCTCGGCCGGCTCTTTGTGTCTAGCCCTAAAAATTGTTTCTTGTTACTTGTTCCTCTTTGGGGTGCCCTGCCCCTCCTTATATAAGTTAGAGGGGCGGGTTACATAAGGAGTCCTAGTAGGACTAGGACTAGTCTATCTTCTCTTACAAGTTAATTACAAGTCCGGGTCTTGCTTCCTCGTAAAGGAAATATTCCTCATGCCTTCTGTCTTAAGCCGGCCCACCATTATATGAACCGGCCTACTGGGCCTTGGGCCTAGTCTTCTATCTGACCCGCCGTCGGGGCCATCCGTGAGTCGTCTGACCAGTGAGCCACCAGACCCGTGACTTGCCAGTGCTCCGGCGGGTCATCGATGAAGCGCCAAGTCCGGCCGGGTCATACTTCCGGCCGGGTCATACCGCGGGGTATATCCCCGACATTAGCCCTAGTTTAATTTCGATTTATCCATATTAAACTGATCCTGTAAAATAAACACAAGAACAACTTTGACAGATCGTGTTCCGGATTAAAAAATTCTTGTACGCCGGCACCTGATCATCCTTAATTCCTTGTGCTCCGGGTTAAATATTCTCCTGAGGCGGGACCTGATTATCATTAAGTCCAATTTTCATTTCATTCATCTAGAAAATCCGTGTCAAATAAGCTAGCTTCATACTCAATTTGTTGATGTTGGTTTCTCACAGAAAGATATTGTGAAGAATAATCCACTTGAGTCAGCTTCCAAGGCGCCGGGTTAAATAATTTCTGTCTTCAAATACTCATCTGATATTCAGCCGGCTTGAAGATGTAAAACTTGCCGGTTTATCATTACCAAAAACTGCCGGATTATAAAACAGACGATGCCGGGTCATAATTGTTGTTGACACCGGTTTATGTAATTGATCCTCCTGATTTGCTCAAAACTGATAATTTGAAGATTTTTCTCTCTTATATCCATATTACCTGTAGCCCCCAAGTCTTGAGCAGAACAAAGTGATGGTTTAAGACTTGCTCCAATAAGTGCTGCAACCTTGAAGAAATCTGGTTTATTCATCTCAATCATATAAACTGAATATTCCACGCATGTAGCCCCCAAGTGCTGGGTTGTCATGCTTGCAGCAACCTGGGACTTGTAATTGCTTTATGCTCATGAAAACTTCAACCAGTGTAGCCCCCAAGGGCCGGGTCATTATGCAATAATGAGCAGGGACTTTGTAGATATAACCATGTAAATTTGAACAGTAATGTGCAGCCCCCAAGGGCCGGCTTAGTAAGATAATACTGAGCTGGGACTTTGTATATAATTGATAATAACATCATATAATATAGTCTCCACCATGGGGCTTGAAGCCACGTCCACAAGGTTAAGAGCTTTGTACTCCACCAATTAAATAGTGGACCGTTCAATATAATGGAGTAATGCTTGTGTACCTTGAATTTTTGACAGGAGCAATTGGTAGCCCCCAAGGGCCAACTCATTTAGAATGTGATGAGTCGGGTCTTCAATAAGTTGAGCAAAAGATGACTTTGCATTAGCCCCCAAGTGCCATGGTGCATGCTGGCAGTGACATGGGACTTGCATATTTGATGTAATGTCAATTTGAATAATGTTGCCCCCAAGTGCTGGGTCATAAGCCTGCAGCGACTCGGGACTATTCTTTCCATTGTAGAATAAATCATATCCATCGATAAAATAATAGCCATTGCGCCAAAGCGACTTTGAATACCTCATCTGCTGATAGGTCAATCCGGAGTTTAAAAACCCGGCGGCTCTTGGCCGATGGCGATTTAATACGCCTCCATTGTAAGCCGAAATTTGTACAACCCGGCGGCTTATAGCCTTCGAGAAAATCAAGAATTGATAACCCTTTGGAGACACCAATATCCATCTATGATGATGGGCTTGAATTTAATCATTTATGTAAGTCATAGCTCTGTAAATCCTGCAAAGTTTAAACAACATATGCCCTGGCGACTTAACGTCAAAAACCAGGGCGGGTAACCACCCAAATGTAGTCTTATCCTGCACGCAAGTAGATCACAAGAACCCTTGGTGGTTTACCGCAGGGTGGGTCATAATATCTTACATATGACCACTGATGTGTAAAAAAGGAGTCACAGATAAGCCTGTTATGAATCATAACTTTGAAACATAATTATAATATCATACTTGTGATATTGAATTTACATTGTCGGTTTATATGACCTGCAATATAAGGATGATAACCCAATCTTTGATACGCGCATGATTCCAATGGCGCAATTCAAAACATACCGGCGGCTTAAAGTCCATAGCCAAGGCCGGTTTAAACATAATCATGTATAAACAATATCATACCTGTGATATTGAATTGTACGGCCGGCTTATGATACCTGTGCAATAAGTGTGATAACCCAATCCTTAGAAGCCAATGCTTCCACATAGATGATGATTGTCATAAACCGGCGACTTATCATTGAAAATCAAGCCGGGTTTAAATAGAAGCCACTCATATACACTTTAGATGTGTTCAAAAGAGCTTTCAAATAAAATCCCAAAAATTATTTGCAAAAAGAGACTTCAAATTTTTTGAGGCTTCTGATTCGAATACGATCAGAAAACCGTCCCAAAGGGGTTAAGCTAAGATTCGAATACGATCATATAGCCCCCAGTGGCTTTGGTGTTGCCGATCAAGAGAGTACCGACAGCTATGTTCTCTTTGGTTCGAATACGACCTATGTTTGAACAGGAAGCCCCCAAATGACCTTGAGAGTTGTTTAACGACGCTGATTCGAATACGATCCACGTCGGTTTCCAAAGGGGGTTGAGTTATGGTTCAAATATGACCAAGAAACTCCCCAATGAACTCGGCAGTGTGCCGATCAAAAGGGTATGACAGCTATGTTCTCTTTGGTTCGAATACGACCTATGTTTGAACAGGAAGCCCCCTAGAGATCATGAGAATATTTTAATGACTCTGATTCGAATACGATCAGGGTCACACCTAAAGGGTTAATCTAAATTCGAATACGATCAGGCCCCAATGGTCATTAAAGCAGGGTACCTGTGCTTTGTAACAGGCTCTTTTTGGTCCCTTTAATTTTTCCTGAGAACTCGAACTTTTGCGAGAGATAAATTCTTTTTGAACCGGAAAAACCGGATATTGAGAGTTTCAAAGCTTTGTGATAAATAAATTTACCTTAAACCGGATTTTGAACCGGATTTGAGAGCTTCAAAACTTTGTGGCAGATAAATTTCCCTTGAACCGGATTTTAAACCAGATATTTAAGAGCTTCAGTGCTTTGTGGGAGATGTCAAGTCTCTTGAGCCGGATCTAAACCGGAATCCTTCTTTTTAAGCCGGAAATTTTCTGACGGCCTTTGAACTTTTTACCAATATGGAGGTAGCCTCCGGGACCGGGTTATTTTTCCCTCCAATGACCCGGAGTTCTTGAATGCATTGAAACCGACCAATGCTGCCGAGTCATATCATTGTAGCCCCCGAGTCTCAAGACGACTCGAGGAGTTGGCTTTGAGATTCTCTGTATTGTTCATAGCATAAGGTGTATATCATTGGTATTGATAGCGCGATGTGAATTCACAGAAGGTTGAAGTGACTGCGGCGGGTTATGAATGATGCCGTATGAGCCGTGTCAGCAACTCAGCCAATGGTTCCTTCCAACTAGACGTTTTGAAGTTAACCAAACTGTAGTGGCATCGACTTGTGCGCCTGCCCATTGAACCATCCAGTGCAGACGGCGGCTGATAATACATGATAATTCGCCTCCAATTTGTTGGAAGAAAAACCGGGCTTCCCAAGCAGTGACTCGCTCATATTCAATAAACAGCTCATCCATACAGGTGCGCCCCAGTGTGTTTATATAGACCAACCCGCGAGAGACGGATGGTAAAGACGACCGTAGCATCAGAGGCGGCACAGACAGATGAGCCGGTCGTGGTGTTGTAAGCCGGTGCGGACGGGGAAAATCGGCACCGGTGTTGTAAACCGGCACAGACGGGCGAGTTAATCGCATGCGTGGTCCCGACAAGCTGATGTAAACCGGGCCACAGGGACGGCGACTTGCTCACGTTCATTCACCGTGTAATGTGACACGGACGAACACCGGGCAGGACGTTGCCAGCGTGTGCTCCACAACCACGTTTTATAATGAATAATTGTCCTGCATATCAAAATATACGGTCCAAAGTAATTGTTCTTTTGACAAAAAACAATGTGTCAAAAATAGACTTAGATAGATGTCACCTGATATGTTAGGCCGGAAATTATCCGCCATGGAGTTGATGGTCACCACGGTGAAGCTAAAATCAACCACGGATGAGTCACCCGAAGGAGCAAACGGATGAGTCGGCCGTAGCGTTATAAGCCGGTGCGGACGAGCAAATTGATCTCCGCGTTGTAAGCCGGCGTGGACCGTGAACCGGCCGCGAGGGCGGACGGGCGATTCGTCCGTGGTGTTGTAAGGCGGTGCGGACGGGCGAGTCGGCCGGCGCGTTGATGTAAACCGGACCGCGATACGCGTGTCCGTGAAGCTGCGCGGCACAACCGAAGGTGCCTCCGCGGTATAATACCACCCTTTTTTTTTAATAGCCGTCCTGCATAAAAATATTACAGGCCAGAGTAACTTTTGTCGGATGAATTAACATGTAATGATAAAACACATTGGAGGAATAACACCTGATTCGCCCGGACAACAGATGCGTTGATCGTGGTATTGTAAGCCGGTGTGGACGAGTAAGTTGTCCTCCTCGTTGTAAGCCGGTGCGGACGCGAGAAATAACCATGGCGTTGTAAGGCGGCGTGGACGGATGAGTCGACCACAGCATTGTAAGCCCGTGCGGGAGTCCGTTGAGTAAGGACGACCACCTGTGCCGATTGATGTTGGCACGCCTCCATCTCCGTGGTATAATGCCACTTTGTAATAAATAATTCTCCTGCCTATAAAACACAGCAGGGCAAAGTAGTTTTGCTTGGATGAATTAATATGTGCTTAAAAATAAATAAGATAAATAGCACCTGGTATTTTTGTCAAATAAACAAGGATGCTCGTGTTGGATGAATTTTTCGGTAGCCTGGCATGGTACAGATGCTTGCACGGCCTCCAGCGTCAACGTATGTTGGACCGCAAACTGTCGGGCCCTTCACGCGTTCATTGGACAGCAGGAAGGGGGTCTGACCATAACAAGTTTAGCGTCGTCGTCGCTGTGGAGTAGTAATGGAGAAATTGATTCATCACTCTGACTAGTCTTTGTCTTTCACGTGATGGATGATGGTCCTCCTTGGAAATTGCGCCATTGTGCTTTTCAATTAGCACTAGTAGTAAGTCCTTGGAGCCATGCAGTAGTAGTAAGTCCTTGGAGCCATGCAGTAGTAGTAAGTCCTTGGAGCCATGCAGTAGTAGTAAGTCCTTGGAGTCCTGAACAGCGTCCGGCCAGGCAGTTTCAACACTCCCCACTTCCCCTCTCCTTCAGGCAGCGTCAGGCGCTCGAGAGCAGAGGGCAGGATGGCTCAGCGGCAAAAGGCAAAGGGGAGTTAAGACAAGCTGGCAGGATGGCCGGGCCACACGCGGGACGAGCTGGAGAAGACCAGAACGAGGCGGCGCTGGCGCGGCGGCACAGGCTAGAGCGGGACACAGCCGCGGCAGTAGGAGGGCAGCGTGACCGGCTCAAGATGGACGCCTCAGCAAAAGCAAAAAGGCGGCTGGCGGTTCGGAACGGCAGTTTGAAGACGAGGCGGCGAAACCAAAAACTTGTCCTTTCCTTTCACGGGATCAACTCCTGGCGCTCTTTCCTTTCAACATCTCATCTTCTGACTGATGCCGACAGCTCCTGCTGATGTGTTTGTTTTTGTCACCCTATCCTCGGGAGTAGGAGTAGTCAGAAGACACCAAAATACGTAAGCGTTCGGTGCAGCCGATTCGCTTCAATCTCAACGGAAAAAGGAAATCTCCGGATTCGATCTTGATACGGACAACTGTTTGCTTATCGGTCTCGGCGACTATTGTACGTAGCGGCGGCGACTCGGCGAATCAGACAAAGCAACCCTAACGACTTTGATACGTGCAGATGAAAACCCCCTTTGCACTTGGCTGTCTCGCAGCGACGAAGGAAAAAAAGGTGATCCGGCCACGACGGATCGTCTGCTCGTATGCAACGGCGCACACAAATTTTAATTTTGTCAGACCTCATAGATTATAACCTTTGAAATTGACCCAGATCGTTTCAACCCGGCTCTTCTTCATCCGAAAAATCACAAACTTCTCGATCACTGGAAGAGATCCCTCCAAGAACTCAACACCACCGTGCGCGAGCCCCACGGTGGGCGCCAACTGTCGTGGTTTTGTCACGGCAGATGTCCTTAGTGTCAGGACTTAGTCGTGAGGCCAGCGCATCTATGTAGTAGCTTGAGAGGGGTTGGGCGGAATTGAGAGACGCAACACAAGACAAGGATTTAGACAGCTTCGAGCCCCGGAAAACATCATCCGGTAACAACCCTACATGCTGTTTGAGGCTAGGTCTCATTATGATCATGAGAGAGTCGCCGGCTCGGCCGGCTCTTTGTGTCTAGCCCTAAAAATTGTTTCTTGTTACTTGTTCCTCTTTGGGGTGCCCTGCCCCTCCTTATATAAGTTAGATGGGCGGGTTACATAAGGAGTCCTAGTAGGACTAGAACTAGTCTATCTTCTCTTACAAGTTAATTACAAGTCCGGGTCTTGCTTCCTCGTCAAGGAAATATTCCTCATGCCCTCTGTCTTAAGCCGGCCCACCATAATATGAACCGGCCTACTGGGCCTTGGGCCTAGTCTTCTATGTGACCCGCCGTCGGGGCCATCCATGAGTCGTCTGACCAGTGAGCCGCCAGACCCGTGAGTCGCCAGTGCTCCGGCGGGTCATCGGTGAAGCGCCAAGTCCGGCCGGGTCATACTTCCGGCCGGGTCATACCGCGGGGTATATCCCCGAGAGACCCCCTTGACAGTTCGCCTTGAATAAAACTCCTCCAGCAAGGCCCAACCTTGGTTTTACCATTTGCTACCTAAGCCTTTTTCCCCCGGGTTTTGGCGAGCCCGAGGGTCATCTTTATTTTAAACCCCCGGACCAGTGCTCCTTCGAGTGCTGGCCCAAACCGAGCGATGTCCGGCGCCCCCTGGGCAACCAGGGTCTATGCCAACCTGACGTCTGGCTCATCCGTTGTGCCCTGAGAACGAGATATGTGCAGCTCCTATCGAGATTTGTCGGCACATTCGGGGGCTTTGCTGGTCTTGTTTTACCATTGTCGAGATGTCTTGTAAACCGGGATTCTAAGACTGATTGGGTCTTTCCGGGAGAAGGTTTATCCTTCGTTGACCGTGAGAGCTTATGATGGGCTAAGTTGGGACACCCCTGCAGGGTATTATCTTTCGAAAGCCGTGCCCGCGGTTATGAGGCAGATGGGAATTTGTTAATGTCCGGTTGTAGATAACTTGTCACTTGACCCAATTAAAATACATCAACTGCGTGTGTAGCCGTGATGCTCTCTTCTCGGCGGAGTCCGGGAAGTGAACACGGTCTGAGTTATGTATGACATAAGTAGGTCTTCAGGATCACTTCTTGGTCATGGCTAGATGACGTCCGTTCCGTTGCTCCTCTTCTCGCTCTCATTTGTGCAAGTTAGCCACCATATATGCTTTTGCCGCTGCAGCTCCACCTCATTACACCACCCTTTCCTATAAGCTTAAATAGTCTTGATCTCGCGGGTGTGAGATTGCTGAGTCCCCGTGACTCACAGATTCTACCAAAACAGTTGCAGGTGCCGACGATGCCAGTGCAGATGATGGCGTCGATCTCAAGTGGGAGTTCGACGAGGAACGTGGTCGTTACTATGTGTCTTTTCCTGATGATCAGTAGTGGAGCCCAGTTGGGACGATCGGGGATCTAGCATTTGGAGTTGTCTTATTTTCATCTGGATTTTGACCGTAGTCGGTCTATATGATTGTATTTTGGATGATGTATGATGATATTTATGTATTGTGTGAAGTGGCGATTGTAAGCCAACTCTTTATCCCATTCTTGTTCATTACATGGGATTGTGTGAAGACGACCCTTCTTGCGACAAAACCACTATGCGGTTATGCCTCTAAGTCGTGCCTCGACACGTGGGAGATATAACCGCATCGTGGGCGTTACAAGTTGGTAATCGGAGCCATCCGCGACTTAGGAGCCCCCTGCTTGATCGAATCGCTGGCGTTGTTGAGTCTAGAACAAAAATGTTTTGAGTCTTAGGATTATATATATCGGAGAGTAGGATTCTTTTTACTCCTCAGTCCCTTCGTCGCTCTGGTGAGGTCTCCTGATGTAGAAGTTTTGACTATTCTCTCCTCAAATTTCACTAAAAAAAATTTTAGGATCACGCGGGTATCTTGGAATCGTTCCAATGGTTTTGTGACGAGAACATTGTTCTTGGTGCCTCCTGTCATTTAGGGGTTGTGGCAGTGTCCCGGGGAGTTGAGCTCCGAGGTGTTTTCGTCACAATTTTATCGTTGCAGTTCTGGAATACCTGAGTTTCGCCGACATCGAAATCTCTTTTATGCAGTTGTTGGTGAGATCACCTCGACGCCACCCAGTACTGGGGCGGGAGTTCGGGAGTTTTGCCATAACTTGTATAACGGATGTTTTTCGAAGGTTGAGGTAAACGATTTCCGAAGGTTTCTTGGTTATGTGTTGACGGATGGATACAGCTGGATCTAGGGATTGTTAGTTTGGGTGATATATTTTGTGTCCCCGGTATCCCCTACACCAGATTGCATAACCAGAAAGTTTCGGGAGTCTATAAGTGGGAATTCAAGTAGCCTTAGGATATCTTTCCGACAGACGCATGATATGAGATTGGGGTTCGACGTCTAGTGGTCCGCCTTTCCACGGTTGATTTTAAAGTGGTCTCGTAGTGTCTTAAAGAGTCCATGGCTTTGCCGACTCGGGGACGCTTCGTATGTCATGTGCACAGCCTTGTACATGATGGTGCTGTACGATTGAGCCCGTGTGGGCCCCACCACGAAAACTTCGGACGAAATATCTATCATATGTTTGTTCCGGCTTATTCTACAAGCCAATACTTTGTTTTATTTAGTATTGTGGTATTCGAGTTGCTTTGAATTCATATGTTCATTCCATATCTTTTTCAAGTGGCTTCTCAACTTATGGAAGTGTGATGATTTACTACGGAATTCATTCGTTCATTTTCCTTCGAATGTTTATTGTGAAGACTATATGTTGCAATTTCTATCCGTTGATTCTACTTATCTATTTGTCTATCGAGATGCTAACGGATGTCACCCTCTTCAGGATGGCTCCGCCAACGCGTCAGAATCCGGATCGCAATGAAGGGAGTCAAGCGAACCCTCCGCCACCACCTCCACCTCCGGAGGCATGGCAAGCAATCATGGCAGCCACCAACGCCAATGCTCAAATGATTCTGCAACTCTTGCAAGAACGTACTCAAGGGCAAGGCAATTAAGGCAATCAAGGTCAAGGCAACAATCAGTTTCACTTCGCCACTCTCAACCAGTTTCTCGCAAATCAGCCCAAGTCTTTCAGCTACTGTGCCGAGGCCACGGATGCCGATGATTGGCTCGTGGACATCAACAAGCATTTTGAATGTAGCAATGTCAGGCCTGAGGACTATGTCAAGTTTGCTTCTTTCCAGAGGAGGTCGTGTGATCACTTGGACTGACTTCTGTCGGGACTTCAAAGCGCACCACATTCCACAAAGTGTTGTTGAGAGCAAGCGTGAGGAGTTCCACAATCTCAAGCAAGGCAACATGTCTATGTATCAATACAACATTCAGTTTCAGAAACTTGCTCGCTTCGCTAAACAAGACGTTCCTGATGAGAGAAGCATGATCTATCACTTCAGAGGTGGCCTTAAAGAGGATCTGCAGTTAGCTCTCGTTCTTGTTGAGCCTACTCACTTTGATCAATTCTATAATATGGCACGGAAGCAAGAGGCTGCTCAGCCCAAGTGTGAGGCTTCTAAGAAGAGAGTCAGAGACGCAGTTCAGTCTTCTTCTTCCTGACTTGTGACAGCTAAGCAACAGAAGTTCTGGTTGCCTCCTCCTCCTCTGTTTCGTCAGCCTTACCAGCAGAAGAACAAAGGTGGCCATGGTTCTTCCAACTCTTCCAACTCTGGCTATCTGAACAAGTCTCAGAATCAAGCTCCAAAGTCCAATGCTCCTTATCACCGTCCACTCTCAGAGGTGACTTGCAACAAATGTCAGCAGAAAGGTCACTATGCTAACAAGTGCTTCAACCAAAGGCGTCTTCCTCCTCCTCCTCCTGTCAGATCTTCCAGCAATGTAGTGGTCAAGCATAATCCAAAGTCTGCAAAGGTGAACATGATGAATGCAGCTCAAGCGGAGGAATCTACTGATGTGATAATGGGTAATCTTCCTGTTAATGATATTCCCGCAAAAGTTCTTTTTGATACTGGTGCATCTCTTTGTTTCATGTCAAGACCATTTGCATTTAAGCATGAGTTGGTTTATCAAGATTTGCCTAGACCGTTATCAGTTGTCTCTCCGGGTAAATTCATGAATGCAAGTTCCATGGTTCCGAATGTTACCATCAAGATGGGCGACTATAAATGTCAGTCTTCTCCAATTGTTCTTGGTGACTCGGATATTGATCTAATTCTTGGAATGGACTGGCTTTCTAAGCACAAGGCTCAACTTGATTGTGCTGCCAGGGAAATTCAATTGACACACTCGTCTGAGGATGTGATTATTTTTGCCGCTCGTGATGAAACCATTCGGTTTTTCTCTCTCAATGAGAAGGGAGAATTGAATGCCATATCTCAAATTCCAGTCATTTGCGAGTATCAAGATGTCTTTCCAGAAGACCTTCCGGGTATGCCTCCTCATCGGCCAGTTGAGTTCGTTATCAAACTGGAGCCAGGCACTGAACCCATTTGCAAGCGTCCATACAAGCTTGGACCCAACAAGCTGAAGGAATTGAAGAAGCAGCTCGATGAACAAGAGCGTCTGGGTTTGATCAGACCGAGTTCTTCTCCATGGGGTTGTGGTGTTCTTTTTGTCAAGAAGAAGGATGGCACGGACGGACTTTGTGTCGACTACCGTCCATTGAACAAGAAGACAATCAAGAACAGTTATCCACTTCCCAACATCAATGAGCTATTTGAGCAACTCAAAGGTGCTAAAGTATTCTCGAAGCTTGACCTTCGTATGGGTTATCATCAGATTCGCATTCGTGAAGAAGATATTCCCAAGACAGCATTCAGAACAAGCTTTGGTTCTTATGAATATACTGTCGTGTCTTTCGGCCTTGTCAATGCTCCTCCGGTGTTCTCTCGGATGATGAATTTCATCTTCAACCCCTATACCAATGAATTCGTTCTGGTGTATCTCGATGATATCTTGGTCTTCTCCAAGAATAAGCAGGATCATGCAAAACATTTGCGATTGGTGCTCGACAAGCTCCGAGAGTATCAATTCTATGCGAAGTTCTCTAAATGTGAGTTTTGGCTCGATGAAGTTCTTTTTCTTGGTCACATCATCTCTGCCAAGGGCATCGCTGTTAACCCCGAGAAGGTGTCCGCAGTTGTGGATTGGGAACCTCCTCAAAATGTCAAGCAGCTCCACAGTTTTCTGGGTCTTGCAAGCTATTGTCGAAGATTCGTTGAGAATTTCTCCAAGATTGCAAAGCCTCTTTCCAACCTCCTACAGAAGCATGTGAAGTATGTTTGGTCTCCTGAGTGTGACGTTGCTTTCAACACTCTCAAAGAGAAACTAGTCACAGCTCCTGTCTTGACTCCTCCTGATGAATCCAAACCGTATGAAGTTTTCGGTGATGCTTCTCTCCAAGGTCTCGGTGCTGTGTTAATGCAAGAGAAGAAAGTTGTGGCCTATACCTCTCGTCAGTTGAAGCCCAACGAGAAGAACTACCCCACTCACGATCTTGAGTTGGCGGCAGTTGTCCATGCATTAATAACGTGGAGACATCTCTTGTTGGGAAGACAAGTGGACATTTTCACTGATCACAAGAGTCTCAAGTATATCTTCACTCAGCCCAACCTCAACCTCAGGCAGACTCGATGGGTCGAAATGATTCAAGAGTACAATCCGATTATCGAATATACTCCAGGCAAGGCCAATGTCATTGCAGATGCTTTAAGCAGGAAGGCTTATTGCAATAGCTTAATCCTCAAGCCTTTCCAACCGGATCTTTGTGAAGCTTTCCGCAAGCTGAATCTCCAAGTTGTTCCTCAAGGCTTTCTTGCCAACCTCATAGTATCTCCTACTTTGGAAGATCAAATTCGTGAGGCACAACTCCTTGATGCCATGGTGAAGAAGGTGAAACGTGGTATCGACAAGGGTCTTTCCAAATACAAGTGCTATCGCATTGGTGACAGAGACACTTTATTATTCGAGGACCGGATTGTGGTTCCTAAAGGTGATCTAAGGAAAGTCATTATGAACGAGGCGCACAATTCTCTCCTTTCCATTCATCCTGGAAGTACGAAGATGTATCATGACCTCAAGCAGTCGTATTGGTGGACTCGAATGAAGCGAGAAATTGCTCAATTCGTGAATGAATGTGATGTCTGCCGAAGAGTGAAAGCAGAACACCAACGACCAGCTGGTCTCCTCCAACCTCTTGCTATCCCAGAGTGGAAGTTTGATCATATCGAAATGGACTTCGTGACTGGATTTCCCAAGTCCAAGTGCGAAAATGATGCTATCTTCGTTGTCATCGACAAGCTTTGTAAAGTGGCTCATTTCCTTCCTATCAAAGAATCCATCTCAGCAGCTCAGCTGGCAGAGCTCTACACCTCCAGAATTGTCTCCTTGCACGGCATTCCCTAATTGATTTCTTCAGATCGTGGAAGCATCTTCACCTCTAAGTTCCGGGACTGCTTCCAGAAGGCCATGGGCACTAACATTCGCTTCAGCACAGCTTTCCATCCTCAAACTAGTGGCCAAGTCGAGCGAGTCAATCAAATTCTTGAAGATATGCTCAGGGCTTGTGTCATTTCCTTTGGCATGAAATGGGAAGATTGTCTTCCATATGCTGAATTCTCCTACAACAACAGTTTCCAAGCGAGTTCGGGCAAGGCCCCATTCGAGATTCTCTATGGCAGAAAGTGTCGTACTCCTCTCAATTGGTCAGAGACTGGTGAACGCCAACTTCTTGGCAATGACTTAATCACTGAAGCTGAAGAAATGTGTAAAGTCATCCGTGATAATCTCAAAGCCGCGCAATCGCGCCAGAAGAACTACTATGACAGTAAGCATCGTGATTTGGCTTTCGAGATCGGAGACCATGTCTACCTCCGCGTCTCTCCAATGAAAGGCACTCGTCACTTCGGTATCAAAGGGAAGCTTGCCCCTAGATACGTGGGTCCTTTCAAGATCATTGGCAAAAGAGGCGACCTCGCCTATCAACTTTAGCTTCCTTCCAACTTCGCGAACGTGCACGGCGTGTTCCACGTGTCACAGCTCCGCAAGTGCTTCAAGACGCCTGAGCGCACTATCGACTTCGAAGAGATTGACCTCCAAGAAGATTTGTCTTATCATGAGCACCCCGTTGCTATTCTTGAAGAAACTGAGCGCAAGACTCGCAACAAGTCAATCAAATTCCTGAAAGTGAAGTGGTCGCACCATTCCGACCGGGAAGCCACCTGGGAACGCGAGGACCATCTCCGTTCCGAATATCCGGAGTTCTTTCAGTCCTAGATCTCGGGACGAGATCCTCTCGTAGTGGTGGAGTGTTGTAACACCCCGCATGTAACTTGCCATATTTGTAACTCCGACTCTTGCCATTTCCGGCTATGTGTTATGATTTTCCCTCCGTTGTCGGGTTTTGTCTTTCGTTTTGTATTTTGTCATGTCATGCATTTTTATATCATGTCATCATGTGCTTTGCATTCGCATACGTGTTCGTCGCATGCATCCGAGCATTTTCCCCGTTGTCCATTTTCCAATCCGGCGCTCCTATCTCCTCCGGTGCACCCCTCTTGTTTTCTTTCGTGTGCGTGTGTCAAACTTTCTCGGAATGGACCGAGGCTTGTCAAGTGGCCTTAATATACCACCCGGAGACTACCGGTCAAGTTTCGTTCCATTCGGAGGTCGTTTGGTACTCCAACGGTTAACCGGGCATCCGCAAAGTCCATTTGAGTGTCCAGCAAAAACCACCTCAAAAACCAGCCCAAAACCCACCAAACTCTCTTCCATGCTCTAGGTCGTTCGATCACGATCGTGTGGGCGAAAACCGCACCTCATTTGGAGCCTCCTAGCTCCCTCTACCTATTTATATGTGGGCATCCCGAAAAACGGAATCGCAGACGAAACCCTAGTTTCTCCACCGCGCGCCGCCGGACGAAATCGTCTGCCGACGGACACTTCCGCCCGCCTGCGCCGCCGCCACGTGTCGCCGCCGGATCCTCCACCGCGCCGGCCCGCCCGGCCCGTCGCGGGCCCGCCGGCCCGCACCGCCGCCCCACGCCCCGCGTCTGCCGCCTCCTCCGCGCCGCCGTGCTCACCGCCGCCGCCGGCCTGCTGTACCCCGCCGCCGCGGTCGCGCCGCCCCCGCCGCCCTCCGGTCTCCCTCTCCTCCGCCGGCGCCGCCATCCCTCTCCGTCCTTCCTCTTCGGCCGGCGAGCACCCGAGCGCCGTCGAGCCCGAGCCAACCCTCGATCCGATCTGGAGGTTACTGTTCCCGTTGACTTCCCGAGCCCTGTGTTTTTTTCCATGTTTTTCGCATTCTGTTATTATATGCCTCTGTTCGTGATGCCATAACTACGTGCATGTAGCTCCGATTCGCGCGTGTACTATGTCAAATTGTTCGTCTCGTGATGCTCTTCATTTTGTTCAATTGCACCATGTTCATTAGAGGTCATCTTGGTGCCCAAATCTCTGTTGGAAGAGGGCTAGTTGCTGTTATTCTCTGGTTCTTGACAGAACTTGGAGATTTGTCATTTTTGTATCATTTAATCTGTGCATCTTTTGAGCATGAGCTCTACATCTGTTTTGAAGTATGCCATGTCATCTTTCTAGTGGTGTAGTCCATGTATTTTTGTGATCTCTGTGGTGACTAGCAGAAGCATCCAAAGTAGGCCCCGTAATATTTGTGATTTCAGGGACTGATTTCTCCAAGTCCTTGTTTGCTGTAATTTTGTTGCCATGTAAACTTGATGCTACAGAGAGATCCATCATATTTTGGAGATGTTCATTAAGGATGTTTTGTATCTATAGTTGTAGTTGATCCATTCCTGCAATTTTTGCAATTATAGAGTGCCATAGCATGACTCAATCTTGCTCTACTTTTGCTATAAAATATTTCTGGCAGATTCTTAACATGATATGCAATTTTTCCATGCTTTTTGTAGTTGATCCATACATGCTATGCAATTGTTCTTGCCATGGTTAGCTTCATAAACATGCCATCTTGCTGTAGGTATGCTTGGTTTGTCATGCATTGCTCCGTAGTGAGTGCATCAAGCTCACAAATAGGCCTACATATTATTATTTCTGCCATGCTCTGTTTTCTGCCAAGTCTGAAACCTGATAACGAAACATTCTATGTTTACGTGCTTGCCATCATATCTTCTGGTCCTTTTTGGCTTATGGTCAGTAAGGGACTTTTGTAATGTGCATTTAGTAGAACACTGCCATGCCTTGCTTTGCTATGTTAAGTTCCTGCAGCATGTTCATTTCGTGCTCTGAACATTGCTACCTGATGCTGTTTACTGCCATGTCCAGTTTTTAACAAAGTCTGTGAACCTATAATCTTTTGCACCATTGCCATGCTTGTTTGAGCTTGATATGTTGGGAACTAGCCATAGCTCAGTGTTCATCTTTTGTCAAGCATCTCCTGTATATTACTTCCATGTGCTTTGTTGCTATGTTGGGGTGCTGTAGCATTGTTGTTTGTTGCATATTAAGTGCTATCATGCTGTTAATCGCAGATTCGTGTCATTCTTGTTTTGCTTCCCATTTGCAAACCGTGCATCCGATTCCGGTGATCTTTATATCGATTTCGACCGAAATCATCTCATCCTTCCAGTGCCATGCTTGGTTTGACAAGTTACTGCCTTGTTCATCATTTCCCTTCCGGAGCACGCATATGCATCGCATATCATTTCTCGCATATCATACATGTTTTGCATCATGTTGCTCGTGCATTTCTCGTTGTTGATTGTGGTTCCGTTTGTTGTATTCTTGTCTTGGGTAGAGCCGGGAGACGAGTTCGTGAATGAGGAACCTGTCGAGTACGCTTACGAGGATCAAGCTTTCGACAGCTCTGAGAATCTTGCAGGCAAGATGACCACCCCTCGAAATCACTTCTATCTTTGCTATGCTAGTTGTTCGCTCTATTGCCATGCTCCGCTACCTATCACTTGATATATCATGTCTCCCATTTCAGCCATGTCAGCCCTAACCATCCTTTCCTAGCAAACCGTTGTTTGGCTAAGTTACCGCTTTTGCTCAGGCCTTCTTATAGCGTTGCTAGTTGCAGGTGAAGTTGAAGTTGGTTCCAAGTCGGAACGTGGATATGTTGGGATATCACAATATCTCTTATTTAATTAATGCATCTATATATTTTGGTAAAGGGTGGAAGGCTCGGCCTTTTGCCTGGTGTTTTGTTCCACTCAGCCGCCCTAGTTACTGTTATACCGAGATTATGTTCCTTGAGTTTGCGTTCCTTACACGGTCGGGTGATTTATGGGACCCCCTTGACAGTTTGCCTTGAATAAAACTGCTCCAGCAAGGCCCAACCTTGGTTTTACCATTTGCTACCTAAGCCTTTTCCCCCGGGTTTTCGCGAGCCCGAGGGTCATCTTTATTTTAAACCCCCGGACCAGTGCTCCTTCGAGTGATGGCCCAAACCGAGCGATGTCCGGCGCCCCCTGGGCAACCAGGGTCTATGCCAACCCGACGTCTGGCTCATCCGTTGTGCCCTGAGAATGAGATATGTGCAGCTCCTATCGGGATTTGTCGGCACATTCGGGGGCTTTGCTGGTCTTGTTTTACCATTGTCGAGATGTCTTGTAAACCGGGATTCCAAGACTGATCGGGTCTTTCCGGGACAAGGTTTATCCTTCGTTGACCGTGAGAGCTTATGATGGGCTAAGTTGGGACACCCCTGCAGGGTATTATCTTTCGAAAGCCGTGCCCGCGGTTATGAGGCAGATGGGAATTTGTTAATGTTCGGTTGTAGATAACTTGTCACTTGACCCAATTAAAATACATCAACTGCGTGTGTAGCCGTGATGGTCTCTTCTCGGCGGAGTCCGGGAAGTGAACACGGTCTGAGTTATGTATGACGTAAGTAGGTGTTCAGGATCACTTCTTGGTCATGGCTAGATGACGTCCGTTCCGTTGCTCCTCTTCTCGCTCTCATTTGCGCAAGTTAGTCACCATATATGATTTTGCCGCTGCAGCTCCACCTCATTACACCACCCTTTCCTATAAGCTTAAATAGTCTTGATCTCGCGGGTGTGAGATTGCTGAGTCCCCGTGACTCACAGATTCTACCAAAACAGTTGCAGGTGCCGACGATGCCAGTGCAGATGATGGCGTCGATCTCAAGTGGGAGTTCGACGAGGAACGTGGTCGTTATTATGTGTCTTTTCCTGATGATCAGTAGTGGAGCCCAGTTGGGACGATCGGGGATCTAGCATTTGGGGTTGTCTTATTTTCATCTGGATTTTGACCGTAGTCGGTCTATATGATTGTATTTTGGATGATGTATGATGATATTTATGTATTGTGTGAAGTGGCGATTGTAAGCCAACTCTTTATCCCATTCTTGTTCATTTCATGGGATTGTGTGAAGATGACCCTTCTTGCGACAAAACCACTATGCGGTTATGCCTCTAAGTCGTGCCTCGACACGTGGGAGATATAGCCGCATCGTGGGCCTTTCAACGGTGCACCTATTCTCTTATTGTATACGTACACCACCTACGTGGGGTTGTGTGAGAGAGATACAAACATACAGAGATATAGTGTGTGGGTTCGTGAGAGTTTTTGGAGGGGGGGGGGTCAATCAAAAATGTAACATATGCAATGTGTGTGAAATAGAGTCCTGGATATATCATATATATAGAGGGGGCGATCCACGAGAAGAGAGTGGAGGTATCATCGGCTTGAGGTGTCCATAGAATTGAAGAGAGGGATGATGTGTGTGTGCGTGCACGCGCGATCGGTAAAGAGTGCCATCAAATTTGTGTGTGCCCACGTCGAAGATATAGAAGGTGCGCCGCAACCCACCTCTGCGACCGACACCAGCAGCAGGGAGTCTGGGTACCGAGCCCTGGCCCCCGCCCTGCGGCGAGTGCCGTGGCTACCCAAGTTCAAGCCGGAGATGCCGCCGTGTTATGACGGCGCGGCAGACCCGGTGTCGTTCCTGCAGGCGTATGAGGAGGCCTTCCTCGAAGCCGGAGGCGACAGCAAGATCATGGCCAACTGGTTCCCCATGGCCCTCACCGGCGAGCCACGCGCCTGGCTGCACAACCTCCCGGGGTCCACGGTGGCGTCCTGGGAGGAACTCCGCGACCTCTTCACCGCGCTCTACGCGGTGCCGGCGCACCACGCAGTCGCGGCGCTGCCGGGTGGCTCTCAAGCACCGCCTTCTGATCGCCACGCCAAGCCTTTCTTCCGTTAGATTGGGGCAGCCTCCAATCGCCCGGGGGCTCCGCTGGGTTGGGCTGCGCAGGAGGCCGACCTCACCTTCGATTCAGAAGACCACCCCGGCTCCACCGCCGGCTCTGGCATGCTCCCAATGCTCTGCACGCCTACCATCTACAACGTGGCCGTCACCAAGACCCTCATCGACGGCGGTGCCGGCCTCAACTTGCTCTCTGTAGAAGCCTTCAGCCTCCTCCATGTGCCGCCCGAGCGGCTCAACCTCAGCAAGCCTTTTTCAGGAGTGGGTGGTGGAGCTGCCCACTCTCTGGGGCAGATCCGCCTCCCCGTCACCTTTGGCATGCACGACAACTACCGCCCTGAGCTGGTGGACTTCGACATCGCCCGCATCGGTCTCCCGTACAATGCCATACTCGGGTACCCGGCTCTTGCTCAGTTCATGGCGGCGACTCACCCGGCCTACAACTTCATGAAGATGCCAGGGAGCAAGGGCGTCTTCACCATCAAGGGGGCACTAAGGAGGCAGTGACGGCGCTCAGGCTCGCCTTCAAGACCGCGGCAGCAGCGCAGCCAGCCCGCGCCAGTACGCCCGAGGCCAAGGAGACCGCGCATCATCTAAGGGTGTGCCACAACATGCGCCCCGTGAAGTAGCGCGCGAGACGGCAGTCCACTGAGAAGGAGACCTTCATCGTCCAAGAGACACGAGGGCTGGAGGCGACTGGTACCATTCGAGAAGTTCGATACCCTGATTGGCTGGCGAACCCCGTCGTAGTACCGAAGAAAGGTGGGAAGGAACGGATGTGTGTCGACTTCCCCAACCTTAACAAAGCTTGCCCCCAAGATCCGTTCCCCCTTCCGCGCATCGATCAAATCGTCGACTCCACCGTCGAGTGCGACTTGCTATGTTTCCTGGATGCATTCTCCGGATACCGTCAAATCAAGCTGGCGGTGGAGGATGTGGAGAAGACGGCCTTCCTGACACCATGTGGGGTGTACTGCTACACCTGCATGCCCTTCGGCCTTCGCAACGCGGGCGCAACCTTTCAGCGGCTGATGCACATCGCCTTGGGGTGGCAGCTCGGCAGGAACACAGAGGCCTACGTTGATGACATAGTGGTCAAATCTCGCGAGGCGAGGACGTTGATTCAAGACTTGGAGGAGACCTTTGAGAGCTTGCGCCGGGTGAACTTGAGGCTTAACCCGGAGAAGTGCGTGTTTGTCGTCCCCTCCGGCAAGCTACTAGGGTTCCTGGTATCCCACAGAGGGATCGAGGCGAACCCGGAGAAGATCAAGGCCATCGAAGACATGAGCCCACCATAGACCCTCAAGGAGATGCAAAAGCTGGCAGGGCGGGTGAACGCGTTAGGGCGTTTCATCTCCAAGCTAGGCGAGCTCGCCTTACCCTTCTTTATGCTCATGAAGAAGAAGGGCCCCTTCGAGTGGACCCCGGAGGCCGACCGGGCCTTCTAAGACCTCAAGAAATACCTCACCAGCCCCCCGGTGATGGTGGCACCACAGCCTCTCGAGCCTCTGGTACTCTACCTTGCCGCCACCCCGTACTCCGCCAGCGCGGCGCTGGTGGCGGTTCGGGAGGAGCGCCAAGACAAGGGTGTGCCGCGCCAAGCAGAGCCGATACAGCGCAGGGTCAGGAAGGCGCCGCAGAGCCATCAGCGACGGAAGACCAAGCTCAGCAGGGCAACATCGCAGAAGCTCCTGAGGACGGTCAGGTCTCAGGAAACCCTCCACCTCAGGATATGCCACAATCTCCGCAGGACCCAAACCTCAACAGTGTGCCAGCCCTCGTCGAGCACCCGGTTTACTTCGTCAGCACCGTACTGCGGGACGCGAGGGCACACTGCCCCATGCCGCAAAAGCTCATGCTCGCACTCTTGGTGGCCTCGCGCAAGCTGTGACACTACTTCTAGAGCCACCCCATCAAGGTCGTCTCATCTTACCCATTGGAGAGGGTACTCAGGAGCCCAAACTCAGCCGGAAGGGTCGCTGAATGGAACATCGAGCTGCAAGCATTCCAGCTGGAGTTCAGCACTACCAGGGTCATAAAGGGAGCCGCGCTCGCCGATTTTGTGGCAGAATGGACAGATGCCCCGGCTCTTGAGTAAGGAGAAGACCGGTCCACCTCCCCAGGAAGTGAGGCACAAGACGGCTGGGTCATGCATTTCGATGGCGCCTTCGCGGACCAGGGCGCGGGGGCTGGAGCAGTGCTCATCTCGCCCACTCGGGACAAGCTTTACTACGCCATGCAACTCTGCTTCCAGCACGGCGAGAAGGTCTCCAACAATATCGCACAATACGAAGGCCTCATAGCAGGCCTGAAGGCTACGGCGGCTCTAGGGGTGAGGCGCCTTACCATCAATGGTGACTCGCAGCTCCTCGTCAACTTCCCCAACGAAGTGTACGAGCCGAAGGACGACCACATGGAGGCCTACCTTGCGGAGGTGCGCAAGATGGAAAAGCAGTTCGCGGGCCTGGAGCTGCAGCACATGCCCCGGGGCACCAACAAGGAAGCCGACGACATCGCCAAGATAGCATCCAAGCGGCAACCGCAAGAGCCCTGCGTCTTCGAAGAGCGGCTCTTCAAGCCATTAGCTGCGCCACCTCTTTCAAGCACGACTCAGCCTCGCGAGGAGCTCCCACAGCCACCGGCCACGGGAGCCCCAGCTTGCGGCCCAACCTCAGGAGCTCGGATGCTCTTGGCGCTCGAGCCCCAGGAGGAGTGCTGGACCAAGGAATTCAAGGAGTACCTGATGCACGGGACGCTGCCGGAGAAGGAAGAAGACGCGGAGAGCGTGGCCCAACAGGCCACGGCATACTGCATTCTAGACGGCGAGTTGTACAGGAAACGGCCGAACGACGTCACGGTGCGCTGCATCTCAACCGATTAAGGAAGGGAGCTGCTGATTGACATACATGGCGGGGACTATGGACATAACTCATCGTCAAGGACCCTCGTCGGCAAGGCCTTCCGCAGCGGATTCTATTGGCCTACACCACTCAATGATGCAGCCGAGCTGGTGAAGTCCTGCGAAGCTTGCCAATTCCACGCCAAGCAAATCCATCAGCCCGCTCAGGGCCTCCAAACCATTCCGCTCACGTGGCCGTTCACAGTCTGGGGGCTGGACATCTTAGGCCCGTTCCCACGAGCGCCAGGGGGCTACCGTTATCTCTACGTCGCCATCGACAAGTTCAACAACTGGGCGGAAGTGGAAGCCGTTCGTACCATTCCAGCCGGCTCTGCTGTAAAATTCATCAAGGGCCTCGTGAGCCGCTTCGGGGTCCCCAACCGCATCATCACATGTAACGGCTCGCAGTTTACCAGTAACCTCTTCAAAACCTACTGTGCTAACCTTGGAACGCAGATCTGCTACGCTTCGGTGGCCCACCCCAGGAGCAATGGTCAGGCCGAACGCGCCAACGCTGAGGTCCTGAGGGGTCTCAAGACCAGGACCTTCAAGAAGAAGCTGGAGGCCTGAGGCATGGGCTGGCATGACGAACTCCAGTCCGTGTTGTGGTCCATCCATACCACCGCTACCAAGCCAATGGGCGAGACACCGTTCTTCCTCGTCTACGGAACCGAAGCAGTCCTCCCTCACGAGGTCAAGCATCGCTCCGCGCGGGTCCTGGCGTTCGACAAAACGCAGCAGGACGCCATGCGGGGGATGGATCTCATACTGGGGGAGGAACGCCGACGCGAAGCCGCATTGAGGGCGGCAAGGTACCAAGTAGCGCTGCGGCGGTACCACTGCCGCAACATCCGCACCAGGACGCTCGAGGTGGGTGACCTCGTCCTGAGGCGGGTCCTCTCTAGGGAAGGGCTGCACAAGCTTTCCCCCATGTGGGAGGGCCCGTTCAGGGTCGTCCATGTATCCAGGCCGGGTGCAGCGCGCCTGGAGATGCGGGACGGGATACCCATCCAGAACGCCTGGAACATCCAGCACCTCCAGAAGTTCTATCCATGAAGCAAGGCCCAGAGCCTAAGATGAAAGGCCCAGAGCCTATGAAGAAGGCTCGGTGCCTGTGAAGAATCGCCGCCCGTGACACTCTCACATAATAATGAGTGGGGTTGTACACACACCGGAGTCTCAGGAGCGCCGGCCTCAGGCCCTGGGGCTCCCTCCCACGCCTAGTGGACAGCACTTAGCTCCGCGCTGGTGAGAAGAATTGAAGACTAGATTAGGTGCCAGATGCGGCTTTTCATTTGCTTTCCTTAGTTGGCTCGCATTTCCTTAATGAGAGTTGCTCTTGGTGTTCGTTGCTGATTTGGTTCCCTAGCCTTTTACCGCTTTTTCGGCTCTAGTTTGCTAATGTTCTCTCTCTCGCATACCTCGCAAGGGCGCCAGGCAGGTGCCCTCGCGAGCATTTCTTTTCTCTTTGCCTTCTCGCGAGGCACCCTCGTTCGAGCCTGGAAGCTGGCACATCTCTCGTAAATCCGTGCCCCTCGGGTACCGCGATACAAGGCGCCAAGTCAAGGCTTGGGTGGATGGCAGATCCTTTAGTGCACCCCCTAACGATTTTTTTGCAGTTTCCGAGCAACGCAGATACCACGTAAGGGAAAGGGCGTCCCGAACACACCAGGTTAAGTTATCTTTGCGCAAAACAACAACACGGCATGGGAACGGCACACATAGTGCATTAACCAAAGAACCACGGTTCGATACACGCCCCTCTGGGCCCATACTGGTTTCGTTTTCCGATGCAGGAAAGAAAGAAAAAGCTAAGCAAATCAGCGTTGTAGCAGTCCGCAGAGGCAGGCCCTTGGCGACGCCCCAAGCCTAGCCAGACCGCTCCTCGCGCTTCACGGAGGCGCGATGACGAGATGACCCGCTGCCTCCTTCGAAGCGGGCGCGGCGGCTGGTCGTAGCCACCGCTGCTGGAGCTGTCACCAGAGGAAGAGCCGCCCTAGCTGGAGGAGATGCGGTCGCCGCCGAGGGCAGGCTCGCCCTCGTCCTCATCGCGACCATCACCAAGGCCGAGCACCTCTTCACCGTCGTTCATGTCGGGGCAGCACCCGGCGCGGCAACCATCTTCCCCGAACACCCTCACATAGAGGGTCGATTCACCATCGTACCTGAAGTGGAGGGTGCACCGCCTACCCAGGCCGCGCGCGCGGGCGAACGTCTGCCAGCCGCGGGCCAGGGCTATGTTGCCCGCGGCGGAAGTCTCGACCGCAACCCAAGAGGCCCTGCTGCAGCAGCCGTCCGCCTGCAGCCAGAGCCCGCCCGGACCAGAGGCCGGCAGTTCACCGGTGAAGAAGCGCGGAAGTTGGAGCCAGTTGCTGACCGGGCTCTCTGACCAGACAACGAACTCCGGTGACACCTCAGCCGAATGGAAGCGCGGGCGAGGAGGCCGCGCCACCATCGCGCGCCTCCCCTCATCGGCTGAACCACCATGGATGGGACAATCCCCTCCGCGTGCTGCGGCGCCACTTCGACGGTGGGCCACAGCATGCTTGCGCGGACGGCTGCGGCCGCGCTTGGGCGCTGGGGAACCGGGGCCCTCGCGAGGGGCCTTTCCTTTCTCGGCGGCAGAGAACTTCTTTCGTGGCGCCATCGATGGCACTGCAAGCAATGGAGCAAAGAAGCAAGCAAGCGAGGAAGAGATGGGCAATGGGGGCTCCGCCCCCCTCCCCATTTATAGCTACAGAAGGCCAACCAGCGTCTCCCACGATCGCAGGTAATGATGGTTCTCCTTGCATGTCGCAGGGACTTGTCAAGTCGTGCAGTTGCCGAGGTAGCGTGGGGAAGCGGAGACGCCCACGTCCAATCAACCGCTCTCATCGACCGAGGCCGCCGGCTTTTGGGGCCCGCGGTGCTCCGAACTTGACCCTTGGCTTCGCCGCGAAGCCAAGCCCGTGCGCACCTTGGGCCCGGGGGCTACTGTCGGCGTTTTGGGAACGGGGGTCCCCAGACTTGCCTGCCTGCGGCCCACAGCGTGGCCATGCAGCAGGCCGTACGGCCCATCTTCGTTAACAAGGCACCCAAGACCCTCGCGAGGGTCCAAGCCTCGCGAGGCGGATGATGCAAGACCTCCTCTGGAGTGGCCTAGCCAGGAAGGCTCACGAGGAGCAGAGATATCAAGGCAAGGCAAACCTCAAGAGGCCCTCGTGACGTGAGCCATGACGAACGGTACCAGGCGGGTGCTAGGCTGGCGCCAATGCGCGCAACGTCCCTATTTCCTCTTTGGTGCTAAGGAGGCCAGCGCAGGCGAAGAGTACCGAGGCATCAGGCAAAGGTTGCCATATTGGTGCAACAAGAC
The DNA here is from genome assembly GCF_002575655.3 of Aegilops tauschii subsp. strangulata. Lineage (NCBI taxonomy): Eukaryota > Viridiplantae > Streptophyta > Magnoliopsida > Poales > Poaceae > Aegilops > Aegilops tauschii. Next base: position 66,947,083 of record NC_053040.3, on the reverse strand, counting down.
GAAGACCAGGAGGACGGCAAGGCGGGGGTCATCGTGTAGCCCAAGACGGCGTCACCCCAGAGCTTTTCACAGGCGAAGACCGCTTTTGTCAGGATAGCTTGTACTAGCCATCCCCCTTCAAATTTGCCCGCCGTTGTTGGTCCCTTCCCGCTCGATATCTGGGAAGAGGATAACTGCATGGGCCGGGGTATCTTAGTACTTAATTAAGTAGGATCAACTGCCCCTTTATTCTTGCTGCATTAAACCATAGGTGGCAATAGAGCCAAGTGGTTAGGCCCAACTTAGAATTCTCCTTCCCTTTTCTTGATAGGGTATATTATTAGAAGATACCCATATATATGAGTCAACCTAGGGTGCCTCGGGATCGATAAACCCTAAATGATGAAAACTTAACTTAGCATTTAGGGTGCCTCAGCGTCGACAAACCCTAAATTATAAAACCTTGGCTTTTAGGGTGCCTCGGTGTCGATAAAAACCTAAATGTTGAAAGCTTAGGCTTTTAGGGTGCCTCGGTGTCAACAAACCCTAAATGATAAAAGCTTAGCTTTTAGGATGCCTCGGTGTCGACAAACCCTAAATGATGAGACCATGATCTTGTTCCTTGACAATAACCAACTTTTTGACCAAACTTTTTTCCTATTTAGAGCGAAACATGGCCCACAACGATGAGGCCAGCGGTTCGAGCGGCAAGGCATTCTGGGAGCTGTCCCAGGAGATGGAGGAAGAACCTCACCGCTATGAGGACGCCGCGGAAGACACCGATCCTGACTACACAACCCCTAGTGCATCGGGGATGACACCACTGATGGTGCCGCCGAGGATGCCACCACTAATGATGGCAGCGCACGCACAGATGGCAGCCAACCGAAGAGGCAACGGAAGGACCGGCGCCTGAACGTCCTCGGCACCGTCAAGGAGGAATTTACTGAAGTGAACTCCGACAGGGATCCAACGGCGCCCAAAGAATTAGTCAAGGGGTACTCGGTTCAGCTCGGGTGCATTCTCCGGAGCACTGTCTCGATCAACACTAGAACCTAAGGCATAAGGACCGAGGGAATTTGCGCAACCTCCTCTTCACGAAGCTGCACGAACGATACAAATTCCCCGCTGACTTTGCAAACACACGCCTCTCAGGGAATAAAGTGAGCAGTGCGGCCCTCACAAAGATGAGCACGGCCCTGTCTACTTGGAGAAGCGCAGTGAAGAGAATGATTAACAAAGGTGATAGTTATGAGAAGATCAAGGCGAAAAATCCTTCGATCAACGAAGATGACTACAAGGAGTTCAAGATCAAGTGCGAGAGTAGCGCATCCGAGGAATCAAGTCAGTGGGGGAAGAGATGCGGGACTTGAACTTAGGGGTCCACAAACTCGGTCGCGGCGGTTACAGAGTGGCGGAACCTATATGGGACAAGGAGGACGCGGAGCGTGCCGAGCAAGGCCTACCGCCCCGCTTCGAGAAATACCGTGACAAGCAGACCAGGAACTATGTTAGGGCCCGGTACAAGGAGGGCCCGGTAACAAAGGAGCTTACCACGGATCCGAAGACCAAGGCGCTTGAGCGTGTTCTGGTAAGGAATACACCCCCGCGTAATTAGCTCCATATGGTTGCATTCTAATTAATGAAGCCATATTTCTAAATGGTTCGCATTCCTTCTGCAGGAGACTGAAAGCAGTAGCGCGGGGTCGTCTCAGAGCTCCCCTTGGGACAACACTCTAAATAGGGCGTTGAACATAATCAAAAACAAGGATAAGCTCAGTAAGCCGTCATCAGCTGGTCATGTGGCCGGCAAAGGCTTGTCCCCAAAATGGTCGTCATACTATAACGCTGGTGGGCGAAAGGAGAAAAAGACCAGCTCGGAAAGCCAGTCGCGCGAGGTTCAAGAACTCAAGGCACAAGTGGCGCGGATTCCGGAGATTGTCCAAGAGCAAGTGCAACAACAACTGGGAACGACGCTCACCGCCATTGTGCCTACCTTGATTCAGTGGCTGCAGACGTGGATTGCGGGCGGCCAACAGGGGCCGCCCCCGGTTCCCAGCTTCACAGCCAGCAACTCGCACAACGCGCAGGCGGCGCCATTGGTGTCTCTGGTGGAGGCGGTATTGGTGTGTCCGGCGCCGGCACGGGCATTGGAGCTTAATGCACCCGGGTGTACGCCGGCCGGCACCTCGGCAGCAAGCTGCCCCTCCGTTAGTTGCACGCCTGCCGTTGGCGGTGCCTTGACATTAGCCGAGCTCGACGCCATCATGGTAACTAAGCCTTTCTGCTGATGACTTCATCTCCTTGCCTTTGACTGGGCATCCCTGACTCCCTACATGTTTTCACAGGGCGCCGCCGACATTCCATGCACTCTCCTGCACTTCGTGGGCGGCGAGTTGATTGATGTCGCCAAGGGCAGAATCTTTAAACCGGGCAACCCCGTGTTCCACGGTAATCCGATGCCACCCACCGTGTATAGGGTTGAACTGGTTCGGGTGCTGCGAGGCTGCGACGAGTTGTTACCTCCGATTCGACGCGCTGGGGCTGACGAATATGATGTGATGACCCTCAGCGCCTGCGTAAGCTGGCCCCTGCTTTGGCCAAAGAGCCAGATTCGTTTGGGGGCGGGGGACACCACCCCACAGACAACACCGCCAGTCGTGCCGGCGCCAAGCCATGGCAAGACCGCCGCAACGCTACCGGACATGCCGGACATCCCTATGGCACAGGATCTGGACATGCATATGGCACAGGATCCGGACGACGACGACGGTACATTTACCAACGTCGATAAGTACTTTGCCGAACATGGGTATGGTGACGAATTCTTTGGGCCTCCTTCTCAAGAACCCAACCTTGAAAAAGACAATCGCCATCTAGCTGGTACCGTGGAGAAACCCAATTGCAACAGGCGTCGTCTGGCGTTCAGTTCTCAGGAGACGCCTCCAGCTACCGCCTTCACCGAGCCTCAGATAGCCGAGGTGCGGAATATTATCAGCCCCAACACACTCAATAAGGCGGTCTCTTAGCAGAACTCGATCCCATTATAGCAGATGAGGAAGAAGGGACGAAAACGAAAGAATAACAAGGGCGGTGCGAGCCAGCCGGCTCCGAGTACGATCCGTGCTCAGGACGGGCCACCTTCACCTAAGGATATCTCGAGGAGGTTGCATGTGGCGGGTAGGCCGATGCTACCGACTAATCTGCTCAATGCTCCAAACCGGTGCTATGCGGAGTCTACATGACAGTGTTCTTTCTTTGGAGAAGCGGCGTCTCTCCGAGAATGATGTGGCATACCCGGTTTTCGTGGCCAAGGTGCCAGACGGCAAGGGCTTTGTGGATAGCACCATCGGGGGTATGATCGTCCTGCGGTTTGATGACATCTTCGCTATGTTTAACCTTCATCCGCTGCACTACACCTCCGTTCGGCTATTTTCGCTGAGTATGGAGATGCGGATCATTAGAGACAAGACCCCGGATATCGTGATAGTCGACCCCTTCTACATGCGTGCCAAGATCTTTGGCAGCGCTGGGGACCGGCAAGTCGCGAGTTCATACCTCGAATGCGTCATTCTGGCAAACCCAGATAAGGATAACTTCCTCGTGCCTTACTTTACCGAGTAAGTCATCCCCTCACCGCCCCGTAACATATGATTTCTTAGATTTCGATCGTTCTTTTTTTTCTAACATTCCGTGTTTTCTGCAGTGACACACATTGCACACTCATCCTCTTAAGCCCGAAATATTCCATGGCCACGTATTTCGACCCGGACCGTCAGTCGAAGAAAGACTACACAAATATGAAGAAAATTCTTGATAATGATGTCCCCGGCTACGCCGCATCTGGAGGCACCTTTAAGAGGCCAGTTCGTAGGTACGGCAGGCACGTGTTCACCAACAATACGACGTTCCCCTGCGTCAAGCAGCCGCCTGGCGGTCAGAAGGATGCCTACTACGCCCTCCATCACATGCGGGCGATCATATCCTCGGGCCTGCATCCTTCATACAATGGAGTAACCGCGTCTATCTCCAGTTGATCCAGCTTGGCTTTCTCTCGGGCGGCAGCTCTTGCGTTATCCGTCTGCTTGAGAAGCAGCTCTTGAATATGAGGGTCCTGCACCCAGCCCATCGATGATCCATCGTCGTCTGCACCGCCGGCATCTCCATCTTCATGATCATGCCCTTCATCTGCTCCCGCATCTTCCTCATCATCATGTCCAGCATCTTCTACATGATGACTGTGTACAGCATCACCGTCGTGATCATGTCCTGGAGATTCTTCGTCTTCTCGCCCGCCCGAGCCGCAGTGGTTGTCTTGCTGCCCATCCTCATTTCTTGCCCGACCCCCATGGACAACTTCATAGTCATCTTCATCACCTTGCCACCGATAGCCATCCATGAAACCACGCAAGAGCAGGTGGTCCCGCAGCTGCCCGGAATCCGGGTCCGCAATAAGGCTCTTCAACTTGCATCTTCGACACGGACATCTTATCTCCGTCTCGTTCTTTTCAAGCATCTCGGCCTTCGCGGAGCTCAAAAACCTATTCACGATGCCTTCGGTCATCGTGCAGACCATGGTCGCCTGCGGGGTAGAGCAAAACGATATTTTAGAACCAAGAAAAAATTTGGCATGACTTTCCCTAAAAATAGGACCAAAAAGAATGCATAGTGCCAAAATTCTCGCCGAAACGGAAATGAATCAACATTCCGGCAAAATATTGGCAACTATCGCATTTCAAATACTGGTACCTGCAAACACAACATATATGCAACACCACAAACATACATAGATCTAGCTAGGACATAAAAAGTGCATGTGCACGTTGTTCGAGGGAGAACAACATAAAGATAGCTTCCCCCTTACTTACCTATCAAAAAAAGGGGGTTTAACCACATAATTTGGACGAATTTATGGTGCAAATGAGGTGAGGAGGAGGAGGCAGCCGAGACAAGCTTGGAGGAGGGAGGAGAGAATGAAGTCGGGAAAGTGAGTGGGTAGGTGTGGCTGTCCAAAATATCTAGCTCGTCCCAGGTTACTAATGGCGCACCACCACCTAATGCGCCATTAGTAACCCTTGTTACTAATGGCGCACCTGCTGGTGGTGCGCCATTAGTAGTTTTGCAAAAAAATACACTAATGGCGCACCAGGGAGCAGTGCGCCATTACTAGCTTAAACTAGTAATGGCGCACTGCCCCAGGTGCGCCATTAGTAGTTTTGCAAAAAAGTCAAAAATAAAAAATATTGTAGTGGCGCACTATGTGGCTGGTGCGCCATTACTAGTTAGAACTAGTAATGGCGCACTGTGCCCTGGTGCGCCATTAGTATGTCTGGCAAAATAAAAAGAATTGTTACTAATGGCGCACCGTGTGTCTGGTGCGAATGGCGCACCAGCACGTGGTGCGCCACTGCTACATAGCAATGGCGCACCACATGTCTGGTGCGCCATTAGTGGCCATTCCATCTATAGCCCTTTTCCTAGTAGTGTTCAAACCACACACTCACCACAGCTAGTTCAAGTGCTCAAGAACTCTCTGAAATACACCCACCAAAGTAGGACTAGGGTTTTACGCATCCTCGGGGCCCGAACCTGGGTAAACGATCCTCGTGCTGGTTACTAATCCTACTCTTCTCGCAGCCCCGCGCCCCGGCAACCGTAGTAGGGATTATTGTGATCCCATAGGTGTCGTTCAACACCGACATGTTGCATCACTTATTACTATACATTCATGTCGATCCATTAGGGCTATTTTGGTTCAACGGAAAAACATAGCAATAGGGAATTTTCCAATAGCACTCTACTATTCAATTATTCATGCAATGCATTTTGTTGAAAGTAATGAAGCAAAACATCCACCTGGACCTACTTTTCAAAATCCTATGCATGAAAACAAGACCAAGTGCATTAGTGGCAGAATAACATGCTAACTGTACACGCTTTCATATGGTTTCACTTTATTTTGGCCATGTTTCTTTGCATTCCTCTAATCTTCCTATTCCTCTAAACCAAACACCCAAGTTGACAGAAATCATGTGTTTACAAATGCTTTGTTTACCATGTGCGTTTCTATCCTACCGCGACGTCGTCCACCTCACCTGAGCTGCTCCATCGACCGAAACATCCACCAAACCAGACATCACGACTCCTGACCGTCTTTCGTCGCCTCAGATCTCCTTCCCTGCCGCCTACACCCACCGCAACGGCTTCACCATCGACTCAGCAGATGAACCTGAGGAGTACACGGGTCCACAAGAGAGGTCACACTCTTTTGTTTCTGCTTATGTTGTGCATTGCTTAAAATTACCTACTACTTTATCTCCTGTTCACCTCTTGGACTCCAAGTCAGGTCCAAATTAATGTTCAAACTTGAGTTCTAAATTAGTTGTGGGGCACATATTGAGGAAGCAATGAATAGTATCTCTGTCTAATATCTGGTTCACCTAGGGTATGCCTATGTTGTTCATCTAGGGTGGGAAACAAAAAGTAAAGCAATCATCATCTGTCTTTTTATTAAATTAAAGAAATCATCAGCCTGCTATCATTATTTTTGGATACATCCACTGGTTGTTACCATCACTCTAAATTTCTGCATGCTCTCCTTACATAGTCTCACCATATTTTTTTCGTATGCATGTCAGATATTGTACATAGTCATGCTAAACATGTAGAGAAAAAGAGAAGATTTTTGCACGGAAATACAATGTCATGCAGACATCGCTCCATGGTGGGTTAAATGGCATACCCTCCCCACCCCTCTCCAGATTGTAATCCAGAGGAAGATACCCGTTCTGAGGCGGATTCAGACGCCGCTGACCACTCCTATTTACCCCCAAGGTGTTTGCTCTACCTTGGCATGATGATGTTAGTCATATCATGCATATGTTGCCTTGTAGTGCCTACTTTTGACATCATATATGTCATCTGCTTAGTTTAGACATGTTATGTAATGCCACCTGTTTAGTTTCTATATCATATATTTGAATGATATCTTGCCCATCCTTTTCTTCATTACATTTCCATTTGTCGACAATGTTTGTACATTAAACTACTCTTCCTGTGAATCAACCATTTGGGTGGGAGATTGAAAAATCTGGAGTGAAAACAAGACCTTCAGAGCAGACAGTGCTACCTGTCGAAGCAGATCTCTTATTGGGTCCCGATAGCTCTTCAGAGATGGATTCAGAGACAGATGACCAGTCCTATTCCCCCATCGAGGTGTATGCTCTAACTTGGCATGGTTATACTGCTCATATCATGCATATGGTGTCTTGCATTGCATAGTTTAGACATCATATACACAATATTCAACACCATGTTCTTAGTTCAGACATCATATCTAATGCCCTCTGTTTATCATATAAATCACATATGTGAATTAAATGATGCGATCCTGATTACTTAGATAACATGTAGGTGAATTATGTCAGCGATCCTCTTTAGTTATTCATCATATCTTTGAATTATGTTATGCTATGCTATCCAATTTAGATAGACATCATATATGGGAAATTATGTCATGCTACCCATTTTAGTTAAACAATATACATGTCAACTATTTCATGTCCTCTTTTTTCCACACTATCTATTGCATCTGTCTCTCATACAATGTCTGTACATTCAACTACGTTTCCTATTTATCAGCCATTTGAATTGGAGCGGGTGATGCCAGTATCTAGCGAACTAAAAACACGGTCTTCAAATAAAAAAGTGCTACCTCTTGGTGGAGATAGCACCCCGGTTGTACATGCACGAGAACCAGCCCTACCACACATAACCCAAACTCTCGCAGATTGTACCCCTACTGTGATAGACAGAGAACCAGCTTCACCCATTCTAACCCCAACCCCAGCAGATAGTAACCCAGTTCCTGTTGACACAGCACCATCTCCACCACAGAGCTCCCAAACAAGAGCAGTTAGTAAGGCAGCTCCAGTGCCCAAAGGGCCAGTACTACCACCACTAGTAGAAAAAGGGTCATCTGTCCCGGTTGGTAAGGGCCTTTTGTCCCGGTTGTTGAACCGGGACTAAAGGGTCGTTACTAATGCCCTAGCCCTTTAGTCCCGGTTCTTACTCGACTCGGAACAGATGGGCCTCCACGTGGCCGGTGCGGCGAGCCCAGGCAGGAGGGCCTTTGGTCCCGGTTGGTGGCACTAACCGAGACCAAGAGGCATCCACGCGTCAGCATTTCATGGGCTGGGGTTTTTGTTTTTTAAAGGGGGGGGGGTTGGGGTTTTCGGGGGGTTAATTTAGGTGTTTCATATATTGTGTTAGCTCGCTAATTAATAGAGAGAAGTGTCCTCTCTTATCTCTGTGCTTGGTCGACGCTACGTACTATATACGTATAGAGAGGACTAGACATGCTAGCTAGTAAGGAAATGAAGGAAACAGAAGATCGTCATGAACATATATATATGCATACAGAGAGAAGTGATATCGACCACCTCTCCTTCTCCGAGAGATTGGTCGAACAACAAGTTCTCGTATATCTATCCGACACTACCGGTTACATATACACAATAATTATCTCTTACAATATAATCTCCTAATTATATATGTACACAGGGTCCACATAGTATTCTCCGTTTTCAGCGATCATGTGGTCAAGGAAGAATGCCGCCAATTCCTCTTGAATTGCTCGCATACGATCTGGTGGTAGGAGTTCATCCCGCATCCGGAAGATCTAATTTGAAGAAGGGGTCAATACATATATATACGAATAAATGAAACTCAACACAAATGATGGTAAATAAAATAAAATTGTGAATATTATTGCTTACGCACTTCATGTTGTTCCCCAGAGTAGCCCCGCTCATAGGTTGTGTAGCGGATGGACTCGCAAACGTAGTATCCTTAGTAATTATTCCCGGCTTCCTGCCACAACCACTTTACAAGAAATAGAGGTCAATCAAACTAATATGCAAGCATGCTAAATGGTATTGATGAAACTAGTGCTTGAATCACTAGGAGATGCGCGGAACATGCTACTATAGTACTTATTTCGGGTGTCTAAATTGCAGCTTCTTCGGCAGTCCCGGAGCTTTTTTGGTGAATTTTCTCTGAACCCTGCCAGACAAAGAAAATAATAACTTGATATCAGGAAATGAACAAAGTTGCTGATATGGTTGATAATGATCGATTTAACTTACTTCTCGAGCATTTGAGTCATGTCCGCATAGTCCTGGGGATCTTTTCGTCTCGAGTCTAAGACGGTTACTAGTCCCTGCTCAAGCTTAATCTCTAGGAGAATATAGTGGAAGCTGCACACGCATGCATAAGTCATCAATTACATTACTATAACCTGGACTAATAAGGGAAACCGAATATGCACAAGACAGTAACACTCACTTGAAGTTGTAAGGAAAGAGTATTATATCTTTGTTTTCATTTATTACCAACGATCGTAGCAAGTTGGCCTCGGTATTTTTGGCATGATATTTAACCTCAGTTGCATCTATGAGATTTGTGTTAATGAATCCAATATTACCGATTTGTCTTTTCTTCAATTCGGTGATCTTCAATCTGCATAATATAGTGAGGATAATTATAAATACATGCAATGAAAGAGCTGACCTATATAGAGAGACTTAATGACAGAGGTAGTACTGCTTACAGACAGTAGCAAGTGATCGTTGATCTATCGAGGGCCTTTTGATTGAAAAACTGGAAGAACTCCTCAAATGGAACATTCAACATTTCAATTCTAACAAGGTCATGCTCCTCTTTAACTCTCAGCATCAAAGTATTCCTCCCCCCCAGACTCTCTATAGGTTTTCATGTACCAATCATGTAATCTTCGCATCATCGTTGTTAGACATCTTTCATCTTTGCTGAGAGGCTTCCCGTAATGGTATTTGTGTTCGTCCACCTCCAAGAAATCATAATGTACATCATCGGGCAGGTAATCTCCAAGATTGCTATAACCGGGCACCATCCTCGGATCATTAGCGACGATGTCGCTAGAAACCTTGAGCGGGGGGCATTATTGGTTTGCTTGTTCACTGAGCTGGGCAATTTTGTTCCCAGCTCGTCATTCTTTTAACCTTTGATCACTAACAGTACTTCCCGACCGCTCCGCTTCGACAAATGTCTTTGCAATAATGCGCTCATAGTTGCCTTTCAGCGGAGACTTTGGTGGTTTTGTCAGGGCAGCCAGAGTGTGCTTCGCTTTCACCGGATCTACCTTCTCCTCCGGAGGTAGATGTTTCTTTGCTATCACCCCTTCAAAGAAGTTGGTCACTTCGGCTTGCACGGTCTTCGTGGTTTCCTCCTTGGTCCTCTCGTATGGTAACTTCTCTGGAGTCTTCAGAGAAGGACCGAATCTGTATTGCCTCCCGCCTCTGGCTGTACTGCTAGATGTCGGCAGAGCAGACGGAGCGGCTGCGGCTGTCTTCTTTCCTTGCTTACGAGGCGGAGGAGAAGGACTACGACGCGCCGGAGCAGCCTGAGCGGCGGCGGGTCTCTTCCGCCCTTGCTCAGGAGGCGCAGAAGTAGGAGGCTGGTGCCTCGGGCGCGGCGGCGCAGGCGGAGAAGGAGGCGGAGTGCCGCCACGCGCCGGAGAAGGAGGCTGAGTGTCCTGATCACTCGCCGGAGGAGGAGGCGGAGTGCCGCCACGCGCCGGAGAAGGAGGCTGAGTGCCCTGATCACTCGCCGGACGAGGAGGCGGAGGAGGAGGCGGAGTGCCCTTACTCGCCGGACGAGGAGGAGGAGGCGGAGGCGTCCAGTTCGGAAGGTTGATGAGCTCCTTCCGCCATAGGTATGGAGTTTTTAGAGCAGAACCCAGCCGAGTCTCCCCTTCACCGATAGGGTGGTCAAGCTGGAGGTCCTCAAATCCCTCCGTTATTTCATCCACCGTCACCGTAGCATTTCCTTCTGGAATCGGACGACAGTGAAAAGTTGCGCCGGGTTCAGGAGGTCAAACAGAGCCGACAGCCGCCTTGACTTTGAAGTTCTGCCATTGCGTCATAAGGTGGCAATGTTGAGACTCCATGATAGCATCCACGGGGTAGCTAGCAGGAGCAGTCAAGACATGCTCCGGCTGAAGCAGCTCGGGGGAAGCCACGCTGCTTCTCCGCTGAGATGGTGGGGTAGCTTCGGGGGTAGTTTTGGCAGTTCGCTTGCTGCGAGCTACGTCTCGTTCCTCTAGCGCTTGAACCCTTTCATGCAGCTTCTGAAATTGGGTCTGCTCCACTTTTTTCGTCCTCTCCTGGCATTTGTAACCGCCTGCGTCCGGAAAACCAGCCTTCCACGGAATGGAGCCTGGCGTGCCTCGTGTCCGTCCAGGGTGCTCAGGATTCCCAAGGGCCATTGTGAGCTCGTCGTTCTCTCTGTCTGGAACGAACGTCCCTTGCTGCGCTGCATCGATATAGTGTTGAATCCTCTTGACTGGTATTCTCAAAAGCTCGTCCGTCCAAACGCACTTCCCTGATACAGGGTCCAAGGTTCCGCCAGCCCCGAAGAACCAAGTCCGGCAACGGTCTGGCCAGTTCATTCTCTCTGGTTCGATCCCTTTATCGAGCTGATCATTCTCAGCCTTGGCCTACTTAGGCCGGGCTTTGAGGTAGCCACCTGACCCCGTGCGATGGTGAAGCTTCTTCTTCGCAACATTTTTTTGTTTGTCGCTGACAAATTCTTACTCTTTTCCGATGTCTTGTGGGCCACAAATGCGGGCCAGTGATCTCTGATCTTCTCATATTTGTCGATGAATTCTGGTGTCTCTTCTTTGTCGACAAACGTTTTCAGCTCAGTCTTCCACCTCCTGAATAGGTCTGCCATCTTCTTAAGAGCATGCGACTTTATTAATTGCTCTTTAACTGGCTTCTCCGGATCCTCCTCTGGCGGTAGGGTGAAATTTGCCTTCAGCTCTGTCCAAAGATCATCTTTCTGCATATCATTGACATAAGACACCTCAAGGTCTTCCTTCTTAGGCTTATACCATTGGTGGATGCTGATCGGGATCTTGTCCCTAACAACAACCCCGCACTGAGCAGCAAATGCTTCCTTTGTCCGGATGGGTTCAATCGGTTGGCCGCCATGCGCGATTGCTGTGATCTCAAACCTTTCATCCGAGCGCAACTTTCTCTTCGGGCCTCGTCTCTTTACCGAAGTTGTGCTCGATCCGGAGGGCTGGAAAAAATAAGAAAGATGAGAGTTAATTAATATGTGTACATACCAAAACAATGAATGCATCTATTAGCTAGTCAGCACAGGCTTAACTAATATATTTACCTGGCCAGACTCTGTTCGGTCACCGGAGCCGTCACCACGGGCAACTGCTTACACCAGCATTGGGTCACCGGAGCCATCATAATCATGTCTTTCCTCCTCCACTCTTCGATCACCGTAGCCTGCTTCTTCACCCTGTTCTTCCAGACCATCATTGTCGTTAAGATACGACAAGACATCACCTCCGGCTAAGATTATGTCCCCCAACACCTCTTCTGCTTCCTCGTCTCGTCCGATAAAAAATAAGAAGACGAAGAAGAAATAAAAACATGAGAAGAATATATTAATAGAGGAGAAGATTGAAGAAAAAAAGAAGAAAAAAAAGAGGAGAAGAAGAGAAAATAGAATATTCTATTTTCTCTTCTTCTCCTCTATTCCTTTCTTCTTCTCCTCTTCTTTTTCTTCTTTTTTCTTCTTCTTATTTATTTCTCATCTTCTTCCTCTCCTCTTCTTCTCCTTTCTTCTTCTTCTTCTCCTTTCTTCTTCTTCTTCTTATTTTCCTTTTTCCTCTCATTCTTTTTCTTCTTCTTCCTTTCCTAGCTAGATACATAAAACTTTTCTAAAAATGTAACTTTTGCATATATAAAACTTTTTCTTCTTCCTTCTTCTTCCTTCTATTCCTTCTTCCTAAATATATAAAACTTTTCTAAAAATGAAACTAACCTAAAATGTACTAAATCAGAGAACATATATAGATAAAACTTTTCTAAAAATCTAACTTTTGCATATATGTATTTTTAAAACATCATTACAATTGAAAAAATACATACATACATACAAAAAAACATGTAAAAAATACATACATACATATATGAACATACATAAAAAAAATACATATATCTAAAAAATACATACATACATATATAAAAATCTAAAAACATGTAAAAAAATAGCACGGCGGCGGGGCCGGCAGAGGCGCGGTGCTCACAGAGCGAGGAGCGCGCGGCGGGCGGCGTCGGGGAAAGCAGGGGCGCGGGGAGTGGCGCGGAGACGACGTCGGGGCTGGAGCGGCGCGCAGCGGGGCAGGGGCGGCGCGCGTCGGGGCAGGGATGGCGCGCGGCGACGGCGGCGACGGGCGCGGGCGACGGCGACGGCGGGGTGGGTCGGGGGCGCGGCAGAGGCACGGCGAGGGCGCGCGGCGTGGTCGGGGGGCAGGAGCGACGGCGGTGTGGTCGGGGCGCGGCAGAGGCACGGCGAGCTCGGGCAGCCTGGCGGCGTCGTCGGAGGGATCGAAGAACTGACGAAATTTTCACAAGTGCTGGCTTATATAGCAAACCCATTTTTACCGGTTGGTGGCACAAACCGGTACCAATGCCACCCTTTAATTAGTGCCGGTTGGTGTCACCAAGCGGGACCAAAGGCCTCTTTTCAGCAGTCCAAAGGGCGGGAAGCGGCGGCCTTTGGTCCCGGTTGGTGGCACCAACCGGGACTAAAGGGGGGGCATTGGTAGCGGTTAGTGCCATGAACCGGTACCAATGCACCCCTTTAGTATCGGTTGGTGCCACCAACCGGACCAAAGGCCTTGTGCTGCTGCGCCCGCGTCGAAAGTTTAGTCCCACCGCGCTAGTTGAGAGGGCGCGTAGTGGTTTATAAGCCCAACTTCCGCTCCCCTCTCGAGCTCCTCTCCATTGCAGGCTTACGGGCCTAATTGTCACTGCTATGCCTGATGAGCCTACTGGGCCTTCTGCAGGCCTGAATCCTGGCCCATCGATGGGTTTCTAGTCGTATTCAGGCCGTGGTGGCCCAGTAGGTGGCATATTTTTTATTTTTTGCCTTTTTTTGTTTTTTTGCTTTATTTATGTTGTTTTGTTTCTACTTACAACAAAAAACTTATTTATTTTATTTTGTTTCTAATTACTTATTTATTTTACTTTATGATAATTCTTTTTTCTATTAAAGTTTCTAACAAAAAAAGTTCTTTATGAAAATTCTTTTTGCTTTCAATGATTTTGAACATAAAATACTTCGATAATTTTAGTTGCATCAATTTTATATAATTTTATTTTCAATAATACTAGAGGTTGCTTATAATGTTTTGAACAGAAAATACTTTGATAATTTTTGTTTCATAAATTTTATTTATGTTATTAAAGTTTATTTTATTTTGTTTCTACTTATATTTTTTATTAAAGTTTATATTATTTTGTTTCTAATTACTTATTTATTTTATTTGTTATTTTTCATGCACCATTTTTCATGCATTTACGGATTATTTTGAGCTATAAGACCCTAAAATTGAAAAGCATTTCAAATGAACTCTAAAAAGGTTGAAAGTTGGCATGTATAAGAAATTTGAGAGGGTTACGGCAAAAACTGGATGCACTTCGTGTACAAAACGGACAATCTCTTTCGAAGTATCAGGATTTCATACGGAAACTCGTCTGTTACAAAGGGATTTCATATTTTAAAACTTATTTGAACTCCTGACTTTTTGTGTGTTCAAAATGCACCATTCAAAGCAATATCATCAATTTTCAACCCTTTCTGACGTCATTTTTTTCATGCATTTATTGATTATTTTGAGCTATAAGACCCTAAAATTGAAAAGCATTTCAAATGAACTCTGAAAAGGTTGAAAGTTGGCATGGTATCATCATTTCATCCACATAGCATGTGCAAGAAAGTTGAGAGGGTTACGGCAAAAACTGGATGCACTTTGTGTACAAAACGGACAATGGTATCATACTCGTCTGTTACAAAGTTGGCATGGTATCATCATAATAGTTGCGGGAGAAAGTCTTCACTTTTTCTTCGCTTGTGTCATTTGCTTATTGCGCCATAACCATGGATAATCTTCATCGTTTATCAGGATGCATGGGTCAGCCTTGACTTTGAAGGGAGGAATTTCATGAAACTTTTCATAATCTTCAGACATGTCTGTCTTGCCCTCCACTCCCACGATGTCCCTTTTTCCTGAAAGAACTATGTGGCGCTTTGGCTCATCGTATGATGTATTCGCTTCCTTATCTTTTCTTTTTCTCGGTTTGGTAGACATGTCCTTCACATAGATAACCTGTGCCACATCATTGGCTAGGACGAACGGTTCGTCAGTGTACCCAAGATTTTTCAGATCCACTGTTGTCATTCCGTACTGTGGGTCTACCTGTACCCCGCCTCCTGACAGATTGACCCATTTGCACTTAAGCAAAGGGACCTTAAAATCATGTTCGTAGTCAAGTTCCCATATGTCCACTATGTAACCATAATATGTGTCCTTTCCCCTCTCGGTTGCTACATCAAAGCGGACACCGCTGTTTTGGTTGGTGCTCTTTTGATCTTGGGCGATCGTGTAAAATGTATTCCCATTTATCTCGTATCCTTTGTAAGTTAATACAGTCAAAGATGGTCCCCTGGACAACGAGTACAGCTCATCACAAACAGTGTTGTCACCTCTGAGACGTGTTTCCAACCAACTGCTAAAAGTCCTGATGTGTTCACATGTAATCCAGTCGCCGCACTGCTCCGGGTGTTTGGAGCGCAGACTGTTCTTGTGTTCATCGACATATGGGGTCACCAAGGTAGAGTCTATAGAACTGTGTAGTGTGCTTGAGACCAAGAATGCCCGTCCCTGCATATTATTGAGTCTGCTCCTAGCGTGCCTTTTCCAGTCAGTCTCCCCTCATACCGCGATTTCGGGAGACCTATCTTCTTAAGGCCAGGAATGAAGTCAACACAAAACCCAATGACATCCTCTGTTTGATGGCCCATGGAGATGCTTCCTTCTGGCCTAGCGCGGTTACGGACATATTTCTTTAGGACTCCCATGAACCTCTCAAAGGGGAACATATTGTGTATAAATACGGGCCCCAGAATGACAATCTTGTCGACTAGATGAACTAGGACGTGTGTCATGATATTGAAGAAGGATGGTGGGAACACCAGCTCGAAACTGACAAGACATTGCACCACATCACTCCTTAGCCTTGGTATGATTTCTGGATCGATCACCTTCTGAGAGATAGCATTGAGGAATGCACATAGCTTCACAATGGCTAATCGGACGTTTTCTGGTAGAAGCCCCCTCAATGCAACCGGAAGCAGTTGCGTCATAATCACGTGGCAGTCATGAGACTTTAGGTTCTGGAACTTTTTCTCTGGCATATTTATTATTCCCTTTATATTTGACGAGAAGCCAGTCGGGACCTTCATACTGAGCAGGCATTCAAAGAAGAATTCTTTCTCTTCTTTCGTAAGAGCTTAGCTGGCAGGACCTTCATACTGCTTCGGAGGCATGCCGTCTTTTTCGTGAAAACGTTGCAGGTCCTCCCGTGCCTCAGGTCTATCTTTTGTCTTCCCATACACGCCCAAGAAGCCTAGCAGGTTCACGCAAAGGTTCTTCGTCACGTGCATCACGTCGATTGAAGAGCGGACCTCTAGGTCTTTCCGGTAGGGTAGGTCCCAAAATATAGATTTCTTCTTCCACATGGGTGTGTGTCCCTCAGCGTCGTTCGGAGCAGCTAGTCTGCCGGGACCCTTTCCAAAGATTACGTGTAAATCATTGACCATAGCAAGTACGTGATCACCGGTACGAATGGCGGGCTTCTTCCGGTGATCTGCCTCGCCTTTGAAATGCTTGCCTTTCTTTCGACATTGATGGTTGGTCGGAAGAAATCGACGATGGCCCAGGTACACATTCTTCCTGCATTTGTCCAGGTCTATACTTTCAGTGTCATCTAAACAGTGCGTGCATGCGTGGTATCCCTTGTTTGTCTGTCCTGAAAGGTTACTGAGAGCGGGCCAATCGTTGATGGTTACAAACAGCAATGCGTGCAGGTTAAATTCCTCCTGTTTGTGCTCATCCCACGTACGTACACCATTTCCATTCCACAGGTGTAAAAGTTCTTCAACTAATGGCCTTAGGTACACATCAATGTCGTTGCCGGGTTGCTTAGGGCCTTGGATGAGAACTGGCATCCAAGGAGGAAGGTTATGCATAAATAGAGTCACGGGCCAGGTGCTGTGATTGCTGCTCTGCTCCCCGAAAGGATTAATGCCATCCGTGCTTAAACCAAACCATACGTTCCTTGGGTCACCTGCAAACTCAGCCCAGTACTTTCTCTCGATTTTTCTCCACTGCGACCCATCAGCGGGTGCTCTCAACTTCCCGTCTTTCTTACGGTCCTCACTGTGCCATCGCATCAACTTGGCATGCTCTTCGTTTCTGAACAGACGTTTCAACCGTGGTATTATAGGAGCATACCACATCACCTTCGCAGGAAGCCTCTTCCTGGGGGGCTCGCCGTCAACATCACCAGGATCATCTCGTCTGATCTTATACCGCAATGCACCGCATACCGGGCATGCGTTCAGATCCTTGTACGCACCGCGGTAGAGGATGCAGTCATTAGGGCATGCATGTATCTTCTGCACCTCCAATCCTAGAGGGCATACGACCTTCTTTGCTCCGTATGTACTGTCAGGCAATTCGTTAACCTTTGGAAGCTTCTTCTTCAATATTTTCAGTAGCTTCTCAAATCCTTTGTCAGGCACAACATTCTCTGCCTTCCACTGCAGCAATTCCAGTACGGTACCGAGCTTTGTGTTGCCATCTTCGCAATTGGGTTACAACCCTTTTTTGTGATCCTCTAACATGCGATCGAACTTCAGCTTATCCTTTTGACTTTCGCATTGCGTCCTTGCATCGACAATGACCCGGCGGAGATCATCATCATCGGGCACATCGTCTGGTTCCTCTTGATCTTCACCAGCTTCCCCCGTTGCAGCATCATTGGGCACATCGTCTGGTTCCTCTTGATATTCAGCAGCTTCCCCCGTTGCAGCATCACCGTATTCAGGGGGCACATAGTTGTCATCGTCCTCTTCTTCTTCGCCGTCTTCCATCATAACCCCTATTTCTCCGTGCCTCGGCCAAACATTATAGGGTGGCATCAAACCCTTGTAAAGCAGGTGGGTGTGAAGGATTTTCCGGTCAGAGTAAGACTTCGTATTCCCACATTTAGCGCATGGACAACACATAAAACCATTCTGCTTGTTTGCCTCAGCCACTTCGAGAAAATCATGCACGCCCTTAATGTACTCGGAGGTGTGTCTGTCACCGTACATCCATTGCGGGGTTCATCTGCGTGCGTTATATATAATTAAGTGTGTCAAAAACCATTACAGATCATCATGAATAGATAATTAAGTGACCAAATTAATAGAAGTTCATCATCACATTAACACCAAAGTACATACATAGTTCTCATCTAACAACATATAGCTCCCCAGAGCATCTAATTAATTAAACCATACATCTAAAGTAAGAATTTTTTTCTTTCAGAAAGAAGATAAGAACAAGAGGCTCACCACGGTGGTGCCGGCAACGAGATCGGCGCGGGCGATCGACGGCGGTGAAGACGGGAATGGGACGTGACGGGCCGCTAAACCTAGAGAAATCTCGAGGAAAATGGAGCTTTGAGGTCGAGCTTCGAGAGGAGAAAGCAAAACTAGTGTGGCTCAGGCATTTCATCGAACACCTCATGTGCATAGGAGGTGAGCTAGAGCACCACAAAGCCCTCCCCTCGCCGGCCAGAGAAAAACAGAGCACTGCAGTGCTCTGCTCGCGGGCGAGGGGTATATATAGGCACCTCATTGGTCCCGGTTCGTGGCATGAACCGGGACTAAAGGGTAGCTTGTGGTCCCGGTTCAAGACACCAACCGGGACCAATGGTGGTGGGCCAAGAGCGAGGCCCATTGGTCCCGGTTCGTCCCTCCAACCGGGACCAAAGGGGCCAGACGAACCGGGACCAATGCCCCCACGAGGCCCGGCAGGCCCCTGGCCTGACGAACCGGGACCAGTGCCCCCATGAGTCCCGGTTCTTGACTGAACCGAGACTAATGGGCTGACCCAGCCTGAACTAAAGCACTCTTTTCTGCTGTGCACGGCGAACCCCATCTCCACCAGTTAGTACGCCTATTCCTGTGGAGGAAGCACAAGCAGCTAGTAGCTAGTCGTAGTTTAGCATCCATCGCATTTGATGTTGTTAAATCGTATGTGTGTATCTTCCCATCTTGGAAATATTATACTGAAGATGAAGGAAAATGCCAGTTGCAGGTGTTTGTCCAGGAGTTATGTGTAAGTAATGTTATTCATGGCAATTACTTTGCTTTGTCCCATACATCCTACCTCCATGATGGTTATAATACAACAAATTTTCCCATTTTTCTCTATAGAGAAGGACCGATTTGGAAACTCAGGATGAGGTAACCTGTGCTAATACCTCTGCTATCTTCAAGAATGCTTGGTGGCAGTATCGGAATTACCTGAAGAAAATGTACTTCACCGGCAAAGAAACTCATCAAATTCCCTTACGTTCTCCTGAGACACATTTACTGGACGATGACTGGGAATGCCTTGTTCTGTACTAGTCCCGAACCAAGAATGTGGTAAGGTCTATGAGCTCATTTTCTATTTTTAAGTACTATATTCTTGCGTCTTACTGTACTCTGTTCATGTAGAACAAGTGCCTAAACCTGAAGAACAACTGTTCTAATTTAAAATTCCATTGCTATCATAGTTCAAAAAATTGCTAGGCGTTAATTGTGCGTTTTGCCACCGCCTTGCGCTTTACTGACCAGAGGGCATGCTTATGCGCAGTTACGCACAGATTAAGCATAGTTATGCGCAATGCGTTTTGCCAACACCTAGAGCCTGGGCGCGGTAAAACGCTCGCTTAGGCGCGCCTTTTTTTAACTATGATTGCTATCGTGCATACTGCTTTGCTCTTGTATCATTGTATATATTCATACAAACTTATTTTAAACTAGGATAGATGCCCGTGCGTTGCAACGGGAAAATAAGTTGGTATACATGTGGTAGCACGACAACCTGTGCTTCGCTACACCAAAACGCCTACTAGGAACATGATATCTGAACAATGACGGCCGGTAGGTAGTCGCCAAGGTTTAGAAAGAAAATACATTCTCCGAACAATTTAGGCCTCCGGTTAATCCTCGGCGCATGGCTCACATACATGATCCAGTTAGGACTTAATTATGACACTTAATTAAAGGGAAATCTCCCCTTGTTCCAACCGACACCAGCAACAATCGCATCCCTCGATGCGCTGTTCGGGAACGGACGCATCCCTCTATTGCGTCCTCTTATATTGTGTATAAGCCTAATCATTAATGAAAGAGATCAACTGTTTTTGCTTTACTATTCACTCGTCTCTCGTCTCTCTCGTTCGATCTCAAACAGCAGAAACAGATCGAGCGAAAAAACCAGCGAGGGTCAACATACGATACGCTACGTGCGAACGAAACTATCGTAAAAAAGAGGATGGCGGTGAACAAACGATCATAAAAAAGAAAGAGAATTATGGTGAACCGACGGAAGCAATTGACTTGCAACGGGAGAGAAAGTTGATTTCATCATCATGGAAATGCACATCCACGTCACAATGCTTACACAAGCATTGTATATAATGTTGGGGAACGTAGTAATTTCAAAAAAATTCCTACGCACACACAGGATCATGGTGATGCATAGCAACGAGAAGGGAGAGTGTGTCCACGTACCCTCGTAGACCGAAAGCGGAAGCGTTAGCACAACGCGGTTGATGTAGTCGTACGTCTTCACGATCCGACCGACCAAGTACCGAACGCACGGCACCTCCGAGTTCAGCACACGTTTAGCCCGATGACGTCCCTCAAACTCCGATCCAGCCGAGTGTTGAGGGAGAGTTCCGTCAGCACGACGGCGTGGTGACGATGATGATGTTCTACCGATGCAGGGTTTCGCCTAAGCACCCCTACGATATGAGCGAGGTGGATTAAGGTGGAGGGGCACCGCACACAGCTAAGAGATCCAAGGGATCAATTGTTGTGTCTATGGGGTGCCCCCTGCCCCGTATATAAAGGAGTAAGGGGGGAGGCGGCCAGCCAAGGAGGAGGGTGCGCCAAGGGGGGAGTCCTACTCCCACCGGGAGTTGGACTCCTCCTTTCCTTGTTGGAGTAGGAGAGAAGGAAAGAGGGGGAGAGGGAGAAGGAAAAGGAGGCTGCACCCCTTGTCCAATTCGGACCAGAGGGGGGGTGCGCGCCTCCTTCCTTTTGGCCTCTCTCCTCTATTCCCGTATGGCCCAATAAGGCCCAATACTTCTCCCCGGCGAATTCCTGTAACTCTCCGCTACTCCGATAAATACCCGAAACACTCGGAACCTTTCCGAAGTCCGAATATAGTAGTCCAATATATCGATCTTTACGTCTCGGCCATTTCGAGACTCCTCATCATGTCCCCGATCTCATCCGGGACTCCGAACTACCTTCGGTACGTCAAAACACAAAAACTCATAATATAACCGTCATCGAACTTTAAGCGTGCGGACCCTACGGGTTCGAGAACAATGTAGACATGACCGAGACACGTCTCCGGGCAATAACCAATACGGGAACCTGGATGCTCATATTGGCTCCCACATATTCTACGAAGATCTTAATCGGTGAGGAGGAGAAGGCGGAGGCATCCAGTTCGGAAGGTTGATGAGCTCCTTCCGCCATAGGCATGGAGTCTTCAGAGCAGAACCCAGCTGAGTCTCCCCTTCACCGGTAGGGTGGTCAAGCTGGAGGTCCTCAAATCCCTCCGTTATTTCTTCCACCGTCACCCTAGCATATCCTTCTAGAATCGGACGACAGTGAAAAGTTGCGCCGGGTTCAGGAGGACGCACAGAGCCGACAGCCACCTTCACTTTAAAGTTCTACCATTGCGTCATAAGTTGGCAATGTTGAGACTCCATGATAGCATCCACGGGGTAGCTAGCAGGAGCTGTCAAGACATGCTCCGGCTGAAGCAGCTCGGTGGAAGCCACGTTGCTTCTCCGCTGAGATGGCGGGGTAGCTTCGGGGGTAGTTCCGGCATGTCGATTGCCGTCTCGTTCCTCTAGCGCGTGAACCCTTTCGTGCAGCATCTGAATTTGGGTCTGCTCCACTTTTTTCTCCTCTCCTGGCTTTTCTAACCGCTTGCGTCTGGAAAACCAGCCTTCCACGGAACGGAGCCTGGCGTGCCTCGTGTCCGTCCAGGGTGCTCAGGATTCCCGAGGGTCATTGTGAGCTCCTCGTTCTCTCTGTCTGGAACGAACGTCCCTTGCTGCGCTTCATTGATATAGTGCTGAAGCCTCTTGACTGCTATTCTCAAAAGCTCGTCCGTCCAAACGCACTTCCCTGATACAGGGTCCAATTTTCCGCCAGCCCCGATGAACCAAGTCCGGCAACGGTCTGGCCAGTTCATTGTCTCTGGTTCGATCCCTTTATCAAGCAGATCATTCTCAGCCTTGGCCCACTTAGGCCGGGCTTTGAGGTAGCCACCTGACCCCGTGCGATGGTGAAGCTTCTGCTTCGCAGCATTTTCTTGTTTGTCGCTGACAACTTCTTACTCTTTTCCGATGTCTTGTGGGCCACAAATGCGGGCCAGTGATCTCTGATCTTCTCATATTTGCCGATGAAATCTGGTGTCTCTTATTTGTCGACAAACGTTTTCAACTCATTCTTCCACCTCCTGAATAGGTCTGCCATCTTCTTAAGAGCATGGGACTTGATTAATTGCTCTTTAACTGGCTTCTCCAGATCCTCCTCTGGCGGTAGGGTGAAATTTGCCTTCAGCTCTGTCCAAAGATCATCTTTCTGCATATCATTGACATAAGACACCTCAGGGTCTTCCTTCTTAGGCTTATACTATTGGTGGATGCTGATCGGGATCTTGTCCCTAACAAGAACCCCGCACTGAGCAGCAAATGCTTCCTTTGTCCGGATGGGTTCAATCGGTTGGCCGTCGCACGCGATTGCTGTGATCTCAAACCTTTCATCCGAGCGCAACTTTCTCTTCGGGCCTCGTCTCTTTACCGAAGTTGTGCTCGATCCGGAGGGCTAGAAAAAAGAAGAAAGACGAGAGTTAATTAATATGTGTACATACCAAAACAATGAATGCATCAATTAGCTAGTCAGCACAGGCTTACTAATATATTTACCTGGCCGGACTCTGTTCGGTCACCGGAGCCGTCACCACGGGCTCCTTCTTGCACCAGCATTGGGTCACCGGAGCCATCATAATCATGTCTTTCCTCCTCCACTCTTCGATCACCGTAGTCTGCTTCTTCACCCTGTTCTTCCAGACCATCGTTGTCGTTAAGATACGACAAGACATCACCTCTCGCTAAGATTATGTCCTCCAACACCTCTTTTGCTTCCTCGTCTCGTTCGTGCTCCATTGTTTCTGCAAATATTACAACATGGCAATTATTACACAAACATGACAGCAGGTGGATATATTAGTGCAAACGTAGACCTAGCTTATTCCAGGTTTGGGGTGGCCTCGGCAACGCTTCAAGGGTAGGGGCACGGCGGGAGGGGGTAGGAGACCGACATCGTTTTTTTCTAGGGTTTGGGTGTCCTCGAGAGTTTTGGTCGAGCGAGAGGGCCGGGGGGTGCTCCCGTGGTATAAGTTATCACGGTCGAAGTTATCCGGGAGGGGGTTATATCGACAACGACGACGTACATACATGGGAAAAGAATGTTATTGGGGAGGCGGAAGGTCGACCCCCCCCCCTCGTGTTGAAGTTGTCGGGACACGGGGTATATCGACAACGACATATCTGATAAAAAATAAGAAGACGAAGAATAAATAAAAAGAGGAGAAGAAGATATTAATAGAGGAGGAGATTGAAGAAAAAAAAAGAATAAAAAAAAGAGGAGAAGAAGAAAGGAATAGAGGAGAAGAAGAGAAAATAGAATATATTCTCTTCTTCGCCTCTATTCCTTTCTTCTTCTCCTCTTCTTTTTTTCTTTTTTCTCCTTCTTATTTATTTCTCCTCTTCTTCCTCTCCTCTTCTTCTCCTTTCTTCCTCCTCGTATTTTCCTTTTTCTTCTCATTCTTTTTCTTCTTCTTCCTTTCCTAGCTAGATATATAAAACTTTTCTAAAAATGTAACTTTTGCATATATACATGGAAAAAATGTTATCGGGGAGGGGGTATATCGACCCCCCCCTCGACCCTCTTTTCCTTCTTCTTCCTTCTTCCTTCTTCCTCTTTTCTTCTCCAACACAAAACACATCTCATCTCATCTCATTTCATCCAAAAATAATTCTTTGCATATGAACATACATACATTTACTTTTTTTCTTAAATGTTACATATGAACATTTTCTTAAATGAGCATATACAGCATATACAGAGCATTATACAGTGAACATACATACATACATACATACATCGTAACAAAAAAATGAAAAATAGGCCGGTGGTCGGCGACGACGATGATGGTTGGCGGTGGCGCGCGCTTACGGATGGCGTGCGGGGACGGCAATGAGAAGGAAAGGGGAGGAGGCAGGGGCTCACAGCACGGGGAGGGGTCGAGGTCGCCGGCCGGAATCGGTGTGGCGGCGGACGAATGGCCTTGGGGATGAACGGGTCGCGGGAGCCGGCGTGGTGCTTCCCGCAGCGATGGCGACGACGGGCGCGGGCGACGATGACGGCGACGACGGGCGCGGGCGATGGGCGGCGTCGGGGCAGCCTTGCGGCGACGGGGCAGGGGCGACGACGGGGGAGCGCGGACGGCGTCGGGGCGGCGCGCGGATGGCGTCTGGGCGGCGGGCGGCGTCGGGGCAGCGGACGGCATCGATCTGGGCAGCCTGGCGGCGTCAATGAGCTCGGCGTCGTCGGGGCAACTGGCAATGAGTTCGTCAAATTTTCCTAAGTGCTACTTATATACCTAGGCCTTTGGTCCCGGTTCATAGCACCAACCGGGACCAAAGACACCCATTAGTCCCGGTTGGTGCCACCAACCGGGACCAAAGGCCTCTTTTCAGCAGCCCAAAGGGCGGGAAGCGGCGGCCTTTGGTCCCGGTTGGTGGCACCAACCGGGACTAAACGGGGGGCATTGCTACCGGTTAGTGCCACCAACCGGTACCAATGCACCCCTTTAGTCCCGGTTAGTGCCAGCAACCGGGACCAAAGGCCTTGTGATGCTGCGCCCGCGTCAAATGTTTAGTCCCACCTCGCTAGTTGAGAGGGGCTGGCAGTGGTTTATAAGCCCCACTGCCGCTCCCCTCTCGACCTCCTCTCCATTGCAGGCTTACGGGCCTAATTGTCACTGCTATGCCTGATGGGCCTACTGGGCCTTCTGCGGGCCTGAATCCTGGCCCATCGATGGGTTTCTAGTCGTATTCAGGCCGTGGTGGCCCAGTAGGTGGCATATTTTTTATTTTTTGCCTTTTTTGTTTTCTTTTTTGCTTTATTTATTTTGTTTTGTTTCTACTTACAGCAAAAAACTTATTTATTTTATTTTATTTTGTTTCTAATTACTTATTTATTTTACTTTATGATAATTATTTTTTCTATTAAAGTTCTTTATGAAAATTCTTTTTGCTTTCAATGATTTTGAATAGAAAATACTTCGATAATTTTAGTTGCATCAATTTTATATAATTTTAGTTTCAATAATACTAGAAGTTGCTTATAATGTTTTGAACAGAAAATACTTTGATAATTATAGTTTCATAAATTTTATTTATGTCATTAAAGTTTATTTTATTTAGTTTGTACTTATATATTTTATTAAAGTTTATATTATTTTGTTTCTAATTACTTATTTATTTTATTTGTTATTTTTCATGCACCATTAGTCATGCATTTACTGATTATTTTGAGCTATAAGACCCTAAAATTGAAAAGCATTTCAAATGAACTCTAAAAAGGTTGAAAGTTGGCATGGTATCATCATTTCATCCACATAGCATGTGCAAGAAAGTTGAGAGGGTTACGGCGAAAATTGGATGCACTTCATGTACAAAACGGACAATCTCTTTCGACGTATCAGGATTTCATACGAAAACTCGTCTATTACAAAGGGATTTCATTTTTTAAAACTTATTTGAACTCCTGACTTTTTGTGTGTTCAAAATGCACCATTCAATGCCACATAATCAATTTTCAACCCTTTCTGACTTTATTTCTTATTTTTCATGCATTTATTGATTATTTTGAGCTATATGACCCTGAAATTGAAAAGCATTTCAAATGAACTCTGAAAAGGTTGAAAGTTGGCATGGTATCATCATTTCATCCACATAGCATGTGCAAGAATGTTGAGAGGGTTACGGCAAAAACTGGATGCACTTCGTGTACAAAACGAACAATGGTATCATACTCGTTTGTTACAAAGTTGGCATGGTATAATCATAATAGTTGCGGGAGAAAGTCTTCACTCTTTCTTCGCTTGTGTCATTTGCTTATTGCGCCGTAACCATGGATAATCTTCATCGTTTATCAGGATGCTTGGGTCAGCCTTGACTTTGAAGGGAGGAATTTCATGAAACTTTTCATAATCTTCAGACATGTCTGTCTTGCCCTCCACTCCCACGATGTCCCTTTTTCCTGAAAGAACTATGTGGCGCTTTGGCTCATCGTATGATGTATTCACTTCCTTATCTTTTCTTTTTCTTGGTTTGGTAGACATGTCCTTCACATAGATAACCTATGCCACATCATTGGCTAGGACAAACGGTTCGTCAGTGTACCCAAGATTTTTCAGATCCACTGTTGTCATTCCGTACTATGGGTCTACCTGTACCCTGCCTCCTGACAGATTAACCCATTTGCACTTAAACAATGGGACCTTAAAATCATGTCCATAGTCCAGTTCCCATATGTCCACTATGTAACCATAATATGTGTCCTTTCCCCTCTCGGTTGCTGCATCAAAGCGGACACCGCTGTTTTGGTTGGTGCTCTTTTGATCTTGGGCGATCATGTAAAATGTATTCCCATTTATCTCATATCCTTTATAAGTCAATACAGTCAAAGATGGTCCCCTGGACAACGAGTACAGCTCATCACAAACAGTGTTGTCACCTCTGAGACGTGTTTCCAACCAACTACTGAAAGTCCTGATGTGTTCACATGTAATCCAGTCGTCGCACTGGTCTGGGTGTTTGGAGCGCAGACTGTTCTTGTGTTCATCGACATACGGGGTCACCAAGGTAGAGTTCTGTAGAACTGTGTAGTGTGCTTGAGACCAAGAATGCCCGTCCCTGCATATTATTGAGTCCGCTCCTAGCGTGCCTTTTTCCAGTCAGTCTCCCCTCATACCGCTATTTAGGGAGACCTATCTTCTTAAGGTCAGGAATGAAGTCAACACAAAACCCAGTGACATCCTCTGTTTGATGGCCCATGGAGATGCGTCCTTCTGGCCTAGCGCGGTTACAGACATATTTCTTTAGGACTCCCATGAACCTCTCAAAGGGGAACATATTGTGTAGAAATACGGGACCCAGAATGACAATCTCGTCGACTAGATGAACTAGGACATGCGTCATGATATTGAAGAAGGATGGTGGGAACACCAGCTCGAAACTGACAAGACATTGCGCCACATCACTCCTTAGCCTTGGTATGATTTCTGGATCGATCACCTTCTGAGAGATTGCATTGAGGAATGCACATAGCTTCACAATGGCTAATCGGACGTTTTCCGGTAGAAGCCCCCTCAATGCAACCGGAATTAGTTGCATCATAATCACGTGGCCGTCATGAGACTTTAGGTTCCGGAACTTTTTCTCTGGCATATTTACTATTCCCTTTATATTCGACGAGAAGCCAGTCGGGACCTTCATACTCAGTAGGCATTCAAAGAAGATTTCTTTCTCTTCTTTTGTAAGAGCGTAGCTGGCAGGACCTTCATACTGCTTAGGAGGCATGCTGTCTTTTTCGTGCAAACGTTGCAGGTCCTCCCGTGCCTCGGGTGTATCTTTTGTCTTCCCATACACGCCCAAGAAGCCTAGCAGGTTCACGCAAAGGTTCTTCGTCACGTGCATCACGTCGATTGAAGAGCGGACCTCTAGGTCTTTGTAGTAGGGTAGGTCCCAAAATATAGATTTCTTCTTCCACATGGGTGCGTGTCTCTCAGCGTCATTCGGAACAGCTAGTCCGCCGGGACCCTTTCCAAAGATTACGTGTAAATCATTGACCATAGCAAGTACGTGATCACCGGTACGCATGGCGGGCTTCTTCTGGTGATCTGCCTCGCCTTTGAAATGCTTGCCTTTCTTTCGACATTGATGGTTGGTCGGAAGAAATCGAGGATGGCCCAGGTACACATTCTTCCTGCATTTGTCCAGGTATATACTTTCAGTGTCATCTAAACAGTGCGTGCATGCGTGGTATCCCTTGTTTGTCTGTCCTGAAAGGTTACTGAGAGCGGGCCAATCATTGATGGTTACAAACAGCAACGCGTGCAGGTTAAATTCCTCCTGTTTGTGCTCATCCCATGTACGTACACCATTTCCATTCCACAGCTGTAAAAGTTCTTCAACTAATGGCCTTAGGTACACATCAATGTCGTTGCCGGGTTGCTTAGGGCCTTGGATGAGAACTGGCATCATAATGAACTTCCGTTTCATGCACATCCAAGGAGGAAGGTTATACATACATAGAGACACGGGCCAGGTGCTGTGATTGCTGCTGTGCTCCCCGAAAGGATTAAAGCCATCCGCGCTTAAACCAAACCATATGTTCCTTGGGTCAGCTGCAAACTCAGCCCAGTACTTTCTCTCGATTTTTCTCCACTGCGACCCGTCAGTGGGTGCTCTCAACTTCCCGTCTTTCTTATGGTCCTCACTGTGCCATCGCATCAACTTGGCATGCTCTTCATTTCTAAACAGACGTTTCCACCATGGTATTATAGGAGCATACCACATCACCTTCGCAGGAAGCCTCTTCCTGGGGGGCTCGCCGTCAACATCACCAGGGTCATCTCGTCTGATCTTATACCGCAATGCACCGCATACCGGGCATGCGTTCAGATCCTTGTACGCACCGCGGTAGAGGATGCAGTCATTAGGGCATGCATGTATCTTCTGCACCTCCAATCCTAGAGGGCATACGACCTTCTTTGCTGCGTACGTACTGTCGGGCAATTCGTTATCCTTTGGAAGCTTCTTCTTCCATATTTTCAATAGCTTCTCAAATCCTTTGTCAGGCACAACATTCTCTGCCTTCCACTGCAGCAATTCCAGTACGGTACCGAGCTTTGTGCTGCCATCTTCGCAATTGGGGTACAACCCTTTTTTGTGATCCTCTAACATGCGATCGAACTTCAGCTTCTCCTTTTGACTTTCGCGTTGCGTCCTTGCATCGACAATGACCCGGCGGAGATTATCATCATCGGGCACTGGTTCCTCTTGATCTTTAGCAGCTTCCCCCGTTGCAGCATCATTGGGCACATCGTCTGGTTCCTCTTGATCTTCAGCAGCTTCCCCCGTTGCAGCATCACCGTATTCAGGGGGCACATAGTTGTCATCGTCCTCTTCTTCTTCCATCATAACCCCTATTTCTCCATGCCTCGTCCAAACATTATAGTGTGGCATGAACCCTTGTAAAGCAGGTGGGTGTGAAGGATTTTCCTGTCAGAGTAAAACTTCGTATTCCCACATTTAGGGCATGGACAACACATAAAACCATTCTGCTTGTTTGCTTCAGCCACTTCGAGAAAATCATGCACGCCCTTAATGTACCCGGAGGTGTGTCTGTCACCGTACATCCATTGCCGGTTCATCTGCGTGCATTATATATAATTAAGTGTGTCAAAAACCATTACAGAACATCATGAATAGATAATTAAGTCACCAAATTAATAGAAGTTCATCATCACATTAAAACCATAGTACATACATAGTTCTCATCTAATAACATATAGCTCTCCAAAGCATCTAATTAATTAAACCATACATTGAAACTATGTAAAACATTTCAATGCGAAAACAAATGCGATCATAGTCGCAACCAAGGTAACAATTGATCCAACGGCATAATGATACCAAGCCTCGGTATGAATGGCATATTTTCTAATCTTTCTAATCTTCAAGCGCATTGCATCCATCTTGATCTTGTGATCATTGACGACATCCGCAACATGCAACTCCAATATCATCTTCTCCTCCTCAATTTATTTTTTCCTTCAAGAAATTGTTTTCTTCTTCAACTAAATTTAACCTCTCGACAATAGGGTCGGTTGGAATTTCCGGTTCACATACCTCCTAGATAATTAAAATCTATGTCACGTTGGTCGGCATAATTTTCATAAACAATAAATGAACCAATAGTTATAAAGATAATATATACCACATCCGAATCATAGACAGGACGAGGGCCGACGGGGGCGGATACAAAAACAATCATACTATATAATAACAAGCAATACAATAGTAAGAAAATTAGACAAGTATCTATCTAAGTTAAGAATTTTTTTCTTTCAGAAAGAAGATAAGATTAAGAGGCTCACCACGGTGGTGCCGGTGACGAGATCGGCGCGGGCGATCGACAGCGGTGAAGATGGGAATGGGACGTGACGAGCCGCTAAACCTAGACAAATCTTGAGGAAAATGGAGCTTTGAGGTCGAGCTTTGAGAGGAGAAAGCTTAACTAGTGTGGCTCGGGCATTTCATCGAACACCTCATGTGCATAGGAGGTGAGCTAGAGCACCACAAAGCCCTCCCCTCGCCGGCCAGAGAAAAACAAAGCACTAGAGTGCTCTGCTCGCGGGCGAGGGGTATATATAGGCACCCCATTGGTCCGGGCTCATGGCATGAACCAGGACTAAAGGGCAGCCTGTGGTCCCGGTTCAAGCCACCAACCGGGACCAATGGTGGTGGGCCAGGAGCGAGGCCCATTGATCCCGGTTGGTCCCACCAAGAGGGACCAAAGGGGCCAGACGAACCGGGACCAATGCCCCCACGAGGCCCGGCAGGCCCCTGGCCTCACGAACCTGGAACAGTACCCACATTGGTCCCGGTTCTGAACTGAACCGGGACTAATGGGCTGACCCAGCCTGAACCAAAGCCCTCTTTTCTACTAGTGTTGAGAACTGTCCATTAGGTGCCCAGCTGAACCTGTTCGTTCGGATGGACCTCACCATGCTAGCAATATCTTGCAGCCATCGATGGTGATGGAGAGCTCTTCAGTAGTACTGATCTTCAGTAGTAAGGATGGTACAAAATCACTAACATCAAAGCCTTCCATCCATTTGTCGGTCCAAAAAAAGTTGTACGCCCATCTCCCACATCACTCAATATGACCAAACTATTAAAGATCTCACGTACAAAATCATGCACCGCTTCTAGTAATCCTTGCCATGGTATATTAGTATCCGATCTTCTCATCCACTCCCATCTCATCCGAAGAGCTACAGCCTATAGCTGCAAGTTTTTGACTCCCAATCCTCTGAAGCAATATGGCCTGCACACACATTGCTAAGCAACCAAGCTCACCTCGCGTCACAGCTAACCGGAGGCTGGAGAACACGCAGCGCGTCAAGGGGAAGTCAGGATGTGGCGCGCAGGTGGAGTAGGCCAGCGGCTGTGGTGGGAAGTGACACGGGGTTGCAGCGATGTTCGCCGCGGGAGCCAGGCGGACTAATCCAACGGGTGGTGGAGTGTGCCGGCGCCGCGGGAGCCAGGCGGACTGGTCCAATGGGTGGTGGAGTGCATCGGGACGGCGAACCCGGCGGGGTTGGGGGAACCATTGTCGAGGTGGAAGCAGTGGGATGGAGTCCAAGCGGCGCTGTGGTAGTAGGGATGGGGGAGCAGGCAAAGGCCGCAGCATCGAGTGTCTTTGGCGGTGGAAGGCCGCGTGGGTTGGGGCACTTGGGACAGGGGGGAGCGCCGGCGGGGTAGGCGGCGCGCGGCAGCGTGGCGAAGGCGGCGGCGCGCTGGAGGTGGAAGATTGGATTGGGGCAGGGTCGCTGGTCATGCGTTTTTTTTTCTTTTTTCTGCCCGTATCTGTTCGGCGTGACTTGATAATTAGGATTGCATGTTGAATAATAAAAACTGCAGGGGCTTTTCTGCAAAATTGACGCGATGGTGAACCCGACAGACTCAGCCCGTGCTTTATTATTGGGGAAAGATTGCTTTCATTTCACATTTTTTATTTTCCTTATAATTGCTCCTTTCCTTTCTTCGGGCTGCTAGATTTTTCTCTCTTCTCATATTTCTTTCCCAAGCACATCTTTTCCTTCCTTAGGAAGACACGAGAATTTTTATTTCCCTTAATTGTTCCTTTCCTTCGTTTGGGCTTGTTCCTTTCCTTCGTTCGGGCCGCCAGATTATTCCTTCTTCTCATATTTGAGCGCAATCGGGACCTATGCTTTGATTCTTGAGGAGGCTTACTAATTTCGATTCATAGATGAATATAAATTGGTGGGGTTAGTTGCAAGAAAGCGAGGTGGGACTAATTAATAGATGGATGAATCCTATCTTATACATACAATAATTAGGTGATGTTGGTCGGGAGTTCGATCCTTTATGGCGGCGTATTTTTTTTGTCTCTCGGGTGGCATGTATTTCCTGAGCTGCCACGGCAGCCGGCCCATGTATTTTTTTTGGTGTGCTCGCGAATCATTGCGTACGACCGGACGAAAATTATGGGAGCGAGGTGAACGGACGAAAATTTAGTACCACCTCGGATATGTTTTAAATTCAAATTGAAAGCGTAAAACCGCGGCAAGAAGCGTCTTGTGACGGTGAACCCACGGAGTCAATCTGTGCTTTGTTATTAGGGAAAGATTGAATGATCCAATCGAAACTCCAATGGCATAGCAGGTATGTTCACGCATGTTTCTTTAACAGGCTTGCTCTTATCAATAGCTCTGTTGATTTCAATTTCAATTGTGTATATAGTTGACTTCTCATATCATGCACATTACTAGCATCACAACAAAGCCAATAGTGTTGTTGTACATGTAGACCCGTGGTACCCATCTGAAATCTTGTTGTGCCGTGTAGTTTCCCACGCTTTGTATTCTTTAATTGCTGCTTTGTCTTGAACTGATATGATTTGAACCGTGTCTCTATTTTGATTTGGCAAGACAATGCAGTGACCATAGGACATAGATATATTTTTGTTTGATGCTTTTATTATGTACTAGTACTTGGCAATAGAAGACTTGGTAGTTTAATCCTGTCCACCTTACTAATGAACTGGTTCACCGAAATGAGTTTCATATACTAGTACATGCTAAACCTGTTATGTGTCTGCTTGTTTCTTCTTTTAGAATGCTGACAGAATATTGGGGAAGAGTGCCTTATTAAGCAATGGTAAAGGAAGTAATGCAGATAAGGTTTAGGATAGTGACACATCCTTGTTGGTCTCCAAGAAAGCTGATAAAACAGCTAAGGAAGACTATCTCGAAGACAGTGAGACAACCCCAAAGTCCTTTCTTGGTTTAGTGTTCGAGTTACAGGCCACTACCGCTTGCACACGCTATTCAAACTCACTGTCTGAATCAGTTCGGTTTCTTGAGTCTCAACTACAAGCTGAAAGACATCGATCAGGTGTGCTGCGACAAGAAGCGGAAGGACTGCGGAAGTCCCTGGCGCATTCAGATGCATACTTTCTGGTGCAACAGCGCCAAACAGGACAAAGCTAATAAGCTTGCTAAGCTTATTTCCAGCATGGTGCATACCCAGGATAACGTTTCTTGAGCTCTTCTAAAGTTGTTTCAGTTATGCTCTTGTGTTGTTGCTGCGTTTATTTGCAATGGTGGCCAACTTTGACAGCCAGTGTATGTAATATGCTGCTTTGTTCCCTATATTTGCACTGGTGGCGAACTTTGATGCCCAGTGGATGTAATATGTGTAATACGGTAATAGGCTAGCGTTAATTGCTTGCTCATTTATTTCCTTATTGTCTTGTTTAGTTGTTTGCTTGTAGTCATTGCAGTTCTTTTTCTATGTTTTTGTAGTGGCCACAATAACCTATTTTTGGAAACTAGGCCCAAATAATCATGGCAACACACGGACTGTTGTAACCATGGGCCTCCTGCAGGCCGTATGATCCATGGGCCTTCTACGGGCCGTAGGATCCATTGGCCTTCTATACGGACCGTAGGATCCATGGGCCTTCTACGGGCCGTATGATCCATGGGCCTTTTACGGGCCGTAGGATCCATGGGCTTTCTACGGGGCGTATCATCATTTCGCCAATCATGGGTCGTACTATTCGTGGACAATAACGGGCCGTTAATAGGCCGTATTTGATAACTCTATGATAACAGCCCAACAGGTTTTTTTGACATGAAAACGGCCCAACGTATTAACGGGCCACAAACGGGCTGACTGTAACCACGGGCTGAATTTGGCCCACAAGCAGAAAACGACAGTAACGGGCCATAAGTAACCGAATGCTAGAAATGAGCCCATGAATAAATGGGCCTGAGAAGGCCTAAAGATATCATGGGCTGGAAACGGCCCAATGGAATAATGGGCCGTTAATGGGTATGAAGTGATACACTGTTCATTACAGGCTAGTTTCACCACGTGCCGTTAATGGGTATAAAGTGATACACTGTTCATTACGCGCCAGTTTTACCACGGGCCGTTAATGGGCCGAGAGTTACAAAGGGCCTCATATGGGCCGAAAGACGTCATGGGCCATACATGGGCAGAAGTTAAAATGGGCTGGAACCCAGATGACGCTACTGGGCCTAATTCGGATAGGCCGTAAATGGGCCCTGGGTTAGCGGGCTGTAAATGGGCTATATGCGAACAAGCCGTTATCAGGCTTGGCGTGGGTCGGCCCGCCACCTTTTGACCAAGTCAAACGGGCCGGCCTTTTCACACGAATGGGCCTCTGTTGGGCCGTGCCACGTGTCAACGTATCATAGGCGCTTTGGGTCCAATGAGTGGATGACATCTGTCCCAACGGTGAGCCGACACGTGTTTCTTCCAGCCAATGATGATTTTACACGTGGAAAATCCCCATTGGTCGGGGCTGTTAACGGGTTATCGGATCCAAAACCGGACCCGATAGCTTAACGGCGTTCCGTTACGGTGCATGCCACGTGTCGGTCACCCTTGACGAAAGCACTTCTTTGACGCACGATTTATCGTCATGGAAGTGGACACTTCTGTGATGATACTTTTGGTAATGTCTTGGAACACTTCTACGACAACACAGGTATGACTATCTTGATTCTGTCATAAAATCGTCATGGATGTACATGCATGACAGAAAACGTGACCTACTGTGACAAACACGTATCATCACGGAACTGTATTTTTTTGTAGTGCTAGTGCATCCGTTGCACGACAATCCCTACTCACTCACATTTATATCTATTGATGGGCATCTCCATAGCCCGTTGATACACCTAGATGATGTGAGACTATCTCCTTCTTTTTTTTGTCTTCTCCACAACCACCATATTCTATTCCACCTATAGTGCTATGTCCATGGCTCACGGTCATGTATTGCGTGAAAGTTGAAAAGGTTTGAGAACATCAAAAGTATGAAACAATTGCTTGGCTTGTCATCAGGGTTGTGCATGATTTGAATATTTTGTGTGATGAAGATGGAGCATAGCCAGACTATATGATTTTGTAGGGACAACTTTCTTTGGCCATGTTATTTTGAGAACATATTATTGCTTTATTAGTATGCTCAAAGTATTATCGTTTTTATGTCAATATTAAACTTTTGTTTTGAATCTCGTGGATCTGAACATTCATGCCACAATAAAGGAAATTACATGGATGAATATGTTAGGTAGCATTCCACATCAAAAATTCTGTTTTTATCATTTACCTACTCGAGGATGAGCAGGAATTAAACTTGGGGATGCTTGATACGTCTCCAACGTATCTATAATTTTTTGATTGTTCCATGCTATTATATTATCTATCTTGGATGTTTTATATGCATTTATATGCTATTTTATATGATTTTTGGGACTAACCTATTAACCTAGAGCCCAGTGCCAGTTTCTGTTTTTTCCTTGTTTCTGAGTATTACAGAAAATGAATATCAAACGGAGTCCAAATAAGGTGAAAATTTATGGTGATTTTTTATGGACCAAAAGTAGCCCCCAAAGCAAAAGAGTTGAGCCAGCAGATTCCCGAGTCAACGACAAGGGTGGAGGGCGCCCCCACCCCCCTAGGGCGCGCCCCCTACCTTGTCGCTACCTCGTGGACCCCCTGACTTGAAACCGCCGCAAATAATACCTATAAATCCAGAAACCCCCAGAAAGGAACCTAGATTGGGAGTTCCGCCGCCGCAAGCCTCTGTAGCCACGAGAAACCAACCGGGAGCCCGTTCCAGCACCCTGTCGGAGGGGGAAACCATCACCGGTGGCCATCTTCATCATCCCGGTGGTCTCCATGATGAGGAGGGAGTAGTTGACCCTCGGGGCTGAGGGTATGTACAAGTAGCTATGTGTTTGATATCTCTCTCTCTCTCTCTCGTGTTCTTGATT
This sequence comes from Aegilops tauschii subsp. strangulata, assembly GCF_002575655.3. Lineage (NCBI taxonomy): Eukaryota > Viridiplantae > Streptophyta > Magnoliopsida > Poales > Poaceae > Aegilops > Aegilops tauschii. Next base: position 66,910,650 of record NC_053040.3, on the reverse strand, counting down.
TGGCACGATCTTGATGTACCGCGAGGTTTGTTATTATAGGTGGATCATATGGTGTTTCTCCCCTCTATCTTCTTGTGATGAATTGACTTTTACCTTTGAGGTTTCACTATTATTGGATTGAATATTATTATGAATTTTAGAACATTTGATGTATGTCTTGCATGGGATACCCGTGGTGACAATGGGGTATTCTATTGACTCACTTGATGTATGTTTTGGCACACAAATAGCGGATTCCCGAGGTGACATTTGGGTAATCTATGCATAGGGGTTGATGCACGTTATCGTCCTTGTTTCTCCGGTAGAAATCTTGGGGCACTCTTTGAGCTTCTTTATGTTGGATTGAATATTATGAATCTGAAGTTGTTTGATGCATATCGTATAATTGACCCGCGGATACTTGTCGTGACATTGGAGTATCTAGGTGACATTAAGGTTACTTGATGTGTGTCATATGATGTTATTTTACAATGAACTCTAGGGGCTGTTTGTGACACTTATAGGAATAGCTCAATGGATTGATCGGAAAGAATAACTTTAAGGTGGTTTCATACCCTACAAGCAATTTCATCTTATGTTCTCCGCGATAGGAACTTTGGAGTGACTTTTGTCGCACGTTGAGGGATTGCCATATGATCTAATTATGTTATCATTGTTGAGAGAACTTGCGCTAGTGAAAGTATGAACCCTAGGCCTTGTGTCCAAGCATTGCAATACCGTTTTTGCTTAATTTTACTACTTGCTACCTTGCTGTTTTTATATTTTCAGATTACAAAAACCTATATCTACCATCCATATTGTACTTGTATCACCATCTCTTCGCTGAACTAGTGCGCCTATACACTTTACCATTGTATTCGGTGTGTTGGGGACACAAGAGACTCTTTGTTATTTGGTTGCAGGGTTGTTTGAGAGAGACCATCTTCATCCTACGCCTCCCATGGATTGATAAACCTTAGGTCATCCACTTGAGGGAAATTTCCTACTGCCCTACAAAACTCTGCGCTTGGAGGCCCAACACGAGTCTACAAGAAGAAGGTTGCGTAGTAGACATCAGGGGCCCTCAAGAATCGTCTTGCGTTGATTCTTCTTCCCAAAATCACATATATTCTAAAATAAATCTCCATAAATTTTTATCGCGTTTGGACTTTGTTTGATATGGATATTCTGCGAAACAAAAAACATGTAACAAGCAGGAATTGGCACTAGGCACTCGATCAATATGTTAGGCCCAAAAATAATATAAAATGTTGCCAAAAGTATATGAAAGTTGTAGAATATTGGCATGAAACAATCAAAAATTATAGATACGATGGAGATGTATCAGCCATCGCCGCCGCATTGTCGTCGCCGTCCTCCTTCCTCGGCAAGCAGCTACCCTCCTCCCTCCTCCTCTGGCATCCCTCCTCTCCCTCCTCCAGTCGCCATCCTCCCTCCTACTTCCTCTCTCCTCCCTTCTCGCCTGGCTGCCCTCCTCCTCTCTCCTCGCTCCTCTGGCCGCCATCCTCCCTCCTTCTCCTCCTCCTCCTCCTCCTCTCTCGTCCCTCCTCCTCCTCCTCACTATATGCAACATAGTAAATTTAGGTATAGAAATGTATTGGAATGCTACATGAGAAATTTAGATATATGCAGCATAGTAAATTTAGGTACAAAATTTTTTAGTAATAGAAATTTTTAGTAAAAATAATTATTAATAGAAAGTTTTACGTATAGAAATGTACTGGAATGCTATATAAGACATTTTTAGGTATAGAAATGTATTGGAATGCTATATGAGAAAAAATTTGGTACCAAATTTAGTAATAGAAAATTTTCAATATGGAAATGTATTGGAATGCTATATGAGAAATTTTTAGTTAGCAAATTTAGTAATAGAAATTTTTTGTAAAAAATTAGGTATAGAAATTTTTAGTAAAATATAGAAATGTATTGGACACTTTAATTATTTTTATGCCATTATGACTTTGTCATCAAAGAATGCTATATGAGATTTTATGATCTAAAATTTTCACTCGGTTGAATATGCATGCGTTCTAGTGATTGTTGTCAGAGCTTCCTCTACTTCCTCTATAGCCGAGTCGTTGAGCTAAAAGTCCAGCTCCCCCTTCTCTTCTCCTCGGACATGTGTATGATGATATTTGGACATGTATTGGTTGTCTCTTTGGACATGTCGCCTTTGTTTGCAGGGAACACCTCCAGGTGGCCTATGTTTTTGTCGGGACCCCGATCCTAAGTCACATCGATCGAGCATAAGAAACATCATATCACTTTGCGACCTCACGCACGATAATCCACAGCTGCAGCCTTTACCTTGGTCGGGACCGATTCCGTCTTTTGGCTCACATATATGATTGTGATGCTAGCATCCATATGACAGAGAACCCGGGCCAACAAGACTAGTCATAAAACAAGGTAGCACAAACATAGAGGGACGTGCATACATAACCCAGCAATGCATGTGTCGGTCATTGATTTGTCTCCATCATATCTACTTTTCCAAACTCTTTCGCCCTTGTTTTGGACTCTAATTCGCATGATTTGAATGGAACTAACTCGGACTGACGCTGTTTTTAGCAGAATTGCCTGGGTGTTATTTTTGTGTAGAAATAAAAGTTCTCGGATTGACCTAAATATTTTCGGAGAATATTTTTGGAATATATAAAAAATATTGGTGAAAGAATCAACCAGAGGGGGTCCACCCATTGACCACAAGCGTGGGGGGCATGCCCACCCCCCTGGGGCGCGCCCCCTGGCTTGTGGGTCCCCTGGAGACCCTCCGACCTCAACTCCAACTCCATATAACCCTATTCGGGGAGAAAAAATCAAGGAGAAGAGTTCATCGCATTTTAGGATATGGAGCCACCGCCACCTCCTGTCCTTCCTCGGGGGGACAGATTTGGAGTCTGTTTTGGGCTCCGGAGAGGGGAAATCGACGCTCTCATCATCATCAACCATCCTCCATCACCAATTTCATGATGCTCACCACCGTGTGCGAGTAATTCCATCGTAGGCTTGCTAGACGGTGATGGGTTGGATGAGATTTATCATGTAATCGAGTTAGTTTTGTTAGAGTTTGATCCCTAGTATCCACTATGTTCTGAGATTGATGTTGCTAATTGCTATGCTTAATGCCTGTCACTAGGGCCTGAGTGCCATGATTTTAGATCTAAACCTATTATGTTTTCATGAATATATTTGTGTTCTTGATCCAATCTTGCAAGTTGTATACACCTATTATGAGTTATGATCCGCATACCCCAAGGTCACAATAATTGGGATTCTTTCCGGTGATTACCGTAGTTTGACGACTTCATGTATTCACTAAGTTCTAATGCTTTGTTCCGGTTCTCTATTAAAAGGAGGCCTTAATATCCCTTAGTTTCCATTAGGACCCCGCTGCCACGGGAGGGTAGGACAAAAGATGTCATGCAAGTTCTTTTCCATAAGCACGTATGACTATATACGAAATACATGCCTACATTATATTGACGAATTGGAGCTAGTTCTGTGTCACATTAGGTTATAACTGTTGCATGATGAATGCCATCCGACATAATTATCCATCATTGATCCATTGCCTACGAGCTTTTCACATATTGATCTTTGCTATGTTACTTTGCCGTTGCCACTGTTACAATTGCTACAAAACTGCTACTGTTACTTTTGCCACCGTTAGCGTTACTTCGATACTACTTTGCTACTAAAAACTTTGCTATAGATATTAAGTCTTTCAGGTGTGGTTGAATTGACAACTCAGCTGCTAATACTAGAGAATATTATTTGGCTCCCCTTGTGTCGAATCAATAAATTTGGGTTGAATACTCTACCCTCAAAAACTGCTGCGATCCCCTATACTTGTGGGTTATCAAGACCTTTTTCTGGCGCCGTTGTCGGGGATCATAGCTGTATTCTCTGAGTCACTTGGGATTTATATCTGTTGATCATTATGAAGAATTTGAAAGATACCAAAACTAAAATCTATCCCTCAACTACAAGGGGAGGTAAGGAACTGCCATCTAGCTCTGCACTTGATTCACCTTCTGTTTTGAGTAAGCTTGCGACACCACCACCTTCTACTAACTTTGATATGTCACAAGTAATTGATGATGCTGCTTCTGCTATGCATGATGCTTATGATGATACTACTGCTTTGCTTGATAATATTGTGCCAGTAGGTGAATTTCTTGATGAACAACTTGCTAGGGTTAGAGAGAATGAAATTAATGAAACTGATGATATTATTGAAACTGAAGATTATGATTCTCCCCCTATATGAATTGCCTAAGGTACCAGAGGGTTATATTATGCATGAAGAAACTGCAAGAGACTTGTTTGCTTGCAATGATAGAGATGATCTGAAGAAACTATTAGCTAAGTTGAAAGGAAAATCTTTGAATGCTAGAATGCAATATGACCCTAAGTTTGCTACTTCACCTATCTTTGTTACTGATAAGGATTATGAATTCTTTGTCGATCCTGAGTTAATTACTTTGGTTCAATCCGATCGTTTCCATGGTTATGAGACTGAAACTGTTGTGGCAAATCTTACTAAATTGAATGATATAGCCACCCTATTTGCTCATGAGGAAAAATTCACTGTTACTATATTCTTAAGTTATTTCCCTTATCATTAAAGGGTGATGCTAAGATATGGTTTAATTCTCTTGCTTCTGGTTGTGTGCGTAGTCCTGAGGATATGATATATTACTTTCTGAAAAATATTTTCTTGCTCATAAGAAACAAGCTGCTTTACAGGAAATATTTAACTTTGTGCAAATTGAAAAAGAGAGTCTCTCGCAAGCTTGGGGAGGCTTCTCCAATTACTTAATGGTTTGCCTGATCGCCCTCTCAAGAAAAGTGAAATACTTGATATCTTTTATAATGGAATAACCGATTCTTCTAGGGACCACCTAGATAGTTGTGCTGGTTGTGTTTTCAAGGAACGAACTGTCGAACAAGCTGAACTATTATTGTATAATATATTGAGTAATGATAATGATTGGACTGTTCCCGAAAATCCTCCTAAGCCAACTCCGAAGAAAAGAGGTATTCTATTTCTCAGTCCTGAAGATATGCAAGGGGCAAAGAAATCTATGAATGAAAAAGGTATTAAAGCTGAAGATGTTAAGAATTTACCGCCTATTGAAGAAATACATGGTCTTGATAACCCGACATAGGTAGTGGAGGTAAATTCTCTCTATAGATTTGATGAAGGTGATATTCCTTATAATAAGTCTGCTAGTCAATGCTTGGATGAATTTGATAACTTTATTGCTAAACAAGAAAACTTCAATGCATACGTTAGTAGACAGTTGAAACGTAATGCTTATATGCTTGAATGCTTGGGTGATTATATGTGTAGAACTATTAATGATCTTAAGCTTATTAGTAAGCATGCTTCCATGCTAAAAACTCAAGTAGAACAAGTACTTAAAGCACAAATGATTTTCTTAATGAGATGAACGATAAAAACAATGATCATGCTGCTAGAGTTATGACTAGAGGTGGTAAAATGACTCAGGAACCTTTCTATCCTGAGGGCCAATCTAAGAGAGTTGAGCAGGATTCTCAGAGAACTAATACTGATGCACCTAGTCCTAGTAATAAAAATAAGAAGAATACTGATAGGACTTTGCATGCTTCTAGTGAACCTACTATAGACACACCCGAGAACCCAAATGATATTTCTATTTCTGATGCTGAGACACAATCTGGTGATGAACATGAACCTAGTGTTAATGTTAATGATGATGTTCATGTTGATGCTCAACCTAGTAATGATAATGATGTGGAGATTGAACTTGCTGTTGATCTTGATCACCCACAACCTAAGAATAAACATTATGATAAGAGAGACTTCCTTGCTAGGAAGCACGGTAAAGAAAGAGAACCTTGGGTTCAGAAACCCATGCCCTTTTCTCCTAAGCCATCCAAGAAAAAGGATGATGAGAATTTTGAGCGCTTTGTTGAAATGCTTAGACCTGTCTTTTTGCGTATGCGTTTGACTGATATTCCGAAAATGTCCCCTTATACTAAGTATATGAAAGATATTGTTACTAATAAAAAGATACCGGAAGCTGAAATTTGCACCATGCTTGCTAATTATACTTTTAAGTGTGGAATACCAAAGAAATTATGTGATCCAAGAATACCAACTATACCATGCTCCATTAAAAGAAACTATGTTAAAACTGATTTATGTGATCTTGGAGCCGGTGTTAGTGTTATGCCTTTCTCTTTATATCGTAGGCTTTATTAGAATAAGTTGACACCTACTGAAATCTCTTTGCAAATGGCTGATAAATCAACTGCTATACCCATCGGTATTTGTGAGGATGTGCCTGTTGCGGTTGCAAACGTTACTCTCTTGACGGACTTTGTTATTCTTGATATTCCCGAGGACGACAGTATGTTGATCATCCTTGGTAGACCCTTTTTGAATATTGTAGGGGCTGTTATTGATTGCAACAAAGGCACTGTTACTTTTCATGTTAATGGTAATGAGCATACGGTACACATTCCGAAGAAACAACCTCAAGTTCATAGTATCAATTCTATTGGAAAAATTTCAACTATTGCTATTGGAGGTTTTGAATCCCTCTTCCTATTGTCAAAAAGACATATGATATTATTATTATTGGGAACGTGCATATCCCCGTTGAGGTAACCTAGTGTTATTCGAAAATTCTTCGGTTTCATGTTATTCGAAAGAAGTTTGTTAATAAGACGTGATCAACCTTGTTAATGGATTCCTTTTGATGAGCATGAGATGGATGAATTTAGAAAGCACAACCTTTTGTACCCACCTTTTACTTTCTGTTATTTAGATTAAATAAAGCAAAAATATCATTATCCGTCTGTTTTATGAATTATCCGTGCAATGATAAAATGTCTCGAAAATAAAATTCTCCAAATGCCCTGAAAATTTAGTATGTTTTTTTATAGAATATTTGAGAATTTTTGGCACTGAGAACACACTAATGGGCCACAAGACCTGGGGGCGCGCCCACCCCCTGGGCACGCCCTGATGGCTTGTGGGTCCCATGTGGGTCCCCCTCACTTATTCCACAACCCATCCACTTCGTCTTCATCCAGAAAAAAATCATCTCGTTGCTCAAACCCATGTTCTTGCTTATCTTGCTGCCATTTTCGATCTCCTTGTGCAAAGCTCCATTTGCAAAACTATTTTGGGTGATTGTTCTTCAGGCCCATGTTGAGTTTTGTGCACTTTTATTTTGAGTCACTAAAAATTTCAGAAATTTTTCAGAGGAAGAAAATGATGAGGAGATTGTTAAGAGGCTCTTCAAGCCGGGGTTCTATAGAAAATGAAAATGAGGAGAAGAAGAAGCCCAAGTACAATCTTCCCCGCACCGCGGAGGTCCGACCATGTGAATGGCCAAGTGATGCATTCTTGGAGGCGGCCAGAATTTATGAGGATTTTTACTATTTGGCAGAGAATGCGGGCATCACCGACTTCCTCCACGATAAGTGTGACCAATACCTCCTACTCACTAATACCTTCGTGCAAAAGTTTCACCTTCGTTATAGGGAAGATCCTCCTATGGTAGAATTTCACTTATATGATGTGCCTAAGAAAATGACTCTTTATTTTTTTTGCAATGTTTTCAAATTACCTTACGAGGGCAGCGTCAGTGAACCACGTCCTAGAGATGTGGAGGATTTTATTGATGAAGTTACCGTAGGGGAAGAGAGAGGGGTGTCGGAAGCGAGAGTGGCTAGTTTACATTTTCCTGTTTTGCACTATTACTAATTATTTGTGGGGAGATGTTTGAATGTCGTTGGGAGAGTGGAGGCTTTAATGCCCCTGACCTTGCTATTTTGCGCCATCCTTTATATCATGATAGAATTTTTAGTTTAGGCGCTATTATTGCTCGAAGGTTGAGTTTAAACCATTCGAGGGATCCTATCTTTGGAGGTATCTATGCCTCTCGCCTTGCTAAATATTTTGAGATTCCCATTAGGCTAGATGAAAAAGAAGAAATGGTGTTACCCAATAAGTATTTAGACTATGACAGTATGGTAGCACATGAATTTATTTCCAAAGATGATGACAAGCGTCTCATCTATAACTTAGTGTTCACTCAGGGTACCTATCAGATTGTTACTTTGCCTGCACCTTCTTTGTTCGATATTCATTCAGGCAGGTACATTATTATGGCCGATGATATTTATGCGTATTGGGAGCGAACGCGATCCCCAGTCCCTGAGCCAACACTATCACGTGATCCATATCAGGAACCTGTTTATTAGTGGGAGCCATAGGAGCTCGCTAACCAGTGGAACCCTTAGGACCCTCCGGAGTACCGAGGAGAGCGTTATTTGTCGCCATGGTCGTAGACCAACTTAGGCCAAAAGCCTAAGCTTGGGGGAGTATGTATTTCTCACCAACATTACATTCATGTTCACACATTAATTTTAGTTGTCGGTGTTCATACTTTTTCATTGTATTATCCATGCTAGTTTATTTCTTTTTCTCGCTTTCTTCTTGTGTGTTTGAAAAACTTTGAGAAAATCCAAAAAAATTAGTTGTAGCTTCTTTTTAGTTTTTATTTCCATGTTTATGTAGTAGTACTATTAAAAGAAAAACCAAAAAGATTTGTCGTTCTTCTTTTGCTTGTTGGCAGCTTTCCTGTGTAAATAGTTTTTCTTGTTCTTGTTTTACATTCTCCAGAAAAACAAAAACACCAAAAATATTTCAGTGTGTTTCTTTGAAGTTCTTTTGCTTTCTTTGGGTCGAGAGTAGAAGACCACGACGAAAATGTTGAGTGGCTCTCATATGCATTATTGTTGATCTAACAGAGATCCCATATTACTTTGTCTTCTCCTTGAATAAATGTTTGCAGATTTCAGCTTAGTCCAATGCACGAGCACGCTTATTACTATTCACACCGTTTGGTCGTGCAAGTGAAAGGCAATAATGACAATATATGATGACGTGTTGAGATGGAGAAAAGCTGGTACGAACTCGACCTATTTTATTTTTGTAAATATGATTAGTTCATCGTTCTTGATTCAGCCCATTATGAGTGAAACATGTTTGCAATGAAAAATAGAGATTATAGTTACTCATGCGATGCTTAATTAGCTAGGAGTTTATAATGGTTTGTCTTGAGTGCCAACACGCAAATTAGAATGGTTATGATGTAGTATGACAGGATGGTATCCTCCTTTGAATGACTCAAGCGGCTTGACTTGGCACATGTTCATGCATGTAGTTGAATCAAAATGAACATAGCCTCCACGATATTTATGCTCATGGTGATTTATATCCCACTCATGCTTGCACTCAATGTTGGTTAATCTCAATGCATGTTTAGGACCGTTGTCGCTCTCTAGTTGGTCGCTCCTCAATCTTTTGCTAGCCTTCACTTGTACTAAGCGAGAATATTGCTTGTGCATCCACTTCCATAAACCCAAAGTTGTTCCATATGAGTCCACCATACCTACCTATATGCGGTATTTACCTGCCGTTCCAAGTAAATTTGCATGTGCCAAGCTCTAAACCTTTAAATAAAAATCTGTTTTGTATGCCCGAATCGCTCGTGTACCGACTGGGGGGCTGTCATTATCTTCCATGCTAGGTGGGTTATTCTCACGTTGAGTGTTGATTCACTTGTCATTCACGAGAAAGTGGCTGGTAATCGGATGCCCAGTTCCATGCTCTAAATCAAATTAAAATATAAGTTCAAACAAAACTCCCCAGAACTGTTGTTGGTATGGACGGTACCCATTGTTTCAGACCAGCCACAGAGTGTGATTGTTGGTGGAGGGGCAGTAAAAACTTTACCATTATGTTTGGGAACAACCTATAATGTATCTAGCATGGAAGATACCGAGATCTCTTGGTTGTTATGTTGACAATGAAAGCATACCGCTCAAAATTATATTCATCTCTGTTTTAAAGGTCGAGCTCTGGCACCTCTGCAAATCCCTGCTTCCCTCTACGAAGGGCCTCTCTATTTACTTGAATTGTCGAGTCATCATCCTCTTATAAAAATCACCAGTTAGAGAGCACCACTGTCATTTTTATGCGTTGTTATTAATTGAAATTGAGTATGACTATGACTGGATCTCTTTTATCATGAATTACAATGTATAGTCAGTCCTTGATCTTTAGGGGTGCTCTACATTTATGTTTTGGGGTCTCAGAAAGGGCTAGCGAGATACCATTTTGTTATATCATATCATGATTGTTTTGAAAAAGTGTTGTCATCCGAGATTTATTATTATTGCTCGCTAGTTGATTATGCCATTGATATGAGTAAATGTGAGACCTAAATGTTATTGTGAATATGGTTAGTTCATAATGTTTGCTGAAAACCTGAATGCTAGCTATACATATTTCCAACAACAAGATCAAACAGAGTTTGTAAATGTTTTTCTTTGTCACTTTCAGTTTGTCAACTGAATTGCTTGAGGACAAGCAATGGGTTAAGCTTGGGGGAGTTGATACGTCTCCAACGTATCTACTTTTACAAACTCTTTTGCCCTTGCTTTGGACACGAATTTGCATGATTTGAATGGAACTAACCCGGACTGACATTGTTTTTAGTAGAATTGCCTTGGTGTTATTTTTGTGCACAAATAGAAGTGCTCACATTGACATGAAAATTTACGGACAATATTTTTGGTATATATAAAAAATATTGGCAAAAGAATCAACCAGAGGGGGTCCACCCGTTGACCACAAGGGTGGGGCGCGCCCCCCTGGCTTGTAGGTCCCCTAGAGACCCTTCTACCTCAACTCCAACTCCATATAACCCTATTCGGGGAGAAAAAAATCAAGGAGAAGAGCTCATCACATTTCATGATACAGAGCCGCCGCCACGTCCTGTTCTTCCTTGGGAGGACAGATCTGGAGTCGGCTTTGGGCTCCAGAGAGGGGAAATCGACGCCGTCGTCATCATCAACCATCCTCCATCACCAATTTCATGATGCTCACCGCCGTGCGTGAGTAATGCCATCATAGGCTTGCTGGACGGTGATGGGTTGGATGAGATTTATCATGTAATCGAGTTAGTTTTGTTAGGGTTTGATCCCTACTATCCACTATGTTCTAAGATTGGTGTTGCTATGACTTTTCTATGCTTAATGCTTGTCACTAGGGCCCGAGTGCCATGATTTCAGATCTGCACTTATTATGTTTTCATGAATATATTTGTGTTCTTGATACGATCTTGCAAGTTGTAGACACCTATTACGAGTTATGATCCGCATACCCCAAGGTGACAATAATTGGGATTCTTTCCGGTGATTACCGTAGTTTGAGGAGTTCATGTATTCACTAAGTGCTAATGCTTTTTTCTGGTTCTCTATTAAAAGGAGGCCTTAGTGTCCCTTAGTTTCCATTAGGACCCCACTGCCACGGGAGGGTAGGACAAAAGATGTCATGCAAGTTCTTTTTCATAAGCACGTATGACTATATACGGAATACATGCCAACATTATAATGATGAATTGGAGCTAGTTCTGTGTCACCCTAGGTTATAACGGTTGCATGATGAATGCCATCCGACATAATTATCCATCATTGATCCACTGCCTACGAGCTTTTCACATATTGATCTTTGCTACGTTACTTTGCCATTGCCACTATTACAATTGCTACAAAACTGCTACTGTTACTTTTGCCACTGTTATCGTTACTTCCATACTAGTTTGCTACTAAAAACTTTGCTGCAGATATTAAGTCTTTCAGGTGTGGTTGAATTGACAACTCAGCTGCTAATACTCGAGAATATTCTTTGGCTCCCCTTGTGTCAAATCAATAAATTTGGGTTGAATACTACCCTTGAAAATTGTTGCGATCCCCTATACTTGTGGGTTATCAGTCATAAGCGTGTGCAACCGACTCGTAGCAAGCTACAAGGACTCCAGTAAAACGTAAGGAGACATTTCCCCGAAGGGACAAACACAAGAGCAAATAAGGATACATGCTGGTCAATCCATGTGTTCCGGAGCAGTAGCAAGCTACCATGGATCAGTGGAAGCACTAGGTGGCATTTCCCTGTAGGGAAGGCTACCAAGGCAGACAACTAGTTGTCGAATCCCACACATACCAATGCATTTCAAAAACATACACACAATATGCACGATATGTGTAAATACAACATGGCATCACAACATAACTCTATGACTCAAAGTATTTATTTAAGAAGCTCCAAAGAGCCATACATAACATGATATTACAACCATGGGTCTCATGACCCAGCATACGAAGTCATACAAGCAACAAGCGGAAGCATAAACCTGTTTGGGTCCAGACAGCTGAAAAGAAAGAAGGTTAGGAAACTTGTCTATCTACAAGACCGTTCATAGGAACCAGACCTCTGTCTGGGATTCCCAAGCTAATCGTTCAACGTCGAACTTCACATGGAATTACAAGAGAGACTGAAGTCTCCTCTGCAAAAACATAAATTAAGCAAACATGAGTACAATTGTACTTAGCAAGACTTGCATCAGAACTAATCTACTTATGCATCAGTATCAACAATGGGGTTGTCAAGTTAAACTGCAGCAAGCCAGCTTTGACTCAGTGGCTAACCTGTACTACGACTACGAGTAACTTCTTTGAGGTGAGAAAGCGCACACGAGTCCACATATTCACCATATCAATACACCACTATGGATCTGCTCTCGTCTCCCTATGAGAAGGCCATCCATAGCACTCACACTTATCTTGTGCATTTTAGAGTATCCATTTCAAATTGCCTATGAACAATGTAAGCTTCCAAGTAGTCCATATCCACGGACATGGCTATTCGAATAGATCATTTACCCTGCAGGGGTGTACTTCTTCACACATGTTTCCACCACTTAGCCCCTGCACACGTCATGTGCTCATTAGACTTCAAGCGAAAGCCAGCGTGGGTGTAGACCATGACCTGAGTAACCACACAAGACTCTAGTCCAGGTTTATCGCCTATTTTAGGTTGTATCCGCAAAGGAAGTCCGACCGAGGTTTCACTCACGGCCCCAAACGATGTGTGCAGGGTTACCAAGCCCACCGCTCGGGTGCCACTTGGTAGTGAAGGAAATATGCCCTAGAGGCAATAATAAAGTATTATATATTTCCTTATATCATGATAAATGTTTATTATTCATGCTAGAATTGTATTAACCGGAAACAGAATACATGTGTGAATACATAGACAAACAGAGTGTCACTAGTATTCCTCTACTTGACTAGCTCGTTAATCAAAGATGGTTATGTTTCCTAGCCATAGACATGAGTTGTCATTTGATTAACGGGATCACCTCATTAGGAGAATGACGTGATTGACTTGACCCATTCCGTTAGCTTAGCACCCGATCATTTAGTATGTTGCTATTGCTTTCTTCATGACTTATACATGTTCCTCTGACTATGAGATTATGCAACTCTCGTTTACCGGAGGAACACTTTGTGTGCTACCAAACGTCACAACGTAAATGGGTGATTATAAAGGTGCTCTACAGGTGTCTCCAAAGGTACTTGTTGGGTTGGCGTATTTCGAGATTAGGATTTGTCACTCCGATTGTCGGAGAGGTATCTCTGGGCCCACTCGGTAATGCACATCACTATAAGCCTTGCAAGCATTGTGACTAATGAGTTAGTTACGGGATGATGTATTACGGAACGAGTAAAGAGACTTGCCGGTAACGAGATTGAACTAGGTATCGAGATACCAACGATCGAATCTCGGGCAATTAACATACCGATGACAAAGGGAACAACGTATGTTGGTATGCGGTCTGACCGATAAAGATCTTCGTGGAATATGTGGGAGCCAATATGGGCATCCAGGTCCCGCTATTGGTTATTGACCAGAGAGGTGTCTCGGTCATGTCTACATAGTTCTCGAACCCGTAGGGTCCGCACGCTTAACGTTACGATGACAGTTTTACTGAGTTTTGATGTACCGAAGGAGTTCGGAGTCCCGGATGAGATCGGGGACATGACGAGGAGTCTCGAAATGGCCGAGACGTAAAGATCGATATATTGGACGACTGTATTCGGACTTCGGAAAGGTTCCGAGTGATTCAGTTATTTTTTGGAGTGCCGGAGAGTTACGGGAATTCGTATTGGGCCTTAGTGGGCCATACGGGAAAGGAGAGAAAGACCCCAAAGGGTGGCCGCACCCCTCCCCATGGGCTAGTCCGAATTGGACTAGGTAGGGGGGCGCACCCTTCCTTCTTTCTCCTTCCCCCTTCCCTTCTCCTACTCCCACAAGGAAAGGAGGAGTCCTACTCCCGGTGGGAGTAGGACTCCCCCCTTTGGCGCGCCTCTCCCCTTGGCCGGCTGCCTCCCCCTTGCTCCTTTATATACGGGCGCAGGGGGGCACCCCAGAGACACAACAATTGATCTATTGATCTCTTAGCCGTGTGCGGTGCCCCCTCCACCAAATTACACCTCGATAATATCGCTGCGGAGCTTAGGCGAAGCCCGGCGTCGGTAGAACATCATTATCGTCACCACGCCGTCGTGCTGACAAAACTCTCCCTCAACACTCGGCTGGATCGGAGTTCGAGGGACGTCATCGAGCTGAACGTGTGTAGAACTCGGAGGTGCCGTACGTTCGGTACTTGATCGGTCGGATCGTGAAGACGTACGACTACATCAACCGCGTTGTGATAACACTTCCGCTGTCGGTCTACGAGGGTACATGGACAACACTCTCCCCTCTCGTTGCTATGCATCACCATGATCTTGCGTGTGCATAGGAAATTTTTTGAAATTACTACGTTCTCCGACATGGGTATCAGAGCCTGGTTTTATGCGTTGATGCTATGCACGAGTAGAACACAAGTGAGTTGTGGGCGATATAAGTCATACTGCTTACCAGCATGTCATACTTTGGTTCAGCGGTATTGTGAGATGAAGTGGCCCGGACCGACATTACGCGTACGCTTACGCGAGACTGGTTTCACCGTTCGGAGCACTCGTTGCTTAAAGGTGACTGGCGGGTGTCTGTCTCTCTCAATTTAGTTGAACCGAGTGTGGCTACGCCCGGTCCTTGCGAAGGTTAAAACAGCACCAACTTGACAAACTATCGTTGTGGTTTTGATGCGTAGGTTAGAACGGTTCTTGCTAAGCCCGTAGCAGCCACGTAAAACTTGCAACAACAAAGTAGAGGACGTCTAACTTGTTTTTGCAGGGCATGTTGTGATGTGATATGGTCTAGACATGATGTGATATAATTTGTTGTATGAGATGATCATGTTTTGTAACCGAGTTATCGGCAACTGGCAGGAGCCATATGGTTGTCACTTTATTGTATGAGATGCAATGGCCATGTAATAGTTTTACTTTATCACTAAGCGGTAGCGATAGTCGTAAAAGCAATAAGTTGGCGAGACGACAACGATACTACGATGGAGATCAAGGTGTCGCGCCGGTGACGATGGTGATCATGACGGTGCTTCGGAGATGGAGATCACGAGCACGGTGCTTCGGAGATGGAGATCACAAGCACAAGATGATGATGGCCATATCATATCACTTATATTGATTGCATGTGATGTTAATCCTTTATGCATCTTATCTTGCTTTGATTGACGGTAGCATTATAAGATGATCTCTCACTAAAATTTCAAGACAAAAGTGTTCTCCCTGAGTATGCACTGTTGCGAAAGTTCTTCGTGCTGAGACACCACGTGTTAATCAGGTGTGATAGGCTCTACGTTCAAATACAACGGGTGCAAAACAGTTGCACATGCGGAATACTCAGGTTAAACTTGACGAGCCTAGCATATATACAGATATGGCCTTGGAACACAGAGACCGAAAGGTCGAGCGTGAATCATATAGTAGATATGATCAACATAGTGATGTTCACCATTGAGACTACTCCATCTCACGTGTTAATCGGACATGGTTTAGTTGCTTTGGATCACGTAATCACTTAGATGATTAGAGGGATGTCTATCTAAGTGGGAGTTCTTAAGTAATATGATTAATTGAACTTAAATTTATCATGAACTTAGTCCTGATAGTATTTTTGCAAATTATGTTGTAGATCAATAGCTCGCGTTGTTGCTTCCCTGTGTTTATTTTTGATATGTTCCTAGAGAAAAATTATGTTGAAAGATGTTAGTAGCAAAGATGCGGATTGGATCCGTGATCTGAGGATTATCCTCATTGCTGCACAGAAGGATTATGTCCTTGATGCACCGCTAGGTGACAGACCTATTGCAGGAGCAGATGCAGACATTATGAACGTTTGGCTAGCTCAATATGATGACTACTTGATAGTTTAGTGCACCATGCTTAACGGCTTAGAATCGGGACTTCAAAGACGTTTTGAACGTCATGGACCATATAAGATGTTCCAGGAGTTGAAGTTAATATTTCAAGCAAATACCCGAGTTGAGAGATATGAAGTCTCCAACAAGTTCTATAGCTAAAAGATGGAGGAGAATCGCTCAACTAGTGAGCATGTGCTCAGATTGTCTGGGTACTACAATCTCTTGAATCAAGTGGGAGTTAATCTTCCAGATAAAATAGTGATTGACAGAATTCTCTAGTCACCATCACCAAAGTTAGTAGAACTTCGTGATGAACTATAGTATGCAAGGGATGACGAAAGTAATTCCCGAGCTCTTCGTGATGCTGAAATCGATGAAGGTAGAAATCAAGAAAAACATCAAGTGTTGATGGTTAACGAGGCCACTAGTTATAGGAAAGGGCAAAGGGAAGAAGGGGAACTTCAAGAAGAACGGCAAGCAAGTTGCTTCTCAAGTGAAGAAGCCTAAGTCTGGTCCTAAGCCTGAGACTAAGTGCTTCTACTGCAAAGGGACTAGTCACTGGAAGCGGAACTACCCCAACTATTTGGTGGATAAGAAGGATGGCAAAGTGAACAAAGGTATATTGGATATACATGTTATTGATGTGTACTTTACTAGTGTTTATAGCAACCCTTCGGTATTTTGATACTGGTTCAGTTGCTAAGAGTAGTAACTCGAAACGAGAGTTGCATAATAAACATAGACTAGTAAAAGGAGAGGTGACGATGTGTGTTGGAAGTAGTTCCAAGATTGATATGATCATCATCGCACACTCCCTATACTTTCGGGATTAGTGTTGAAACTAAATAAGTGTTATTTGGTGTTTGCGTTGAGCATGAATATGATTTGATCAAGTTTATTGCAATACGGTTATTCATTTAAGTTAGAGAACAATTGTTGTTCTGTTTACATGAATAAAAACCTTCTATGGTCATACACACCAACGAAAATGGTTTGTTGGATCTCGATCGTAGTGATACACATATTCATAATATTGAAGCCAAAAGATGCAAAGTTAATAATGATAGTGCAACTTATTTGTGGCACTACCGTTTAGGTCATATTGGTGTAAAGCGCATGAAGAAACTCCATACTGATGGGCTTTTGGAATCACTTGATTATGAATTACTTGATGCTTGCGAACCGTGCCTCATGGGCAAGATGACTAAAACACCGTTCTCCGGAACTATGGAGAGAGCAACAGATTTGTTGGAAATCATACATACTGATGTATGCGATCCGATGAGTGTTGAGGCTGGTAGCGGGTATCATTAATTTCTGACCTTCATAGATGATTTGAGCAGATATGGGTATATCTACTTAATGAAACAGAACTCTGAAACATTTGAAAAGTTCATATAATTTCAGAGAGAAGTGGAAAATCATCGTAACAAGAAAATAAAGTTTCTACGATCTGATCGTGGAGAAGAGTATTTGAGTTACGAGTTTGGCCTTCAGTAAAAACAATGTGAAATAGTTTCACTACTCACGCCACTTGGAACACCACAGTGTAATGGTGTGTCCGAACATCATAACCGTACTTTATTAGATATGGTGCAATATATGATGTCTCTTACCGATCTACCACTATCGTTTTGGGTTATGCATTAGAGACAACTGCATTCACGTTAAATAGGGTACCATCTAAATCCGTTGAGACGACATCTTATGAACTGTGGTTTGGCAAGAAACCAAAGTTGTCGTTTCTTAAAGTTTGGGGTTGCGATGCTTATGTGAAAAAGTTTCATCCTGATAAGCTCAAACCCAAATCGGAGAAATGTGTCTTCATAGGATACCCAAAGGAGACAGTTGGGTACACCTTCTATCACAGATCCGAAGCCAAGACATTCGTTGCTAAAAATGGATCCTTTCTAGAGAAGGAGTTTCTCTCGAAAGAAGTGAGTGGGAGGAAAGTAGAACTTGATGAGGTAACTGTACCTGCTCCCTTATTGGAAAGTAATTCATCACAGAAATCTATTCCTGTGACTCCTACACCAATTAGTGAGGAAGTTAATGATGATGATCATGTAACTTCAGATCAAGTTACTACCAAACCTCATAGGTAAACCAGAGTAAGATCCGCACCAGAGTGGTACGGTAATCCTGTTCTGGAGGTTATGTTACTAGACCATGACGAACCTACGAACTATGAGGAAGCGATGATGAGCCCAGATTCCGGGAAATGGCTTGAGGCCATAAAATCTGAGATGAGATCCATGTATGAAGAACAAAGTATGGACTTTGGTTGACTTGCCCGATGATCGGCGAGCCATTGAGATTAAATGGATCTTCAAGAGGAAGACAGACGCAGATAGTAGTGTTACTATCTACAAAGCTAGAATTGTCGCAAAAGGTTTTCGACAAGTTCAAGATGTTGACTACGATGAGAGAGTTTCTCACTCGTATCTATGCTTAAAGTCTGTCTGAATCATGTTAGCAATTGCTGCATTTTATGAAATATGGCAAATGGATAAACAAAACTACATTCCTTAATGGATTTATTAAACAAGAGTTGTATATGATGCAACCAGGAGGTTTTGTCAATCCTAAAAGTGCTAACAAAATATGCAAGCTCCAGCGATCCATCTATGGACTGGTGCAAGCATCGCGGAGTTGGAATATACGCATTGATAAGTTGATCAAAGGATATAGTTTTATACAGACTTGCGGTGAAGCCTGTATTTACAAGAAAGTGAGTGGGAGCACTACAACATTTCTGATAAGTATATGTGAATGACATATTGTTGATCGGAAATAATGTAGAATTATTATGCAAAGCATAAAGGAGGGTTTGAAAGGAGTTTTTCAAAGAAAGACCTCGGTGAAGCTGCTTACATATTGAGCATCAAGATCTATAGAGATAGATGAAGACGCTTGATAAGTTTTTCAATGAGTACATACCTTAACAAGATTTTGAAGTAGTTCAAAATAGAACAGTCAAAGAAAGAGTTCTTGCCTGTGTTACAAGGTATGAAATTGAGTAAGACTCAAAGCCCGACCACGGCAGAAGATAGAAAGAGAATGAAAGTCATTCCCTATGCCTCGGCCATAGGTTCTATAAAGTATGCCATGCTGTGTACCAGATCTATTGTATACCCTACACTGATTTTGGCAAGGGAGTACAATAGTGATCTAGGAGTAGATCACTGGACAACGGTCAAAATTATCCTTAGTGGAATAAGGATATGTTTCTCGATTATGGAAGTGACAAAAGGTTCGTCGTAAAGGGTTACGTCGTTGCAAGTTTTGACACTAAATCTAGATGACTCTAAGTCTCGGTCTAGATACATATTGAAAGTGGGAGCAATTAGCTAGAGTAGCTCCGTGCAGAGCATTGTAGACATAGATATTTGCAAAATACTTACGGATCTGAATGTGACACACCCGTTGACTAAAATTATCTCACAATCAAAACATGATCACACCTTAGTACTCTATGGGTGTTAATAACATAGCGATGTGAACTAGATTATTGACTCTAGTAAACCCTTTGAGTGTTTTTCACATAGAGATGTGAACTATGGGTGTTAATCACATGGTGATGTGAATTATTGATGTTAAATCACATGGCGATGTGAACTAGATTATTGACTCTAGTGCAAGTGGGAGACTGAAGGAAATATGCCCTAGAGGCAATAATAAAGTATTATATATTTCCTTATATCATGATAAATGTTTGTTATTCATGCTAGAATTGTATTAACCGAAAACATAATACATGTGTGAATACATAGACAAACAGAGTGTCACTAGTATGCCTCTACTTGACTAGCTCGTTAATCAAAGATGGTTATGTTTCCTAGCCATAGACATGAGTTGTCATTTGATTAACGGGATCACCTCATTTGGAGAATGACGTGATTGACTTGACCCATTCCGTTAGCTTAGCACCCGATCGTTTAGTATGTTGCTATTGCTTTCTTCATGACTTATACATGTTCCTCTGACTATGAGATTATGCAACTCGCGTTTACCGGAGGAACACTTTGTGTGCTACCAAATGTCACAACGTAAACGGGTGATTATAAAGGTGCTTTACAGGTGTCTCCAAAGGTACTTGTTGGGTTGGCGTATTTCGAGATTAGGATTTGTCACTCCGATTGTCGGAGAGGTATCTCTGGGCCCAATCGGTAATGCACATCACTATAAGCCTTCCAAGCATTGTGACTAATGAGTTAGTTACGGGATGATGTATTACGGAACGAGTAAAGAGACTTGCCGGTAACGAGATTGAACTAGGTATCGAGATACCGACGATCGAATCTCGGGCAAGTAACATACCGATTACAAAGGGAACAACGTATGTTATTATGCGGTCTGACCAATAAAGATCTTCGTAGAATATGTGGGAGCCAATATGGGCATCCAGGTCCCGCTATTGGTTATTGACCGGAGAGGTGTCTCGGTCATGTCTACATAGTTCTCGAACCCGTAGGGTCCGCACGCTTAACATTACGATGACAGTTTTATTGAGTTTTGATGTACCGAAGGAGTTCGGAGTCCCGGATGAGATCGGGGACATGACGAGGAGTCTCGAAATGGCCGAGACGTAAAGATCGATATATTGGACGACTATATTCGGACTTCGGAAAGGTTCCGAGTGATTCGGGTATTTTTCGGAGTACCGGAGAGTAACGGGAATTCGTATTGGGCCTTAATGGGCCATACGGGAAAGGAGAGAAAGACCCCAAAGGGTGGCTGCACCCCTCCCCATGGGCTAGTCCGAATTGGACTAGGGAGGGGGGCGCACCCTTCCTTCTTTCTCCTTCCCCCTTCCCTTCTCCTACTCCCACAAGGAAAGGAGGAGTCCTACTCCCGGTGGGAGTAGGACTCCCCCCTTTGGCGCGCCTCTCCCCTTGGCCGGCTGCCTCCCCCTTGCTCCTTTATATACGGGGGCAGGGGGGCATCCCAGAGACACAACAATTGATCTATTGATCTCTTAGCCGTGTGCGGTGCCCCCCTCCACCAAATTACACCTCGATAATATCGTTGCGGAGCTTAGGCGAAGCCCTGCGTCGGTAGAACATCATCATCGTCACCACGCCGTCATGCCGACGAACTCTCCCTCAACACTCGGCAGGATCGGAGTTCGAGGGACGTCATCGAGCTGAACGTGTGTAGAACTCGGAGGTGCCGTACGTTCGGTACTTGATCGGTCGGATCGTGAAGACGTACGACTACATCAACCGCGTTGTGATAACGCTTCCGCTGTCGGTCTACGAGGGTACGTGGACAACACTCTCCCCTCTCGTTGCTATGCATCACCATGATCTTGCGTGTGCGTAGTAATTTTTTTGAAATTACTACGTTCTCCAACAGGTAGACCATGCCACAATGTCTCTACCGCATCATAGCCCACCCCCAAGGTCAGCGCTACGCATGGCCTCCAACACATGTCCTATAAACACCAGAAACTAGTTGCAACTCCTGGACAGGGATCAAGGCGATTAGTAAGCCGAGCGGGGTCATATTTCAGGGCCTAATGTGTGGTAGAAACTATCTTGGATCAAAAACACAGAACTCAGTTCCCGAGGATGGACCCAATGAGACAACCCACCATGTACTCCTACATGGCCTCTCATTGCTACCTTTACTAAATCGTGTTCACACACTTACACAACAAAAAAAAGACACATCCATGACATTTTGGCTGAACGAATTTTTTCTGTCATACTTATGACACTTCTATGACAATAATTGTGACAAAACCCGATATCATCATAGATGTGGTGGGGTCCTACTTCTATGACAAAAAATCATGACAGAAAATAGGTTTTTCGTCCTGGGCGGGCCGGAGACGGAGCTGCATGACATTCTTTGGGCCATCCATGACGGAAAAAACCATGGTAGAAGCGAGGGCGAGGAAAATATCGGAGAGTTCCCGGTTACGGTTGCTGGTCGGGGGCCGAGCGATGCGCGTTTCTCTCGTACGTACGCGCGTGTGTGCGAGGCATTGGGCTCTAACTGAACCCGAGCGATTGCACCGCAAGCTACGCATTACTGAACCCGAGCGATCGATCGATCCCATGCTGTTAACTGAACCCTAGTGATTCCTTCGCTACTGCTGCTAACTGAAGCCAATCGAACACTACTGCCTCCTTCCCTGGGTGAACAGTGAGCGTTGTTGAGGGGTTTTGGATGACCAGTTCCCGGTGGGGGGGTTGGATGAATAGGACCCTGTGGTAGTAGAGGCCGTTGCCGCTGGATGAACAGTACCCCGATCGATCGAGCCGGTGGATGAACAGGACCCTGTGGAGAGCTGGATGAACAAGACCCTGTGGAGGGCTAGTTGAACAATAGCCGGTGGAAGGCTGGATGAACAGTAGCCCATGGAGGGGCGGTTGAACAGGACCCCATGGAGAGGGCTGGTTGAACAGTAGCCAGTGGAAGTTGGATGAACAGGAGCCCATGGATGAACAGTCGCAGGTGGAGGCTGGAGGAGGTTGACGGTGGATGAACAGTAGCCCGTGGAGGATGGAGGAGGTCGACGGTGGAGATGAACAGTATCCTGTGGAGTCCCATTTTGCGGTACGCCACACCCCTCCCGATGAATAGGACCCCCGTTTCGACCATAGCACTCCAACACAAGTCTGTTTACTCCGTTTTGCGGTACGCCACGCCCCTCCCAGTCAACAGGACCCCGTTTCGACCATAGGAGGTCCAACAGGAGTCTGTTTCCTCTGTTTTGCGGTACGCCAGACCCCTCCCGATGAACAGGATCCCGTTTCGACCGTGGCCGGTCGAACACAAGGTTGTTTCGTCCGTTCTGCGGTACGCCAGGCCTTGTTTCCATCGGCTGTTCCGTCCAAGCCAGTTGGCTCCCGATGAACACGATGACACATTCTGTTCCGAGCCAGTCGGTTGGCTCCCCATGAACACGACGACGACGCAGTTTCTCCGTTCCGACCCAGCCATGTACACAAGCCCTGGCCGTACGTATGCGCGACTTGGCGTTCGAGACCCCACCCGTATGTACGTATATGGCCGTATTTACTTTCTTGCACCCTGGCCGCTGTACGTACGTGTACATGCTACGTGCGCACCTCTGCTACGACATGTGCCCTTCCTTGCACGGCCACGGTTCATCGCTGCAGCCTGCATACAGACTGATTGGCCAGTATGTACGTACACGTTCGCGACTAGAATGACAACGCTACATACGCTTTGAGCAGGTGGGTCCCGACTGTTAGGCACTTCCGTGCGTGCGAAGATGTAGCTGGTGGGTCCCAGTAGTCAGGGGGTGAATCAATTTTTTTGCCCGTAATATGGACGAACTTCCTTCCGCGCGAAGATGTAGCTGGTGGGTCCCAGTAGTCAGGGGGGAAACATTTTTTCGCAAAATACGGTGGCCCGTCCGGTGGGTACCTGATGTCAGGTGGAGGAATCATTATTTTCCACGTAATAAGGAGGCACTTCCTTGCTGCGGCCGTGGACCCAGCTGTCAGCCTCTCCACGTACAGTACTCTTCCGATGGAAGTCGTTCCTTGACCATGTTGACCACGCCGTGCCGAGAGCACCAGGGCGGTGGACGACGGCGAGGCCTAGGAAGGGGACGACGCGGAGCCGGGGAAGACGCGGCAGTGGATGCCCACGCGGAGAGGAGTACGAGGGTTCACGGGTTCGGCTGCGGTGTGAGGCTGCCGTCGCCGCAGGGCCTGGCCAGCAATGGGAGTAGTAGGGGCGGTGAGGCTTCCGCGGAAGTACAGCCGACCACGGTAGGCAGGAGCAGGCCGTCTCGCCGGCGCTGGTTTGGGCGGCTGGTGCAAGAAGAGCAACGATGGAAGAAGTAGCAGGACCGTTCGATTCAAATCCAATGGTCACTGCTGCTAGAATTGTTGGTTGACTAAGTTGATAAGCCCTGCATACGCGTCAACTTAGTAGGCCCACAGGTCAGCCTCCCAACCGGTGCACCCCAGATGTCCGTGGGAGGAATAATTTTTTCACGTAATATGGAGGCAGTTGATTGCATGCGGCCAGGCCAGTGGAGGGAGTAGGGTGGGCCAGTGAAGCCTGCGTGGCATCACAGTGGGCCACAAGAGGTGGGAGCAGGCTGTCCCGCCGGCGCTAATTTAGGCGGCTGGAGCAGGAAGATCAGAGATTGAAGAAACAGTCACTGCTGGTAGAATCGTGTGTTAACTGACAAAGCCTTGCGTAAACAAGTCAGCCTCAAAATCTGTGGTGTGTACAGCCCATTTGCTATTATTTTTATAATTTTTACTCATTTCTAATTCATATGGAATTTATTGCAACCCATTTTCCATTTTTAGAATTGCTGCCCATTTTCTGGTCAGTACCAGGGTTTAAAAATTGAACTAAATATGTGCGAAATTTTGAAAATTCACAATTTTTTGCTGGGGAACAAAATATTCTTAATCTAAAAATTAGTAGCCATACTAAAACAAATTTAAAAATAAATAAGTACTATGTCATGTTAAATCCAATGAAATATAAAATATCAGTGAAGAACAAAAACAAAAAAAGTAACTAATTGCCCATTTGCTATATTTTTTTGGAATTTTCAACCCCTTTGATATTACTTTTAACAGACACTGAACATACTCTTTGGCCAGGCCGGAATGCTTCCCTTCTCGTCTTGAAAGATTTGCAGCCCAGTAAGTCAGAGAAAAGAAATAGCCCTAGCTTGGGTATTCTTCAAAAAGAAATACTGGGCTACCTATTTTCCCAAAGAAAAAACTAGTGGGCTGGTCATGTTGTTAGAGGGGCCGCAGAGACCGCACAACCCATTTTATAGCCTGCTCCTCTGAATTACTACTCAAAAAAAGTTGTGCAGTTCTGTCGTTAATTGACTATACGCTGAACATGATGTGGGTCCCAGATATCAGCAGGGTGGATTAGAGTAAAAAAACGAGGGGTGCATCTGAGTAGTAAAAGAGGTGCTTGCTTGTGTTCGGGAGTGGACCTGGTGGGTCCGCACTATCATACTCACAACTACAGTCCTCTCTCGATGCACTATGTTGACAGGGCCGGACGACGGTGCCGCGGCGAGTGCACCAAGGCGGAGGATAAAGTGTTGTCGCCAATGTGCTGGGCTGGGTTGGACATTCTTATTGAATAATAAAAATGGACCAGAACTATTTATGACGTTGACTACGATTTGCGTGGGTTCGCTGGTTGCAGGAAGAAAATGGTGGGAGAAAGAAGACTGGTCGCTATCTTTGCCTAAGAATAATATCGACTGAATGTAACGACACTATCATAGGAAATAATATCCTCAGGTTAAATCGTGAATTTAAAGAATTGGTGCATGAGCATTTAGCTTTATTTATTGACTTATTTGTGTTTAGGGGACCATGAGCATGTACTTGGGCCGGATTCATGTGAGAGCCTCCCTTCCAGATAATTATGGGCTCCTCTATTGGGCCTTCATCAGTGGGCTGCATGTTATCAACAAGTGGAAAATGGGTTCCGTACCAAAAATAGTATGCGCTACGTACGGTACGGGGCACTAAAGGATCGGACCGTGCAACGACTTCCAAAACATTGTGTTTGTCATTCTAACAACACATTTATTCAACCAACAGATGAAATATACTATTGATTGTACATTGAAAACATCAGCAGCAGCAACCAGGGCTGGGGGTGCAACAGAAGCAGTAAGCAGGCCAGAAGAGTAAAGACATAGCTCTCTCTTCCAAACCAAACATCAGCCATCATTACAAAAGGAGTACCAAAAAAGAACAAGTGTATGCATCAAATTAAATAAAGATCCTACTACACCAAGTGTACACATCTAACTAACTGACTCAGTTAGACGTTACCATATATTAAGCTGTGGAGATTGGCTGATTGCTTGAACCAGATGGGTGCCTGACGGGGGAAACTCCAGCCAGCTGGTCGAAGTCTGATACTTGCGACCCTCTCTCCTACTTTGGGCTGCAGAGCGTGGCGGCACATATCAGGGTATGGTGCATGCAGAGACACATGGTACGCTGTGTACACACAGTTTTGCTTGATGAACGAAACCGCGCTGCCATCATGATCCTTGCCGTCGGTTATCTCCTGGTTAATCGGGTAATTCAGTCTGAGAAAAAAAGAGCGTGTACCAAGGCTGCTTAACAGCCTCCAGTCAAAAATTCCCGATGGCCCAGAGAAGCTGGGATCCTTCTCAAAGACCTTGAAGTGACTGTGATTGTATTCCGCGAAACAACATGTCCGGTACGTGCGAACGATCATCAATCGTTCGCCGTCGTCTGATCGAGCCAGGAACCACCTGCAACTACCATGCCGCTTTTCTTTGAAAGGTTCTAGGATTAGGAATTGTAGGGACACCAGGCAGCCTACAACATCATATCAAGTTGGAGTCAAATAAAAAAGGGCTATTAATGTAGTCAATCTTAAGAACAGCATGTTATGAGCATGAATATTTTTTCAGTAAATGTTGACAGTAATATATGCAAGCCATCATGATATCATAGGAAATTAACATACTGATGTAACAGCCGTTTGTAGCGATGACTGGAGTACGCCAGCAATACGTCCAGCCGTAGAAGGAGACGACAGCGTAAATGAAGCCGTTGTGCTCAATGGCATCAGAGAACCATGGAGGATGCATGATCCTGCGATGGACGTGCAGATTTATCCACTTACCGCAGTGACCTATCAGATAGGCGAGACCGCGTGTAGCACCCCGGCTCAGAGAAACCGGAACGCCCCGTATTCCATCCCAGAGATCTAGGAGAAGTCTTCTGGAATACGGCAATGCTTAGCATAGAACAAACCAACTTTCTATTATTACATGGATATGAATACAAGGTCTCCGATATTACAATGAATAACATCGGCACAGTGACACTACGCCATCCTCAGTTGCTCTATGCAAGCAGCAGAACAACTCAACGCAGCGGAAAAACTACTGGCAGCAGAACAACGACGACGGTGGTGAACTCCACTCTGCAGGGACTCTGGCTGGAACGCTTATCATATCGTGAACACAGGAACAACACTAAACAAGCAAGCAATCTAGACACGACCTGCAAACTGGCATGACACGCCAGGTCAATACACTGAATGTACTTGCAAGCTCACAATAACCAGAAGCATTCAAGACAAACAACAGAA
The DNA here is from genome assembly GCF_002575655.3 of Aegilops tauschii subsp. strangulata. Lineage (NCBI taxonomy): Eukaryota > Viridiplantae > Streptophyta > Magnoliopsida > Poales > Poaceae > Aegilops > Aegilops tauschii. The sequence goes on along the minus strand of NC_053040.3, from coordinate 66,883,285 downwards.
TGGCAATTACAAGTTAAGCAGGAATTATCATGAGATCATCAGAATAACATGGCATGAACAACATGAACATGATACAGGTAGAACAACATCAGCATATAAATCTGACGATACTAGCATGCAAAATGATGACACTATATGCACTATTTATTCTGCTCGGGTTACTACGTAACCATCACATGCATCACTTACCAACCTCGGAAATCGCACGATTATCTCAGGATCAAATCAAGCTTGGCATAAACAATACCGTAGTCATCATTAAATGACCACAAGGAGCTTGATTTTTACCCACGATTCTCGCACAACATCACGGATATCCAACAACTCGGTATCCTCGATACCACGGTGACCATTCCGGCGATCACAACCATGACCAACACTTGGTCTCAAACGGTGATCTTTCCGGCGATCACAACCAACTTATCTCATCATCGAACCGGGGTTGTTATTGAGCACATTATTATTAATACTGTTGACTCATAGTGTGACCGACATGAACTGGGCCCTTATCCGCGGGCGCGGCTATCGATAGATTTAACATACACTCTGCAGAGGTTAGTACACTGTACCCACACTACGGAACCCATGGCCTCGCATTCCCATTCGGGTGGACCAACGGCGTTCCGACAAAACCGATCTACTGCCATGAGACTCTCCCGGCCACTCCGACTCACTCCCCACCGGGCTAGTCCTGGGTGGCCCCGTGTCTACCAAAGACACAACGACCACCGTCGTGGCCAAAACGTCCCTCACGTGGACCGAATCCATAACAACAACAACAGGCACACAAGGCTTATGTCCGCCTACCTGATCAGGGTAGGCCGCCCATAACCTTCCCTAGTTGGAGGCACCGGCGAGAGGCACGACAATAGACCCAGTTAGGACCTTCCCATAAAGGTAAGCGTGGTTGCACTGGTCAGTTTCGATATGGTGGCACCATGACTCAGCCAACAGTTGTTCAAGTTCAATTTAATCCGATTAAACTTGAATTCAATATGCTGAGCCATGATAAAATAACATGATGCATATACAAAGCATGAGCATGATATCACCATAAGCACGGGATGCAACATAACTATCCACCATCTCAACTATGAATAATCTCCAACTGAACATGGCATAATGACGAGCATAAATATTACAAGTGGAACACTACTCATAGCAAAACATGACCATTAGCATCCACCATAAATACCATGCAAGAACTCATCAATAACATTACTGAGTAACACTTAACCAACTAACCGCAATGGAACAACGCATATTAATAGTACTCGGTAACCGACGTTAGTCATGCACCGAAGAACATGACCAACCCAACATGTACTACTATCAAGCATGGCAATATGAAAGTAATATTAGCAACTAGCAGGGCATGATAACCAGGTGCATAACAACATAGCAAGCAAGTAAGCACTAACCAAGAAGCATTACCGAAACAACGATAACCATATTTTAAACAAGCAATCATTTAATAAATATTCAAGTTGAAAACCATGGCTACTGCATGACTATCATGCAAGTGGGTATTGTGGCTTGCCTGGGGGTGAAGAAGGCACCGGGAAGAAGTGCGGTGAAGCCGCGAAAAGATTTGCTGGAAACAGTTCTCTCTCGGAGGGGCTGTTTATGTGCAAGGGCAAAAAGGTCATTTTCACAGTGTCAAACCATAGTGAAAGTTAAACCAACTGAACAGGCTCGATGAAACGAAGAAGTGAGCTTTGGATTCACCTCAATCTGAGTCTCGAGCAAAAAGATATAAGCCTTTGAAATCTAGGGACCAATCTGTAAAATAAACTCTACAAGCAGGCCCCTGAGCTGAAAAAGAGAAAGCGCATTTAGAGGAATATGCCTTCAGAGCAGAGAAAACGCATTTGCAGCCGAAGAAGGAAGGAAATACGCTTACATCACCCAAAAACATACTTTCTGAAGTACGCTTCCACTTAACCACGTGGACAGTGGCGGGACCGGGCGTGGGTCACTAACGTGCAGGTCCCGCGGGGTGGGACCCTGTTGGAAATATGCCCTAGAGGCAATTATAAATGGTTATTATTATATTTCTTTGTTCATGGTAATTGTCTATTGTTCATGCTATAATTGTATTGTCCGGAAATCGTAATACATGTGTGAATACATAGACCACAACGTGTCCCTAGTAAGCCTCTAGTTGACTAGCACGTTAATCAACAGATAGTCATGGTTTCCTGACTATGGACATTGGATGTCATTGATAACGGGATCACATCATTAGGAGAATGATGTGATGGACAAGACCCAATCCTAAGCATAGCATAAAAGATCGTGTAGTTTCGTTTGCTAGAGCTTTTCCAATGTCAAGTATCTTTTCCTTAGACCATGAGATCGTGCAACTCCCGGATACCGTAGGAGTGCTTTGGGTGTGCCAAACGTCACAACATAACTGGGTGACTATAAAGGTGCACTACGGGTATCTCCGAAAGTGTCTGTTGGGTTGGCACGGATCGAGACTGGGATTTGTCACTCCGTGTGACGGAGAGGTATCTCTGGGCCCACTCGGTAATGCATCATCATAATGAGCTCAATGTGACTAAGGCGTTAGTCACGGGATCATGCATTGCGGTACGAGTAAAGAGACTTGCCGGTAATGAGATTAAACAAGGTATTGGGATACCGACGATCGAATCTCGGGCAAGTAACATACCGATTGACAAAGGGAATTGCATACGGGATTGATTGAATCCTCGACATCGTGGTTCATCCGATGAGATCATCGTGGAACATGTGGGAGCCAACATGGGTATCCAGATCCAGCTGTTGGTTATTGACCGGAGAGGCGTCTCGGTCATGTCTGCATGTCTCCCGAACCCGTAGGGTCTACACACTTAAGGTTCGGTGATGCTAGGGTTGTAGAGATATGTGTATGCGGAAACCCGAAAGTTGTTCGGAGTCCCGGATGAGATCCCGGACGTCACGAGGAGTTTCGGAATGGTCCGGAGGTGAAGAATTATATATAGGAAGTCAAGTTTCGGCCACCGGGAAAGTTTCGGGGGTTATCGGTATTGTACCGGGACCACCGGAAGGGTCCCGGGGGTCCACCGGGTGGGGCCACCTATCCCGGAGGGCCCCGTGGGCTGAAGTGGGAAGGGAACCAGCCCCTAGTGGGCTGGGCGGCCCCCCATGGGCCTCCCCCCTGCGCCTAGGGTTGGAAACCCTAGGGTGGGGGGCGCCCCACTTGCCTTGGGGGGCAAGGCACCCCCCTTGGCCGCCGCCCCCCTCTAGATGGGTTGTGGCCGGCGCCCCCCCCTCCCAGGGGGCCTATATAAAGGGGGGGGTGAGGGAGGGCAGCAACGTCGTAATCGCACTCTATTGGATATGGTGCGATCTATGATGTCTCTTACCGATTTACCGCTCTCATTTTGGGGCTATGCTTTAGGGACTGCCGCATTCACTTTAAATAGGGCTCCGTCGAAATCCGTTGAGACGACACCGTATGAATTATGGTTTGGGAAGAAACCTAAGCTGTCGTTTCTAAAAGTTTGGGGATGCGATGCTTATGTCAAGAAACTTCAACCTGAAAAGCTCGAACCCAAGTCGGAGAAATGCGTCTTCATAGGATACCCTAAGGAAACTATTGGGTATACCTTCTACCTGAGATCCGAAGGCAAGATCTTCGTTGCCAAGAACGGGTCCTTTCTGGAGAAGGAGTTTCTCTCGAAAGAATTGAGTGGGAGGAAAGTGGAACTTGATGAGGTGATAGTCACCCCTTCCGAACCGGAAAGTAGCGCAGCGCGGGAAAATGTTCCTGTGGTGCCTACACCGACTGGGGATGAAGTTAATGATGATGATCATGAAGCTTCGGATCAAGTTACTAGTGAACTTCGTAGGTCCACAAGGACACGTTCCGCACCAGAGTGGCACGGCAACCCTGTCCTGGAAATCATGTTGTTAGACAACGGTGAACCTTCGAACTATGAAGAAGCGATGGCGGGCCCGGATTCCGACAAATGGCTAGAAGCCATGAAATCCGAGATAGGATCCATGTATGAAAACGAAGTATGGACTTTGACTGACTTGCCCGTTGATCGGCGAGCCATAGAAAACAAATGGATCTTTAAGAAGAAGACGGACGCGGATGGTAATGTGACCATCTACAAAGCTCGACTTGTCGCTGAGGGTTATCGACAAGTTCAAGGGGTTGACTACGATGAGACTTTCTCACCCGTAGCGAAGCTGAAGTCCGTCCGAATCATGTTAGCAATTGCCGCATACTATGATTAACAGATATGGCAGATGGACGTCAAAAAGGCATTCCTCAACGGCTTCCTTATGGAAGAGTTGTATATGATGCAGTCGGAAGGTTTTGTCGATCCTAAGAATGCTAACAAAGTATGCAAGCTCCAGCGCTCAATGTATGGGCTGGTGCAAGCATCTCGGAGTTGGAACATTCGCTTTGATGAGATGATCAAAGCGTTTGGGTTTACACAGACTTATGGAGAAGCATGTGTTTACAAGAAAGTGAGTGGGAGCTCTGTAGCATTTCTCTTATTATATGTGGATGACATACTATTGATGGGAAATGATATAGAATTCTTGGAAAGTATAAAGGCCTATTTGAATAAGTGTTTTTCAATGAAGGACCTTGGAGAAGCTGCTTATATATTAGGCATCAAGATCTATAGAGATAGATCAAGACGCCTCATTGGTCTTTCACAGAGTACATACCTTGACAAGATATTGAAGAAGTTCAATATGGATCAGTCCAAGAAGGGGTTCTTGCCTGTATTGCAAGGTGTGCAATTGAGCACGGCTCAATGCCCGACCACGGCCGAAGATATAGAGAAGATGAGTGTCATCCCCTATGCCTCGGCCATAGGGTCTATTATGTATGCCATGTTGTGTACCAGACCTGATGTAAACCTTGCCGTAAGTTTGGTAGGAAGGTACCAAACTAATCCCGGCATGGAACACTGGACAGCGGTCAAGAATATCCTAAAGTACCTGAAAAGGACTAAGGATATGTTTCTCGTTTATGGAGGTGACGAAGAGCTCGTCGTAAAGGGTTACGTCGACGCTATCTTCGACACAGATCTGGATGACTCGAAGTCACAAACCGGATACGTGTTTATTTTGAATGGAGGAGCAGTAAGCTGGTGCAGTTGCAAGCAAAGCGTCGTGGCGGGATCGACATGTGAAGCGGAGTACATGGCAGCCTCGGAGGCAGCACAGGAAGCAGTCTGGATGAAGGAGTTCTTTACCGACCTAGGGGTGATTCCCAATGCGTCGGGCCCGATGACTCTCTTCTGTGACAACACTGGAGCTATTGCCCTTGCGAAGGAGCCCAGGTTTCACAGGAAGACCAGGCATATCAAGCGTCGCTTCAACTCCATTCGTGAAAGTGTTCAAAATGGAGACATAGATATTTGTAAAGTACATACGGACCTGAATGTAGCAGATCCGTTGACTAAACCTCTCCCTAGAGCAAAACATGATCAACACCAGGACGCAATGGGTGTTCGATTCATCACAATGTAACTAGATTATTGACTCTAGTGCAAGTGGGAGACTGTTGGAAATATGCCCTAGAGGCAATAATAAATGGTTATTATTATATTTCTTTGTTCATGTTAATTGTCTATTGTTCATGCTATAATTGTATTGTCCGAAAATCGTAATACATGTGTGAATACATAGACCACAACGTGTCCCTAGTAAGCCTCTAGTTGACTAGCTCGTTAATCAACAGATAGTCATGGTTTCCTGACTATGGACATTGGATGTCATTGATAATGGGATCACATCATTAGGAGAATGATGTGATGGACAAGACCCAATCCTAAGCATAGCATAAAAGATCGTGTAGTTTCGTTTGCTAGAGCTTTTCCAATGTCAAGTATCTTTTCCTTAGACCATGAGATCGTGCAACTCCCGGATACCGTAGGAGTGCTTTGGGTGTGCCAAACGTCACAACGTAACTGGGTGACTATAAAGGTGCACTACGGGTATCTCCGAAAGTGTCTGTTGGGTTGGCACGGATCGAGACTGGGATTTGTCACTCCGTGTGACGGAGAGGTATCTCTGGGCCCACTCGGTAATGCATCATCATAATGAGCTCAATGTGACTAAGGCGTTAATCACGGGATCATCGTGGAACATGTGGGAGCCAACATGGGTATCCAGATCCCGCTGTTGGTTATTGACCGGAGGGGCGTCTCGGTCATGTCCGCATGTCTCCCGAACCCGTAGGGTCTACACACTTAAGGTTCGGTGACGCTAGGGTTGTAGAGATATGTGTATGCGGAAACCCGAAAGTTGTTCGGAGTCCCGGACGAGATCCCGGACGTCACGAGGAGTTCCGGAATGGTTCGGAGGTGAAGAATTATATATAGGAAGTCAAGTTTCGGCCACCGGGAAAGTTTCGGGGGTTATCGGTATTGTACCGGGACCATCGGAAGGGTCCCGGGGGTCCACCGGGTGGGGCCACCTATCCCGGAGGGCCCCGTGGGCTGAAGTGGGAAGGGAACCAGCCCCTAGTGGGCTGGGCGCCCCCCATGGGCCTCCCCCCTGCGCCTAGGGTTGGAAACCCTAGGGTGGGGGGCGCCCCACTTGCCTTGGGGGGCAAGGCACCCCCCTTGGCCGCCGCCCCCCCTTCTAGATGGGTTGTGGCCGGCGCCCCCCTCCCAGGGGGCCTATATAAAGAGGGGGAGGGAGGGCAGCAACATCACAGCCTTGGGCGCCTCCCTCCTCCCCTGCTACACCTCTCCCTCTTGCAGAAGCTCGGCGAAGCCCTGCCGAGACCCGCTACATCCACCACCACGCCGTCGTGCTGCTGGATCTCCATCAACCTCTCTTTCCCCTTGCTGGATCAAGAAGGAGGAGACGTCACTGCACCGTACGTGTGTTGAACGCGGAGCTGCCGTCCGTTCGGCACTCGGTCATCGGTGATTTGAATCACGGCGAGTACGACTCCGTCATCCACGTTCATTGGAACGCTTCCGCTCGCGATGTACAAGGGTATGTAGATGCACTTCTTTCCCCTCGTTGCTAGTATACTCCATAGATGGATCTTGGTGAGCGTAGGAAAATTTTAAAATTATGCTACGATTCCCAACAGACCCGTCACTTATCCACGCTGGCCGCCCGGTTCAACGCATGCAGGGGCGGGGCCGAGCCTGAGTGGCTGCCAGGTGGGGTCGGGGAAAGGAGGGGGACCGCCTGGCATGGCTCCTTCTTCCTCCTCGCGCGTGCCCGACGGAGCAGAGCAGGGGCGCGGCTCCGGCGACGAGCGCTAGCGCTTCCGGCCACCGTAGGCGGTGCTCTACCTAGCCACGTGCTCAGGGCGACGAGGCCGACCCGTTCCAGGACAGAACGGACCTCGAGGAGGGCGGTGTTGAGAGCACCAAGCACTCCGGTGGAGGGGCTTCGGGAGGAGATGGGACTCGAGGCCATAGTTGCTCCGGCGAGGGGGGAAAGGACCTGGGGATGGTCGTCGGAGTGGGGGGCGGTCTACTGGTGGTGGTAGGAGCGAGGGAGGGGCTCGGGTACGCTCCAATTTAGGAGGGCCGAGGCGGTGGCCATGGCGACAGAGGGAGGGCAGGAGAGCTTCTCGAGCTCGGGGAAGAGGTCGGGGAGGCTTGCTGGAGTGGGGTTAGGCTGGTGTTCTGCTCGAAGAGCTCGGGGAGGGATATTTATAGGCGCGGGGCGAGGTGCCGAGCTGTCGTCGCCGCGGACGCGTGTGCGCGCGCATGGGCTCGGAGGCAGGCGACGAGGGAGGCACAGAGGAGAGCTCACGGGGAGGAGGAGGCCAAAGGAGAAGCAGAGGAAGAAGTCGAGCGCCATTAAAGCTCGGTCGGTGAGGAAATGGACGGAGGGGGAGAGGGGTCCAGGGGAGCGGCGACGACGCGGGCCAGCTACTGGACACACTCACGCGCGAGAAGGCGACGAGAGGAGGAGGTGGTCCAGCACAAACAGTCACTGGACGCGGCCACTGCACATAGAGCGCGTGCACATGCACGCCATTGTCACGGTCACCGTGTGCACTAGCATGTAGCGGGGGAGAGGGGCTGGAACTTGTTGTCTAGTGGTAAGTCCTTCCAGGGGAGGTTACAACTGAGGTGGTAGTTCGGTGAAAAGAGCTCCGGTTGAATGGTAATTAACCTCTGAAGTTTACTGCAGTAAACTTGGATGAGAACTGCTGATCAACGGGAAGGAGTTTGGAAGGAATGGAGTTGTCTGGTAAGTTTAGGGTAAGAAGGACTTTCACCCTGGTATCTTGGAGAGGATTAGGATCAACATTTAATGTAGTTGCTTAACAACCACATAAACTGGTCCAGAAACTAGATTAGGACGTTGCACTCACATGGAGTGTCAAATTGAGCTCAAATTGGGCAAGGCAGAGTCATTTGGTCCAATGAAGAAGCTCAAAAAGTCTCATACCAATTGGCTAAGCCAAACTGGTACTTGCTTCACAAACATCTCCTGTGGACAGAAACTTGCAAAAATTCTAGAGGAATAATGGCTTGATGAACCATGCCCAAAATGGGTGGAGGTAAGTTATATGGGTAATAGAAGGCCTAGAAAAATTTACAGCCATAATGGAGCAAGATAATATACTTGCTTCACAAACTGAAATTTTGGACAGAATCAAAGAATTGAAGATGAGCTCACTTGGAGGCATTACATGAGCTCTACTTTGGTGGAGGGCTATGATATGATGATATGAGGGATCATGCAAAATGGCAACTCATTTGGATATGCCTAGCTTGCACCTCCTTCACAAAGCTTTTTTCTGGATAGAAACTTTGGAAAATCATAATTAAATAATTACTAGGCAAATGAGGTTGCATTTTGGCATGTGGCAATGATATGGACAGGAAAAGGTGTCCAAGGAGTTTGAGGTCAATTGGGAAAAGGAAAATAGCACTTGCTTCACAATGTGCCATTTAGGGCAGATTAGGAAATGAATTATTTGAGCCTCATGATAAACATGACAAATGAAATATTTTGCCATATTTGAGAAAGATATGACCCAAACAATTTATGAGAATTATTTGGGAATTTTAGGAGTGATGGAAATAAAGGTTGCTTCACAACCTAGGGCAATTTGAGTTATTCCTTTAATAGAAAAAGGAATATTCCCAATGAAAAGAATATTGGGATTTGGGCTAAAATGACAGGGCTAGGGAAGGGTTTTGGGAATGACAAGCCATTCTGGAAACAAAGAAGAGGGCATCTTCTTCAGTTTCCAGACCACAAAGCCATGGAAGAAGAAAACTCAAGCAAAAACCTCAGAAAAACAAAAGAAAAAGAAAGGGCCAAAAATCAGGCTGTCACACCGCGGTTGAAGAAAGCAATTAGCCTGGAGTCTTTATAATTCGCAGATCTTGTGGGCACTTGGCAAATTACAACCTTGAGCAAATCTAACTTGCTATCATGTTGCCTACTGTAAGATTTCGAGTATTCTGGGCCGCGGTGCCAAAGCAGTGTAGTGTTAATCGAAGGAAGGGGGGTCAATCGGTGGGTGTACACCTCCACGAGCATCCAGCTGCCGCGACCATCGACGAGCACCATCCAAGACGTGTTCATGCCGACCCAGTACATACCGTTAATGTAGTTGAGGGTTAAGGGGATCAGATCGCAGTTTAAGGGGGTTGATGCTTGCCACCCTACGATCGTTATACTGGGTGACACGCCGTTTCTGAAGATCAGGCGGCATCAGCAAGCAAGGAGCTGGCTTAAAAAGCTCAGGCTTGAGGGCTTTGAGTAAACGGTACAGCCCCGACGAGCACGTGGCGAGCGGCATGGTACTGAGATTGTCCACATGCGAAACAATGAGCTTGATTACCTCTGTGGGGAGCAAATTCGAGCCACTCTTTCGGCGGATGTTGCTCGGTTCTGGCATTGTTAGTGCTTGGTTTTCGGACGAGGGGGGAGGCACCTTAGCGGGGATGGAAGATTGGACGAGATTATGTGCGGACAAAGATGGAGAAGCGAATATGTGTTGTGGGAAGTGGACAGGTGATGATGACTACAACACGCCGCTTGACTTACGAGACACATACCAACAGCGTAGGGTCATATAGATGCCGGACAACTTGCTTGAGTGATCACAGTACTGGTACTCCCTACAGTACCTACTAATATGCCCTAACTTGCTTGAGTAGAGTAGTAGTGGAGTAGGACTGGAGGAGTAGTATATTCTAATCTAAAAATAGTTACAAAGTTCAATGCCCGAGCGTGGAACGACTATGAACCGCCATTAGTGCTAACTCCAATCCCCCGCAAACGTTCGCTGGGAGACATGGCAGTTGCAAACGCCCGCCACGCAGTTACAGTACATGTGTAAGGGTGTCGGTTTTGTCAAATACTATGCCTTAAAAACAGGCCACCGTCGGATGGAAATCTGACGGTTACGTGGGATTCCCCAGGATTGAGCTCGTGGCGAACAATCGCCAGATATCATTACTAAAAAAAGGTTAAAACACCCGTGCTTATAACTTGCACCGGATGACCACTAACAATGATACTAACATAGTTGTAAAATGGTCAAAGACCGTGTCTACGTGGTGTTTGGAATTATATGCAAAAAAATTAGCAAGATGCCCGTGCATTGCACGGAACATCAAGATTCATTTTTTTACAAAACACCTGTTGTGATTGACCCATGCAGGAGTAATCCCATGCGTAAAAACTAATGATATCTTGAGAATTTTATCGGAAAATGGAATGTCGACCATTTCATCGAAAAAATGATATCTCGAGAAAGATGATAGAGGTGAGGAGGAGTGGGGCGTGGTGGTGACTGGTGGTCGGACTGGGCGAAGGCATGGGGATGGACGGCGCCGGCAGTGGCCACCATGCCAGATTGTTCCAGTTTCCTTTTTTAATTGCTCAGCAATGAAGTTGTGGGAGATAAGGATGAACGAAGCAAGGCCTTATCTATAAATGTGGAGAGTATCTTTTGTAAAATTGTCATAGTTTGCTTTCTATCTGTCAGATATAGATCGGACAGTCTATATTATAAGATGGCAGGCACACAATCATCACCAACTCAGTTTTTTCTCTACTCCTACTCCTATAAAAGACTCAGTTGGTGATGATGGTGTGTCTGCCATCCGCCATTTCCGACCATTAGATCTGCATCTAACAGCTGTGATGTAAGTTGTGGCCTTTTGCAACAATTCCCACTTCTCTGCTCCAGTTTACACAAAACCCCTGAGTATCTTGAAACCAACCACATTCCTCCCTTACTTCATCAGAACAACCCAAAGAATATATTTGGAGTGAAACATAAGATATTTTTAGTGATATGTATATCAAAAGTAAACTATTTCTTTCAAATTGGTGAATATGTATTATTCTACTTTGGATCCGTTGCAATGGACGGGCTCATTGTTGTAAAGGTTTATATCTTGCATTCTCCGTAACCAACACCTAGTGTACTGGTCCGGGCCGGATGCTCGCAGCACGATGACCTGAGTTCGAATTTTGTCCTAAACTTTAGCTTTTTATATTTTTTTAATATACACTTCTTTCGGTACTGTACTGGCAGTGGAACCCACAGAGTACTTAGAATACAAGATTAAGGATGGATTTGTTTCTTTTTAACTTTCTATACGAATATGTAGCCAGCCTGCAAGTCATGTACACTGTACTGACAGTGGAACCCACAGAGTACTTAGAATACAAGATTAAGGATGCAATTAACTTTTTATAGAGGGAGAATCATACATGCAATTAACTCAAATGGATTGGACGTGACTCTATAATTCTCCAACGGCAACCGGCAAATTTCCTCGACCGGAGTAGGTTTCTCGGTTTGCATGGGGGTTTAACGGAGGGGTTTGATGGAGGCGAGGAGGCGTGTTCAGCCGGGCGTGCAGCGGACGGCGCAGTACTATTCGAATTGACAGCTACAACTAGTATATTATAAAAAAACAAAGAAGAGTAGTAGAGATAGAGATAAGAATAGAGACTAGGGAGGAGCACCATCTACTTCTTGGTGGGCTACTCCTGCGCTCCATTCGACGGCCGCAACGTCCCCTACAGCCACTCCCTCCCGCGCTCCATTCGGCGGGCGCTGTTGAAATTTGGGGAGAGCACTCTCGCGACTGCTAGCAGCGACGACTTCACCGACGATGAGTTCTTCCCCGACCTCGGCAACCTCTTCCTCAACGACATGGGCGACAACCTCAACACCAATGGTGCTGCTCCCGTTGCACCGTATGTGTTTCTATCCTTCCTGTTCGAAATCGTGGTAGAAGTCATGTTTCTAGTCCGTGTCCTAGATTCGATCTGTTCATCTACGATGCTAGTCCACATGATTAGTTTCACCTCTGTTATAGCCATCATGATTTATTTTGTGCTTATTCGGACTAAATCTCGTAGTAACTTGCTCATATATTCAACTGGCGAAATGTCTCCTACAGCCACTCCCATTTCATGGACGGCCTGGTCGATGCCTCCAACGAGCCCTTCGTCTACTGCTATGAGTGCCTGATGCCGTTTTGGGGCTCGCCGGCGAACATCGTGCATCACCTCACGCAGAAGTGCGGCGATCACTACTGGCCCTTGGCAGAGAACATCAAGTACGAGACGTGCTACCCGTTCACCGTGCCGGAGTCGCTGGAGGATCACTGCCGCCTGCTAGTCTCGGAGGAGGACGGCGGCGTCTTCCTCTTGATCGTGGGCACCGGCGAGGCCCGCGCACGCCGCCGTCCCGTCTCTGTAGTGTGCGTCAGGGGTGACGCCGCTGACGCTGACACTGACACGAGGCCGATGTACGGGTGCGTGCTCACTATTACTACCCCTCGGAGATACGTGGGCGGCGACACTGGCTACGTCAAGATGACTTGGACTCTGCCGACCTGGGACCTTCCCGTCGATGTGGACATGGAAGACACATTGTATGATTTGACCCCCCACAATGTGCACAGGGACTCCAAGGAGGTTCACCTGGACATCTGCATTACCAAGTTGAAAGTTGATCATTAGTCTTCGCTCAATGTAATCCGCTGTCTAATCACCTGGACCATGCATGATCTTGCTCTATTGGAGTATCGTGCATGAATAAAAGTGTATCCATTTATTGCTTAGTCTAGAATCTACCATGTATAAATTTTTACTACAGTACGGGTGAAATACATATGATGAACCATTTCTTACATCTCGGCGATCAATGCATTTCCGATTAATGCATTTCACGCCGGTGAAAGACTTATGGTGAAAGACTTACTCCCCGATCAATGCCTTTCGCTCTTCCGTGCAACGCACGGGCACCTTACTATAGATTAGTACGACCAAAAATTGAACTAACATTATATTTAAGTATGATAAATGCTGATGCATGTCACCAAAAATTATATCATTGAAAACTATGTTCAAATACGAATCCAACGATATTGTTTTTGTTGACATGCACTAACATTTTGTCAGTTAAATCTTCAGTCAAATTCAATGGGGGTTAAACCACGACCGATGTAGTACTAGTGTAGAGGGCGGCGCTGCACGGGAGTCTCACCCTGCTCGTGGCGCGGCAGTAAAGCCGTCATATCACAAAACCCAACCACTCCCAGTAATAAGTGGCCTGGTAAAATAAAGGGACAAGCAACCATCACATCCCTCCGTCTTTTTTGCATTTCATCTCTCTGCATTTACTTTCTCCGGTTCATCTCACACACTCGATCCCTAGCTACTACTCCTAGTATCCCTAGCTACTACTGCTGTGGCCAGTTCTTTTGGCAGCTTAGAGCATGGTTCATAGGAGAGGCAGCAGCCGGCTCTATAGTCAAGCCCATGTCATATGTCTTCATACAGCCAATACCATATAATAGGACAGCTATAGGTTGGCTGTTGGGTTGGATTTAAGTATTAATCTTTGCATGCTGGGATTGGGAGGAATGGCAAAGCGCTGGTTTACAGGCAGCAGCCCGGGCTGCAAGCTAGCTATTGCGCCTCGTAATGTGCGTATAGGCGAGCGACTAGTGAAGAGCCGGCTCTGCTCTCTATCCTCACTTCTCTCTCTTCCATGTAGGATTTTTAAGACATGGCAAGTCTTGTAGCCTGCTGAGTAGGACTTATTATACTTGCTCTTAAAAAATAAGCCATCTCTTCCCCAGCTTTTCCCATAAGACTAGTCATAGTGGAGAGTAACATTAAGGCGCCTCACTCGTTTATTTGGGCTTCTAAACTACTACTAGTACCTCCGTCCCGGTTTATTCATCACCATTGTAATTTTTGCTAAATTTTGACCAAAGATTTAACTGATAAAATGTTAGTGCATGTGACATGCACTAACATTTCATTAGTTAAATTTATGATCAAAATTTGACACAAATTACAATGGGGACCAATAAACCAGGACAGAGGTAGTAGTTAAGTGATTACTAATCTAGAAGCCTAAAATAACCGGCCCCTGGTACTCCTACTAGTAGTAGTACTCAAGTTGGAATTCCAATTGCACGGCACAACTTGTTAGGCAAAAAATTCGATACAGGGTGTAGGAAGTGGTTTGGGAATTTGCATGCCTTTCCGACCAGTGAGATACTCCATACAAAGTACGACAGAGAAATAACCACAGAGAAGGAAGCTAAAAGAAGACAATCAAATGAGCATTTTTGCATTTGTTTTGCATTGAATCGTTTCACAAGCTTGACTAGTGCTGTTTTTCTACTTTTACAAAAACCGCATCGTAATGTTAAAACGTGCATTTTCACGTACATAAGTAATAGTAGTACTCCCTCCGTCTAGGTGTGTATAAGTCTTCCCTCCTTCTTGGTTACGGTGCACAAGCAAAGATGACTTAATCACCTGGACGGGGGGAGTAGCACACTCTGCAAGCATATATAGAGAGAGACGTGTAATGTATATAGTAAAGTTTGTGCTATATGCACGTACTTACAAAATGCATACGGATACACAAGGTTTCCAAACTTTCCCTTTTACATACTTAATTAAGGACGCTAATAAATCCTGAACATTCGGGATTTATCATTTGCGTCCCAAAACTAATGAGATCGCCTTACGAAACTAAATTATACTCCTACTAAAAGCCACAGCGCTCGCAGGAGTGCTTGTGGCGCGCCACGAGTGCCTGGTGCGCGGCCGTTTCCCAGTGCTCTGACACAACGCCTCTTCCTCAGCCTCGCAACTCGCATGGTGCTGATTGGCGGCTTGCCGGCGGGCAAGCGCGCGATCTCACCGGTGTGGTGATCCACGCCAACAGGTACTCCTCCTCGCTGGAAGCGTGCACCCGGTCCACGTACCGCTCAGCGTAGATGAGGCACTTGGGCCCGACTGCACTCAGGGCTCTCTCGGACGCCACCCTCACGGCCCTCGCACGAGCCTTCTGCCAAAGAGCCAATTGCGTGACTCTCTCGGACGTGACATAGGCCTGCCAGGTAGCTTGTCCCACGGCGCGCTTCTCTTCCTCGGCCTTCTCCTCCGCCTCTATTTTGGCGTGGTCTGCCGGAGGCAAAGCCTCCCACAAGGTGACATCCATTTCTTTCCAAAGCTCCTCAAGGCTGGGGGCTCGGCGGGTGGCGTGGCATTCTCCTCGTAGCGGGGAGCTGATGCGCCCTCCGACACGCGTGCTGGCGAGATTGGGAACGCCGACGTGTCCACCTCGACGCGTCACGGTGAGGACTGGAACGCCGAAGCGTCCTCCTCGACTAGTTGCGGCGAGGAACGGAACGACGATGCGAGACCGTCCGCGCGGTGCAGCGAGTGGCGCCTAGGGCTTGGGAGGGGCGATGCCATGGTGGTCGACGTGAGAGGGAGGGGGAGGAGATAGCGTTGAACGTGAGCGTTCTTCCGAATGCCGTGGGAGGCGCAATATTTATAGCGAGCAATGGCACACCTACGTAAGATACGGACTGAGCTGCACTGACTTAACTGCAGGTCCAGTTGCGTCACTGACATGTGGGCCAGACCCCTGTTGGGCCCATATGTCAGTCAGCCAATGCACCTGCAGTTAAGTAACTGAAGCAACATCCCGTAAGATCTGTTGCGTGATTAACGTAACAACTACGTGGGCATATTTGTTGGAATAAATTACGGGGGAGGGAAGGGCTGGAAATATTGCTGGTCACAACGGATTGGACGAGCGCGGGGGGAGGAGAGTCATGCATGCAGATTTTTTCCACACGGGGTGGAGTGGTGGGACCGCCGGAGGGAGAAGGAGAGTCAAGCAGGCATATTGTTTTCACACATGGAGAGGAAAAGATTTGGAGACGAACGGGCTTCCTGCAGGTATGGGGAACGGTGCATAATAAGTCATCTTGCATGCCGGGCTAGGTATAGTCTCAAGTCATTAAAAACACACACCCACACATGTTCATATTTCGAGATGCACTAAATTATTGCATGCGATGATTAAGGCTGGCCATAATGGTGGTATCTTAGCTGGTATCATGCACACGGGAATAGCAAACATGCTGATGTGGAAAAGAATTAAAGAAGAGAGGGGGGTTAGAGTAACCAGTGTTCATGCATGCATGCAATGCGATAATGCATTGGTAAACACATTTTTTGTGACGAACGACAGCATTAGTTGAGTACTTTTGCATACTACAAAAACTATTCCACCGCCTCTATCTTGGTAAGAGTAGGTGAAAATTTTGAGTCGGGCCCTTTAAACTAGAAGGGAGGTAGTAGTACTCTAATAGCTAACCTTGTTGTGATGACTAGATAGGACATGGCACGCACTTGGACGGAGGAACTAGTCTACATTGTGCATTTATGTTTTGTCTGAAGTCAATGTACCTCTACTTTGACCAAACTTATAGAAAAATGCATCAACATTCACAATGTCAAATCAATATTTTTATACTCATTATGAAACGTAGTTCTTATACTCATTATAATCAGTATTGTAGATATTGATATTTTTAGTATAAATTTGGTCAAACACTTTGCAAACGGTTGACGGAAGTAAAAAGGACCAGAGGGAGTATCATGCATGCGGACTAGGCAAAAAAATTGCTCATTTATAGCCGATCGAAGTCTCAAAGGGTGCGACCGCGCGAGGGAGGCGAAGTTTGTGGGAGGCGCGACAGTTGACAGAATTAAGTGAAGTTACATCCACGCGCCGGCATGGCGTGCGAACAGGCAGAAGCTATACCGTCAGGCCTACGATATAGGTCTAGTAGACATGACATCTAGTGGGTCCCGCATAGTACTCGAGAATTCTTTGGGGGCTTGCAGCCGTTTATCCACAAGGCAAGCCAACAACCCCACATCGTTCGCACGCCCTACTCGTCCCCGTCTTCTACTACTACCTTACAACAGTTCGCTCCCAGTCGTCTCATCCTTTCACATTACACCTGTTCAACTCTCCTAACCCTCCTCCAAAATACATGGCCTCCCAAATCTCCATGGTCGCCGCTGAGTACCAGGTTAGAGCCATCACTGGCGATGAGTTCATCGTCATCTACACACGTGGATCCGCGACGGTGAAAGCATGCCTTGCTCGCTTCCTACGCATGTTCAACAGTTCAAAGGATGAGTGGGTCGCTGGGCTAGATGTTGAGTACACCACAGTCCTGGAAAGAGAGAAGATTCTAAAGGAGGCAGAGAAGAAGAAGCCCGCCGTGATCCAGGTTTGCGTACATAACGTGTGCTTGGTCTACCACATATGCCAATGTGACGTTGAGTGCCAGAATTTTAAGAACTTCCTTAAGGACGAAAGAGTGAAATTCATTACGGTAGACTTTAGGAACGATAGGATGTCCTGGGTTGGATAGGCCTCGTTGTAGGCCAGCCCTTCGATCTCCAGAAGGCAAGCCTAGTGACCTCTTCTCAGCCTTCAATGCCGACCCTGGCAGCAGCCATGATTGATCCTTCGTACGCTAAACTGAAGAAACCTCACCACGAGTTTCATCATGCATGGGAGTCGAAGACATTAGATGAAGATCACATCCTGTACACAGCAATGGATGCCTTCCTTTGTTTAAATATCTACAAGGGTTGGATCAAGAAGCAGAGCCCAGTGTCCGGTTCAAGCAAAGAAGCGTCGGCGAAGAGGCAGAGGAAGAGGGACGAGGACGAAGTCGAGGACGTGGACTCGGACTTGGACTCCGTGTAAGGTGGCAGTGTCGTCGTTCATGCTGGTTCTACTGTAGTGTCAAGCGGACTAGTTGCTTAGTTTTATTTCAGGGGTGTGTTGTGCTGAGCCCCTAGCAGAACTATGTTTATGTTCTTTCTCGTTATTTGAACTTTATGTTCTTTCTCATTATTTGAACTCTTTAGTACGTACAGTAGTACTAGTACTATGTCTTACTACTGTTCTTCTTGCAGTTGGTAGTACTGCTCATATCTTCGTGTTCCTACTGTACTTAATATGTTCGTACTAGTAGTATAATTTGGGTCAGTCGATTTGTGAAAGAAGTTCGACGAAGCGAAGGAAGAAGGCGACGGAGAAGCTACCCCAGTATCTATATTAGGGTGGCAGGGTGCCCATGATCTATCTTATGAGTGTTCGGTGTGGAATGCAGTTCGCCAGAAAAAATGGATCGTGCCCGGAGTTAAACGGATGGCGGGGGTGGGGGGAGCATGGCGGTGGCAGGGGAGGGCGGGGCGGCGACGACAGACGATTAGGCATGTGGCGGGCTGAGAAGATGAACAGTGCATCAATTTCGGAGGTTGAATAAGCCCTTCTAGCGATCCATGCTGCATCCAACGGCTCACAAGAGTCGACTGACCCAAATTGCTCCTTCAGATTGGAGGATCCACGTGGCATTCAACGTCTCGAAGGTAGATTCCGCGTCCGCACCCGGTTTGCGGGCTCGGCGCGGGCGCGACTGGCTTCCGCCGCAACATCCACCATGCGCGCCTCCTCCGCGCGGGCGGAGACGACAATGACATGCTAGTTCCTCCTCACCGGCGTGCTGGAGCACGCGCTCGTGCTCCTGTTCGTATGCTGCATGCATGGACGCGACTCTGCTAGCTGCTCGCGTGCTTGGCTGCGCGGCGGCATCGCGATGAGGGACTGCAGACGACGTGAGCAGGTGAGCCTTCGGCTTCATGGCATAGGGATGGCGGCGACACAGCGGTGATGGGCGAGAAATTGTTGGCCCGAGCTGGTGGGCGCCGGCATGCGTAACGGCGGTGGCAGCATATTGATGAGTGCGCATATGGGAGCTTAGTTTAGTTTTATATAGGGTTGGTCAAACTTAAAAGAAAACCTTACTAGTACACGTAAACATTAGACTGAGGCAGCGCTTATATTAGTTACCACAACCACGATACGGAATCCTGTGCAAGCGCATGAACCGCGGTGGCGCGGTCGATCGAACGGTGCGTCATCGTGTCTCGCTCGTAGGACATCCACCTAACCTTTTTGTGTGTGTGTGAAAACAATCCCCGAATACTACTCAACATTTTTTTCCTGGAAAAGTTCTTGACGCTGCAATATTTCCATATATTTGAATTTAGCTCCAGTTCATGTTTATTTGGATTTGGACATTTTAGGTGCGCCCTAGTTTTTTTAATACTGTTTTTTTGTGTGACTGAGAGAGAACATGTGTATGTGTCCATATGTGTGTTGTGGCGGAAGGGCAATGTGGAGACGGTGTGCGTGTGATAGAGACATACAGAGGTGTGAATGTGCAAATGATCATGCATGAGTGAGACATAGACAGATGCCGATACGTTGTGTATACATGAGAGAATGGTCTTCTATTTTACTTGTGTATGTGTGTGTGTGTGAGAGAGAGATAGAGGAGCATCCGTAACACAACAACCATCTCTCTCGATTCGTCCGTCCCTCGCACGATCGCATGTAACACATGCATCAACGCACACATTTTGACACCCTCACCCGGCCCCTGCCCACCTCAAGGCCCGCACATCGCTCTCTATCTCGCACGCACAATCTCTTCATGAAAACCCTATTTAGCATGTAGCTTTCCGTCACGTACACACATATTTCTCTCCATAGGTTTGATTTCTCTCAATCTCTCTCTCTCTCTCTCTCTCTCTCTCTCTCTCTCTCACACACACACACACACACACACACCGCACACACACACCCCCTCCCCCGAGCACACAATTCATCCCCATCCAAGATTATATGGCGACCACTCTCGCTTGTGATTCTCTGCACCCCAGCATGCACAACACCTCAATCTTCAAAGAGGGCATCAAGGAGATCGAAGACGGTGACCACACTGCACTAGAGAATGCGGGGCCATTTGGAAGTCGGATGATGTGACGACGGCTGACTGACTCCTCCCCCCTCCCTCTCTCCCCCGCACAAAATTACCAATCCCTCTCTCCCCCGCACAAAATTATCAATCCCTCAACCCACAAGATCCTTCCCCTCTCGTCCATGTTTTTCCAGCTCTCTCATCAAACCTGTTGTCTCTTCTCCTTCCACGTGTACAGAATCCCGATGCACACGCATCTCACGTATATTACATGTCTCCATCTTTCTCACAGACCTAAGTTCTTCCTCTCTCTTTCTCTCTCTATCTCATTAGGTTTGTCTCCTACTCTCTCATCCACATACATACAATCTTTCCCGCCCTATCTGCTCCATCTTCGCAAGCTCTCTCTACACGTTTCATTCACACATTGGGATGTGTCCAAAATGTTGCTTTTATAATGGATGATGTAGAGTTATGGTTGGTTTTGTTGCATCCTGCAAAGTAATAACTATGAAATGCATTTAGATTCTCATTTGACTAGGATTATTATGTGAGTTTGCGCATATTGTGAAGTACTATAGACCTCGTATACATCTTGGAATTCAACAATGATTGTAAGTATTGAATTGTATAGACCATTACATTCAAAGTCAGTAGCCTATATATTTATTTCACAATTACAACAAATGATTAATTCAGTAAAAACTAAGAAAACAAATGTGTACTCCCTCCGTTTTTGTTTAAATCCGCGTATTAGCATTGGTCAAAGTCAAGTTTTGTAAACTCTCAGAAAGTTTATAACAAAAAATATTAGCATATACAATACAATAACAAATAAATACCATTAGATTCATTATTGAATGTACTTTCACATCATACATATTTGTTATGGTAAATATTTATATTTTTCTAGAAACTTGGTCAAACTTTAGGAAGTTTGATTTCGGTCAAACCTAATATGCAAAGTTAATAAAAAACGGAGGGAGTACTAGTAGTTACTACTACTACTCGCTAGTTGCTTAGCCCAATCACCCAGAACGCCACACGGGGAGTTCAGTGTCACAAAATTATGAGGTCGGCGGGAAATCTCCCGCGACCCTCATCCGAGCAGTATGAAATTACCATCATAGCCTCCGGAACAGGCCTACGGATGACGCTTGGTAGGGGGCTGTTTTCGTAACTTCAGGTTCACCCTACCCAGCCAACCCCACTCCGGCAGCGAGTGTAGTACACCTGAATACTCCCCATTTTCTGTATCCTTCTCCATGGCACCGCAGCCTTCGTGCTCCTCCCCTTCTACATTAGCGCACTCGTCCACCGCAGCGCATCTGCCTCATCGACGACCTCGTACGCCGCACTGGAGCAAGTCCACCGTCGTCGTCGTACACGGAGCCTCCTCCCTGGCACCATCTTCCACTGTCTCAGATCTACTTCCCGGAAGCCGACGCCAAGCGCAGAAGCACCACCGTCGTGGACAATGAACTGACTCCCGTTGCTGACCATGATGCACAGAGGCCGCCGCGACCGTCGTTCTCCTCCTCGATTGGTAATGTGTGTACTGAATCACTTAGCAGTACATGTGCAGTTCCAATTTTGTTCATACCTACCCTTCAAATTTCCTGGTTGCTATTGTTCCCGTAAAAGTAATTGGTTATAGCCTCCATTGTCCAACAGAATATCAGCTTGTAATTGTGCGTCGCTCCTGTATCGCGCTGTGCTTGGGTAGGTTCTTCATCTGCAACTAGTAGTGTGGCAAATGATGAATTTTTTAGAAGTAGCAAGATCCCATGCGTTGCATGCATCAAGATGCATTTGTATGAGTAGTTTATCTTGTGGGAGAAATGGATGAACGACGGAAAGCCTTATTTGCAAATTTGGAGAGGGGTGTGGGTATCTTTCTGCAAAATTGCCATAGTTTCCTTCTTATCCGTCGGATATAAATCGGGCGGCCTATATTGCAGGATGGAAGGCACACCATCATCACCAACTCTATTTTTAAAAGAAAATAGAGAGTAGAGAGTAGAGAAGTAGAGATAAATATTAAATATAAAATAAATATAACAGTAGAGAAGAGAGTAGAGATAGCAGGAACGTCGGGAAAGGATCGCGTGCGCGCGGGAAAAATCGGCTGGGCGCGCGGCGCCCGGTGCGCTTTGTAAAATCCAACGCCCTCCCACCGCTCTCTCTCCACTCTGTGCCTTGCCACTGCTCTCTCCTAGCTCTGTGCCTTGCCAATGCTCTCTCCGTGCTCTCTCGCCTCGCCGCCGCCGCACCACCATGCCGCCGCGTCACCGGGAAACTTGGGGATACTGCGGCATCTGCGAGCGCCCCTCCGGCGGCTTCTCCACCGAGATCCGGTTCCGCGGGATGCGGCTCGGCCTCGGCAATTTCGATACCGCCAATGAGGCCGCCCGCACGTACGGCGCAGTGTCGGTGTACCAAAATAGGGGCACGCTTTTGTACCCCTTTACCTGTGCACGGGCAGTCGGAGCCGAGCCCACGACCACAAACCAAGCAGAACAGGGGAGGTGAGCCAAGGTAAGACCGAAGCCCAAGACAATCAAAGCAACGCCAAGGCCAAGACCACAAAGAGCAGAGGGACGAAGCAGGTTCCCCCGGCAAGACCCTTGCCGGGCGGCCTCAGCGGCCCCGGCAAGACCCTTGCCGGGATAGCTCGCCCCACACCAACAGAGCGAGCCACCCTTGAGCCCACGGCCCCCAGCGCCATCATCAACGTGGGGCCAGGGCTCGGGAAGGCACCTCTGTGGTGGCATGCAGATCTTTGTGAAGAGATATTCAAGATCAAATGAGGATTAGAAGACCACGATTCTCGGCAAGATCCCTGCCAAGGAAGGCCACCAGACCCCCGGCAAGATCCTTGCCGGGGACGACAGCACGCCACGGCAAGACACTTGCCGGGCCACCCGGCAAGGCCCTCGCCAAGGACACCAGCCGAGCCACTGCCAAACCCACGCCGGACAGGTTTCCACCACCGTTCACATACAGCTGCCAGCCCAACCAGGTGGGCGGGCACCTACGTGGCAACATGCAGCTCCCATGCCAACTCATCGAGCGCCTGCGCATGGCGGCATGCAGATCTTCGTGAAGGCTCCGCCACCGCGCCACCTCAGCTGCCTACATGGCACCACCCACCTCACTGGCCAGGGCGCGTGTCAAGGCGAGGAGGAGCGGCGACAGACGGGACGGGCCTCGCCTCGTCCCTAATAAAGCAAGGGGACACCTAAGCTCTGCATTAAATGCGTTTGTCCTATAATACAAGAAATAAGCTCAGAGCGCTGTACGCCTTTCCACCTCCTGTGTGTCACTGTGGCAGCCCCTTTCAACTATAAAAGGAGGCCCATGGCATACTGGAGAAGGATTCGGCTCTTTCGAACCACGCACTGACCACAGCTAGTTCGAGAGCTCAAGAACTCTCGGAAATACACCCACCAAAGCAGGACTAGGGTTTTACGCATCCTCGCGGCCTGAACCTGGGTAAACGATGCTTGTGCTGTCTACTAGCCCTGCTCTCCTCACAACCCTGCGCCCCGGCAACCGTAGTAGGGATTCTTGTGATCCCATAGGTGTCGTTCCACACCGACATCTTTGGCGCGCCAGGTAGGGGGCGTAATTGTGAGAATCTGGTCTGGTAGTTAGCCAAGCAGTTCTTCGTCGCCATGGCTCCTAAGAAGAATACGGCCACAGCGATCGGCTCGTTGGGAGGCAAACGGCCCGTGCCGGTGCGGACAAGCAGCGGACCGGTCGCAGACAGGACCCGGGCCGCAGCCCGCGAGCACCAGCATCGCCTAGGCAGTCGGAGCTTGGCGAGCGGCGTCGTTCGCGCGCTAGACGACCAGCTACACGTTGCCGGATCCAAAGACGGGGCTGGGTCCCCCGCAGGCGGCGCGGGGCCCTCCAGGAGTGTTGCTGTGCCACCCCTGGGCGGCGCAGCGACCTCCAGGACGCCCACCCGGCGACCACCGCGCGCTCTTCCCATGGTGTGTGCGCCAAGCAGCGTCACCACGGCGGTGACCCTGGGCACCGCCGTGGGAAGAGCCCTGTGCGTCATGCACAAGATGAAGGGGTTCAGCACACTCGCCGAAGCGCTGGCAAAAATGGCACGCTGCCGCTGGGTCGTAACGGAGCTCCTTCTAACGTAGTTGGAAGTCGAAGCGGGCTGCCATCCACGCAGCTATCACCCCCGCCCACGCCAGCGGAAGCTTTGGCGCGCGCACAGCTGCTCCTCGACTTCCCTCCTGTTGCGGAGAATCTTGACGAGTGGAGGGCCACCATCCGAAGCCTCGTCGCCATCGCAAACAAAGACGATCCGCGACCGGCAGGGCCCTCGGGTCGGTGCTCCACCGAGCCACGACATGCTGGCGCTGGGAGGACCGGGGAGCTGCAGCCACGGTGCACTCTCCTCCTCCTCGCGAGCCGCTGCGGGCGTCGGCCCGTTGTGACGACGCATGTGATAACATCTCCATAGCATCGTCCGACCCGCGGACCCTCCACGACCAGCGCCAGGTCCTTCGGGAACGAGCTCACGAAGACGCTCGAACCACCGTCGAGCGCCGGCACGAAACGCGCCGCCAGTCGGACAAGCGGGCAGGGCCTGCTATGGACCACCCAGCACCGGGGGGCTCCGGTGGCCTACCTTACGAGGTGAGCTGCCCGGCCTTTACCCGTGAGCTGCGGCAGTTCCAGTGGCCGTCCCGCCGCACGTTCAAACCCGACGTCGGCAAGAAGTACACCGGCAAGACCCATCCGTCCGAGTTCCTCAGCATCTACACCATCACGATCCAGGCTGCTGGAGCTCGTGACGACAAGGTGCTTGCCAACTATTTCCCACCGGCGCTGAAGCCCAATGTGATGTCTTGGTTGATGCACTTGCTGGGAGGCCACCAAGCTCATGGCGTGGCTAGTGATCTGCATATCATTCCCCAGACGGAAGGGGAGACCCTGCGCAAGTACATCCAGAGATTCGGCCGGGTGCAGTACAACAACCCTGACGTTCATCCCGCCGATGTGATTAGCGTGTTCCACCAGAACGTGCGCAATCGCAAGATGCGCGAAGAGCTGGCGATGACCAAAGTTAAGGATGTGGCCGAGCTCTACGTCCTGGCCGATAGGTGCGCCCGGGCTGAGGAGGGAAGGAAGTACCCCGACGAAGATGCCGGCGCGGAAACTGACTCTATAGATGAAGACGCCGCTACCCCGACGAGGAAGGGCCGGCATCGCAACAGGAAACGCAAAGGCAATACCGTGCTTGCCGTTGAGGGATCTAACGACACCGGCGCCGGCAAGAAGTTCAAAGCAGACGCCCCCGGCAAGGAGATTGCCGGGTGCGCCGCCTGCCGAGCCTTGGCGGCTACCGACAAGCCAGGAAGCTCCGGCAAGCAATACTGCAAGATCCACCGCACCAAGGGCCACGACCTCCAGAACTGCCGGCAAGTTGAGCTGCTTGCTGAGAAGCAAAAGGCTGAGTACGAGAGGCAGGACAAGGAGAAGAACCAGGATGGTGCGGAGGGGTCTCGCAAGAAGCGTGGCGGCCAAGGAGGCTGCCCCGGCAAGGACAACCAGCAAGAGAGGCCCGCCCGGGGCCGCGACAAGAAAAAAGAAGACGATGATCTCGACGAGGACGACGAGTCTGGTGAGCAAGGGTTCCAGAAGGCTATGGAGGCCATGTGCGTCGATGGCGGCGCCTCGCTGCATACCTCTCATCGCCAGATCAAGTACTGGGCGCGTGAGATTACAGCAGCAGAGCCGTCGTTCGACGCTCAGAAGCCGCTGAAGTGGTCCACCACGCCCCTCATCTTTGACGCCGAGGACCACCCTGACCGCACTACCGTGGTTGGGTGTTTGCCATTGTTGGTCTCACCAACGATATGCAACCTCAGAGTGAACAAGATGTTGGTTGACGGCGGGGCCGGCCTGAACCTGATCTCGCCTGTCGTGATCAAAAAGTTGGGAATCCCTGATGGAGACCTCGAGGAAATGGGCACGTTTCAAGGGGCAATCCGGGGAGGAGCCAGCCGAAGGGAAAGGTCACACTCGACAGCAAATAGGAAGGTGCGCTCATCACCTTCCTGCGGGCGAATGTCGACGTGTTTGCATGGCAAGCATCCGACATCCCCGGTGTTCCCAGGGAGGTGATTGAGCACCACCTAGCTGTCTGCCCCCATGCGCGGCCCGTCAAGGAGATGGTCAGAAAGCAGGCTCTAGAGAGGAAGGAGTTCATCACAGAGGAGATCAGGAAGTTGGAAGCGGCAGGTTTGGTGAGAGGAGTGCTCCACCCGACGTGGTTGGCCAATCCAGTAGTGTTGCGCAAGGCGAATGGGAAGTGGAGACTGTGTATTGATTACACATATATCAATAAGGCTTGCCCTAAGGACCCCTTCCTGTTGCCGCGCATCGACCAGATTGTTGACTCCACGTCCGGGAGTGATCTACTATCATTCCTCGACGCCTACTCAGGCTACCACCAGATCTTCATGACGAAAGAGGATGAAGAGAAGACATCATTCATCACCCCATGTGGTACGTATTGCTTTTTACGGATGCCTTTCGGGTTGAAGAGTGCTGGCTCAACGTTCGCAAGAGCAGTCCAAATTGGTTTTGAACCTCAGCTCCATAGAAATATGGAGGCCTACATGGATGACATAGTGGTCAAAACCAAGGACGGGCCAACTCTTGTGCAAGATCTGGAAGAGACATTTGCTAACCTGCGCAAGATCAACCTCAAGCTGAACCCTGAGAAGTGTGTCTTCGGCGTTCTGTCCGACAAGCTTCTCGGGTTCTTTGTGTCACAGCGCTGGATCGAGGCAAACCCAGACAAGATCAAGGCTATTGAGCAGATCGAGGCGCCCAAGCGGATCAAGGATGTGCGTCGGCTCACCGGCTGCGTTGCCGCCATGAGCCGATTCATCTCCAAGTCCGCCGAGCGCACCCTTCCCTTCTTCAAAATGTTGAAGAAGGCAGGCCCAATAGAGTGGACCCCAGAAGCCGAGGCAGCACTGCAGGATCTGTAGAAATACCTTTCCTCCACGCCAATACTGGTTGCGCCAAGACCAGAAGAGCCATTGCTGCTGTATCTGGCGGCGACGAATCAAGTGGTCAGCGCCGCACTGGTGGCACAGAGGGGGGTCGACGAGGAGGTAGCAATGGCGGTAGAATTAGCGGATGGCAAGCCAAAGACTCCCCCGGAAGGGCCTGCTGCCGACAAGGCGCGGCCCCCGGCAGAGTCTGGTGCCACCAAGGCAGTGCCCGCGCAATCGAGTGAGGTGGTGCCGAAGAAGAAGATGATGCAGCACCCGGTTTACTTCGTCAGCTCCCACTTGCAGGGGGCTAGGTCGAGGTATTCCGGCGTGCAAAAATTGCTCTTTGGCCTCCTTATGGCCTCGAGGAAGCTGCGTCACTACTTCCAAGCCCACGAGATCACTGTCGTCACCCGCCTCCCGTTGCAACGGATACTGCCCAACCCAGACGCAACCGGAAGGATTGTGGAATGGGCCTTGGAGCTGTCGAGCTTCGGTTTAAAGTTTGAAAGTACCTCGACAATTCAGAGCAGAGTCTTGGCGGAGTTCATCGCAGAATGGACCTCGACGGCTGATGAAGAAATCCAGGAGACCACTCTCCCCGGCAAGGAAGCAGACCTCGACTGCATCATGTACTTTGATAGGGCTTTCTCGCTGCAAGGCGCCAGTGCCGGTGTGCTGCTCGTCACACCCACCGTAGAACACCTCAAGTACATGATCCAGATGCACTTCCCCAGAAAGATGTCCACCAACAACACTGCTGAGTACGAGGGATTGCTTGCCGGTCTCTGGATCGCGGCAGACCTCGGGGTTAAGAAGCTCATCGTCAGGGGTGACTCACAGCTCGTTGTCAGGCAAGTCAACAAGGATTATCAGAGCCCATTGATGGAAGCCCGAGCGGAGAACGACATCGCCTATTACCTGTCAAAGCGTGCCGCATTCAAGCTACCTGTGGAACCAGGTACCTTTTTGCTCCGGTTAACTCAACCATCCATCGAACCATCAGCGGGGCAGAACAAGCAGAGGAAATCAGGTCACGGCAAGTACTTTCCTACCGAGCCCCCTGGGGCTGCCGGCAAAAGTGCTGCCGTGGACGCTGAGCCTGCCCAAGAGCAACTGGCTCCGGCAGGGCGTCAAGCCCCGGCCGTAGAGACAACCGCTCCCATGACGGAAGAGATGCCTTTGGTCCTTGCCGTCGAGCCCCAGGCTCCGGCATGGGCGCAGCATACCGTCCAATTCCTCCAAACAGGGGAGCTTCCTGAGGAGTAGGAAGAAGCGGAGAAAGTAGCCCGTCGGTCCGCCCTGTACCAGTTCGTCGATGACGTCCTGTACCGGAGAAGGCCGAACGGTGTGAAACTCAAGTGCATCCCCCGGGAGGAAGGACTGGAGCTGTTGGCAGAGATACATGGAGGCATTTGTGGCTCCCACATAGGGTCGAGGGCCCTTGTCGGGAAGGCATTCCCGCAAGGCTTCTTCTGGCCCACCGCCCTCCTGAATGCGACGACACTAGTAACCAAGTGTGAAGCATGCTAGTTCCATTCAAAGAAGCTTCATCAACCAGCCCAAGCCCTTCAAACAATCCCTCTCTCCTGGCCATTCTTGGTGTGGGGGCTCGATATACTGGGCCCTTTCCCCGCACTGTCGGGGCTTTGAGTACTTGTACGTGGCAATCGACAAGTTCACAAAGTGGGCGGAGGTGGAAGCAGTGAGGAAGGTGACTGCTCAGTCAGCCGTCAAGTTCTTCAAAGGACTGGTCTGCCGTTTTGGTGTGCCAAACAGACTCATCATCGACAGCGGCACGCAGTTCACAAACCACACCTTCATGCAGTACATCCAAGACCTCGGCAGCAAGGTCTGTTTTGCTTTCGTGGCACATCCACGGAGCAATGGCCAAGCTGAGAGGGAAAATGCTGAAGTGTTGCGAGGCCTGAGAACGAAGACCTTTGACAAGCTGCACAAGAGTGGAAGGCGCTGGATTGATGAGTTGCCGGCAGTTCTTTGGTCGATCAGGACGACGCCAAATCGAGCCACCGGCCAGACACCTTTTGCCCTAGTATACGGGGCAGAAGCAGTTCTCCCCATGGAACTCATATATGGGTCACCTTGAGTGCTCGCTTATGATGAGCTTGAGCAAGAGCCGTTGCGCCAAGATGACGCGATGCTCCTTGAGGAAGTTCGTCTTTGGGCGGTTGTGAGAGCGGCACGCTACCAGCAAGCCGTGCGCCGCTACCATAGCCGCAAGGTTCATGCCCGGCAAGGAAGTCGACCTTGTTCTTCGGCGCGTTCAGTCGGCCAATAATTCCAACAAGTTGATGTCGAAGTGGGAAGGCCCTTATCGGGTAATACGAGTCACCAGGCCTGGCGCAGTCCGCCTGGAGACCGAGGATGCTGTCCCAGTGAGCAACTCCTGGAACATTGAGCATCTTCGCAAGTTTTACCCATATGGCGCGGCTTGCCGGGCCTCCCGGCTAGCCACCTTTTGTACAAGCTTTGCCGGCAAGGCATGTGACCCTTTGTACAAAGCCAGGCGCATACCCTGAGCATAAATAAATGAAGCACCGGGGCCCTAAGTCATAGCATGCATGCTAGGTCGAGTCTCTTCCTTAGTTAGGGTTGATAGTGCTCAGCAGCGACTAACCCCTAGCTTAGAGGTCGAGTGCGCGTCTATCTATTCCTCTTCTGTCCTTTTTTGGTTCGCAGGGCACATGAGCACTTCTGCTGAGCTACTTGGAAGAAAGGAAACGGACCGGCGTCCCGACCCCAGCAAACCAGAGTTGCCGGGGGCTACAAACTCAAGGATCCAACCGCGGCAAGCTAAGACTGCCGGGGCTGCAGATCCAGATAAGTCTATTTAGCCCCTATCATGCATTTCGAAATAGGACTGGGGCATGTGAAGCCTCGTTTTTATCTCTAGGCTGCCGTGCTCCCTTTTTTCCCATACCTAAGGACTATTTCCTGGGTCCAGATTTGGTTGTAGCCGCGGCGCCAAGGTGGTACAACGAGGAGCCTGAAGCCCACTTCATCCCTGCATCCGCCAAGAGCGCGAGAATGGTTGAATGGAGTGGGGGGAACAGCAAGGCCTGTTGCCGGGCGAAAAACATTTATCTTAAACAATAACGAGGATTCGCTCCTTGTCGCAGGATTTACCCACGAACGAAAAGCTCGGCAAGCATCCCTTTTTCATTAAAAACATCCCATACAGGTCCAGTTCGTACGAAATGAAAAACATGGACAAAGGGGATTACAAGCTTTAAATTTTACAAGGCCCGCAGGCTTACAGATTAAAAAAAGGAGATAAGGTGTCCGTGATCCCTTTCTTGTCCCTTTCCTCAGGAGGCAGGTCAAGGAGGCGAAATGGAAAAAGGGGCGCCTAGGCGAGCTACGAGCAGCAGAAAGCACCAAGAGAACACCTCGGTGGCCGCCCACGGACAGGCCATTGATGACGGTGCTGGGAAGGAGCTGGAAGATGAGGCGGCAGGACCGGCAATACGTGATGAAGGCGTCGGTGCCCGCGTACTCCAAGTTGACGGCTTTGCCGCCCGCCCTCTTCCTCTTCCGCAACCTCCCGACGCCAGCCGCCCAAGGAGACGGCGCCGAGAAGTTCAAGGAGCTGGCCCCGCCCCTGGCAAAACCCTGCCGGAGGAGCGGCCAGGTGCAGATGCTGCTGCTGACGCACCCGCCCAGGCGCGGGGCGTCCGACGCCTAGTCGGACTCGTCCCCGCTGTCCTCCTTGTCACTTTCGCTCGAGGAAGAGCTTCCATCGTCAGAATCTCCATCAGAGGAGCTCTCCACGCAGCATTTCAGGCGAGTTCCAAACTCTCCGAAGACCTTGACGGAGAGCGAGCCGTCCTCCATTAATTTGAACTAGAGGACGAGCCCCGCCGTCGGGCTATGGATGCGGGCGAACGTCTTCCATCCACGGCGGAGGTACATAACCCGAGGAGCCGGGAAGTCGACGTCAACCCGCGTGCCCCCGTTCCCATAGCCCCTCATGTGCAATATGAGGGTCTGGGGCGGGTCACGCTCCATCACCCGAGCAAACGGCGCGGGGAGACGAAGACGACGACTCAGAGGTCGGCGCAGCCTGATGAAGAACTCGCAAGGCTGGTCTTCAACGTGACCCTCCATCGGGAAGGACATCATTGGCAGGGGCAAGGCCGGCGTGCCGCCCCGTCGTCCTCTTCCCGAGAGCTACGGCCTCTGCCCCGGCCTCGCCCCCTCCCCCTTCCCCTCGCGGCCGGTTCCACCACCGCGGGCTCAGGAGGAGGAGGGACGCGCTGTCGAGCGGCAACCCTCGCCACCACCGTCGAGGGACCAGGATTCCCCTTCTCCATGGCTGGTGAGAGGAAGAAGCAGAAGCAGGAGGAGATAGAAGATGGAAGAATGCGGGATGCCATCCCCCCTTCCCCCTCTTTATAAAGGAACGGGGTTGGGGCTCGGCCGCCCCGCTCGGCCACTCCAGGCACCGGAGGCGCAGGGAATCAGGACCGACCCGCTGCCCCAACCAGCGACGACCCGGTTTCCCACCTCCACCATTTGCCACCCCGGGCGCATGAAAGACGCGTGGCAGACGTGCGAAACTGAGGGGACGGGTGAACCGACATCTCCCCACCCCGTGATCGTGGGGAGTAGACGCCTTCAAGACCGCACCCCGCACTCACTCAGTAAATGAGCCGCGCCTCCACGCCTCCCTCTTTTTACGGGGAGGGCGCGAGCCGCCTCTTTACTGCGATATGACGCATGCGTGTGGAAACCGCCCCATGCATGCCGCCCACGTCACGCACGCACCTCCACGTCGCGCCGCGCGCGCGGGTCGTGGGAAGCGGAGCGGGCGAAGAGTCTTACAACGGTAAAAACCGCCCCACCTGCCCGCGCACCGTTTTGGGCCTGGCCCAACAACGTGTCGCGCTTATGTGTGGCCCAGGCCCGGGGGCTCCTGTCGGTGTAAAAAAATAGGGGCACGCTTTAGTACACCTTTACCTGTGCACGGGCAGTCGGAGCCGCGCCCACGACCACACCAAGCAGAACAGGGGAGGTGAGCCAAGGTAAGACCAAAGCCCAAGACAATCAAAGCAACGCCAAGGCCAAGACCACAAAGAGCATAGGGATGAAGCAGGTTCCCCCGGCAAGACCCTTGCCGGGCGGCCTCAGCGGCCCCGGCAAGACCCTTGCCGGGACAGCTCGCCCCACACCAACAGAGCGAGCCACCCTTGAGCCCATGGCCCCCAGCGCCATCATCAACATGAGGCCAGGGCGCGGGAAGGCACCTCTGTGGTGGCATGCAGATCTTTGTGAAGACATATTCAAGATCAAATGAGGATTAGAAGAAGACGATTCTCAGCAAGATCCCTGCCAAGGAAGGCCACCAGACCCCCGGCAAGATCCTTGCCGGGGACGACAGCACGCCACGGAAAGACCCTTGCCGGGCCACCCGGCAAGGCCCTCGCCAAGGACGCCAGCAGGGCCACCGCCGAACCCGTGCCGGACAGGTTTCGACCACCGTTCACATACAGCTACCAGCCCAACCAGCTGGGCGGGCACCTACGTGGCAACATGCAGCTCCCAGGCCAACTCATCGAGTGCCTGCATGGCGACATGCACATCTTCGTGATGGCTCTGCCACCGCGCCACCTCAGCTACCTGGCTGCCTACATGGCACCACGCACCTCATTGGCCAGGGCGCGTATCAAGGCGAGGAGGAGCGGCGACGGGCGGGACGGGCCTCGCCCCTGTCCCCAATAAAGCAAGGGGACACCTAAGCTATGCATTAAATGTGTTTTGTCCTGTAATACGAGCGATAAGCTCAATGCACTGTACGCCTTTACACCTCCTGTGTGTCACTGTGGCAGCCCCTTTTAACTATAAAAGGCGGCCCATGGCATATTGGAGAAGGATTCGGCTCTTTCGGACCACACACTGACCACAGTTAGTTCGAGAGCTCAAGAACTCTCAGAAATACAACCACCAAAGCAGGACTAGGGTTTTACGCATCCTCGCGGCCCGAACCTGGGTAAACGATCCTTGTGCTGTCTACTAGCCCTACTCTCCTCACAACCCTGCGCCCCGGCAACCGTAGTAGGGATTCTTGTGATCCCATGGGTGTCGTTCCACACCGACACGCCGCGATGTGGCGCCTCCGGTGGCCTCATAGAATATTGAACTTCCCCAACGTGCCGACGCGGGAGCGGGCGCACGAGCTCGCGCCTCTGCCGCGGCTTATCACCGACGAGGATCGTTGTGACAACCAGAGGTGGGAGCACCGTCTCGGCATCACCGAGATGGCCGAGGAAGCCATGGCGCAACGCTTTCCGCAGGACATCATCAACGAGTGCGAGTTCTACGCGCAAAGGAGGGCGGAGAGGGAGAAGAGGAGGGTGGAGCGAGCCACCTATCACGAGGGCAAGCGTACGCGAAAAGCGGACGCTCAATTCAACATGAGGCTAGGAGCAGCATCACCCTGGGAATCCAACGACGATCGGTATCTTCACGCCTACATTGAGACGTCGGAGGAGGACATCACTGAGGAGGAGTCGAAAAATGAGGAGTAGTTGAACTATCTATTTTTTATCTATCTATGATATATCTATGCTGAGAACTATCCTCTACTCTCTAGTCTCTACTCTCTATCTCTACTTCTCGATCTCAGCACTGTAAACGCTTTTTTAAGGCGCCGCGCGTTGCACTTCTGTTGGAGATGCTCTAACATTGCAGACGAGTGCTTTAATGTTTCCCACAAGATGCGTAAGTATTACTAGTAGTATATTTTTCTTGCCATGTTGAGATTTTAAAACCACGAGGGCGAACATGCAGAGGAGCAATGAAGACCAAACACGGGATATTGGGGGCATCTTCAAGGAGCGTGGCAAGTTAAAGAGGAGCTGCAGCGAACCTGTAAAACGAGCTTTGGTAAGTAACACCCTTTCAATTACTTTCTTTTAGCCTCATGTTCTTCGATGTGTATATGTTGTAGTTTCTATTTCTCTTCGCCTCGTGTTCTTTGATGTGTAATAAGAATAGTCTTAATTGCCCTAATGCTTTCGTTTTTAGCTTGATGTAGGAAGTGGGTGTTCTCACGTTGTAGTCTGTTATATATTTTTCCTTTTGAATTAACTCACGCGAGTCCTGTTTATCTGGCTTCTACTAAATCGATCTGGGTTGCTCTGAGTATTGATCTAAAAAAGAAGTAACTTCATGTCAGGATGCAGTTCCTGTGAGGAGGGAAGTATGGTCAACCTCGAGATCATGTTTCCAAAATGAGGCTGGATTACACACAAGGTGCCAGTTCCCTAATGCTGCTGGATTAGACACAAGGTGCAAATTCCCAGATGATGCTGGATTACACACAAGACAGGGGGAGTCGTCAGCTGTTCCTGTCCTCGTCGCTCTAGTAAAGGCTGAAAGAAAGCGTGCAGCAGCCCTTGAGAATGTAGCTGAGTTCCTGAAGAAGAGAAAAGAGCAATTAGATGCTCTCTTCACCCAAGCCAAAGAAGAGATGGAAGAAGCCAGAAATAAGCTAGCAGAGGCAGAGCAGGCTAGGCGTCTCCTACTATCTAGAACTGTTGTCAATACAAAATTTCCTTCATAATAGCTAGGTTCAAATTTTATCCACTCAGCATGACTGTTGTGATGTCCGTGCATCTACTGATGTGGCACAAAATAATTTTTTTTCGGGTCATGTAATAATAGCAATTACTTTCCAAACAATAACAGACGAAGCATTGGACATGGTATAGTTCACGTGCAAGCCCAACATTACAAGTTCAACTTCCGCATCAAACTCATGTTCACAGGTATCTCCACATTCATAGATAATGTCCACAACCATGATTCACTTCAAAGCCAAAAAAATGTGAGGAGAGTTATGAATAAAGAAAAACCTCTAGTTCCTGCTATCACTGCGAGCACAACAAGTCAAGACCATGCGTAATTAATTATATTTTGGTCATTTTTTATGGTCTAAAATGCCAGTCGGCTCACGGAAGGACGTGTTGCCGGCACATGCGCGGATTCAATGGAGGCATGCGGGGCAGTCTGAAGCCGGTTGCATGCGGCGAGGAGGCGTATTCAGCCGGTCCTGCAGCGAGTGGGGCCCTCTTGGTCGGTGGGCTGGTTCAATGCCTGCGTTATGAGAGGTCGCGTCCGTGTCAGACCAATCACTCCCTCCAGTCCTTTTTTGTTTGGGTATAACAAAATTTCGTTTTCCATTCACATTTTACAAGTAAAATTCGTGGACAAACTTTGACCCAAACTACGATGGGGACTAGTAAACTGGAACGGAGGTAGTAGTTTTATTTATCAAAGAAGAGTTTCCCCCTTCTGATTTTCATTACTGGAAACCAACACCTAAACCATAGTATTTGCCCTAGAACTACCGGGTTCAACATCTCCCAACTCAAACCCATACAACCATACGGCAAGGAGGTAGTAGTTATGAATTCCATTTTCGCTCCATACCAATCATTCTAAAAACTACTTAGTACTTATAACGTGCCATTGAATATCGGAACTCTTACCCCGCTAAAAATTGATATTTTAAACGTGGCTACTCGATCTGTGGCAACTGGCGAGCCACCGCCTCCAGGTCATTCACCTGTGGTCCCAACCATTAACTCCTACATATCAAATTATCATGCGAGCTGACTATTCCTACAAAGGTGCGCTCCACCATGTAGTCGGTACCCGCGCATGCAGAAATCGTGCACCTAGGGTTTTAGGGTTTATTTGTTAACGGTGCCTTTACGTAACTCTCATGTGTGCGAGAGACCGACTGCGTGCGTGCGCCTCTTCTCTTCGTATATGTACTCCACCGTTTGTCTGGTGTCAAAAAAATTATACAGTGGTAATAACTACTCCCTAATGTAGTGCCCATAGATTTTTTGAAAAGTCAAACCTCACAAACTTTGACCAAGTTTGTGGAGAAAAATATTTACACCTGGAGTGCGAAACATATATCACTAGATTCACCATATGATGTAGTTTCGCATTATATATTTTTTCTATTGTACATATAAATATATTTTTCTACAAATTTGGTCAAAGTTTGCAAAGTTTGACTTCTTAAAAAATCTATAGGTACTACATTGTGGAACGATGCGTTGCCACATGATCAAAGTTGATTAATACATATTCACCGATTTGATAGAAAAAAGAGTCTAGTTTTGAAATACGTATATCACTAAAAATATGTTATGTTTCACTCAAAATATATTCCTTTGGCTGTTTTGATGAGATAAGGGAGGAATGTTGTTGGTTTCAAGATTCGAGAACTGGTATATGTCTAATTTCTACTCTTACTAGCAAGATGCCCGTGCGTTGCATGGAACATCAAGATCTTGTGGGAGAAAAGGATGAACGAGGGAAGGCCTTATCTGCAAATGTGGAGAGGAGTGCGGGTAAATTGCCATAGTTTCCTTCCTATCCGTTAGATATAGATCAGACGGCCTATATTGCAGGATGGCAGGCACACCATCGTCGCCGACTATGCTTTTTATAAGAGTAGAGATAATAAACTGAGTTGGTGCTGATGGTGTGCCTGCTATCCTGCAATATAGGCCGTCCGATTTATATCTGGCGGATACGAAGGAAACTATGTTAATTTTGCAAAAATATACCCACACCCCTCTCCACATTTGCAAATAAGGCCTTCCCTTGTTCATCCTTTTCTCCCACAAGATAAACTACTCATACAAATGCATCTTGATGTTCCGTGCAACGCATGGGCATCTTGCTAGTTGTTGCAAAAAGCCCATATGTGTGTGTGAGAGAGAGGGAGAGAGGAGGAGGACGGAGTGCATGTGTGACAAAGACACAAAGAGTGTGTGTGCGAGAGGTATCAGCTTAAAATGTGGCGATAGTGTGTGTGTGCATGATCGAGAGGGCCTGTCTCAAGAAGGGAAGAAAAATCTACATAGATACAAGGAGCGCGAGAGAGACATGTATGCGATAGTGGAAGCACGAGTGTGGGGGTGTATAAACCTATCTAGAAGCTAGTCGATAAATGTTTATGAGATAAATACGAGTCGGGGGTGCGAAAGCGAGAGTTTTGTGTGTGAGAGAGAGATGGTAGTCGGGAAGGGGAGTGGAAGCAGGAGTTGTGTGTGTGTGTGAGAGAGAGATGGTGGGGAGTTTTTCTGATTGGTAAACAAATGAATAATGTTAGTTTTATAACTGGGATGGAGACGAAAAGGAGACCGCAACAAATGTTGTGTCTGCAGGAGAGAGTAATTTTAGTGGTATGAGTCATATCTAGAGACATATAGGCTGTGTGAAAGAACCCCATAGAGAGAAAGTCAAAGTGAAAGACGAGTGAGACTGTGTGTGTGGCGGTGAAAAAGAAAGCTTAGGTACCTAGTGATACCAGAGAACGGTAGAGACGTGAGAGATAATGAAAACCGTTTCATGTATAACAATAGGGAGAGTGTGACACTTCTCAAGGGAGACGTTGAGAGACCATGTTTGCGAAGATAGGAGAAACATGAAGTGAGCGTGCGGGTGAGCTGGAGAAAACATAAAAGGGATGGGCGTGAAAGGAGTCAACATAAAAGGGATTCAAATATTTGAATTCGAGATGATGATACATGTAATTCATACTCGAACCAAAATTGATCTATCAGACATGCATACTCATATGAATTCACGCGCATCTATGTTCTTTAATATGTAGATACTACTGATCCATAGAATTTAGTAGAACATAATTTGGTTTAAATTTTTTGAATTCAACCTTATGATTTTGAGATCATTGTATTTGTAAATCATATTATACATATAAAGGAGCAGAATTCTTGGTTGTGCTTTTGAAAGTATATATAAAAAAAAATGATGTATATAGAATTTTATTCCAATCAAAAATGGATCCTGCCCGGACAAAAATATAATACAAACTGGATTCGAATTGAGTTGGCACGGTAAACATGCACTCTTTCTCTGCAAAAACTTGAACGAAGCGGGGAAAGTCGCAGTAACCGCCCGAAACCAAAATCTGCGAGATGGAAATTACTGCCTATCCCTGCCACGCAAAGCCTATCGGCTTGATTTCTATAGGTTTCGATAGGGGTAGGTTCGTAATTTCACTCAAGCGTGACATCACCGCCTCTCACCCGGATTCATACACGGTGGGCACCAAAACACAGTGTCTCCTCGGCCGAAATCGACTCCCTCCCCGATTCATACACGGTGGGCGCCAAAAACAAACTCTCGTCGGTAAATATTCAGTGTATGCGAGATTATCGTACTATCCCCAACCGACTAATATTGCTGCGATGTAGGAAATTTTAAACAGGGGCTAAGTTTGTAAATTTCCTCGCATATGAGACAAGCACGCCCTGAAGACATGGTTCCCCCCTTCCACTCTCCCTCCATTTCCCCATTCGTACTCCGTGGGCGCCAAAACACCCTCTCCACCCCAGCCTCCTCCGTCCGCCACCCCATCCACCGCCGTCCTCCTCCACCATGCCGTAGCTGATACCCTGACGCCGTCGGCCATTACAAGAGATTGACCTCTCTCATCCACGGCTTCGGACAGGGATCCTTGCATCCCGTCCTCTCGCTTCATCCCCGCCGTCGTCCACCTTGCCGGCGCCGCTCCCATGACCGTCTCATCCACCGCGCCCCACCCCCACCGTCTACCCTCCTAGATCTACTTCCACGCCACCGACAGCCATCGCTACCGCAGCACCATCAAATTCTCAGCAGATGCATACACGGCGCCGCACCAGAGGCGGTACTCTTTCGTATCCGCTCAACTTATTTATGGCATCAAGAAAATAGATCGCCACTGCTTTACTCTGATTTCTTGTCCATCACTTACTTGTTAGTTGAAAGCAAACATTGTTGCGAAGTTGCCTTTGTCCGGTTTGCACCTTCAGATCCGCCATGGCACGCTCAACACTATACTCGCAATGCTTATGGTTTTCCCCTTTTATATTCCACACTAGTTAAATGACAGTAGACTAAATTTCAAAATTAGGTCAGTCAATTTTTGAGAGCTCCCAGGAGTTCGCCGGTGCGAAGGAAGGGGCTCGGGTTGGAATGGTGGTTGTGGGGGGTGGTGGTGGGGCCTCGCCGAATGAAGAAAACTGGACGCGGGTGGTGGTGGGGCCTGGCCGAATGAAGAAAACTAGACGCGGGTGGGGGCGGGGGTGGCAGAGGAACACATGCGGCGGGGGCCGGTGGTTCGGTCGGCGGCCCGTGCGGTGTTCTGTATGGGAAGCACAGTATGTTCCTTGTCAGGAAGGGGAGCAGGGACATCTACAGTCAAAAACTGATAGAGCTAGCCTGTACGTGATCGATAGGCTTTCAATTAGTAGCTGCAATACAACACCGTAATTTCCAGCCAGTTCCACTTTCCCGATTTATATATCTTGGTTATGGTGTACCCCTTCTATGTACACTATGATCTGCCTAGCTGTTGTGTGATCTTGTTATCATGGTTTGGCAATAAACTCTCTATACAGTATATTATGAACCTATCATCTGCCAACTATCCTTACTTCTGGAGACTATTTTTGTGTGTACTTGTGCCAGATTATATTAATGCACGCACCATATTACACCACACATGGCTCTCTCATTAGAATCCAGTGATAGCACACAAGGGTTTACAGGGGCGCCCCTATATTAGAATATCTTCTGCATTACAAAGACAATCTCACTACTATTTATGTTTTCATGCTTCTCAGATATTATACGTAATCAGAGTGAATATCAAAATCCACGCATCAGAAGAATATTGTGGAACACTACAACGACTTACAAAAGTGGCACCAAGGCATTGAGTGCCATTCTGGATGCAATGAATCCCATACGCTCCCCACCTGTAGATTCTTGTTCAGAATACGATCCTAATGACTATTCTGACCTCGAGGAGTCAAAGGCAGATGGCCTGTCCTGTTCACCCATCAAGGTGCCTGTTCTAATTTGGCAAGGTTTTATTGATTGCGTGTATCTTGCATAAGTTGTCTTGCATTTCTTCTACTTTGTAGCACCGCCATTTTCTTAGTTTACTCATCATATATGTCAAGATGCCATGCCCATCCATTATCAATACATATTCCATCTGTCATCATACCATGTTTTTCCACTCAAATGATGTTCTTGTGCATCAGACATCAGAAAGGAAGAGGGTGATTGCCGAACCTGAAGGAGCACCAACAAAGTCCTTGAAAAACATGGTGGTGCCGGAGAAATCAGACAGCACCCCACTTATATTGGCTCTACAGCTAGTGGCACAAAACGTAGGACCAACTCCAGCAGACTGTACCCATACTTCACTGGCCACACCACTAGCCCCACCACACAGGACCTGCACTCCAGCAAAAGGTATGCCGATTTCAGGTGCCATAGCACCAGCCATACCACAGAAAAATCCCACTCCAACAAAAAGTACAGCAAGTCCACCTGCCGAAGACCTATCCCAACTGCAGAGATGGCCAATTCCTGTAGAATGGAACCCCATTCCAGTTATTCCCAGTTTAAAAGACAATGCTTTCAATGTTGCTAGGGACTACGTGCATATATTCCCATCATGGGAAGATTATAGTGAAGACAAACACCATTTTCACATCTTCCTGTCCCACTTACGTGTAAGTGCTATTATTCATGTAGATTATTTTCCTGTTTTCTGCTGATTGAACACATCAATGATTTACATTACATTGTTGTAAGTAGGCGAGGGTCAATCTGGATAGTCATGACGAGCAAAGCTTGCTTGCGCTTTTCAAGGAAGCATTGCAGCAGTATCGATGTTACCTGAGGAAATCACACTTTGATGGCAAGTCTATAAACGAATTTCTGTTGAAGTCTCCTGTGCTAAATTTTGAAGACATTGAATGGAAAAACCATGTTATGCACTGGTCTCGTTCCCAGGATGAGGTATTGTCTATGATATCACATGACAATTTGAACTTCTACTTTTTCGCATGTGCCTTACGGATCTTTTTTGCAGGAAATCTGCTCGAAGAAGAATTCCCGTTTGAAACGGACGACATGATATCGCAAATATGCTGCCCACTGCTTTGCTCTTGTTAGTACCTGTTGTCCTGTATCACTGTACTTGCATACATACCTGGTTCATTATGTGACAGCAGTATGCATGATAGCTTGCTTATCAATTGTACGCTCCAAATTATCTGATCTGTATGAATGGTTACATTAGTGTAGAATATATCCAATGCCAATGATTTTTTTAGCTCTGCATTGTTCTTGTAAGTACCTGCTGTCCTTTATCAGTGTACTTATATTGGCAGCTAGTTGTACATGTACCATCACACTGCAGCTTATTTTCCTTTGCCCTCCATTTTCTACACATCAGATCTATATTTACTCTTTCCATAAGGTTGGATAACATCGATGGTACTGAAGAAGTTTAGCTCTGCATTGCTCTTGGCTGTACCTTTTGCCTGTATCGTTGTACTTATATTTATAGCTACTTGGTTATGTAGCATCACTCTTCATCTTATCTTAAATATTCTCCATTTTTTATTATATTATCACATCTATATTTACTCTTAACAAAATGTAGAATAAAGGCAATGCTTATGAAGAAGATTCCGTGGTAAACTTCTTGAATTGCCCCCCCCATCAGCAGGGACAACGGCTTTATAGAGCCTGCCTTCACAAATAATGTAAGTTTGTCCTTCTCAAGCCTTCAAACTTTGTTGTGTATATTTGGTTAGGCATGACTGCAACAGCTATTTATTTTTGGTGTTTACGTCAAATTTGATGTTTAAAGTTTATTATGTAGTTCATAAACAAACAATTGTCCTTCTCAATTTAAGTTTTCAGTTGTACAACCAAGTTCCTTCTTCATACCATGTAAATTAAACTATACAGAGCAAGTGATCTTCTTTTGCAATGCATATATGCTTCTGTTCTTGATCCGTAATCGAGTGGTGTGGTGAACCTACCCACTACAGCACAATGTCATATTCTGCACTATGAACAATGTCATATCATTCTACTATTATTTAAATCGTCTCTTTATTTGCCAATCTGAAATGGAATAAATTGACAGCACACTAACCATTGATACTTATGAGTTCTTGATCAGTAATCCAGTGGTGTCATGAAGCTGCCAACTCCTTCACAATGTCATTTCCTGCCATGTCTTGACCTGAACGATACCATATTGTGTTAATGCTATTTTAAACTGTGTCGCTTTATTCGTCAGTAAGAAATGTGATGAATTGTCAGCAATCATACTTATAAGTGTCAAACAAGCGCAGTCTCATCAGCTTGCTTAGCTGCTTGCGCTGCAGCTCCCGAGCAGGGCTATCCTTTCTTGAACTCTATTGAAGTGCTGACAGTTTTGTATATTATATTTTCGGCGTGTTTATTTGCACTGGTGGCGATCTTTGATGCCCAGTGTATGTAATCTGCTGTCTGCTTGTGCTTTATTATCATAGTGGCGAACTTTGATGCCCAGTGGATGTAATATGCCGTAATATCTTTATTTTATAGTCTAGGTTTTCTCTTATTCATGATGCTGCAGTTATTTTACTCTATATATATCCTGTCTTCGTAGTAAACCGGCCAAACCGTAAAATTACGGTACATAATCAGGCCGTCATGCAAATCACTATGTATGATCCGCATCATGGGCCAAGTCATCTTGGTCCGTTAACAGGCCTAAATGTAAACTGGCCCACGAGTAGATTCGGGCCTTTAATAGGCCGAGTAAACCACCGGCCCTATTTTCGCAAGAAAACTCAATGGGCTTTTAGGAGGCTGAAAAGTAGGTCGGGCCTGAAACGTGCCGAACAGCTCACGGGCCGGCGGCAGGCCGAAATAGACCCCGGCCCATGATTGTGCCAATCACATCACGGGCCGTTAACAGGCCAAAATTGTCTAGGTCCTTGTTTGGCCCAATCAGATTATCGGCTGTGAGCAGGCCGGATGCAAACCGGGCCGTAGTTAGGCCCAACTATATGACGGGCTTTTAACAGGCCGAAATAAATATAGGGCCAAAATGTTAAACGGGCCTTTAACAGGCTGAATCTAATATCAGGCCGAATTACCAAATGGGCCTTTAGCAAGTGGGCCCAAAAGTATAGCGTCCAGTTGACGGATTGAATCTCATATGGGCCATAATTTGGCCCAAAGCCTCTTAAAGGGCTGGATCTTATCTGGGCCGTAATTTGGCCCAAAACGTGGTAGGCCTTTAACGGGACGGATCTCATATGGGCCTTTATTAGGCCCGGAACGTGGCAGGCTATTAATGGACCGGATCAAATATGGGCCGGCATTTGGCCCAAAACATGGAAGCCTGTGATTGGGCCAGCACACTAGTCTCCTCAAAATCTTGTGGGCCTTTACCTGGGCCGGCCAATTATGGTCGGCAAAATCTTGTGGGCCTTTAGCTGGGCCGGCCCATTATGGTCCAAAAAATCTTGTGGGATTTTAGCTGGGCCAGCCCATTATGGTCCGCAAAATCTTGTGGGCCTTTAGTTGGGCCGGCCCATTATGGTCCGCAAAATCTTGTGGGCCTTTAGTTGGGCCAGCCCATTTAGCCTATATGGGCCTCTGTTGGGCCCTACCACGTGTCGACGTATCATAGGCATGTCTCC
Source organism: Aegilops tauschii subsp. strangulata (assembly GCF_002575655.3). NCBI lineage: Eukaryota > Viridiplantae > Streptophyta > Magnoliopsida > Poales > Poaceae > Aegilops > Aegilops tauschii. The sequence goes on along the minus strand of NC_053040.3, from coordinate 66,839,569 downwards.
TTCAATGGACGGGTGACATCTGGCCCACCGAGGAGCAGACCCGTGTTTCCTCCGGCCAATGAGAATTTTACACGTGGAAAATCACCATAGGTCTGGGCTGTTAACGGGTTATCGGATTGAAAACCGGACCCGATAGCTTAACGGCGAGCCGTTTACGGTGGATGCCACGTGTCGGTCACCCTTGACAAAATCACTTCTATGGCGCGCGGTTTATCGTCCACATCCGTGATGATAATTTTGGTAATGTCATGGAACACTTCTACGACAGCACAGGTATGACTCTCTTGATTCTGTCATAAATTTTTCATTGATGTACATGCATGACAGAAAACGTGACCTACTGTGACAAACACGTATTATCACCGAAGTGTATTTTTTTGTAGTGCTCTCAACAGTAGGACATGTTCACCACCATCCCAATCCATCCCAGATGAATCAGATCTGACACGACTCTATGCATAGCAGGCATAGCAATCAAGCATCAATGAGTAGGCACATCATGTCTCAAACAAATCCTACTCATGCTAGTGGTTTTTACTATTTACTGTGGCAAAGACATGTCATGCAAAGGAATGGGTTCAACTACCGCAACATGTAACAGTTGAATCATTATTTTCCTAATGTAGTAAAAAAGAGCAAGAGGGAGAGAGTCGGATTGTATGGAAATGAACAAGGGGGGTTGCTTGCCTGGCACTTCTGAAGATGAACCACTCTTCATTAGTGACATCGATCTCAACGCCAGAAAAAAGTGTACCGAGAGGTAACAAACACCAGCCAACAAGAGGGAACACAATCAATGCAAAGCAACAATATGATGCATGATTCAACAATATGAACACCGATGGGCTCGACAACAATTCAGCAAAATTCCACGAAGATGGAATTCCATAACTATATGAACAAGATGATAGCATTGGTCAGACCCAAAGGATATAATGGTGCATGCTCGAGGAATAACCACGAGGAAGACAACATTACGAACATCATATGCTATGAATTGATTTGATGATAGCCCACATTCAAATCAAAGTTTGGACAAGATAATAGACCCAACAACTGATCACATCAATTGATGAAGATATCATCTTTCTTCAGCACACATGCAAATACAAAGATATCCCTTTGGAATGAAATGAGTCAGATAAAGCTTTTATCTTACAACTCTCCAAGTAACTGTTTAGTTTATCCAACTAGTTCAGGGGTATCCAACAGAGATCCTTGGAGAATGGGTGGTTTAGGGAAAAGCCAACTTGATCACGAACTCAACATAACGGTTAGGGGACAACCTGATGATACTTCCAAGAAGATATTCAGAAAATCACAAACCACCAACATGTTACTAAGCCCGAGAGCAATCTTGCTTTCCACGGCAAGACGATATGATCAAAAGAGTGAGGGATTGACACAATTCTAACTCATTGACCGGAGGGTGCACCAGGAATAATGGACTATGTAGCACGACCAATCTTAGAATGATGATTCAGTAATCAACGGACTAAGAATGAAGTTATCGTCCATTATCTACCAAGCAGCGGGGTTGCTAGGAGTATTGATTTCACACATCACTGTTCACTTGTCGGCACTCCGGTTACAACCAACATAGAGACTGAGGAATAAATCATGATGGCGAGAAGTATCACTGTATCAAGAAGTCACAAGAGGTGGTGCAATTCCCATGACATACTTGATATGAAAGAGGGTAACACTCCAAGGTAGAACAGAAAAAGAGCTGGATTGACATTCTTGATCTGCGGAATACAACTACTTTGACCCAGTCCTCGAAGTGGATAAGGTATCGGAGTTTGTTTCTCCTAGTCATTCTGAGATAGAATGGCTTGACGGACCACAAGAGTAAAATGCATCGATGAAAACGAATGCACGACTACTCCTGACTATCAATTGATAGACTAAGATCAGAATGCAACTAAAAGGAAACAACTCAAAGGAACGCATGATCTTCTGAGTTGTGGATGCACAGTTTTGTTGGGAAACATAGCATGCAATTTCAAAAAAAATCCAACGCTCACGCAAGATCTATCTAGGAGATGCATAGCAATGAGAGAGGGAGAGTGTGTCCACATACCCTCGTAGACCGAAAGTGGAAGCGTTTGACAACGCGGTTGAGATAGTCAAACTTCTTCTCGTTCCGACCGATCAAGTACCGAACGTACGACACCTCCGAGTTCCGCACACGTTTAGCTCAATGACGTCCCTCAAACTCTTGATCAAGCAAAGTGTCGAGGGACAGTTTTGTCAGCACGACAGCATGGTGATGGTGATCGTGAAGTGATCCTCGCAGGGCTTCGCCTAGTCACTACGACAATATGATCGGAGGCGTAAACTGTGGAGGGGGACGCCGCAAACGGCTAGGAATCAATGTTGTGTGTTCTAGCGGTGCCCCCCTCATATATATATATATATAGGTTGGAGGGGACTAGAGTGTCGGTGCAACAAACCCTGGGTCTATTTCCCAATTGTGCACAGGCACAAGATCAAGATTGAAGCACCAGCTCAAGTCAGGGATTGAAGAACCAACACGCAGCTCAGAGGGACCAAGATCAAGCCAGAGGAGCAAAACATCGGCGAGAGAAGGGCCTCCCTTGCTGGGTAGGTGAGCCCGGCAAGGGGTGAGGCCACCACTAGAAGCAAGCAACCAAGGGCTCCCAGGCAGAGCCTGCCGGGGCTCGCGGGGGCAGAACCACCCCGCCAACAACTCAGGCATGACCCACATCATCTATCACTGCGGTGTCAAGCCGCAAGATGATTAAGTGGCAGCCATTCGCCACATGGCCGCCATTTCCTACAGGAGAAACCCACAGATGACAGCCATCCTGTGACGTGTCAAGGGAACAGGCGCGGAGCTGGCAAGACAGCCCGGCAGGCCTTGCCGGGCAACCAATGATGTGACACTAAGAGACACATTTAATGCACCCTGTCAGCCCGCAGAGTTAGGTATGATAGCATTGTTTGCTATCATATCAGTGGATAATTACCACTTTTCCACTATGGTGACCCCTTAATCTATAAAAGGATGCCCATGGCACTCGTAGGAAGGGTTAGAAGGTTGGGAAGTTAATGAACCCAAGCCATCATACGCGCGTAGTCGCTACGGCCCCAAGGCAAAACTTGCCGGCCGGGCAAGTGTACTACGCACCACCACACTCATTCCACCATCAGTCCACCAAAGTAGGAGTAGGGTCTTACACCTCGCGGCGGCCCGAACCTGGGTAAATTGCTTGTGTGCTCTCTACCGTGCTGTCGTGTGCTGATATGCTCTTTGTGCAACGCGACGTCCCCCGCCGAACCTGCAAGGGGCCACCTGTTCCCATAGGTGGCCGCGGATATCCCGCGACATCTTTGGCGCGCCAGGTAGGGGGCTCGCTTGCACGAACTTGACAGCGTGCACAGCACGTCATCTTCAACGCCATCTTCATCTTCGACGACGCCATCGATGTCGTTTTCAAATCCGGCGGATCTCGGGTAGGGGGTCCCGAACTGTGCGTCTAAGGTCGATAGTTGCAGGAGACAGGGGACACGATGTTTACCCAGGTTCGGGCCCTCTCTATGGAGGTAATACCCTACTTCCTGCTTGATTGATCTTGATGAATATGAGTGTTACAAGAGTTGATCTACCACGAGAACGTAATGGCTAAACCCTAGAAGTCTAGCCTGTATGACTATGGTAATGAGTATCCTTTCCGGACTACGCCCTCCGGTTTATATAGACACCGAAGGGATCTAGGGTTACATAGAGTCGTTTACATAAGAAGGAATCTTCATAGTTGATCTCCAAGCTTGCCTTCCACGTCAAGGAGAGTCCAATCCGGACACGGGTACAGTCTTCGGCCTTCGTGTCTTCACACAGCCCATCAGTCCGGCCCATAGATAACAGGCCGGACGCCCGATGACCCCTTAGTCCACGACTCCCTCAGTAGCCCTTGAACCCGGCTTCAATGACGAGGAGTACGACGCGCAGATTGTCTTCGGCATTGCAAGGCGGGTTCCCCTTTCCGAACTCCAAGATAATCTTCAGATGTAATGATTGTATCCGGACCTATATACACAACTGCAGAGGATATAATATTTCACGAGTCCAATCCACTGACAACTTTTTGTTAATATGACATCACGCCTGCTCGGCCATTATTTTCGAACCGTTAGCTGGCCGTCGTCCCACGTCTCGAGACGTGGTTTTATTGGCGTGTCTTATCCAAGCGGAGATCGTGTCTCCACTTTTTTAGGGGATTCTTGCCAACCTGGACGTGGGTAACTCAACCGTCGCTTGGGTACAACTCCTTGGGAGCAGGCAAGTTTTGAGGAGGAGACGTTTGATATTCACAACCTTTATATAGGGGTACATACCCGTCTTTTTCTTTCACGCTTGCTTCTTCCTCAACCCTTGCTACCCCGAGTTCCAACACCCGGGTTTTAGTTACCACAAGCCCCAATCATGCCCGGATCCAGCCGTCAAGGCCGGTGGGTTTCTTCTGTCACCGAGGGAGATATTGCAAAACTTCGGGCGGTGAGGTATCTGACCACAGAAATCCATCATCGGGTTCCTGTCGAGGGGCAGGTTATTCCCACCCCCAGATCCGGCGAGAGGGTTATGTTCGTGTCCCACTTCCTCTGCGGGTTAGGGTTTGCACTTAACCCCTTCGTCCCAGGGCTCATGTTCTATTACGGGCTAGATTTTCACGATCTGGCCCCGGACACTTTTCTTCTTATCTCGGCGTTTATCGTCACGTGCGAAGCCTTCCTCCGAACTCCTCCGCACTTTGGCTTGTGGCTCAAGACCTTCGATGTGATGCTGCAAGTGATAGAGGGGGAGCAAGCTGAGTGCGGTGGCGCTACAGTGAGCAAGCTTGCTAGCGTTGTTTGGCTAAAAGGATCCTTAGCCAAATCTTCCAATTTATGGCAGCAGGGGCGGTTCTATATCACCGAGCCCCGTGACTCCAAGTGGGCAGCTGCGCCCGCATTTCGATCCGGCCCCCCAATTCAGCTTGCATCATGGATTAATAAGGGATTGGACTGGGGATCAACGGACGAGGTGCGAACTCTGCAAAGTCGCATCCGAAGCCTCATTGAGAGGGACATCAACATCGTCAACGTTGTTCAAGTAATGCTAGTTCGCCGGACCCTGCCGTTCCAGCGATGGCCTCTCCGCCTGTGGGAGTTCAATCCAGAACGGTTGCGGACTCTTCAGCACTTCTTCGGCACTACGCACGAAGGAATGTGGAGATTATTCTACGGGAAACGAAGGCAATGGCCGGACACCACCGAAGATGACGACCTAGATTGTAATCTCCGGATACCCCGGTAAGTTCCCGTTTACCGAATACCTCATAATCAGATACCCTATGGCAAGATACTGACCGAATCATCCTTTTTCAGGGCTGGATAAAGAAGGTGGAATGGATTAGGTTTCCGGCTCCCCTCCCCGAAGACTCAGCTAATCCTGTGCTAACAAGGATGCTGGCCTCGGCACCGTATCAGGCGCCGTCATGGGAGGGCAAAGAGGAGAGCGAAAACACCCGGGATGACCTTTGTTCCGGATGTAAGTCGGATACTGAGTCCCGAGAAATCGACCTTTCCTCACCTGGAGATAGAGGCGAAAGAGGAGCCAGCATCCCTTCTCCGAATAGGAGGAAAAGGGACGCCTCCAAAGGTTGGGAGGGGCGATCCCGCAAAAGGGGCAAGATGCTACCGTTGAGTGGCTTGGGTTTGGAAACCGACGCCGTTGAACAGCTCCAACAAGGGGACAAGCCCTCGGCCAAACCGTAAGTGAATCCGGAATACTTTGATAGCGTCCCGCTCCTTTGCCGTTACCGAAGATATACGTAACGCGTCCGTGCATTTTTACAGGTCAGCGCAGAGTGTTTATGGGCAATCCTCTTCTTCGGGAGGTCTCCTCCCAGAGATGATGGAGAGCGAGACGCCTCCCCCAACCTCCTCACCCAATAAGGCGGAGGACTCTGAAGTGTCGTCGCGGAGGGTTCTTCTTGATCAACAAGTCATGCAGGGGATAAATGAGGCAGTACCCGAAGGTCGATCTCTTACCGTCCGAGATTCTGGGGCGGATAATAAAGGCCTCGGACTGTTTGGCTCGCATCCGATGGTGATTCAAAGGATGGTGGTGCTCCTAGAGCGGCTTCCAGAGACCCGGAGGCTCCGGATATATTGCGGGACATGTTGCGAAAAGCATCTGTCTCGGGAGAACAGCGTACCTTGATGGGTACAGTGGTTGAGAAGATTTTGTCCGTGAAGAGCGGATTGAATGAAGCCTTCATGAGCCTGCTAAAAGGCTTCAAGGTTTGTGATGTAATATTTTCAGCTATGTTTTATTTTCAAAGATGCACCTGTGTATAGGTAGTAGCCACTGAGACTCGGGTTGGCTTCCAGTGGGAAGCGAATCGGACGATCAAAAAGGATTACTCAAGGACTGATCTGATGAACTGGAACGCAGGATGTTTCCCCCTTAGCTACTTCCCACACTATGGATATTGCCGACCTGCAGCGGAAGCTTGATGTAGCAGGGGATGACCTTGCGTTAATCAATATGCGTCTTGACGAGTCGCGAGGTATGTATTTAGGGCAATTACCATACATTTTTTGTGGTATAAGCATGATGCTAAAATTCTGTATGCTAGAATATGCGTGGCTGCAGATGGTGCTGCCGCCGTTGAAGTTCTTCGAGCGGAGCTGGCCCAGGCCAAGGAGCAGGCCCGGTGTAACAATGTGGCTGCCGAAAAGGCATCGGCTGAGTTAAAAGTCGAACAACCTGCACTGCGCCAAGATGAGGAGAAGATATCAACGATGAGGCTCGAACTGGAGAATGCTACTGGCCACTGTGAACTTCTGGAGAAGGAGAGTAAAGCTTTAACGGCTGAACTGGACAAGGCCTTACAAGAGGCGAGAGAAGCGCGGTCGCAATCCAGAGCAACCCGTGAGGAGATCCGGCAAGCTAGGGAGATTGCGGCTGGTAAGCCGTTTCTGTTGCAAGCTAAGTTCGGTGATCCGGACTATGCTCAGCTTAACCAGGTGTGGAGTTCTCCGGACGAGTTTTTAGACCTGCCGAGGAGTTATTCCGATGCGGCGCAGTATTACCAAGCGCGAGATGGGTATGCAACGGAGAAGCTATTTTTGTCACAGTATGGTGCATCAAAGCGCCCTCTGTTGCTCCATGAACAGATGTCCCAATGGGTCGAACTTCTTAGGATATCCGGCGCTGCCATGAAGAACGTCATAATCTTGTTGTGGCCAACCGAGCCTGTTCCGAATAGCTACTTCGGTTTGGTGCAAAGGCTTGCTGACGCGGTGCCGCGTATCAACGCTGTGAAGCGATCGGCGTGTATTGAGGGTGCACGGATGGCTTTTGCCTGAGTCAAGACATTCTGGGGGAAGATGAAGGCCATCGATGTTGCGGCGAAGAGTCCACCCAAGGGCAAGGACCGTCCTGAACCGGAGCATTATTTCGAAGATTTCCTGGAGGCCGCCCGCTTGATAGAGGGTCAGTGCTCGAAAGACATAATGTTCGAGTGAGGTGTATGAGAATTGTAAAAGACCATTTTATAGTTAATCTATTTTATGTTTTGCTTGAAAGCTTGAATTCCTCCTGTGCGGCCGTTTTAATATAATCTGAAAGTTTTCCAGTCGTCGGCTTCAGCCCCTCGTAGGAAGTACGGGGGTGTTCGGAAAAGCATTTAATCACTCTTTATCCAACGTCTTGGTCCATAAAGGAGGTGATAATGCGGCGAACCAGGCAATCGGACTATAGGGCGTTAACACTTTCTCTTAGCCATAGGAGTTTTATGGTGGGACTACGACATAGCCCCTGGTATGTATGCGGCGTATGGTGCCTTACATATTTGATCTAAAAAAGATCATTCGTGTGACACGGAGAATCGCTAAAGATTCCAATAAGTCGTCAAGTGGTTGACCAGCTCTCGCCGCATCATGACAGTCAGTTTTCGGCTTTTTCTACTGAGGTACTTGACCAGATGAACCGTAAGCACAATCGCAGTAGTTCTCCCTTTACTACCCTAGCCGATAGAGCGGAACGTAGGGTAGGAAGCACAGGAACCGGGCAACCCAACTATTGACCCAAGACAATGATTCGGAGCTGATGCATATAAGGCCAAACTTGCGACGCCGAAGTACGCTGTAGAGCTGTTCAGGCTTTTGCTGGCAACACATTTGTTCCCATACCGAGCCCCTGGCAGGTTATGCCAAGGTATATCTGTGAGACAACCATGGGAGCCATATTCAGTGGCGAAACAACACGGATGATTAATTTGGATATTGTTTACTCGGAGCTGAGCGATATGCCAATGATTACTTGTTATATATATAAAAGCCATCCTCCCGGCTATTTGACATGCTCGGGGTCGGAGGCGGAGGAACAGGCATAGTACGGGCTCAAAATAGAGAGTGCGGTCTACAAAAGGTTATTTTGGACCTCCTGTTGCACGTTTGCACCGCCAGTCCTTAGCGGGGGGAATCCTTAATGGAAATAGCCCCTTAGGTGAGTGTACAGATCCGGACTCCGATAGCGCCGGTTTCAGATGTTTGTCTTGTTCGTCGCCTGTTTTTAAGGGATAGTGAAGGAAGAAATTAAAAGAAAATGGGTAAAAAATGTTACGGGGATGCTTGCGGGCTTTTCCGTAGTGTGCTTCCGCCAATGCCCATGGTATCTTGAGTGCGTAGTGATGTATGCGCGGCACAAATTCTGTAGGTGTACGAGGTGGGCGGCGGAAGCCGGACTGCTATTTTCGCTCCGGGAGTGGTTGATCCTTGGGTGGAAATTACTTCTGTCCCCCGGTATTTCATTGGTGAACCTCTCCATGGTCCCTATCGCCTGGCGGCCTCTTCCCCTTGTGTTCGGCGTTGAGCTTGCCTGCTTGTCTAAAGACCCAGCAGTTTCTGTTAGTATAATTAGCTGGTTTATCGGGGTGGCCATGAATCTGGCAGGGTCTGTCTAATATCATGTCTAGGTTGGATGGTTCGTCTCGGTTTGCCTTGAATGGCTTCTTCCGTTGACCGGGCTTGAGGTTGCTGAATCCGGCGTTGAACGCTGTGTCGCGTGATCTTTCATTATCATTGCGACTGTTGTGTTTGCTTCGTCGTGGCTTGCCGTTGCCATCTCGGATTTCGGAAGTGCCCGGGTCGGTGGTGATGTTGCTTCTACGAGCGAGCTAGCTGTCTTCTCCCACGCAAAAGCGGGTCATTAGAGCAGTATGGGCTGTCATGGATTTAGGTCCTTCTTGTCCGAGGTGGCGTGCTAGCTAATAACCCACAAGTAAAGGGGATCGCAACAATTTTCGAGGGTAGAGTATTCAACCCAAATTTATTGATTCGACACAAGGGGAGCCAAAGAATATTCTCAAGTATTAGCAGTTGAGTTGTCAATTCAACCACACCTGGATAACTTAGTATCTGCAGGAAAGTATTTAGTAGCAAAGTAATATGGAAGTAATGGTAACAGTAGCAAAAGTAATATTTTTGGGTTTTGTAGTGATTGTAACAGTAGCAACGGAAAAGTAAATAAGCGAAGAACAATATGTGAAAAGGTCGTAGGCATTGGATCGATGATCGAGAATTATGCCGGATGCGGTTCATCATGTAACAGTCATAACATAGGGTGACACAGAACTAGCTCCAATTCATCAATGTAATGTAGGCATGTATTCCGAATATAGTCATATGTGCTTATGGAAAAGAACTTGCATGCCATCTTTTGTCCTACCCTCCCGTGGCAGCGGGGTCCTAGCGGAAACTAAGGGATATTAAGGCCTCCTTTTCATAGAGTACCGGACCAAAGCATTAACACATAGTGAATACATGAACTCCTCAAACTACGGTCATCACCGGGAGTGGTCCCGATTATTGTCACTTCGGGGTTGCCGGATCATAACACATAGTAGGTGACTCACATATATTCATGAAAACATAATAGGTTCAGATCTGAAATCATGGCACTCGGGCCCTAGTGACAAGCATTAACCATAGCACAGTCATAGCAACATCAATCTCAGAACATAGTGGATACTAGGGATCAAACCCTAACAAAACTAACTCGATTACATGATAGATCTCATCCAACCCATCACCATCCAGCAAGCCTACGATGGAATTACTCACACACGGCGGCGAGCATCATGAAATTGCTGATGGAGGATGGTTGATGATGACGACGGCGACGAATCCCCCTCTCCGGAGCCCCGAACGGACTACAGATAAGCTCTCCCGAGAGGTTTTAGGGCTTGGCGGCGGCTCCGTATCGTAAAACGTGATGCATCCTTCTCTCTAATTTTTTTCTCCCCGAAAGTGAATATATGGAGTTGGAGTTGAGGTCGGTGGAGCGCCAGGGGGCCAACGAGGTAGGGGGCGCGCCCCCACCCTCGTGGACAGGGTGTGGGCCCCCTGACTTGGATTTTTCTTCCAGTATTTTTAATATTTTCCAAAAAGATGTTCCGTGGAGTTTCAGGTCATTCCGAGAACTTTTGTTTCTGCACATAAATAACACCATGGAAAGTCTGTTGAAAACAGCGTCAGTCCGGGTTAGTTCCATTGAAATCATGCAAGTTAGAGTCCAAAACAAGGGCAAAAGTGTTTGGAAAAGTAGATACAACGGAGACGTATTACTAGCCATTCGTCCTGGACGCTGTGTCTGAAGGCCGCAAGGGCTTGCGCGTCCGGAGAGTCGGTGATTTGGTTCTTTTTGACTAAGAAACGAGTCTAGAGCTTCCTGGCTGACTCTCCATGCTGCTGGACAATGTGGCTTAGGTCATTAGCGTCTGGTGGCCGGACGTATGTTCCTTGGAAGTTGTCAAGGAAGGCTTCTTCCAAGTCTTCCCAACTGCCTATGGAATTTTCAGGCAGGCTGTTTAGCTAGTGCCGAGCTGGCCCTTTTAGCTTTAGTGGGAGGTACTTGATGGTGTGTAGGTCGTCTCCACGCACCATGTGGATGTGGAGGATAAAATCTTCTATCCATACCGCGGGATCGGTTGTTCCGTCGTATGATTGAATATTGACGGGTTTGAATCCGTCGAGGAATTCAAGATCCATTACTTCATCAGTGATGCAAAGAGGGTGTGCCGCGCCTCTATATTGGGCCACACTGCAACGTAACTCTGAAGGAGCCCATTTGCGGTTTTCGTCTCGGACGTGGCTAGGTTTGTCATGTCCGAATAGGTAGCTCTTGTCGCATGTCGAGGCATGCCCTCGCGATCCATGCATAGATCGATCTTGCGTGTCCTGCTCTACTATCCGAGTCCCGTCGGAGGTCGTCTGTACAGCCATGAGCTGTGTTATTCTTGTCTTTACGGCGAGGTGGGCGATCTGGTATTCAGCTTGAGTTGCCTCTTTATCCAGACAGAGTTGTCGACGACCTGTCGCATTTGTGATGATGGTACGGGCTCCAACACCTCATCATTAGACTGAGGTAGCGATATATGCTTCAGGTAGCCTTTGGCTGGGTCACTAAGGCCGTATTCTTCGGCGGCTAGGACTTCGGTCCATCTGTCGTTGAGTAGGTCTTGGTCAGCTTGAAGCTGCTGCTGCTTCTTTTTCAGGCTCCTCGCAGTAGCTATTTAGCCTGCGCTTGAAGCGCTCCTGCTCGAGGGGTTCTTTGGGTACGATGAAGTCTTCGTCGCCGAGGCTTACCTCGTCTTCGGAGGGCAGAAGGTAGTTATCGTCCTCCGAATTGTCGCTGGGCAGGGCCTGTTCATCGGGCTGGCTTGCCCGTTTTCTTGTTCCTCCTATTCGGATCTTGCTCCAACAAGGTCTTCATTTTATTCGGCATTGTCCGGAGTACTTTTTCCTCCGGTGCCAGCGTTGCTTTGATGTGACTTGGAATGGCATTGAGGGCGCCGGTATTTAGACTGTGTCTCAGGAGGTTTATTCTCAACTGGATCTCCTTTGTCATCATCGCCAGGTTTTTTAAGTGTGTCAACCATGTACACGTTGTACAAGGGGGTGGCCCTCCCATGTCTGGTGATTGGTGGGTCTTGTCCTTGCTCCTTGTCGGCATCGTCGTCTATACCGTCAATGTATTTGGAGCCATTATCAGGCATGTCGGTTAAGTCCTCGACACTGGCTACGACGTGGGTGGCGGGTGGGAAGCGAAATTCTCCATTATCAGCCTCTAGCTCGAACAGGACATAGTTCGGCTGTGAGTCCCCCGCCAGGGACAGGTTTTTTAATGAATTTAGCACATCGCCCAGGGGAGAGTGTTGGAAGATATCTGCGGCGCTGACCTCGAAGATCGATGAACGATCCAGCTCGGTGTCTGCACGCGTATGCGGTTCGGAATTTGTAGCCGGAAACGAGTCCGGAATTCCATTGACGCAAATATTCCCTGGCGTTGAGTCCGTCTGTGGCTCCAACACCGCGGACTCCGTGGCTTCGGATGGTGCAATCTGCTCCGGATCTAAGGCCATAGCAGTTACAGGAACCATCTCCTGAATCTGGTCCGATAATAGATTTAAGTCAAGTTCATCGGAGCGAGGGGGAGCGATCGCCGCGGTCTCAAATCCATTGAAGATCAAGTCTCCATGGATATCCGCGACGTAGTTCAAGCTTCCAAATCTGACCTGGTGGCCAGGGGCGTAGCTATCGATCTGCTCCAGATGGCCAAGCGAGTTGGCCTGCAGTACGAAGCTGCCGAATACGAAAAAATTTCCGGGCAGGAAGGTTTCTCCTTGGACACCGTCACTATAGACGATCGAAGGGGCCATCGAACCTTTCGTCGACGGCATAGTGGAACTCTCAATGAAAGCACCAATGTCGGTGTCAAAACCGGTGGATCTCGGGTAGGGGGTCCCGAACTGTGCATCCTAGGTCGATAGTTGCAGGAGACGGGGGACACGATGTTTACCCAGGTTCGGGCCCTCTCTATGGAGGTAATACCCTACTTCCTGCTTAATTGACCTTGATGAATATGAGTGTTACAAGAGTTGATCTACGACGAGATCGTAATGGCTAAACCCTAGAAGTCCAGCCTGTATGACTATGGTAATGAGAATCCTTTCCGGACTATGCACGCTGGTTTATATAGACACTGGAGGGATCTAGGGTTACATAGAGTCGGTTACATAAGAAGGAATCTTCATAGTTGATCGCCAAGCTTGCCGTCCACGCCAAGGAGAGTCCAATCCGGACACGGGTACAGTCTTCAGCCTTCGTGTCTTCACAGCCCATCAGTCCGGCCCATAGATAACAGGTCGGACGCCTGAGGACCCCTTAGTCCAGGACACCCTCAATCGACCGTGGCGCCCAAGAAGAAGAAGTCCGGCCCTTTAGCCCATCCATCCACCTCGAAGGCTCCGCCGCCCGCATCCTCTAATGTTGTGGGGGATGCAAAAGACGAGCAAGGACGTGAGTGCTGCTGGGGGCGTGGCTGCAGTAGGTGGCGCCATCACCGCTCCCCCCGTAGTTGACACGGGGGCTGGAGTTGTCGGAGGAGAACATCATCCGCGGTGTCTCGACGGTCACGCTCCGCGAGGTGTGGATGAGGGACTCACTCCGCTCGCTCCCCCTCCTCCCACCAGCGGGCAGGGCCGCAGCAACGGCACTCAGTCCGGGGCGAGCTATCGTCCACCAGCCGCCCCTGCCACGGGGGCGGTCACAAGGCATGTGCCTCCTCCCGGGCGAGCCGACCAGACCGTCGTGCCCAACGGAGCCACCGACCCTTGAGCACCATCGCCGCGCAACCCCGCTGCCCAAGTGGATGTTCCGCAGCTGCGTGGATGCGGCACTAAAGCCGTCGCCACTGCTGGCACCATAAGGAGCCAGGCGACGGTGCGGTCGACGTCATCAACATCTATGCCAAGCACAACTACGGAGGCCATAGCGCGAGCTCAGCTGCTATTGAGGTTTCCGCCGGCACCCAGGCAGATGGATGAATGGCATGCCACCATCCAGAGCGTGCTCGGTTTCACTGAGGCTGGGGGCTCGCGACGAGCTGTCCCGCCATGACCTCCCCAAGAGACGGCAACCGTCCGCACTGTTGGCCGAACGGAGGGAGCTGTCCCCACCATGGCAGCCGACGCGGGCACAATAGAATCAATACCCCGACGATGTCTCGATGGCCTCTTCTGACCCTCAAGCACGTCCAGGCCCACGTTGAGCCCTGGAGGATAGGCGGCGGGGAGACGCGAGCGTCTTCATGGATCGGCGCCCCGACGACCTCTGCCAGACCGACGGGTGCGGCAGCCTCAACGTCGATGAGCCTGCGATCGGTGTTGGTGGGTGCCTACCTTTCGAGGTCGGCTGCCCTGTCTTTACACGAGAGTTGTGACAAGTCTATTGGCCGTCTGTTCGCACGTTCAAGCCAGAGATACCTAAGAAGTACGATGGGAGGCTAAACCCGGCAGAGTTCTTGAGCATCTACATCATCATTGTTCAGGCTGCCGGGGGAAGAGACCAGAACGTGTTCGCCAACTACATACCTTTGTCCCTCAAGTCTAATGTGAGGTCTTGGCTGATGCACCTGCTGGAGAACTCCATTTCGTCATGGGCAAATCTGTGCCACGAGTTCATCGGTGCCTTCACTGGTGGCCACCAAGAGCCCGGCAGGCCCAGCGACCTGCAGCTTCTCCAGCAGAAGGAAGGAGAAACCTCCGTAAGTATTTACAGAGATTCAGTAAAGTTCATAGAAATATTCCAAATATCCATCCGGAAGCAGTTATAGCAGCCTTCCAGTCCAATGTGCGCAATCATCGCATTCGTTCTAAGATGAATGTGTGGTTGCCCAAGACTGTGAAGGAGCTGTACACACTAGTGGATAAGTGTGTTCGGATGGAGGAAGGAAGGAAGTTGCCCAGAGAGGAGGATTGCATCAATGCAGATTCAGAGGATGAGGATGAATCAACCAGTCAAAGAAAGGGCAAGAATGGCAATAAGAAGCCAAGAGATAAGGCAGTGATGATTGTAGAAGGTTCGGGCACACCTAGTATCGGCTAGAAGGCCAAGGCTGAGGCCCCCGGCAAGGAAGCTGCAGCGTGCACTGCCTGCTGGGAAGCCGCTGCCGCGGAAAAAGTTGGGAAAGGTGATGGGCCGTACTGCAAGATCCACCAGACCAAGGGCCACGACCTTCAGGAGTGTTATCAGGTTGAGCAGCACGCCAAGAAACAGAGGGAAGAGTATGATAAGTGTGATAAGGAGAAAGGTCAGAACGCTGCTGGCGGTAAAGGCCGAGGCGGTGAAGCAAATCGCCCCGGCAAACCCTTTCGGAACCAAGGACAACTCGCCAGGGGCCAAGAGAAGGAAATCCGTGATGATGTGAGGGACGAAGGGAATGAAGAGGAAACCAGTGAGTAGGAATTTCAGAAATCCACTGACGCCCTATGCATTGATGGAGGTTCATCTTTGCACACCTCTCATCGCCAACTCAAGCAATGGGCACGAGAGGTCAATGCTGTGGAACCAGTGCTAGATGCCCGGAAGCCGCCCAAGTGGTCCCGCACGCCAATCATCTTTGATGAAGAGGACCACCCTGGCCGCACCACTGCGGTAGGGTGTTTGCCATTGTTGGTCTCCCCAACAATTCGCAACCTCAAGGTCACAAAGATGTTAGTAGATGGCGGGGCCGTGTTGAATCTGATTTCCCCGACAGTCATCAACAGGCTTTAGATAGGAGAAGAAGAGCTAGAGGTTACCGGCACGTTTCAAGGAGTCAATCCCAGTAGGAGCCATACCAATGGGAAGATTATGTTGCCGGTGACGTTTAGGGGAGAACTGAATTATCGGACTGAGAAGATTGTGTTTGATGTGTTGACCTCCCCCTGCCGTACAATAGGATTCTGGGATGCCCAACCCTGGCTAAGTTCATGGCAGCATCTCAGTATGCTCATAACACTTTGAAGTGCCTGGGCCACTGGGAGTCATCACTATAACATCAGAAGAGAAGGACGCAATTATCTGCGTGGACAAGTTGTACCAGGATGCAGTCGCGGCAGAGGCTGCGGCAGCAGTAGCTCCCGCCAAGGAAAGCAAAGGAAAGAAGAAGGATTGTAGGGCCTCCAGCAAGGAGTCCGGGAAGCATGCCCCCTCCGAGTGCACGACGCCCGTTGACGATGTGCCAGAGTGCACCCCAAGTGAAGAAGGTCCTGGCAGGGCTGGCTGGCGTTGATGGTACTTTCACTATCAGCGCCACCCTTGATGACAAATAGGAAAGCACGCTCATTGCCTTCCTGCGGGCGAATATCGATGTGTTTGCCTGGCAACCATCTGATATCCCCGGTGTTCCCATGGAGGTAATTGAGCACCACCTTGCTGTCTGCCCACATGCCCGACCCGGCAAGGAGAAAGTCTGGAAGCAGGCCTTGGAGCGGCAAAAGTCCATTGCCGAGGAAATCAAGAAGTTAGAGGCAGGTGGTTTGGTCAGAGGAGTACTACACCCTACATGGTTGGCAAACCTAGTGGTGGTCCGGAAGGCGAATGGGAAATGGAGGTTCCGCATTGATTTCACAGATCTCAACAAGGCTTGCCCGAAGGACCCATTTCCCTTGCCGCGCATCGACCAGATTGTTTCCACTTGAGGTTGTGATTTGTTCTCCTTTCTCGATGCATACTCCGGATATCACCAGATCTTCATGTCCAAAGAAGATGAGGAGAAAACATCGTTCATCATTCCATGTTGTACGTACTGCTTTGTCCGCATGCCTTTCGGATTGAAGAGTGTCGGGTCCACTTTTGCAAGAGCAGTTCAGATTAGTTTTGAGCCACAGTTCCACGGAAACATAGATGCCTATATGGATGACATCCTGGTCAAAACCAAGGATAAGACCACCCTTATCCAGGATTTGGAGGAGACATTTTCTAATCTGCGCAAGATTAACCTGAATCTTAATCCGGAGAAGTGTGTATTTGGTGTTCCCTCCAGCAAGCTACTTGGATTCTTCGTATCCCATCGGGGGATTGAAGCAAACCCCGACAAGATGAAGGCAATTGAGCGGATCCAAGCGCCAAGGACAGTTAAGGATGTAAGGCGCCTGACGGGATGCGTCGTCGCGCTAAGCCGATTCATTTCCATGTTTACCGAGCATGCCCTGTCGTTCTTCAAAATTTTGAAGAAAGCAGGGCCCATGAAGTGGACGCCGGAAGCAGATGCGGCCCGGCAAGAATTGAAGGCCTACCAATCGTCTGTGCCTACCTCGGTTGCACCTAAACCCCAAGAGCCGTTGTTGCTTTACTTGGCAGCAACCAACCAAGTGGTCAGTGCGGCCCTGGTAGCACAGCGAGAGGTTGATGAGGCAAGAAGTGGCCAGATCACTACAGAGTCACAAAAGGATCAGAATAGCAGTGAGCATGGCAACGAGAGCAACCCCAAGGACGCGGCAAGGAAGAAAGTGGTGCAGCGCCCAGTATACTTCGTCAGCTCCTTGTTACAAGGGCTAGATCGAGGTACTCTGGCGTGCAAAAGTTGATCTTTGGCCTCGTCATGGCCTCAAGGAAACTGCGCCACTACTTACAAGCCCATGAGATCACTGTTGTCACTCGATTTCTATTGCAAAGGATACTCCGAAACCCTAAGGCCACCGGTACAATAGTGGAGCGGGCTTTGGAGTTATCCAGCTTTGGTTTGAAGTTTGAGAGCGCTTCAACTATTTAGAGCAGGGCACTGGCAGAGTTTATTGCAGAATGGACGCCAACCCCCGATGAGGAAGTGACAGAGACAGCTCTCCCCGAAAAGGAATCACCCCAAGAATGGATTATGTATTTTGATGGTGCTTTCTCCCTACAAGGTGCAGGGGTTGTCGTGCTTCTTGTTACCCCCTCCGAGAAGCACTTGAAGTACGTCGTCCAAATGCACTTTTCCCGGGAAGAAGCCACCAACAATACAGTTGAGTATAAAGGGCTCCTTGTCGGGCTCAGGATTGCAGCAGAATTAGGAATCAAGAAGTTGATCATTCGAGGAGATTCACAGCTTGTGGTGAGACAATTCAACAAGGATTATCAAAGCCCATTGATGGAAGCATACGTCGAGGAAGTGAGGAGATTGGAGGAGCACTTTGATGGGTTGCAAACAGAGAACGTGTCATGACCGGTTTTTCAATAATATAATTATTGAGAGACCAATCCCTTTTACGGACCAGTAAGGAAGAATTCCTTCTCACTGGTAGACAATATCATGGTCACAGAAGAAAAATACCAGGAGTACTGAATATAATACAAAGTTGAGCGGAAACTTCCCAACAATTTATTACATGCATGCCGATAAAACAAGACGGCGGATAGGGTGGCATAACTACTAACTCACGATAACAACGGTGGTGGGAATATCACTGCGAAGTGGGTGATATGACTCCTGAAGACTACAGCTCTTCGAGCGTCGGAGTGAGGCTCGAGGAGACTTATAACGGGTGGCGGAAGCGTATATAATACAAGTGACCAATATCCGGGATCGTGCAGGACTGACTGGGACTCCTCTAGGCGTCGGACGCGCTATCAAACTCTTCATCCAAGAGATCGCCTTCGTCAACATCTGGCCAAATCAACAAGCCAGGTGAGTACTATGAAAGTACTCGCAAGACAGTTCAGATATAAGATATAACAAATGTAAACATGAAGCATATAAACAAGTTAACCAGTGCGTTCAGTCATAGAGATAATAAATGCTGGGTGCCAAACGAGGGTCTGAATGACTCCTCGAGCAGAAACTGCAAGAATAGTAGTACTGGTGCCAAACGAGGGTCTGAATGACTCCTCGAGAGGAAACTGCAGAAATAATAATACTGGTGCCAAACGTGGGTCTGAATGACTCCTCGAGAGGAAACTGCAGAATAGTAATGCCACAGTCGGGCGTCGGGGCGACACCACATAAAGGGCATATAACAGAAAATAAAGGCAGTGTGTGCCACAGTCGGACGTCTGAGCGACATCACATAAAGGGCTTATATTTAAAGTAAGAAAAAAACACGCCACAGTCGGACGTCTGCGCGACGTCGCATAAAGGGCTTATATTTAAAGTAAGAACAAACACATGCCACAGTCGGACGTCTGAGCGACGTCACATAAAGGGCTTATATTGTAGCTCAATAATGCAGTAGCTCGAGATTACAAGTACGAGACAAATATAAGGTTAGTCCACCCATAGTAATAATAATTTAACCGGGTTTACCACTTGAGCTTGTTCACCGGAGACAAGTTTTCCACGTGGATAGATATGGATAAACTAATTTCACTACATGATCATGGACACGATGACTTGGAAGAATTTGACTCTGCAGAGTTTGTACTTAACCACAGCCAACGGATTTCCATAGTCACGGGGACTAGTTCCGTTTACGGTGTTTTGGAAGAAACACGTCTAACCAGTACACACCCATTTCAATATTCCGAAGCCAGGGATCACCCTCGGCAATGTTCAAGAAAAACCTTGAGACGGGGAGGCTACAACCTCGCGTAGCATGGGATCAAATTTCTATACGCGCGCTCTAAGGGGGTGCCCCCCCTCTCGGTCCCAACCAGAAACACCCATGCCCCCTGACCGGATGACTGGCTTTAATCCTGGGCCAAGGTACCATCATCCCGGCCCCTCTGTTTGGTGTGTACACGGAAAGAGGTTACCAACTTACTAAACCGCATCCTGGCAAATGAAACATGTGGCAGCACGGAGGGGAAAAGAACGATAACGTGACTCCGTCCACGTTAACATCGGAATTCGTCGGATGACGCAAGGCTGGTATGCTACAATAGTACCACCTTGCTGCCCTTCATGTCAATACATTATTAGGCCATCTCTCATCATAGATCATCGCAACTTTGGAACATGCGGGTAGTTGCCTCACAAGCAACGAGATACTCACTGACACTCATATGCCACGCACCAACTGTCATGCAAACATGCAAAACACCTATCATATCAAAGGTTCAAACATGCTTGCCTGGTTCGGAGAAGTCGTAGTCTAGCTCGGCGAAGTTCGCGGCTCCGTCACCTCTTCCGGAACCTACGGCAATAACGGAAACGGGCACTAACGTGAAAATCAACGCGTGCACAGAAACTTCTCCAAATAAATCCCATAAAAAACTAGACAAAATTTTAAGAAGGTCAGAAAAAGAATCACTCAAAAATACATTTTTATTAAAAAGTTATAAAGGTTTCTGTCCAGGGACCCATCTGTAATGAAACAGAAAAGTCCCAGGGTTTTAACTGAGAAAACAGAAAACGGTTCGATTGGAAATGCGCAAGCTCAAGAGGGAAAGCGTATTTTGCCCGAAGGCGCCAACAGAAAACGGTTCGAGGGAGAATAGAACAGAGGCTGGCAGGGGGTCCCACATGTCAGGTTTAAAAAGGCTCGCCGGCGCCCGAAGACTGCGGTGGACGCCGGCGTCGAACCACGGCGAGTTAGGAGGATCGGAAGGTACCAAGAGCTTCAGCGTGTCCTCCCGCGTCGGTGGGTGGTGGACTCGACCGTCGGAGAGCACCACGTCGACGGCGACACTTTCTCCGGCGGACGGCGGCTCGGGTGGTGGTGGAGAACTCCGGTGGAGGGTTGCAAACTTCGAATTGAAGCGCGGGTCAGAAGGAGGGACGCATAGTGAAGCTACTAGCAAGAGATGGGAGGTAGAGGCGCACGCACGGGAGCGAATCAAGATGGATCCTGTGGCAGGTCGCGGCGGCCGGAGTCGAGGAAGGAGACCTCCTCGGGGCTCTTCTAGTGGCTAGGCGTGCTCTAGGTGGAGTGCAGGGATGGTGTGGGTTCGAGTTGAAGCTCGGGGCCTCTATTTATAGGCGGATCGACGGGGTGGCCGTGAACGGAGAATCTCCGGCGAGCGATTACGGCGATGCAGTGGATTGGCAGGAGGTTTGAGTGGCCAGGCAGCATCAGTGGAAGTTACTGGTGTCGTTCCCCCGCTAATCTCGGCTGGTCTTGGCGTAACGGCGCCAGTCCACGGTGGGGTGGCCGCACGGGCACGTCGGCGGCAGAGAGCGCGCTCCGCGCCCTGCAGTTCATGACGAGAGTGGCAGCGTGTTCTGGGGAGTGGAAGGCCGCGCGGCGAGCTCCGGTGGCTTGGGCGGCGCTGGGTCGCGCCGTCAGCGCCGCGCCTCTCTCTGGCGGCCGCAAAGCCGCCGCTGGCGTCGGTCACGGGGCGGCGCACCTTCTGCTGCTCGTCGCCGA
Organism: Aegilops tauschii subsp. strangulata; assembly: GCF_002575655.3. NCBI lineage: Eukaryota > Viridiplantae > Streptophyta > Magnoliopsida > Poales > Poaceae > Aegilops > Aegilops tauschii. The sequence continues at coordinate 66,818,447 of NC_053040.3, read as the reverse complement.
CGTCCGCAAGGTGCCAGACGTTCGTGCGGTGCAGAGGACAAGGGGGAGGGGACAGGGAACACGGTGACACAACGGCACTGGCGAGATCGACGTCGGGTTCTGAAGAAAACGACAGTGCACTGAAATGTTCTCTGAACTTTACTGAACCTGAATTTGACAATGCACTACAGGTGTTCGACAAAAAGATTTGGCAATGAGAATTTTTTTTCTGGAGCTGGTACTTGGTGAGGTGACCACTCAATGCACCCAGAGGCTGCCTGATTTTTCTTGGAATTTTTGGAAAAGGATTTGAATGAATTTCACCAAATTTGACAAATCTGGTCCAAACTTGCAGCAAGTGTAGTTTGAAAAATTTGAACTGAAGACCAGTGGATCTTCATGGATCTTGGTTGAGGGTTCAAAGGACTAGGAAGGGAAAAAGGTTTGAGGGCAAAAATCAAAACAGAAAGTGGAGTTCCTTTGTAAATCACCAATGGCTAGAATAGAAGACAGAAATTTATTTGAATATGTTTTGAATGGAAAAATTTATATGGAGAGGTACAACTTGCTGGATTTGATGCAAAACATGATCCAAAGATGAGGGGAGGGTTAGGAGAATGGATTTGCACTAAGGCCATGGCAAGAGGGAATTGTTGAAAATGGCAAAGGATTATTCCAAAGGCCATAGTGCATTTTCAAAAAGATTTTCAAAAGTCATTTTCCCCAAATGAAAAGCATTTTGTCTTGAGTCCAAATAGAAAGCAAGAACCTCCAAGACCAAAGACAGATCTTGGGTGAATCCAAATAAAACCTTTGCCATAAAGGAAAAAAATATTTGAAAGGGAGAGTTCTTTTGAAGAAATTTTTTAAATCACCTCCCTCAAGTCAAATAAAATCTTTTGAAAAATCCAAATAAAAATTTGGGTGTCACAGAACGTACCCCGTGCAGAAAACACTGATCACCTATCAAAGTGTGCTACGCAGAAGCTTCCTGTGGAACCAGGAACTTTTGTTATCCATCACTCTCAGCCCTTCGTATCACTAGCCACAGTGGTCCGGATTAGGAGAATGTTGGACTACGGTAAGCCTCTCCCGATCGAGCTGTTCGCTCCCGGCAGAGACCCTGTCGGAAACAACTCCTCACAACCTGCCGGACCACCCCCTCCAGCCGGGCCTATGGACCCCGCGAAAGAGGCTGGTGCTCCCGCAACAGAGGAGGTGCCGCTAGTCCTTGTTGCCGAGCCCTAGGCTCCAACTTGGGCAAGGCACATCGTCCGCTTCCTCCAAACCAAAGAACATCCCGGTGTCCAAGTTGAAGCTGAGAAAGTAGCCCGGAGGGCCAGTATGTATTAGTTTGTCGATGACACTCTGTACATAAGGAGGCCCAACGGTGTGAAATTGAAGTGTTTCTGCCGGGAGGATGGAAAGGAACTGCTGGCTGAGATTCACATAGGAATGTGCGGCTCACACATTGGATCAAGGGCATTAGTTGGGAAAGCATTCCGGCAAGGATTCTATTGGCCCACAGCCCTCCAAGATGCAGTTGAGCTCGTCATGCCATGTGAAGCCTGCCAGTTCCATTCCAAGAGAACACACCTGCCTGCCCAAGCCCTTCAGACAATCCCTCTATCATGGCCATTTTCGGTCTGGGCTCGGTATGCTTGGCCCCTTCCCTCGAGCAATCGGCGGCTTTGAATTCTTGTTTGTTGCCATCGACAAGTTTATAAAGTGGTCGGAAGTGACCGCCGTGAGAAAGGTGACTGCTCAGTCAGCTATCAATTTGTTGAAAGAATTGGTGTGTAGTTTCGGAGTTCCGGCAAGGATCATCACTAACAACGGCACCCAGTTCACGAGCGACGCATTCATGCAATACGTTCATGCCCTCGGATGCAAGATCTCATTCGCTTCTGTGGCACACCCCCGGAGCAATGGACAAGCTAAGAGGGCGAACACTAAAGTGCATCGTGGACTCAAGACAAGAACTTTCGATACGCTGCAGAAGCACGACAGGCGGTGGATCGTGGAGCTGCTGGTAGTTCTCTGGTCCCATAGAACGACACCTAACCGAGCTACCGGGCAGACTCCCTTCTCCCTGGTCTACGGGGCAGAAGCAGTTATCCCCACGGAACTCATTTATGGGTCCCCTCGAGTGCTTGCCTACGATGAAGTAGCGCAAGATGAGCACCGGTGTGACGACGCTGTGCTACTCGAGGAGAACCGTCTCCGGGCTGCTACGTGTGCTGCACGCTACCAGCAAGCCATGCGTCGCTATCATAGCCGTAGGGTTCATGCCCGGTGTTTTGAGGAAGGTGACCTTGTCCTTAGGCGCGTTCAGTCCGCCTAGGGTACAAACAAGCTATCACCAAAGTGGGAAGGCCCTTACCGGGTGGTACGAGTCACCAGACCCGGCGCAGTCCATCTAGAGACCGAAGATGGCACTCAGCTGCAAAACTCATGGACCATTGAGCATCTTCGTAAGTACTACCCATAAGGCGTGAGGCTGCCGCGCATTGCCCGGCAGCCACCCTTTTGTATAGGCCTTGACTCAGCTGCATGTAACCCCTTGTACAAAGCCGGGGCGATGACCCCGTGCAAAATAAAATAAAGAAGCGTTGTAGGGTGGCCCCAACTAAGATTGCATGCATGCACGAGCACACCCAGATCACTGCATAAGCATTTCATGAGCATTTGCATATGCATATAGATAGGATTGCATCCTGCATTCATTCTCATCTAAGGGGAGTTGCAAGTTCCTACCGTGAACTTGGCTTCGACAAAGCACGAGAAGATTGCACGGCACAGCGATCCCCGACAAAACCAAACAGATAAGGTTCCCTCTTGTCCGTTAGTGTTCTGTAAGGCTATAACTTTGCATGAGAAAACCTCACCTCTCTCTTGAAACTTAGGTGCTCCCATCCATGACTAGAACGTTGCTTCGGTCAGGATGGTCGTAGTGGCCTTTGATAAAAAGGAGTTTGCGGGGGGCTGGCCCCTCTGTCCATTCCCTGGCAGACGTAGCTCTCCGACTGACACAGAGGGTGCCGGCATGATATCCTGCCAAAACAAACTCTTTTATTTTTATTAAAGAGGCACTCCACCTCTGCATGTACATACACATGCACGGTCTCCCGGCAAGGTTCATCTTTTTCATTCATATGCTGATACAAGTACAAGCATTACATAACACAAAGATGGACTTGAGAGATTACATTATTTGAATTAAAATTTGGCGATTGCCTGCTGGTTTAAGATTGAAAAAGATAAAAACCCAAAAACCCCACTTTTCCTTTCTCTGCTCCTCATCCCCAGGATACTAAAGCAAGAGGGAACGGACAATAAAAGGAGCAGTTGGGAGAGGGCGGTGACGAAGGGACCGGCGAAGTGGTCATCCTCCGCGGTCCGTAGGTGGTGTGCGCCCAGGAGCTGCGCAAGGTGACGAGCAAGGCCCGTCACCCCTCCCCAAACAAAAAAAGAGGGGGAGAAAAGGGGGAGGGACAGAGACGGTAGCGGCATCACCCACAACGGGCATGCAACGCTACCATTGCCTCGGCGGGCAGGAAGGCGCGCCTCTCGTCGACAACAACCCCAAGACCTCCGCCAGGGGCAATGCTGGGATTACCAACGATCTCTAGCCCCGCCTCCCGGCCGAGCCTCGAAGAGACTAAGAGATTCACCACGCCAAGGACCAGGCTCACTCCCGGACCGCCAGCACGAGCATGGGGCAACAATAGCCCCAAACAGGGGCCCAGGGCCTAGCCCAGACACCTCTCTTCGGAATCACTAGCGGAAGCAAAAAACAAGAGAAGAAGAAGAGGAATGTAGAAATGGATGACTTTACCCTCCTCCGCCCCTCCCTTTTATAGGCTGGGCGGGGAGGGGCAGTTGCTCCATCAACAAGGTGACCATCGCCCTCCTCCCCCAATTCAAGGTGGGCGGGCCCTCTCCAAGGTGCTCTCCCACGCCACGCGCCTCCGTTACCTATCCTGCGCGATGCATGCAGCATACGTGGCAAAAGGATAAGGGCGCTGACAGTGTCCTGGACTAGGGGGTACTCACCACGTCGTCTCCTGACCAGCTGGATCGGGCCGAGGACCCCCATGGCGGTTCATTATTGGACCAGTTCAGACAACCCATGCGGCATACAAGGAGGATTCCACAAGACTTGGCGCCCAAGACAAGGACTCCTCTAAACCCTAGGCCTATGGTGCATATATAAACCGAGGCCAGGCTAGTCAATTGACAATCTCATATTCATTACTACAATCTCGTGGTTGATACGTGTACTCTGTACTACACCCCATATGAATACAATCAAAAGCAGCATGTAGGGTATTATCTCTTCGAGAGAGCCCGAAGCTGGGTAAAACCCTGTGTCCATGTTACCATCGCTCCAAGACGCTTAGCTTGGGACCCCTACTACGAGGTACGCCGAATATAGAACCGACATTAGTGCTTTCATTGAGAGCCTGCTAGGTGTCACCGTGGTGCGATGGGAATCAAAATCAATGCCAAATCAGGTGATATTTTTTCAGTTAGATGCTCTCCGTGCAAACTATCTTGTTTTTGCAAAACTAGGGCTGCTTCCTCGTGCTACCATATTTGCAGTCAGATCGACATCAGGGAAAAGTGTCCGGCTTCCGGCATTGCAGATCCGAACTCCGCTGTGGCTTCCACGCGCCATGAAGGTGTGCGGCAGGTCGTGGAAGGTCTACATAAAAAAATCCATCAAGCAGCGCTCCAACTGAGGGAACCATGCCGGAGTATTTACGCACGGCAGCGCACGTGAGGCCAACACGAGCAGTTCAGCGGCCATCATGGGGCTCTCCCTTCTCTCTTCCTTTTTTGTTGTTCTTTTACTTTCTTTATTCAGCACCTAGGCGGTCATCGATCGTCCATTAGCGGTGTCTTTTTCTAATGGCATGCGTAGGCCTACTAGTATTTAGCACGATACCCAAATTCGGTCGGTGGATTGTAGTAATTCAAGTACTACTACTTCACGTAGATCAGAAACGAGTCCTTTTCTTGGTACAAGCTTATACTAGTCGGTGCAGACCGCTTCTTTTTATTTGCTTCGGTCTACCACGGTCATCGCTCGTTAAAACAGATTTATTTTTTCCTGACTATTCGTTTATCACACGAAATTATTACACACATAATATTTTCTGTCCATTTGTACTGCATTATATTTTGCAGAGATATTTCATTGACGCTTATACATGCGTTTTTCGTCTGCGTCAATCGGGCGAGCCGGCCTACGCGTCAGAACCTTCGCGTTTGGATCGACACAGTCCTGTGTCACTCCGGCCAGTACATCCCACATGCATAATCACCTCAGCCGCCATCAGTTCGGAGGTTGTTGGATAAATCATCAGGTGCAGTTGTTCTAGTTATTTTTCATATATCAATAATACTCCAAAGAGTGTTTTCTGCTAGTCCATGATGTCTGGTTTTGCAGGTTTTGCAATCCAGTTTATGCTACAGGGCGATCTGATATGTTGTTGTCCCACGCGCATCGTGTCCGCCACTCGAGTGACCCCGCGAATTTGGATCTTGTTATATCATCGTGCCGATGCCCTGTGTGGACATCGGCCTCGTGCCAGGCCACACCTATTTTAATAATTTATTCCGCATAAATAATTTTTTCCAGCTTGATCTATTCCATACGGATCAATTTTTTTGAAAATTATTGTTCTCGGTTCGCTGATTTATTCAGTAGGTTCGTCCAAGATTGATTCTGATCTAAGTTCGGCTGCGTCCACAAAGCAACACATATTGCTGGTTTTCAGAGAAATCAATTTTCTTTGGCAGCGGACGAATAAGTCAAATCTGGCGCTCCTACTTCAAGGGTGTGGCTGCAACTTCACCTGACAGACTATCCAAAGCCTAATTTTCACTCCAAATTGTTATGTGCACTAGGAGATCATGAGGGAGATTCGACTTTTCTCTTTCTTTTTTCCTTATTTAATTACATGCCTTGAGGTAATAGACTAGTTTAAAAAGTAGTCTGTCTTCGGATACCTACTGCAGGCATGATGCTAATTGTTTCCTAATTTTCAAGGCCCAATCACTGTGCAAACTCGTTCTGGGAAGTACCGCTCGTCATTAAGAAAGCTCCTCCGCGCCGCTCGAGGGAGTCCTGGACTAAGGGGTCCTCAGGCGTCCGGCTTGTTATCCATGGGCCGGACTGATGGGCTGTGAAGACATGAAGGCCGAAGACTGTACCCGTGTCCGGATTGGGCTCTCCTTGGCGTGGAGGGCAAGTTTGGCGATCAACTATGAAGATTCCTTCTTATGTAACCGACTCTATGTAACCCTAGATCCCCCCGGTGTCTATATAAACCGGAGGGGTTAGTCCGGAAAGCATAGACATTACCATAGTCATACAGGCTAGACTTCTAGGGTTTAGCCATTACGATCTCGTGGTAGTTAAATCTTGTAACACTCATATTCATCAAGATCAATCAAGCAGGAAGTAGGGTATTACCTCCATAGAGAGGGCCCAAACATGGGTAAACATCGTGTCCCCCGTCTCCTGTTACCATCGATCCTAGACGCACAGTTCGGGACCCCCTACCCGAGATCCCCCGGTTTTGACACCGATAACGCTCGAACCTGGCTATCTTCTGGACAACCTGTGGTGATCTAGTCGCGGAGTTCGCACGAGCAAATACTGCACATATGAAGCAGTACAGGCAGCCCGGCATGAATTTCGCTCCTCGGCAACCTATAGGGAGATCAATCCTTCCCTTTCCTTATTAAGATCCCGAGGTGCTATTAATCCTAGCAACTTTTTCTTACGTGGGTTTATTTTTTTCTGAGGAATTATTACTCTTGTTTGTTCCATTCTCTACACACAGGTGGTGGCCACATTAACGACGGTCGCTTGGTGGTTCGGTCAGTTTCCGTACACAGTTCGGCGAACGCCGCATCCGGAACTCGGACCGACCTGTGAATTCAGGCTTTGTCACGCCTTTACCACATCACACCGATGCCCTGCATCGACATTGACTTCGGCACCAGGCCACATCTCTGGAAGTAAATTATTTTGCGTAAATTAATTATGCGAGGATTTTTTATATTTATATTTTTATTTTTTGGACCGCACTATTTTACATGTGTAGGTAATCTACTTCGACTGCGTCACGCGATCACTTCGGCATGCCGACGTTGTTGTCCTAATCGACGTAAATCGGCTCCCGTGACCACCTTGTTGGTCGAATTGCCATACCGACATGTTCGGTTGCCTCGGGGACTTCGGCATCGCTGAGAGAGCTGTACCTCATCGAGTGTTTGGAAAACGGGCCATATTTCTCTTATTACTCATTTTGCATAAATTATTTATTATGGTGTGAATTTTTTTTACTATTATCTCCGGCTTGCACTATTTTTTGTGCACAGATAAATGATCCGGGTTGGGCAGCGCTATCACCACGGCATACCGACGTACCATGTCACCTCGGCTGACCGGGGGCTTCGCCAACACTTCATTAACCCATGCCGAGGACTTCGGCATCATACTGCCGGCCTGCTCCGTCGCCTCAGTCAGATTGGGGGTTATACCTCGCCACAGTGGTCGTGCTACGTCGCCACTTCGGAGTGCCGAGCTCTTCGCTCCGCCACCTCGGTTCCGGCTTGAGAGCTGGGACCTTGTCCCGCATCAAGCTCGGACCACGTCATCAATGCCGAACACATTAACCAGCTATGTTGCTTTCATGCTCAAAAACTTTAAGTTTTAAATTTTGTTTGGTTCGACCAAGCATCATACTTTTTTGGCAAAAAGTGGTATGTGAAAAACTTCCTTGCCAAAACTTTGTTTGTGACACACAAATTCAAATACCCCGTTTACTTGGGGGCTTCCTTTATGAAGCCTTTCCTCATGCATATGATTATACTTGTATGGTTTCGTTCCTTGTTCGTGTATTACGCCATAATATGCACCATGTTGACTTAATTGTTCAACAAGCTGGGTTTTCTTGCTCCTGTGTTTACCCCTACGTTCCCGATTGTTCGGCTAGGGAGTAAAGGGAGCACCTCTGCGATTGTCACGATCGGGTCATCCGAGCTCGGACCTCAGACTGGGTGAAGCCGAAAGCTAGCGCTCTTATTGTTTTCAATCATGGTCGGCACACAATGGAACTCATGAGTACAAAAAAATTATTGCACAAGTCTCATAGTAACAATGAGCAACCGAAGAAAGGTATCGGTGGGGGTACTATTTTCTTCGAAGATGCTTCTTACACTTCGTCAATAATATAGCATAAGTTCCCTGACCGCGCTTTGTCTGTTACAGCCTTATGGCATGATTGCCTAGTTATCGGAAACACCGTCGATATTCTCGATAGGTGGAGTACATAACAATTTTTGGCCCTTGACCGAAGAGGGAGAAGCCGACGGTCGGTTAAGACGCGTTTAAAGTTTGGGTGAACACAGATACGATATAAGTACTTCGGTACATACCATCATTATACATAAAATTCTTTTACCCATGTCACTTGGGGGCTCTCAAATTAGTGTGAGCTATTTTATAATAAGTGTTCTTCTTCTTAGTCATTGCAAAGTCTTTTTCTATCACTCCTTTTTTCGACGCGAGTGTGTGGTCAATAGCCGAGGAGCCTAATTTCTCTCTCAAAGCCACTAGAGTTTAGTTTGCTAAACTGGCCTAACAAGAAGTACTCCACCTTCTGGATAGGAGGTTGAAGCCGTAGGGTGCTTAAAGTCTTGAGATAGGATGTGTCATGTTAAAGCACGACAGAAGGACAATTTTCTTTTTCTAAGACCAATTTGCGGATTGGCACCGAACACTTGATCTAGTTCGGACATTAAACTTTTGAATAAGTTTTTTGGCTTTTCGAGCCTATGGCACTTTTAAACTATTTGTGTGTTTCCAGCATTAGTCTCCCAGTGCAACGCCGGACACCTTTAGAGATTCGGCAAAAACATTCTCGGATATTGCTATATATGCATCGGTTTCGAATTGTGTCTTCGGTCAATAGTTGGGTTGCCTGGCTCCCGTGCTTGCCTCCTACGTTTCGCTTTGTTCGGCTAGGTGTGCAAAAGGAGAACCACTACGGTTGTGCTTCCAGCTCGCATGGTTAAGCGCCTCAATGGAGAAAGCCGAAAACTGACTGTCACAATAAGCGTAAACTGGTCAGCGATCCGATGACTGTATTAAATTATAAGATCGATGGAGGTCACCCCGTGTTAGGCGACGGGCCGTTCATAACATTCACCGAAGTGTTAACGGCTTGACCTTGGCTGTCGCCGAACACTAACCGGGGGCTAGTAGCTGGCCTCCCAACTTTAAGCTCCTATGACTAAGTGAAAGTTATAAAGGCAGATATCTGATTGCCTCGTTTCTGCTAACACAACCGCCTTCGGGCACCGAGACGTCGGCTAAGGGTTGTTTTGTTATTACGGAAACACCGTACGTAGCATCTATTAGGGGGTGGAAGCTGACGATGGGCCACTTTCAACTGATAAACGGTCGCAACGGAGTCAAAATAAACATATCATTATACGAGGGCTGCCTTCTGTAATCATCATTATAAAGCCATAAATATGCATCAATTTGACTTAAAATTTTGGCCAAGCTGGGTTGCCTGGCTCCTGTGCTTACCCCTACGTTCCCGATTGTTCGGCTAGGCGGTAAAGGGAGCACCTCTGTGATTCTTACTACCGGGTCATCTGAGTGAGTACCTCAGGCTAGGTGAAGCCGAAAGCTAGCGATCTTACAGGATATAATTGGTCGGCAACGACAGAAGTGAAAATTTAGGTTCGCTAAAGACCACATAGTTTGGGAACTTTCCCCAAACTAAATCTTCAATATTTTTGCTCCCACATTGATCGGAGTTGAGGTTTCATTATCATGCTTAGCATGACAACCCAGAGAAAGGAACCGATAGCGGCACTATTTTCTTTGGAAGATGTTTCTTACCTTAAAAAGTAATATAACATATCTCTTCACGTACCTTTGTTTATAAAACCGTATGGCCGGATTGCCTTGTTTGCCATAAATCTTTGCCCTCATAAAGGCTTTATAAAGTAGGACAAACACTCCTCGGCTGCTGGCCGAGGAGGTTGAAGCCGATGGTCCGTCAACAAAGTTTTTTACAATGCGGATCCGAGCATTAATGATGTAGAGTACTTGGATACATAGAATCATTACACATACTTTGTGATTTTACTTTGGATAATTGATCCTTAATTCGGCCACCCATGCCAACATTAAGGCTCGGGGCTACTGGGCTTCGGGCTTATCATTTACTAATATTAAAGGGGCACAATGATCCCCTGATCTAGTGTTTCCACCCGACCAGTGTCTCGGGGGCTACTGCGTTGCCTATTCAATGCAGAAACTTCAAAGGGCTCAGTGTTTGGCTTGACCAAACTATGGGCAAACGCGTCTTCAGACTTATCCGACATCAAGCTAATGTATTATGGCAACTTCTCAAGACCCTCTCTCAAGGGCCCGTTCGCTCATCACTATTTCCTCTAATATATTACACTGCTTTTCTATTCCTTAGTATGCTACCGAGCTGGGAATTGATCCTCAGCCCGATTTAACGAATTGACCAGAGTCTCAGGGGCTACTAGGAAAAGGGGTTTGATTTTATCCTTCAAGTGAATCCCAGATATTAGGCCAACACGCACCGTGAGGGCTATTGGCTATACATCTCGACAGATAACACATTGCACAAATCGGAATTAAATCCATAGAGGGCATCTCCGACATTAAGCTCGGTTGAACCCTTTTAACTTTTTTAAGACCAAGGTAATATATGACACCTCATACAGTTCGGCGTTGGAGCTCGGCTGTAAAAAGACCCTTTGGATACAGTCCAGCGTTGGAGCTCGGATACATTTCGGCGTTGGAGCTCGGAAGCGGTCCGACATTGGTGCTCGACTGCAAAAGATACCTCAAATGTAGTCCGGCGTTGGAGCACGGACGCAAGAGGATACCGTCGCACAGGAACAACTTGAAACCGAAGGTGTGGCGTAAAATAAATTTAAAAGGCATTGATAAAGGCCAAAAACTTGAAGGTCTCCTCGGATGCTCGACGTGTGAAATCTTCGGATTTAGCTTGGCGATCCTCAAGATCGAAGATGGGAAGATTTGTTGAACCAGTTTTCAAGACTGATGGCCGAAGATGAAGAACAGTTCGGAAGAATCGAGGAGCGTCCCCAACTTTAAGACTAGTTCAGGGGGCTACTGATGGTGTCCTGGACTAGGGGGTACTCACCACGTCATCTCCCGACCAGCTGGATCGGGCTGAGGACCCCCATGGCGGTTCATTATTGGGCCAGTTCGGACAGCCCGTGCCGCATACAAGGAGGATTCCACAAGACTTGGCGCCCAAGACAAGGACTCCTCTAAACCCTAGGCCTACGGTGCATATATAAACCGAGGCCAGGCTAGTCAATGGACAATCTCATATTTATTACTACAATCTCATGGTAGATACGTGTACTCTGTACTACACCCCATATGAATAAAATAAAAAGCGACATGTATGGTATAATCTCTTCGAAAGACCCCGAAGCTGGGTAAAACCCTGTGTCCATGTTACCATCGCTCCAAGACGCTTAGCTTAGGACCCCTACTACGAGATACGCCGGATATAGAACCGACAGGCGCGTTGTGGGAAGAGGAAATTTTGCAGTTCCTACCCCATGCATTAAAGTCATTCACGGGCAATCACTGCAGTAGCCCCACCACTATTGGCTTTACACCGCGGGCCGGGAAATTGGAAACCACCCCTAGATCAAGACTGATGGAGCAGCAACGGAAAACCTCAAAGGGTGAACCCCTTCAGTGGTTCTGCCTGTGCACTTATTAGGCCCTACCCCGTTGACGCTCAGCAGCGCGTTCGGGGCAGGCCCGGGGGCTTTTGTCGGTGCAACAAACCCTGGGTCTGTTGCCCAATGATACTTCTCCAACGTATCTATAATTTTTTATCGTTCCATGCTATTGTATTATCTGTTTTGGATGTTTATGGGCTTTATTATGCACTTTTATATTATTTTTGGGACTAACCTATTAACCCAGAGCCAGTGCCACTTCTTGTATTTTCCCTTGTTTTGTTTTGAAGAAAAGGAATATCAAACGGAGTCGTAACAGAATGAAACCTTCCGGAGAAGTTATTTTTGGAAAGAAAGCAACCCGGGAGACTTGGAGTGTACGTCAGGAAAGCAATAAGGGAGGCACGAGGCAGGGGGCGCGCCCACCCCCCTTGGGAGCGCCCTCCACCCTCATGGGCCCCTCGTGGCTCCCCTGACGTATTTCTTCGGCCTATATATATATATATATATATATATATCCATATACCCTAAAACCTTCAGAGAACAGAATAGGTCGGGAGTTCCGCCGCCGCAAGCCTCTGTAGCCACCAAAACCCAATCGGGACCCTGTTCCGGCATCGTGCCGGAGGGGGAGCCCTCACCGGTGGCCATCTTGATCATCCCAGCACTCTCCATGATGAGGAGGGAGTAGTTCACCCTCGGGGCTGAGGGTATGTACCAGTAGCTATGTGTTTGATCTCTCTCTCTCTCTCTCTCTCTCTCTCTCTCTTGTTCTTGATTTGGCACGATCTTGATGTATCGCGAGCTTTGCTATTATAGTTGGATCTTATGTTGCTTATCCCCCTCTACTCTCTTACCTTGTCGCTGCCTCGTGGACCCCCCTGACTTGAAACCGCCGCAAAAAATTCCTATAAATCCAGAAACCCCCAGAAAGGAACCTAGATCGGGAGTTACGCCACCGCAAGCCTCTGTAGCCACGAGAAACCAACCGGGAGCCCGTTCCAGCACCATGTCGGAGGGGGAAACCATCACCGGTGGCCATCTTCATCATCCTGGCGGTCTCCATGACGAGGAGGGAGTAGTTGACCCTCGGGGCTAAGGGTATGTACAAGTAGCTATGTGTTTGATCTCTCTCTCTCTCTCTCTCTCTCTCGTGTTCTTGATTTGGCACAATCTTGATGTACCGCGAGGTTTGATATTATAGGTGGATCATATGGTGTTTCTCCCTCTATCTTCTTGTGACGAATTGAGTTTTACCTTTGAGGTTTAACTATTATTGGATTGAATATTATTATGAATTTTCGAACATTTGATGTATGTCTTGCATGGGATACCCGTGGTGACAATGGGGTATTCTATTGACTCACTTGATGTATGTTTTGGCACTCAACTCGCAGATTCCCGAGGTGACATTGGGGTATTCTATGCATAGGGGTTGATGCACGTTATCGTCCTTGTTTCTTCGGTAGAAATCTTGGGGCACTCTTTGAGGTTCTTTATGTTGGATTGAATATTATGAATCTGAAGTTGTTTGATGCATATCGTATAATTGACCCGCGGATACTTGTGGTGACACTGGAGTATCTAGGTGACATTAGGGTTGCTTGATATGTGTCATATGGTGTTATTTTACAATGAACTCTAGGGGCTGTTTGTGACACTTATAGGAATAGCTCAATGGATTGATCGGAAAGAATAACTTTGAGGTGGTTTCGTACCCTACCATAATCTCTTCGTTTGTTCCCCGCTATTAGTGACTTTGGAGTGACTCTTTGTTGCAAGTTGAGGGATATTTATATGATCTAATTATGTTATCATTGTTGAGAGAACTTGCACTAGTGAAAGTATGAACCCTAGGCCTTGTTTCTACACATTACAATACCGTTTACGCTCACTTTTACCACTTATTACCTTGCTGTTTTTATATTTTCATATTACAAAAACCTATATCTACCATCCATATTGCACCTGTATCACCATCTCTTCGCCGAACTAGTGCACCTATACAATTTACCATTGTATTGGGTGTGTTGGGGACACAAGAGACTCTTTGCTATTTTGTTGCAGGGTTGCTTGAGAGAGACCATCTTCATCCTACGCCTCCCACGGATTGATAAACCTTAGGTCATCCACTTGAGGGAAACTTGCTACTGTCCTACAAACCTCTGCACTTGGAGGCCCAACAACGTCTACAAGAAGAAGGTTGTGTAGTAGACATCAAGCTCTTTTCTGGCGCCGTTGCCAGGGAGGTGAGTGCTTGAAGGTATATCTTTAGATCTTGCAATCGAATCTTTCTGTTTCCTGTTTTATCACTAGTTTAGTTTATAAAAGAAAACTACAAAAAATGGAATTGAGTTTGTCACATACGCTTCACCTTTTTAATATCTTTCGTGAGTATGATGGAAAGGAAGATTGTGCCAAAGTGTTAGAAGAAGAATGCATTAAAATGTTTGGCACTAAATCTTTGAACGATGAGCATGATTGCAATGTTGTTAGTATGAACTCCTTGAATATCCATAGTACTAATGATGATTGCACTAGTTATGATGAAAATGTCTCCTATAAACATGTCAATTTTTGTGGAGTACATTGGGTTTGCAAGTACACACCAAATAGGGAAGATAGATATTGCAAGAGGCATAAGCATTTAGAAACTAAATGGTTGCAAGAAAGGCTAGATGTTTGTGCTGAAAATTTAAATTTTCTTAGCCGTACTTGTGAACTTTGCAATGAACATGATCATTTCAATACCCAATGCAAATTGTTTCATGATCGTATCGTGTCCAAAAATTGTGATAACTTGATTTCCCTTGCACATCATAATGAACTTAGTTTGCTCTTGGGTTATGTAGAAAAGAAATGTATAACTAAGGATATTCCAGGATTTTCCCTTGATAGAGTTCTTCATTTTGATCTGGAGGAAATTTATATGTATTGCGCGGTGAATTGCATTGAAAATCCTTATATTGCCAATTACATAAAGAAAAGAAAACAAATAGATGATGAAGAGAATACTAACGAAAGGGAAGAGACTTCCCAATATTCTCCTATTATTTCTTATGATGAATCAGGTAACGAGGAGGAGCTTTCTATTCAACCAATCTCATTAATAAGGAGCTCCAAAAAGAGGATTGAACCACTAGTAGAAAAGGGGGCTTTTGTCCCGGTTGGTAAGGGCCTTTAGTCCCGGTTTTTGAACGGGGACTAAAGGGTCGTTACTAATGCCTCCCCCCTTTAGTCCCGGTTCTTACACGAACCGGGACTAAAGGCCGTCCACGTGGACGTTTTATGAATTTTTTTTTGAAAATTTTTTTTGCGAATAATTTTTTAATTTTTTTTTATTTTCAAATTTCTGAATTATTTTAACCTCTAATCTCTAATCACCACCCCTCATCACTGCTCAATTTATCCTCTAATCTCTAATCATTCCAAATCATCTAACTTCCCGGACGGTCACCCATCCTCTCACTACTCCAGCCTGAGCACGCTTAACTTCCGGGTTCTATTCTCCCTCGTTTCCAAGTCTGCACTTGTTGTTTTCCTGACAATAGTAAGATGTCAATTCTATTAACCCTCAGGAATTTAGCTTGAGCATGAAGTGACACATTTCACTGTTTGAGTTGAAACTATTGTTTTAAAAAACAATAATTATTTAGTAACACTAATATTTCTGGAATAATTAGTTTGACCATTGTTTGACCACAGTTTGACCACAGTTTGACCAGATTTGACCAAAATTCAAAAAACTGAAATAATTATTTAGTAACACTAATATTCTAGAATAATTAGTTTGACCATTGTTTGACCACAGTTTGACCGCAATTTGAAATTTTTTGAATTTTTTGCCTCTCCAGATCTTAAAAGCCCCGTATCTTTTTTTCTGTTAGGCTTTTGAGGATTTTGAAAATGTTTAACGGGGTTCCCCCGATTAAATTCGGGTGTAACATTTCGAGTAGATGATTTTTCATATAAAAAACTTTTTCATCCGAGTTCGTATGCAAAAGTTATGCCCATTTTAAGAAATTCCACAGAGATTTTGCAAATAAAGTCGAAATTCATATTTGTTAATTTTCCCAACAACTAGACCACATATCACATGGGAAACTTATTTTATTTTATTTTTTTGACATTTCCATCATTTTCTTTTGTTTTTTCTAAAACTGAAAAGGCGGTCCACAGGGTGGGGGGGGGGGGGGTATGATGGGCCCTTTAGTACCGGTTCGTGCCATGAACCGGTACTAATGCCTCAAAGCCCATTAGTACCGGTTGGTGGCACCAACCGAGACTAAAGGACTAACCTTTAGTCCCGGTTGGTGCCACCAACCGGTACTAATGGGCATCGCACCCTTTAGTCCCGGTTCGTGGCACCAACCGGGACTAAAGGGCCCAGGTGAACCGGGACTAATGCCTTAGCCGCACGAACCGGGACCAATGCTCACATTAGTCCCGGTTCGTGACTGAACCGGGACTAATGTGAATATTGCCCTGTGACGAAAGCCCTGTTTTGTACTAGTGAACCCACACATGAGGTGAAGAAGAAGAAAAGAAAAAGGAAGAGAGATAAAAAGATATCTCTCCCAAATAATGTTGCTCCTATTATTGTTGTGCCTCATGAAAATGAATCAAAAATAATTGTGGAAGATGATGCACTTGATGATGATCTTGTTATGCCTATTGCTTGTTGTGGGAAGATAATGATACTCCTTATGATCTTGAAAATCTTTTTGGCACTTGCTTGGAAGAATATGATAATTGCTATACTATTGGTGCTATCCGTACTATTAATGATGAGATTGATTATGCTTATGATATGAAAAGGCCCAAGCTTGGGGATGCTATGTTTGAAGAAGATGATGTTCTTGAGAATATATTTGCTGCAATTAATGTTTGTCCCAAGCTTGGGGATGCTACGTTTAATGAAGATGATATTTTTAGCCTCCCAAGTTTTGATATGCAAAGTTGTTATGATGATAGCATGCCTTCTACCTATGATGATTATATTGATGAAAGTGGGTTTGGAAGAGTGTCAACTTTAGGAAGTAATGCTCCCACTATTTTGGAGGATGTTGAATCTTATAATATTTATGAAAGTGGATTTGGAGAGGTCATGACTTTATTTAGTGATGTATCCACTATTTCGGAAGAGATTTTAATTGATTATGATGAGAACAAAGTTGCAACTTATGATGATTATTGTGATAAAACTTATGCTATAAAAAGTAGTGATGATTATATTTATAAAACTTTTCATGATTGTGATTACCCTTTTTCTGAACATTACTGTTTTAATGTGGAAACAATTTATAGTATTCAAGTGTCTTATGGTACTCCCACTATTCCGAATGAGAAGAATTTTGCTTATGTGGAGAGTAGTAAATTTTCTATGCTTGTATATCATGAAACTAATGCTTTAGGTCCTGGTTATATTGTTGAATTCATTCATGATGCTACTAAAAAATATTATGAGGGAGGAATATATGCTTGTAGGAATTGCAATAATATCAAGTTTCATCTCCATGTGCTTAAAGTTTTGAAGTTATGCTTGTTTTGCCTTCCTATGCTAGTTGATTATTGTTCCCGTAAGTTGTTTGCTCAAAAAATCCCTATGCATAGGAAGTGGGTTAGACTTAAATGTGCTAGCCATATTCTTCATGATGCTCTCTTTATGTTTCAATTCTTATCTTCTATACGAGCATCATTGAAATCATCATGCCTAGCTAGGGGCGTTAAACATTAGTGCTTGTTGGGAGGCAACCCAATTTTATTTTAGTTTATTGCTTTTCGGTTCTGTTTAGGAATAAATAATCCATCTAGCTTCTGGTTAGATGTGTTTTTATGTTTTAATTAGTGTTTGTGCCAAGTTAAACCTATAGGATCTTCCTGGATGATAGTTATTTGATCTTGCTGTAATTTCCAGAAACTTTTTGTTCATGAAAATAATTGTTAAAAATCACCAGAATGTGATGAAATAGTGATTCCAACTGCTGCTGATCAATAAACAAATTGTCTAGGTTGTCCTATTTTGGCTGATTTTTTGGAGTTCCAGAAGTTTGCGTTAGTTACAGATTACTACAGACTGTTCTGTTTTTGACAGATTCTGTTTTAAGTGTGTTGTTTGCTTATTTTGATGAATCTAATGCTAGTAAAATAGTTTATAAACCATAGAGAAGTTGGAATACAGTTGGTTTAACGCCACTATAAATAAAGTGTGAGTTCATTACTGTACCTTGAAGTGGTCTTTTGTTTTCTTTCGCTAACGGAGCTCACGAGATTTTCTGTTAAGTTTTGTGTTGTGAAGTTTTCATGTTTTGGGTGAAAGATTTGATGGATTATGGAACAAGGAGTGGCAAGAGCCTAAGCTTGGGGATGCCCATGGCACCCCCAAGATAATCTAAGGACACCATAAAGCCAAATCTAAGGGATGCCCCAGAAGGCATCCCCTCTTTCGTCTACTTCCATCGGTAACTTTACTTGGAGCTATATTTTTATTCACCACATGATATGTGTTTTGCTTGGAGCATCTTGTATGATATGAGTCTTTGCTTTTTAGTTTACCACAACCATCCTTGCTATACACACCTTTTTAGAGAGTCATACATGATTTGGAATTTGTTAGAATACTCCATGTGCTTCGCTTATATCTTTTGAGTTATATTGTTTTGCTCTAGTACTTCACTTATATCTTTTAGAGCACGGTGGTGGATTTGATTTATAGAAACTATTGATCTCTCATGCTTCACTTAGATTATTTTGAGAGTCTTAAATAGCGTGGTAATTTGCTTAAATAATCCTAATATGCTTGGTATTCAAGATTGGTAAAAACTTTCTTATGAGTGTGTTGAATACTATGAAAAGTTTGAAGCTTGATAATTGTTTTGAGATATAAAGATGGTGATATTAGAGTCATGCTAGTTGAGTAGTTGTGAATTTGAGAAATACTTGTGTTAAAGTTTGTGATTCCCGTAGCATCCACGTATGGTGAACCGTTATGTGATGAAGTCGGAGCATGATTTATTTATTGATTGTCTTCCTTATGAGTGGCGGTCGGGGACGAGCGATGGTTTTTTCCTACCAATCTATCCCCCTAGGAGCATGCGCGTAATACTTTGCTTTGATAACTTGTAGATTTTTGCAATAAGTATATGAGTTCTTTATGACTAATGTTGAGTCCATGGATCATACGCACTTTCTTCCTTCCACCATTGCTAGCCTCTCTAATACCGCGCACTTTTCACTGGTATCATACACCCACCATAAACCTTCCTCAAAACAGCCACCATACCTACCTATCATGGCATTTCCATAGCCATTCCAAGATATATTGCCATGCAACTTCACACCGTTCCATTTATTATGACACGCTCCATCATTGTCATATTGCTTAGCATGATCATATAGTTGACATCGTATTTGTGGCAAAGCCACCATTCATAATTCTTTCATACATGTCACTCTTGATTCATTGCATATCCCGGTACACCCACGGAGGCATTCATATAGAGTCATATTTTGTTCTAAGTATCGAGTTGTAATTGTTGAGTTGTAAGAAAATAAAAGTCTGATGATCTTCATTTTTAGAGCATTGTCCCAAGTGAGGAAAAGGATGATGGAGACCATGATTCCCCCACAAGTCAGGATGAGACTCCGGACGAAAAAAAGAGGCCATAAAAAAAGGAAGAAGAAAAGGCCCAAATAAAAAAAAGAGAGAATGGTCAATGTTACTATCCTTTTACCACACTTGTGCTTCAAAGTAGCACCATGATCTTCATGATGGAGAGTCTCTCATTTTGTCACATTCATATACTAGTGGGAATTTTTCATTATAGAACTTGGCTTGTATATTCCAATGATGGGCTTCCTCAAAATGCCCTAGGTCTTCGTGAGCAAGCGAGTTGGATGCACACCCACTTAGTTTCTTTTGTTGAGCTTTCATATACTTATAGCTCTAGTGCATCCGTTGCATGACAATCCCTACTCACTCACATTGATATCTATTGATGGGCATCTCCATAGCCCGTTGATACGCCTAGTTGATGTGAGACTAGCTTCTCCTTTTTGTCTTCTCCACAACCACCATTCTATTCCACATATAGTGCTATGTCCATGGCTCACGCTCATGTATTGCGTGAAGATTGAAAAAGTTTGAGTACGTCAAAAGTATGAAACAATTGCTTGGCTTGTCATCGGGGTTGTGCATGATTTAAATACTTTGTGTGGTGAAGATAGAGCATAGCCAGACTATATGATTTTGTAGGGATAACTTTCTTTGGCCATGTTATTTTGAGAAGACATGATTGCTTTGTTATTATGCTTGAAGTATTACTATTTTTGTGTCAATATTAAACTTTTGTCTTGAATCTTTCGCATCTGAATATTCATACCACAATTAAGAAAAAAATTACATTGAAATAATGTTAGGTAGCATTCCACATCAAAAATTCTGTTTTTATCATTTACTTACTCGAGGACGAGCAGGAATTAAGCTTGGGGATGCTGATACGTCACCAACGTATCTAATTTTTTTGATTGTTCCATGCTATTATATTATCTGTTTTGGATGTTTATGGGCTTAATTATGCACTTTTATATTATTTTTGGGACTAACCTATTAACCCAGAGCCCATGCCAGTTCCTGTTTTTTCCCTTGTTTCAGTGTTTCAAAGAAAAGGAATATCAAACGGAGTCGAAACGGAATGAAACCTTCTGGAGATGTTATTTTTGGAAAGAAAGCAACCCGGGACACTTGGAGTGCACGTCAGGAAAGCAACGAGGGAGGCACGAGGTAGTGGGGCGCGCCCACCCCCCTGGGCGCGCCCTCCACCCTCGTGGGTATGACACCCAAAAATTTTATTTTGGTTTTATCAAAATCTTTATTTGATTTGAAGGAGGGTTTTTAAAATTTTCTTCTAAAGAACTCTCCCTCTCAATTTTTTTCTTTTATGACAAGTATTTTGTTGGGATTTACCCAAGACTTGATCTTTGGTCTTGGAGGTTTTTCCATCTTATGTTGACTCAACACAAATGTGTTTCATTTGGAAAATGTTTTTGAAAATATTTTCTTTTTAAATAGCCCTATGGCATTTGGAGTGATTCTTCCCCTTCCAAAAATCTCCTCTTGCCATGACCTAAGTGGAAATCCCCTCCCAAAGGCCATCTCCCATCTTGGTGTCAAGATAAACTTCAAATCCAGCAAGTTGAACTCCCCCATGACTTTATTTCCATTTATTTCTAATCAAAATAATTTCTGCCCTCTACTTTGGCTCTTGGAGGTTTAAAAAGGAACTACCTTTTCTCCTTTGAGTTTTGCCTCCAAACAAATTTCCCTGGCTAGTCCTTAGAGCCCTCAACCAAGATCCATGATGATCCACTGGTCTCCAGTTCAAATATTTCAAATTGTGCTTGCTGCAAGTTTGGACCATATTTGGCAAATTTGATGAAATTCATTTGTTTTCTCCTCCTAAAAATCTGAGTAAATTCAGGCAGCCTCTGGGTGTATCGAGAGGTCATCTCACCAAGTCCCAGCTCCAGAAATTTTTTTCGTCATGCCAAATCATTTCGTCGAACACCTGAAGGACACTGTTGCTGTCAAGTTCAGAAAGTTTAGTAAACAGTTTCAGTGGCCGCTGTCGTTTTCTTCAGAACTTCTCCTCGATCTCACCAGTAGCCGCGGTGGCGCCTTGCGCCCTGTGCCTCCTTCTTATCCCTGCGCCGCATGATCGCCTGGAAACTTGCGGGCGTCGGCGACGAGCTGGTGGAGGTGCGCCACCCCGTGAGCGACGGCAGCAGCGCCCTTTGCGGCTGCCAGAGAGGCGCAGCGTTGGACGGCGCCGTCCAGCGCCGCCCAAGCCACCAGAGGCCACCGCGTGGCCGTCCACTCACCCGTGCACGCTGCAGGTCCGTCGTCGTGAACTGGTAGGCGCGGAGCGCGCCCACTGCCGCCGCCGTGCCCGTACGGCCATTCCGTTGAGGGCCAGTGCATTACGCAAGCCCGATCGAGGATTGAGCAGAGAAACGGCGCCAGTGATCCTCCACGATGATGCCTATCCACCTAAACCCCCTGCCCAACCTCTGCCTCGCCGTAATTTCTCGCCGGCGTTATCCCGTTCACGGCCACCCCCTCGGATCGCCTATAAAAGGAGGCCCAGAGCTCAAACTCAAACCCGCACCATCTCTGCACACCACCAGTACCACGCCAAGCCACTGGAAGAGCCCCGAGGGAGTCTTCTTCCCCAACTCCGGCCGCCCCGACCCGCTTCGGGATCCAGCACGATTCACTCCCGTGCGTGAACCCCTACCCCTCAGCTCTTGCCAGTAGCCTCCTAGTACATCCACCCTTCTGACCCGCGCATCAATTTGAAGCTTGCAGCACCCACCGGAGAGCTCCACCATCGCCCGAACCACCGTCCGCCGGAGATAGTGTCGCCGTCGACGTGGTGCTCACCGACGGTCAAGTCCGCCACCCACCGACGCGGAAGAACACCCTGAATCTGTAGGTACCCTCCGATCACTCTGCCTCGCCGTGGTTCAACGCCGGCGACCACCGCAGCCTTCGGGCGCCAGCGAGCTCCGTTGGGAGTTTCCAACCTGACGGGTGGGACCCCCCGTCAGCCTCTCTTCTTTCCCCCTTCGAACCGTTTTCGGAAAGCGCCTTCGGGCAGAATGTGTTTTCTCTCTGGGCTAACGTATTTCTTGCCGAAGCGTTTCTGGTTTTTCAAACAAGTCCCTGGTTCTTTTCTGTTTCATCACAGATTAGTCCTTGGACTAAAACCCTTATATCTTTTTAACAGAAGATGTTTTTTGATTGATTCTTTTTCTATCAGTCTTATATTTTTGTCTAGTTTTTTATAGTATTTATTTGAAAAAAATTTGGAACAATTTTTATACACGCAACGGTTTTCACGTTAGTATACGGTTTCGTTATACCGTAGGTTCCGGAGGAGGTGACGGAGCCGCGAACTTCGCCGAGCTAGACTCCGACTTCTCCGAACCAGGCAAGCATGTTTGAACCTTTGATATGATGAGTGTTTTGCATGTTTGCTTGAATGGTTTGTGCATGGCTTATGAGCATCGGTGAGTGTTACGTTGCATGCAAGGCAACTAACCGTGTGCTTCGAAGTTTACTGTGACCTTTGATGAGAGATGACCTATCATGTGGTGACATGAGAGGTAGTAAGATGGTATTGTTGTAGCATGCCAGTCTTATGTCATCCGATAAACTCCGACGCTAACGTGGACTGAGCCACGTTACCGTTCTTCCCCTTCGTGCTGCCACATGTTTCTGCAAAGAATACGGTTTAGTAAGTTGCTAACCTCTTTCCTTGTACACACCAAATAGAGGGGCCGTGATGAGGGTTCCATGGCCCTGGATTAAAGCTAGTCATCCGGTCAGGGGGCATGGGTGTTTCCGGTTGGGACCGAGAGGGGGGCACCCCTTAGAGCGCGCGGTATAAATTTGATCCCATGCTACGCGAGGTTGTAGCCTCCCCGTCTCAAGGTTTTTCTTGAACATTTCTTGGGGTGATTCCTGGCAACGGAATGTTGAATGGGTGTGTACTGGTTAGACGTGTTTCTCCTAAAACACCGTAAACGGAACTAGTCCCTTGTGACTACTGAAATCCGTTGGCTGTGGTTAAATAGTACAAGCTCTGCAGAGTCAAATCCTTCCGAGTCATCGTGTCCATGGTCAAAGACCGTGGCCAGCATATCTCGATCCATGTCAGTCCCGTGTCAGTTTCCATGGGAAATCCCCGGTGAACAAACTTGAGTGGTAAACCCGGTCGAACGTTATTCCTGTGGATGGACTAACCTTTATTTATTTCGTACCTGAGTACTTTCCTTGAGATGATCTAACTTCATGAGCTACTGGAATATTGAGTTATGAAATATAAGCCCTTTATGTGATGTCGCTCAGACGTCCGACTGTGGCACTCTGGTCAGTTACTTTTGATATAAGCCCTTTACGTGATGTCGCTCAGACGTCCGACTGTGGCACGCTCGTTATTTACTTTTGATATAAGCCCTTTATGTGATGTCGCTCAGACGTCCGACTGTGGCACGCTCGTTATTTACTTTTGATATAAGCCCTTTATGTGATGTCGCTCAGACGTCCGACTGTGGCACTCTTGTCATTTACTTTTGATATAAGCCCTTTACGTGATGTCGCTCAGACGTCCGACTGTGGCACGCTCGTAATTTACTTTTGATATAAGCCCTTTATGTGATGTCGCTCAGACGTCCGACTGTGGCACTCTTGTCATTTAATTTTGATATAAGCCCTTTACGTGATGTCGCTCAGACGACCGACTGTGGCACGCTCGTTATTTACTTTTGATATAGGCCCTTTATGTGATGTCGCTCAGACGTCCGACTGTGGCACTCTTGTCATTTACTTTTAATATAAGCCCTTTATGTGGTGTCGCCTTGACTTTCAGCATTGTTATTTTATTTTATTTGTATCCTTTCGAGGAGTCATTCAGACACTCGATTGGCTTTCAGCATTACTTTGGGATTTCGGGAGGACTACCGCCCGACTTCCTTTTTATTTCCCATGCATAGCTATTTTATTATCTGAGTGCGCATTATTAATCTGTGCATATGCATCATGTTTACATTGGTTATATCTTATGTCCAAACTGTCTTGCGAGTACTTTCGTAGTACTCACCTGGCTTGTTGATTTGGCCAGATGTTGACGAAGGCGATCTCATGGATGAAGAGTTTGATAGTGAGTCCGACGCCTAGCGGAGTCCCAGTCAGTCCCGTGCGATCCTGGATTTTGGTCACTTGTATTGTATACGCTTCCGCCACCCCCAATAAGAATCCTCGAGCCTCACTCCGACGCTCGATGAGCTGTTAGATTCAGGAGTCATGTCACCCACTTCGCTGTGACATATCCACCACTGCTCTCTTTTTTGCGAGTCAATAGTTATGCCACCCTATCCGCCTTTATGTATTATCGGCGTGCTTGTAATAAATTGTTGAGCAGTCTCCGCTCAACCTTGTATTATATTTAGTACTCCTGGATCTCTTCTGTGATCAAGACATTGTCTACCAGTAAGAAAGATTTTCTCTACTGGTCCTTTTTCGGGATCGGTTTCTCAATAAATATTTTTATTGGAAAACCGGTCATGACAGTGGGCCCCTCGTGGCTCCCCTAGCGTATTTCTTCCGCCTATATATATCCATATACCCTAAAACCTTCGGAGAACAGAATAGATCGGGAGTTCCGCCACCGCAAGCCTCTGTAGCCACCAAAACCAAATCGGGACCCTGTTTCGGCACCCTGCCGGAGGGGGGATCCCTCACCGGTGGACATCTTCATCATCCCGGCGCTCTCCATGACGAGGGAGTAGTTCACCCTCGGGGCTGAGGGTATGTACCAGTAGCTATGTGTTTGATCTCTCTCTCTCTCTCGTGTTCTTGATTTGGCACGATCTTGATGTATCGCGAGCTTTGCTGTTATAGTTGGTTCTTATGTTGCTTCTCCCCCTCTAATCTCTTGTAACGGATTGAGTTTTCCCTTTGAAGTAATCTTATCGGATTGAGTCTTTAATGATTAGAGAACACTTGATGTATGTCTTGCGTGGGATACCCGTGGTGACAATGGGGTATTCTATTGATCCACTTAATGTATGTTTTGGTGATCAACTTGTGGGTTCCGCCCATGAACCTATGCATAGGGGTTGGCACACGTTTTCGTCTTGATTCTCCAGTAGAAACTTTGGGGCACTCTTTGAGGTTCTATGTGTTGGTTGCATAGACGAATCTGAGATTGTGTGATGCATATCGTATAATCATACCCACAGATACTTGAGGTGAGATTGGAGTATCTAGGTGACATTAGGGTTTTGGTTGATATGTGTCTTAAGGTGTTATTTTACTACGAACTCTAGGGCAGTTTGTGACACTTATAGGAATAGCCCAATGGATTGATCGGAAAGAATAACTTTGAGGTGGTTTCGTACCCTACCATAATCTCTTTGTTTGTTCCCCGCTATTAGTGACTTTGGAGTGACTCTTTGTTGCAAGTTGAGGGATATTTATATGATCCAATTATGTTATTATTGTTGAGATAACTTGCATTAGTGAAAGTATGAACCCTAGGCCTTGTTTCTACACATTACAATACCGTTTACGCTCACTTTTACCACTTGTTACCTTGCTGTTTTTATATTTTCATATTACAGAAACCTATATCTATCATCCATATTGCACTTGTATCACCATCTCTTCACCGAACTAGTGCACCTATACAATTTACCATTGTATTGGGTGTGTTGGGGACACAAGAGACTCTTTGTTATTTGGAAGCAGGTTTGCTTGAGAGAGACCATCTTCATCCTATGCCTCCCACGGATTGATAAACCTTAGGTCATCCACTTGAGGGAAATTTGCTACTGTCCTACAAACCTCTGCACTTGGAGGCCCAACAATGTCTGCAAGAAGAAGGTTGTGTAGTAGACATCACCCAACTATGCACAGACACACGATCAAGAGTGAAGCACCAACTCAAGTCAGGGATTGAAGAACCAAGAGATTTGAAGAACCAACACACAGCTCAGAGGGACCAAGATCAGGCCAGAGGAGGAAGACATCAGTGAGAGAAGGGCCTCGCTTGCCGGGGGAGGCGAGCACGGAAAGGGTCAAGGCGACCACCAAAAGCAAGCAACAAAGGACACCCCGACAGAGCCTGCTGGGGCTCGCGGGGGCTGAACCACCCCGCCAACCACTAAGGCATGACCCACGTCATCAATTAGTGCGGTGTCAAGCCGCAAGATGATTAAGTGGCAGCCATTCGCCACATGGCAGCCATTTCCTACAGTAAAAACCCACAGATGACACCCGTCTTGCAACGTGTCAAGGGAACAGGCGCCGAGCTGGCAAGATAGCCAGACAGGCCTTGCAAGGCAACCAGTGATGTGACACTAAGCGGCACATTTAATGCACCATGTCAGCCCGCAGAGTTAGGTATGATAGCACTGTTTTCTATCATATCAGTGGATAATGACAACTTTGCCACTGTGGTGACCCCTTAATCTATAAAAGGAGGCCCATGGCACTCGTAGGAAGAGTTAGAAGGTTGGGAAGTTGATAAACCCAAGCCACCATAAGCGCGTAGTCGCTACGGCTGAGGGAGTCCTGGATTAGGGGTCCTTATCTCCTTATAGAGGCAGTGAATATCAAGCGTCCCCCATAGCCTTAAAACTCGCCTATTCCCAGGGGGTCGTGCGAGCGGCACGGTTGGATTTCCCAAGCCCGTGTTGATGAGAATCCCATAATAAGCGGACACGATCTCTGCTTTGACAAGACGTGTCACCGGAGGCTGCGTCTCGAAACGCGAAATGGGAGATTGAAAAATTATTCGTAATAATGAAAAGGCCAGACGTAACGTCTCGCCAAAAAAACTGTCAATAAAGACATATCATGTTTTTTGATTAAGTATTATCCCCTTGTGGTAGAGGGTTGTAACTGTTAAACAGAGCCAGATATAGTTCCTGTTGATCAACTACCTTGAGGTATTCGGAGGAGGAACCCAGCTTGCAATGCCGAAGACAATCTGCGCGCCTGACATATCGTCATTGAAGCCTGGTTCAGGGAGTCTTGGATTAGGGGGTCCCCGGGCGTTCGGGCTATGTGACGTGGGCTGGACTGATGGGCCGTGAAGATACAAGACGGAACGCTTTCCCCCGTGTCCGGATGGGACTCTCCTTTGCTTGGATGGCAAACATGTCGTTCGGATATGAAGATTCGTTTCTCTGTAAACCGACTCTCTACAACCCTAGGCCCCTCCGGTGTCTATATAAACCGGAGGGTTTAGTCTGTAGAGGCAATCATAATCATACATGCTAGACATCTAGGGTTTGGCCATTATGATCTCGAGGTAGATCAACTCTTGTAACCCCTATACTCATCAAAGTCAATCATGCAGGAAGTAGGGTATTACCTCCATTAAGAGGGCCCGAACCTGGGTAAACATCGTGTCCCTGTCTCCTGTTACCTTCGATCCTTAGACGCACAATTCGAGACCCCCTACCCGAGATTTGCCAGTTTTGATACCGACTTGGTGCTTTCACTGAGAGTTCCTCTATGTTGTCGACTGAAGGATCGATGGCTCGTAACGATGCTGTTCCGAAGGAGATTTTCCTCCCCAGCCAGATCTTTGTGTTCGGCGGCTTTGCACTGCGTGCCAATTCGATTGGCCACCTTGAGTAGATCGACAGCTACGCCCCTGGTCATCAGACCAGTTTTGGGAACCTAAACTATGTCACTGATATCCGAGGAGATTTGATGTTTGAAGGGTTTGCGGCCCTCATCGCCGCTCTGGCCTTAGATCCAGTGAAGGCTGTCAGGTCCAAAGACGGGAGTCTAGAGCCCGCCGGGCTCTCTGCGATTATGGAACTTGCTACTGGAGATCCGGAGGGGACGGCGTCATTTGCTAGCCCAAAGACGAACCAAACACCCCTTGTCATTGAAGCACTGTACACTCCACCGGACGCGGAGTCCAAACTTTCGAGGTCCACGTCGAGCGGGCGACGCTAGTAGCCTCTCACCCCGGCCAGGCCGGCGGACTCTCGCTCCTCTGTCCAAAACTCACTCCTAAACGAGGCTCTGGAGTTAATGCGATCCCTCGCTGAGGGAGTCCTGGATTAGGGGGTCCCCGGGCGACCGGGCTATGTGACGTGGGCCGGACTGATGGGTCGTGAAGATACAAGACGGAAGGCTTTCCCCCGTGTCCGGATGGCACTCTCCTTTGCGTGGATGGCAAACTTGGCGTTCGGATATGAAGATCTCTTTCTCTGTAAACCGACTCTGTACAACCCTAGGCCCCTCCAGTGTCTATATAAACCAGAGGGTTTAGTCCGTAGAGGCAATCATAATCATACAGGCTAGACATCTAGAGTTTGGCCATTACGATCTCGAGGTAGATCAATTCTTGTAACCCCTATACTCATCAAAGTCAATCAAGCAGGAAGTAGGGTATTACCTCCATTAAGAGGGCCCGATCCTAGGTAAACATCGTGTCCCTATCTAATGTTACCTTCGATCCTTAGACGCACAGTTTGGGACACCCTACCCGAGATCTGCCGGTTTTGACATTGACATTGGTGCTTATTGAGAGTTCCTCTGTGTTGTCTACTGAAGGATCGATGGCTCGCAATGATGCTGTTCCGAAGGAGATTTTCCTTCCCGGCTAGATCTTTGTGTTCGGCGGCGTCGCACTGCGTGCCAATTCGATTGGCCACCTTGAGCAGATCGACAGCTATGCCCCTGGTCATCAGATCAGTTTTGGGAACCTAAACTATGTCGCCGATATCTGAGGAGATTTGATCTTCGAAGGGTTTGCGGCCCCGATTGCCGCTCTGGCCTTAGATCCAATACAGGCTGTCAGGTCCGAAGACGGGAGTCTAGAGCCCGCCGGACTCTCTGCGATTATGGAACTTGCTACCAGAGATCCGGAGGGGACGGCGTCATTAGCTAGCCCGAAGACGAAACGAACACCCCTTGTCATTGAAGCACCGGACACTCCACCAGACGCCGAGTCCAGACTTTCGAGGTCCACGTCGAGTGGGCGCGGCCAGGCGGCTCTCACCCCGGCCAGCCCGGCGGACTCTCGCTCCTCTGTCCAAAACTCACTCCTAAACGAGGCTCGGGACTTAATGTGATCCCTCGCCATTACCGAGGAATCGTCTCCGAACTACGCCCAGCCTGGACTAGGGGCTGAGAGCGGGGAATTTTTCGTCCCACCCACAACCCACTTCATAGCCACTGTCGAAGATTTAACCAACATGCTCGATTACACCTCCGAAGAGATCGACGGTATGGACGACGATGCCGAAGATGAGCAGGCCCAAATCCCGCCGTTCATTGGACACTAGACGGCCACTTCCTCATTCAATGTGTACATGGTGGAAACACCTAAAGAAGGCGACGGCGAGGATGGGAAGAACCCAGTCGAGGACGAACCTCCTGAGATACCACCAAAGCGTCAATGTCAGCGGCGCCGCTCTAAATCATGCCATGGAAAAGATAGCAATACCGGCACCGGAGACAATAATACTCATGAGAACGCCGAAGATCAAGAAGCCCCCATCGAACCAACATCCGAACAGGATGATCGGGAGGACGGGCAAGTTGACCCTGACGAGCAAGCAGGGAACGAGGACTCGGAGGATAGCATCTATCTACCACTCTCCGAAGACGATGTGAGCCTTGACGACGAGGATTTCATCGTGCCAGAGGAACCCCTTGATCAAGAGCGCTTTAAGCGCGGGCTAATAGCAACTGCAAGAAGCCAAAAGACGAAGCATCGGCAGCTTCAAGCTGATCAAGATCTGCTCAATGACAGATGGACCAATGTCCTTGCAGCCGAGGAATACGACCTCGAACGCCCAGCTAAGAGTTACCCGAAGCGCAAGCTGCTACCCCAATTCGACGATGAGGCGCTGGAGCCCACACCACTAGCGCATAATGCTGCTGATGGACATGACCGACCACCACGTGGCCGGGACAGAACGACAACTCAAGCCGAACACCAGCCCGCACCACCTCGCCGTAAAGGCAGAGAAACAACAGCTCGGGGATAAACCTATGACCTATGACATGACCTGTTAAATAGAGCCGGTCAGACAAGATCAATCTACGGATCACGGGGGCATGCCCCGGCGCGAGAAGACGGCTATCAAGCCTGGAAAGATAAGCATAACCACGCTCGGACCGAAAACAGCATACGGACTTCATCCGAACTGCATCGTGATGCGGCCCGATACAGAGGCGCCGCACACCCCCTGTGCTTCACCGATGAGGATATGGAACACCAGTTCCTAGAAGGGTTTAAACTCGTGAACATAGAATCGTACGATGGCACAACAGATCCCACAGAATGGATCGAAGATTTTCTTCTCCACATTCACATGGCTCGCGGTGATGCTCTACATGCCATCAAATACCTCCCACTAAAACTTAAGGGACCAGCTCGGCACTGGTTAAAAAGCCTCGCAGAAAACTCCATCAGAAGCTGGGAAGACATGGAAGACGCCTTTAGAGACAACTTCCAAGGGACGTATATCCGGCCTCCGGACGCCGATGACATCAGTCACATTGTCCAGCAGCCCGGAGAGTCGGCCACGAAATTTTGGACCAGGTTCCTAATAAAAAAGAACTAGATTGTCGACTGTTTGGACGCCGAAGCCCTAGCGGCCTTTAAACATAGCATCCACGATGAATGGCTCGCCCGACACCTCGGCCAAGAAAAGCCGAAGTCCATGGCAGCCCTTACAGCACTCATGACCGGCTTTTGCGCGAGCGAAGATAGCTGGCTAGCTCGTAGCAGTAACAGTACCAGTGACCCTGGCACATCCGAAGTCAGAAACGGCAATGGCAGGCCCTGACGCAACAAACACAAGCGTCGAACCAGCAATGACAATACCGAAGATACGGCGGTCAACGCCGGATTCAGTGGCTCCAAATCCGGTCAGCGGAAGAAGCCATTCAAAAGAAACAAAGACGGTTCATCTAGCTTGTACCGAATACTTGATCGACCTTGCCAGATTCATGGCACCCCCGACAAGCCTGCCAACCATACCAATAGAAGTTGTTGGGTCTTTAAACAGGTCATTAAGTTAAACACCGAACATATGGAGAAAGGGTCGCCCAGTGAGGACGACGATGAGGAGCCTCGTCCACTGAACACACGGGGATAGAAGAAATTTCCTCCTGAAGTCAAAACGGTGAATATGATATACGTTACTCACATCCCCAAGTGGGAGCGTAAGCGCGCGCTAAGGGACGTCTATGCGATAGAGCCAGTCGCCCCAAAATTCAACCCATGGTCAGCCTGTCCGATCACTTTCGATCGCAGAGACCATCCGACCAGCATCCGTCATGGAGGTTCGGCCGCACTGGTCCTCGACCCAATTATTGATGGATTCCACCTTACGCGAGTCCTAATGGACGGCGACAACAGCCTTAACCTGCTCTAACAGGACACAGTCCGCACGATGGGTATTGATCCGTCAAGAATCAAGCCCACCAAGACTACCTTTAAAGGAGTAATACCTAGTGTAGAGGCCCGCTGCACGGTCTCAATCACATTGGAGGTCGTCTTCGGTTCGCCCAACAACTTCCAAAGTCAACACTTGATCTTCGACATTGTCCCTTTCCGCAGTGGCTACCACACACTTCTCGGACGAATCGTGTTCGCTCGCTTCAATGCGGTCCCACACTATGCCTATCTCAAACTCAAGATGCCCAGACGGCGCGGTGTCATAACAGTCAACGGAAACATGGAATGCTCCCTCCGCACTAAGGAGCACACCGCGGCCCTGACAGCGGAGGTACAAGGCAGCCTTATCAAGACAGCTATTACATGGGCGGCCAAGCCCCTGGACAGTATCAAACGAGTCCGGACTACCCCGCAGCACGAAAGTCTAGCTCATCAGGAGCTCGATTAGCAATTCGGCCTCTGTCTCAGCCCCAACCGAATTGCGGCATATATACCACGCATCCATAACTACGCACTAAAGATACTATGGGCAAAGATGGAGGCATAATAAAGATAAAGTCCACAATACGGCTAGACCCTATCCGGACCCTCATATTTCCTTTTTCTCTTATTTTAATTTTTCCAGGTTCCTTGCAACCCACATCACCTTTCGAGGGTACCAAGGGCGGCCCTTTTCTGGGCCCATCATGAAAACCGACTCTTTGATCCTTTCGAAGGATAACACGCCAAGGAGAAAAGCAGCGTAGACGCGTGCAGAGTACCTAAAATGTCTTTAAAGATCACCTCGTCCGTTTTCAGGACCCGTACACAGCTTTTCCTTGTGCTCGGCATGTAAAATAGCCTTGTTTCTTATCGCATTATTTGTACAAATACGTTTTGACGTTTCAATCAGACTATAATGGAAACTATTTCTAGCCCAACCTATACGACCCTGGCTTATTTCTTAATATGAACTTCCCTGTTTCTTCCGTCCGATTGTCATGCACACCTCGGTACGACTTAAAATCGCTAGGGTCTCTATTGAGCCACGTGCATTCCTTAAACATAAAATAAGTCCGAACACTTGTATAGTACAATACAGCGTCCCGAATATAGCATTATATGCATCGGCTCCGAATCATGTCTTTGGTCAATAGTTGGGTTGCCCGGCTCCTGTGGTTACTACCTTACGTTCCGCTTGTTCGGCTAAGGTAGTAAAGGGAGAACTACTGCGATTGTGTTTCTGGTTCATCCGGACAAACACCTCAGTAGAGAAAGCCGAAAACTGACTATCATGATGCGGCGAGAGCTGGTCAGCTATTCGGTGACTAATTATAAATCTTTTGCAATTTTTTCCGCATTGCGCGATGGACCTGCCTTCATCCGGTTGGGCATTTACAACACCCGAGTTTGGATAATCGAATAATACTAGGGGCTGCGCCCACACTCCCATTGTCAAACTCCTATGGCTAAGTGAGAGTGATAAAGCCACATAGTCCGATTGCCTGGTTCGCCGCACTAACACCTCCTTCAAGGACCAAGTCGTTGGGTCAAGTGTGTTTAGATGCTATCCCGAACACCCTCGTACTACCTACATAGGGGCTGAAGCCGATGACTGGCCAACTCTCAGATACCATAAACAGCCACACAGGAGGAAAAGAATTCGAGGTAAAACAAGCAACATATTATATATAAGCCTTGTTTCATAATACAAAGTTCGGGCAGCACGGATCAATGTCCTTCGAACACTGGCCCTCTACAATGCGGGATCCTTCCAAGACATCATCAAAATACCGCTCCAGTGTGCAGTCCTCCTTGCGTGCGGGCGGTCCCTCGGTTGCAAGCTTGACGGCATTCATCTTCGCCCACTGCACCTTGACACGGGCGAAGGCCATCCGGGCACCTTCGATGCAGACCAACCGCTTTATGGCATCAAATCGGGGGCAGGCACTGACTAGCCACTTCACGAGACCGAAATAGCTGTTGGGTATGGGTTCGGCTGGCCAAAGACGGACTATAACATCCTTCATGGCCAATTCGGCCACCCTATGCAGTTCGGTCAGCTGTTTCAGCTGATCACTAAAGGGCACTGGATGCTCTGGTGCAAGGTACTGCGACAAGAACAGCTTCTCTGTTGAGCCCCGCTCTTCGGCTCGAAAGAACTCCGCAGCATCAGCAATACTCCGGGGTAGATCCACAAGCGCTCCTGGAGAACTCCAAACACGGGTCAGTAAGTGGTACCTTCTTCTTACAAATTTGCTCTATAGATTAAAGGCCTTACCCGCCGTGATCTGCTTAGCTACTTGGATCTCCTGGCGGGCGCCTTGGGCTTCAACTCGGGCCTCCTATGCACTTTGGAGGGCCATAGCAAGTCCAGAATTTTGATCCGAAATCTAGCGCTCTAAGGACTCACATTTGCTTATAGCATCCTTGAGCTCTTGCTGATCTTCCTCCACCATTGATTCATGTTTCAGGCGGGCGGCTTGTTCCTCCTCCACCTCCTTCTTGGCTTCGGCCAGCGCACTCTTGAGGGTCTCGACCTCAGACGCATCAGCTATGAGCATAATAATAAAACTCATTCAGCTAACAAATCCGAACTGATAGCATTTTAGATGTGTTTCGGTATCACATACCTTGCTTTGCCTCTAACTTCTGCCTCAGCTCGGACGCTTCGGCGGCATGGGAAGCTGACGCCTGCATCACAGCTTGTTTGTTCAAATAGATATGTATGTTAATTTCCTGCGCGCGTTATTAGATCCTCTGTTCGGCATTTCTTTGCGAACACCGAACAGAGTCTCAGGGGCTACTATCTATACACAGGAATTCCTCTTCTATAGCAAAAAGGCACTATATCACATTCCTCAAAGCCTCTCAGAAGGCTAATGTAGGCCTCGTTCAATCCGCTTTTAGCGGACCGAACCTTTTCAACCACCGTAACCATAAGGGTACCATATCCTTCCACAATGGTGGCGCTCTCAAGAGCTCCCACCAGAGTGTCCGGCGCCTCCATAATGACAGAGGTCGCCGGTGGAGTGGGCGTGCCCCCTTCTTTGAAGGAGGCTGCTCATCCGACTCCGGAGCCGTTTGGGTCTCCAGAATGACATTTGGTTGGGGGCCAAATTGGACATGGCCCCCGTCTCCAGTCTCCATGGGGGTCAGTTACCCCATGTTCTCGGCAGCAGGGGTATCACCCTTTGGCGCCGTCTTGGCGGCTTCCCGCACCTCTTCCTAACCCGGAAGGGTCCTTCGGGACAACACCTCGGTATTCTCCGTAGCACTAGGGGGAGGCTGGCGGAGGTGACTCTCTCTCCATCATGTTCGGACCCAGCGAATTCCCAGAAGATGAGGATCGCTGGGGCAGGTTACGGGCCGGACTGCGGCATGCAATTCAACGTGTTAAAACCACAAGGCAAAAAATCGAATATATGTATAGTACCTTTGAACACTTACGATCTAGCCAGGGGCTTCAGCCTGGGGCGCCACTCGTGGATGTCGTCGGCGTCCGTCTTGGAATCATCCGTAAGGGAGATTCTCCCTTTCTTGGACGCCTCCGTATCTGGATCCATGGAAGCCACCCTCTTCTTCTTTCCCCCCTTAAGGGGGGAATTACTCTCTTCCTCCTCCTCTTCATCTTCGTCAAGAGAGGAGAGAGTTTTGGTGTCTTCGGACACTACGTCCGAAGCGCCTTTACGGCGGAGGCCACCCTTGGCCTCCTTGCTCTTCTTCTTGGCCTTCTTTTCCGGCGCCTGATATGGTGCCAGGACTAGCATCCTCATCAACATAGGAATGGATGGGTCTTCGGGTAGCGGAGCCGGACAGTGATTCCGCTCCGGCTTCTTCGTCCAGCCCTGTGGGAAGAATGGGGAGCTTAGTATGCTCCTTGGACTTATGAAATAAGGTTATCAGAAAACTTACAGGAGTCACTGTGTGAGTGCAGTCGAAGCCGATGTCTTCGGTCGTTTTCGGCCATGTTTTTTGGGTCTTGAAATGAAGCTTCCACATGTCTTTGTGCTTCGTGCCGAAGAACCGCTGCAAGGTCCGGGGACCAGCCGGGTCGAACTCCCACATATACCGAGTCCGGCGTTGGCAGGGGAGTAGCCGGCGAAAAAGTATCACCTGGATCACGCTGGCAATACTGGTATTCTTGTCTACCATACGCTTGACGCGTTTCTGCAGCATCATCACCTCGTCGGACGACGCCCAGTCCAGGCCCTTGTTGAGCCAGGACGTCAGCCGCATTGGAGGCCCGGACATGAACTCGGAGGGAGCGGCCCATCTGGAGTCACGAGGTTCTGTGACATAGAACCACTCATGATGCCATCCCTTCACGGTCTCCATGAAGGTACCCTTGGGCCAAGTGACGTTGGGAAGCTTGCTCACCATGGCGCCTCCGCACTCCGCGTGTTGGCCAGCCACCACTTTCGGCTTCACATTGAAGACCTTGAGCCATAGGCCGAAGTGGGTGGGAATGCGGAGGAATGCCTCGCATACGACGTTGAACGCCGAAATATTGAGGAAGGAATTTGGGGCTAGATCATGGAAATATAGCCCGTGGTAAAACATGAGACCACAGACGAAACGATGTAGGGGAAATCCTAGTCCGCAAAGAAAATGGGGGATGAATACTACCCTCTCATTGGGATCCAAAGTGGGGACGATCTGCTTTTTGGCAGGCAGCCGGTGGGCGATTTCCTTGGCCAGGTACTCCGCTTCCCGGAGCTCCTGGATGTTCCTCTCTGTGACGGAGGAGGCCATCCATTTGCCCTGCGCTCCAGATCCGGACATGGCTGCAGTTTTGCAGGGGACGGAAAGGATTGAAGCTTGGGCGCTGGAGCTTGAGGGCGGATTGGCTGAGGAAGAAGAAGGCATGGGGTAAAAAGGGGGGATCCATATCTCCTTATAAAGGCAGTAAATATCAAGCATCCCCCCACAAGCCTTAAAACTCGCCTATTCCCAAGGGGTCGTGCGAGCGGCACGGTTGGATTTCCCAAGCCCGTGTTGATGAGAATCCCGTAATAAGGGGACACGATCTCTGCTTTGATAAGACGTGTCACCGGAGGCTGCGTCTCGAAACGCGAAACGGGAGATTGAAAAAAGATTCGAAATAATGAAAAGGCCAGACGTAACGTCTCGCCAGAAAAACTGTCAATAAAGACATATCATGTTTTTTGATTAAGTATTATGCCCTTGTGGTAGTGGGTTGTACTTTTAAACAGAGGCGGATATAGTTCTTGTTGATCAACTACCTTGAAGTATTCGGAGGAGGAAGCCACCTTGCAATGCTGAAGACAATCTGTGCGCTGTACATATCATCATTGAAGCCTGGTTCAGGGGCCACTGAGGGAGTCCTGGATAAGGGGGTCCCCGGGTGTCCGGGCTATGTGACGTGGGCCAGAATGATGGGCCGTGATGATACAAGACAGAAGGCTTTCCCCCGTGTCTGGATGGGACTCTCCTTTGCGTGGATGGCAAACTTGGCGTTCGGATATGAAGATTCCTTTCTCTGGAAACCGACTCTGTACAACCCTAGGCCCCATCGGTGTCTATATAAACTGGTGGGTTTAGTCCGTAGAGGCAATCATAATCATACAAGCTAGACATCTAGGGTTTGGCCATTACGATCTCGAGGTAGATCAACTCTTGTAACCCCTATACTCATCAAAGTCAATCAAGCAGGAAGTAGGGTATTACCTCCATTCAGAAGGCCCGAACCTGAGTAAACATCGTGTCCCTGTCTCCTGTTATGTTCAATCCTTAGACGCACAGTTCGGGACCCCCTTCCCAAGATCTGCCGGTTTTGACACCGACAACGGCCCCAAGGAAAACCTTGTCGGGCAAGTGTACTACACACCACCACACTCATTCCAGCATCAATCCACCAAAGCAGGAGTAGGGTCTTACGCCTCGCGGCAGGCCCAACCTGGGTAAATTGCTTGTGTGCTCTCTGTCGTGTTGCCATGCGCTGATCTGCTATTTGTGCAATGTGACGTCCCCCCGCCGAACCAGCAAGGGACCACCCTGTGCCATAGGTGGCCCCGGATATCCCGCGACAGAGAGGCGGCCAAGGGGGCACTATCGGTGTCAAAACCGGCGGATCTCGGGTAGGGGGTCTCGAACTGTGCGTCTAGGATGGATGGTAACAGGAGATGGGGGACACGATGTTTACCCAGGTTTGGGCCCTCTCTATGGAGGTAATACCCTACTTCCTGCTTGATTGATCTTGATGAATATGAGTATTACAATAGTTGATTTACCACGAGATCATAATGGCTAAACCCTAGAAGTCTAGCCTATATAACTATGGTAATGTCATGCCCTTTCCGGACTAACCCCTCCGATTTATATAGACACCGGGGGGATCTAGGGTTTACATAGAGTCGGTTACATAAGAAGGAATCTTCATAATCGGTCGCCAAGCTTGCCTTCCACGCCAAGTAGGGTCCAATCCAGACACGGGTACAGTCTTCGGCCTTCATGTCTTCACAGCCCATCAGTCCCGCCCAATGGATAACAGGCCGGACGCCCGAGGACCCCTTAGTCCAGGACTCCCTCAGTAGCCCCTGAACCTGGCTTCAATGACGAGGAGTCCGGTGTGCAGATTGTCTTCGGCATTGCAAGGCGGGTTCCCTTCTATCCGAACTTCAAGATAGTCTTTGGATGCGATGATAGTATTCGGACCTGTCACACACACCATACACAAACACAGAGAGAATATATTCTTACACGAGTCTAATCTACTGACAGCTTTTTTACAACATGACATCATGTCTGTCCGGTCACAATTTCGAACCGTTTTTCGTCTGCCGCTCCATGTTTCGAGACGCGGTTGGCATTGGCAAGTCCTGTCGAAGCAGAGATCGTGTACCCTTATTACGGGATTCTCATCAATACGGGCGTGGGTGACCCAACCGTGCCGTTTGCACGGCCCTTAGGAATAGGCGAGTTTAAGGTGAGTGGGGAGACGCTTGATATTCATGGCCTTTATAAGGGGATAAGGATTCCCTTTCTTCACCCACACCTCGGCTCCTCCTCAGTCCTTCCGTCCCTGAGCTCCAACGCCCAAGCTTTTAGCTTTTCCCTCGTCTGAGAAAGCACTCCAAAGATGTCTGGATCCGGAGCTGGGGGTAAGTGGATGGCCTCCTCCGTCAAGAAGAGGGATATCAAGGAGCTCCACGAGGCCAGATATCTGGACAGGGAGATCGGTCACCGACTCCCGGCCAAGGGACAGATCGTCCCTACTCCAGAGCCCCATGAGAGGGTTCTGTTTCTTACACATTTCGTCCGTCGGCTGGGCTTCCCTCTTCACCCCTTCATCCGTGGACTGATGTTTTACTACGGGCTAGACTTCCATGACCTAGCCCCCGACTTTATCTTCAACATCACGGCATTCATTGTCGTGTGCGAGGCCTTTCTCCGCATCCCACCTCATTTTGGCCTATGGCTGAAGACTTTCAATGTGAAGCCGAAGGTGGTGAGCGGCCAACAAGCAGAGTGCGGAGGCGCCATGGTGGGTAAGATGGCCCACGTTACCTGGCCCGAAGGCTCATTCGCAGAGACGATGAAAGGGTGGCAATCGGGGTGGTTCTATATCACTGAGCCGCGTGACGCCAACTGGGTGGCTGCCCCCGAATTCCGATCCGGAATCCCGATGCGGCTCACCTCCTGGCAAGGAGGGGCCTAACCTGGGGTCCCTCGGACGAGCTGACTGGGCTCCAGACATGCGTCGAGAACGTGATAGATAGGACGATCAAGCTCGTCAACATGGTCCAGGTCATGCTCATTCGTCGGGTCCTTCCGTGCCAACGCCGGACTTGCTATCTGTGGGAGTACGATCCGGCCAAGCACCAGACACTACTAGGGTTCTTCGGCACGACGCACGAAGAAATCTGGAAAGTGCTCTTCAAGGCCGGCGAGACGCCACCGCCCACGACCGAAGATCGCGGGCTTAGCTTAAAACGCCAGGCTAACCCGGTAAGTTCTTTTAATGTTTTCAAGGCGTACCCTTTACTAGCATATTTTGAGAAAAAGCCTAAGCTTTCCTACCCATGTTTTCAGGCCTGGATCAAGGTAGCAGAGGGGATGAGCTGTCCGGGTCCTCTGCCCGAAGACCAAGAATTCCCATTACTGATGAAAATGCTTTTTCCAGCACCTTATGAGGTGCCAGAGAAGATGGCCAAGAAAGCGGCCAAAGGGGCCCATAAGGGCCCTCGCCAAAAAGGCGCTCCGTACGTGATGTCCAAAGATGACACTTCCTCTTCGTCCGCTGATGACAACGATGAAGAGGAAGAAGAAAATGACTCTCCACCTGAAGTGGGGAGGAAGAAGAGAGCGGCCCCCACAAATCTGGAGGCGAAAGCGCCTAAGAGGGTTAGAGGCTCCCTCGCGGATAACTCCGTGTGGGATGTTGATAGCAGTCCGGAGCGACCTCGCCGGACCAAGCCTCGGGCCGCCTCGTAAGTACCAGAATTCGAAAATGTCTGGCCTTCCCGGTTTGTAATATTGATATACCTTAAACCTTGTTATTGCAGTCCGGCACGCGATGGCTCCCCGCGATCCTCGACAGAGGGATCGCTAGACTCAAAGGAGATGGCTATCATGTCTCCGCCACCTGCTCATTATGTCTCTCCTAAGGGTGACGACAAGGTGGTGTCACAAAAGACCTTCCCCAACCGGGGGAAGCTTCTGGAGATCGTCGGGGTGGCGCCCCAGGATGATTCTTCAGTCTCCGGACACATGGGGGAAAGAGCCCCTATGGGGACTGGTGACGGGGGCCGAGTTCCCTTCAGACCTGAGCCAGATACCATTCCGGAGATCTACGCAGCCCCGGAGTCCAGCGAATGGCATTCCCCAAAAGGAGGGAATGTTCCTGTTCCGCCGGTGACCTCTGTCCAACCAGAGGCACAGGATAATCTGCTGGAGGCGCTACGAGGCGCCTCTATTGTGGATGAACACCGCGCCCTTATGGGCACGGTAATAGAGAAGTTTTAGTTCGTCAAAAGCGAACTAACCGAAGCCTATACTATCCTTCTATCTGGCTTTGAGGTAAGTAATGTGGTTGTAGGAAGAATATCACAGTATAGACAGTAGCCCCTGATGCTCTGTTTGGTGTTCGGGAAGAAAAAGCCGAACAGAGGATCAAGAAGAAATGTCGCAGGAGTCTAACATAAGTTGTCTATGTGAATAAGCAGGTATCGCTGCAGGCTGCCACCGCTCATGCTGCGGAGGTCCCCGGACTGAAGCGGAAACTGGAGCGGGCCGAGGAGGAGCTCGGCCTCATGAAGAAGCAGCTGGAGGATAGCCAAGGTACGCAGTAACCTGCGGGTACATTTTAAGAAAAAATTAATAGTCCGTCCGGACTAAGGTGTCATAAACATTATTCGGGGCCACGACCGAGGTGGCAGCCCTCTAGAAGGCGTTAGCCGAGGCCGAGGACAAAGCGGCCAAGGAACACGCCGCGCGCGAGAAGCACGAGGCCCGGGTTGGCGAGGCGCAGCAACAGCTCCAGGGCGCGATCGAGTGATTTGAGTCCTTGGATCGCGATTGTAAGGCGCAAGAGTCCGAATTGGCGAAGGCCGGTCAGAGCGCACAGGATGCACGAGCCGAAGCCCAGAACGCCCTCCAGGAAATTCAGGTGGCCAAGAAGATTGCGGCGGGTAAGTCTTTCATCATGCAAAGCAAGTATGTACAAGAAACGTTCCTTGTACTTATCCGAATTTGGGTTTTCCAGGGGCGTTTACGGATCTGCCGCGCAGTATATCAGATGCTGCCGAGCATTATAGAGCCGAAGAAGGGATGTCGACGGAGAAGCTATTCTGGTCCCAATATCTGGGACCCAAACATCCGGTGCCCTTTAGCGACTAGCTAAAGTAGTTGGTCGAGCTGCACAGGTCGGCAAAGCTAGCCATGAAGGACCTGATAGTCCGGCTGTGGCCTGCCGAGCCTATACCTAGCAGCTACTTCGGACTTGTTAAGCGGCTTGTAAGTGCCTGTCGCGGCTCGAAGCCGTGAAGCGGTCGGTCTGTATTAAAGGTGCGCGTATGGCATTTGCTCGCGTCAAGACACATTGGGCAAAGCTGGATGCCAAGAAGTATGACCGAGGGGCCGCCGAAGGGCAAGGAGCATCGTCGACCCGAGCTCTATTTTGATGGTGTCCTGGAGGGGTCCCGCCTTGTGGCGGAGCAATGTTCGAAGGATGTCATATTCCCATGAGAACATTTGTATTATCCTATCCTGTAATATGGAACAATGATGTTATGTATTATAAAGCTTGCGATTTATATTTTACCTCCTGTGCGGCCGTTTATGAAATCAGAGGGTTGACCAGTCGTTGGCTTCTGCCCCCACGTAGATAGTACGGGGGTGTTCGGGATAAATCTAAACACTCTTTACTCCACATTCTGGTCCTTAAAGGAGATGTTTAGCGCAACGAACAAGGCAATCAGACTATGCGGCCTTTACCGCCCTCACCTAGCCATAGGAGTTTGACAATTAAGAAAGTTGGTGAAGCCCCTGGTATTCGGAAGGCCGAACTAGGGGCTCTATACACGCCTAATCGGAGGAACCGATTCTTCGCGAGAAGCGGAAAAAATCTCTAACGATTTGGAACCTCTCGAATAGCTGACCAGCTCTCGCCGCATCATGACAGTCAGTTTTCGGCTTTCTCTACTGAGGTGCTCGTCCAGAAGAACCGGGACGCAATCGTAGTAGTTCTCCCTTTACTACCCTAGCCTATATAGCGGAACGTAAGGTAGCAAGCACAAGAGCCGGGCAACCCAACTATTGACCAAAGACATGATTTGGAGCCGATGCATATAATGCTATAAGTTCGGGGTGCCGAACTATACTGTAAAAGTGTTCGGACTTTTATTGTCGTAATGCGGGGTGTAAAGAAGCCCCTGGCGTAGTAATATGTACCATGGTGTATGTGTGCGATAAGTAAT
Source organism: Aegilops tauschii subsp. strangulata (assembly GCF_002575655.3). Taxonomy (NCBI): domain Eukaryota; kingdom Viridiplantae; phylum Streptophyta; class Magnoliopsida; order Poales; family Poaceae; genus Aegilops; species Aegilops tauschii. Next base: position 66,775,750 of record NC_053040.3, on the reverse strand, counting down.
GTATACAAAGGTGAGGAAACAGGAAAATTAAGGAATAAGTTGACGCCACCATTTATTCACTATTGTGATGTAATTAGTACGTCGAGGCATACTTTGTGCAAGTAATGCGATAAGAAAATAAAGCTATTTAAAATGCCACAACCAAGGGCGAGCTGCGTGCGGGTATGTAAAACAAGTATGGCAATCATTTAGTAGAGACCACCTGGGGATTCCCTTATATGCTAGAGCTCCTTGCCTCCTTGGTGTGTTCTGCAAGTGGGTCGTCCGCATAGACCTTGAAAAGAGAAAAAAACCGTAATAAAAAGAAAAAGTAAAGGCGTGCGAATCCCAGGGTCGGTCAAGCCACACTGTGGATCGTGAGCGAGTTATGCCTCCGTCAGTACCCATGGGGTTTTGAGTGCGTAGTTATGTACGCGCGGTATGGATGCCATTTCCTCAACGGGGCTGGGACGGAGGCCGAATTTTCTAATTCAGCTCTTGACAAACCGAGCTGCCCTGTTGCAGTGTAGTCCGGACCTTCTTAACGATGTCCAGTGCTCGACGGCCGGATTATGGTTCCGCTTTAGAAGGCCGCTCTGTACTTCTGCTGCTAGGGCTGCGGTGTGCTCCTCTATACGGAGGGAACGTTCCGTGTTTCCATTTACTGTAATGAAGCCGCATGGACTGGGCATCTTGACCTTGAGATAAGCATAATGTGGCACCATGTTGAATCTAGCAAACGCGGTTCATCCGAGCAGTGCGTGGTAGCCGCTGCGGAAGGGGACGATATCGACGATTAGCTCTTCGCTTCGGAAGTTATCCGGGGAACCGATGACCACCTCCAGCATGATTGAGCCCGTACAACGGTCCTCTACGCCTGGTATGACTCCTTTAAAGGTAGTTATCATGGGCTTGATTCGTGAGGGATTAATGCCCATTTTGCGTACTGTATCCTGATAGAGCAGGTTGAGGCTGCTGCCACCGTCCATTAGGACTCGTGTCATGTGAAATCCGTCGATGATTGGGTCGAGTACCAATGCGGCCGAACCGCCATGACGGTACTAGTTGGATGATCTCGACGATCAAAGGTGATCGGGAATGGCGACCACGGGTTGAATTTTGGGGCGACTGACTCTACCGCATAGACGTCCCTGAGTGCGCGCTTGCGCTCCCTTTTGGGGATGTGTGTAGAATATATCATGTTCACCATTTTGACTTGAGGCGGGAATTTCTTCTGCCCCCCAGTGTTCAGCTGCCGGGGCTCCTCATCATCGTCCTCGCACTGCGATTCCTCTTCCTTGTTTTCGCTATTTACCCTGGTGGCTTGCTTAAAGACCCAACAATCTCTGTTAGTATGGTTGGCCGGTTTGTCTGGGGTGCCATGTATCTGGCACGGACGATCGAGTATGCGGTCCAAGCTGGATGGTCCTCTGCCGTTCCTTTTATAGGGCTTCTTTCGCTGGCCGGACTTGGAGCCACCGAATCCGGCGTGAACTGTAGTGTCATCGGTGTTATCGCCATTGCTTCGGCATTTATGTCTGTTGCGCCGGAGCTTGCCAGTGCTGTTTTTTTCCTCGGAGGGGCCTGCTTCGCTGGCTGTGTTTGTACTGCGAGCCAGCCAACTATCCTCTCTCGCGCAAAAGCGGGTCATAAGTGCCGTGAGGGCTGCCATGGACCTCGGCTTTTCTTGTCCAAGGTGGCGTGCTAGCCATTCGTCATGGATGCTGTGTTTAAAGGCCGTTAGGACTTCGGCATCCGGACAGTCAATGATCTGGTTCTTTCTGGTTAGGAACCTAGTCCAGAATTTTCTGGCTGATTCTCCAGGTTGTTGAACTATGTGGCTCAAGTCATCGGCATCGGGTGGCCGGACATATGACCTTGGAAGTTGTCGAGGAAGGCTTCTTCCAAGTCCTCCCAACTGCCGATGGAGTTTTCAGGCAGGCTATGTAGCCAGTGTCGAGTTGGTCCTTTGAGCTTTAGTGGGAGGTATTTGATGGCGTGGATGTGGAGAATAAAGTCCTCAATCAATATTGACGGGATTGAACCCCTCGGGGAATTCATGATCCAGCACCTCGTCTGTGAAGTAGAGAGGGTGTGCGGCGCCTCTATATCGGGCCGCGTCACGGCGCACCTCCGATGAAGTCCTTCTGCGGTTATCGTCCCGGGTGTGACTAGGTTTGTCACGTCCGAATAGGTAGCCATCATCCCGAGTCGGGAGGCGTCCTCGCGATCCGTAGATTGATCTGGTATGTCTTGCTCTGCTGTCCAAATCCTGCCGAAGGTCGTATGCATGGTCCCGAGTTGTTTTTGTTGGGAATCGTAGCGTAATTTTAAAATTTTCCTACGCTCACCAAGATGCATCTATGGAGTATACTAGCAACGAGGGGAAAGGAGTGCATCTACATACCCTTGTAGATCGCGATCGGAACCGTTCCAATGAACGTGGATGACGGAGTCGTACTCGCCGTGATCCAAATCACCGATGACCGAGTGCCGAACGGACGGCACCTCCGCGTTCAACACACGTACGGTGCAGCGACGTCTCCTCCTTCTTGATCCAGCAAGGGGGAAGGAGAGGTTGATGGAGATCCAGCAGCACGACGGCGTGGTGGTGGATGTAGCGGGATGCCGGCAGGGCTTCGCCGAGCATATACGGAGAGAAAGAGGTGTTGCAGGGGGAGAGGGAGGCGCCCAAGGCTGTGTCATTGCTGCCCTCCCTCCCCCCCTTTATATAGGCCACCTGGGAGGGGGGCGCCGGCCAGGGATCCCATCTGGATGGGGGGCGGCGGCCAGGGGGGTGACTTACCCCCCAAGGCAAGTGGGGCGCCCCCTTGCCCTAGGGTTTCCAACCCTAGGCGCAGGGGGAAGGCCCATGGGGGCGCCCAGCCCACTAGGGTCTGGTTCCCTTCCCACTTCAGCCCACGGGGCCCTCCGGGATAGGTGGCCCCACCCGGTGGACCCCCGGGACCCTTCCGGTGGTCCCGGTACAATACCGGCAACCCCCCAAACTTTCCCGGTGGCCGAAACTTGACTTCCTATATATAATTCTTTACCTCCGGACCATGCCGGAACTCCTCGTGACGTCCGGGATCTCATCCGGGACTCCGAACAACTTTCGGGTTTCCGCATACACATATCTCTACAACCCTAGCGTCACCGAACCTTAAGTGTGTAGACCCTACGGGTTCGGGAGACATGCAGACATGACCGAGACGCCTCTCCGGTCAATAACCAACAGCGGGATCTGGATACCCATGTTGGCTCCCACATGTTCCACGATGATCTCATCGAATGAACCACGATGTCGAGGATTCAATCAATCCCGTATACAATTCCCTTTGTCAATCGGTATGTTACTTGCCCTAGATTCGATCGTCGGTATCCCAATACCTTGTTCAATCTCGTTACCGGCAAGTCTCTTTACTCGTACCATAATGCATGATCCCGTGACTAACGCCTTAGTCACATTGAGCTCATTATGATGATGCATTACCGAGTGGGCCCAGAGATACCTCTCCATCATACGGAGTGACAAATCCCAGTCTCGATCCGTGCCAACCCAACAGACACTTTCGGAGATACCCGTAGTGCACCTTTATAGTCACCCAATTACGTTGTGTCGTTTGGCACACCCAAAGCACTCTTACGGTATCCGGGAGTTGCACGATCTCATGGTCTAAGGAAAAGATACTTGACATTGGAAAAGCTCTAGCAAACGAAACTACACGATCTTTTATGCTATGCTTAGGATTGGGTCTTGTCCATCACATCATTCTCCCAATGATGTGATCCCGTTATCAATGACATCCAATGCCCATAGTCAGGAAACCATGACTATCTGTTGAACAATGAGCTAGTCAACTAGAGGCTTACTAGGGACACGTTGTGGTCTATGTATTCACACATGTATTACGATTTCCGGACAATACAATTATAGCATGAATAATAGACAATTATCATGAACAAAGAAATATAATAATAACCATTTATTATTGCCTCTAGGGCATATTTCCAACAGTCTCCCACTTGCACTAGAGTCAATAATCTAGTTACATTGTGATGAATCGAACACCCATTGCGTCCTGGTGTTGATCATGTTTTGCTCTAGGGAGAGGTTTAGTCAACGGATCTGCTACATTCAGGTCCGTATGTACTTTACAAATATCTGTCTCCATTTTGAACACTTTCACGAATGGAGTTGAAGCGACGCTTGATATGCCTGGTCTTCCTGTGAAACCTGGGCTCCTTCGCAAGTGCAATAGCTCCAGTGTTGTCACAGAAGAGAGTCATCGGGCCTGACGCATTGGGAATCACCCCTAGGTCGGTAATGAACTCCTTCATCCAGACTGCTTCCTGTGCTGGCTCCGAGGCTGCCATGTACTCCGCTTCACATGTAGATCCCGCCACGACGCTTTGCTTGCAACTGCACCAGCTTACTGCTCCTCCATTCAAAATATACACGTATCCGGTTTGTGACTTCGAGTCATCCAGATCTGTGTCGAAGCTAGCGTCGACGTAACCCTTTACGACGAGCTCTTCGTCACCTCCATAAACGAGAAACATATCCTTAGTCCTCTTCAGGTACTTCAGGATATTCTTGACCGCTGTCGAGTGTTCCATGCCGGGATTACTTTGGTACCTTCCTACCAAACTCACGGAAAGGTTTACATCAGGTCTGGTACACAGCATGGCATACATAATAGACCCTATGGCCGAGGCATAGGGGATGACACTCATCTTTTCTATATCTTCTGTCGTGGTCGGGCATTGAGCCGTGCTCAATTGCACACCTTGCAATACAGGCAAGAACCCCTTCTTGGCTTGATCCATATTGAACTTCTTCAATATCTTGTCAAGGTATGTACTCTGTGAAAGACCAATGAGGCGTCTCGATCTATCTCTATAGATCTTGATGCCTAATATATAAGCAGCTTCTCCAAGGTCCTTCATTGAAAAACACTTATTCAAATAGGCCTTTATACTTTCCAAGAATTCTATATCATTTCCCATTAATAGTATGTCATCCACATATAATATGAGAAATGCTACAGATCTCCCACTCACTTTCTTGTAAACACAGGCTTCTCCATAAGTCTGTGTAAACCCAAACGCTTTGATCATCTCATCAAAGCGAATGTTCCAACTCCGAGATGCTTGCACCAGCCCATAGATTGAGCGCTGGAGCTTGCATACTTTGTTAGCATTCTTAGGATCGACAAAACCTTCCGGCTGCATCATATACAACTCTTCCTTAAGGAAGCCGTTAAGGAATGCCGTTTTGACGTCCATCTGCCATATCTCATAATCATAGTATGCGGCAATTGCTAACATGATTCGGACGGACTTCAGCTTTGCTACGGGTGAGAAAGTCTCATCGTAGTCAACCCCTTGAACTTGTCGATAACCCTTAGCGACAAGTCGAGCATTGTAGATGGTCACATTACCATCCGCGTCCGTCTTTTTCTTAAAGATCCATTTGTTTTCTATGGCTCGTCGATCATCGGGCAAGTCAGTCAAAGTCCATACTTCGTTTTCAGACATGGATCCTATCTCGGATTTCATGGCTTCTAGCCATTTGTCGGAATCCGGGCCCGCCATCGCTTCTTCATAGTTCGAAGGTTCACTGTTGTCTAACAACATGATTTCCAGGACAGGGTTGCCGAACCACTCTGGTGCGGAACGTGTCCTTGTGGACCTACGAAGTTCAGTAGTAACTTGATCCGAAGCTTTATGATCATCATCATTAACTTCCTCCCCAGTCGGTGTAGGCACCACAGGAACATCTTCCCGCGCTGCGCTACTTTCCGGTTCGTAAGGGGTGACTATCACCTCATCAAGTTCCACTTTCCTCCCACTCAATTCTTTCGAGAGAAACTCCTTCTCTAGAAAGGACCCGTTCTTGGCAACGAAGATCTTGCCTTCGGATCTGAGGTAGAAGGTATACCCAATAGTTTCCTTAGGGTATCCTATGAAGACGCATTTCTCCGAATTGGGTTTGAGCTTTTCAGGTTGAAGTTTCTTGACATAAGCATCGCATCCCCAAATTTTTAGAAACGACAGCTTAGGTTTCTTCCCAAACCATAATCCATACGGTGTCGTCTCAACGGATTTCGACGGAGCCCTATTTAAAGTGAATGCGGCAGTCTCTAAAGCATAGCCCCAAAATGAGAGCGGTAAATCGGTAAGAGACATCATAGATCGCACCATATCCAATAGAGTGCGATTACGACGTTCGGACACACCGTTTCTCTGAGGTGCTCCAGGCAGCGTGAGTTGTGAAACTATTCCACATTTCCTTAAGTGTGTACCAAACTCGTGACTTAAATATTCTCCACCACGATCTGATCGTAAGAATTTTATTTTTCTGTCACGTTGATTCTCAACCTCACTCTAAAATTCCTTGAACTTTTCAAAGGTTTCAGACTTGTGTTTCATTAGGTAGACATACCCATATCTACTTAAGTCATCAGTGAGAGTGAGAACATAACGATATCCTCCGCGAGCCTCAACACTCATTGGACCGCACACATCGGTCTGTATGATTTCCAATAAGTTGGTTGCTCGCTCCATTGTTCCGGAGAACGGAGTCTTGGTCATCTTACCCATGAGGCATGGTTCGCACGTGTCAAATGATTCGTAATCAAGAGACTCCAAAAGTCCATCTGCATGGAGCTTCTTCATGCGCTTGACACCAATGTGACCAAGGCGGCAGTGCCACAAGTATGTGGAACTATCGTTATCAACTTTACATCTTCTGGTATTCACACTATGAATATGTGTAACATCACGTTCGAGATTCATCAAGAATAAACCATTAACCAGCGGGGCATGACCGTAAAACATATCTCTCAAATAAATAGAACAACCATTATTCTCGGATTTAAATGAGTAGCCATCTCGAATTAAACGAGATCCAGATACAATGTTCATGCTCAAAGCTGGCACTAAATAACAATTATTGAGGTTTAAAACTAATCCCGTGGGTAGATGCAGAGGTAGCGTGCCGACGGCGATCACATCGACCTTGGAACCATTCCCGACGCGCATCATCACCTCATCCTTCGCCAGTCTCCGTTTATTCCGTAGTTCCTGTTTTGAGTTACAAATATGAGCAACCGCACCGGTATCAAATACCCAGGAGCTACTACGAGTACTTAAGGTACACATCAATTACATGTATATCACATATACCTTTGGTGTTGCCGGCCTTCTTGTCCGCTAAGTACTTGGGGCAGTTCCGCTTCCAGTGACCACTTCCCTTGCAATATAAGGACTCAGTTTCAGGCTTGGGTCCATTCTTTGACTTCTTCCCAGTAACTGGCTTACCGGGCGCGGCAACTCCCTTGCCGTCCTTCTTGAAGTTCTTCTTACCCTTGCCCTTCTTGAACTTAGTGGTTTTATTCACCATCAACACTTGATGCTCTTTTCGGATTTCCCTTTCCGCTGATTTCAACATTGAATATACCTCAGGAATGGTCTTTTCCATCCCCTGCATATTGTAGTTCATCACAAAGCTCTTGTAGCTTGGTGGAAGCGACTGGAGGATTCTGTCAATGACCGCGTCATCCGGGAGATTAACTCCCAGCTGGGATAAGCGGTTGTGTATCCCAGACATTCTGAGTATGTGCTCACTAACAGAACTATTCTCCTCCATTTTACAGCTGAAGAACTTGTCGGAGACTTCATATCTCTCGACCCGGGCATGAGCTTGAAAAACCAATTTCAGCTCCTCGAACATCTCATATGCTCCATGTTTCTCAAAACGCTTTTGGAGACCCGGTTCTAAGCTGTAAAGCATGCCGCACTGAACGAGGGAGTAATCATCAGCACGTGATTGCCAAGCGTTCATAACGTCTTGGTTCTCTGGGATTGGTGCTTCACCTAGCAGTGCTTCTAAGACATAATCTTTCTTGGCTACTATGAGGATGATCCTCAGGTTCCGGACCCAGTCCGTATAGTTGCTGCCATCATCTTTCAGCTTGGTTTTCTCTAGGAACGCGTTGAAATTGAGGACAACGTTGGCCATTTGATCTACAAGACATAGTGTAAAGATTTAAGACTAAGTTCATGATAATTAAGTTCATCTAATCAAATTACTCAATGAACTCCCACTCAGATAGACATCCCTCTAGTCATCTAAGTGAAAAACATGATCCGAGTTTAACTAGGCCGTGTCCGATCATCACGTGAGACGGACTAGTCAAGATCGGTGAACATCTCCATGTTGATCGTATCTTCTATACGACTCATGCTCGACCTTTCGGTCCTCCGTGTTTCGAGGCCATGTCTGTACATGCTAGGCTCGTCAAGTCAACCTAAGTGTATTGCGTGTGTTCCGAGGCCATGTCTATACATGCTAGGCTCGTCAACACCCGTTGTATTCGAACGTTAGAATCTATCACACCCGATCATCGCGTGGTGCTTCGAAACAACGAACCTTCGCAACGGTGCACAGTTAGGGTGAACACTTTTCTTGAAATTATCATAAGGGATCATCTTACTTACTACCGCCGTTCTAAGTAAATAAGATGCAAAAACATGATAAACATCACATGCAATCAAATAGTGACATGATATGGCCAATATCATTATGCTCCTTTGATCTCCATCTTCGGGGCACCATGATCATCTTCGTCACCGGCATGACACCATGATCTCCATCATCATGATCTCCATCATTGTGTCTTCATGAAGTCGTCACGCCAACGATTACTTCTACTTCTATGGCTAACGCGTTTAGCAACAAAGTAAAGTAATTTACATGGCGTTATTCAATGACACGCAGGTCATGCAAAATAATAAAGACAACTCCTATGGCTCCTGCCGGTTGTCATACTCATTGACATTCAAGTCGTGATTCCTATTACAAGAATATGATCAATCTCATACATCACATATATCATTCATCACATCTTCTGGCCATATCACATCACATAACACATGCTGCAAAAACAAGTTAGACGTCCTCTAATTGTTGTTGCATGTTTTTACGTGGTTTGTAGGTTTCTAGCAAGAACGTTTTCTTACCTACGTATGACCTCAACGTGATTTGCCAATTTCTATTTACCCTTCATAAGGACCCTTTTCATCGAATCCGTTCCGACTAAAGTAGGAGAGACAGACACCCGCTAGCCACCTTATGCATCTAGTGCATGTCAGTCGGTGGAACCTGTCTCACGTAAGCGTACGTGTAAGGTCGGTCCGGGCCGCTTCATCCTACAATGCCGCCGAAACAAGAAACGACTAGTAGCGGCAAGAAGAATTGGCAACATCAACACCCACAACTTCTTTGTGTTCTACTCGTGCATAGTAACTACGCATAGGCCTGGCTCATGATGCCACTGTTGGGAATCGTAGCATAATTTTAAAATTTTCCTACGCTCACCAAGATGCATCTATGGAGTATACTAGAAACGAGGGGAAAGGATTGCATCTACATACCCTTGTAGATCGCGAGCGGAAGCGTTCCAATGAACGTGGATGACGGAGTCGTACTCGCCGTGATCCAAATCACCGATGACCGAGTGCCGAACGGACGGCACCTCCGCGTTCAACACACATGAGGTGCAGCGACGTCTCCTCCTTCTTGATCCAGCAAGGGGGAAGGAGAGGTTGATGGAGATCCAGCAGCATGACGGCGTGGTGGTGGATGTAGCGGGATGCCGGCAGGGCTTCGCCGAGCATATACGAGAGAGAGAGGTGTTGCAGGGGGAGAGGGAGGCGCCCACGGCTGTGTCGTTGCTGCCCTCCCTCCCCCCCTTTATATAGGCCCCCTGGGAGGGGGGGGCACCGGCCAGGGATCCCATCTGGATGGGGGGCGGCAGCCAGGGGGGTGACTTACCCCCCAAGGCAAGTGGGGCGCCCCCTTGCCCTAGGGTTTCCAACCCTAGGCGCAGGGAGAAGGCCCATGGGGGGGCGCCCAGCCCACTAGGGGCTGGTTCCCTTCCCACTTCAGCCCACGGGGCCCTCTGGGATAGGTAGCCCCACCCGGTGGACCCCCGGGACCCTTCCGGTGGTCCCTGTACAATACCGGTAACCCCGGAATCTTTCCCGGTGGCCGAAACTTGACTTCCTATATATAATTCTTTACCTCCGGACCATTCCGGAACTCCTCGTGACGTCCGGGATCTCATCCGGGACTCCAAACAACTTTCGGGTTTCCGCATACACATATCTCTACAACCCTAGCGTCACCGAACCTTAAGTGTGTAGACCCTACGGGTTCGGGAGACATGCAGACATGACCGAGACGCCTCTCCGGTCAATAACCAACTGCGGGATCTGGATACCCATGTTGGCTCCCACATGTTCCATGATGATCTCATCGGATGAACCACAATGTCGAGGATTCAATCAATCCCGTATACAATTCCCTTTGTCAATCGGTATGTTACTTGCCCGAGATTCGATCGTCGGTATCCCAATACCTTGTTCAATCTCGTTACCGGCAAGTCTCTTTACTCATACCGTAATGCATGATCCCGTGACTAACGCCTTAGTCACATTGAGCTCATTATGATGATGCATTACCGAGTGGGCCCAGAGATACCTCTCCGTCATATGGAGTGACAAATCCCAGTCTCGATCCGTGCCAACCCAACAGACACTTTCGGAGATACCCGTAGTGCACCTTTATAGTCACCCAGTTACGTTGTCACGTTTGGCACACCCAAAGCACTCTTACGGTATCCGGGAGTTGCACGATCTCATGGTCTAAGGAAAAGATACTTGACATTGGAAAAGTTCTAGCAAACGAAACTACACGATCTTTTATGCTATGCTTAGGATTGGGTCTTGTCCATCACATCATTCTCCCAATGATGTGATCCCGTTATCAATGACATCCAATGCCCATAGTCAGGAAACCATGACTATCTGTTGAACAACGAGCTAGTCAACTAGAGGCTTACTAGGGACACGTTGTGGTCTATGTATTCACACATGTATTACGATTTCCGGACAATACAATTATAGCATGAACAATAGACAATTATCGTGAACAAAGAAATATAATAATAACCATTTATTATTGCCTCTAGGGCATATTTCGAATAGTTTTGTCCCTGGTTTTACGAGGCGGTGGGGCGGGCTGTTGTTCGGCCTGAGTTGCCGTTTTATCTCGACCGCGGGGTGGTCGGTCCGCCGCACTATCCCGGCCACGTGGTGTTCGGTCCTCATTGCGCGAGGGAGGTATGGGATCTGGTGCCTCCTCATCAAACTGAGGTAGCAGTATGCGCTTTGGGTAACTCTTGGCTGGGCGCTCGAGGCCGTATTCTTCGGCTTCTAGGACATCGGTCCATCTGTCGATGAGTAGGTCTTGATCGGCTTGGAGTTGGTGCTGCTTTTTCTTTAGGCTTCTGGCAGTAGCTCTGAGCTGGCGCTTAAAGCGCTCCTGCTCGAGGGGTGCCTCAGGCATGATGAAGTCCTCATTGCCAAGGCTCTCATCATCCTCGTTGGGTGGACGATAACTATCATCATTCGGGTCATTGGGCGTGGCCTGTTTATCAGGGTTAACTTGCTCGTTGTCTTGTTCCTCTTGTTCGGATGTTGCTCCAACAGGGTCTTCATTGTTTTCGGCGTCGTCAGGAGTACTATTTTCTCTGGTTCCGGTGTTGCTGTCTTTTGAGCAACATGACTTGGAGCGGCGTTTAGGGCCCTGGCGGCTGGACTGCGTCTCACAGGGTTTATTCGCATCTGGCTCTTCTTTGTCGTCGCCAGACCCTTTAGGTGTATCAACCATGTACACGTCGTACGAAGAGGTGGCCGTCCAACGTCTAGTGAATGGCGGGTCTTGGCCTTGCTCCTTGTCGGCATTGTCGTCCATACCGACGATGTCTTCGGAGCCATAATCGAGCTCGTCGATTAAGTCTTCGACGGTAGCTATGAAGTGGGTGGTGGGTGGGAAGCAAAATTCCCCATCATCAGCCTCTAACTCGAACCGAACATAGTTCGGCTATGAGCCCTTCTCCAAGGACAAATTGTTTAAAGAGTTTAGCACATCGCCCAAAGGTGAGTGCTGGAAGATGTCTGTGGCGTGATATCTACTACGCAACCTTCTTCTTGTAGACGTTGTTGGGCCTCCAAGTGCAGAGGTTTGTAGGACAGTAGGAAATTTCCCTCAAGTGGATGACCTAAGGTTTATCAATCTGTGGGAGGTGTAGGATGAAGATGGTCTCTCTCAAGTAACCCTGCAACCAAATAACAAAGAGTCTCTTTTGTCCCCAACACACCCAATACAATGGTAAATTGTATAGGTGCACTAGTTCGGCGAAGAGATGGTGATACAAGTGCAATATGGATGGTAGATATAGGTTTTTTTAATCTAAAAATATAAAAATAGCAAGGTAACTAATGATAAAAGTGACCCTAAACGGTATTGCAATGCTAGGAAACAAGGCCTAGGGTTCATACTTTCACTAGTGCAAGTTCTTTCAACAATAATAACATAACTGGATCATATAACTATCCCTCAACATGCAACAAAGAGTCACTCCAAAGTCACTAATAGCGTTGAACAAACGAAGAGATTATTGTAGGGTATGGAACCACCTCAAAGTTATTCTTTCCGATCAATCCATTGGGCTATTCCTATAAGTGTCACAAACAACCCCAGAGTTCGTAGTAAAATAACACCTTAAGACACACATCAACCAAAACCCTAATGTCACCTAGGTACTCCAATGTCACCTCAAGTATCTGTGGGTATGATTATACGATATGCATCACGCAATCTCAGATTCATCTATTCAACCAACACATAGAACCTCAAAGAATGCCCCAAGGTTTCTACCGGAGAGTCAAGACGAAAACGTGTGCCAACCCCTATGCATAGGTTCATGGGCGGACCCCGCAAGTTGATCACCGAAACATACATCAAGTGGATCAATAGAATACCCCATTTTCACCACGGGTATCCCACGCAAGACATACATCAAGTGTTCTCAAATCCTTAAAGACTCAATCCAATAAGATAACTCAAAAGGGGAGACTCAATCCATTACAAGAGAGTAGAGGGGGAGAAACATCATAAGATCCAACTACATTAGCAAAGCTCACGATACATCAAGATCGTATCACCTCAAGAACACGAGAGAGAGAGAGAGATCAAACACATAGCTACTGGTACATACCCTCAGCCCCCAGGGTGAACTACTCCCTCCTCGTCATGCAGAGCGCCGGGATTATGAAGATGGCCACCGGTGAGGGTTCCCCCCTCCTGCAGGGTGCCGGAACAGGGTCCCGATTGGTTTTTGGTGGCTACAGAGGCTTGCGGCGGCGGAACTCCCGATCTATTCTGTTCCCCGAAGGTTTTAGGGTATATGGATATATATAGGCGGAAGAAATGCGTCAGGGGAGCCACGAGGGACCCACGAAGGTGGAGGGCGCGCCCAGGGGGGTGGGCGCGCCCCCCTCCCTCGTGCGTCCGTCGTTGCTTTCCTGACGTGCACTCCAAGTCTCCCGGGTTGCTTTCTTTCCAAAAATAACTTCTCCAGAAGGTTTCATTCCGTTTCGACTCCGTTTTATATTCCTTTTCTTCGAAACACTGAAACAAGGAAAAAACAGGAACTGGCACTGGGCTCTGTGTCAATAGGTTAGTCCCAAAAATAATATAAAAGTGTTTAATAAAGCCCATAAACATCCAAAACAGATAATATAATAGCATGGAACAATAAAAAATTATACATACGTTGGAGACGTATCAGTATCCCCAAGCTTAATTCCTGCTTGTCCTCGAGTAGGTAAATGATAAAAACAAAAATTTTGATGTGGAATGCTACTTGGCATAATTTCAATGTAATTCTTCTTAATTGTGGTATGAATATTCAGATTCGAAAGATTCAAGATAAAAGTTCAATATTGACATAAAAATAATAATACTTCAAGCACACTAACTAGGCAATTATGTCCTCGCAAAATAACATGCCCAAAGAAAGTTCATCCCTACAAAATCGTATAGTTTAGTCATGCTCCATTTTCATCACACAAGAATGCTCTCATCATGCACAACCCCGATGACAAGCCAAGCAATTGTTTCATACTTTAGTAATCTCAAACTTTTTCAACCTTCACGCAATACATGAGCGTGAGGCTTGGATATAGCACTATGGGTGGAATAGAATATGATGATGGGGGTTATGTGGAGAAGACAAAAAAGGAGAAAGTCTCACATCAACAAGGCTAATCAATGAGCTATAGAGATGCCCATCGATTGATGTTAATGCAAGGAGTAGGGATTGCCATGCAACGGATGCACTAAAGCTATAAATATATGAAAGCTCAACAAAAGAAACTAAGTGGGTGTGCATCCAACTTGCTTGCTCACGAAGACCTAGGGCACTTGAGGAGGCCCATTGTTGGAATATACAAGCCAAGTTCTATAATGAAAAATTCCCACTAGTATATGAAAGTGACAAAACAGGAGACTCACTATCATGAAGATTATGGTGCTACTTTGAAGCACAAGTGTGGTAAAAGGATAGTAGCATTGTCCCTTTTTATTTCTCTTTTCTCTTTTTTTTGGGCCTTCTTTTTTTTATTTGGCCATTTTTTTGGGACAATGCTCTATTAAATGATGATCATCACACTTCTATTTATTTACAACTCAATGATTACAACTCGATACTAGAACAAGGTATGACTCTATATGAATGCCTCCGGCGGTGTACCGGGATATGCAGTGAACAAAGAGTGACATGTATGAAAGAATTATGAACGGTGGGTTTGCCACAAATACTATGTCAACTACATGATCATGCTAAACAATATGACAATGATGAACGTGTCATGATAAACGGAATGGTGGAAAGTTGCATGGCAATACATCTCGGAATGGCTATGGAAATGCCATAATAGGTAGGTATGGTGGCTTTTTTGAGGAAGATATAAGGAGGTTTATGTGTGAAAGAGCGTTCATATCACGGGGTTTGGATGCACCGGCGAAGTTTGCACCAACTCTCAATGTGAGAAAGGGCAATGCACGGTACCGAAGAGGCTAGCAATGATGGAAAGGTGAGAGTGCATATAATCCATGGACTCAACATTAGTCATAAAGAAGTCACATACTTATTGAAAAATTCTACAATTCATCAAAAACCAAGCACTATGCGCATGCTCCTAGGGGGATAGATTGGTAGGAAAAGACCATCGCTCGTCCCCGACCGCCACTCATAAGGAGGACAATCAAAGAACACCTCATGTTTCAAATTTGTTACATAACGTTTACCATACGTGCATGCTACAGGACTTGCAAACTTCAACACAAGTATTTCTCAAATTCACAACTACTCAACTAGCACAACTTTAATATCACTACGTCCATGTCTCAAAACAATCATCAAGCATCAAACTTCTCTTAGTATTCAAAACACTCATAAGAATGTTTTTACTAGTCTTGAATACCTAGCATATTAGGATTAAGCAAATTACCATGCTATTTAAGACTCTCAAAATAATATAAGTGAAGCATGATAGTTCATCTATTTCTACAAAATAAAACCACCGCCATGCTCTAAAAGGATATAAGTGAAGCACTAGAGCAAATGACAAACTACTCCGAAAGATATAAGTGAAGATCAATGAGTAGTTGAATAAATATGTAACTATGTGAAGACTCTCCCATTTAATAATTCAGATCTTGATATTTTATTCAAACAGCAAGCAAAACAAAATAAAATGACATGACGCTCCAAGGAAAACACATATCATGTGGTGAATAAGAATATAGCTCCAAGTAAAGTTACCGATGAATGAAGACGAAAGAGGGGATGCCTTCCGGGGCATCCCCAAGCTTAGGCTCTTGGTCATCCTTGATTATTACCTTGGGGTGCCTTGGGCATCCCCAATCTTAGGCTCTTGCCACTCCTTATTCCATAGTCCATCGAATCTTTACCCAAAACTTGAAAACTTCACAACACAAAACTTAACAGAAAACTCGTAAGCTCTGTTAGCGAAAGAAAACAGAACACCACTTCAAGGTACTGTAATGAACTAATTATTTATTTATATTGGTGTTAAATCTACTGTATTCCAACTTCTCTACGGTTTATAAACTATTTTACTAGCCATAGAGTCATCAAAATAAGCAAATAACACATGAAAAACAGAATCTGTCAAAAACAGAACAGTCTGTAGTAATCTGCAACTAACGCAAACTTCTGGAACTCCAAAAATTCTAAAATAAATTGGTGGACCTGAGGAATTTGTCTAGTAATCATCTGAAAAAATAATAAACTAAATAGCACTCCCCAGTAAAAAGTTTTAGCTAATCTCGTGAGCGCTAAAGTTTCTGTTTTTTACAGCATGATTATAAAGACTTCACCCAAGTCTTCCCAAAGGTTCTACTTGGCACAAACACTAATTAAAACACAAAACCACATCTAAAGAGAGGCTAAATGGATTATTTATTACTAAACAGAACCAAAAATAAGGAAACTAAAATAAAATTGGGTTGCCTCCCAACAAGCGCTAACGTTTAACGCCCCTAGCTAGGCATGATGATTTCAATGATGCTCACATAAAAGATAAGAATTGAAACATAAAGAGAGCATCATGAAGAATATGACTAGCACATTTAAGTCTAACCCACTTTCTACGCATAGGGATTTTGTGAGCAAACAACTTATGGGAACAATAATCAACTAGCAAAGGAAGGCAAAACAAGCATAACTTCAAAACTTTAAGCACATAGAGAGGAAACTTGATATTATTGCAATTCCTACAAGCATACGTTCCTCCCTCATAATAATTTTCAGTAGCATCATGAATGAATTCAACAATATAACCTGCATCTAAAGCATTCTTTTCATGATCTACAAGCATAGGAATTTTATTACTCTCCACATAAGCAAAATTATTCTCATTCGGAATAGTGGGAGTATCATAAGAGACTTGAATACTATAAATTCTTTCCACATTAAAAGTGTAATGTTCAGAAAAAGGGTAATCATAATCATGACAAGTTTTATAAATATAATCATCACTACTCTTTATAGCATAAGTTTCATCACAATAATCATCATAAGTAGCAACTTTGTTCTCATCATAATGAATTGAAACCTCTTCCGAAATAGTGGATACATCACTAAATAAAGTCATGACCTCTCCAAATCCACTTTCATAAATATTATAAGATTCAACATCCTCCAAAATAGTGGGATCATTACTTCCTAAAGTTGACACTCTTCCAAACCCAGTTTCATCAATATAATCATCATAGGTATAACCTGCATCTAAGGCATGCTATCATCATTATAAATTTGCATATCGAAACTTGAGATGCTAAAAATATCATCTTCATTAGACATAGCATCCCCAAGCATGGGAGAAACATTAATTGCAGAAAATATATTCTCAAAAACATCATCTTCTCCAAACATAGCATCCCCAAGCTTGGGCCTTTTCATATCATAAGCATAATCATTCTCATCATTAATAGTATGGATAGCACCAATAGTATAGCAATTATCATCATCACAATGAGTAGTAGGAGCAACATCATTTGGGAGGGATACCTTTTTACCTTTGCTTCTCCGTCTTTTATTTTTCTTCTTCACATCATGTGTGCGTTCAATCCTATTTTTGGAGCTCCTTATTAATGAGATTGGTTGAATAGAAAGATCCTCCTCGTTACCTGATTCATCATAAGAAATAATAGGAGGATATTGGGAAGTCTCTTCCCTTTCATTAGTATTCTCTTCATCTTCTATTTGTTTTTTTCTTTATGTAATTGGAAATATAAGTATTTTCAATGAAATTCGCC
This sequence comes from Aegilops tauschii subsp. strangulata, assembly GCF_002575655.3. NCBI lineage: Eukaryota > Viridiplantae > Streptophyta > Magnoliopsida > Poales > Poaceae > Aegilops > Aegilops tauschii. Next base: position 66,758,013 of record NC_053040.3, on the reverse strand, counting down.
GCACAATACATATATATTTCCTCTAGATCAAATCCAAGAAGTTTATAACGGGCAAATTCTGGAAGATAGTTAGTTATACGTTTCATTTCTTCGTAACCCATAAGCAAACTGAGTTCGTTATAATGTGCAAGGGAAATCAAGTCATCACAATTTTTGGAAACGATTAGATCATGAAACAATTTGCATCGGATAGTTCAATGACCCCGTTCATTGCAAAGTTCACAAGTATGGCCAAGAAAATTTAAATTTTCAGCACAAACATCTAGCCTTTCTTGCAACAATTTAGTTTCTAAATGCTTGTGCCTCTTGCAATATCTATCTTCCCTATTTGGTGTGTACTTGCAAGCCCAATGCACTCCACAAAAATTGACAAGTTTATAGGAGGCATTTTCATCATAACTAGTGCAATCATCATTACTACTATGGATATTCAAGGAGTTCATACTAACAACATTGCAATCATGCTCATCATTCAAAGATTTATTGCCAAACATTTTAATGCATTCTTCTTCTAACACTTTGGCACAATTTTCCTTTCCATCATACTCACGAAAGATATTAAAAAGATGAAGCGTATGAGGTAAACTCAATTCCATTTTTTGTAATTTTCTTTTATAAACTAAACTAGTGCTAAAACAAGAAACAAAAAGATTCGATTGCAAGATCTAAAGATATACCTTCAAGCACTCACCTCCCCGGCAACGGCGCCAGAAAAGTGCTTGATGTCTACTACGCAACCTTCTTCTTGTAGACGTTGTTGGGCCTCCAAGTGCAGAAGTTTGTAGGACAGTAGCAAATTTCCCCAAGTGGATGACCTAAGGTTTATCAATCCGTGGGAGGTGTAGGATGAAGATGGTCTCTCTCAAGCAACCCTGCAACCAAATAACAAAGAGTCCCTTGTGTCCCCAACACACCCAATACAATGGTAAATTGTATAGGTGCACTAGTTCGGTGAAGAGATGGTGATACAAGTGCAATATGGATGGTAGATATAGGTTTTTGTAATCTGAAATATAAAAACAGCAAGTTAACTAATGATAAAAGTGACCGTAAACGGTATTGCAATTCTAGGAAACAAGGCACAGGGTTCATACTTTGACTAGTGCAAGTTCTCTCAACAATAATAACATAACTGGATCATATAACTATCCCTCAACATGCAACAAAGAGTTAGTCCAAAGTCACTAATAGCAGAGAACAAACGAAGAGATTATTGTAGGGTACGAAACCACCTCAAAGTTATTCTTTCCGATCAATCCATTGGGCTATTCCTATAAGTGTCACAAACAGCCCTAGAGTTCGTAGTAAAATAACACCTTAAGACACACATCAACCAAAACCCTAATGTCACATCAAGTATCCGTGGGTATCATTATACGATATGCATCACACAATTTCAGATTCATCTATTCAACCAACACATAGAACCTCAAAGAATGCCCCAAAGTTTCTACCGGAGAGTCAAGACGAAAACGTGTGCCAACCCCTACGCATAGGTTCATGGGGGGAACCCGCAAGTTGATCACCGAAACACACATCAACTGGATCAATAGAATACCCCATTGTCACCACGGGTATCCGACGCAAGACATACATCAAATGTTCTCAAATCCTTAAAGACTCAATCCGATAAGATAACTCAAAAGGGGAAACTCAATCCATTACAAGAGAGTAGAGGGGGAGAAACATCATAAGATGCAACTACAATAGCAAAGCTCGCGATACATCAAGATCGTATCACCTCAAGAACACGAGAGAGAGAGAGAGATCAAACACATAGCTACTGGAACATACCCTCTGCCCCGAGGGTGAACTACTCCCTCCTCATCATGGAGATCGCCGGGATGATGAAGATGGCCACCGGTGAGGGTTCCCCTCCCCCTCCGGCAGGTTGCCGGAATAGGGTGCCGATTGGTTTTTGGTGGCTACAGAGGCTTGCGGCTGCGGAACTCCCGATCTATTCTGTTCCCCGAAGGTTTTAGGGTATATGGATATATATAGGCGGAAGAAATGCGTCAGGGGAGCCACAAGGGGCCCACGAGGGTGGAGGGCGCGCCCAGGGGGGTGGGCGTGCCCCCCTGCCCCCTGCCTCCCTCATTGCTTTCCTGACGTGCACTCCAAGTCTCCCGGGTTGCTTTCTTTCCAAAAATAACTTCTCTAGAAGGTTTTATTCCGTTTCGACTCCGTTTGATATTCCTTTTCTTCGAAACACTGAAACAAGGGAAAAAACAGGAACTGGCACTGGGCTCTGGGTCAATAGGTTAGTCCCAAAAAAAATATAAAAGTGTTTAATAAAGCCCATAAACATCCTAAACAGATAATATAACAGCATGGAACAATCAAAAATTATAGATACATTGGAGACGTATCACGGCGCTAAATTCGGAAATCGATAACCGGTCCAGCTCGGTGTCCGCAGGCGTACCCGGTCCGGAACTTATAGCCGGAAACGAGTCCAGAGTTCTGTGGACGCAAATATTGCGAGGTGTCGAGTCCGTGTGCAGATCCAACGACGCGGACTCTGTGGCCTCGGATGGCATGATCTGCTTCGGTTCTAAGGCCGTTGTAGCAATAGGAACCATCTCCTGGACATTATCCGATGACAGATTTAAGTCATGTTCATCGGGGCGAGGGGGAGCAATCACCGCGGTCTCGAACCCGTTGAAGATCAAGTCTCCACGGATGTCCGCGACGTAGTTCAAGCTTCCAAATCTGACCTGGTGGCCAGGGGCATAGCTGTCGATCTGCTCTAGATGGCCAAGCGAACACAAAAATCTGTCCGGGGAGGAAGGATTTCTGCTTGGACAGCGTCACTATCGACGATAGAAGGGCCCATTGAACCTTTCGTCGACGGCATAGTGGAACTCTCAATGAAAGCACAAATGTCAGTGTCAAAACCCGCCGATCTCGGGTAGGGGGTCCCGAACTGTGCGTCTAGGATCGATGGTAACAGGAGACGGGGGACACGATGTTTACCCAGGTTCGGGCCCTCTCTATGGAGGTAATACCCTACTTCCTGCTTGATTGATGTTGAGTAATATGAGTATTACAAGAGTTGATCTACCACAAGATCGTATGGCTAAACCCTAGAAATCTAGCCTATGTAACTATGGTAATGTCTATGCCCTTTTCGGACTAACCCCTCCGGTTTATGTAGACACCGGGGGGGTCTAGGGTTTACATAGAGTCGGTTACATAAGAAGGAATCTTCATAATTGGTCGCCAAGCTTTCCTTCCACGCCAAGTAGAGTCCAATACGGACACGGGTACAGTCTTCGGCCTTCATGTCATCATAGCCCATCAGTCCGGCCCAATGGATAACAGGTCGGACGCCCGAGGACCCCTTAGTCCAGGACTCCCTCAGGCACCCCAAGTAGGAGGAATCCTACTTGGGCGCCTCCCAATTTGGCCTCCCTCCTTCCATATTCATCCGGAGGGGGAGGAAGAAGGAGGGAGGAGAGAAGGAAGGGGGAGGTCGAATCCCTCCCCTTCCTTTCCCTCTTCTCCTCTTTTCTTCCCCCTTATTTCAGCCTACATGGGACGCACCATCTCCCCAGGGGCTGGTCTGTCTCCTTCTTGGCCCATTAGGCCCATGTAGCTGCTGGGGGGATGCCCGAAACCCCTTCCGGTGACCCGATACATACCCGATACCCCTGGAACACTTCCCGTGTCCGAATACTATCGTCCTATATATGAATATTTACCTCTTGATCATTTCGAGACTCCTCGTCATGTCCATGATCTCATCGGGGACTCCGAACAACATTCGGTCACCAAATCACATAACTCATATAATATAAAATCGTCATCGACGCGTGCGGACCCTACGGGTTCGAGAACTATGTAGACATGACCGAGACACCTCTCCGGTCAATAACCAACAGCGGAACCTGGATGCTCATATTGGTTCCTACATATTCTATGAAGTTCTTTATCGGTCGTACCGCAATGACAACATGCGTAATTCCCTTTGTCATCGGTATGTTACTTGCCCGAGATTCGATCATCGGTATCTTCATACCTAGTTCAATCTCGTTACCGGCAAGTCTCTTTACTCGTTCGGTAATACATCATCCCGCAACTAACTCATTAGTCACATTGCTTGCAAGGCTTATTATGATGTGCATTACCGAGAGGGCCCAGAGATACCTCTCTGATATTCGAAGTGACAAATCCTAATCTCAATCTATGCCAACCCAACAAACACCTTCGGAGATACCTGTAGAGAATATTTATAAACACCTAGTTACGTTGTGGCGTTCGATAGCACACAAGGTATTCCTCCGGTATCCACGAGTTGCATAATCTCGTAGCCAAAGGAATATGTATATGACATGAAGAAAGCAATAACAATAAAACTTAACGATCATTATGTTAAGCTAAGAGATGGGTCTTGTCCATCACATCATTCTCCTAATTATGTGATCATGTTCATCAAATGACAACACATGTCTATGGTTAGGAGACTTAACCATCTTTGATTAATGAGCTAGTCTAGTAGAGGCTTACTAGGGACACTGTATTTTCTGTATGTATCGACACATGTATCATGTTTCTGGTTAATACAATTCTAGCATGAGTAATAAACATTTATCATGGTATAAGGAAATATAAATAACAACTTTATTATTGCCTCTAGGGCATATTTCCTTCAGTCTCCCACTTGCACTAGAGTCAATAATCTAGATTACATTGTAATGATTCTAACACCCATGGAGTCTTGGTGCTGATCATGTTTTGCTCGTGTAAGAGGCTTAGTCAACGGGTCTGCTACATTCAGATCCGTATGTATTTTGCAAATCTCTATGTCTCCCTCTTGACTTGATCATAGATGGAGTTGAAGTGTATCTTGATGTGTTTGGTTATCTTGTGAAATTTGGATTCCTTCGCCAAGGCAATTGCTCCAGTATTGTCACATAAGATTTTCATTGGAGCCGATGCACTAGGTATTACACCTAGATCGGATATGAACTCCTTCATCCAGACTCCTTCATTCGCTGCTTCCGAAGCAGCTATATACTCCGCTTCACACATAGATCCCACCACGACGCTTTGCTTGGAACTGCACCAACTAACAGCTCCACCATTCAATATAAATACTTATCCAGTTTGTGACTTAGAGTCATCCGGATCAGTGTCAAAGCTAGCATTGACGAAACCATTTATGAAGAGCTCTTTGGCACCTCCATAAACGAGAAAAATATCCTTAGTCCCTTTCAGGTACATCAGGATGTACTTGACCGCTGTCCAGCGATCCACTCCTGGATTACTTTGGTACCTCCCTGCTAGGCTTATAGCAAGGCACACATCAGGTCTGGTACATAGCATTGCATACATGATAGAACCTATGGCTGAGGCATAGGGAATGTCTTTCATTTTCTCTCTATCTTCTGCAGTGGTCGGGCATTGAGTATGACTCAACTTCACACCTTGTAACACAGGCAAGAACCCTTTCTTTGACTGATCCATTTTGAACTTCTTCAAAACATTATCAAGGTATGTGCTTTGTGAAAGTCGAATTAAAAGTCTTGATCTATCTCTATAGATCTTGATGCCCAATATATAAGCAGCTTCACCGAGGTCTTTCATTGAAAAACTCTTATTCAAGTATCATTTTATGTTATCCAGAAATTTTGTACCATTTCCAATCAACAATATGTCATCCAAATAAAATATTAGAATTGCTACAGAGCTCCCACTCACTTTGATCACCTCATGCTTTGATCACCTCATTAAAGCGTATATTCGAACTCTGAGATGCTTGCACCAGTCCATTTATGGATCGCTGGAGCTTGCACACTTTGTTCGCACCTTTAGGATCGGCAAAACCTTCTGGTTGCATCATATACAACTCTTCTTTAAGAAATCCATTAAGGAATGCAGTTTTGACGTCCATTTGCCAGATTTCATAATCATAAAATGCGGCAATTGCTCACATGATTCGGACAGACTTAAGCATCATTACGGGTGAGAATGTCTCATCGTAGGCAACTCCTTGAACTTGTCAAAAACCTTTTGCAACAAGTCGAGCTTTGTAGACAGTAACATTACCATCAGCGTCAGTCTTTTTCTTGAAGATCGATTTATTCTCTATGGCTCGCCGATCATCGGGAAAGTCAACCAAAGTCCATACTTTGTACTCATACATGGATCCTATCTTAGATTTCATGGCCTCAAGCCATTTTGCGGAATCTGGGCTTATCATCGCTTCCTCATAGTTCGTAGGTTCGTCATGGTCTAGTAACATGACTTCCAGAACAGGATTACCGTACCACTCTGGTGCGGATTGTGCTCTGGTTGACCTAGGAGGTTCGGTAGTAACTTGATCTGAAGTTTCATGATCATTATCATTAGCTTCCTCTCTAGTTGGTGTAGGCATCACGGGAACGGTTTTCTATGATGAGCTACTTTCCAAGTTGAGAGAAGGTACAATTACCTCATCAAGTTCTACTTTCCTCCCACTCACTTCTTTCGAGAGAAACTCCTTCTCTAGAAAGGATCCATTCTTAGCAAAAAAGATCTTGCCTTCGGATCTGTGATAGAAGGTGTACCCAATAGTTTCTTTTGGGTATCCTATGAAGACGCACTTCTCCGATTTGGGTTCGAGCTTATCAGGCTGAAGATTTTTCACATAAGCATCGCAACCCCAAACTTTAAGAAACGACAGCTTAGGTTAGTGGCCAAACCATAGTTCATACGGTGTCGTCTCAACGGATTTAGATGGTGCCCTATTTAACGTGAATGCAACTATCTCTAATGCATAGCCCCAAAACGATAGTGGTAACTCGGTAAGAGACATCATAGATCGCACTATATCTAATAAAGTAAAGTTACGACGTTCGGACACACCATTACGCTGTGGTGTTCCAGGTGGTGTGAGTTGTGAAAATATTCCACATTGTTTTAAATGAAGGCCAAACTCGTAACCAAATATTCACCTCTGTGATCAGATAGTAGAAACTTTATTTTCTTGTTACGATGATTTCCACTTCACTCTGAAATTCTTTGTACTTTTCAAATGTTTCAGACTTGTATTTCATTAAGTAGGTATACCCATATCTGCTCAAATCATCCGTGAAGGTCAGAAAATAATGATACCCGCCGCGAGCATCAACACTCATCGGACCGCATACATCGGTATGTATTATTTCCAATAAGTCAGTGGCTCGCTCCATTGTTCCGGAGAACAGAGTTTTAGTCATCTTGCCCATGAGGCATGGTTCGCAAGCATCAAATGATTCATAATCAAGTGATTCCAAAAGTCCATCCGCATGGAGTTTCTTCATGCGTTTACACCAATACGACCTAAACGGCAGTGCCACAAGTATGTTGCACTATCAATATCAACTTTGCATCTTTTGGCATCAATATTAAGAATATGTGTATCACCATGATCGAGATTCAACAAAAATAGACCACACTTCAAGGGTGCATGACCATAAAAGATATTACTCATATAAATAGAACAACCATTATTCTCTGATTTAAATGAATAACCGTCTCGCATTAAACAAGATCCACATATAAAGTTCATACTCAATGCTGGCACCAAATAACAATTATTCAGGTCTAAAACTAATCCCGAAAGTAGATGTAGAGGTAGCGTGCCGACGGCGATCACATCGACCTTGGAACCATTCCCGACGCGCATCATCACCTCGTCCTTAGCCAATCTTTGTTTAATTCGTAGCCCCTATTTCGAGTTACAAATATGAGCAATTGAACCGGTATCAAATACCCAGGCACTACTACGAGCATTAGTAAGGTACACATCAATAACATGTATAACAAAAATACCTTTGTTCACTTTGCCATCCTTCTTACCTGCCAAATACTTGGGGAAGTTTCACTTCTAGTGACCAATCCCTTTGAAGTAGAAGCACTCAGTTTCAGGCGTAGGTCCAGACTTGGGCTTCTTCCCGAGAGTGGCAACTTGCTTGCCATTCTTCTTGAAGTTCCCCTTCTTTCCTTTGCCCTTTTTCTTGAAACTAGTGGTCTTGTTAACCATCAACACTTGATGCTCCTTCTTGATTTCTACCTCCGCAACTTTGAGCATAGCGAAGAGCTCCGGAATTGTCTTATCCATCCCTTGCATATTATAGTTCATCACGAAGCTTTGTAGCTTGGTGGCAGTGATTGGAGAACTCTGTCAATAACATTATCATCTGGAAGATTAACTCCCAGCTGAGTCAAGTGGGTATGATACCCAGACATTCTGAGTATGTGTTCACTGACAGAACTGTTCTCCTCCATCTTGCAGCTATAGAACTTGTTGGAGACTTCATATCTCTCAACTCGGTTATTTGCTTGAAATATTAACTTCAACTCCTGGAACATCTCATATGGTCCATGACGTTCAAAACATCTTTGAAGTCCCGATTCTAAGCCGTAAAGCATGGCACACTGAACTATTGAGTAGTCATCAGATCGAGCTTGCCAAACGTTCATAACATCAGCATCTGCTCCTGCAGCAGGCCTTTCACCTAGCGGTGCATCAAGGACATAATTCTTCTGTGAAGCAATGAGGATAATCCTCAAGTTATGGACCCAGTCCGTGTAGTTGCTACCATCATCTTTCAACTTAGCTTTCTCTAGGAACGCATTAAAATTCAAGGGAACGGTAGCACGGGCCATTGATCTACAACATAGATATGCAATAACTATCAGGACTAAGTTCATGATAAATTAAGTTCAATTAATCATATTACTTAAGAACTCCCACTTAGATAGACATCCCTTGAGTCATCTAAATGATCACGTGATCCAAATCAACTAAACCATCAATGGTGAACATCTCTATGATGATCATATCTACTATATGATTCACGTTCGACCTTTCGGTCTCTAGTGTTCCGAGGCCATGTCTGTACATGCTAGGCTCGTCAAGTTTAACCCGAGTATTCTGCATGTGCAAAACTTTCTTGCACCCGTTGTATGTGAATGTAGAGCTTATCACACCAGATCATCACGTGGTATCTCAGCACGACGAACTGTCGCAATGGTGCATACTCAGGGAGAACACTTATACCTTGAAATTTTAGTAAGGGATCATCTTATAATGCTACCACCGTACTAAGCAAAATAAGATGCATAAAAAATAAACATCACATGCAATCAAAATATGTGACATGATATGGTCATCATCATCTTGTGCCTTTGATCTCCATCTCCAAAGCACCGTCATGATCTCCATCGTCACCGGCTTGACACCTTGATTTCCATCACAGTGTCGTGGTCGTCTCGCCAACTATTGCTTCTACAACTATCGCTAACACATAGTGATGAAGTAAAGCAATTACATGGCATTTGCATTACATACAATAAAGCGACAACCATAAGGCTCCTGCCAATTGCCGGTAACTTTTACAAAACATGATCATCTCATACATCAACGTATATCACATCTATCTTGACCATATCACATCACAACATGCCCTGCAAAACCAAGTTAGACGCCCTCTACTTTGTTGTTGCAAGTTTTACGTGGCTGCTATGGGCTTCTAGCAAGAACCGTTATTTCCTACGCATCAAACCCACAAACGGTGATTTATCAAGTTTGTTGTTTTAACCTTCAACAAGGACTGGCCGCAGTCAAATTCGATTCAACTAAAGTTGGAGAGACAGAGACCCGCTAGCCACGTTTATGCAAAACTAGTTGCATGTCTGTCGGTGGAACCGGTCTCATGAACGTGGTCATGTAAGGTTGGTCTGGGCCGCTTCATCCAACAATACCGCCGAATCAAAATAAGACATTGGTGGTAAGCGGTATGACGATCACCGCCCACAACTCATCGTGTTCTACTCGTGCATATCATCTACGCATAGACCCTGCACTACTGTGTGCGACACTACAATCAGAGACCCTTCGACGAAACTGTGTGCGATGCATTAATCGCAAACGGTGGTGTAAAAAACCCGTCAAAAAAGGTGCAAAACGTTTGCGATGGAGGATGCATCAAACACGGTTCAGATTTTAGTTGCATGTGCGATGTAGGGCATACGGTTCAGTTAAATTAACTGTTTGCGATGAGGAGGAACAAAAGAAATGGGCAGCCAGATGGAGGTGTGTGTGATATATAGCATACGGTTCACCCAGATGAACTATTTGTGATTAGGCAACACAAAAGAAATGGTCAGCTAGATCAAGGTGTGTGCGATATACGACATGCGGTTCACTCGGATGAACTGTTTGTGTTGAGACAAGAGAATAGAAAAGGTTCAATATAACAAGATGTGTGTGATACGCGACAAACAGGTCTGTAATCAGAAATGTGTGCGAAGACCGATAATAACACAGACGGTTGCTGCTAATAAGTGTGTTGTGCGATGGGATTGCATACAGAACAACAACATATATATATACACGCACTTATAAGGACATGGTTGCATTTCCAAATTAAACATCCACTTACATAGGTGGCTACTGCAACCAGGGCATTTGCACACACCAAAGTAAACTATTACATGCATAATTACATTGGTGGCTACTACACACATGACATTTCCACACACCAATAAAGTAAACTATATATTACATGCATGATTGACTAGCATAAATGATCATCTGATCATCACCTACTTCTTGTGACGCTGGCTCTGCTTGTGGCTTGATCCGGGCTCGTCGATTTGGGTAACGAGGCACTTCCTAATGTCAATGATCCGCCTGTGCATCTCGTAGCATGTGTACACGCTCTTGGCCATGAACCTGAGGTGAGGTTCATCAAGTTGCCGCGTCCAGGCCCTGTGCCAGGATACGGGACTTGTTCTCTGGGCATCCTGCTTCATCTTTTTGTAGTAGGGGTCGATGATGGCCGAGGCGAGTTCGACCAGGGAGTCCTTCTTCGTGCTGCCCCAGACCCTATACTGGTCATGGATTTCGACAAGGTTCTTGCAGGCCAAGCCCGTAACACTGAGCGCATTTACATCGTCTTTGGTTTCCACCGTGGCGAACTTGTAGTCGGTGCTGTTGACATACCTGTTGAAACGGTCGCAAGGCTCTGTGTCCATGCAGTAGTGGTAGATGACGACATGATGGCGCATGCACAACTGGGTGACGGCAACCTTCTTATCTATGCCGGGATGACCAGCGGTGTACTGGAGGTCGATTCCCAACGCTGCTCAACGCTGTTGATGTAGTCGTCCACCACGGTCGGGTCGATGGTGTACACCACCGAGAGATCCGTCTCCCTTGCTTGGTTCTCCACTCTATTCTCGCCGAACTCCATTGGAGCGCCGCCAGACATCCCCTCTCTATGTGTCGTCGTGGGTGTGCTTGTTGTGTTGTGGGGCGCCATCGAAAGGTTGAAGAGGCTAAGGTTATAATGGAAGCGGGAATTAAAGGGGAGGCCGGACGGCCAGGAATATTAGCAGGCCCTGATGGCAGTTCTAATTTGTAGCGCGTAACTCCATCGTGCCGCACGTAACTGCATCATGTGGCAACGCGCGCGGCGCAACCGCATGCATATGGCGGCCCCGATGTGGTCGTGCGCATGCCCAACCGCTGGCAGAACGCGCGCAGAGGTACGTGAGCAGAGCGCTCCGCGGTCGCCTCAACGGCAAGCAACCATATATATATATATATATATATATATATATACATATATATATATATATATACATATATATATATATATATATATATATATATATATATATATATGCATACAGAAGTTGAACACGCAAGGAAAAGGTGTCCACAAGCCCAGCGCGCCAACGGACGCGAGTAGAGCGCACCAACGGATGCAAGCAGAGTGCGCCGCGGCACCTAACGGCGAGCAGAGCTTGCCGAGGGACGCGAGAAGAGGCCAGCACTATGATAGGTGGAAAATAAGACGAACTGTGCGAGCGATGTCGGAGACATCAAGCACGAATCAGATTAGAGTTCCGTGTGCGATACGTGGCATACAGTTGATCCATCCGAGCTGTTTGTGATGGAATAAGCCGTGTGTGTTGCGGGCAAACGCTTGCTGGTATATAACCTTAAATTTAAGCAAAAAAGTGTTAATGCATGTTACAAAATTTGTATAGCTGGAAACTATGTTCAACTATGACTCCAAAGATATAATCTTTGGCGACATGCATTCGTATATTATTAGTTAAATCCTACGTATAAACCAGGATGGGGGTATAGTAGGTAATTAAATCGCAAATGTTTTTTTGTATTAACCGTATGTGTACGTGTCCTTTCGTCCTCCTCTCGCACGTCTTGTCACCCCGCTGCGAGGGCACTCTTTTAGCCAAACGGTGGTGCCAATGAATCGTCGGTGAGCCCGTTCCCGCGCAACCTTGCAGGTTCCCGCGCAAGCTTCCTTCCTGACTCGGTGAAATCCCCCAAAATCCCAATGCTTACCGGCCTGCTTTAAATACCCTCACGACCGGCGAGTCCGGCGTCGCATTTTCCCCTCCCTCCCTGTAGCTTATCTCGTCTGCTTCTCCCACAATCGCCAATGGCACCAGTCCGTCGTCGTTACTCAGCCACCCCGCCGTCATTAGAGGACAGCTCTAGCTTGGAGGCTACACCGCCGCGGCGGCGCCGTCCCCGGTGTAGTGTAGTGCGAGTGGCGTCCCTGTTGGGTGTGCGCGGAACACCCACCACATGCTAGGCCGCCACTACCCGTCGACAGCTATTCCCAGCCGCCGTTGCCGCCACACCACCGTCGAAAGCCAGGGCCATCTCCCGCTCCGCCACCGCGGCCCGAAGGCGGAAGGTGGCCGTCGTGGCCGCCACCCCACTGCCGGCCACCGTGGCCGTCACCCGCTCCGCCACCACGGCCCGAAGGCGGGAGGTGGTGGTCGTGGTCGCCACCCCATCGTCGACCGCCGGGATCATCACCCGCTCCGCCACTACCACCTGAAGAAGGGAGGAGGAGTTGGAGGCCTGCAAGTGCGTCAGCGACCTTGCGCGCTACATCGAGTTCCTGCGGGAGGAGGAGCAGCGCCTCGTCGAGCATGCAAAGAGCCTTACCGCAGTCGTGGCCGCAGCACACACCGATGCAGAGGCAAGGAATCAGGAGATCTGTGAGTAGTTCGGCCGCTTCGAGAGGGATCGTCTGAAGCGGCAGTGGGCGTTTGAGCTGGCGAGCGTCGCTGAACGTGCAGCAGCGGCAGGTACCGTATTGCAATTGTCCAGCTCGTTAGTAGGCTCCTACTCCTCCTCCTCCTCTGCCTCTTAGTGAGCGTGCTCGGCAGAGGAGAGGCTGCCGGAAGTAGCACAAAGCCCCTCCGTAGTAGTAGTATTTAGGGGCTATTTTGTTCAGTTCATCTGACTATAGATGTGTGGTGGAACTGTACAACATACTTAAAATTAGCTAGTATATATATAGTTGAACTAGCTATTTCAATACGTGGTTGGCAACAATTGGGGAAAAGTTTGGTCGGTTCAGCTGTCGAGGTGAACTGTTCGTATAAATTAAGAACGACTACTTAATCTATGAATGAAATCTATGCTTAATTACTGAATTTTAGTTGCAAAAATAAGATATTGCTAGTATTTTTCGCTGCATATTTTGACAAATCGCAGTGTTACAAGGTTGACAAATGGCAACGTTACTAGATGAACAAATGTCAATCTTTCTGGATTGACAAATGGCAACATACCCAATATGACAAATGCAAATCCTACCAAATTGTTTGTACGTGGTTGCACACGGGTCATCCAAAACAATTGGTTGCGTTGAAGGGATGCACAAATCCTGCGCTGTGAATTTTCCCTCGACTTAAGGGGGAAGACCATAGCTCTCACTTTGCATACTGGTGTTCTATCTTAAACGTTTGCGACCAAGAGCTGCAGAAATCCTTCTCGGCACACTTTCTCTTGGCTTCCAAGGGAAGCTGTCGCTTTGCATACGAATGTTGTGACACCCAAATTTTATTTGGATTTTTCAAAAGATTTTTTTTATTTGACTTGAGGTAGGTAAATTAAAAATTTCCTTCAAAAGGACCCTCCCTTTCAAATATTTTTCTCATGGCAAGAGTTTTATTTGGATTCACCCAAGACTTGCTTTTGGTCTTGGAGGTCTTTGCCTTTTATTTGAACTCAAAACAAAATACTTTTCACTTGAGAAAAATGCCTTTTAAAAATCTCTTTGAAAATGCACTATGGCTTTTGGAATAATCCTTTACTACTTTCAACTTTTCTCTCTTGCCATGGCCTTAGTGCTAATCCACTCTCCAAAACCTTCCCTCACCTTTGGATCATGATTTGCATCAAATCCAGCTAGTTGAACCTCCCCATTTGATTATTTTTCCATTTAAATCATATTCAAACAAATTTCTGTCTTCTATTCTAGCCATTGGTGATTTACAAAGGAACCCCACTTTCTGTTTTAATTTTTGCCCCCAAACTAATTCCCCTTCCTAGTCCTTTGAACCCTCAACAAAGATCCATGAAGATCCACTGGTCTTCAGTTCATATTTTTCAAACTACACTTGCTGCAAGTTTGGACCAGATTTGTCAAATTTGGTGAAATTCATTCAAATCTTCCTCCAAAAATTCCAAGTAAAATCAGGCAGCCTCTGGGTGCATTGAGTGGTCACCTCGCCAAGTACCAACTCCAGAAAAAAATGTCTCATTGCCAAAGCATTCTGTCGAACTCCTGCAGTGCATTGTCAAGATCAGGTTCAGTAAAGTTCAGAGAACATTTCAGTGCACTGTCATTTTCTTCAGAACCCGACGTCGATCTCACCAGTGCCGCTGTGTCGCCGTGTTCCCTGTCCCCTCCCCCTTGTCCTCTGCACCGCACGAGCGTCTGGCACCTTGCGGACGTCGGCGACGAGTAGCAGAAGGTGTGCCGCCCCGTGACCGACGCCAGCAGCGGCTTTGCGGCCGCCAGAGAGAGGCGCGGCGCTGATGGCGCCACCCAGCGCCGCCCAAGCCACCGGAGCTCGCCGCGTGGCCTTCCACTCCCCAGAACACGCTGCCACTCTCGTCGTGAACCGCATGGCACGGAGCGCGCTCTCTGCCGCCGTCGTGCCCGTGCGGCCACTCCACCGTGGACCGGCGCCGTTACGCCAAGACCAACCGAGATTAGCGGGGGAACGACACCAGTAACTTCCACTGATGCTGCCTGGCCAATCCACTGCATCGCCGTAATTGCTCGCCGGAGATTCTGTTCACGGCCACCCCGTCGACCCGCCTATAAATAGAGGCCCCGAGCTTCAACTCGAGCCCACACCACCTCTACACTCCACCTAGAGCACGCCTAGCCACTGGAAGAGCCCCGAGGAGGTCTCCTTCCTCGACTCCGGCCGCCGCGACCCGCCACGGGATCCAGCTCGATTCGCTCCCGTGCGTGCGCCTCTGCCTCCCATCTCTTGCCAGTAGCTTCACTATGCATCCCTCCTTCTGACCCGCGCTTCAATTCGAAGTTTGTAGCCCTCCACCGGAGTTCTCCACCATCACCCGAGCCGCCGTCCGCCGGAGAAAGTGTCGCCGTCGACGTGGTGCTCTCCGACGGTCGAGTCCACCACCCACCGATGCGGAAGAACACGCTGAAGCTCTTGGTACCCTCCGATCTTCCTGACTCGCCGTGGTTCAACGCCGGCGTCCACCGCAGTCTTCGGGCGCCGGCGAGCTTTTTGAACCTGACATGTGGACCCCCCATGTCAGCCACTGTTCTATTCTCCCTCGAACCGTTTTCTGTTGGCGCCTTCGAGCAAAATACGCTTTCCCTCTTTTTCTAGCGCATTTCTTTCCGAAGCGTTTTCTGGTTTCTCAGTTTAAACCATGGAACTTTTCTGTTTCATTACAGATGAGTCCCTGGACAGAAACCTTTATTACTTTTTAAAAAGGGATTTTTGAGTGATTCTTTTTCTGATAGTCTTGAAATTTTGTCTAGTTTTTTATGAGATTTATTTGGAAAAAATTTGGAGAAATTTTTATGCACGCGTTGGTTTTCACGTTAGTGCCCGTTTTCGTTATTGCCGTAGGTTCCGGAAGAGGTGACGGAGCCGCGAACTTCGCCGAGCTAGACTCCGACTTCTCCGAACCAGGCAAGCATGTTTGAACATTTGATATGATAGGTGTTTTGCATGTTTGCGTGACAATTTGTGCGTGGCATATGAGTGTCAGTGAGAACCTCGTTGCTTGTGAGGCAACTACCCCCATGTTCCAAAGTTGCGATGATCTCTGATGAGAGATGGCCTAATCATGTGATGACATGAAGGGCAGCAAGGTGGTGCTGTTGTAGCATACCAGCCTTGCGTCATCCGACGAATTCCGACGTTAACGTGGACGGAGTCACGTTATCGTTCTTTTCCCCTCCGTGCTGCCACATGTTTCATTTGCCAGGATGCGGTTTAGTAAGTTGGTAACCTCTTTCCGTGTACACACCAAACAGAGGGGCCGGGATGATGGTACCTTGGCCCAGGATTAAAGCCAGTCATCCGGTCAGGGGGCATGGGTGTTTCCGGTTGGGACCGAGAGGGGGGGCACCCCCTTAGAGCGCGCGTATAGAAATTTGAACCCATGCTACGCGAGCTTGTAGCCTCCCCGTCTCAAGGTTTTTCTTGAACGTTGCCGAGGGTGATCCCTGGCTTCGGAAGATTGAAAGGGTGTGTACTGGTTAGACGTGTTCCTTCCAAAACACCGTAAACGGAACTAGTCTCGGTGACTACTGAAATCCGTTGGCTGTGGTTAAGTACAAACTCTGCAGAGTCAAATTCTTCCAAGTCATCGTATCCATGATCAAGTAGTGTAATCAGTATATCCATATCTATCCGCGTGGAAAACTTGTCCCCGGTGAACAAGCTCAAGTGGTAAACCCAGTTTAATTATTATTTCTGTGGACGGACTAACCTTATAATTGTCTCGTACTTGTAATACTTTATACTCTCGAGCTGCTGAATTATTGAGCTACAATATAAGCCCTTTATGTGACGTCGCTCAGACGTCCGACTGTGGCGTGTTTTTGTTCTTGCTTTAATATATAAGCCCTTTATGTGATGTCGCTCAGACGTCCGACTGTGGCATGCACTGCCTTTATTTTCTGTTATAAGCCCTTTATGTGGTGTCGCCCTGACGCCCGACTGCGGCATTATTATTCTGCAGTTTCCTCTCGAGGAGTCATTCAGACCCTCGTTTGGCACCAGCATTACTATTCTGCAGTTTCCTCTCGAGGAGTCATTCGGACCCTCGTTTGGCAACAGTATTATTATTCTTGCAGTTTCCTCTCGAGGAGTCATTCAGACCCTCGTTTGGCACCAGTATTATTATTCTTGCAGTTTCCTCTCGAGGAGTCATTTAGACACTCGTTTGGCACCAGTATTACTATTCTTGCAGTTTCCTCTCGAGGAGTCATTCGGACCCTCGTTTGGCACCCAGTATTTATTAACTCTATGTCTGAACGCACTGGTTAATCTGTACATATGCTTCGTGTTTACATTTGTTATATCTTATGTCCGAACTGTCTTGCGAGTACTTTCATAGTACTCACCTGGCTTGTTGATTTGGCCAGATGTGGACGAAGGCGATCTCTTGGATGAAGAGTTTGATAGCGCGTCCGACACCTAGAGGAGTCCCAGTCAGTCCTGTGCGATCCCGGATATTGGTCACTTGTATAATATACGCTTCCGCCACCCGCAATAAGTCTCCTCGAGCCTCACTCCGACGCTCGAAGCGCTGTAACTTCAGGAGTCATGTCACTCGCTTCGCGGTGATATTTCCACCACCGTTATTATCGTGAGTTTGTAGTTATGCCACCCTATCCGCCGTCTTGTTTTATCGGCGTGCATGTAATAGATTGTTGGGCAGTCCCCGCTCAACCTTGTATTATATTCAGTACTCCTGGTATTTTCTCTTCTGTGACCAAGATATTGTCTACCAGTGAGAAGGAATTCTTCCTTACTGGACCGTAAAGGGGATCGGTCTCTCAATAATTATTTTATTGAAAAACCGGTCGTGACAAGCTTGGTATCAGAGCCAGGCTGACTGTAGGAAGCCAATAGGTGCGATCGCTAATCGGTTATTAGCGTCTTTTGTGCTTTTTCAGCATTTTGCAATTGTAGCTATTTTCTGTTGGTCATCATAAATTTATGACATGACTACTCAGAATATTTGCCTACTTTTGTAGATGGCTGGCAGTAGCTGTGAGAATCGAGTGTTCACGAACGTGCCCGAGGGGTTTGTCAAGCTCCTCGTCTCCATCACCAAGCTCGCGATCGGGCCAGCAGCTCACCCGGAGTTTACACTCTATCAGCACAAGCTCAGCGACGACGTGTCTATGCACCAAGCTGTGGTGCAATTCAAGGGAGGACGTTCTACAGCTCGCCACTTCCGTTTTGTGGGAAGGGCCATGCCTACGGAGAGGCATGCCATGCAGATGGCTGCCCGTGAGGCGATAGCTCGTCTTCGGGACATCCTTCCTACGATGAAGACTCGTCGCTACCGCTACCTCCCATGCCATGTGCCATACACCAGTCACTATGCATTCTCCTGCCATCGGGGAGAGCGAGATGAAGCCATCGAGATGGTTGTGGAGTATCTCAAGGCTCTGGAGGAGTCTTTCGACAACCTCGTAGACGATCTTGTCGCTGCCCGCATGGACTTAGTCCGGGGCGGTCCTGCCAGCAGGAAGGAGCTTCTCCACACGGCACCGCCTCTGACATTCGTCTCGTCGTCAGCCTCTTATGCACCGGCCGTTTTGGCCACCGCTCGCCGTCTGCCTACCACTGAGGAGTTCGACCGAGTCATCGCCCCTACTCCAGTCAGAGCTGCACCGCCTGCCGCACCCGCTCTACCACCTGTCGCCCCCGCGCCATCACCGCAGCGCAGCGTTACGCGCCAGGAGCCAGCTAGAGAGGAGGTGGAAGTTGATTCTCCTGGACCGCTGAGTCTTGCCATCGGCAAGGGGAAGGAAATCTTCACCATCTCCGACTGAGAGCGCCGAGTAGCCGCGCGTTATGTCTGCTTGTATGATGTGTTTTCTCTGTACGCTAGTTTGTATTGGTGTGTTTGCTACCTTCCGAAGGAGTACGCTAGTCTAAATAACATGTCAGGAATGTGTACGCACATCCTGAGTGCTGTATCATGTGTTTGTTTTTCGCGTGTAAGATTTGTGTTAAGCAGTCTTTTCTCCATGCAAAACCACTTATGTTTTCCATGAAAACCTTGAGTTTTTTTAAATTGCTGCCTTTGCAAGATTTCCCTTGTGACACACAGTTCTTCTTATGAGTTTTTGCAAAATAATACCCCCCAGACTGGAAAAATGTCTCGCCCGTGGACTCGCTCCATGCCCAATCAGCCAGAAGAAGTTTATGGGACACAGACCAGCAACAATTTCACTCAGGGTCAGTCCAGTCAACAAGACAGCGAAGCAGCCCTGTCTCAAGTATGCCGTCTCTTCGAACAAAGCCAGCAACAGCACCAAGAGATGATGAATCATGTCATCAATATGGGAAACCACCGCGAACCCTATCAACCACATTCCAAGTTATCTGAGTTACAGAAGACTCGCCCCTCAACTTTTGCTCACACCGATAGGCCGCTGGAAGCCGATGATTGGCTTCGTGACATTGAAAGGAAACTAATTATTGCTCAGTGTTCAGATCATGAGAAGGTGCTTTATGCACCACACTACCTCACTGGAGCAGCTGCAGCATGGTGGGAAAACTTCCTACACATGCACCCCAGTGAACACAACATCACCTGGGAAGAGTTCAAGGAAGGCTTCCGTGGGGCACACATCCCCAGGAGCATCATAAAAATCAAGAAGAGAGAGTTTGATGACCTGAAGCAGAGAGGCATGTCAGCGACAGAATACAATGGTCTGTTTACCCAGCTATCTCGTTATGCCTACGACGAGCACATGACAGAAAACAAGATGGAAAAATTCCTGGACGGCCTGGCACCAGCACTAAGATGCCAACTGATTGTACACACCTTTCCGCATTTTAAAACTCTGGTAGACAAGGCCATTACCTTGGAGAACGAACGTCGTAGTCTGGAAGATATCCGTAAGCGAAAGAGGGACAAGACGACTCTTGCTCGCAACAACCGAAGCAAGACTGAGGCCCCAAGGACAGAAGCAAGGAGATCCACGACTACTGATCCAAGGCCCGTCAGACAGTTTCATGCCAGGGACAAAGAGTTCACGTACCGTCCAGGGGTCACCTACTATGCTTGTGGTGAAGAAGGGCACTATGCTAAACAATGCCCAAAGCCGAGGAACGCGGCTCCCAAGCCGAACAATGGTGGATACAATCCAGCCCCCAAGCGCAACAATTTCAATCCCAACAACAACCACAAGAAGGGTCACCTGAACCATGTGACCATGGAAGAGGCACAGAATGCCCCAGACATCGTGCTCGGTACGTTCCCTGTCAACACAGTACCTGCCACGGTTTTGTTTGATTCTGGAGCTTCCCATTCGTTCGTTTCGAAGAGTTTTGTTTTACAACATGATTTTCCGATACTTCCCTTGGAAAAATCTATGATCATCAAGTCCCCCAGAAATAAGCAAATCGCTCAGGGTTACTACCAAGGAGTGGTCATTGAGTTTGAAGGACTACAATTCCAGGCAAATCTCATCGTGTTGGAGAGTAAAGGACTGGATGTCATTTTAGGAATGGACTGGTTGACCACCAACAAAGGATTCATTGACTGTTTCAATCGGACAGTGATTCTCACCCACCATCATGGCAAGACCATAAAGGTTACAGCCCAAGAAAGGCCACGATCACAGCAACCAAAACTGAACAAAGTGGACATTTTATGAACTGAGAAAAGTTCCAGTGGTATGCAAGTTTCCTGATGTGTTCCCTAAAAAACTGCCAGGCATGCCACCAGACCGAGAAATAGAATTCAGCATCGAACTAGCACCTGGCACCGCTCCCATCTATAAGAAGCCTTATAGAATGGCACCCTCGGAATTGGTGGAGTTGAAGAAGCAGATAAAGGAATTGTTGGACAAAGGATTTATTCGAGCCAGCTCCTCACCTTGGGGTTCGCCAGTGTTGTTCGCCAAGAAAAAGGATGGGACACTGAGACTGTGTATAGACTATCGAGCCCTCAATATGGTCACCATCAAAAACAAATATCCGATGCCACGGATAAATGATTTGTTTGACCAGCTCGCACAAGCCAAGGTATTCTCAAAAATTGATTTGAGATCGGGATACCATCAACTGAAAGTACGGACAGAAGATATCCCCAAGACAGCATTCACTTCCAGATATGGATTATATGAGTTCACAGTGATGCCTTTTGGTCTAACAAACGCCCCTGCATATTTCGTCCACCTCATGAACAAAGTGTTCATGAAATTCATGGACAAATTTGTTGTGGTATTCATCGACGATATTCTGGTATACTCAAGGACACCAGAAGAGCATGCTGAGCACTTCAGAATTGTTTTGGGAGAATTAAGAATACACTAGTTGTACGCCAAATTTAGCAAGTGCGAATTTTGGCTAAGGCAAGTTGGTTTCCTAGGCCACATATTGAACCAAGAAGGCGTGGCCGTAGACCCAGAAAAAGTCAAAGCCATACTTGACTCGAAGCCACCCGCCAACGTTACAGATGTGCGGAGTTTCCTAGGAATGGCCAGATATTACAGAAGATTTATTGAAGGATTCTCCACTGTGGCAAAACCTATAACACAGTTGCTCAAGAAAGACAAGAAATTCGTATCGACGGAAGCATGCGAGAAAAGCTTCCAAGAACTCAAGAAGAAGCTGACAACCGCACCGGTCTTAACTGTGCCAGACATACACAAGAGTTTTGAAGTATATTGTGACGCGTCCCGAAAAGGTCTCGGATGTGTACTAATGCAGGATGGCAAAGTTGTCGCATATGCCTCCAGGCAGCTGCGAAAACATGAGGAAAATTACCCAACACATGACCTGGAGCTAGCAGCAGTCATTCATGCACTCAAGGAGTGGAGGCACTTTCTGTTGGGAAATCGCTGTGAAATATATACAGACCATAAGAGCCTCAAATATATTTTCACACAGCCAGAGCTAAATTTACGCCAACGACGCTGGTTGGAACTGGTCAAGGACTATGATGTCGGTATTCACTACCATCCAGGGAAAGCAAATGTAGTGGCCGATGCCCTTAGTCAAAACCCCAGCCCGGACAATGACGGTCCGCGAAACTTGAGGCCTGAGTTTCAGCAAGAGTTCGCTAGGCTCAACATGATGTTAGTCTCTGAGGGCACCGTATCAAATCTGGAGGTACAACCCACCCTGGTGGAACAAATTAAGAAGGCTCAACAGGGACATCCCAGCATCGAAGGTATAAAGAAGAAAATGAACCTTGGCAAGGTTTCAGAGTTCATCACAGACAGTGAAGGAATATTATGGTACGGAGACAGACTTTGCGTACCTAACATTGAGGAACTCAAGCAACAAATCTTGACCGAAAGCCACACCGCTCCATACTCAATCCATCCTGGAGGAACGAAAATGTACAAAGACATTCAGGAAAGATTTTGGTGGCACGGTATGAAAAGAGATATAGCCACATTCATTGGTTGTTGCGATTCATGTCAGCGCATCAAGGCCGAGCATCAAAAGCCAGCAGGGCTACTCCAGCCAAACAGGATACCGGAGTGGAAATGGGATGAAATAGGAATGGACTTCATTGTCGGATTACCCCGATCACAACGCAGAAATGACGCCATATGGGTCATCACAGACCGACTAACCAAGGTTGCTCATTTCATTCTAGTGAAGACTACCTACTCCACGCAAAGACTGGCCAAACTCTATCTCTCCCGTATAGTTTGTTTGCATGGAGTCCCAAAGACTATAATATCCGATCAAGGCACACAATTTGTCTCCAAAGTTTGGGATCACCTACAACAAGCTCTGGGAACGCAACTAGCTTTCAGTACAGCGTACCACCCTCAGACTGATGGACAAATAGAACGTGTAAACCAAATCCTAGAGGATATGCTAAGAGCCTGTGTGCTTACCTATGGATCCAGTTGGGAAGAGAGTTTGCCGTATGCCGAATTTGCTTACAACAACAGTTACCAAGCCAGTTTGCAAATGGCACCCTTTGAAGCATTGTACGGACGGAGGTGTCGTACCCCGCTAAATTGGTCAGAAACAGGTGACAGCCGTATCTTCGGCCCAGACATGCTTAAAGTGGCCGAGGAGAAAGTTAAACAGATCAGGGACAGACTCAAGACAACACAGAGCCGACAAAAGAGCTACTATGATCAGAAGCATCGTGAGGTCAGCTTTGAACCCGGTGATTCCGTATACCTCCGAGTATCTCCTATGAGGGGTCTGCAATGGTTCAAAATTAAAGGGAAGCTAGCCCCGAGATTTATCGGACCATTTTGTGTAAAGACACGAAGAGGCACGGTAGCCTACCAACTAGACTTACCCAAGGAGTTGTCGGACGTCCATGACGTGGTTCACGTCTCTCAACTAAGAAAATGTGTAAGTAACCCAGAGAAGCAGGTATCCCATGAGAGCATTGATGTGCAACCAGACCTCACCTACAGAGAGAGGCCAGTAAAGATTTTAGAAGAGTCTGAACGGAGGACCCGTCAGAAAACGACAAAGTTTTTCAGAGTTCAGTGGAGCAACCACACCGAGGATGAAGCCACATGGGAAAGGGAAGATTTTCTTCAGGCAGAATATCCATATCTATTTGAGGATCAGCAGAAATCTCGAGGACGAGATTTTTCCTAAGGGGGTAGGTGTTGTGACACCCAAATTTTATTTGGATTTTTCAAAAGATTTTTTTTATTTGACTTGAGGGAGGTAAATTAAAAATTTCCTTCAAAAGGACCCTCCGTTTCAAATATTTTTCTCATGGCAAGAGTTTTATTTGGATTCACCCAAGACTTGCTTTTGGTCTTGGAGGTCTTTGCCTTTTATTTGAACTCAAGACAAAATACTTTTCACTTGAGAAAAATGCCTTTTGAAAATCTCTTTGAAAATGCACTATGGCTTTTGGAATAATCCTTTACTACCTTCAACTTTTCTCTCTTGCCATGGCCTTAGTGCTAATCCACTCTCCAAAACCTTCCCTCACCTTTGGATCATGATTTGCATCAAATCCAGCTAGTTGAACCTCCCCATTTGATTATTTTTCCATTTAAATCATATTCAAACAAATTTCTGTCTTCTATTCTAGCCATTGGTGATTTACAAAGGAACCCCACTTTCTGTTTTAATTTTTGCCCCCAAACCAATTCCCCTTCCTAGTCCTTTGAACCCTAAACCAAGATCCATGAAGATCCACTGGTCTTCAGTTCATATTTTTCAAACTACACTTGCTGCAAGTTTGGACCAGATTTGTCAAATTTGGTGAAATTCATTCAAATCTTCCTCCAAAAATTCAAAGTAAAATCAGGTAGCCTCTGGGTGCATTGAGTGGTCCCCTCACCAAGTACCAACTCCAGAAAAAAATTCTCATTGCCAAATCATTCTGTCGAACACCTGTAGTGCATTGTCAAGATCAGGTTCAGTAAAGTTCAGAGAACATTTCAGTGCACTGTCGTTTTCTTCAGAACCCGACGTCGATCTCACCAGTGCCGCTGTGTCGCCGTGTTCCCTGTCCCCTCCCCCTGGTCCTCTGCAACGCACGAGCGTCTGGCACCTTGCGGACGTCGGCGACGAGCAGCAGAAGGTGCGCCGCCCCGTGACCGACGCCAGCGGCAGCTTTGCGGCCGCCAGAGAGAGGCGCGGCGCTGACAGCGCCACCCAGCGCCGCCCAAGCCACCGGAGCTCGCCGCGTGGCCTTCCACTCCCCAGAACACGCTGCCACTCTTGTCGTGAACCGCAGGGCGCAGAGCGCGCTCTCTGCCGCCGTCGTGCCCGTGCGGCCACCCCACCGTGGACCGGCGCCGTTACGCCAAGACCAACCGAGATTAGCGGGGGAACGACACCAGTAACTTCCACTGATGCTGCCTGGCCACTCAAACCTCCTGCCAATCCACTACATCGCCATAATTGCTCGCCGAAGATTCTCCGTTCACGACCACCCCATCGACCCGCCTATAAATAGAGGCCCCGAGCTTCAACTCGAGCCCACACCACCTCTACACTCCACCTAGAGCACGCCTAGCCACTGGAAGAGCCCCGAGGAGGTCTCCTTCCTCGACTCCGGCCGCCGCGACCCGCCACGGGATCCAGCTCGATTCGCTCCCGTGCGTGCGCCTCTGCCTCCCATCTCTTGCCAGTAGCTTCACTATGCATCCCTCCTTCTGACCCGCGCTTCAATTCGAAGTTTGCAGCCCTCCACCGGAGTTCTCCACCATCACCCGAGCCGCCGTCCGCCGGAGAAAGTGTCGCCGTCGACGTGGTGCTCTCCGACGGTCGAGTCCACCACCCACCGATGCGGAAGAACACGCTGAAGCTCTTGGTACCCTCCGATCTTCCTGACTCGCCGTGGTTCGACGCTGGCGTCCACCGCAGTCTTCGGGCGCCGGCGAGCTTTTTGAACCTGACATGTGGACCCCCCATGTCAGCCTCTGTTCTATTCTCCCTCGAACCGTTTTCTGTTGGCGCCTTCGGGCAAAATACGCTTTCCCTCTTTAGCTAGCGCATTTCTTTCCGAAGCATTTTCTGGTTTCTCAGTTTAAACCCTGGAACTTTTCTGTTTCATTACAGATGAGTCCCTGGACAGAAACCTTTATAACTGTTTAATAAAAAGGGATTTTTGAGTGATTCTTTTTCTGACAGTCTTGAAATTTTTTCTAGTTTTTTATGAGATTTATTTGGAAAAATTTTGGAGAAATTTTTATGCACGCGTTGGTTTTCACGTTAGTGCCCGTTTTCGTTATTGCCGTAGGTTCCGGAAGAGGTGACGGAGCCGCGAACTTCGCCGAGCTAGACTCCGACTTCTCCGAACCAGGCAAGCATGTTTGAACATTTGATATGATAGGTGTTTTGCATGTTTGCGTGACAATTTGTGCGTGGCATATGAGTGTCAGTGAGAACCTCGTTGCTTGTGAGGCAACTACGCGCATGTTCCAAAGTTCCGATGATCTTTGATGAGAGATGGCCTAATCATGTGATGACATGAAGGGCAGCAAGGTGGTATTGTTGTAGCATACCAGCCTTGCGTCATCCGACGAATTCCGACGTTAACGTGGACGGAGTCACGTTATCGTTCTTTTCCCCTCCGTGCTGCCACATGTTTCATTTGCCAGGATGCGGTTTAGTAAGTTGGTAACCTCTTTCCGTGTACACACCAAACAGAGGGGCCGGGATGATGGTACCTTGGCCCAGGATTAAAGCCAGTCATCCGGTCAGGGGGCATGGGTGTTTCCGGTTGGGACCGAGAGGGGGGGCACCCCCTTAGAGCGCGCATATAGAAATTTGATCCCATGCTACGCGAGCTTGTAGCCTCCCCGTCTCAAGGTTTTTCTTGAACGTTGCCGAGGGTGATCCCTGGCTTCGGAAGATTGAAAGGGTGTGTACTGGTTAGACATGTTTCTTCCAAAAC
Organism: Aegilops tauschii subsp. strangulata; assembly: GCF_002575655.3. Classification (NCBI taxonomy): domain Eukaryota; kingdom Viridiplantae; phylum Streptophyta; class Magnoliopsida; order Poales; family Poaceae; genus Aegilops; species Aegilops tauschii. The sequence goes on along the minus strand of NC_053040.3, from coordinate 66,731,606 downwards.
ACCGTAAACGGAACTAGTCTCGGAGACTACTGAAATCCTCCTTTGGCTGTGGTTAAGTACAAACTCTGCAGAGTCAAATTCTTCCAAGTCATCGTATCCATGATCAAGTAGTGTAATCAGTATATCCATATCTATCCGCGTGGAAAACTTGTCCCTGGTGAACAAGCTCAAGTGGTAAACCCAGTTTAATTATTATTTCTGTGGACGGACTAACCTTATAATTGTCTCGTACTTGTAATACTTTATACTCTCGAGCTGCTAAATTATTGAGCTACAATATAAGCCCTTTATGTGACGTCGCTCGGACGTCCGACTGTGGCGTGTTTTTGTTCTTGCTTTAATATATAAGCCCTTTATGTGATGTCGCTCAGACGTCCGACTGTGGCATGCACTGCCTTTATTTTCTGTTATAAGCCCTTTATGTGGTGTCGCCCTGACGCCCGACTGCGGCATTATTATTCTGCAGTTTCCTCTCGAGGAGTCATTCAGACCCTCGTTTGGCACCAGCATTACTATTCTGCAGTTTCCTCTCGAGGAGTCATTCAGACCCTCGTTTGGCACCAGTATTATTATTCTTGCAGTTTCCTCTCGAGGAGTCATTCAGACCCTCGTTTGGCAGCAGTATTATTATTCTTGCAGTTTCCTCTCGAGGAGTCATTCAGACACTCGTTTGGCACAAGTATTACTATTCTTGCAGTTTCCTCTCGAGGAGTCATTCGGACCCTCGTTTGGCACCCAGTATTTATTAACTCTATGTCTGAACGCACTGGTTAATCTGTACATATGCTTCATGTTTGCATTTGTTATATCTTATGTCCGAACTGTCTTGCGAGTACTTTCATAGTACTCACCTGGCTTGTTGATTTGGCCAGATGTGGACGAAGGCGATCTCTTGGATGAAGAGTTTGATAGCGCGTCCGACGCCTAGAGGAGTCCTAGTCAGTCCTGTGCGATCCCGGATATTGGTCACTTGTATTATATACGCTTCCGCCACCCGCAATAAGTCTCCTCGAGCCTCACTTCGACGCTCGAAGAGCTGTAGTCTTCAGGAGTCATGTCACTCGCTTCGCGGTGATATTTCCACCACCGTTATTATCGTGAGTTTGTAGTTATGCCACCCTATCCGCCGTCTTGTTTTATCGGTGTGCATGTAATAGATTGTTGGGCAGTCCCCGCTCAACCTTGTATTATATTCAGTACTCCTGGTATTTTCTCTTCTGTGACCAAGATATTGTCTACCAGTGAGAAGGAATTCTTCCTTACTGGACCGTAAAGGGGATCGGTCTCTCAATAATTATTTTATTGAAAAACCGGCCGTGACAAATGTTCTAACTAAAACGTTTGCGATCAAGAGCTGCACAAATCCTGCTAGGCACATTTTCCCTTGGCTTCCTCGGGAAGTTGTCGGTTTTGCATACGGGTGTTCTAACTAAAACGTTTGCGATGAGTGTTTTATATTTAAAAACCGAATTAAACTGCGGCTTGGGCGCCATTAATGGAGAGGATGCGAGCAAGGCGGGCGGCCATGGAAGTCCAAGGGCTCGCTTTCCGGTGAGCCTGCATGGCATACAGCTCGCACGCTTCCCGGTATGCCTCCGCATTGGAGTACAGCTCACACGCCTCCCATTTAGTCAAGCACTCAAGCACCTGTCCACACGGCACCTCCTAGCCATTAAAAGAGTGAGGCATGGCGTCACGTGAATGGTTAACAGAACGCACACAATTCATATGCACTGGAGCATGTGCTTGTAGTTCAAATTTGAATTATGCACATAAAATGCCTACAAAACCCAGTTAATGTATAAAAATGTCCAAACGAACCCCGAAAAATTCCAAAATTAAACAAAACACTGCTGTTGTTCTATGTTGACACTAGAAAAGTTTTGAAAACAATAAGAGGCAACGGATATCGTTTCATCCCCAAAGGTGGCACGTTCCCTACCGAAACCATCACGCTTCTTGTGAGAAGCTCTTGTTTGTGAGACGCTTATACCCAAACCTGCCCCAAATGGGACAAAAAGTTTACCACGGCATGTTCATGCCGCTCCATGATAGCATGCCAAGTTTCATGAATTTCAGACGAGTTTTGGATTTGCTAGAATTTAAAAACGAGGTATCTCAATGTTTGCGGCCGAGTGACGGTGGCACACTACTAGGAAAAGGCCTACTAGTGGCGCACCAGTTTTGCCTACTAATGGCGCACTACTGGTGCGCCACTAGTACCACGCCACTAGTATTTTTTACTAATGGCGCACTAGTGGTGCGCCATTAGTATCTGGTATACTAATGGCGCACCACTGGTGCGCCATTAGTATAGGCCACTGGTGCGCCATTAGTATAGGCCACGGTGCGGCATTAGTATTTTCGAATTTTGAAGGCGGGAAAATAGTAGTGGCGCACCGTCTAACCCCCACCGTGCGCCATTGCTATTTTTGAATTTTGAATTTGGATCTGGATCGCGATTTTTTTGCCCATTTTTTGCTCGTTTTTTTGCACGATATTATTTCAAATTTTGTTCCTGTTTTTGGATCTTGTACGTTCTTTTGTCGTGTTCTTTTGCCGGAGAGGAGGAGGAGGAGGTCACCGGCGAGGCGCTCGCCTACATCGCTGGAGAGGAGGAGGAGGTCGCCGGAGAGGAGTTCACCGGAGCATCGGAGAGGAGGAAGGAGAAACCATGAGGTGATGGGAGGAGAGGAGGGAGGAGGAGCTCACCGGAGAGGAGGGAGGAGGAGCTCACTGGAGAGGAGGGAGGAGAAACCGTGAGGGGAGGGGAGGGGAGGAGAGGAGGGAGGAGGAGGTCGCCGGAGAGGAGGAGGAGGAGGTCGCCGGAGAGGAGGAGGATAGTATGGTGGAGGAGAGAAGGGAAGATGGAGTGAAGGAGAGGAGGAGATGGAGTGGAGGAGAGGTGGAGTGGAGGAGAAGAATGAAGAGGTAAGGAGGAGAGGACCACGCCCAGCCATATATACGGCATAGTAATGGCGCACCGTGGGCAGGTGCGCCATTACTAACTTTTTATTTATTTTTTTATTTATTTTGAATTTTGAAGGCGGGAAGATACTAATGGCGCACCATGGGCAGGTGCGCCATTAGTAACTTATTTTTTATTTTTTTGATTTATTTTGAATTTTGAAGGCGGGAAGATAGTAATGGCGCACCATGGGCAGGGTGTTTGAAATTCAATCCCATTTCTTGCATGGGACCTAAGCATGGAACCAAGGACACAAATTTGATTTTTTAACCAGTTTATATGCACTGGAGCATGTGCATGTTGTTCAAATTTTAATTATGCACCTAAAATGCCTACAAAACCCAAGTTAATGTATAAAAAATGTCCAAACGAACACCGAAAATTCCAAAATTAAACAAAACACCCATGTTGTTCTATGTTGACACTAGAAAAATTTTCAAAGCAATGAGAGGCAACAGATATCGTTTCGTCCCCAAAGGTGGCACGTTCCCTACTGAAACCATCACGCTTGTTGTGAGAAGCTCTGGTTTGGGAGAAGCTTATACCCAAACCTGCCCCAAATGGGACCAAATATTTACCACGGCATGTTGATGCCGCTACATAATAGCATGCCAAGTTTCATGAATTTCAGACGAGTTTTGGATTTACTAGAATTTAAAAACCAGGTATCTCAATGTTTGCGGCCGAGTGACGGTGGCAGGGTGTTTGAAATTCATTCCCATTTCTTGCATTGGACCTAAGAATGGAACCAAGAACACAAATTTTATTTTTCAACTAGTTTATATGCACTGGAGCATGTGCATGTAGTTCAAATTTGAATTATGCACCTGAAATGCCTACAAAACCAAGTTAATGTAAAAAATGTCCAAACGAACCCCCGAAAAATTCAAAAATTAAACACAACACTCCTGTTGTTCTATGTTGACACTAGAAAAAATTTGAAAGCAATAAGAGGCAACAGATATCATTTCGTCCCCAAAGGTGGCACGTTCCCTACCGAAACCGTCACCCTTGTTGTGAGAAGCTCTGGTTTATGAGAGGCTTATACCCAAACCTGGCCCAAATGGGACATAATTTTTACCTAGGAATGTTGATGCCGGTCCATGATAGCATGCCAAGTTTCATGAATTTCAGATGAGTTTTGGATTTACTAGAATTTAAAAACCAAGTATCTCAATGTTTGCGGCGGGGTGACGGTGGCTGGGTGTTTGACATTCATTCCCATTTCTTGCATGGGACCTAAGAATGCAACCAAGGACACAGATTTGACTTTTCGACCAGTTTATATGCACTGGAGCATGTGCATGTAGTTCAAATTTGAATTATGCACCTGAAATGCCTACAAAACCAAGTTAATGTATAAAAATGTCCAAACGAACCCTGAATAATTCCAATTTTTTACGACACACCTATAGTTGCATGTTCACTGCAGATAAAACTTCTAGCAATTCAAACACCATCCTTTGCAGCTGTGACCCCATTACGGAATTCCAATCGAGACAAAAAATCTAGTAGATCACAGACAGTTTATTATCACCAACCGTGTCAGATGCAGCACAAAATATCTTGGAGCACCGTTGGTGTATAGTACGCCTATGGCTTACGCGAGAAGGTGCGTCGGCTACAGTCCACAACCGGCGTGTCAAGCACACTAGCTCACTCCCCAAATAACATTTCACTGTTTAATCATCACCGGTGAAAGATGGGCACGTGGACCCGCGTCGTGAGGGCACCTACGGCGGCCCACTCCGACGAGAGCGTGGCTGCAGCTGCCAGGCGCGTGTTAACAAGCTTCGTGAGGGCAACCACAATCTGCGTCCGGGCGGCCAAGGTAGCCCAAACGGCCACTATTGCTTCTCAGGCGGCGGCAGCAGCATCTACCTCGGGGATAGCAACTGGCGAGAGCGGCACAGTATTTGTCTATTCTGCAGCGGCGGCCTTAGCCCTGACGGAGGCCGCCCACCACCATGTCAAGGCCGTCCACTCCCAGCTCGTGGCGCTCACCGCACAAATCAAAGGAAGCTTCTCCGACAACGGTCGGCAACCCACAGCCGAAGAGTTGCAATCGCCGAGAGAGTTCGAGCAGCCATCCGTTCTTGTGCGGCATACCTTGCCACGACGGAACCCGCCAAATCCCAGATCACGACCGCCCACGCCCATCTCATGGCGGCCTATTCCAAAGATATGGCAGATGCGGATGGCGTGATGCTTGCCGAGTATGGTGTGATTGATGCCATGGAGCCCCTTCCCCAGGAGACCGTCGGGCGCGAGCTGGACATGGAGGCGGCGGCGGAGATTGATGAGCACCAGCCGTAGTAGTACTCTTTGTTTTGTTTAATTAAGAGCGCTGGTCTTTAATTTGTTAGAGTAATGTTAAGGTCAGCTAGCTCTGTTTAATTGCTGAACTTGCTTGATTAAGAAGTGTGGGTGTGCTGTAGTCTCCTTTGCGTAACCAAATTAGGCAATGACATGGATGACCACTGTAACCATGGAAATTCGAACCAAATTTTTTGATGTTCAAACTCATCACACATGGGTTAAGCTATCTGAATCAATTGTGATGTTCACATATCGTACACGGTTCTGAATAAGGGACCATGTCTGATGACACTTTGCGTGCCAGTTTTTTGGCTGAAGCGATTCCAAATTTTCGGATTCCGCGGAAATATCTACCTCCCCGCCCCCCTTACCAAAAGCCACATTTCCCCTGTTTCCGCCTTCCTTTCCAAGTTGAAACCTTCACTCCTTGCTTGCAGCGCCGCCTCCTCGCTGGCGACCATCCTTCACGCTGCTCGGCCTCGCCTATCCAGGCAGGTAATCCACACCCAACCCCCATCCTCCTCCTCCTTCCACATCTCACATGCTCCGACCGTCGGCGCGAGCACGACACCTTCCACCCAAATCACCGATCGCTCCACCAAATAAGCCATGTTGCACGCAGTATAGCCAGGATCTGAAGGAGCATTTGGCAGCGGAGAAGGAAATGCAGATGCACACGCGGATGAGGTCGCGATGGCTGCCATTCATGCTGACCCCCAGATCTTGGAGGAGCACCTTGCCATGGCTAGCTACGCCGGTTAAGCATGCTCGGTTTACCCGTTGCGTGTGCTGCTCCTTCCTTTCCTTCACAAATTCTCGTGAATTGTGCTATCTAATTTTACCATGCAATCTGTTGCTCTAGTGTATATGTTCTATATGTTGTGCAGTGTGGTGCTCACTTATTAACTTTTTTGTTAATTAGTTGTCATCTTCAGTTAACTGTTTGGTTCAATTCTGCAAATGTGATGTTCAATTCTTCAGGCTGCAATTTTGGATTGTCTTCCATGTGAGAAATAAATCGAATTTATCTTTACAAAATACATGAGAAACGAATACGATTGCTATATTTCCAAGTTGTCAAGCATGCTTGGTTTGGTTATACATTGTGCAATGTGGTGCTCAGTTAACGTTTGGTTCATTTGTGTTGTGGTGTTTAGTTAACTGTTTGGTTCAATTCTGCAATGCGATGTTCAATAGTTGTGGGTGCATTCTGTTATTGTATACCATGTGAGGAATAAATTGAAATTGGCTATAGTAAATACATGAGAAACAAATACAATTGCTATATTTCCAAGTTGTTAAGCATGCTTGGTTTGGTTAACTGTCGGATCTTCTATTAGGAGTATGTTATATTGTGCAATGTGGTGCTTAGTTAATATTTGGTTCATTTGTTGTGGTGTTTACTTAACTGCATGGTTCAATTCTGCAATGCGATGTCCAATTGTTGTGGCTGCATTCTGTTATTGTATACCATGTGAGAAATAAATCAAATTTGGTTGTACTAAATACATGATAAACAAATACAATTGCTATATTTCCAAGTTGATAAGCATGCTTGGTTTGGTTAACTGTCTGATCTTCTATTAGGAGTATGTTATATTGTGCGATGTGGTGCTCAGTTAATGTTTGGTTCATTTGTTGTGGTGCTTAGTTAACTGCTTGGTTCAATTCTACAATGCGATGTCCAATTGTCGTTGGTAGAATTTTGTATTGTTGTGCATGTGAGGAATAAATCAAATTTGGCTGGACTTAATACATGAGAAACATATACAAGTGCTATATATCCTAGTTCGTAATCATGCTTGGTTTGGATAAATGGGTTTTTCATGTGGCTTGAATTAATCTGATGAATCTACAATGTGCTTATTTTTCATCAACATATTTTATTGATAGCATGCGAACCCTTACTTAACCTGATGACTAACTACCTTATATGTGTTGGAGGGAAACAATGGGAAGCACTGAAGGTTTACAATCGAGGTTAGCACGTGATTGCTCCGTTGTCTAATAGCACATTATTGTGCAATTGCAGGAACCATTCTAATATTTATGTTTTTAACAATTTGGTCTTGCACATGTAGGTCCTGCTGTCATAGGTTTTGACCCACTGTCGTCCCTTTTTGCATATGGGGAAATGAGTTGTCCATGAATATCAGTCAAGTCAGGAAACTCAGAAAGATTGTTAGGATAAAGAAATTAGCGACAAAAAACAACAAGATCTTTGTCTGCACAATCTAGAAGACATCAGTTCACTACGGGATGGTACTAACTATTATACCTTGCCTTTTTTATTCCTTTGCCCCATTTCCAATATAGAGAAGATATTTATGCACATCCTTGTTTTCAGGCCTTTCCTAATCAGTTCACTGATGATTACCTCTCAAACCAGCTGTATAGTCAGGAGGCGAGGAAGGTATTCATACAACACCCACGGTTCAATATTAAAGTGTTCCTAAAGAGGACGAAGGATGGACGGTCAATCATCCACAGGCACTGGCCTAAAGTTACAAAGACCTTCAACATCAATGAAGGCTCAATATTCGCCTTCTGCTTTAGCAGTTTTCCAGATGAGATACATCCGTCTATGTACCGTTTATGATGCTAATTTCGAAAGGTTATAGATGTTGCATGTGAAACTTGGTGCTGATGTAGTTGTGTAATGGGGTAGCTGAGTGCTAAAGCTATATGATGTTGTACTCTGATGTATCAATTATGAAAATGAAATATATTGTGTGCTTAATATGAAATGTCAATTAGATTAATCAATGGATTATTAATAATCGGATAATTAGCCTGCTAATTTGGTTTTTCTATTGCAAAAGGTGTTGAGAAAACACCGTGTGCGATGCATTCAATAACGCACACAGTTTTTTGGAATAAACCCTGTTAGATTAATGAACAATCACACATGACATCCTCTTGAAAACTGTTTGCGTCAGGCCACCTGGCGCAAACGTTTACCACATAAAAATTGTGTGTGATGGACAGCCCTTGACACACAGTTTCTTCTATGCACCGTGTGTGATGCATTCAATAACGCAAATGATAAAACTGTTAATACTGTGTGCAATGGAAACACTATCTCAAATGATTTTACGGGGAAAATTGTGTGTGATGTACTTGTGAACAGAAACGTTTTCCTTGAAGCGACTGTGTGGGATGTATATACGAACGGAAACGTTTAGCGGTGACTGACTGTGTGCGATGTACTTGCGACCGGAAATGATTTCGCATGTATAATTGTATTTTTTACCTCTACTATACGTATTTCCATATTTGAGTGCTCGCCGGTCGCACATGACCTCATTTTGCCGAGCGTGTGTGCCAGGAGGGCATATCCCCGACGGTTTCTGGGTCATGTGGGAAGGACCCCCCTATCGCCCACACTCACTTGGTGACGGTTCCAAATGTCGTCGCGGAAAGGGGTTAAAAACTGTTTGTATAGCACCTCGCTATACTAGTGTGGCTCGGATGCCGTTGTTGGGAAACATAGCATGCAATTTAAAAAAATTCCTATGCTCACGCAAGATCTATCTAGGAGATGCATAGCAACGACAGAGGGAGAGTGTGTCCATGTACCCTCGTAGACCGAAAGCGGAAGCGTTTGACAACGCGGTTGATGTAGTCAAACTTCTTCTCGTTCCGACCGATCAAGTACCGAACGTACGGCACCTCCGAGTACTGCACACATTCATTTCGATGACGTCCCTCGAACTCTTGATCCAGCGAAGTGTCGAGGGAGAGTTTCGTCAGCACGACGGCGTGGTGAAGGTGATGGTGAAGTGATCCGCGCAGGGCTTCGCCTAAGCACTACGACAATATGACCGGAGACGTAAACTGTGGAGGCACTACTAGGGAAAAGCCTAGCAGCAGCACGGGTTCTAGGTATATCAGTAGCGCGGGGACCGGCCTACTAATAAGGCACTACAGCTAACCCATAGCAGCAGCGCGTGCGCGCCCATGCTACTGCTATACAAGTGTAGCAACAGCGTGCTGCGTGGAAGCTCGCTACTGCTAATATCTCTAGTGCGCTTTGGCTGTACGCGCTACTGCTATAGTCACGCTGCTGCTTACTTTCCTCCACTCGCTACTGCTAATTTTAGTAGTTTTTGATTTTTTTTTCTGCATATTTGTTTTGTATTTGAACAGGCTTTATACAAGACTCTTTAGCACATACAAATGTCATCATCTTACACATACAAATGGCTGCGAGACCACAAATGTAATCATAGCATATACGTACAAATAGTCTCATCATAATCATCATCCAACACAAAGTGGTATCTCGTCATCATCTAAAAAATAGCGATACATGCAAGTCTCGAATACTTGCAACTACAACGTCATCCATCTAAACAATGATATACGTGAGAAGTTCTATCACTATGAGTGATAGTGGAACTATGTAGTACATGAGGCGGCGGTTATGAGTCCTCTCCCGCGCTCGCCTGAACCTCAAGTAACTAGCTTGTGCTTCTTGTCTGCTTTTGAAGCCTTTATGGTTGGCGCCTGAGACCCCCTGCACTTGCGCCTGACACTCACGCCACTCGTCATACACTCCCGGAACCTTCCCTTCGTACACGACATAGCACTTGGCCATCAAGAAACTAGGTACCTGTTAGAGATGCATCTTCATCAAGAGGATGTACAATCATATGCAACAAAATATACTAGAGCAACACAAAAAAGAAAGGGTTAGCAACTAGATGCAACATACAGTACGCAAACTAATTAACTAGAGGTACGCAGGTCATCATACGCAAACTAACAAAGTAGCGTTACGCAAGTTCGGCAGGGACCGTGGACATCACAAAGTTTCATCGCTACAGAAAGTATACAAGTTCAACTGACACATATCATCATCATCGGCATCGTAAATCACTAGAAGTTCCATCCTTCCATATCATCGAGGATGGACCCTAGCTTCTTGAACGACGTGAGGTCTAGACGTTGCATGCCTATGCGAGTTCGGACGTCAGCTCGCGATATAGGGCCGTGGTGGAACATCCCCTTCTCATCGACGACTTCTTTCATGCTGATCGTCGCAATTGCCCTTTGGATGCGAAAGAAGTCATCTCTAAGTTTATAATCCGCTTCTCCATGAGATACTAGCCACTTGTGGATATGATCATCATTTCTGCTTATCATGTGAAGCTTTTGGTGATCCCTGCTGAACTCAATCATGAGATGGACGATGTAGAATCCATCCTTCTTGCTTGGTTTTGGGACATGGATGCAGCAGAAGTTAGTTTTATGCGCGAAACCCATCTTCTTGTTCCTTTTTTCCTGATCTGAATGTGGCCACCTCTAATGCTGAAGCCTTGGAGAGCATCATCTAGAATATTGATTATGTTGGTGTAGTCCTTTTTCTCGTAGTGTCTGGAAGGGTCGAAATACACGGCGTGGGAGACTCGCGAGTAAAGAACGATAAGGACGGCGCGCCCGTTGCTGCGGGGAAAAGACACATCAAATTATTCTCCATATGAGCGAGAAGGAATGATTGAAATGTATGAAAGGGTTGTCCGGAACTGACTTACTTTGGATGATAAGGAAGGAGGTCAATTTCCTGGTCCTTATTCTGTACTATGAAGTTTTGGAGGTAGTCCCTAGCAGTTTCACGCTCAAAGTCGCCGAGACTCAAGAAAGACTCGTGCATGTAGTACGGATCCGCCACATAGATTTGTGAGACTTCTTCTCTCATCATGACGAAGCTCATATGTAGCACAAAAGGCGGACGATTGCAAAATCGAGCGGCCTTGTTAGAAACACCTCAAAGATATGGTCAAACCGCAGGAAGAACACCTATGCGGGCCGTCTGTCGATGTAGCACTTCCCCTCAGGCACACGAGCCGCGTATGTCGGATATCCTGGATCCTTCGAGGCTAGTAGGATTTTCTCAGTCAACAATACATGGTCGTGCAGTCTCCTGACATCCCCTGATAGTGCCTCCAGCGGTTTCGGCGGTAGCATCGGCTCGCCCGTGAGATCGAACATGGCCGCACCTTTCACGGGTACACGCTCTTCAGAATCCATCGTCTGGCTGCTATGTGCTCTGGCTTGTTTGGAGGCAGCTATGTTCCCCGATCTCTTCCTCTCCTTTTTTCTTGGGCACACCTTCCAGACCCTTCCTTAACACTGCCCCAGTGTTCCCGGGCTAAGCACTGTACGACCCCCGGCTAGTTGAGCCTGTGTTGAGGCGGCATCTTCAGGCGTGTCCTGTGAGGATTTCATGAAGAGAGACTTTTTGCAATCCCTGCTACGACCTTCCTGCCCGGGTAGATCATCCATATCCTCATTTGCATGCTGATAGCCTGATTCGTCATATGGTTCACTCATCATATCTATGTCACAGTCATACGCGTTTGTATTGAGGAAACCCATAGGGTCGACCTCCGTCTCATCATCCATTATCTGTACTACATGACCGATTACATCAGCCAGTACTATTGCACCCCCTTTATCACATCGTCTGCCGCTCTCACCCGGCACAACAGGAGCTGGTAATTGCGTAGGCGGGGTGGTCTCCGCACATGCTTGTTTATGTGTGGTTATTAGTGTGCTCTCGGCCAGCTCCAGACGAATAAGATTCTTCGGCCCTAGAAGCACCCAACCCTTGCAGCTTCCAATCCGCGGCGGGGTCTCGTCGTCCTCTCCCACATGCTGTATTGGAGGAGGCAATCCTCGTGCCCCGATTTCACACTGGACAAGCTAACCCTGAAGTGCCCAGCGGGGGATCGGATGGTTGTGGAACATGGGTTGCAAGGGGTTCATTATCATCCCCTTTCGCACGTCCACCTTCTGGCCTTTGATCAAGTAGAGTATGGTGCACGGGGTTTCTTTGCCCTGCAAACACATATGTCTATGGCGTAAAACATCCGAAAGGCAACGAAAATGGAATATTCTATTATATATATATATGTTGGTGCGACATGTAATTACCGTGACGGTGTCGAACTCAGCCAAAGACGAAGGCCCACCTAGCGCGCCAGAGATAGAGGACGGGCTGCTATGAGCGGGAGTGACTGCGAGAGGAGGCCCGGTTGCATGAGCAAGTGATGGTGCGGTTGTGTTGTTGTTCATGGAGTTGCTCCCGACGAAACTGGGCTACGAGAAATCATGTACCTTCTTGTCTGGATTTTCCTTCATCTAGTTGATGATAGCTGGAACCAAGTTAGTAGCTAAATCATTTCTGCAGGCAGTTACAGCTGCATTGATTGCCTGCTGTAGCAACTCATTTTTCAACTCGACTATTTTTTTCGCGTCCTCAGCTACTTTTTTCTCGACCGCAAGCTTCACCTTCGCATCGATGTCCGCCTGACTAAACTTCTTTTTCTGCTTCTTGGCCTCCGGGCCCTCGTTGTAAAACACCTTCCACATGGCGCCGTCTCTAGCGCCGTGCAAACGACCATACTGCGGCCGCTGGCCCAAAGGGAGTCCCTTAAGTTCGTTCAAGTCCCGGTTGAGAGGGGTGTCCCACTTGGGCCTCATCAGAGAAGTAGGGCTTTTGGCTGCAAGCTGGTGTTGCTTCTCCTGCAGAAGGAGCGTGAACCGTTTAGGACTGTGTAGTCGACTAGATATGGAGCTAAATGTAAGGTGGTAAAAGAATAATTACCAGTAGCCTAATCAATTTCCTCATGATCTAGTCCGTGTAAAAAACCTTCTTTTCCTTTTCCCACTTGTAGCGGGCCCTGATGAACTCACACTCCAAGGGGTCGGTGAACTTCAAGAAGGGGTCTGGGATACCCGCGGCTTCACATTCCGCGTCCTCCTTATCCCATATGGGCCTTTTAGCGAGGTAGCCACGGCTTCTGAGGCGATGCTTCCCCGTGTTCCTTTGCTGAAGGCTCTTCAATTTCGCAGCCTTAGCCTTGGCTGCCTCGGTAGCGCAAGTGTCCTTGAACTTTTCGAACTCCTCTTCCGTAAGTGTCGGATTTTCCTCCAAAATCTTGGATAGGGGTTCCTCATCCTCAATAGCTCGTTTCACCCTCCCTTTCCAGGAGGCCAAATCATTGCTGAACATGCCCATGGCGTGATTGTTAATCTTTTTCATCTTCGGATCATCCCACGGTTGTTCTATGTTATCATCCCGGTCGGGGAACTTGAATCTCTTGTGCAACTTCGTCAGGAGCAACTGCGTCAAATGTTTTTTACTCCTTAAGTCATCGTCGTTGATGCTCGCGCATTCCCGTAGGATGCATCCTACTTGGTTCCCATAGCACTTGTGAGGTTATTCCGGCTCTAATGGCTCAAACTTGCCAGGTGCCATCTTTGTCATCACTAGTCGTCCAATCCCTAGTTTGTTAGGTTTTCGTATCCTCTGCTTCTTCTTTTCCATAGCAGCTTCGGCGCCGGTACCTTCCCCGCTGGTGTCGGCGCTGCCATCAGTGCCGGCGCCATCGGTGTCGATGTCGGCGTCAGTACCATCATCGAGGCCGACCTGCAAACCTTGCTTAGCAGTCAAATAGTCGAGGTACTCTTGTTCACCCTCATAATCCATCTCATCTGCATCTTGGTCAAAAGGCTCAGTTTCTTCGTTGTTCGACATGTTTCCTGTGATTAAGTCTCCTCGTTTAATTCTAAAAGTATGAAAAAAATGAGAAATGACATAAAAAAGAAATCTATGTTTGCCGGAATATCGTTTCCCAGCAACCCCCAGCACTCGATATGCCTACTGTCTGGCACAAATCATGCCAAAATTCACGGAAAATTTCGGCATGACCTTTGCTAAAAATGGACATATCGAGCGCCTGAAATTCACTGTAACGGAAATGAATCAACATTCCGCCGTAACATAGGCCACTCGGATCATTTACCCAGCACATAATCATCATTTTCCAAATATGACATGTCCAAAACATCACATGTCCAAATTCTAAGCATGACATGTCCAAAACATCACATGTCCACATATCACATGTCCAGTTCAAATTTGCATATAAATTCAGCCTACCTAAATTCAGCCTACCTAAATTTGCTTTAAAAAGGGATGTTGATTTGGACAATTGCTTAAATGCTGCCTTTTCTTTTAACTACAATTGCTTAACCCTAAATTTCTGTCCTATTTTAAAACGGACGGTTCATAAAAACCTAGCTAAATTCATAACTAAATAGATAACCTAATTAACCTACAGCCCTAACTAAAACCTAAGTAAATTAACCGAAGAACTCTAGCTAGCAGAGAGAGGAGGAGCGTTGGGAGGGGGGTTACAGAGGGTGCAGGGGTGAGGAGGGAGGCCCGACGACGGCCGAGGTTGGGAGGGGAGGAAGCAGAGGAGGGAGGCGTGGGGCGTCGGGGTCGGGGCGAGCGCCGGGATCGGAGCCGAGACTGGGGTCGGGGCCGGGGTCGGGGGCGAGCACAGGGGCGCGGCGAGGGCGGGGCGAGCGCAGGGGCGCGACGAGGGCGGGGGCAAGCATAGGGGCGCGGCGAGGGCAGGGCCCCGGCGGGATTTGGGGGGAATATAGGCGGGATGAAGCAGAGAGAGTGAGGATTTTGGGTTAAGTGGACATAGAAGTAGCGCGTTTAGGGAAAAAGCGCTACTACTATTACAGGTAGCTATAGCGGTTTTGTACGGAAAGCGCTACTGCAACCTTGACTAGCTGTTTCTCTTTTTCAGTAAACCGCTACTGCTATAACCAGTACCTATACAACAGTTTTCCTTTTTATTTTCCTTTATTTTCTCTCACTTTTCTTTTCTTTTTTTCCGAGAGCAGTGAACGATGGGAAGGCGATATATATTGCATCATTTGACGGTTAAATATGTATACAAAATAGGAACATATATATTACATCATTGGACCCATGCATAATAATGGCTAAGTGTGTATACAAAATAGGAACATATATATTACATCATTTGACCGATAACATACAGTTCCTCAGTGTTGACGTTTTCGTTTTTCAGTCAGCTTCTTTCCCTTCTTGTTCGTTGAAGATTAATTGAGCCCCTCATTGTGACTTTGACTTTTCCATGGAGTACGATTTTTCTTAGGTAATGTAGTATTGATTCTTCTTTTGACGTATACTTAATCATCAGCGTCATCTTCCCTCATTGGGTTGCCGTACTGATCGTAGTCTTCCTCGTTGGCGACTCCATCCTTTCCAATGATGTTCCTTTTGCCTCTCCTCATGACAACACGACTGGGATTGCGCGTGTCGGTTATGAAGAAGCATTGTGTCATGTGCTTAGCTTGTACCCATGGCTCATTTTTTGCGATAGCGTTCACGGTAGCGCTCTTGGCGTCGGGTATAGTCATGGTAGTGAAATTCTGGTTTTCTCTTTCGACATTCTTAGCCCATCTGACACACAACATCATCGTGTTGTGCAGTCCAGAGTAGTCACGCTCCCAGATCAACTCGACCCTTCCGTAAAATCTTTCGGCTGCGCCGTTGTCGCTGCTGGTCATTCATTCCATCGTCACCCTGAGTTCTGAGCATCACTGTCCATATCTTTGGCCTCCGTGTAGAATGTGTATCCGTTGATATCGTATGCCTGATAGGTTAGGAGGTTGGGCGAGGGGCCATGTGCTAAGGCGTATATGAGCAATCCGTCCTTAGAGCCGTCCTCCGGGGGATTAGCAATAATATGCTCTTTGAACCAATGGAGGAAAGTGGAGTTGTGCTCTCTAGTAACTTCGGCGTCCGTCCTACATACCCCCCAGTCACGATAATTCTTTGCGGTAATTTCTTTGTGCAGTGCCACGAAAGGATCTACCTCGTCGTGTTGTAGCACTACCAAGTTTGCTATGTCAAAGTCGTTGCGTCGATCTGAGTATGCCACGTGCAGTTCCCTGTGACCGTTGGAGTGACCTTCTCCTTCGAGCCTCCCATCGTGCTTGTTAACGGGCAAACCAACACTAACATCAGGCGGCTGGTCTGCGCCATATAGAAAATTCTCGCAGAAAGAAATGCACTATTGTGTCAGATAGACCTGGACGATGCTTCCATCCGTACGGGACATGTTACGAACGAATACTTTGATGATCCCATTCATCCTCTCAAACAGCATCATGTTCTGCAGAAATGACGGCCCTAGGTCTACTATGTCGTCCACAATATGGACACACAGATGCACCATCACGTCAAAGAACGCGGGCGGGAAGTACATCTCAAGCTCATTCAGTATCACAACGATCTCTTCCTATAGCCTTTGGAGCTGCTTCAGACTGATCGACTTTTGAGAGATGAAGTTGAAAAAGTTGTAGAGACCAATAAGCGTGTCACGGACGTGCTTGTCCATTATCCCTCTAAGTGCAACAGGTAGTATCTGCGTCTGTCGGTGTCAAAACCGGCGGATCTCGGGTAGGGGGTCCCGAACTGTGCATCTAAGGCGGATGGTAACAGGAGGCGGGGGACACGATGTTTACCCAGGTTCGGTCCCTCTCGATGGAGGTAATACCCTAGTTCCTCCTTGATTGATCTTGATGATATGAGTATTACAAGAGTTGATCTACCACTAGATCGTAGGGGCTAAACCCTAGAAGCTAGCCTATGGTATGATTGTTGTTCTCCCACGGACTAAACCCTCTGGTTTATATAGACACCGGAGGGGGCTAGGGTTACACAGAGTCGGTTACAAGGGAGGAGATCTACATATCTGTATTGCCAATCTTGCCTTCCACGCCAAGGAGAGTGCCATCCAGGCGCGGGACGAAGTCTTCAATCTTGTATCTTCATAGTCCAACAGTCCGACTAAAGTATATAGTTCGACTGTCCGAGGACCCCCTAATCCAGGACTCAGTCAGTAGCCCCTGAACCAGGCTTCAATGACGATGAGTCTGGCGTGCAGATTGTTTTCGGCATTGCAGGGCGGGTTCTTATCCAAATTCCGAGTATCTGTTGAGTAGTGTCCGGCTTCCCATAAATGTTGCACCCCTTGGCTTTCGTGCCTAGTAATGGCTATCTTCCACGTGTCGAGCGAATGCGAGAAGCCAAGGCATTTTTACATTTGCCACCCTAGCCATGTGAGTAAACCGTCTATTAAAGAGACGGGGATTCTTCGATCCAGATCACACCATTCTCCCACAGCGAGTATCCATCGGAGCGCGCCTGGAAAAATCCATTCCAACATGGCCGGCCATCGGAGCTCCTCCTCTCGCTCCCATAGCCCTAAGCCCGGCGATTGGAAGAGGTATTCCGGCCCTCACAGCCAATTAGTAGAGTTACAGACCCAGGGATTTCTCCCTCCAGCGTATATGGTTCCCGTTCGAGCCGGGCTCGGCACCTATAATGGCGGGGAGCAAGCGGAGAGCTCCCCCAATCCATCCAAGGGGGAGCGGGTATGCCTTGTCCCTTTTGTACTAAGGGGACTTGAATTCCCAATTCATCCATTCCTCCACGGGCTCCTGCAGTTCTACGGCCTCTAGTTGCATAACTTTACCCCCGCTTCCATCCTACACATCACTGGCTACGTCGCCCTTTGCGAGCTATTTTTGGGTTGCAAAGCTCATTTTGAGCTATGGCGGAGGCTATTCTGCCTCGTGCCCCGTACACAGAAGGGGTCACTATATCAAGTGGGCAGAGCCGAAATATGGCGCATCGCCGGTACCGGATACCTGTCCGGTACACCGAAGAAGACGTCCGAAGACTGGCCTTCGGAGTGGTTTTATATGGAGGATGTCCCCCTTCCAGATCCTATTCGGATGGGCCTTCCTGAGTTCGACAACGCCCCTTTGAAGAAATGCCGCAGCTGGTACCCTCGGATGAAGATAACGGGGAAGTCCTTTATCTGATTGGCCGGATAGATATGTTGGCCAAATCAGGATTGACAATAACCGAGCTTATGTCCATATGTATAATGCGGGGGGTGCAGCCACTTCAATATCGGGGACAACCCATGTGGCACTTCAATGGAGAAGACGACGCCACCCGCTGCGGTCATAAAGGTCCGGACTCAGTCGCTGCCCTAGCGAAGATACTGTCCGATTTGTATAAAGGATAAGAAGAGGAGTTCGCCCGTATCAAGGCACGGGATGGATTCTCCATGTACAACCCCCCAAGCTGGGTGAGCTGCTACTTTCTACTCCAGTCCTTTCCACATTCTTTTTCATAAGTATTTACCTTGTTATTTCATAACAGGAACTGCGAAAAGCCGTGAGGGAGGTCCACAACCCGTCTCCACAACCAGAGGACCCTGCCCGGGCCCTCGACCGCGGACTCGAAGAAGATCCGGACACATTTGTGGAGCTCATCGACAGAACGTTCTATCAGTTGAGCTGCGACGGTACCTTGGTGGCCATCATAGCCGATTATCCTGGGCTGCTCCCCGCGTCGCATGTAAGTAAACAGGAGCCCTAACTTCCAAGAAGGATCCCTTTTTCTGTACTTCACCTACCGCACACATATGGTGTTTTACAGGGAAGGCCCTCGGGACGCCATGCCGAACCCGCAGTGACCCGCCAACAAGGGGCACCAAAGCCGGGTAGGCTTAAAAGGAAGGCGGTTAGGACTGAGACGCCGTCGCAGAGGTACGAAAGAGAACCCCGCTCCGTGGTGGTCGTCTTTTAAAAAAATATAATAATGCCCCTATTTCCTGGTAGGAAAAACGCTCGCCGGACTATATCCAGAGAGGTTGCCGGTCACGCCTCCACTAGTCGAGCTCCAGAGCCAGACATAGAGGCGGGCGCTAACATGGGGCCAACGCCTGATGTTCCTCCTTCAGAGGATGCGGATAGGCTATCCGCTACAAATTCCGAAGTGGAGAGCGCCATGAATCACAGGCGCCGCCGTGCCATACTCCTTGATGCTTGTTTCTCCCAAGAGGCGTTCGAGGCCTTCAACTCAGGAGATGCGTACATCTGAGCTGCTCAAAATGGTCTTGCCAGAGCCATGGATCAGTATGTGAAAGATATATGGGTAATGAAATCTGATAATTATATATATCAGTAGCCCCTGAGACTTGAAATAGTTGACACAACTGATTTAAGGATCATTATTTGTGTAGGTTCTTACAGAGAACAAATACCCAATTGTCTCAAGAGCTGGAAGAGTGCAAAGCACAGCTACGGGCCGCAGTTGCCGCGCTGAAGGAGTCCGAGAAGGCCCCCTCTGGTAACACTTGTCTCCATTGCAAAGAATGACAGGTACCAGATAGTATGCGGCATTCATGCAAATCTAACAATAGGTTCTGCAGATGACTCCGGAGTGAATCCGTAGGCCATGATAGGGAATGAGCCGCATGCCCAATGAGAGCAAAAGGCTGGTGAGCGCGTGCTTAAAAAGGTTAGGCAAGAGAAAAACAATCTCCAAGATGCCAATATCCAGCTGGGCGTGGAACTAAAAGATGTTCAGGCCCAGCTTGCTGACTCCGTGAAGGAGAATAAGAGGCTTCGACGCGGCATTTTTACTAAGTGCTTGAACGAACTTTTTATAGAGTTCGGCTAAGAAACCGGCTAACAGAGTTATATCTGTAGGTATGCTGGCGGGTCGTCCCGCAGAGGAAATGCCCGGGTCTGCAGGTGATCTTCTGCCAGAGCTCTCACAACTGCAAGAACAAGTTCGGCAGGTGATGCAGGGCATTGCCCAAGCCTTGTGGCCATCCGCCTCCCTGCCGGGAGGCATGGGGGAGCTCGTAGAGAAGCTCAAGGGAGCACGGCGACGCTTCCGGTTATGGAAGATATCAGCCTGCCGACAAGGTGATAGGGAAGCCCGGGCCATGGTGAAGACGCGATATACCAAGGCTGACCCAAACCACATGGCCGAGGTCGGACCTGTGGGGCCTGATGGGAAAGAGATCCCCGCTAGTTTGGTGTATGATCAAGTAGAATTGGCCGCAAAGTATTCCCAGCAGGATTGTAGGCTAGACAGCCTGTTGGATGGTATAGAAGAAGAATTTAGTCAGTCTATGTGACGGTGTACTTCAAGTGGCATGTATTGTCCCTAGTAGGGTTGTAAATCATTTGTCATGGCGGACCTTTTCGCTTCAACCTCTGGACCCGACAGTCCGGAGTGTATCCGAATACCCGCTCAGTAAAAACCAGGGTATGCATGGAAACCAGGCATAGGGTTCATATGTGCTTGAACGGACAAGTACCCAACTAGCTATGTTATATTACATGGATAGTAAGAAACATCTTATAGGGAGAATAGTTCCGTTAAGGGTTCCTTTCCCTGGGTGCGCATGCTCTAATGTGCATGTCCGAACTGCGAAAAGAGACACAGGCTATAAACATCTGGGGGCATATATTAAAGTAAATAAAAGTCATCTTTTGTTCACCGACCGAGTATTCCCTTAAGAACGCTAGCTTTCGGCTTCACCCAGTCTGAGGTACACATCCGGCTGACCCGGCAGTAACAATCGCAGAGGTGCTCCCCTTATGCCCTAGCCGAATTAACGGGAACGTAGGGCATAAACACAAGAGCCAGGCAACCCAGGTTGGCCAAAACTTAAGTCATATCGATGCATATAATGGCGAAAAAAGGTACATGTGGAAGAATAACACATGTGTGGGGCATAGAGCCCGGAGAATAGTTATATTAAGCTTCTGAATAAGAAGCCCCCAGGTATAATTAGCGCGGTTAGCGCGTCAAGATTGTGTAGTCAAGGCACAATTTAGCCTTTTAAGGCCTCGAAGAAGAAGGAAAAAATAAAGAGATAAAAGACAGATAAGGGATATGTAAAAAATTGACGGAGGTAAGGAGACGAACATAGAGTCCGGCACTAGGCGTAGAACCTTCGGAGTCTGGCTGTGTTCCATGGGTTTGGCTCGAGTTGATTATCCGATGCATCCCGCAGACGGTACGCTCCACCGGTCAGAACTTGGTTAATAATGAAGGGACCTTCCCATTTGGGCATGAGCTTGTTCTTTTTCTTCTCCGGTAGGTGTAGAACGAGTTCGCCAATGTTATAGGTTTCGGCCCGTACTTCTCTGCATTGGTACCTTCGAGCCTGTTGCTGATAGAATGCGGAACGGGCTTTTGCCACGTCACTCTCCTCCTCCAGGGCGTCCAAACTGTCCTGCCGATCAAGCGCGGACTATTTTTCTTCATACATGCGCACTCGAGGTGAGTCATGAATTATGTCGCAGGGCAGTACTGTCGTGGTTCTAAGTCTGACAGTAGAATGGGGGGTAGGGATGTAGAGGCAAGGTCCAAGATATGGAGAAGCTGTATGCAAGAATTTTACGAGTTCAAGCCCTTCTCGGAGGAAGTAACAGCCCTACGTCTCGGAGCTCGGAGGCGGTTGACAGGATTATATGCGTGTGTGTGTTACAGGGGGTGCGAACCCTTGTCTCAGAGGAGGGGGGTAGCTTATATAGAGTGCGCCAGGACCGCAGCTCCCCTCCGTTACACATGATTCAATGTACATAAAGTGAGAGCCTTACAGGTAACGTCAATAATAAAGTGCTATATATGATCATTAAGTCTATGAGTAAACGCCCGACCGTTGCTGCGCGGAGAGGCTTTAGGTCTTCTGCACGTCGAGTGGTTGAGTGGTCGAGTGACCTAAATAAGGAGGGATCTCCGAGTGAATGGTAGGTCGAGTGGATTGCACTCGACACCTTTGTTGAGCCCTCTCTATTTGCTCTTGAACTTCTTTGCTTCTAGGACAAGGACCTTAGGTAGGACGTATAGGTCAGGCCTATTACCCTACCCCAGGTCTATGTCCTCATCATTAGCCCCCGAATGGATTGAGGTCCAAGTGAAAAGAAGGTTGAATTTGATCTTGCTTTGACTCTTGTCTTTCTCAAGAATTTATCTCTGAACGGAGGCTAGTGTTGGAACTTCGGCTTCGTTTCAGTCGCCTTGATCGATTCAGGAATTGCCGATTGGTTTTTATAATGTCACCCGCCGTGTGTTGTCTTTGACGCGAAATCTTTGGCGTCATCGGTTTGCAGAGGATCCCGGATTTCGCGGGATTCGAAATTTGGTGTAAGCGCGCCAGGCGGAGCTTGCCGTGGTAAGCGGAGTGGATAAACAGGACGTTTCGATTTCTGCGCCACCTTTTTCACCATGTACCCCACGTGCGAATGTTGCGGGATTTGACAGGATCGCCCGGACCCACGCGTCAGCCACTTGGAAGTGGGCGTTTAAAAGCGGCGAGGCCGAGGCGTCCGCACTGTGCGTGCCCATTCTCCTTCTTCTTCCTCTCACTCCTTCACCCCATCCGGCTTCTCCACTCTCGACGCCTCCGCTCCGCCGCCATGGGGAAGGAGAGAATGGCACCACTGGAACGTGCGAAGAAGGCGACGGGGGCGGCGAAAGGCAAGAAGACGAATCGGGGATCTTCATCGCACTCGGGGCTGCCGCGGGGTTGGATCCAGGGAGATTTGATCCGATCCTCGCTTCAGCAGGAAGACTTGGATGATATGGCCGAGTTAGGGCTGATCGTCCATGGGTCCGCGCGGCTGCCGGAGGGGGAAACGGAGCCACAGCCGCAACCGGGTGAGTGTGTTCTGCTTGCCACTCATGTCGACCGCGGTTTCTCGCTTCCTCCACACCCCTTCTTTCGAGGTTTCTGGAATTTCTTCGGGGCTAAACTCCATCATTTCACTCCCAACACCATCACATACCTTGCCGCATTCGTGTCCATGTGCGAGAATTTTCTGGGGTGTCGACCGCACTGGGGGTCTTTTCAAGCACATTTTCACCATCCGCTCCCAAACAGTGAAGAAAGCGAACTCGAACGACGAGAAAACCCATGTTATCCAGATGTGTGGGGGTCTGGGTATTCAGAAGAGGAAGAGGACTTCCTTCCCTTCGATAACTCTTCCTGAGTCGGTCAGGGGCTGGCAGTCGACCTGGTTCTATTGCCAGGATATCGCGACCCCAGGACAGTCGACTGGACTTCCCCCTTTCTCTTTTGATCGTATTCAAAATCCATCTTGGTCAAGAGACCGGCATGTTGGTCAAGAGAGTAGTTCAACTGATCAACCAAGGTGTCACCGGTATGGATCTGTTGAAATGACCGCCGCGGAGAAGCCAGAGACCGGCATGTTGGTCAAGAGAGTAGTTCAACTGATCAACCAAGGTGTCACCGGTATGGATCTGCTGGAGGTGTTCCTCAGTCGGTGCATTCAACCACTCGAAGCTCGTGACCACTCCATGTGGATGTACTCCAGGGCTGGTGATACCGCTCGGGATCATCCAGAGGAGGTGGACGCAAAAACAGTGGCTGAGGGGCATCACCGGGAACAAGGACAACCCAGGGGCGCAAGGAGAGTCAAACCTTTCAGCGAAAGCAACCAGCCAGACAAGGTCTGACCACTACACTTGATTGAATTTGGATGTGTTTTCTGACTGTTTGTTGATCCGACTGATTTCCACTCGGCTCCTTGTTTTGTAGATTTATACAGAGATGTACTCAATGCCCAATGGCGAGCAAGCTCTGGAGCAGGACCGTGAAGGCGAGGACAGCGTGGAGGAGAGCGGCGAGTGGGAGTCACCAGCTGACGATGATGAAGATGAGAGCGATGAGTCAGACGACGAGGAGGTAGCCGACTCACCACCTCGTTCCAAACATCGATCCAAGCAGCACCATGATCCCGCGGGTAGGCATGGCAAGGCTGTGGCCTCGAGCGCTCCATCTCAAAAGCGCGCTCGGTCTTCGACTCCAGAATTGGCTGAGAAGGTCACCAAGCAGCCCAAGATCAATCCTTCGAAGGCTCGGAAGACCTTGCCTAGAATCAAGATGGACATTCCTGTAGCTTCAGGGTAAATGTTCTCCCCGTATTTTCTTGTTCTGAGCGATTCTCTTGTACTGACCGAGTGGATGATGAACCGTTACAGCCCGACTTCGGCTGTGACTGATATGGATATCGACAAGACCCCAGTCGACGAGGAAACCGCTGATGCAGCTACCTCCAAAGCCAGTAAGACTGCCCAACTCGAATTTATTTGGACGACTGGATTGTTTGTCAGCTATCTCTTTGACATTCTCTGTTTGTTGCAGCACCACGGGACGTTGTTGTGCTCCCGGACGATGAAGAAGAAGTACCGCTGAGCGGAAGGAGGAGGAGGGACAAGGAACTGGGCGGGAAAGCGCCTGAGGTCCAGGTTCCTCAGTCGACTGAGATGCCTGAGATGGCAGTCGAGCGATCGACAGATCTGGCACGTACCAAAGTCACTTTCGCTATCCCGCTGTCGACTGATTGCCCATCAGGATCAGCTGCTCAGACTTCTGCTGCGCCAATACCAACTGCTCTGCCATCATCGCTTTTCACTGCGTATCAAACTCTAGACGACCCATCGGCTGCCGCCAAAGAAGCTCTTCTTCAGTTGAACCTTGTGATGGGGCAAATGAAAGTGGTGCATGAGGCCAGTCAGGTGGCCTTCAACGCCGGAGCAGCTCTGCAGGCTAATGTCCAGGTTAGTTTATTCCTGATTGATCATACTCCTCATCCGATCACCCACTGGGCGTGACTGTTTTTAAGTTCTACGAGGCAATTTGAGTCGTCTTGATTTGAATCTTTGAACTACTGGGGGCACTCTTAGTGCACCCACTGGGTGTAGTCCCCGAGACATAGTTGACTGCGGGTAGTCGACTGTGGTCTGAGAATCTAAATTTCGTCACTCGGTCTGGACGGACCAGGTCGAATGAAACCAGAACCAGTGGGGGCACGCTAAGTGCACCCACTGCGTGTAGTCCCCGAGACCGTGGTTGATTGCGGGCAGTCGACTATGGTTTGAGAACTGCTTTTTTTATCTCGCGCTGGGCAGGCCATGTCGAATGTTTATTCAAACCAGTGGGGGCACGCTAAGTGCACCCATTGGGTGTAGTCCCCGAGACTGTCGTTGAATGTTTGATTCGGTGGTAGTCTTAGAGTAGCTATCACTATGATGACTTTTAATCTCAGTCAACTGATATGCCTTATACTGCAGAAATCTTGTGATCTTGGGGCTCAGCTTTCAGCAATGAACAAGCAGTAAATCAGTCTCAACCTTGATCTACAATTGGCCAAGAAGAATCTCAAGACTTCTCGTGACGAAGTAGCTGCCATAGGAGGTAACCAATCGTCAACTGTCTATCTCACTGCTGGCACTTTTCCTTTCCATTTTTTGAACCGAGTGACTCCACTCGAGCAGATGTATGTAGTGAAAACCGTCAACTCCAAGCCTGTCTGAAGAATGTTATTTCTTTAGAGAAAATGAAGCAGGCTGTGGAGAAGAAGGATCTGGATCTTGCTGCTGCACAGAAGGAAGCGCGAGAGAAGACGGCGCTTGCTGACAAGAAGCTTGCTTCAATTGGCAAATCAGAAGAAGAGAACTCCAAACTAAAGACTGCTGTTTCTGACGCCAATCGGGAGGTCGAGCGACTGAAGAAAGACAAGGAAAAGCTGACTGACGAGCTTGGGAGCCTCAAGGCCAAGAAGGGCGAGTTGGAGTCTTATCTGGGCCAGCTTGCTACAAAGCTGGTCCTAAAATTGAAGGTATCGATGATTGACTGACTTATTGCGGTCGACTGTCAAGCCTGATCGTATCGTCGACTCACTATTTATTCAACTGTGCAGAGCTTGTCCAAGACTTTGAAGCGGAAACTAGGCGGGTCGAGACGGGTCTCGATCCCATAAATTGTCCAGTCAAGGATGACGTCGCAATGAATGTGCTGCGATTAGAATCTCGCATGGACAGCGCGGTTGCTTATCTTGCCCGCCTGAAGGCGGCGATGACTCGGGTTGATGCTGAACTCTGCCTCAGGCGGAACTATCTCAAGACCTCGAGTCTCTGATGGCTCGACTGAACCAAATACCTGACCGAATGCAAGAATGGAAAAAGTCGTCTGCTCGTTGTGGTGCTGATGTCGCCTTGTCTCTTGTCCGAGTGCACTGCAAGGATGTCAAAGAAGACAAGCTGGCAGAGCTCAAGGTTGCTAACACAAAAAGGCACACTTTCCAGTCCTTTATGCACACTTTCCTTGACACTGCCACTCGCATCGCACACAGCATAGACCTTGACAGTTTCTGCGACCCAGCCAGTCCTTCTCCCGACGAGTGACCAAAAAAGATTATGCTCCACCTTTATTTGCCTCGGAATGCCGAGTGATTGTGTAATCTTTAAACTTCTTCGGGCTTGATGCTCGAGTACTTTGGATATGCGGTCCGGAACCTTAGGATTTATCTGAACTTTGTTTACCTAGAAATATGCTTGCGTTTGTCTTCGAGTGGGTTTCGTTCTTCACTCGGAATAATCTTTGAACTTGAGATGCAGCTCTAAGGAGGAGATTCCAGTCGACCTGCACCTCATCGTCCTTGCGGATGAGGATGGAGCGTACGTTGTACTTGTGGTGTAGCTCTGAAGGAGAAGGTTACAGTCGACCTGCACCTCGTCGTCCTTGCGTATAGGGATGGAGCGTACGTTGTATTTTGGCGTAGCTCCGAGGAGAAGGTTGCAGTTGACCTGCACTTCGTCGTCCTTGCGGATAGGGATGGAGCATACGTTGTATTTGTGGCGTAGCTCCGAGGAGAAGGTTGTAGATGACCTGCACCTCGTGTCCTTGCGGATAGGTATGGAGCGTACGTTGTATTTGTGTCGTAGCTCCGAGGAGAAGGTTGTAGTCGACCTGCACCTCGTCGTCCTTAGGCGAGTACTGGACTGCAGCTAAGCCCCCGAGTGGGAGGGTTGCTCATCACTCGGTAGGATTTTTAAAACTTAGGCGAGTACTAGACTGCAGCTAAGCCCCCGAGTGGGAGGGTTGCTCATCACTCGGTAGGATTTTTCAAACATAGGCGAGTACTGGACTGCAGCTAAGCCTCCGAGTGGGAGGGTTGCTCACCACTCGGTAGGATTTTTCAAACTTAGGCGAGTACTGGACTGCAGCTAAGCCCCCGAGTGGGAGGGTTGCTCACCACTCGGTAGGATTTTTTAAACTAAGGCGAGTAATGGACTGCAGCTCACCCCACGAGTGGGAGGGTTGCTCACCACTCGGTAGGATTTTTTCACACTTAGGCGAGTACTGGACTGCAGCTAAGCCCCCGAGTGCGAGGCTTGCTCACCACTCGGTAGGATTTTTCAAACTTAGGCGAGTACTTGACTGCAGCTAAGCCCCCGAGTGGGAGGGTTGCTCACCATTCGGTAGGATTTTTCAAACTTAGGCGAGTGCTGGACTGCAGCTAAGGCCCCGAGTGGGAGGGCGTCTCACCACTCGGTAGGATTTTCCAAACATATGCGAGTACTGGACTGCTGCTAAGCCTCCGAGTGGGAGGGTTGCTCACCACTCGGTAGGATTTTTCAAACATAGGCGAGTACTGGACTGCAGCTAAGCCCCCGAGTGGGAGGGTTGCTCAGCACTCGGTAGGATTTTTCAAACCTAGGCGAGTACTGGACTGCAGCTAAGCCCCCGACTAGGAGGGTTGCTCACCACTCGGTAGGATTTTTCAAACTTAGGCGAGTGCTAGACTGCAGCTAAGCCCCCGAGTGGGAGGGTTGCTCACCACTCGGTAGGATTTTTTCACACTTAGGCGAGTACTAGACTGCAGCTAAGCCCCCGAGTGAGAGACTTGCTCACCACTCGGTAGGATTTTTTCACACTTAGGCAAGTACTGGACTGCAGCTAGGCCCCCGAGTGAGAGGCTTGCTCACCACTCGGTAGGATTTTTCAAAGTTAGGCGAGTACTGGACTGGAGCTAAGCCCCCGAGTGGTAGGGTTGCTCACCACTCGGTAGGATTTTTCAAACTTAGGCGAGTACTGGAATGCAACTAAGCCCATGAGTGAGAGGCTTGCTCACCACTCGGTTGGATTTTTCACACTTAGGCGAGTACTGGACTGCAGCTAAGCCCCCGAGTGGGAGGTTTTCTCACCACTCGGTAGAATTTTTCAAACTTGGGCGAGTGCTAGACTGTAGCTAAGCCCCCGAGTGGGAGGGTTGCTCACCACTCGGTAGGATTTTTTCACACTTAGGCGAGTACTGGACTGCAGCTAAGCCCCCGGGTGGGAGGGTTCCTTACCACTCGGTAGGATTTTTCAAACTTAGGCGAGTACTGGACTGCAGCTAAGCCCACGAGTGAGAGGCTTGCTCACCACTCGGTAGGATTTTTCACACTTAGGCGAGTACTGGACTGCAGCTAAGCCCCCGAGTGGGAGCCTTGCTCATCACTCGGTAGGATTTTTCAAACATAGGCGAGTACTGGACTGCAGCTAAGCCTCCGAGTGGGAGGGTTGCTCACCACTCGGTAGGATTTTTGAAACTTAGGCGAGTACTCGACTGCAGCTAAGCCCCCGAGTGGGAGGGTTGCTCACCACTCGGTAGGATTTTTCAAACATAGGCGAGTACTTGACTGCAGCTAAGCCCCCGAGTGGGAGGGTTGCTCACCACTCGGTAGGATTTTTTCACACTTAGGCGAGTACTGGACTGCAGCTAAGCCCCCGAGTGAGAGGCTTGCTCACCACTCGGTAGGATTTTTCAAACTTAGGCGAGTACCGGACTGCAGCTAAGCCCCCGAGTGGGAGGGTTTCTCACCACTCGGTAGGATTTTTCAAACTTAGGCGAGTGCTGGACTGCAGCTAATCCCCCGAGTGAGAGACTAGCTCACCACTCGGTAGGATTTTATCACACTTAGCCGAGTACTGGACTACAGCTAAGCCCCCGAGTGAGAGGCTTGCTCACCACTCGGTAGGATTTTATCACACTTAGCCGAGTACTGGACTTCAGCTAAGCCCCCGAGTGAGAGGCTTGCTCACCACTCGGTAGGATTTTTCAAACTTAGGCGAGTACTGGACTGCAGCTAAGCCCCCGAGTGGGAGGGTTGCTCACCACTTGGTAGGATTTTTCAAACTTAGGCGAGTGCTGGACTGCAGCTAAGCCCCCGAGTGGGAGGGTTGCTCACCACTTGGTAGGATTTTTCAAACTTAGGCGAGTCCTGGACTGCAGCTAAGCCTCCGAGTGGGAGGGTTGGTCACCACTTGGTAGGATTTTTCAAACTTAGGCCAGTACTGGACTGCAGCTAAGCCTCCGAGTTGGAGGGTTGCTCACCACTCGGTAGGATTTTTCAAACTTAGGCGAGTACTGGACTACAGCTAAGCCCGCGAGTGGGAGGGTTGCTCACCACTCGGTAGGATTTTTCAAACTTAGGCGAGTAATGGACTGCAGCTAAGCACGCGAGTGGGAGGGTTGCTCACCACTCGGTAGGATTTTTTCACACTTAGGCGAGTACTGGACTGCAGCTGAGCCCCCGAGTGCGAGGCTTGCTCACCACTCGGTAGGATTTTTCAAACTTAGGCGAGTACTTGACTGCAGCTAAGCCCCCGAGTGGGAGGGTTGCTCACCACTCGGTAGGATTTTTCAAACATAGGTGAGTGCTGGACTGCAGCTATGCCCCCGAGTGGCAGGGCTGCTCACCACTCGGTAGGATTTTCTAAACATAGGCGAGTACTGGACTGCAGCTAAGCCTCCGAGTGGGAGGGTTGCTCAAAACTCGGTAGGATTTTTCAAACATAGGCGAGTAATTGACTGCAGCTAAGCCCCCGAGTGGGAGGGTTGCTCACCACTCGGTAGGATTTTTTCACACTTAGGCGAGTACTGGACTGCAGCTAAGCCCCCGAGTGAGAGGCTTGCTCACCACTCGGTAGGATTTTTCAAACTTAGGCGAGTACCGGACTGCAGCTAAGCCCCCGAGTGGGAGGGTTGCTCACCACTCGGTAGGATTTTTCAAACTTAGGCGAGTGCTGGACTGCAGCTAAGCCCCCGAGTGGGAGGGTTGCTCACCACTTGGTAGGATTTTTCAAACTTAGGCGAGTCCTGGACTGCAGCTAAGCCTCCGAGTGGGAGGGTTGCTCACCACTTGGTAGGATTTTTCAAACTTAGGCCAGTACTGGACTGCAGCTAAGCCTCCGAGTTGGAGGGTTGCTCACCACTCGGTAGGATTTTTCAAACTTAGGCGAGTACTGGACTACAGCTAAGCCCGCGAGTGGGAGGGTTGCTCACCACTCGGTAGGATTTTTCAAACTTAGGCGAGTAATGGACTGCAGCTAAGCACGCGAGTGGGAGGGTTGCTCACCACTCGGTAGGATTTTTCAAACTTAGGCGAGTACCGGACTGCAGCTAAGCCTCCGAGTAGGAGGGTTGCTCACCACTCGGTAAGATTTTTCAAACTTAGGCCAGTACTGGACTGCAGCTAAGCCCTCGAGTGGGAGGGTTGCTCACCACTCGGTAGGATTTTTTCACACTTAGGCGAGTACTGGACTGCAGCTAAGCCCCCGAGTGAGAGGCTTGCTCACCACTCGGTAGGATTTTTCAAACTTAGGCGAGTACCGGACTGCAGCTAAGCCCCCGAGTGGGAGGTTTTCTCACCACTTGGTAGGATTTTTCTAACTTAGGCGAGTGCTAGACTGTAGCTAAGCCCCCGAGTGGGAGGGTTGCTCACCACTCGGTAGGATTTTTTCACACTTAGGCGAGTACTGGACTGCAGCTAAGCCCCCGAGTGAGAGACTTGCTCACCACTCGGTAGGATTTTTTCACACTTAGCCGAGTACTGGACTGCAGCTAAGCCCCCGAGTGAGAGGCTTGCTCACCACTCGATAGGATTTTTCAAACTGAGGCGAGTACTGGACTGCAGCTAAGCCCCCGAGTGGGAGGGTTGCTCACCACTTGGTAGGATTTTTCAAACTTAGGCGAGTCCTGGACTGCAGCTAAGCCTCCGAGTGGGAGGGTTGCTCACCACTCGGTAGGATTTTTCAAACTTAGGCCAGTACTGGACTGCAGCTAAGCCTCCGAGTAGGAGGGTTGCTCACCACTCGGTAAGATTTTTCAAACTTAGGCCAGTACTGGACTGCAGCTAAGCCCCCGAGTGGGAGGGTTGCTCACCACTCGGTAGGATTTTTCAAACTTAGGCGAGTAATGGACTGCAGCTAAGTCCGCGAGTGGGAGGGTTGCTCACCACTCGGTAGGACTTTTTCACACTTAGGCGAGTACTGGACTGCAGCTGAGCCCCCGAGTGCGAGGCTTGCTCACCACTCGGTAGGATTTTTCAAACTTTGGCATGTAATTGACTGCAGCTAAGCCCCCGAGTGGGAGGGTTGCTCACCACTCGGTAGGATTTTTCAAACATAGGCCAGTGCTGGACTGTAGCTATGCCCCCGAGTGGAAGGGCTGCTCACCACTCGGTAGGATTTTCCAAACATAGGCGAGTACTGGACTTCAGCTAAGCCTCCGAGTGGGAGGGTTGCTCACCACTCGGTAGGATTTTTCAAACATAGGCGAGTCCTGGACTGCAGCTAAGCCCCCGAGTGGGAGGGTTGCTCACCACTCGGAAGGATTTTTCAAACTCAGGCGAGTACTGGACTGCAACTAAGCCCCCGAGTGGGAGGGTTGCTCACCACTCGGTACGATTTTTTCACACTTAGGCGAGTACTGGACTGCAGCTAAGCCCCCGAGTGAGAGGCTTGCTCACCACTCTGTAGGATTTTTCAAACATAGGCGAGTACTTGACTGCAGCTAAGCCCCCGAGTGGGAGGGTTGCTCACCACTCGGTAGGATTTTTTCACACTTAGGCGAGTATTGGACTGCAGGTAAGCCCCCGAGTGAGAGGCTTGCTCACCACTCGGTTGGATTTTTTCACACTTAGGCGAGTACTGGACTCCAGCTAAGCCCCCGAGTGGGAGGGTTTCTCACCACTCGGTAGGATTTTTCAAACTTAGGCGAGTGCTAGACTGTAGCTAAGCCCCCTAGTGGGAGGGTTGCTCACCACTTGGTAGGATTTTTTCATACTTAGGCGAGTACTGGACTGCAGCTAAGCCCCCGGGTGGGAGGGTTGCTCACCACTCGGTAGGATTTTTCAAACTTAGGTGAGTACCGGACTGCAGCTAAGCCCACGAGTGAGAGGCTTGCTCACCACTCGGTAGGATTTTTTCACACTTAGGCGAGTACTGGACTGCAGCTAAGCCCCCGAGTGGGAGCCTTGCTCATCACTCGGTAGGATTTTTCAAACATAGGCGAGTACTGGACTGCAGCTAAGCCTCCGAGTGGGAGGGTTGCTCACCACTCGGTAGGATTTTTCAAACTTAGGCGAGTACTCGACTGCAGCTAAGCCCCCGAGTGGGAGGGTTGCTCATCACTCGGTAGGATTTTTCAAACAGAGGCGAGTACTTGACTGCAGCTAAGCCCCCGGGTGGGAGGGTTGCTCACCACTCGGTAGGATTTTTTCACACATAGGCGAGTACGGGACTGCAGCTAAGCCCCCAAGTGAGAGGCTTGCTCACCACTCGGTAGGATTTTTCAAACTTAGGCGAGTACCGGACTGCAGCTAAGCCCCTGAGTGGGAGGGTTTCTCACCACTCGGTAGGATTTTTCAAACTTAGGCGAGTGCTAGACTGTAGCTAAGCCCCCGAGTGGGAGGGTTGCTCACCACTCGGTAGGATTTTTTCACACTTAGGCGAGTACTGGACTGCAGCTAAGCCCCCGAGTGAGAGACTTGCTCACCACTCGGTAGGATTTTTTCACACTTAGCCGAGTACTGGACTGCAGCTAAGCCCCCGAGTGAGAGGCTTGCTCACCACTCGGTAGGATTTTTCAAACTTAGGCGAGTACTGGACTGCAGCTAAGCCCCCGAGTGGGAGGGTTGCTCACCACTCGGTAGGATTTTTCAAACTTAGGCGAGTGCTGGACTGCAGCTAAGCCCCCGAGTGAGAGACTTGCTCACCACTCGGTAGGATTTTTTCACACTTAGGCGAGTACTGGACTGCAGCTAAGCCCCCGAGTGAGAGACTTGCTCACCACTCGGTAGGATTTTTCAAACTTAGGCGAGTGCTGGACTGCAGCTAAGCCCCCGAGTGGGAGGGTTGCTCACCACTTGGTAGGATTTTTCAAACTTAGGCGAGTCCTGGACTGCAGCTAAGCCTCCGAGTGGGAGGGTTGCTCACCACTTGGTAGGATTTTTCAAACTTAGGCCAGTACTGGACTGCAGCTAAGCCTCCGAGTTGGAGGGTTGCTCACCACTCGGTAGGATTTTTCAAACTTAGGCGAGTACTGGACTACAGCTAAGCCCGCGAGTGGGAGGGTTGCTCACCACTCGGTAGGATTTTTCAAACTTAGGCGAGTAATGGACTGCAGCTAAGCACGCGAGTGGGAGGGTTGCTCACCACTCGGTAGGATTTTTCAAACTTAGGCGAGTACCGGACTGCAGCTAAGCCTCCGAGTAGGAGGGTTGCTCACCACTCGGTAAGATTTTTCAAACTTAGGCCAGTACTGGACTGCAGCTAAGCCCCCGAGTGGGAGGGTTGCTCACCACTCGGTAGGATTTTTTCACACTTAGGCGAGTACTGGACTGCAGCTAAGCCCCCGAGTGAGAGGCTTGCTCACCACTCGGTAGGATTTTTCAAACTTAGGCGAGTACCGGACTGCAGCTAAGCCCCCGAGTGGGAGGTTTTCTCACCACTTGGTAGGATTTTTCTAACTTAGGCGAGTGCTAGACTGTAGCTAAGCCCCCGAGTGGGAGGGTTGCTCACCACTCGGT
The DNA here is from genome assembly GCF_002575655.3 of Aegilops tauschii subsp. strangulata. NCBI lineage: Eukaryota > Viridiplantae > Streptophyta > Magnoliopsida > Poales > Poaceae > Aegilops > Aegilops tauschii. The sequence goes on along the minus strand of NC_053040.3, from coordinate 66,697,938 downwards.
AGGATTTTTTCACACTTAGGCGAGTACTGGACTGCAGCTAAGCCCCCGAGTGAGAGACTTGCTCACCACTCGGTAGGATTTTTTCACACTTAGCCGAGTACTGGACTGCAGCTAAGCCCCCGAGTGAGAGGCTTGCTCACCACTCGATAGGATTTTTCAAACTGAGGCGAGTACTGGACTGCAGCTAAGCCCCCGAGTGGGAGGGTTGCTCACCACTTGGTAGGATTTTTCAAACTTAGGCGAGTCCTGGACTGCAGCTAAGCCTCCGAGTGGGAGGGTTGCTCACCACTCGGTAGGATTTTTCAAACTTAGGCCAGTACTGGACTGCAGCTAAGCCTCCGAGTAGGAGGGTTGCTCACCACTCGGTAAGATTTTTCAAACTTAGGCCAGTACTGGACTGCAGCTAAGCCCCCGAGTGGGAGGGTTGCTCACCACTCGGTAGGATTTTTCAAACTTAGGCGAGTAATGGACTGCAGCTAAGTCCGCGAGTGGGAGGGTTGCTCACCACTCGGTAGGACTTTTTCACACTTAGGCGAGTACTGGACTGCAGCTGAGCCCCCGAGTGCGAGGCTTGCTCACCACTCGGTAGGATTTTTCAAACTTTGGCATGTAATTGACTGCAGCTAAGCCCCCGAGTGGGAGGGTTGCTCACCACTCGGTAGGATTTTTCAAACATAGGCCAGTGCTGGACTGTAGCTATGCCCCCGAGTGGAAGGGCTGCTCACCACTCGGTAGGATTTTCCAAACATAGGCGAGTACTGGACTTCAGCTAAGCCTCCGAGTGGGAGGGTTGCTCACCACTCGGTAGGATTTTTCAAACATAGGCGAGTCCTGGACTGCAGCTAAGCCCCCGAGTGGGAGGGTTGCTCACCACTCGGAAGGATTTTTCAAACTCAGGCGAGTACTGGACTGCAACTAAGCCCCCGAGTGGGAGGGTTGCTCACCACTCGGTACGATTTTTTCACACTTAGGCGAGTACTGGACTGCAGCTAAGCCCCCGAGTGAGAGGCTTGCTCACCACTCTGTAGGATTTTTCAAACATAGACGAGTACTTGACTGCAGCTAAGCCCCCGAGTGGGAGGGTTGCTCACCACTCGGTAGGATTTTTTCACACTTAGGCGAGTATTGGACTGCAGGTAAGCCCCCGAGTGAGAGGCTTGCTCACCACTCGGTTGGATTTTTTCACACTTAGGCGAGTACTGGACTCCAGCTAAGCCCCCGAGTGGGAGGGTTTCTCACCACTCGGTAGGATTTTTCAAACTTAGGCGAGTGCTAGACTGTAGCTAAGCCCCCTAGTGGGAGGGTTGCTCACCACTTGGTAGGATTTTTTCTTACTTAGGCGAGTACTGGACTGCAGCTAAGCCCCCGGGTGGGAGGGTTGCTCACCACTCGGTAGGATTTTTCAAACTTAGGTGAGTACCGGACTGCAGCTAAGCCCACGAGTGAGAGGCTTGCTCACCACTCGGTAGGATTTTTTCACACTTAGGCGAGTACTGGACTGCAGCTAAGCCCCCGAGTGGGAGCCTTGCTCATCACTCGGTAGGATTTTTCAAACATAGGCGAGTACTGGACTGCAGCTAAGCCTCCGAGTGGGAGGGTTGCTCACCACTCGGTAGGATTTTTCAAACTTAGGCGAGTACTCGACTGCAGCTAAGCCCCCGAGTGGGAGGGTTGCTCATCACTCGGTAGGATTTTTCAAACAGAGGCGAGTACTTGACTGCAGCTAAGCCCCCGGGTGGGAGGGTTGCTCACCACTCGGTAGGATTTTTTCACACATAGGCGAGTACGGGACTGCAGCTAAGCCCCCAAGTGAGAGGCTTGCTCACCACTCGGTAGGATTTTTCAAACTTAGGCGAGTACCGGACTGCAGCTAAGCCCCTGAGTGGGAGGGTTTCTCACCACTCGGTAGGATTTTTCAAACTTAGGCGAGTGCTAGACTGTAGCTAAGCCCCCGAGTGGGAGGGTTGCTCACCACTCGGTAGGATTTTTTCACACTTAGGCGAGTACTGGACTGCAGCTAAGCCCCCGAGTGAGAGACTTGCTGACCACTCGGTAGGATTTTTTCACACTTAGCCGAGTACTGGACTGCAGCTAAGCCCCCGAGTGAGAGGCTTGCTCACCACTCGGTAGGATTTTTCAAACTTAGGCGAGTACTGGACTGCAGCTAAGCCCCCGAGTGGGAGGGTTGCTCACCACTCGGTAGGATTTTTCAAACTTAGGCGAGTGCTGGACTGCAGCTAAGCCCCCGAGTGGGAGGGTTGCTCACCACTCGGTAGGATTTTTCAAACTTAGGCGAGTCCTGGACTGCAGCTAAGCCTCCGAGTGGGAGGGTTCCTCACCACTCGGTAGGATTTTTCAAACATAGGCCAGTACTGGACTGCAGCTAAGCCTCCGAGTTGGAGGGTTGCTCACCACTCGGTAGGATTTTTCAAACTTAGGCGAGTACTGGACTGCAGCTAAGCCAGCGAGTGGGAGGGTTGCTCACCACTCGGTAGGATTTTTTCACACTTAGGCGAGTACTGGACTGCAGCTGAGCCCCCGAGTGCGAGGCTTGCTCACCACTCGGTAGGATTTTTCAAACTTAGGCGAGTACTTGACTGCAGCTAAGCTCCCGTGTGGGAGGGTTGCTCACCACTCGGTAGGATTTTTCAAACATAGGCGAGTGCTGGACTGCAGCTATGCCCCCGAGTGGGAGGGCTGCTCACCACTCGGTAGGATTTTCCAAACATAGGCGAGTACTGGACTGCAGCTAAGCCCCCGAGTGGGAGGGTTGCTCACCACTCGGTACGATTTTTTCACACTTAGGCGAGTACTGGACTGCAGCTAAGCCCCCGAGTGAGAGGCTTGCTCACCACTCGGAAGGATTTTTCTAACATAGGCGAGTACTTGACTGCAGCTAAGCCCCCGAGTGGGAGGGTTGCTCACCACTCGGTAGGATTTTTTCACACTTAGGCGAGTATTGGACTGCAGGTAAGCCCCCGAGTGAGAGGCTTGCTCACCACTCGGTAGGATTTTTCAAACTTAGGCGAGTACTGGACTGCAGCTAAGCCCCCGGGTGGGAGGGTTTCTCACCACTCGGTAGGATTTTTCAAACTTAGGCGAGTGCTAGACTGCAGCTAAGCCCCTGAGTGGGAGGGTTACTCACCACTCGGTAGGATTTTTTCACACTTAGGTGAGTACTGGACTGCAGCTAAGCCCCGGAGTGAGAGACTTGCTCACCACTCGGTAGGATTTTTACACACTTGGGCGATTACTGGACTGCAGTAAGCCCCCGAGTGAGAGGCTTGCTCACCACTCGGTAGGATTTTTCAAAGTTAGGCGAGTACTGGACTGGAGCTAAGCCCCCGAGTGGTAGGGTTGCTCACCACTCGGTAGGACTTTTCAAACTTAGGCGAGTACTGGAGTGCAGCTAAGCCCACGAGTCAGAGGCTTGCTCACCACTCGGTTGGATTTTTTCACACATAGGCGAGTACTGGACTGCAGCTAAGCCCCCGAGTGGGAGGGTTTCTCACCACTCGGTAGGATTTTTCAAACTTAGGCGAGTGCTAGACTGTAGCAAAGCCCCCGAGTGGGAGGGTTGCTCACCACTCGGTAGGATTTTTTCACACTTAGGCGATTACTGGACTGCAGCTAAGCCCCCGAGTGGGAGGGTTGCTCACCACTCGGTAGGATTTTTCAAACTTAGGCGAGTACTGGACTGCAGCTAAGCCCCCGAGTGGGAGGGTTGCTCACCACTCGGTACGATTTTTCAAACTTAGGCGAGTAATGGACTGCAGCTAAGCCCGCGAGTGGGAGGGTTGCTCACCACTCGGTAGGATTTTTTCACACTTAGGCGAGTACTGGACTGCAGCTAAGCCCCCGAGTGCGAGGCTTGCTCACCACTCGGTAGGATTTTTCAAACATAGGCGAGTGCTGGACTGCAGCTATGCCCCCGAGTGGGAGGGATGCTCACCACTCGGTAGGATTTTCCAAACATAGGTGAGTACTGGACTGCAGCTAAGCCTCCGAGTGGGAGGGTTGCTCACCACTCCGTAGGATTTTTCAAACATAGGCGAGTCCTGGACTGCAGCTAAGCCCCCGAGTGGGAGGGTTGCTCACCACTCGGAAGGATTTTTCAAACTTAGGCGAGTACTGGACTGCAGCTAAGCCCCCGAGTGGGAGGGTTGCTCACCACTCGGTACGATTTTTTCACACTTAGGCGAGTACTGGACTGCAGCTAAGCCCCCAAGTGAGAGGCTTGCTCACCACTCGGTAGGATTTTTCAAACATAGGCGAGTACTTGACTGCAGCTAAGCCCCCGAGTGGGAGGGTTGCTCACCACTCGGTAGGATTTTTTCACACTTAGGCGAGTATTGGACTGCAGGTAAGCCCCCGAGTGAGAGGCTTGCTCACCACTCGGTAGGATTTTTCAAACTTAGGCGAGTACTGGACTGCAGCTAATCCCCCGAGTGGGAGGGTTTCTCACCACTCGGTAGGATTTTTCAAACTTAGGCGAGTGCTAGACTGCAGCTAAGCCCCCGAGTGGGAGGGTTGCTCACCACTCGGTAGGATTTTTTCACACTTAGGTGAGTATTGGACTGCAGCTAAGCCCCGGAGTGAGAGACTTGCTCACCACTCGGTAGGATTTTTTCACACTTGGGCGAGTACTGGACTGCAGCTAAGCCCCCGAGTGAGAGGCTTGCTCACCACTCGGTAGGATTTTTCAAAGTTAGGCGAGTACTGGACTGGAGCTAAGCCCCCGAGTGGTAGGGTTGCTCACCACTCGGTAGGATTTTTCCAACATAGGCGAGTACTGGAATGCAGCTAAGCCCACGAGTGAGAGGCTTTCTCACCACTCGGTTGGATTTTTTCACACTTAGGCGAGTACTGACTACAGCTAAGCCCCCGAGTGGGAGGGTTTCTCACCACTCGGTAGGATTTTTCAAACTTAGGCGAGTGCTAGACTGTAGCTAATCCCCCGAGTGGGAGGGTTGCTCACCACTCGGTAGGATTTTTTCACACTTAGGCGAGTACTGGACTGCAGCTAAGCCCCCGAGTGGGAGGGTTGCTCACCACTTGGTAGGATTATTCAAACTTAGGCGAGTGCTGGACTGCAGCTAAGCCCCCGAGTGGGAGGGTTGCTCACCACTCGGTAGGATTTTTCAAACTTAGGCGAGTAATGGACTGCAGCTAAGCCCGCGAGTGGGAGGGTTGCTCACCACTCGGTAGGATTTTTCAAACTTAGGCGAGTAATGGACTGCAGCTAAGCCCGCGAGTGGGAGGGTTGCTCACCACTCGGTAGGATTTTTCAAACATAGGCGAGTGCTGGACTGCAGCTATGCCCCCGAGTGGGAGGGATGCTCACCACTCGGTAGGATTTTCCAAACATAGGTGAGTACTGGACTGCAGCTAAGCCTCCGAGTGGGAGGGTTGCTCACCACTCGGTAGGATTTTTCAAACATAGGCGAGTCCTGGACTGCAGCTAAGCCCCCGAGTGGGAGGGTTGCTCACCACTCGGAAGGATTTTTCAAACTTAGGCGAGTACTGGACTGCAGCTAAGCCCCCGAGTGGGAGGGTTGCTCACCACTCGGTACGATTTTTTCACACTTAGGCGAGTACTGGACTGCAGCTAAGCCCCCGAGTGAGAGGCTTGCTCACCACTCGGTAGGATTTTTCAAACATAGGCGAGTACTTGACTGCAGCTAAGCCCCCGAGTGGGAGGGTTGCTCACCACTCGGTAGGATTTTTTCACACTTAGGCGAGTATTGGACTGCAGGTAAGCCCCCGAGTGAGAGGCTTGCTCACCACTCGGTAGGATTTTTCAAACTTAGGCGAGTACTGGACTGCAGCTAAGCCCCCGAGTGGGAGGGTTTCTCACCACTCGGTAGGATTTTTCAAACTTAGGCGAGTGCTAGACTGCAGCTAAGCCCCCGAGTGGGAGGGTTGCTCACCACTCGGTAGGATTTTTTCACACTTAGGTGAGTATTGGACTGCAGCTAAGCCCCGGAGTGAGAGACTTGCTCACCACTCGGTAGGATTTTTTCACACTTGGGTGAGTACTGGACTGCAGCTAAGCCCCCGAGTGAGAGGCTTGCTCACCACTCGGTAGGATTTTTCAAAGTTAGGCGAGTACTGGACTCGAGCTAAGCCCCCGAGTGGTAGGGTTGCTCACCACTCGGTAGGATTTTTCCAACATAGGCGAGTACTGGAATGCAGCTAAGGCCACGAGTGAGAGGCTTTCTCACCACTCGGTTGGATTTTTTCACACTTAGGCGAGTACTGACTACAGCTAAGCCCCCGAGTGGGAGGGTTTCTCACCACTCGGTAGGATTTTTCAAACTTAGGCGAGTGCTAGACTGTAGCTAAGCCCCCGAGTGGGAGGGTTGCTCACCACTCGGTAGGATTTTTTCACACTTAGGCGAGTACTGGACTGCAGCTAAGCCCCCGAGTGGGAGGGTTGCTCACCACTTGGTAGGATTATTCAAACTTAGGCGAGTGCTGGACTGCAGCTAAGCCCCCGAGTGGGAGGGTTGCTCACCACTCGGTAGGATTTTTCAAACTTAGGCGAGTAATGGACTGCAGCTAAGCCCGCGAGTGGGAGGGTTGCTCACCACTCGGTAGGATTTTTCAAACTTAGGCGAGTAATGGACTGCAGCTAAGCCCGCGAGTGAGAGGGTTGCTCACCACTCGGTAGGATTTTTCAAATATAGGCGAGTGCTGGACTGCAGCTATGCCCCCGAGTGGGAGGGATGCTCACCACTCGGTAGGATTTTCCAAACATAGGTGAGTACTGGACTGCAGCTAAGCCTCCGAGTGGGAGGGTTGCTCACCACTCGGTAGGATTTTTCAAACATAGGCGAGTCCTGGACTGCAGCTAAGCCCCCGAGTGGGAGGGTTGCTCACCACTCGGAAGGATTTTTCAAACTTAGGCGAGTACTGGACTGCAGCTAAGCCCCCGAGTGGGAGGGTTGCTCACCACTCGGTACGATTTTTTCACACTTAGGCGAGTACTGGACTGCAGCTAAGCCCCCGAGTGAGAGGCTTGCTCACCACTCGGTAGGATTTTTCAAACATAGGCGAGTACTTGACTGCAGCTAAGCCCCCGAGTGGGAGGGTTGCTCACCACTCGGTAGGATTTTTTCACACTTAGGCGAGTATTGGACTGCAGGTAAGCCCCCGAGTGAGAGGCTTGCTCACCACTCGGTAGGATTTTTCAAACTTAGGCGAGTACTGGACTGCAGCTAAGCCCCCGAGTGGGAGGGTTTCTCACCACTCGGTAGGATTTTTCAAACTTAGGCGAGTGCTAGACTGCAGCTAAGCCCCCGAGTGGGAGGGTTGCTCACCACTCGGTAGGATTTTTTCACACTTAGGTGAGTATTGGACTGCAGCTAAGCCCCGGAGTGAGAGACTTGCTCACCACTCGGTAGGATTTTTTCACACTTGGGTGAGTACTGGACTGCAGCTAAGCCCCCGAGTGAGAGGCTTGCTCACCACTCGGTAGGATTTTTCAAAGTTAGGCGAGTACTGGACTCGAGCTAAGCCCCCGAGTGGTAGGGTTGCTCACCACTCGGTAGGATTTTTCCAACATAGGCGAGTACTGGAATGCAGCTAAGCCCACGAGTGAGAGGCTTTCTCACCACTCGGTTGGATTTTTTCACACTTAGGCGAGTACTGGACTGCAGCTAAGCCCCCGAGTGGGAGGGTTTCTCACCACTCGGTAGGATTTTTCAAACTTAGGCGAGTGCTAGACTGTAGCTAAGCCCCCGAGTGGGAGGGTTGCTCACCACTCGGTAGGATTTTTTCAAACTTAGGCGAGTACTGGACTGCAGCTAAGCCCCCGAGTGGGAGGGTTGCTCACCACTTGGTAGGATTATTCAAACTTAGGCGAGTACTGGACTGCAGCTAAGCCCCCGAGTGGGAGGGTTGCTCACCACTCGGTAGGATTTTTCAAACTTAGGCGAGTAATGGACTGCAGCTAAGCCCGCGAGTGGGAGGGTTGCTCACCACTCGGTAGGATTTTTCAAACATAGGCGAGTGCTGGACTGCAGCTATGCCCCCGAGTGGGAGGGCTGCTCACCACTCGGTAGGATTTTCCAAACATAGGTGAGTATTGGACTGCAGCTAAGCCTCCGAGTGGGAGGGTTGCTCACCACTCGGTAGGATTTTTCAAACATAGACGAGTCCTGGACTGCAGCTAAGCCCCCGAGTGGGAGGGTTGCTCACCACTCGGTAGGATTTTTTCAAACTTAGGCGAGTACTGGACTGCAGCTAAGCCCCCGAGTGGGAGGGTTGCTCACCACTTGGTAGGATTATTCAAACTTAGGCGAGTACTGGACTGCAGCTAAGCCCCCGAGTGGGAGGGTTGCTCACCACTCGGTAGGATTTTTCAAACTTAGGCGAGTAATGGACTGCAGCTAAGCCCGCGAGTGGGAGGGTTGCTCACCACTCGGTAGGATTTTTCAAACATAGGCGAGTGCTGGACTGCAGCTATGCCCCCGAGTGGGAGGGCTGCTCACCACTCGGTAGGATTTTCCAAACATAGGTGAGTATTGGACTGCAGCTAAGCCTCCGAGTGGGAGGGTTGCTCACCACTCGGTAGGATTTTTCAAACATAGACGAGTCCTGGACTGCAGCTAAGCCCCCGAGTGGGAGGGTTGCTCACCACTCGGAAGGATTTTTCAAACATAGGCGAGTACTGGACTACAGCTAAGCCCCCGAGTGGGAGGGTTGCTCACCACTCGGTACGATTTTTTCACACTTAGGCGAGTACTGGACTGCAGCTAAGCCCCCGAGTGAGAGGCTTGCTCACCACTCGGTAGGATTTTTCAAACATAGGCGAGTACTTGACTGCAGCTAAGCCCCCGAGTGGGAGGGTTGCTCACCACTCGGTTGGATTTTTTCACACTTAGGCGAGTATTGGACTGCAGGTAAGCCCCCGAGTGAGAGGCTTGCTCACCACTCGGTAGGATTTTTCAAACTTAGGCGAGTACTGGACTACAGCTAAGCCCCCGAGTGGGAGGGTTTCTCACCACTCGGTAGGAATTTTCAAACTTAGGCGAGTGCTAGACTGTAGCTAAGCCCCCGAGTGGGAGGGTTGCTCACCACTCGGTAGGATTTTTTCACACTTAGGCGAGTACTGGACTGCAGCTAAGCCCCCGAGTGGGAGGGTTGCTCACCACTCGGTAGGATTTTTCAAACTTAGGCGAGTACTGGACTGCAGCTAAGCCCCCGAGTGGGAGGGTTGCTCACCAGTCGGTAGGATTTTTCAAACTTAGGCGAGTAATGGACTGCAGCTAAGCCCGCGAGTGGGAGGGTTGCTCACCACTCGGTAGGATTTTTCAAACATAGGCGAGTGCTGGACTGCAGCTATGCCCCCGAGTGGGAGGGCTGCTCACCACTCGGTAGGATTTTCCAAACATAGGTGAGTACTGGACTGCAGCTAAGCCTCCGAGTGGGAGGGTTGCTCACCACTCGGTAGGATTTTTCAAACATAGGCGAGTCCTGGACTGCAGCTAAGCCCCCGAGTGGGAGGGTTGCTCACCACTCGGAAGGATTTTTCAAACTTAGGCGAGTACTGGACTGCAGCTAAGCCCCCGAGTGGGAGGGTTGCTCACCACTCGGTACGATTTTTTCACACTTAGGCGAGTATTGGACTGCAGCTAAGCCCCCGAGTGAGAGGCTTGCTCACCACTCGGTAGGATTTTTCAAACATAGGCGAGTACTGACTGCAGCTAAGCCCCCGAGTGGGAGGGTTTCTCACCACTCGGTAGGATTTTTCAAACTTAGGCGAGTGCTAGACTGTAGCTAAGCCCCCGAGTGGGAGGGTTGCACACCACTCGGTAGTATTTTTTCACACTTAGGCGAGTATTGGACTGCAGGTAAGCCCCCGAGTGAGAGGCTTGCTCACCACTCGGTAGGATTTTTCAAACTTAGGCGAGAACTGGACTGCAGCTAAGCCCCCGAGTGGGAGGGTTGCTCACCACTCGGTACGATTTTTTCACACTTAGGCGAGTACTGGACTGCAGCTAAGCCCCCGAGTGAGAGGCTTGCTCACCACTCGGTAGGATTTTTCAAACATAGGCGAGTACTTGACTGCAGCTAAGCCCCCGAGTGGGAGGGTTGCTCACCACTCGGTAGGATTTTTTCACACTTAGGCGAGTATTGGACTGCAGGTAAGCCCCCGAGTGAGAGGCTTGCTCACCACTCGGTAGGATTTTTCAAACTTAGGCGAGTACTGGACTACAGCTAAGCCCCCGAGTGGGAGGGTTTCTCACCACTCGGTAGGATTTTTCAAACTTAGGCGAGTGCTAGACTGTAGCTAAGCCCCCGAGTGGGAGGGTTGCACACCACTCGGTAGGATTTTTTCAGACTTAGGCGAGTACTGGACTGCAGCTAAGCCCCCGAGTGGGAGGGTTGCTCACCACTCGGTAGGATTTTTCAAACTTAGGCGAGTACTGGACTGCAGCTAAGCCCCCGAGTAGGAGGGTTGCTCACCAGTCGGTAGGATTTTTCAAACTTAGGCGAGTACTGGACTGCAGCTAAGCCCCCGAGTGGGAGGGTTGCTCACCACTCGGAAGGATTTTTCAAACTTAGGCGAGTACTGGACTGCAGCTAAGCCCCCGAGTGGGAGGGTTGCTCACCACTCGGTACGATTTTTTCACACTTAGGCGAGTATTGGACTGCAGCTAAGCCCCCGAGTGAGAGGCTTGCTCACCACTCGGTAGGATTTTTCAAACATAGGCGAGTACTGACTGCAGCTAAGCCCCCGAGTGGGAGGGTTTCTCACCACTCGGTAGGATTTTTCAAACTTAGGCGAGTGCTAGACTGTAGCTAAGCCCCCGAGTGGGAGGGTTGCACACCACTCGGTAGTATTTTTTCACACTTAGGCGAGTATTGGACTGCAGGTAAGCCCCCGAGTGAGAGGCTTGCTCACCACTCGGTAGGATTTTTCAAACTTAGGCGAGAACTGGACTGCAGCTAAGCCCCCGAGTGGGAGGGTTGCTCACCACTCGGTACGATTTTTTCACACTTAGGCGAGTACTGGACTGCAGCTAAGCCCCCGAGTGAGAGGCTTGCTCACCACTCGGTAGGATTTTTCAAACATAGGCGAGTACTTGACTGCAGCTAAGCCCCCGAGTGGGAGGGTTGCTCACCACTCGGTAGGATTTTTTCACACTTAGGCGAGTATTGGACTGCAGGTAAGCCCCCGAGTGAGAGGCTTGCTCACCACTCGGTAGGATTTTTCAAACTTAGGCGAGTACTGGACTACAGCTAAGCCCCCGAGTGGGAGGGTTTCTCACCACTCGGTAGGATTTTTCAAACTTAGGCGAGTGCTAGACTGTAGCTAAGCCCCCGAGTGGGAGGGTTGCACACCACTCGGTAGGATTTTTTCAGACTTAGGCGAGTACTGGACTGCAGCTAAGCCCCCGAGTGGGAGGGTTGCTCACCACTCGGTAGGATTTTTCAAACTTAGGCGAGTACTGGACTGCAGCTAAGCCCCCGAGTAGGAGGGTTGCTCACCAGTCGGTAGGATTTTTCAAACTTAGGCGAGTAATGGACTGCAGCTAAGCCTCCGAGTGGGAGGGTTGCTCACCACTCGGTAGGATTTTTCAAACATAGGCGAGTCCTGGACTGCAGCTAAGCCCCCGAGTGGGAGGGTTGCTCACCACTCGGAAGGATTTTTCAAACTTAGGCGAGTACTGGACTGCAGCTAAGCCCCCGAGTGGGAGGGTTGCTCACCACTCGGTACTATTTTTTCACACTTAGGCGAGTACTGGACTGCAGCTAAGCCCCCGAGTGAGAGGCTTGCTCACCACTCGGTAGGATTTTTCAAACATAGGCGAGTACTTGACTGCAGCTAAGTCCCCCGAGTGGGAGGGTTGCTCACCACTCGGTAGGATTTTTTCACACTTAGGCGAGTACTGGATTGCAGCTAAGCCCCCGAGTGAGAGGCTTGCTCACCACTCGGTAGGATTTTTCAAACATAGGCGAGTACTGACTGCAGCTAAGCCCCCGAGTGGGAGGGTTGCTCACCACTCGGTAGGATTTTTTCACACTTAGGCGAGTATTGGACTGCAGGTAAGCCCCCGAGTGAGAGGCTTGCTCACCACTCGGTAGGATTTTTCAAACTTAGGCGAGTACTGATCTGCAGCTAAGCCCCCGAGTGGGAGGGTTGCTCACCACTCGGTACGATTTTTTCACACTTAGGCGAGTACTGGACTGCAGCTAAGCCCCCGAGTGAGAGGCTTGCTCACCACTCGGTAGGATTTTTCAAACATAGGCGAGTACTTGACTGCAGCTAAGCCCCCGAGTGGGAGGGTTGCTCACCACTCGGTAGGATTTTTTCACACTTAGGCGAGTATTGGACTGCAGGTAAGCCCCCGAGTGAGAGGCTTGCTCACCATTCGGTAGGATTTTTCAAACTTAGGCGAGTACTGGACTACAGCTAAGCCCCCGAGTGGGAGGGTTTCTCACCACTCGGTAGGATTTTTCAAACTTAGGCGAGTGCTAGACTGTAGCTAAGCCCCCGAGTGGGAGGGTTGCACACCACTCGGTAGGATTTTTTCAGACTTAGGCGAGTACTGGACTGCAGCTAAGCCCCCGAGTGGGAGGGTTGCTCACCACTCCGTAGGATTTTTCAAACTTAGGCGAGTACTGGACTGCAGCTAAGCCCCCGAGTAGGAGGGTTGCTCACCAGTCGGTAGGATTTTTCAAACTTAGGCTAGTAATGGACTGCAGCTAAGCCTCCGAGTGGGAGGGTTGCTCACCACTCGGTAGGATTTTTCAAACATAGGAAAGTCCTGGACTGCAGCTAAGCCCCCGAGTGGGAGGGTTGCTCACCACTCGGAAGGATTTTTCAAACTTAGGCGAGTACTGGACTGCAGCTAAGCCCCCGAGTGGGAGGGTTGCTCACCACTCGCTACGATTTTTTCACACTTAGGCGAGTACTGGACTGCAGCTAAGCCCCCGAGTGAGAGGCTTGCTCACCACTCGGTAGGATTTTTCAAACATAGGCGAGTACTTGACTGCAGCTAAGTCCCCCGAGTGGGAGGGTTGCTCACCACTCGGAAGGATTTTTCAAACTTAGGCGAGTACTGGACTGCAGCTAAGCCCCCGAGTGAGAGGCTTGCTCACCACTCGGTAGGATTTTTCGAACATAGGCGAGTACTTGACTGCAGCTAAGCCCCCGAGTGGGAGGCTTGCTCACCACTCGGTAGGATTTTTTCACACTTAGGTGAGTATTGGACTGCAGCTAAGCCCCGGAGTGAGAGGCTTGCTCACCACTCGGTAGGATTTTTTCACACTTAGGCGAGTACTAGACTGCAGCAAAGCCCCCGAGTGGGAGCCTTGCTCATCGCTCGGTAGGATTTTTCAAACATAGGCGAGTACTGGACTCCAGCTAAGCCTCCGAGTGAGAGGCTTGCTCACCACTCGGTAGGATTTTTCAAACATAGGCGAGTACTTGACTGCAGCTAAGTCCCCCGAGTGGGAGGGTTGCTCACCACTCGGTAGGATTTTTTCACACTTAGGCGAGTATTGGACTGCAGGTAAGCCCCCGAGTGAGAGGCTTGCTCACCACTCGGTAGGATTTTTCAAACTTAGGCGACTACTGGACTGCAGCTAAGCCCCCGAGTGGGAGGGTTTCTCACCACTCGGTAGGAATTTTCAAACTTAGGCGAGTGCTAGACTGTAGCTAAGCCCCCGAGTGGGAGGGTTGCTCACCACTCGGTAGGATTTTTTCACACTTAGGCGATTACTGGACTGCAGCTAAGCCCCCGAGTGGGAGGGTTGCTCACCACTCGGTAGGATTTTTCAAACTTAGGCGAGTACTGGACTGTAGCTAAGCCCCCGAGTGGGAGGGTTGCTCACCAGTCGGTAGGATTTTTCAAACTTAGGCGAGTAATGGACTGCAGCTAAGCCCGCGAGTGGGAGGGTTGCTCACCACTCGGTAGGATTTTTCAAACATAGGCGAGTGCTGGACTGCAGCTATGCCCCCGAGTGGGAGGGCTGCTCACCACTCGGTAGGATTTTCCAAACATAGGTGAGTACTGGACTGCAGCTAAGCCTCCGAGTGGGTGGGTTGCTCACCACTCGGTAGGATTTTTCAAACATAGGCGAGTCCTGGACTGCAGCTAAGCCCCCGAGTGGGAGGGTTGCTCACCACTCGGAAGGATTTTTCAAACTTAGGCGAGTACTGGACTGCAGCTAAGCCCCCGAGTGGGAGGGTTGCTCACCACTCGGTATGATTTTTTCACACATAGGCGAGTACTGGACTGCAGCTAAGCCCCCGAGTGAGAGGCTTGCTCACCACTCGGTAGGATTTTTCAAACATAGGCGAGTACTTGACTGCAGCTAAGCCCCCGAGTGGGAGGGTTGCTCACCACTCGGTAGGATTTTTTCACACTTAGGCGAGTATTGGACTGCAGGTAAGCCCCCGAGTGAGAGGCTTGCTCACCACTCGGTAGGATTTTTCAAACTTAGGCGAGTACTGGACTACAGCTAAGCCCCCGAGTGGGAGGGTTTCTCACAACTCGGTAGGATTTTTCAAACTTAGGCGAGTGCTAGACTGTAGCTAAGCCCCCGAGTGGGAGGGTTGCTCACCACTCGGTAGGATTTTTTCACACTTAGGCGAGTACTGGACTGCAGCTAAGCCCCCGAGTGGGAGGGTTGCTCACCACTCGGTAGGATTTTTCAAACTTAGGCGAGTACTGGACTGCAGCTAAGCCCCCGAGTAGGAGGGTTGCTCACCAGTCGGTAGGATTTTTCAAACTTAGGCGAGTAATGGACTGCAGCTAAGCCTCTGAGTGGGAGGGTTGCTCACCACTCGGTAGGATTTTTCAAACATAGGCGAGTCCTAGACTGCAGCTAAGCCCCCGAGTGGGAGGGTTGCTCACCACTCGGAAGGATTTTTAAAACTTAGGCGAGTACTGGACTGCAGCTAAGCCCCCGAGTGGGAGGGTTGCTCACCACTCGGTACGATTTTTTCACACTTAGGCGAGTACTGGACTGCAGCTAAGCCCCCGAGTGAGAGGCTTGCTCACCACTCGGTAGGATTTTTCAAACATAGGCGAGTACTTGACTGCAGCTAAGTCCCTCGAGTGGGAGGGTTGCTCACCACTCGGTAGGATTTTTTCACACTTAGGCGAGTATTGGACTGCAGGTAAGCCCCCGAGTGAGAGGCTTGCTCACCACTCGGTAGGATTTTTCAAACTTAGGCGAGTACTGGACTGCAGCTAAGCCCCCGAGTGGGAGTGTTTCTCACCACTCGGTAGGAATTTTCAAACTTAGGCGAGTGCTAGACTGTAGCTAAGCCCCCGAGTGGGAGGGTTGCTCACCACTCGGTAGGATTTTTTCACACTTAGGCGATTACTGGACTGCAGCTAAGCCCCCGAGTGGGAGGGTTGCTCACCACTCGGTAGGATTTTTCAAACTTAGGCGAGTACTGGACTACAGCTAAGCCCCCGAGTGGGAGGGTTGCTCACCAGTCGGTAGGATTTTTCTAACTTAGGGGAGTAATGGACTGCAGCTAAGCCCGCGAGTGGGAGGGTTGCTCACCACTCGGTAGGATTTTTCAAACATAGGCGAGTGCTGGACTGCAGCTATGCCCCCGAGTGGGAGGGCTGCTCACCACTCGGTAGGATTTTCCAAACATAGGTGAGTACTGGACTGCAGCTAAGCCTCCGAGTGGGAGGGTTGCTCACCACTCGGTAGGATTTTTCAAACATAGGCGAGTCCTGTACTGCAGCTAAGCCCCCGAGTGGGAGGGTTGCTCACCACTCGGAAGGATTTTTCAAACTTAGGCGAGTACTGGACTGCAGCTAAGCCCCCGAGTGGGAGGGTTGCTCACCACTCGGTACGATTTTTTCACACTTAGGCGAGTACTGGACTGCAGCTAAGCCCCCGAGTGAGAGGCTTGCTCACCACTCGGTAGGATTTTTCAAACATAGGCGAGTACTTGACTGCAGCTAAGCCCCCGAGTGGGAGGGTTGCTCACCACTCGGTAGGATTTTTTCACACTTAGGCGAGTATTGGACTGCAGGTAAGCCCCCGAGTGAGAGGCTTGCTCACCACTCGGTAGGATTTTTCAAACTTAGGCGAGTACTGGACTACAGCTAAGCCCCCGAGTGGGAGGGTTTCTCACCACTCGGTAGGATTTTTCAAACTTAGGCGAGTGCTAGACTGTAGCTAAGCCCCCGAGTGGGAGGGTTGCTCACCACTCGGTAGGATTTTTTCACACTTAGGCGAGTACTGGACTGCAGCTAAGCCCCCGAGTGGGAGGGTTGCTCACCACTCGGTAGGATTTTTCAAACTTAGGCGAGTACTGGACGGCAGCTAAGCCCCCGAGTAGGAGGGTTGCTCACCAGTCGGTAGGATTTTTCAAACTTAGGCGAGTAATGGACCGCAGCTAAGCCCGCGAGTGGGAGGGTTGCTCACCACTCGGTAGGATTTTTCAAACATAGGCGAGCCCTGGACTGCAGCTAAGCCCCCGAGTGGGAGGGTTGCTCACCACTCGGAAGGATTTTTCAAACTTAGGCGAGTACTGGACTGCAGCTAAGCCCCCGAGTGGGAGGGTTGCTCACCACTCGGTACGAGTTTTTCACACTTAGGCGAGTACTGGACTGCAGCTAAGCCCCCGAGTGAGAGGCTTGCTCACCACTCGGTAGGATTTTTCAAACATAGGCGAGTACTTGACTGCAGCTAAGCCCCCGAGTGGGAGGCTTGCTCACCACTCGGTAGGATTTTTTCACACTTATGCGAGTATTGGACTGCAGGTAAGCCCCCGAGTGAGAGGCTTGCTCACCACTCGGTAGGATTTTTCAAACTTAGGCGAGTACTGGACTGCAGCTAAGCCCCCGAGTGGGAGGGTTTCTCACCACTCGGTAGGATTTTTCAAACTTAGGCGAGTGCTAGACTGCAGCTAACCCCCGAGTGGGAGGGTTGCTCACCACTCGGTAGGATTTTTTCACACTTAGGTGAGTATTGGACTGCAGCTAAGCCCCGGAGTGAGAGGCTTGCTCACCACTCGGTAGGATTTTTTCACACTTAGGCGAGTACTAGACTGCAGCAAAGCCCCCGAGTGGGAGCCTTGCTAATAACTCGGTAGGATTTTTCAAACATAGGCGATTACTGGACTGCAGCTAAGCCTCCGAGTCGGAGGGTTGCTCACCACTCGGTAGGATTTTTCAAACTTAGGCGAGTGCTGGACTGCAGCTAAGCCCCCGAGTGGGAGGTTTGCTCACCACTCGGTAGGATTTTTCAAACTTAGGCGAGTACTGGACTGCAGCTAAGCCCCCGAGTGGGAGGGTTGCTCACCACTCGGTACGATTTTTTCACACTTAGGCGAGTACTGGACTGCAGCTAAGCCCCCGAGTGAGAGGCTTGCTCACCACTCGGTAGGATTTTTCAAACATAGGCGAGTACTTGACTGCAGCTAAGCCCCCGAGTGGGAGGGTTGCTCACCACTCGGTAGGATTTTTTCACACTTAGGCGAGTATTGGACTGCAGGTAAGCCCCCGAGTGAGAGGCTTGCTCACCACTCGGTAGGATTTTTCAAACTTAGGCGAGTACTGGACTGCAGCTAAGCCCCCGAGTGGGAGGGTTTCTCACCACTCGGTAGGATTTTTCAAACTTAGGCGAGTGCTAGACTGTAGCTAAGCCCCGAGTGGGAGGGTTGCTCACCACTCGGTAGGATATTTTCACACTTAGGCGAGTACTGGACTGCAGCTAAGCCCCCGAGTGGGAGGGTTGCTCACCACTCGGTAGGATTTTTCAAACTTAGGCGAGTACTGGACTGCAGCTAAGCCCCCGAGTGGGAGGGTTGCTCACCAGTCGGTAGGATTTTTCAAACTTAGGCGAGTAATGGACTGCAGCTAAGCCCGCGAGTGGGAGGGTTGCTCACCACTCGGTAGGATTTTTCAAACATAGGCGAGTGCTGGACTGCAGCTATGCCCCCGAGTGGGAGGGCTGCTCACCACTCGGTAGGATTTTCCAAACATAGGTGAGTACTGGACTGCAGCTAAGCCTCCGAGAGGGAGGGTTGCTCACCACTCGGTAGGATTTTTCAAACATAGGCGAGTCCTGGACTTCAGCTAAGCCCCCGAGTGGGAGGGTTGCTCACCACTCGGAAGGATTTTTCAAACTTAGGCGAGTACTGGACTGCAGCTAAGCCCCCGAGTGGGAGGGTTGCTCACCACTCGGTACGATTTTCCACACTTAGGCGAGTACTGGACTGCAGCTAAGCCCCCAAGTGAGAGGCTTGCTCACCACTCGGTAGGATTTTTCAAACATAGGCGAGTACTTGAGTGCAGCTAAGCCCCCGAGTGGGAGGGTTGCTCACCACTCGGTAGGATTTTTTCACACTTAGGCGAGTATTGGACTGCAGGTAAGCCCCCGAGTGAGAGGCTTGCTCACCACTCGGTAGGATTTTTCAAACATTGGCGAGTACTGGACTACAGCTAAGCCCCCGAGTGGGAGGGTTTCTCACCACTCGGTAGGATTTTTCAAACTTAGGCGAGTGCTAGACTGTAGCTAAGCCCCCGAGTGGGAGGGTTGCTCACCACTCGGTAGGATTTTTTCACACTTAGGCGAGTACTGGACTGCAGCTAAGCCGCCGAGTGGGAGGGTTGCTCACCACTCGGTAGGATTTTTCAAACTTAGGCGAGTACTGGACTGCAGCTAAGCCCCCGAGTAGGAGGGTTGCTCACCAGTCGGTAGGATTTTTCAAACTTAGGCGAGTAATGGACTGCAGCTAAGCCCGCGAGTGGGAGGGTTGCTCACCACTCGGTAGGATTTTTCAAACATAGGCGAGTCCTGGACTGCAGCTAAGCCCCCGAGTGGGAGGGTTGCTCACCACTCGGAAGGATTTTTCAAACTTAGGCGAGTACTGGACTGCAGCTAAGCCCCCGAGTGAGAGGCTTGCTCACCACTCGGTAGGATTTTTCAAACATAGGCGAGTACTTGACTGCAGCTAAGCCCCCGAGTGGGAGGCTTGCTCACCACTCGGTAGGATTTTTTCACACTTATGCGAGTATTGGACTGCAGGTAAGCCCCCGAGTGAGAGGCTTGCTCACCACTCGGTAGGATTTTTCAAACTTAGGCGAGTACTGGACTGCAGCTAAGCCCCCGAGTGGGAGGGTTTCTCACCACTCGGTAGGATTTTTCAAACTTAGGCGAGTGCTAGACTGCAGCTAACCCCCGAGTGGGAGGGTTGCTCACCACTCGGTAGGATTTTTTCACACTTAGGTGAGTATTGGACTGCAGCTAAGCCCCGGAGTGAGAGGCTTGCTCACCACTCGGTAGGATTTTTTCACACTTAGGCGAGTACTAGACTGCAGCAAAGCCCCCGAGTGGGAGCCTTGCTCATCACTCGGTAGGATTTTTCAAACATAGGCGAGTACTGGACTGCAGCTAAGCCTCCGAGTCGGAGGGTTGCTCACCACTCGGTAGGATTTTACAAACTTAGGCGAGTGCTGGACTGCAGCTAAGCCCCCGAGTGGGAGGTTTGCTCACCACTCGGTAGGATTTTTCAAACTTAGGCGAGTACTGGACTGCAGCTAAGCCCCCGAGTGGGAGGGTTGCTCACCACTCGGTACGATTTTTTCACACTTAGGCGAGTACTGGACTGCAGCTAAGCCCCCGAGTGAGAGGCTTGCTCACCACTCGGTAGGATTTTTCAAACATAGGCGAGTACTTGACTGCAGCTAAGCCCCCGAGTGGGAGGGTTGCTCACCACTCGGTAGGATTTTTTCACACTTAGGCGAGTATTGGACTGCAGGTAAGCCCCCGAGTGAGAGACTTGCTCACCACTCGGTAGGATTTTTTCACACTTGGGCAAGTACTGGACTGCAGCTAAGCCCCCGAGTCAGAGGCTTGCTCACCACTCGGTAGGATTTTTCAAAGTTAGGCGAGTACTGGACTGGAGCTAAGCCCCCGAGTGGTAGGGTTGCTCACCACTCGGTAGGATTTTTGAAACTTAGGCGAGTACTGGAATGCACCTAAGTCCACGAGTGAGAGGCTTGCTCACCACTCGGTTGGATTTTTTCACACTTAGGCGAGTACTGGACTGCAGCTAAGCCCCGAGTGGGAGGGTTTCTCACCACTCGGTAGGATTTTTCAAACTTAGGCGAGTGCTAGACTGTAGCTAAGCCCCAGAGTGGGAGGGTTGCTCACCACTCGGTAGGATTTTTTCACACTTAGGCGAGTACTGGACTGCAGCTAAGCCCCCGAGTGGGAGGGTTGATCACCACTCGGTAGGATTTTTCAAACATAGGCGAGTACTTGACTGCAGCTAAGCCCCCGAGTGAGAGGCTTGCTCACCACTCGGTAGGATTTTTCAAACTTAGGCGAGTACTAGACTGCAGCTAAGTCCCCGAGTGGGAGGGTTTCTCACCACTCGGTAGGATTTTTCAAACTTAGGCGAGTGCTAGACTGCAGCTAAGCCCCCGAGTGGGAGGGTTGCTCACCACTCGGTAGGATTTTTTCACACTTAGGTGAGTATTGTACTGCAGCTAAGCCCCGGAGTGAGAGACTTGCTCACCACTCGGTAGGATTTTTTCACACTTGGGCGAGTACTGGACTGCAGCTAAGCCCCCGAGTGAGAGGCTTGCTCACCACTCGGTAGGATTTTTCAAAGTTAGGCGAGTACTAGACTGGAGCTAAGCCCCCAAGTGGTAGGGTTGCTCACCACTCGGTAGGATTTTTCAAACTTAGGCGAGTACTGGAATTCAGCTAAGCCCACGAGTGAGAGGCTTGCTCACCACTCGATTGGATTTTTTCACACTTAGGCGAGTACTGGACTGCAGCTAAGCCCCCGAGTGGGAGGGTTTCTCACCACTCGGTAGGATTTTTCAAACATAGGCGAGTACTGGACTGCAGCTAAGCCTCCGAGTGGGAGGGTTGCTCACCACTCGGTAGGATTTTTCAAACTTAGGAGAGTACTGGACTGCAGCTAAGCCCCCGAGTGGGAGCCTTGCTCATAACTCGGTAGGATTTTTCAAACATAGGCGAGTACTGGACTGCAGCTAAGCCTCCGAGTGGGAGGGTTGCTCACCACTCGGTAGGATTTTTCAAACATAGTCGAGTACTTGACTGCATCTAAGCCCCCGAGTGGGAGGGTTGCTCACCACTCGGTAGGATTTTTTCACACTTAGGCGAGTACTAGACTGCAGCTAAGCCCCCGAGTGAGAGGCTTGCTCACCACTCGGTAGGATATTTCAAAATTAGCTGAGTACTGGACTGCAGGTAAGCCCCCGAGTGGGAGGGTTTCTCACCACTCGGTAGGATTTTTCAAACTTAGGCGAGTGCTAGACTGTAGCTAAGCCCCCGAGTGGGAGGGTTGCTCACCACTCGGTAGGATTTTTTCACACTTAGGCGATTACTGGACTGCAGCTAAGCCCCCGAGTGAGAGACTTGCTCACCACTAGGTTGGATTTTTTCACACTTAGCCGAGTACGGGACTGCAGCTAAGCCCCCGAGTGAGAGGCTTGCTCACCACTCGGTACGATTTTTCAAACTTCGGCGAGTACTGGACTGCAGCTAAGCCCCCGAGTTGGAGGGTTGCTCACCACTCGGTAGGATTTTTCAAACTTAGGCGAGTGCTGGACTGCAGCTAAGCCCCCGAGTGGGAGGTTTGCTCACCACTCGGTAGGATTTTTCAAACTTCGGCGAGTACTGGACTGCAGCTAAGCCCCCGAGTTGGAGGGTTGCTCACCACTCGGTAGGATTTTTCAAACTTAGGCGAGTACTGGACTGCAGCTAAGCCCCCGAGTGGGAGGGTTGCTCACCACTCGGTACGATTTTTTCACACTTAGGCGAGTACTGGACTGCAGCTAAGCCCCCGAGTGAGAGGCTTGCTCACCACTCGGTAGGATTTTTCAAACATAGGCGAGTACTTGACTGCAGCTAAGCCCCCGAGTGGGAGGGTTGCTCACCACTCGGTAGGATTTTTTCACACTTAGGCGAGTATTGGACTGCAGGTAAGCCCTCGAGTGAGAGGCTTGCTCACCACTCGGTAGGATTTTTCAAACTTAGGCGAGTACTGGACTGCAGCTAAGCCCCCGAGTGGGAGGGTTTCTCACCACTCGGTAGGATTTTTCAAACTTAGGCGAGTGCTAGACTGTAGCTAAGCCCCCGAGTGGGAGGGTTGCTCACCACTCGGTAGGATTTTTTCACACTTAGGCAAGTACTGGACTGCAGCTAAGCCCCCGAGTGGGAGGGTTGCTCACCACTCGGTAGGATTTTTCAAACTTAGGCGAGTACTGGACTGCAGCTAAGCCCCCGAGTGGGAGGGTTGCTCACCAGTCGGTAGGATTTTTCAAACTTAGGCGAGTAATGGACTGCAGCTAAGCCCGCGAGTGGGAGGGTTGCTCACCACTCGGTAGGATTTTTCAAACATAGGCGAGTGCTGGACTGTAGCTATGCCCCCGAGTGGGAGGGCTGCTCACCACTCGGTAGGATTTTCCAAACATAGGTGAGTACTGGACTGCAGCTAAGCCTCCGAGAGGGAGGGTTGCTCACCACTCGGTAGGATTTTTCAAACATAGGCGAGTCCTGGACTGCAGCTAAGCCCCCGAGTGGGAGGGTTGCTCACCATTCGGAAGGATTTTTCAAACTTAGGAGAGTACTGGACTGCAGCTAAGCCCCCGAGTGGGAGGGTTGCTCACCACTCCGTAGGATTTTTTCACACTTAGGCGAGTATTGGACTGCAGGTAAGCCCCCGAGTGAGAGGCTTGCTCACCACTCGGTAGGATTTTTCAAAATTAGCTGAGTACTGGACTGCAGCTAAGCCCCCGAGTGGGAGGGTTTCTCACCACTCGGTAGGATTTTTCAAACTTAGGCGAGTGCTAGACTGTAGCTAAGGCCCCGAGTGGGAGGGTTGCTCACCACTCGGTAGGATTTTTTCACACTTAGCCGAGTACGGGACTGCAGCTAAGCCCCCGAGTGAGAGGCTTGCTCACCACTCGGTAGGATTTTTCAAACTTCGGCGAGTACTGGACTGCAGCTAAGCCCCCGAGTTGGAGGGTTGCTCACCACTCGGTAGGATTTTTCAAACTTAGGCGAGTGCTGGACTGCAGCTAAGCCCCCGAGTGGGAGGTTTGCTCACAACTCGGTAGGAGTTTTCAAACTTCGGCGAGTACTGGACTGCAGCTAAGCCCCCGAGTTGGAGGGTTGCTCACCACTCGGTAGGATTTTTCAAACTTAGGCGAGTACTGGACTGCAGCTAAGCCCCCGAGTGGGAGGGTTGCTCACCACTCGGTACGATTTTTTCACACTTAGGCGAGTACTGGACTGCAGCTAAGCCCCCGAGTGAGAGGCTTGCTCACTACTCGTTAGGATTTTTCAAACATAGGCGAGTACTTGACTGCAGCTAAGCCCCCGAGTGGGAGGGTTGCTCACCACTCGGTAGGATTTTTTCACACTTAGGTGAGTATTGGACTGCAGGTAAGCCCCCGAGTGAGAGGCTTGCTCACCACTCGGTAGGATTTTTCAAACATAAGCGAGTACTGGACTGCAGCTAAGCCCCCGAGTGGGAGGGTTTCTCACCACTCGGTAGGATTTTTCAAACTTAGGCGAGTGCTAGACTGTAGCTAAGCCCCCGAGTGGGAGGGTTGCTCACCACTCGGTAGGATATTTTCACACTTAGGCGAGTACTGGACTGCAGCTAAGCCCCCGAGTGGGAGGGTTGCTCACCACTTGGTAGGATTTTTCAAACTTAGGCGAGTACTGGACTGCAGCTAAGGCCCCGAGTGGGAGGGTTGCTCACCAGTCGGTAGGATTTTTCAAACTTAGGCGAGTACTGGACTGCAGCTAAGCCCCCGAGTGGGAGGGTTGCTCACCAGTCGGTAGGATTTTTCAAACTTAGGCGAGTAATGGACTGCAGCTAAGCCCGCGAGTGGGAGGGTTGCTCACCACTCGGTAGGATTTTTCAAACATAGGCGAGTGCTGGACTGCAGCTATGCCCCCGAGTGGGAGGGCTGCTCACCACTCGGTAGGATTTTCCAAACATAGGTGAGTACTGGACTGCAGCTAAGCCTCCGAGAGGGAGGGTTGCTCACCACTCGGTAGGATTTTTCAAACATAGGGGAGTCCTGGACTTCAGCTAAGCCCCCGAGTGGGAGGGTTGCTCACCATTCGGAAGGATTTTTCAAACTTAGGCGAGTACTGGACTGCAGCTAAGCCCCCGAGTGGGAGGGTTGCTCACCACTCGGTACGATTTTTCACACTTAGGCGAGTACTGGATTGCAGCTAAGCCCCCGAGTGAGAGGCTTGCTCACCACTCGGTAGGCTTTTTCAAACATAGGCGAGTACTTGACTGCAGCTAAGCCCCCGAGTGGGAGGGTTGCTCACCACTCGGTAGGATTTTTTCACACTTAGGCGAGTATTGGACTGCAGGTAAGCCCCCGAGTGAGACGCTTGGTCACCACTCGGTAGGATTTTCAAACTTAGGCGAGTACTGGACTGCAGCTAAGCCCCCGAGTGGGAGAGTTTCTCACCACTCGGTAGGATTTTTCAAACTTAGGCGAGTGCTAGACTGCAGCTAAGCCCCCGAGTGGGAGGGTTGCTCACCACTCGGTAGGATTTTTTCACACTTAGGTGAGTATTGGACTGCAGCTAAGCCCCGGAGTGAGAGACTTGCTCACCACTCGGTAGGATTTTTTCACACTTGGGCAAGTACTGGACTGCAGCTAAGCCCCCGAGTCAGAGGCTTGCTCACCACTCGGTAGGATTTTTCAAAGTTAGGCGAGTACTGGACTGGAGCTAAGCCCCCGAGTGGTAGGGTTGCTCACCACTCGGTAGGATTTTTGAAACTTAGGCGAGTACTGGAATGCACCTAAGTCCACGAGTGAGAGGCTTGCTCACCACTCGGTTGGATTTTTTCACACTTAGGCGAGTACTGGACTGCAGCTAAGCCCCGAGTGGGAGGGTTTCTCACCACTCGGTAGGATTTTTCAAACTTAGGCGAGTGCTAGACTGTAGCTAAGCCCCAGAGTGGGAGGGTTGCTCACCACTCGGTAGGATTTTTTCACACTTAGGCGAGTACTGGACTGCAGCTAAGCCCCCGAGTGGGAGCGTTGATCACCACTCGGTAGGATTTTTCAAACATAGGCGAGTACTTGACTGCAGCTAAGCCCCCGAGTGAGAGGCTTGCTCACCACTCGGTAGGATTTTTCAAACTTAGGCGAGTACTAGACTGCAGCTAAGTCCCCGAGTGGGAGGGTTTCTCACCACTCGGTAGGATTTTTCAAACTTAGGTGAGTGCTAGACTGCAGCTAAGCCCCCGAGTGGGAGGGTTGCTCACCACTCGGTAGGATTTTTTCACACTTAGGTGAGTATTGGACTGCAGCTAAGCCCCGGAGTGAGAGACTTGCTCACCACTCGGTAGGATTTTTTCACACTTGCGCGAGTACTGGACTGCAGCTAAGCCCCCGAGTGAGAGGCTTGCTCACCACTCGGTAGGATTTTTCAAACATAGGCGAGTGCTGGACTGTAGCTATGCCCCCGAGTGGGAGGGCTGCTCACCACTCGGTAGGATTTTCCAAACATAGGTGAGTACTGGACTGCAGCTAAGCCTCCGAGAGGGAGGGTTGCTCACCACTCGGTAGGATTTTTCAAACATAGGCGAGTCCTGGACTGCAGCTAAGCCCCCGAGTGGGAGGGTTGCTCACCATTCGGAAGGATTTTTCAAACTTAGGAGAGTACTGGACTGCAGCTAAGCCCCCGAGTGGGAGGGTTGCTCACCACTCCGTAGGATTTTTTCACACTTAGGCGAGTATTGGACTGCAGGTAAGCCCCCGAGTGAGAGGCTTGCTCACCACTCGGTAGGATTTTTCAAAATTAGCTGAGTACTGGACTGCAGCTAAGCCCCCGAGTGGGAGGGTTTCTCACCACTCGGTAGGATTTTTCAAACTTAGGCGAGTGCTAGACTGTAGCTAAGGCCCCGAGTGGGAGGGTTGCTCACCACTCGGTAGGATTTTTTCACACTTAGCCGAGTACGGGACTGCAGCTAAGCCCCCGAGTGAGAGGCTTGCTCACCACTCGGTAGGATTTTTCAAACTTCGGCGAGTACTGGACTGCAGCTAAGCCCCCGAGTTGGAGGGTTGCTCACCACTCGGTAGGATTTTTCAAACTTAGGCGAGTGCTGGACTGCAGCTAAGCCCCCGAGTGGGAGGTTTGCTCACAACTCGGTAGGAGTTTTCAAACTTCGGCGAGTACTGGACTGCAGCTAAGCCCCCGAGTTGGAGGGTTGCTCACCACTCGGTAGGATTTTTCAAACTTAGGCGAGTACTGGACTGCAGCTAAGCCCCCGAGTGGGAGGGTTGCTCACCACTCGGTACGATTTTTTCACACTTAGGCGAGTACTGGACTGCAGCTAAGCCCCCGAGTGAGAGGCTTGCTCACTACTCGTTAGGATTTTTCAAACATAGGCGAGTACTTGACTGCAGCTAAGCCCCCGAGTGGGAGGGTTGCTCACCACTCGGTAGGATTTTTTCACACTTAGGTGAGTATTGGACTGCAGGTAAGCCCCCGAGTGAGAGGCTTGCTCACCACTCGGTAGGATTTTTCAAACATAAGCGAGTACTGGACTGCAGCTAAGCCCCCGAGTGGGAGGGTTTCTCACCACTCGGTAGGATTTTTCAAACTTAGGCGAGTGCTAGACTGTAGCTAAGCCCCCGAGTGGGAGGGTTGCTCACCACTCGGTAGGATATTTTCACACTTAGGCGAGTACTGGACTGCAGCTAAGCCCCCGAGTGGGAGGGTTGCTCACCACTTGGTAGGATTTTTCAAACTTAGGCGAGTACTGGACTGCAGCTAAGCCCCCGAGTGGGAGGGTTGCTCACCAGTCGGTAGGATTTTTCAAACTTAGGCGAGTACTGGACTGCAGCTAAGCCCCCGAGTGGGAGGGTTGCTCACCAGTCGGTAGGATTTTTCAAACTTAGGCGAGTAATGGACTGCAGCTAAGCCCGCGAGTGGGAGGGTTGCTCACCACTCGGTAGGATTTTTCAAACATAGGCGAGTGCTGGACTGCAGCTATGCCCCCGAGTGGGAGGGCTGCTCACCACTCGGTAGGATTTTCCAAACATAGGTGAGTACTGGACTGCAGCTAAGCCTCCGAGAGGGAGGGTTGCTCACCACTCGGTAGGATTTTTCAAACATAGGGGAGTCCTGGACTTCAGCTAAGCCCCCGAGTGGGAGGGTTGCTCACCATTCGGAAGGATTTTTCAAACTTAGGCGAGTACTGGACTGCAGCTAAGCCCCCGAGTGGGAGGGTTGCTCACCACTCGGTACGATTTTTCACACTTAGGCGAGTACTGGATTGCAGCTAAGCCCCCGAGTGAGAGGCTTGCTCACCACTCGGTAGGCTTTTTCAAACATAGGCGAGTACTTGACTGGAGCTAAGCCCCCGAGTGGGAGGGTTGCTCACCACTCGGTAGGATTTTTTCACACTTAGGCGAGTATTGGACTGCAGGTAAGCCCCCGAGTGAGACGCTTGGTCACCACTCGGTAGGATTTTCAAACTTAGGCGAGTACTGGACTGCAGCTAAGCCCCCGAGTGGGAGAGTTTCTCACCACTCGGTAGGATTTTTCAAACTTAGGCGAGTGCTAGACTGCAGCTAAGCCCCCGAGTGGGAGGGTTGCTCACCACTCGGTAGGATTTTTTCACACTTAGGTGAGTATTGGACTGCAGCTAAGCCCCGGAGTGAGAGACTTGCTCACCACTCGGTAGGATTTTTTCACACTTGGGCAAGTACTGGACTGCAGCTAAGCCCCCGAGTCAGAGGCTTGCTCACCACTCGGTAGGATTTTTCAAAGTTAGGCGAGTACTGGACTGGAGCTAAGCCCCCGAGTGGTAGGGTTGCTCACCACTCGGTAGGATTTTTGAAACTTAGGCGAGTACTGGAATGCACCTAAGTCCACGAGTGAGAGGCTTGCTCACCACTCGGTTGGATTTTTTCACACTTAGGCGAGTACTGGACTGCAGCTAAGCCCCGAGTGGGAGGGTTTCTCACCACTCGGTAGGATTTTTCAAACTTA
Organism: Aegilops tauschii subsp. strangulata; assembly: GCF_002575655.3. NCBI lineage: Eukaryota > Viridiplantae > Streptophyta > Magnoliopsida > Poales > Poaceae > Aegilops > Aegilops tauschii. The sequence goes on along the minus strand of NC_053040.3, from coordinate 66,669,927 downwards.
GGCGAGTGCTAGACTGTAGCTAAGCCCCAGAGTGGGAGGGTTGCTCACCACTCGGTAGGATTTTTTCACACTTAGGCGAGTACTGGACTGCAGCTAAGCCCCCGAGTGGGAGCGTTGATCACCACTCGGTAGGATTTTTCAAACATAGGCGAGTACTTGACTGCAGCTAAGCCCCCGAGTGAGAGGCTTGCTCACCACTCGGTAGGATTTTTCAAACTTAGGCGAGTACTAGACTGCAGCTAAGTCCCCGAGTGGGAGGGTTTCTCACCACTCGGTAGGATTTTTCAAACTTAGGTGAGTGCTAGACTGCAGCTAAGCCCCCGAGTGGGAGGGTTGCTCACCACTCGGTAGGATTTTTTCACACTTAGGTGAGTATTGGACTGCAGCTAAGCCCCGGAGTGAGAGACTTGCTCACCACTCGGTAGGATTTTTTCACACTTGGGCGAGTACTGGACTGCAGCTAAGCCCCCGAGTGAGAGGCTTGCTCACCACTCGGTAGGATTTTTTCACACTTAGGCGAGTACTGGACTGCAGCTAAGCCCCCGAGTGGGAGGGTTGCTCACCACTCGGTAGGATTTTTTCACACTTAGGCGAGTACTGGACTGCAGCTAAGCCCCCGAGTGGGAGGGTTGCTCACCACTCGGTAGGATTTTTCAAACATAGGCGAGTACTTGACTGCAGCTAAGCCCCCGAGTGGGAGGGTTGCTCACCACTCGGTAGGATTTTTTCACACTTAGGCGAGTATTGGACTGCAGCTAAGCCCCCGAGTGGGAGGGTTTCTCACCACTCGGTAGGATTTTTCAAACATAGGGGAGTGCTAGACTGCAGCTAAGCCCCCGAGTGGGAGGGTTGCTCACCACTCGGTAGGATTTTTTCACACTTAGGTGAGTATTGGACTGCAGCTAAGCCCCGGAGTGAGAGACTTGCTCACAACTCGGTAGGATTTTTTCACACTTGGGCGAGTACTGGACTGCAGCTAAGCCGCCGAGTGAGAGGCTTGCTCACCACTCGGTAGGATTTTCAAAGTTAGGCGAGTACTTGACTGGAGCTAAGCCCCCGAGTGGTAGGGTTGCTCACCACTCGGTAGGATTTTTCAAACTTAGGCGAGTACTGGAATGCAGCTAAGCCCACGAGTGAGAGGCTTGCTCACCACTCGGTTGGATTTTTTCACACTTAGGAGAGTACTGGACTGCAACTAAGCCCCCGAGTGGGAGGGTTTCTCACCACTCGGTAGGATTTTTAAACTTAGGCGAGTGCTAGACTGTAGCTAAGCCCCCGAGTGGGAGGGTTGCTCACCACTCTGTAGGATTTTTTCACACTTAGGCGAGTACTGGACTGCAGCTAAGCCCCCGAGTGGGAGGGTTGCTCACCACTCGGTAGGATTTTTCAAACTTAGGCGAGTACTGGACTGCAGCTAAGCCCACGAGTGAGAGGCTTGCTCACCAGTCGGTAGGATTTTTTCACACTTAGGCGAGTACTAGACTGCAGCAAAGCCCCCGAGTGGGAGCCTTGCTCATCACTCGGTAGGATTTTTCAAACATAGGCGAGTACTGGACTGCAGCTAAGCCTCCGAGTGGGAGGGTTGCTCACCACTCGGTAGGATTTTTCAAACTTAGGCGAGTACTGGACTGCAGCTAAGCCCCCGAGTGGGAGCCTTGCTCATCACTCGGTAGGATTTTTCAAACATAGGCGAGTACTGGACTGCAGCTAAGCCTCCGAGTGGGAGGGTTGCTCACCACTCGGTAGGATTTTTCAAACATAGGCGAGTACTTGACTGCATCTAAGCCCCCGAGTGGGAGGGTTGCTCACCACACGGTAAGATTTTTTCACACTTAGGCGAGCACTAGACTGCAGCTAAGCCCCCGAGTGAGAGGCTTGCTCACCACTCGGTAGGATTTTTCAAAATTAGCCGAGTACTGGACTGCAGCTAAGCCCCCGAGTGGGAGGGTTTCTCACCACTCGGTAGGATTTTTCAAACTTAGGCGAGTGCTAGACTGTAGCTAAGCCCCCGAGTGGGAGGGTTGCTCACCACTCGGTAGGATTTTTTCACACTTAGGCGAGTACTGGACTGCAGCTAAGCCCCCGAGTGAGAGACTTGCTCACCACTAGGTAGGATTTTTTCACACTTAGCCGAGTACGGGACAGCAGCTAAGCTCCCGAGTGAGAGGCTTGCTCACCACTCCGTAGGATTTTTCACACTTAGGCGAGTACTCGACTGCAGCTAAGCCCCCGAGTGGGAGGGTTGCTCACCACTCGGTAGGATTTTTCAAACATAGGCGAGTACTTGACTGCAGCTAAGCCCCCGAGTGGGAGGGTTGCTCACCACTCGGTAGGATTTTTTTCACACTTAGGCGAGTATTGGACTGCAGGTAAGCCCCCGAGTTTGAGGCTTGCTCACCACTCGGTAGGATTTTTCAAACTTAGGCGAGTACTGGACTGCAGCTAAGCCCCCGAGTGGGAGGGTTTCTCACCACTCGGTAGGATTTTTAAAACTTAGGGGAGTGCTAGACTGCAGCTAAGCCCCCGAGTGGGAGGGTTGCTCACCACTCGGTAGGATTTTTTCACACTTAGGTGAGTATTGGACTGCAGCTAAGCCCCGGAGTGAGAGACTTGCTCACAACTCGGTAGGATTTTTTCATAATTGGGCGAGTACTGGACTGCAGCTAAGCCCCCGAGTGAGAGGCTTGCTCACCACTCGGTAGGATTTTTCAAAGTTAGGCGAGTACTGGACTCGAGCTAAGCCCCCGAGTGGTAGGGTTGCTCACCACTCGGTAGGATTTTTCAAACTTAGGCGAGTACTTGAATGCAGCTAAGCCCACGAGTGAGAGGCTTGCTCACCACTCGGTTGGATTTTTTCACACTTAGGCGAGTACTGGACTGCAACTAAGCCCCCGAGTGGGAGGGTTTCTCACCACTCGATAGTATTTTTGAAACTTAGGAGAGTGCTAGACTGTAGCTAAGCCCCCGAGTGGGAGGGTTGCTCACCACTCTGTAGGATTTTTTCACACTTAGGCGAGTACTGGACTGCAGCTAAGCCCCCGAGTGGGAGGGTTGCTCACCACTCGGTAGGATTTTTCAAACTTAGGCGAGTACTGGACTGCAGCTAAGCCCACGAGTGAGAGGCTTGCTCACCACTCGGTAGGATTTTTTCACACTTAGGCGAGTACTAGACTGCAGCAAAGCCCCCGAGTGGGAGCCTTGCTCATCACTCGGTAGGATTTTTCAAACATAGGCGAGTATTGGACTGCAGCTAAGCCTCCGAGTGAGAGGCTTTCTCACCACTCGGTAGGATTTTTTCACACTTAGGCGAGTACTAGACTGCAGCAAAGCGCCCGAGTGGGAGCCTTGCTCATCACTCGGTAGGATTTTTCAAACATAGGCGAGTACTGGACTGCAGCTAAGCCTCCGAGTGGGAGGGTTGCTCATCACTCGGTAGGATTTTTCAAACATAGGTGAGTACTGGACTGCAGCTAAGCCTCCGAGTGGGAGGGTGGCTCATCACTCGGTAGGATTTTTCAAACATAGGCGAGTACTTGACTGCATCTAAGCCCCCGAGTGGGAGGGTTGCTCACCACACGGTAAGATTTTTTCACACTTAGGCGAGTACTAGACTGCAGCTAAGCCCCCGAGTGAGAGGCTTGCTCACCACTCGGTAGGATTTTTCAAAATTAGCCGAGTACTGGACTGCAACTAAGCCCCCGAGTGGGAGGGTTTCTCACCACTCGGTTGGATTTTTCAAACTTAGGCGAGTGCTAGACTGTAGCTAAGCCCCCGAGTGGGAGGGTTGCTCACCACTCGGTAGGATTTTTTCACACTTAGGCGAGTACTGGACTGCAGCTAAGCCCCCGAGTGAGAGACTTGCTCACCACTAGGTAGGATTTTTTCACACTTAGCCGAGTACGGGACTGCAGCTAAGCTCCCGAGTGAGAGGTTTGCTCACCACTCGGTAGGATTTTTCAAACTTCGGCGAGTACTGGACTGCAGCTAAGCCCCCGAGTTGGAGGGTTGCTCACCACTCGGTAGGATTTTTCAAACTTAGGCGAGTGCTGGACTGCAGCTAAGCCCCCGAGTGGGAGGTTTGCTCACCACTCGGTAGGATTTTTCAAACTTAGGCGAGTACTGGTTTGCAGCTAAGCCTCCGAGTGGGAGGGTTCCTCACCACTCGGTAGGATTTTTCAAACATAGGCGAGTACTGGACTGCAGCTAAGCCCCCGAGTGGGAGGGTTGCTCACCACTCGGTAGGATTTTTCAAACTTAGGCGAGTAATGGACTGCAGCTAAGCCCCCGAGTGGGAGGGTTGCTCACCACTCGGTAGGATTGTTTCACACTTAGGCGAGTACTAGACTGCAGCTAAGCCCCCGAGTGAGAGGCTTGCTCACCACTCGGTAGGATTTTTCAAACTTAGGCGAGTACTGGACTGCAGGTAAGCACCCGAGTGGGAGGGATCGGTAGGATTTTTCAAACTTAGGCGAGTACTGGACTGCAGCTAAGCCCCCGAGTGAGAGGCTTGCTCACCACTCGGTAGGATTTTTCAAACTTAGGCGAGTACTAGACTACATCTAAGCCCACGAGTAGGAGGGTTTCTAACCACTCGGTAGGATTTTTCAAACTTAGGCGAGTGCTAGACTGTAGCTAAGCCCCCGAGTGGGAGGGTTGCTCACCACTCGGTAGGATTTTTTCACACTTAGGCGAGTACTGGACTGCAGCTAAGGCCCCGAGTGAGAGACTTGCTCACCACTCGGTAGGATTTTTTCACACATAGCCAAGTACGGGACTGCAGCTAAGCCCCCGAGTGAGAGGCTTTCTCACCACTCGGTACGATTTTTCAAACGTAGGCAAGTACTGGACTGCAGCTAAGCCCCCGAGTGGGAGGGTTGCTCACCACTCGGTAGGATTTTTCAAACTTAGGCGAGTACTGGACTACAGCTAAGCCCACGAGTGAGAGGCTTGCTCACCACTCGGTAGGATTTTTTCACACTTAGGCGAGTACTGGACTGCAGCTAAGCCCCGGAGTGGGAGGGTTGCTCATCACTCGGTAGGATTTTTCAAACATAGGCGAGTACTGGACTGTAGCTAAGCCTCCGAGTGGGAGGGTTGCTCAACACTCGGTATGATTTTTCAAACTTAGGCGAGTACTGGACTGCAGCTAAGCCCCCTAGTGGGAGGTTTGCTCACCACTCGGTAGGATTTTTCAAACATAGGCGTGTACTTGACCGCAGCTAAGCCCCCGAGTGGGAGGGTTGCTCACCACTCGGTAGGATTTTTCAAACTTAGGCGAGTACTGGACTGCAGCTAAGCCTCCGAGTGGGAGGGTTGCTCACCACTCCGTAGGATTTTCAAACTTAGGCGAGTACTGGACTGCAGCTAAGCCCCCGAGTGGGAGGGTTGCTCACCACTCGGTAGGATTTTTCAAACATAGGCGAGTACTTGACTGCAGCTAAGCCCCCGAGTGGGAGGGTTGCTCACCACTCGGTAGGATTTTTCAAACTTAGGCGAGTGCTGGACTGCAGCTAAGCCCCCGAGTGGGATGGCTGCTCACCACTCGGTAGGATTTTCCAAACATAGGCGAGTGCTGGACTGCAGCTAAGCCTCCGAGTGGGAGGGTTGCTCACCACTCGGTAGGATTTTTCAAACTTAGGCGAGTACTGGACTGCAGCTAAGCCCCCGAGTGGGAGGGTTGCTCACCATTCGGTAGGATTTTTTAAACTTAGGCGAGTACTGGACTGTAGCTAAGCCCCCGAGTGGGAGGGTTGCTCACCACTCGGTAGGATTTTTTCACACTTAGGCGAGTACTGGACTGCAGCTAAGCCCCCGAGTAAGAGGCTTGCTCACCACTCGGTAGGATTTTTCAAACATAGGCGAGTACTTGACTGCAGGTAAGCCCCCGAGTGGTAGGGTTGCTCACCACTCGGTAGGATTTTTTCACACTTAGGCGAGTACTGGACTGCAGCTAAGCCCCCGAGTGAGAGGCTTGCTCACCACTCGGTAGGATTTTTCAAACTTAGGCGAGTACTGGACTGCAGCTAAGCCCCCGAGTGGGAGGGTTTCTCACCACTCGGTAGGATTTTTCAAACTTAGGCGAGTGCTAGACTGCAGCTAAGCCCCCGAGTGGGAGGGTTGCTCACCACTCGGTAGGATTTTTTCACACTTAGGCGAGTACTGGACTGCAGCTAAGCCCCCGAGTGAGAGACTTGCTCACCACTCGGTTGGATTTTTTCACACTTAGGCGAGTACTGTTGTCACATCCTAGTTAGTTCATGCATTAGAGTGTTGCATCATGTCTACATTTCACAGAAACCTGAAATGGGGGTGCCAGAAAACCCCCAGCACCCCCCTGGAACAACTAGGGTTTACTAAAAAATTTCCAATGAACCTGAAATGCCCTCCATAAATGTTCACCACCTTTGGTCTTGGTTAAAACCGCTGCCAAAAATGGTTTCATATTTTTGGAGGCCATCTTGGATTTTTGCACAAGCCATAAGTATTTCCATTTGGGCATTTTAAATGCTATAAATATTTTCAAATGCCCAAATAATCTTGGAAGTATTTTTAGGCTGTTGGGAATAATCTCAAAGGTGCCTCAGAATATTTCCAGGATTTTTCCAAATGAAATAGTATTTTTACTATTTCAAAACACAGTACAGAAATAAATAAAAAAGAGAAAATAACAGAAGGCAGAAAACTTACCTGGCAGCCCACCTGGCGGCCCAGCACTGTGCTGGCCCGCGCCAGTCAGCTGCCTGCTCTCGCCAGAGCAGGCAGAGAGCTGACGCCGGCGAGCGTGAGCTCGCCACGGCGCCAGCAGCTTGCCGCCCTCGCCGCGGATGAGCTGGCCGACCTCTCTCGACGCGCCCCGAGCCCCTAGACATTGCCATTCTCCCCCATCGCCTTTCCCTCGCCTTCTCCCCACCATGGCCGACGCCGCCGCAGCCACCTCACCGGAGTAACCGCGGCCACCGTCGACCTCGCACCGTACTAACGTGTCCTACAGCACCGCCGTCGCCCACTCCTTCGAGCAAGCCGAGCCCCAAGCGCTCGTTTGCCCGAAGCTCCGTCACCGACCTCGCCTTCGCCGCTCATTGTCGGAGATCCCCTCCGCTGTCGCCACTGCTACAGCTCGTCTCCGACCTCGCCGTCTGCTCCGTCGCAACCGCCGTGAGCATGGCCACCTTCCCATCCTCTCCTCTCTCTCTCTCGAGCGCTTTAGCCACCGCACGAAGCTCGCCGACGAGGCTCCGGCCATCCAACGGCCACACCACCGTAGCCATTAGCTTCACCGCAACGCCAGGAACCCGTAGTACCCTCGCACGTTCCTCGCCGCGCTCTCTAGCTACGGTTCCGACTACGCCCGTACCCCGGCAGCCGCACGGCTCGTCGCCGGCGTCGATTCCGGCGACCCCGAGCTCCACTACCACCACCAGTCGACGCGGCTCGCCCCCAGCTACACGTAGGTACTCTCCGCCGTCCTTTTGGTCGCCGGAGGGGGATCCCGCACTCCACCGCCGCGTCTGGACGTCGCCGGCGGCTAAACGCCGGCGAGTCAACGTGGTTTGACCACGGTTTAACCCCCCCAGGGTCACTGACGAGTGGGGCCCGCCTGCTAACTAATCTGAGTTAGAGTTAAAACTAATCCTAATTAACTAATTACCTAACAGTGACACTGACACAGGGGACCCACACGTCAGGATTGACCTGGACGACCCCGTTGACCTGCTGACGTAACACTGACGTCAGGCTGACGCAGTAAAGCTTTTACTGGAATTATTCTTATATTGGAAATTCCAGAAATTATCACAAACTTCAAAAAATCATAGAAAATAATCTATAGCTCAGAATGAAAAGATTTATATATGAAAAATGATCAGAAAAATCCATTCTATCCATCTGTACTGGTTTCATGCATGATTAAGCAAGTTAACCTACTGTTTTATACAGAACAAGATAAAGCACTAATATGGGCCATTTATGAACATGGAATTTGAATCTTTGATTCAAATTAGTCCAAACCCTTCTGGCCTTAGTTGCATTAGCCCAATACATCCATTTTGCCATGTCCCATGCATGCATCATATTGTTGCACTTGCTTGATGTTGATTGTGCTTCGATGTGTTCATTGTGGTAGGTCCTGCCTCCGAGGATATTCACGAGTATCCAACTGAAGGGCAGTATCCCACCACCACTCTGTCAGGCAAGCAACCCATTGATCATTTCGATACAAACCCATCTTCTCGCTTCTGCTCTCGTTTACTGCATTAAGACAACGCGATTCAAACTGCTGTGTGTTGCGGTAGTTGAACCCACTTTCCTTTGCATGACCTGTCATTGCCACAGTAACTAGATGAAACCCACTAGCATGTGTAGGAGTTGATTGAGCCTTGTTGTGTTCCTACAATGCTATGCTTGCTATGCTTAGAGTTGTGTCAGGTCTGGCTCATCAGGGTGATGAACTAGAGTGAAAGTGTGTGTGTCGGTAAAGAGAGTAAAGTGTTGAATACGATTTGGTAAAGGTATCGATGGGAGGCCATGTAGGAGTACATGGTGGGTTGTTTCATTGAGACCGTCCCTAAGAACTGAGATCTGTATGCGTGATTTAAGATTCAGCTACTACCACACATTGGGCCCGAAACCAATGGACCCCCTCGGCTTCTTATTCACCCTTGTCCTCTGTCCAGGAGTTGCACGTAGTTTCTGGTGTTTGTAGTAAGCTGGAGGCCGTGGACAGCGCTGACCAAGGGGTGGGCTGTGATGCGGTAGGCTCGTGGCACGGTGTACCGAGTCGCCCGTTTGGTGTCCGGGAACCCTGCACACATCGTTTGGGGCCGTATGTGGAAACCTCGGCCGGACTCCCTGCGGATGGAACCTAAATAGGCGATAAACCTGGACTAGAGACTCGAGTGTTTAGGTAGGCTGTGGCCGACACCCACGTTGGGCTTCCGCTTGAAGGTTGCCGAGTACACGTCGTGTAGCGACGATAAGTGGTGAGAGCGTGTGTGACGAAGTACACCCCTGCAGGGTATGAAACTATTCGAATAGCCGCGTCCGCGATAAAGGACTACTTGGTCGCTTATGCAGTTCATAGACAAGTAAATGGATACTACTAAAAGCCTCAAGATAAGTGTGAGTACCGCGGATGGCCCTCTCGTTGGATGACGAGGGAGGATCCACGGTGGAGTATTGAGATGGTGATTAGTGGACTCGTGTGCAAAAACTATTTCACAAGTGGTGTATCGTAGGATAGCTTAGCCAAGAGTCAAAGCTGGCTTGCTGCAATAACCCCACTACCTCCTTGAGAATGAGCATGTATAGTAGGATCTGTTGTAAGACTTGCTGAGTACCTTTGTACTCATGTTGCTTTAATTACTGTTTTCAGACGACAACACCGCCCCTTCTGACGGGTTCTACATAGAACTCGACGACAATGAGTGACGCGCCACCCAGGTGGTGATCTAGGCTTGTGAAGGGCCTATGTAGATAGACAGGCTTCGTCAAGCCTTCTTTCTTTCTAGTGTCTGTACCCAGACAGTTTGAGTTATGTAAGGCTCTCCGGAGCCCTTTAAATAAAGTACTTGAGTTGTAGAGTTTTGTTGTGATGCCATGTTGTATTTGCACATATCGAGCATATTGTGTGTATGCTTGAAATGCTTGGTATGTGTGGGATCCGACGATCTAGTTGTTTATCTTTAGCAGCCTCTCTTATGGGGAAATGTAGTCTAGTGCCTCCTTGAGCCATAGTAGTCCGCTACAGCCCGGTTCACCGAAGTCCTGCTAGCCCAGCACTACTGCTCTGGACACTTGACTGGCCGGCATGTGAGTCATATCGTTCCTGTGTCTGTCCCTTCGGGGAAATGTCACGCGGTGACATCCGGAGTCCTGCCTAGCCTGATACAGCCCGGGTTCCCGGAGTCCTGTTAGCCCAGTGCTACAGCCCGGATTCACACGCTGCTGACCGACACGTTCGATGTTGATTCATGTATGCCTGTCCCCATACGTTAGTGCCGCTTTGGGTTCACGACTAGCCATGTCGGCCCGGGTTCTCTGTCATATGGATGCTAGCGACATTATCATATATGTGAGCCAAAAGGCGCAAACGGTCCCGGGCCATGGTAAGGCGACACCCGAGGGAGTACCGAGCGTGAGGCCGCAATGTTATATGAGGTGTTACAGGCTAGATCGGTGTGACTTGGAATCGGGGTCCTGACAGCGTTGGCATCAGAGCCGGACTGCCTGTAGGTGCGATAAGCCAAACTGGTCGATGTCGAGTCTAGAAATGCTTTAGTTATATGTAGGGGAATTGATTGTGGGAGGGAACGTAAGGTGCTTTTACTCCTTTACCTCATGCCCTCTGATCTGAGTCATACTCTTCTCATTCTACGCGGGTTAAGGACTAGGTTCTCTCCTCTCTATCAGGTTCACGTGTTACTAATCCGTAGTAACTTATAGGATTGTTGGTTCCATGCTTCGGTTCAGTTTCTATTACCCTAGTATGTTGTCGGTTGAACCAGAACCTTGACATGATGTTGTTGAGTGGTATTGCAAACTGTTGCGAATGTCTCAAATCCTTTTTCCGAGCATTTACAACCGTTATGCTGTCCAAATTCTCCTAGAAATACTAATGCCTTGTATTATTTCGTGCTTTCAGATGGCCACCCGTTCCCAGAACCAAGTGGTTCGTCTGACCCGGTGCATCGGCGTACCTGGTCACACGGCCATGTTGGTCCGAGTGATGGTTGAGACAGGCTATCGTTGGTATCTCGAGTATTCCGTCGAGGAGCAGTTCCGAGACTTTAATCAAAGTCAATATCTTTGCACCGTCAGAATTTACCCATCCTACCCTGGAGCCACTGAACCCCTCCATTGCTCTTATGGACTTGGGGTTACTATCGAGATGTCTGTGCAGGACGCAGCTTACTCAATGATGACTATCATGCGAGCCAGAACTGCCTTGCTTCAGAACACCGACTTCTGCTATATGCCAGCAGCACTCCCTGGGGCACAGGGGTACTATCAGGCCACTTACTGTGATTCTACCCATGAGGGCTCACTACTCCGTACCACGCCCGAGATGCTTGAGGACAAGGGCCGTGAGAATCGTGCCTTGCGGATGGAGCTCTTTAATGCTCGTGCTGATCACTGGGCCACACTGACGCGGTTTGCACCTGCCGTGCAAGCTGGGTTCATGGACATGAGGGACATATACCCCGTGCGATCTGGCCTGCCAGAATGTATGGAATGGCGTGATGTAGGAGGCATCACCCCTCCTCGTGGACCTCGTCTGCCACCGTTTGTTGGACCAAGGCCACACCCGAGTCCCTATGGACCGCAAGCTCCACAGGACCGACTGTTTCCAGATGATCATGTTCAGCTTCCAGGACATGGTGGTGACTTCTATGAGGATTACTACGGGGACGTCTGAGTTGGTAGTAGTTCCACTAGTAATGTAACAGTTGTAATCTCCACAGTCCTGCGTGTCTTGTGGGATACGACTTGGTGTGTATCACATTCCGGAGGTGTAGAAAAATAATGTATAGGAGCTTGGAATGCCTCTGATGAGATGTATCGTCTTCCATCGTAGTTGTACCTTAGCCTGGCCTGTACTAAACTATGTATGGCGTGTATGACCGTTGGTATATGTATGTTGCTATGTTACCATGTCATACCGATGGTCATCTCTGCAATCCGTGTTATCCATTACATTCCGCATTTCCCTATCAAGATTTAGCCATCCTCGTCTAAGCCGTTGCTTTGTTTCTCCTAGGATGGTTAACACCCGCAACAACCCTGCTGTCCAGGCACAGGGTGAAGCCAATGCAGCCAGGGCGGAGGATCTGCCCCAACCGCTTTCACTGGCCGAAGTTATGCTGGAGGCAGAAAGAAACAAGCGTGAGACTAACCGCTTGCTAGAGCGAATTGAGCAGAATACTGCACGTCACCAGAGGAACGACCTGGTGTCCATCAATGACTTTATCAAGCTGTACCCACCAAAGTTCAACCACTCCGTCGAGCCCCTTGATGCGGATGATTGGCTTCGCAGCATCAACCATAAGCTACGTTCTGCCAACGTGGCCGAAGCTGATAAGGTTACCTACGCTGCCTATCACCTCGAAGGCCCTGCCAGCCTTTGGTGGGAAAACTTTGAGGCTATGCGCCCACTTGGCCAAATCACTACTTGGGCTGAATTCAGTGAGGCTTTCCGTGAGCATCACATTCTGGAGGGTCTCATGGATCGTAAGCGGGAAGAATTCTGCAACTTCACCCAAGGCAGACTGACCGTGGATGCTTATAGCCGTGAGTTTGGAAATCTAGCACGCTATGCTCCTGAAGAGGTATCCACCGACGCCAAGAAGCAGGCAAGGTTCCGCAAGGGACTTAGCCCCGAGCTTCGCCGTGATCTCCGTCTGCATGAGTGCACCTCTTTCCAGAAGTTGGTCAATAAGGACATCAGTGCCGAGACAGGACAAACTGACTATGACGCTACACGCAAGCACTCTCGTGACTTTGGTTCCTCATCTGGCTCCGGATCCCGGAAGCGCCGGGTGTGGATTCCAAATACTGCTTTGCCACCCAGGTTCACTCCGAGGCCATCCTTTGAGGCGCCTCGCCCCAACCAGCAGCATGCACCGCCCAAGGTTTATGGTGGCCCCGCTGCTAATGCTGCTCCACGCCCCAATATTGTGACATGCTTCAAGTGTGGAGAAACGGGTCACTATTTGCGCGAGTGCCCCCGAAACAACCTCAATCAACCTGGACAGTCCGTTGGCCGTGGTAAGCCAGTAGGAAAGACTTACTACGCCAAGCCAGCCACCACTGCACGTGGCCATGTCAACTATGTTTTAGCTGAAGAAACTCATGAGGATCCCAACGTCGTCCTTGGTACGCTCCTTGTTAATTGCCATCCGGCGACTGTTCTTTTCGATACTGGAGCATCTCATTCATTTATCTCTGAGAGCTATGCTCGATTGCACAACACCACATTTAGTGACATGCCTACTTCCATGGAAATTCAAACTCCTGGTTCTAGATGGCAAACCTCTAAGATAAGCCATGGAAATGAAATTCTTGTTGACAGACTGGTCTTCCTTGCATCACTAATAGCTCTCAAGTCCTCGGACATAAACATCATCTTGGGTATGGACTGGATGTCAGCTCATTATGCTAAGATTGATTGTTCTACTAGAACTGTTCAACTCACCCATCCGTCGGGCAAGACAGTCAATGTTTTGACCCGAGTGTCTAAGCGTCAGCTCTACTCACTAAATGCCAATCCTCTTCCAGACCTCGAAGATGTGCCGGTAGTCCGTGACTTTCCGGATGTCTTCCCTGAAGAACTGCCAGGTATTCCACCTGACAGGGATGTTGAGTTCGTGATAGACCTTGTTCCAGGAACCGTCCCAATCTCTAGAAGACCCTATAAGATGGCACCCCTAGAGCTAGCCGAGCTTAAGAAACAACTCGATGAGTCCTTGAAAAAGGGTTTCATCCGTCCTAGTTCTTCTCCGTGGGCTTGCCCCGTCCTCTTCGTCAAGAAGAAGGATGGTACGGATCGGATGGTTGTAGATTACCGACCCGTCAACCTAGTCACAATCAAGAACAAGTATCCGCTTCCCAGGATCAACGACCTGTATGATCAGCTCGCTGGATCCTCAGTCTTCTCTAAAATGGATTTGAGGTTGGGCTACCATCAAATCAAAATCAAGAACGGGGACATTCCTAAAACGGCCTTTGTTACTCGTTATGGCCAATACGAGTGTACAGTCATGTCCTTCGGATTAACCAATGCTCCAGCCACCTTCTCTCGGTTAATGAACTCAATCTTCATGGAGTATTTGGATAAATTCGTCGTAGTATACCTCGATGATATACTCATCTACTCCAAGAACGAGGAAGAGCATGCCGAACATCTTAGACTTGTGTTAGAAAAACTCAGAGAGCATCGCCTTTATGCCAAGTTCTCCAAGTGCGAATTTTGGTTGCCAGAAGTGACCTACCTAGGCCACGTGATCTCTGGTAAGGGTATTGCTGTCAATCCCGAGCGAGTTCAAGCCATCCTTGACTGGACTCCCCCTGAAACGGTCAAGCAAGTTCGGAGTTTCCTTGGCTTAGCGAGCTACTGCCGCCGCTTCGTCGAGAATTTCTCCAAGGTTGCTAAACCTCTAACCGAACTCCTCAAGAAAGATAAAAAGTTCGAGTGGACCCCACAGTGCGAGTTCAGCTTTCAGGAACTGAAAAGACGCCTGACATCTGCTCCCGTACTCGTACCACCAGATTTTTCGAAGAACTTTGTTATCTATTGCGACGCCTCGCGACAAGGACTAGGTTGCATACTCATGCAAGATCGTCATGTGATTGCCTACGCTTGCCGACAGTTGCGTCCACATGAGGATAATTATCCCACACATGATCTAGAGCTTGCAGCCGTAGTCCATGCACTCAAAGCATGGCGACATTACCTTCTCGGTAATCGTTGCGAGATTTTCACCGACCACCAGAGTCTGAAATACATCTTCACCCAACCAGATTTGAATCTCAGGCAAAGACGTTGGGTCGAGTTGATCACAGACTACGACTTAGGAATAACTTACACCCCGGGCAAAGCCAATGTCATGGCTGATGCGCTAAGCCGTCAATCCTATTGTAACAACTTGATGTTACAACAAAGTCAACCACTTCTCCACGAGGAATTCTGCAAGCTTAACCTTCACATTGTTCCTCAAGGATTTCTATCCACCCTGGTGGCGAAACCTACCCTTACGGATCAGATCATCAAAGCTCAGAAGGTAGATCCGGGGATCTCCCGTATTAAGAGAAACATCAAGAAAGGAGTTGCGGATTGTTTCTCCGTTGATGACCAAGGTGTCGTGTTCTTTGGAGACCGTCTAGTGGTTCCCAAGGTACGCAACCTGAGACGATTGATCCTTAAGGAAGCTCATGAATCTCCTCTCACCATTCATCCCGGTAGTACTAAAATGTATCAAGACCTACGCCAGAGGTTTTGGTGGACTAGGATGAAGAGAGAAATTGCTCAATACATTGCTAACTGCGACGTCTGCAGACGTGTTAAAGCAGAGCATCAACGACCTGCTGGCACCCTTCAGCCTCTGGCTATTCCTGAATGGAAATGGGATAAAATCGGTATGGATTTCATTACCGGGTTTCCCAGGACCAAGAGAGGGAATAATGCTATCTTCGTTGTTGTCGATCGTCTTTCCAAAGTAGCCCACTTCCTACCTGTTCGTGAGAGTATAACCGCTAGCCAGCTAGCAGACTTGTACATCTCCCGAATAGTGTCTCTGCATGGTGTTCCATTGGAAATTAACTCAGACCGTGGAAGTCTCTTCACCTCTTGATTTTGGGAAAGTTTCCAAAATGCTATGGGAACTCGCCTCTCTTTTAGCACCGCTTTTCACCCTCAATCAAGTGGTCAGGTAGAACGAGTTAATCAAATTCTGGAGGATATGCTCCGAGCTTCTGTCATCTCCTTCGGCATGGATTGGGAGAAATGCCTCCCATTCGCCGAGTTCGCTTATAACAATAGTTACCAAGCTAGCTTGGGCAAAGCCCCTTTCGAGGTTCTCTATGGACGAAAATGTCGAACGCCTCTTAACTGGTCAGAAACCGGGGAAAGACAACTCTTCGGCCCGGATATGATTCAGGAAGCAGAAGAGCAGGTTCGCATTATTCGTGAGAAATTGAAAACAACCCAATCTCGGCAAAAGAGCCATTATGATCGCAAACATAGGGCTATGACTTTTGAGGTTGACGAGAAGGCTTACCTTCGGGTGACTCCTTTAAAGGGAACCCACCGATTCGGTATCAAAGGCAAATTGGCCCCTCGCTACATTGGACCCTTTCGCATTCTTGCCAAGCGAGGAGAAGTTGCCTACCAATTGGAACTACCTCCGCATCTTTCCAAGGTTCATGATGTCTTCCACGTATCTCAACTCAGGCGTTGCTTCTCGGATCCTATCCGTGGAGTGGACCACGAAACGCTTGATCTCCAAGATAATCTCACATATCGGGAGTATCCCGTTCGAATCCTTGATCAAGCCGAGCGTACCACTCGACGCCGAAACATCAAGTTTCTCAAAATTCAATGGTCACACCATTCCGAGAAAGAAGCTACTTGGGAAAGGGAGGATCGTCTTCGACTTGAGTACCCCACCTTCTTCCCAACGGATCCTAAATCTCGGGACGAGATTCTTTTGAGTGGGGGTGAGTTGTCACATCCTAGTTAGTTCATGCATTAGAGTGTTGCATCATGTCTACATTTCACAGAAACCTGAAATGGGGATGCCAGAAAACCCCCAGCACCCCCCCTGGAACAACTAGGGTTTACTAAAAAAATTCCAATGAACCTGAAATGCCCTCCATAAATGTTCACCACCTTTGGTCTTGGTTAAAACCTCTGCCAAAAATGGTTTCATATTTTTGGAGGCCATCTTGGATTTTTGCACAAGCCATAAGTATTTGTATTTGGGCATTTTAAATGCTATAAATATTTTCAAATGCCCAAATAATCTTGGAAGTATTTTTAGGCTGTTGGGAATAATCTCAAAGGTGCCTCAGAATATTTCCAGGATTTTTCCAAATGAAATAGTATTTTTACTATTTCAAAACACAGTACAGAAATAAATAAAAAAGAGAAAAGAACAGAAGGCAGAAAACTTACCTGGCAGCCCACCTGGCGGCCCAGCACTGTGCTGGCCCGCGCCAGTCAGCTGCCTGCTCTCGCCAGAGCAGGCAGAGAGCTGACGCTGGCGAGCGTGAGCTCGCCACGGCGCCAGCAGCTTGCCGCCCTCACCGCGGATGAGCTGGCTGACCTCTCTCGACGCGCCCCGAGCCCCTGGACATTGCCATTCTCCCCCATCGCCTCTCCCTCGCCTTCTCCCCACCATGGCCGACGCCGCCGCAGCCACCTCACCGGAGTAACCGCGGCCACCGTCGACCTCGCACCGTACTAACGTGTCCTACAGCACCGCCGTCGCCCACTCCTTCGAGCAAGCCGAGCCCCGAGCGCTCGTTTACCCGAAGCTCCGTCACCGACCTCGCCTTCGCCGCTCACCGTCGGAGATCCCCTCCGCCGTCGCCACTGCTACAGCTCGTCTCCGACCTCGCCGTCTGCTCCGTCGCAACCGCCGTGAGCATGGCCACCTTCCCATCCTCTCCTCTCTCTCTCTCGAGCGCTGTAGCCACCGCACGAAGCTCACCCGAACGCGCCGCCGCACGAGCTCGTCACCGACGAGGCTCCGGCCATCCAACGGCCACACCACCGTAGCCATTAGCTTCACCGCAACGCCAGGAACCCGTAGCACCCTCGCACGTTCCTCGCCGCGCTCTCTAGCTACGGTTCCGACTACGCCCATACCCCGGCAGCCGCACGGCTCGTCGCCGGCGTCGATTCTGGCGACCCCGAGCTCCACTACCACCACCAGTCGACGCGGCTCGCCCCCAGCTACACGTAGGTACTCTCCGCCGTCCTTTTGGTCGCCGGAGGGGGATCCCGCACTCCACCGCCGCGTCTGGACGTCGCCGGCGGCTAAACGCCGGCGAGTCAACGTGGTTTGACCATGGTTTAACCCCCCCAGGGTCACTGACGAGTGGGGCCCGCCTGCTAACTAATCTGAGTTAGAGTTAAAACTAATCCTAATTAACTAATTACCTAACAGTGACACTGACACAGGGGACCCACACGTCAGGATTGACCTGGACGACCCCGTTGACCTGCTGACGTCACACTGACGTCAGGCTGACGCAGTAAAGCTTTTACTGGAATTATTCTTATATTGGAAATTCCAGAAATTATCACAAACTTCAAAAAATCATAGAAAATAATCTATAGCTCAGAATGAAAAGATTTATATATGAAAAATGATCAGAAAAATCCATTCTATCCATCTGTACTGGTTTCATGCATGATTAAGCAAGTTAACCTACTGTTTTATACAGAACAAGATAAAGCACTAATATGGGCCATTTATGAACTTGGAATTTGAATCTTTGATTCAAATTAGTCCAAACCCTTCTGGCCTTAGTTGCATTATCCCAATACATCCATTTTGCCATGTCCCATGCATGCATCATAGTGTTGCACTTGCTTGATGTTGATTGTGCTTCGATGTGTTCATTGTGGTAGGTCCTGCCTCCGAGGATATTCACGAGTATCCAACTGAAGGGCAGTATCCCACCACCACTCTGTCAGGCAAGCAACCCATTGATCATTTCGATACAAACCCATCTTCTCGCTTCTGCTCTCGTTTACTGCATTAAGACAATGCGATTCAAACTGCTGTGTGTTGTGGTAGTTGAACCCACTTTCCTTTGCATGACCTGTCATTGCCACAGTAACTAGATGAAACCCACTAGCATGTGTAGGAGTTGATTGAGCCTTGTTGTGTTCCTACAATGCTATGCTTAGAGTTGTGTCAGGTCTGGCTCATCAGGGTGATGAACTAGAGTGAAAGTGTGTGTGTCGGTAAAGAGAGTAAAGTGTTGAATACGATTTGGTAAAGGTATCGATGGGAGGCCATGTAGGAGTACATTGTTGGTTGTTTCATTGAGACCGTCCCTAAGAACTGAGATCTGTATGCGTGATTTAAGATTCAGCTACTACCACACATTGGGCCCGAAACCAATGGACCCCCTCGGCTTCTTATTCACCCTTGTCCTCTGTCCAGGAGTTGCACGTAGTTTCTGGTGTTTGTAGTAAGCTGGAGGCCGTGGACAGCGCTGACCAAGGGGTGGGCTGTGATGCGGTAGGCTCGTGGCACGGTCTACCGAGTCGCCCGTTTGGTGTCCGGGAACCCTGCACACATCGTTTGGGGCCGTATGTGGAAACCTCGGCCGGACTCCCTGCGGATGGAACCTAAATAGGCGATAAACCTGGACTAGAGACTCGAGTGTTTAGGTAGGCTGTGGCCGACACCCACGTTGGGCTTCCTCTTGAAGGTTGCCGAGTACACGTCGTGTAGCGACGATAAGTGGTGAGAGCGTGTGTGACGAAGTACACCCCTGCAGGGTATGAAACTATTCGAATAGCCGCGTCCGCGGTAAAGGACTACTTGGTCGCTTATGCAGTTCATAGACAAGTAAATGGATACTACTAAAAGCCTCAAGATAAGTGTGAGTACCGCGGATGGCCCTCTCGTTGGATGACGAGGGAGGATCCACGGTGGAGTATTGAGATGGTGATTAGTGGACTCGTGTGCGAAAACTATTTCACAAGTGGTGTATCGTAGGATAGCTTAGCCAAGAGTCAAAGCTGGCTTGCTGCAATAACCCCACTACCTCCTTGAGAATGAGCATGTATAGTAGGATCTATTGTAAGACTTGCTGAGTACCTTTGTACTCATGTTGCTTTAATTACTGTTTTCAGACGACAACACCGCCCCTTCTGACGGGTTCTACATAGAACTCGACGACGACGAGTGACGCGCCACCCAGGTGGTGATCTAGGCTTGTGAAGGGCCTATGTAGATAGACAGGCTTCGTCAAGCCTTCTTTCTTTCTAGTGTCTGTACCCAGACAGTTTGCTTCCGCATGTGCTTGTATGATTGTATGACTTGAGTGTCGGGTCATGTGACCCCTATCTGTATGTACAAGTTATGTAAGGCTCTCCGGAGCCCTTTAAATAAAGTACTTGAGTTGTAGAGTTTTGTTGTGATGCCATGTTGTATTTGCACATATCGAGCATATGTGTGTATGCTTGAAATGCTTGGTATGTGTGGGATCCGACGATCTAGTTGTTTATCTTTAGCAGCCTCTCTTATGGGGAAATGTAGTCTAGTGCCTCCTTGAGCCATAGTAGTCCGCTACAGCCCGGTTCACCGGAGTCCTGCTAGCCCAGCACTACTGCTCTGGACACTTGACTGGCCGGCATGTGAGTCATATCGTTCCTGTGTCTGTCCCTTCGGAGAAATGTCACGCGGTGACATCCGGAGTCCTGCCTAGCCTGCTACAGCCCGGGTTCCCGGAGTCCTGTTAGCCCAGTGCTACAGCCCGGATTCACACGCTGCTGACCGACACGTTCGATGTTGATTCATGTATGCCTGTCCCCATACGTTAGTGCCGCTTTGGGTTCACGACTAGCCATGTCGGCCCGGGTTCTCTGTCATATGGATGCTAGCGACATTATCATATACGTGAGCCAAAAGGCGCAAACGGTCCCGGGCCATGGTAAGGCGACACCCGAGGGAGTACCGAGCGTGAGGCCGCAATGTTATATGAGGTGTTACAGGCTAGATCGGTGTGACTTGGAATCGGGGTCCTGACAACTGGACTGTAGCTAAGCCCCCGAGTGAGAGGCTTGCTCACCACTCGGTAGGATTTTTCAAAGTTAGGCGAGTACTGGACTGGAGCTAAGCCCCCGAGTGGTAGGGTTGCTCACCACTCGGTAGGATTTTTCAAACTTAGGCGAGTCCTGGAATGCAGCTAAGCCCACGAGTGAGAGGCTTGCTCACCACTCTGTTGGATTTTTTCACACTTAGGCGAGTACTGGACTGCAGCTAAGGCCCCGAGTGGGAGGGTTCCTCACCACTCGGTAGGATTTTTCAAACTTAGGCGAGTGCTAGACTGTAGCTAAGCCCCCGACTGGGAGGGTTGCTCACCACTCGGTAGGATTTTTTCAGACTTAGGCGAGTACTGGACTGCAGCTAAGCCCCCGAGTGGGAGGGTTGCTCACCACTCGGTAGGATTTTTCAAACTTAGGCGAGTACTGGACTGCAGCTAATCCCACGAGTGAGAGGCTTGCTCACCACTCGGTAGGATTTTTTCACACTTAGGCGAGTACTGGACTGCAGCTAAGCCCCCGAGTGCGAGCCTTGCTCATCACTCGGTAGGATTTTTCAAACATAGGCGAGTACTAGGCTGCAGCTAAGCCTCCGAATGGGAGGGTTGCTCACCACTCGGTAGGATTTTTCAAACTCAGGCGATTACTGGACTGCAGCTAAGCCCCCGAGTGGGAGGGTTGCTCACCACTCGGTAGGATTTTTCAAACATAGGCGAGTACTTGACTGCAGCTAAGCCCCCGAGTGGGAGGGTTGCTCACCACTCGGTAGGATTTTTTCACATTTAGGCGATTACTGGACTGTAGCTAAGCCCCCGAGTGAGAGGCTAGCTCACCACTCGGTAGGATTTTTCAAACTTAGGCGAGTACTGGACTGCAGCTAAGCCCCCGAGTGGGAGGGTTTCTCACCACTCGGTAGGATTTTTCAAACTGAGGCGAGTGCTAGACTGTAGCTAAGCCCCCGAGTGGGAGGGTTGCTCACCACTCGGTAGGATTTTTTTCACACTTAGGCGAGTACTGGACTGCAACAAGCCCCCGAGTGAGAGACTTGCTCACCACTCGGTAGGATTTTTTCACACTTAGCCGAGTACTGGACTGCAGCTAAGCCCCCGAGTGAGAGGCTTGCTCACCACTCGGTAGGATTTTTCAAACTTAGGCGAGTACTGGACTGCAGCTAAGCCCCCGAGTGGGAGGGTTGCTCACCACTCGGTAGGATTTTTCAAACTTAGGCGAGTGCTGGACTGCAGCTAAGCCCCCGAGTGGGAGGGTTGCTCACCACTCGGTAGGATTTTTCAAACTTAGGCGAGTACTGGACTGCAGCTAAGCCTCCGAGTGGGAAGGTTGCTCACCACTCGGTAGGATTTTTCAAACTTACGGAAGTACTGGACTGCAGCTAAGCCCCCGAGTGGGAGGGTTGCTCACCACTCGGTAGGATTTTTGAAACTTAGGCGAGTACTGGACTGCAGCTAAGCCCCCGTGTGGGAGGGTTTCTCACCACTCGGTAGGATTTTTCAAACATAGGCGAGTGCTAGACTGCAGCTAAGCCCCCGAGTGGGAGGGTTGCTCACCACTCGGTAGGATTTTTTCACACTTAGGCGAGTACTGGACTGCAGCTAAGCCCCCGAGTGAGAGACTTGCTCACCACTCGGTAGGATTTTTTCACACTTAGGCGAGTACTGGACTGCAGCTAAGCCCCCGAGTGAGAGGCTTGCTCACCACTCGGTACGATTTTTCAAACTTAGGCGAGTACTGCACTGCAGGTAAGCCCCCGAGTGGGTGGGATCGGTAGGATTTTTCAAACTTAGGCGAGTACTGGACTGCAGCTAAGCCCCCGAGTGAGAGGCTTGCTCGCCACTCGGTAGGATTTTTCAAACTTAGGCGAGTACTGGATTGCAGCTAAGCCACCGAGTGGGAGGGTTTCTCACCACTCGGTAGGATTTTTCAAACTTAGGCGAGTGCTAGACTGTAGCTAAGCCCCCGAGTGGGAGGGTTGCTCACCACTCGGTAGGATTTTTTCACACTTAGGCGAGTACTGGACTGCAGCTAAGCCCCTGAGTGAGAGACTTGCTCACCACTCGGTAGGATTTTTTCACACATAGCCAAGTACTGGACTGCAGCTTAGCCCCCGAGTGAGAGGCTTGCTCACCACTCGGTAGGATTTTTCAAACTTAGGCGACTACTGGACTGCAGCTAAGCCCCCGAGTGGGAGAGTTGCTCACCACTCGGTAGGATTTTTCAAACTTAGGCGAGTACTGGACTACAGCTAAGCCCACGAGTGAGAGGCTTGCTCACCACTCGGTAGGATTTTTTCACACTTAGGCGAGTACTAGACTGCAGCTAAGCCCCCGAGTGGGAGGGTTGCTCATCACTCGGTAGGATTTTTCAAACATAGGCGAGTACTGGACTGCAGCTAAGCCCCTGAGTGGGAGGGTTGCTCACCACTCGGTAGGATTTTTCAAACTTAGGCGAGTAATGGACTGCAGCTAAGCCCCGGAGTGGGAGGGTTGCTCACCACTCGGTAGGATTTTTTCACACTTAGGCGAGTACTGGACTGCACCTAAGCCCCCGAGTGAGAGACTTGCTCACCACTCGGTAGGATTTTTTCACACTTAGCCGAGTACTGGACTGCAGCTAAGCCCCCGAGTGAGAGGCTTGCTCACCACTCGGTAGGATTTTTCAAACTTAGGCGAGTATTGGACTGCAGCTAAGCCCCCGAGTGGGAGGGTTACTCACCACTCGGTAGGATTTTTCAAACTTAGGCGAGTACTGGACTGGAGCTAAGCCCCCGAGTGGTAGGGTTGCTCACCACTCGGTAGGATTTTTCAAACTTAGGCGAGTCCTGGAATGCAGCAAAGCCCACGAGTGAGAGGCTTGCTCACCACTCTGTTGGATTTTTTCACACTTAGGCGAGTACTGGACTGCAGCTAAGCCCCCGAGTGGGAGGGTTTCTCACCACTCTGTAGGATTTTTCAAACTTAGGCGAGTGCTAGACTGTAGCTAAGCCCCCGAGTGGGAGGGTTGCTCACCACTCGGTAGGATTTTTTCAGACTTAGGCGAGTACTGGACTACAGCTAAGCCCCCGAGTGGGAGGGTTGCTCACCACTCGGTACGATTTTTCAAACTTAGGCGAGTACTGGACTGCAACTAAGCCCACGAGTGAGAGGCTTGCTCACCACTCGGTAGGATTTTTTCACACTTAGGCGAGTACTGGACTGCAGCTAAGCCCCAGAGTGGGAGCCTTGCTCATCACTCGGTAGGATTTTTCAAACATAGGCGAGTACTCGGCTGCAGCTAAGCCTCCGAGTGGGAGGGTTGCTCACCACTCGGTAGGATTTTTCAAACTAAGGCGAGTACTGGACTGCAGCTAAGCCCCCGAGTGGGAGGGTTGCTCACCACTCGGTAGGATTTTTCAAACATAGGCGAGTACTTGACTGCAGCTAAGCCCCCGAGTGGGAGGGTTGCTCACCACTCGGTAGGATTTTTTCACATTTAGGCGAGTACTGGACTGTAGCTAAGCCCCCGAGTGAGAGACTAGCTCACCACTCGGTAGGATTTTTCAAACTTAGGCGAGTACTGGACTGCAGCTAAGCCCCCGAGTGGGAGGTTTTCTCACCACTCGGTAGGATTTTTCAAACTGAGGCGAGTGCTAGACTGTAGCTAAGCCCCCGAGTGGGAGGGTTGCTCACCACTCGGTAGGATTTTTTCACACTTAGGCGAGTACTGGACTGCAGCTAAGCCCCCGAGTGAGAGACTTGCTCACCACTCGGTAGGATTTTTTCACACTTAGGCGAGTACTGGACTGCAGCTAAGCCCCCGAGTGAGAGACTTGCTCACCACTCGGTAGGATTTTTTCACACTTAGGCGAGTACTGGACTGCAGCTAAGCCCCCGAGTGGGAGGGTTGCTCACCACTCGGTAGGATTTTTCAAACATAGGCGAGTACTTGACTGCAGCTAAGCCCCCGAGTGGGAGGGTTGCTCACCACTCGGTAGGATTTTTTCACATTTAGGCGAGTACTGGACTGTAGCTAAGCCCCCGAGTGAGAGACTAGCTCACCACTCGGTAGGATTTTTCAAACTTAGGCGAGTACTGGACTGCAGCTAAGCCCCCGAGTGGGAGGTTTTCTCACCACTCGGTAGGATTTTTCAAACTGAGGCGAGTGCTAGACTGTAGCTAAGCCCCCGAGTGGGAGGGTTGCTCACCACTCGGTAGGATTTTTTCACACTTAGGCGAGTACTGGACTGCACCTAAGCCCCCGAGTGAGAGACTTGCTCACCACTCGGTAGGATTTTTTCACACTTAGGCGAGTACTGGACTGCAGCTAAGCCCCCGTGTGGGAGGGTTTCTCACCACTCGGTAGGATTTTTCAAACTTAGGCGAGTGCTAGACTGCAGCTAAGCCCCTGAGTGGGAGGGTTGCTCACCACTCGGTAGGATCTTTTCACACTTAGGCGAGTACTGGACTGCAGCTAAGCCCCCGAGTGAGAGACTTGCTCACCACTCGGTAGGATTTTTTCACACTTAGGCGAGTACTGGACTGCAGCTAAGCCCCCGAGTGAGAGGCTTGCTCACCACTCGGTAGGATTTTTCAAACTTAGGCGAGTACTGGACTGCAGGTAAGCCCCCGAGTGGGAGGGATCGGTAGGATTTTTCGAACTTAGGCGAGTACTGGACTGCAGCTAAGCCCCCGAGTGAGAGGCTTGCTCGCCACTTGGTAGGATTTTTCAAACTTAGGCGAGTACTGGACTGCAGCTAAGCCACCGAGTGGGAGGGTTTCTCACCACTCGGTAGGATTTTTCAAACTTAGGCGAGTGCTAGACTGTAGCTAAGCCCCCAAGTGGGAGGGTTGCTCACCACTCGGTAGGATTTTTTCACACTTAGGCGAGTACTGGACTGCAGCTAAGCCCCCGAGTGAGAGACTTGCTCACCACTCGGTAGGATTTTTTCACACATAGCCAAGTACTGGACTGCAGCTTAGCCCCCGAGTGAGAGGCTTGCTCACCACTCGGTAGGATTTTTCAAACTTAGGCGACTACTGGACTGCAGCTAAGCCCCCGAGTGGGAGAGTTGCTCACCACTCGGTTGGATTTTTTCACACTTAGGCGAGTACTGGACTACAGCTAAGCCCACGAGTGAGAGGCTTGCTCACCACTCGGTAGGATTTTTTCACACTTAGTCCAGTACTGGACTGCAGCTAAGCCCCCGAGTGGGAGGGTTGCTCAACACTCGGTAGGATTTTTTCACACTTAGGCGAGTACTGGACTGCAGCTAAGCCCCCGAGTGAGAGACTTGCTCACCACTCGGTAGGATTTTTTCACACTTAGGCGAGTACTGGACTGCAGCTAAGCCCCCGTGTGGGAGGGTTTCTCACCACTCGGTAGGATTTTTCAAACTTAGGCGAGTGCTAGACTGCAGCTAAGCCCCTGAGTGGGAGGGTTGCTCACCACTCGGTAGGATCTTTTCACACTTAGGCGAGTACTGGACTGCAGCTAAGCCCCCGAGTGAGAGACTTGCTCACCACTAGGTAGGATTTTTTCACACTTAGGCGAGTACTGGACTGCAGCTAAGCCCCCGAGTGAGAGGCTTGCTCACCACTCGGTAGGATTTTTCAAACTTAGGCGAGTACTGGACTGCAGGTAAGCCCCCGAGTGGGAGGGATCGGTAGGATTTTTCGAACTTAGGCGAGTACTGGACTGCAGCTAAGCCCCCGAGTGAGAGGCTTGCTCGCCACTTGGTAGGATTTTTCAAACTTAGGCGAGTACTGGACTGCAGCTAAGCCACCGAGTGGGAGGGTTTCTCACCACTCGGTAGGATTTTTCAAACTTAGGCGAGTGCTAGACTGTAGCTAAGCCCCCAAGTGGGAGGGTTGCTCACCACTCGGTAGGATTTTTTCACACTTAGGCGAGTACTGGACTGCAGCTAAGCCCCCGAGTGAGAGACTTGCTCACCACTCGGTAGGATTTTTTCACACATAGCCAAGTACTGGACTGCAGCTTAGCCCCCGAGTGAGAGGCTTGCTCACCACTCGGTAGGATTTTTCAAACTTAGGCGACTACTGGACTGCAGCTAAGCCCCCGAGTGGGAGAGTTGCTCACCACTCGGTTGGATTTTTTCACACTTAGGCGAGTACTGGACTACAGCTAAGCCCACGAGTGAGAGGCTTGCTCACCACTCGGTAGGATTTTTTCACACTTAGGCGAGTACTGGACTGCAGCTAAGCCCCCGAGTGGGAGGGTTGCTCACCACTCGGTAGGATTTTTTCACACTTAGGCGAGTACTGGACTGCAGCTAAGCCCCCGAGTGAGAGACTTGCTCACCACTCGGTAGGATTTTTTCACACTTAGGCGAGTACTGGACTGCAGCTAAGCCCCCGTGTGGGAGGGTTTCTCACCACTCGGTAGGATTTTTCAAACTTAGGCGAGTGCTAGACTGCAGCTAAGCCCCTGAGTGGGAGGATTGCTCACCACTCGGTAGGATCTTTTCACACTTAGGCGAGTACTGGACTGCAGCTAAGCCCCCGAGTGAGAGACTTGCTCACCACTCGGTAGGATTTTTTCACACCTAGGCGAGTAATGGACTGCAGCTAAGCCCCCGAGTGAGAGGCTTGCTCACCACTCGGTAGGATTTTTCAAACTTAGGCGAGTACTGGACTGCAGGTAAGCCCCCGAGTGGGAGGGATCGGTAGGATTTTTCGAACTTAGGCGAGTACTGGACTGCAGCTAAGCCCCCGAGTGAGAGGCTTGCTCGCCACTTGGTAGGATTTTTCAAACTTAGGCGAGTACTGGACTGCAGCTAAGCCACCGAGTGGGAGGGTTTCTCACCACTCGGTAGGATTTTTCAAACTTAGGCGAGTGCTAGACTGTAGCTAAGCCCCCAAGTGGGAGGGTTGCTCACCACTCGGTAGGATTTTTTCACACTTAGGCGAGTACTGGACTGCAGCTAAGCCCCCGAGTGAGAGACTTGCTCACCACTCGGTAGGATTTTTTCACACATAGCCAAGTACTGGACTGCAGCTTAGCCCCCGAGTGAGAGGCTTGCTCACCACTCATTAGGATTTTTCAAACTTAGGCGACTACTGGACTACAGCTAAGCCCACGAGTGAGAGGCTTGCTCACCACTCGGTAGGATTTTTTCACACTTAGGCGAGTACTGGACTGCAGCTAAGCCCCCGAGTGGGAGGGTTGCTCATCACTCGGTAGGATTTTTCAAACATAGGCGAGTACTGGACTGCAGCTAAGCCCCTGAGTGGGAGGGTTGCTCACCACTCGGTAGGATTTTTCAAACTTAGGCGAGTAATGGACTGCAGCTAAGCCCCCGAGTGGGAGGGTTGCTCACCACTCGGTTGGATTTTTTCACACTTAGGCGAGTACTGGACTGCAGGTAAGCCCCCGAGTGAGAGGCTTGCTCACCACTCGGTAGGATTTTTCAAACTTAGGCGAGTACTGGACTGTAGGTAAGCCCCCGAGTGGAAGGGATCGGTAGGATTTTTCAAACTTAGGCGAGTACTGGACTGCAGCTAAGCCCCCGAGTGAGAGGCTTGCTCACCACTCGGTAGGATTTTTCAAACTTAGGCGAGTACTGGACTACAGCTAAGCCCCCCGAGTGGGAGGGTTTCTAACCACTCGGTAGGATTTTTCAAACTTAGGCGAGTGCTAGACTGTAGCTAGGCCCCCGAGTGGGAGGGTTGCTCACCACTCGGTAGGATTTTTTCACACTTAGGCGAGTACTGGACTGCACCTAAGCCACCGAGTGAGAGACTTGCTCACCACTCGGTAGGATTTTTTCACACTTAGCCGAGTACTGGACTGCAGCTAAGCCCCCGAGTGAGAGGCTTGCTCACCACTCGGTAGGATTTTTCAAACTTAGGCGAGTATTGGACTGCAGCTAAGCCCCCGAGTGGGAGGGTTGCTCACCACTCGGTAGGATTTTTTCACACTTAGGCGAGTACTGGACTGCAGCTAAGCCCCCGAGTGAGAGACTTGCTCACCACTCGGTAGGATTTTTTCACACATAGCCAAGTACTGGACTGCAGCTTAGCCCCCGAGTGAGAGGCTTGCTCACCACTCATTAGGATTTTTCAAACTTAGGCGACTACTGGACTGCAGCTAAGCCCCCGAGTGGGAGAGTTGCTCACCACTCGGTTGGATTTTTTCACACTTAGGCGAGTACTGGACTACAGCTAAGCCCACGAGTGAGAGGCTTGCTCACCACTCGGTAGGATTTTTTCACACTTAGGGGAGTACTGGACTGCAGCTAAGCCCCCGAGTGGGAGGGTTGCTCATCACTCGGTAGGATTTTTCAAACATAGGCGAGTACTGGACTGCAGCTAAGCCCCTGAGTGGGAGGGTTGCTCACCACTCGGTAGGATTTTTCAAACTTAGGCGAGTAATGGACTGCAGCTAAGCCCCCGAGTGGGAGGGTTGCTCACCACTCGGTTGGATTTTTTCACACTTAGGCGAGTACTGGACTGCAGGTAAGCCCCCGAGTGAGAGGCTTGCTCACCACTCGGTAGGATTTTTCAAACTTAGGCGAGTACTGGACTGTAGGTAAGCCCCCGAGTGGAAGGGATCGGTAGGATTTTTCAAACTTAGGCGAGTACTGGACTGCAGCTAAGCCCCCGAGTGAGAGGCTTGCTCACCACTCGGTAGGATTTTTCAAACTTAGGCGAGTACTGGACTACAGCTAAGCCCCCCGAGTGGGAGGGTTTCTAACCACTCGGTAGGATTTTTCAAACTTAGGCGAGTGCTAGACTGTAGCTAGGCCCCCGAGTGGGAGGGTTGCTCACCACTCGGTAGGATTTTTTCACACTTAGGCGAGTACTGGACTGCACCTAAGCCACCGAGTGAGAGACTTGCTCACCACTCGGTAGGATTTTTTCACACTTAGCCGAGTACTGGACTGCAGCTAAGCCCCCGAGTGAGAGGCTTGCTCACCACTCGGTAGGATTTTTCAAACTTAGGCGAGTATTGGACTGCAGCTAAGCCCCCGAGTGGGAGGGTTGCTCACCACTCGGTAGGATTTTTTCACACTTAGGCGAGTACTGGACTGCAGCTAAGCCCCCGAGTGAGAGACTTGCTCACCACTCGGTAGGATTTTTTCACACTTAGGCGAGTACTGGACTGCAGCTAAGCCCCCGTGTGGGAGGGTTTCTCACCACTCGGTAGGATTTTTCAAACTTAGGCGAGTGCTAGACTGCAGCTAAGCCCCTGAGTGGGAGGGTTGCTCACCACTCGGTAGGATCTTTTCACACTTAGGCGAGTACTGGACTGCAGCTAAGCCCCCGAGTGATAGACTTGCTCACCACTCGGTAGGATTTTTTCACACTTAGGCGAGTACTGGAATGCAGCTAAGCCCCCGAGTGAGAGGCTTGCTCACCACTCGGTAGGATTTTTCAAACTTAGGCGAGTACTGGACTGCAGGTAAGCCCCCGAGTGGGAGGGATCGGTAGGATTTTTCAAACTTAGGCGAGTACTGGACTGCAGCTAAGCCCCCGAGTGAGAGGCTTGCTCGCCACTCGGTAGGATTTTTCAAACTTAGGCGAGTACTGGACTGCAGCTAAGACACCGAGTGGGAGGGTTTCTCACCACTCGGTAGGATTTTTCAAACTTAGGCGAGTGCTAGACTGTTGCTAAGCCCCCAAGTGGGAGGGTTGCTCACCACTCGATAGGATTTTTTCACACTTAGGCGAGTACTGGACTGCAGCTAAGCCCCCGAGTGAGAGACTTGCTCACCACTCGGTAGGATTTTTTCACACATAGCCAAGTACTGGACTGCAGCTTAGCCCCAGAGTGAGAGGCTTGCTCACCACTCGGTAGGATTTTTCAAACTTAGGCGACTACTGGACTGCAGCTAAGCCCCCGAGTGGGAGAGTTGCTCACCACTCGGTAGGATTTTTCAAACTTAGGCGAGTACTGGACTACAGCTAAGCCCACGAGTGAGAGGCTTGCTCACCACTCGGTAGTATTTTTTCACACTTAGGCGAGTACTGGACTGCAGCTAAGCCCCCGAGTGGGAGGGTTGCTCATCACTCGGTATGATTTTTCAAACATAGGCGAGTACTGGACTGCAGCTAAGCCCCTGAGTGGGAGGGTTGCTCACCACTCGGTAGCATTTTTCAAACTTAGGCGAGTAATGGACTGCAGCTAAGCCCCCGAGTGGGAGGGTTGCTCACCACTCGGTAGGATTTTTTCACACTTAGGCGAGTACTGGACTGCAGCTAAGCCCCCGAGTGAGAGCCTTGCTCTCCACTCGGTAGGATTTTTCAAACTTAGGCGAGTACTGGACTGCAGGTAAGCCCCCGAGTGGGAGGGATTGGTAGGATTTTTCAAACTTAGGCGAGTACTGGACTGCAGCTAAGCCCCCGAGTGAGAGGCTTGCTCACCACTCGGTAGGATTTTTCAAACTTAGGCGAGTACTGGACTACAGCTAAGCCCCCCGAGTGGGAGGGTTTCTAACTACTCGGTAGGATTTTTCAAACTTAGGCGAGTGCTAGACTGTAGCTAGGCCCCCGAGTGGGAGGGTTGCTCACCACTCGGTAGGATTTTTTCACACTTAGGCGAGTACTGGACTGCACCTAAGCCCCCGAGTGAGAGACTTGCTCACCACTCGGTAGGATTTTTCAAACTAAGGCGAGTACTGGACTGCAGCTAAGCCCCCGAGTGGGAGGGTTGCTCACCACTCGGTAGGATTTTTCAAACATAGGCGAGTACTTGACTGCAGCTAAGCCCCCGAGTGGGAGGGTTGCTCACCACTCGGTAGGATTTTTTCACATTTAGGCGAGTACTGGACTGTAGCTTAGCCCCCGAGTGAGAGACTAGCTCACCACTCGGTAGGATTTTTCAAACTTAGGCGAGTACTGGACTGCAGCTAAGCCCCCGAGTGGGAGGTTTTCTCACCACTCGGTAGGATTTTTCAAACTGAGGCGAGTGCTAGACTGTAGCTAAGCCCCCGAGTGGGAGGGTTGCTCACCACTCGGTAGGATTTTTTCACACTTAGGCGAGTACAGGACTGCAGCTAAGCCCCCGAGTGAGAGACTTGCTCACCACTTGGTAGGATTTTTTCACACTTAGGCGAGTACTGGACTGCAGCTAAGCCCCCGTGTGGGAGGGTTTCTCACCACTCGGTAGGATTTTTCAAACTTAGGCGAGTGCTAGACTGCAGCTAAGCCCCCGAGTGGGAGGGTTGCTCACCACTCGGTAGGATTTTTTCACACTTAGGCGAGTACTGGACTGCAGCTAAGCCCCCGAGTGAGAGACTTGCTGACCACTCGGTAGGATTTTTTCACACTTAGGCGAGTACTGGACTGCAGCTAAGCCCCCGAGTGAGAGGCTTGCTCACCACTCGGTAGGATTTTTCAAACTTACGCGAGTACTGGACTGCAGGTAAGCCCCCGAGTGGGAGGGATCGGTAGGATTTTTCGAACTTAGGCGAGTACTGGACTGCAGCTAACCCCCGAGTGAGAGGCTTGCTCGCCACTTGGTAGGATTTTTCAAACTGAGGCGAGTACTGGACTGCAGCTAAGCCACCGAGTGGGATGGTTTCTCACCACTCGGTAGGATTTTTCAAACTTAGGCGAGTGCTAGACTGTAGCTAAGCCCCCGAGTGGGAGGGTTGCTCACCACTCGGTAGGATTTTTTCACACTTAGGCGAGTACTGGACTGCAGCTAAGCCCCCGAGTGAGAGACTTGCTCACCACTCGGTAGGATTTTTTCACACATAGCCAAGTACTGGACTGCAGCTTAGCCCTCGAGTGAGAGGCTTGCTCACCACTCGGTAGGATTTTTCAAACTTAGGCGACTACTGGACTGCAGCTAAGCCCCCGAGTGGGAGAGTTGCTCACCACTCGGTAGGATTTTTCAAACTTAGGCGAGTACTGGACTATAGCTAAGCCCACGAGTGAGAGGCTTGCTCACTACTCGGTAGGATTTTTTCACACTTAGGCGAGTACTGGACTGCAGCTAAGCCCCCGAGTGGGAGGGTTGCTCATCACTCGGTAGGATTTTTCAAACATAGGCGAGTACTGGACTGCAGCTAAGCCCCTGAGTGGGAGGGTTGCTCACCACTCGGTAGGATTTTTCAAACTTAGGCGATTAATGGACTGCAGCTAAGCCCCCGAGTGGGAGGGTTGCTCACCACTCGGTTAGATTTTTTCACACTTAGGCGAGTACTGGACTGCAGCTAAGCCCCCGAGTGAGAGGCTTGCTCACCACTCGGTAGGATTTTTCAAACTTAGGCGAGTACTGGACTGCAGCTAAGCCCCCGAGTGGGAGGGTTTCTCACCACTCGGTAGGATTTTTCAAACTGAGGCGAGTGCTAGACTGTAGCTAAGCCCCCGAGTGGGAGGGTTGCTCACCACTCGGTAGGATTTTTTCACACTTAGGCGAGTACTGGACTGCAGCTAAGCCCCCGAGTGAGAGACTTGCTCACCACTCGGTAGGATTTTTTCACACTTAGCCGAGTACTGGACTGCAGCTAAGCCCCCGAGTGAGAGGCTTGCTCACCACTCGGTAGGATTTTTCAAACTTAGGCGAGTACTGGACTGCAGCTAAGCCCCCGAGTGGGAGGGTTCCTCACCACACGGTAGGATTTTTCAAACTTAGGCGAGTGCTGGACTGCAGCTAAGCCCCCGAGTGGGAGGGTTGCTCACCACTCGGTAGGATTTTTCAAACTTAGGCGAGTGCTGGACTGCAGCTAAGCCTCCGAGTGGGAAGGTTGCTCACCACTCGGTAGGATTTTTCAAATTTAGGCGAGTGCTAGACTGCAGCTAAGCCCCCGAGTGGGAGGGTTGCTCACCACTCGGTAGGATTTTTGAAACTTAGGCGAGTACTGGACTGCAGCTAAGCCCCCGTGTGGGAGGGTTTCTCACCACTCGGTAGGATTTTTCAAACTTAGGCGAGTGCTAGACTGCAGCTAAGCCCCCGAGTGGGACGGTCGCTCACCACTCGGTAGGATTTTTTCACACTTAGGCGAGTACTGGACTGCAGCTAAGCCCCCGAGTGAGAGACTTGCTCACCACTCGGTAGGATTTTTTCACACTTAGGCGAGTACTGGACTGCAGGTAAGCCCCCGAGTGGGAGGGATCGGTAGGATTTTTTCACACTTAGGCGAGTACTGGACTGCAGCTAAGCCCCCGAGTGGGAGGGTTGCTCATCACTCGGTAGGATTTTTCAAACATAGGCGAGTACTGGACAGCAGCTAAGCCCCTGAGTGGGAGGGTTGCTCACCACTCGGTAGGATTTTTCTAACTTAGGCGAGTAATGGACTGCAGCTAAGCCCCCGAGAGGGAGGGTTGCTCACCACTCGGTAGGATTTTTTCACACTTAGGCGAGTACTGGACTGCAGCTAAGCCCCCGAGTGAGAGGCTTGCTCACCACTTTGTAGGATTTTTCAAACTTAGGCGAGTACTGGACTGCAGGTAAGCCCCCGAGTGGGAGGGATCGGTAGGATTTTTCAAACTTAGGCGAGTACTGGACTGCAGCTAAGCCCCCGAGTGAGAGGCTTGCTCACCACTCGGTAGGATTTTTCAAACTTAGGCGAGTACTGGACTGCAGCTAAGCCCCTAAGTGGGAGGGTTGCTCACCACTCGGTAGGATTTTTCTAACTTAGGCGAGTAATGGACTGCAGCTAAGCCCCCGAGAGGGAGGGTTGCTCACCACTCGGTAGGATTTTTTCACACTTAGGCGAGTACTGGACTGCAGCTAAGCCCCCGAGTGAGAGGCTTGCTCACCACTCGGTAGGATTTTTCAAACTTAGGCGAGTACTGGACTGCAGGTAAGCCCCCGAGTAGGAGGGATCGGTAGGATTTTTCAAACTTAGGCGAGTACTGGACTGCAGCTAAGCCCCCGAGTGAGAGGCTTGCTCACCACTCGGTAGGATTTTTCAAACTTAGGCGAGTACTGGACTACAGCTAAGCCCCCGAGTGGGAGGGTTTCTAACCACTCGGTAGGATTTTTCAAACTTAGGCGAGTGCTAGACTGTAGCTAAGCCCCCGAGTGGGAGGGTTGCTCACCACTCGGTAGGATTTTTTCACACTTAGGCGAGTACTGGACTGCAGCTAAGCCCCGAGTGAGAGACTTGCTCACCACTCGGTAGGATTTTTTCACACATAGCCAAGTACTGGACTGCAGCTTAGCCCCCGAGTGAGAGGCTTGCTCACCACTCGGTAGGATTTTTCAAACTTAGGCGACTACTGGACTGCAGCTAAGCCCCCGAGTGGGAGGGTTGCTCACCACTCGGTAGGATTTTTCAAACTTAGGCTAGTACTGGACTACAACTACGCCCACGAGTGAGAGGCTTGGTCACCACTCGGTAGGATATTTTCACACTTAGGCGAGTACTGGACTGCAGCTAAGCCCCCGAGTGGGAGGGTTGCTCATCACTCGGTAGGATTTTTCAAACATAGGCGAGTTCTGGACTGCAGCTAAGCCCCTAAGTGGGAGGGTTGCTCACCACTCGGTAGGATTTTTCTAACTTAGGCGAGTAATGGACTGCAGCTAAGCCCCCGAGAGGGAGGGTTGCTCACCACTCGGTAGGATTTTTTCACACTTAGGCGAGTACTGGACTGCAGCTAAGCCCCCGAGTGAGAGGCTTGCTCACCACTCGGTAGGATTTTTCAAACTTAGGCGAGTACTGGACTGCAGGTAAGCCCCCGAGTGGGAGGGATCGGCAGGATTTTTCAAACTTAGGCGAGTACTGGACTGCAGCTAAGCCCCCGAGTGAGAGGCTTGCTCACCACTCGGTAGGATTTTTCAAACTTAGGCGAGTACTGGACTACAGCTAAGCCCCCGAGTGGGAGGGTTTCTAACCACTCGGTAGGATTTTTCAAACTTACGCGAGTGCTAGACTGTAGCTAAGCCCCCGAGTGGGAGGGTTGCTCACCACTCGGTAGGATTTTTTCACACTTAGGCGAGTACTGGACTGCAGCTAATCCCCCGAGTGAGAGACTTGCTCACCACTCGGTAGGATTTTTTCACACTTAGCCGAGTAGTGGACTACAGCTAAGCCCCCGATTGAGAGGCTTGCTCACCACTCGGTAGGATTTTTCAAACTTAGGCGAGTACTGGACTGCAGCTAAGCCCCCGAGTGGGAGGTTTGCTCACCACTCGGTAGGATTTTTCAAACTTAGGCGAGTGCTGGACTGCAGCTAAGCCCCCGAGTGGGAGGGTTGCTCACCACTCGGTAGGATTTTTCAAACTTAGGCGAGTACTGGAC
The DNA here is from genome assembly GCF_002575655.3 of Aegilops tauschii subsp. strangulata. NCBI lineage: Eukaryota > Viridiplantae > Streptophyta > Magnoliopsida > Poales > Poaceae > Aegilops > Aegilops tauschii. The sequence goes on along the minus strand of NC_053040.3, from coordinate 66,634,441 downwards.
TGCAGCTAAGCCTCCGAGTGGGAAGGTTGCTCACCACTCGGTAGGATTTTTCAAACTTAGGCAAGTACTGGACTGCAGCTAAGCCCCCGAGTGGGAGGGTTGCTCACCACTCGGTAGGATTTTTCAAACTTAGGCGAGTACTGGACTGCAGCTAAGCCCCCGTGTGGGAGGGTTTCTCACCACTCGGTAGGATTTTTCAAACTTAGCCGAGTGCTAGACTGCAGCTAAGCCCCCGAGTGGGAGGGTTGCTCACCACTCGGTAGGATTTTTTCACACTTAGGCGAGTACTGGTCTGCAGCTAAGCCCCCGAGTGAGAGACTTGCTCACCACTCGGTAGGATTTTTCCACACTTAGGCGAGTACTGGACTGCAGCTAAGCCCCCGAGTGAGAGACTTGCTCACCACTCGGTAGGATTTTTTCACACTTAGCCGAGTAGTGGACTACAGCTAAGCCCCCGATTGAGAGGCTTGCTCACCACTCGGTAGGATTTTTCAAACTTAGGCGAGTACTGGACTGCAGCTAAGCCCCCGAGTGGGAGGTTTGCTCACCACTCGGTAGGATTTTTCAAACTTAGGCGAGTGCTGGACTGCAGCTAAGCCCCCGAGTGGGAGGGTTGCTCACCACTCGGTAGGATTTTTCAAACTTAGGCGAGTACTGGACTGCAGCTCAGCCTCCGAGTGGGAAGGTTGCTCACCACTCGGTAGGATTTTTCAAACTTAGGCAAGTACTGGACTGCAGCTAAGCCCCCGAGTGGGAGGGTTGCTCACCACTCGGTAGGATTTTTCAAACTTATGCGAGTACTGGACTGCAGCTAAGCCCCCGTGTGGGAGGGTTTCTCACCACTCGGTAGGATTTTTCAAACTTAGCCGAGTGCTAGACTGCAGCTAAGCCCCCGAGTGGGAGGGTTGCTCACCACTCGGTAGGATTTTTTCACACTTAGGCGAGTACAGGTCTGCAGCTAAGCCCCCAAGTGAGAGACTTGCTCACCACTCGGTAGGATTTTTCAAACCTTGGCGAGTCCTGGAATGCAGCTAAGCCCACGAGTGAGAGGCTTGCTCACCACTCGGTAGGATTTTTTCACACTTAGGCGAGTACTGGACTGCAGCTAAGCCCCCGAGTGAGAGACTTGCTCACCACTCGGTAGGATTTTTTTCACACTTAGGCGAGTACTGGACTGCAGGTAAGCCCCCGAGTGGGAGGGATCGGTAGGATTTTTCAAACTTAGGCGAGTACTGGACTGCAGGTAAGCCCCCGAGTGGGAGGGATCGGTAGGATTTTTTCACACTTAGGCGAGTACTGGACTGCAGCTAAGCCCCCGAGTGGGAGGGTTGCTCATCACTCGGTAGGATTTTTCAAACATAGGCGAGTACTGGACTGCAGCTAAGCCCCTAAGTGGGAGGGTTGCTCACCACTCGGTAGGATTTTTCTAACTTAGGCGAGTAATGGACTGCAGCTAAGCCCCCGAGAGGGAGGGTTGCTCACCACTCGGTAGGATTTTTTCACACTTAGGCGAGTACTGGACTGCAGCTAAGCCCCCGAGTGAGAGGTTTGCTCACCACTCGGTAGGATTTTTCAAACTTAGGCGAGTACTGGACTGCAGGTAAGCCCCCGAGTAGGAGGGATCGGTAGGATTTTTCAAACTTAGGCGAGTACTGGACTGCAGCTAAGCCCCCGAGTGAGAGGCTTGCTCACCACTCGGTAGGATTTTTCAAACTTAGGCGAGTACTGGACTACAGCTAAGCCCCCGAGTGGGAGGGTTTCTAACCACTCGGTAGGATTTTTCAAACTTAGGCGAGTGCTAGACTGTAGCTAAGCCCCCGAGTGGGAGGGTTGCTCACCACTCGGTAGGATTTTTTCACACTTAGGCGAGTACTGGACTGCAGCTAAGCCCCGAGTGAGAGACTTGCTCACCACTCGGTAGGATTTTTTCACACATAGCCAAGTACTGGACTGCAGCTTAGCCCCCGAGTGAGAGGCTTGCTCACCACTCGGTAGGATTTTTCAAACTTAGGCGACTACTGGACTGCAGCTAAGCCCCCGAGTGGGAGGGTTGCTCACCACTCGGTAGGATTTTTCAAACTTAGGCTAGTACTGGACTACAGCTACGCCCACGAGTGAGAGGCTTGGTCACCACTCGGTAGGATATTTTCACACTTAGGCGAGTACTGGACTGCAGCTAAGCCCCCGAGTGGGAGGGTTGCTCATCACTCGGTAGGATTTTTCAAACATAGGCGAGTTCTGGACTGCAGCTAAGCCCCTGAGTGGGAGGGTTGCTCACCACTCGGTAGGATTTTTCAAACTTAGGCGAGTAATGGACTGCAGCTAAGCCCCCGAGTGGGAGGGTTGCTCACCACTCGGTAGGATTTTTTCACACTTAGGCGAGTACTGGACTGCAGCTAAGCCCCCGAGTGAGAGGCTTGCTCACCACTCGGTAGGATTTTTCAAACTTAGGCGACTACTGGACTGCAGGTAAGCCCCCGAGTGGGAGGGATCGGCAGGATTTTTCAAACTTAGGCGAGTACTGGACTGCAGCTAAGCCCCCGAGTGAGAGGCTTGCTCACCACTCGGTAGGATTTTTCAAACTTAGGCGAGTACTGGACTACAGCTAAGCCCCCGAGTGGGAGGGTTTCTAACCACTCGGTAGGATTTTTCAAACTTACGCGAGTGCTAGACTGTAGCTAAGCCCCCGAGTGGGAGGGTTGCTCACCACTCGGTAGGATTTTTTCACACTTAGGCGAGTACTGGACTGCAGCTAATCCCCCGAGTGAGAGACTTGCTCACCACTCGGTAGGATTTTTTCACACTTAGCCGAGTAGTGGACTACAGCTAAGCCCCCGATTGAGAGGCTTGCTCACCACTCGGTAGGATTTTTCAAACTTAGGCGAGTACTGGACTGCAGCTAAGCCCCCGAGTGGGAGGTTTGCTCACCACTCGGTAGGATTTTTCAAACTTAGGCGAGTGCTGGACTGCAGCTAAGCCCCCGAGTGGGAGGGTTGCTCACCACTCGGTAGGATTTTTCAAACTTAGGCGAGTACTGGACTGCAGCTAAGCCTCCGAGTGGGAAGGTTGCTCACCACTCGGTAGGATTTTTCAAACTTAGGCAAGTACTGGACTGCAGCTAAGCCCCCGAGTGGGAGGGTTGCTCACCACTCGGTAGGATTTTTCAAACTTAGGCGAGTACTGGACTGCAGCTAAGCCCCCGTGTGGGAGGGTTTCTCACCACTCGGTAGGATTTTTCAAACTTAGCCGAGTGCTAGACTGCAGCTAAGCCCCCGAGTGGGAGGGTTGCTCACCACTCGGTAGGATTTTTTCACACTTAGGCGAGTACTGGTCTGCAGCTAAGCCCCCGAGTGAGAGACTTGCTCACCACTCGGTAGGATTTTTCCACACTTAGGCGAGTACTGGACTGCAGCTAAGCCCCCGAGTGAGAGACTTGCTCACCACTCGGTAGGATTTTTTCACACTTAGCCGAGTAGTGGACTACAGCTAAGCCCCCGATTGAGAGGCTTGCTCACCACTCGGTAGGATTTTTCAAACTTAGGCGAGTACTGGACTGCAGCTAAGCCCCCGAGTGGGAGGTTTGCTCACCACTCGGTAGGATTTTTCAAACTTAGGCGAGTGCTGGACTGCAGCTAAGCCCCCGAGTGGGAGGGTTGCTCACCACTCGGTAGGATTTTTCAAACTTAGGCGAGTACTGGACTGCAGCTAAGCCTCCGAGTGGGAAGGTTGCTCACCACTCGGTAGGATTTTTCAAACTTAGGCAAGTACTGGACTGCAGCTAAGCCCCCGAGTGGGAGGGTTGCTCACCACTCGGTAGGATTTTTCAAACTTAGGCGAGTACTGGACTGCAGCTAAGCCCCCGTGTGGGAGGGTTTCTCACCACTCGGTAGGATTTTTCAAACTTAGCCGAGTGCTAGACTGCAGCTAAGCCCCCGAGTGGGAGGGTTGCTCACCACTCGGTAGGATTTTTTCACACTTAGGCGAGCACAGGTCTGCAGCTAAGCCCCCGAGTGAGAGACTTGCTCACCACTCGGTAGGATTTTTTCACACTTAGGCGAGTACTGGACTGCAGCTAAGCCCCCGAGTGAGAGGCTTGCTCACCACTCGGTAGGATTTTTCAAACTTAGGCGACTACTGGACTGCAGGTAAGCCCCCGAGTGGGAGGGATCGGCAGGATTTTTCAAACTTAGGCGAGTACTGGACTGCAGCTAAGCCCCCGAGTGAGAGGCTTGCTCACCACTCGGTAGGATTTTTCAAACTTAGGCGAGTACTGGACTACAGCTAAGCCCCCGAGTGGGAGGGTTTCTAACCACTCGGTAGGATTTTTCAAACTTACGCGAGTGCTAGACTGTAGCTAAGCCCCCGAGTGGGAGGGTTGCTCACCACTCGGTAGGATTTTTTCACACATAGGCGAGTACTGGACTGCAGCTAATCCCCCGAGTGAGAGACTTGCTCACCACTCGGTAGGATTTTTTCACACTTAGCCGAGTAGTGGACTACAGCTAAGCCCCCGATTGAGAGGCTTGCTCACCACTCGGTAGGATTTTTCAAACTTAGGCGAGTACTGGACTGCAGCTAAGCCTCCGAGTGGGAGGTTTTCTCACCACTCGGTAGGATTTTTCAAACTTAGGCGAGTGCTGGACTGCAGCTAAGCCCCCGAGTGGGAGGGTTGCTCACCACTCGGTAGGATTTTTCAAACTTAGGCGAGTACTGGACTGCAGCTAAGCCTCCGAGTGGGAGGGTTGCTCACCACTCGGTAGGATTTTTCAAACTTAGGCGAGTACTGGACTGCAGCTAAGCCTCCGAGTGGGAGGGTTGCTCACCACTCGGTAGGATTTTTCAAACTTACGCGAGTGCTAGACTGTAGCTAAGCCCCCGAGTGGGAGGGTTGCTCACCACTCGGTAGGATTTTTTCACACATAGGCGAGTACTGGACTGCAGCTAATCCCCTGAGTGAGAGACTTGCTCACCACTCGGTAGGATTTTTTCACACTTAGCCGAGTAGTGGACTACAGCTAAGCCCCCGATTGAGAGGCTTGCTCACCACTCGGTAGGATTTTTCAAACTTAGGCGAGTACTGGACTGCAGCTAAGCCTCCGAGTGGGAGGTTTTCTCACCACTCGGTAGGATTTTTCAAACTTAGGCGAGTGCTGGACTGCAGCTAAGCCCCCGAGTGGGAGGGTTGCTCACCACTCGGTAGGATTTTTCAAACTTAGGCAAGTACTGGACTGCAGCTAAGCCCCCGAGTGGGAGGGTTGCTCACCACTCGGTAGGATTTTTCAAACTTAGGCGAGTACTGGACTGCAGCTAAGCCCCCATGTGGGAGGGTTTCTCACCACTCGGTAGGATTTTTCAAACTTAGCCGAGTGCTAGACTGCAGCTAAGCCCCCGAGTGGGAGGGTTGCTCACCACTCGGTAGGATTTTTTCACACTTAGGCGAGTACTGGTCTGCAGCTAAGCCCCCGAGTGAGAGACTTGCTCACCACTCGGTAGGATTTTTTCACACTTAGGCGAGTACTGGACTGCAGCTAAGCCCCCGAGTGAGAGGCTTGCTCACCACTCGGTAGGATTTTTCAAACTTAGGCGACTACTGGACTGCAGGTAAGCCCCCGAGTGGGAGGGATCGGTAGGATTTTTCAAACTTAGGCGAGTACTGGACTGCAGCTAAGCCCCCGAGTGGGAGGTTTGCTCACCACTCGGTAGGATTTTTCAAACTTAGGTGAGTGCTGGACTGCAGCTAAGCCCCCGAGTGGGAGGGTTGCTCACCACTCGGTAGGATTTTTCAAACTTAGGCGAGTACTGGACTGCAGCTAAGCCTCCGAGTGGGAAGGTTGCTCACCACTCGGTAGGATTTTTCAAACTTAGGCAAGTACTGGACTGCAGCTAAGCCCCCGAGTGGGAGGGTTGCTCACCACTCGGTAGGATTTTTCAAACTTAGGCGAGTACTGGACTGCAGCTAAGCCCCCGTGTGGGAGGGTTTCTCACCACTCGGTAGGATTTTTCAAACTTAGCCGAGTGCTAGACTGCAGCTAAGCCCCCGAGTGGGAGGGTTGCTCACCACTCGGTAGGATTTTTTCACACTTAGGCGAGCACAGGTCTGCAGCTAAGCCCCCGAGTGAGAGACTTGCTCACCACTCGGTAGGATTTTTTCACACTTAGGCGAGTACTGGACTGCAGCTAAGCCCCCGAGTGAGAGGCTTGCTCACCACTCGGTAGGATTTTTCAAACTTAGGCGACTACTGGACTGCAGGTAAGCCCCCGAGTGGGAGGGATCGGCAGGATTTTTCAAACTTAGGCGAGTACTGGACTGCAGCTAAGCCCCCGAGTGAGAGGCTTGCTCACCACTCGGTAGGATTTTTCAAACTTAGGCGAGTACTGGACTACAGCTAAGCCCCCGAGTGGGAGGGTTTCTAACCACTCGGTAGGATTTTTCAAACTTACGCGAGTGCTAGACTGTAGCTAAGCCCCCGAGTGGGAGGGTTGCTCACCACTCGGTAGGATTTTTTCACACATAGGCGAGTACTGGACTGCAGCTAATCCCCCGAGTGAGAGACTTGCTCACCACTCGGTAGGATTTTTTCACACTTAGCCGAGTAGTGGACTACAGCTAAGCCCCCGATTGAGAGGCTTGCTCACCACTCGGTAGGATTTTTCAAACTTAGGCGAGTACTGGACTGCAGCTAAGCCTCCGAGTGGGAGGTTTTCTCACCACTCGGTAGGATTTTTCAAACTTAGGCGAGTGCTGGACTGCAGCTAAGCCCCCGAGTGGGAGGGTTGCTCACCACTCGGTAGGATTTTTCAAACTTAGGCGAGTACTGGACTGCAGCTAAGCCTCCGAGTGGGAGGGTTGCTCACCACTCGGTAGGATTTTTCAAACTTAGGCGAGTACTGGACTGCAGCTAAGCCTCCGAGTGGGAGGGTTGCTCACCACTCGGTAGGATTTTTCAAACTTACGCGAGTGCTAGACTGTAGCTAAGCCCCCGAGTGGGAGGGTTGCTCACCACTCGGTAGGATTTTTTCACACATAGGCGAGTACTGGACTGCAGTTAATCCCCCGAGTGAGAGACTTGCTCACCACTCGGTAGGATTTTTTCACACTTAGCCGAGTAGTGGACTACAGCTAAGCCCCCGATTGAGAGGCTTGCTCACCACTCGGTAGGATTTTTCAAACTTAGGCGAGTACTGGACTGCAGCTAAGCCTCCGAGTGGGAGGTTTTCTCACCACTCGGTAGGATTTTTCAAACTTAGGCGAGTGCTGGACTGCAGCTAAGCCCCCGAGTGGGAGGGTTGCTCACCACTCGGTAGGATTTTTCAAACTTAGGCAAGTACTGGACTGCAGCTAAGCCCCCGAGTGGGAGGGTTGCTCACCACTCGGTAGGATTTTTCAAACTTAGGCGAGTACTGGACTGCAGCTAAGCCCCCGTGTGGGAGGGTTTCTCACCACTCGGTAGGATTTTTCAAACTTAGCCGAGTGCTAGACTGCAGCTAAGCCCCCGAGTGGGAGGGTTGCTCACCACTCGGTAGGATTTTTTCACACTTAGGCGAGTACTGGTCTGCAGCTAAGCCCCCGAGTGAGAGACTTGCTCACCACTCGGTAGGATTTTTTCACACTTAGGCGAGTACTGGACTGCAGCTAAGCCCCCGAGTGAGAGGCTTGCTCACCACTCGGTAGGATTTTTCAAACTTAGGCGACTACTGGACTGCAGGTAAGCCCCCGAGTGGGAGGGATCGGTAGGATTTTTCAAACTTAGGCGAGTACTGGACTGCAGCTAAGCCCCCGAGTGAGAGGCTTGCTCACCACTCGGTAGGATTTTTCAAACTTAGGCGAGTACTGGACTGCAGCTAAGCCACCGAGTGGGAGGGTTTCTCACCACTCGGTAGGATTTTTCAAACTTAGGCGAGTGCTAGACTGTAGCTAAGCCCCCGAGTGGGAGGGTTGCTCACCACTCGGTAGGATTTTTTCACACATAGGCGAGTACTGGACTGCAGTTAATCCCCCGAGTGAGAGACTTGCTCACCACTCGGTAGGATTTTTTCACACTTAGCCGAGTAGTGGACTACAGCTAAGCCCCCGATTGAGAGGCTTGCTCACCACTCGGTAGGATTTTTCAAACTTAGGCGAGTACTGGACTGCAGCTAAGCCTCCGAGTGGGAGGTTTTCTCACCACTCGGTAGGATTTTTCAAACTTAGGCGAGTGCTGGACTGCAGCTAAGCCCCCGAGTGGGAGGGTTGCTCACCACTCGGTAGGATTTTTCAAACTTAGGCAAGTACTGGACTGCAGCTAAGCCCCCGAGTGGGAGGGTTGCTCACCACTCGGTAGGATTTTTCAAACTTAGGCGAGTACTGGACTGCAGCTAAGCCCCCGTGTGGGAGGGTTTCTCACCACTCGGTAGGATTTTTCAAACTTAGCCGAGTGCTAGACTGCAGCTAAGCCCCCGAGTGGGAGGGTTGCTCACCACTCGGTAGGATTTTTTCACACTTAGGCGAGTACTGGTCTGCAGCTAAGCCCCCGAGTGAGAGACTTGCTCACCACTCGGTAGGATTTTTTCACACTTAGGCGAGTACTGGACTGCAGCTAAGCCCCCGAGTGAGAGGCTTGCTCACCACTCGGTAGGATTTTTCAAACTTAGGCGACTACTGGACTGCAGGTAAGCCCCCGAGTGGGAGGGATCGGTAGGATTTTTCAAACTTAGGCGAGTACTGGACTGCAGCTAAGCCCCCGAGTGAGAGGCTTGCTCACCACTCGGTAGGATTTTTCAAACTTAGGCGAGTACTGGACTGCAGCTAAGCCACCGAGTGGGAGGGTTTCTCACCACTCGGTAGGATTTTTCAAACTTAGGCGAGTGCTAGACTGTAGCTAAGCCCCCGAGTGGGAGGGTTGCTCACCAATCGGTAGGATTTTTTCACACTTAGGCGGGTACTGGACTGCAGCTAAGCCCCCGAGTGAGAGACTTGCTCACCACTCGGTAGGATTTTTTCACACATAGCCAAGTACTGGACTGCAGCTTAGCCCCCGAGTGAGAGGCTTGCTCACCACTCGGTAGGATTTTTCAAACTTAGGCGACTACTGGACTGCAGCTAAGCCCCCGAGTGGGAGGGTTGCTCACCACTCGGTAGGATTTTTCAAACTTAGGCGAGTACTGGACTACAGCTAAGCCCACGAGTGAGAGGCTTGCTCACCACTCGGTAGGATTTTATCACACTTAGGCGAGTACTGGACTGCAGCTAAGCCCCCGAGTGGGAGGGTTGCTCATCACTCGGTAGGATTTTTCAAACATAGGCGAGTACTGGACTGCAGCTAAGCCCCTGAGTGGGAGGGTTGCTCACCACTCTGTAGGATTTTTCAAACTTTGGCGAGTAATGGACTGCAGCTAAGCCCCCGAGTGGGAGGGTTGCTCACCACTCGGTAGGATTTTTTCACACTTAGGCGAGTACTGGACTGCAGCTAAGCCCCCGAGTGAGAGGCTTGCTCACCACTCGGTAGGATTTTTCAAACTTAGGCGAGTACTGGACTGCAGGTAAGCCCCCGAGTGGGAGGGATCGGTAGGATTTTTCAAACATAGGCGAGTACTGGACTGCAGCTAAGCCCCCGAGTGAGAGGCTTGCTCACCACTCGGTAGGATTTTTCACACTTAGGCGAGTACTGGACTACAGCTAAGCCCCCGAGTGGGAGGGTTTCTAACCACTCGGTAGGATTGTTCAAACTTAGGCGAGTGCTAGACTGTAGCTAAGCCCCCGAGTGGGAGGGTTGCTCACCACTCGGTAGGATTTTTTCACACTTAGGCGAGTACTGGACTGCAGCTAAGCCCCCGAGTGAGAGACTTGCTCACCACTCGGTAGGATTTTTTCAAATTTAGCCGAGTACTGGACTGCAGCTAAGCCCCCGAGTGAGAGGCTTGCTCACCACTCGGTAGGATTTTTCAAACTTAGGCGAGTACTGGACTGCAGCTAAGCCCCCGAGTGGGAGGGTTGCTCACCGCTCGGTAGGATTTTTCAAACTTAGGCGAGTACTGGACTGGAGCTAAGCCCCCGAGTGGTAGGGTTGCTCACCACTCGGTAGGATTTTTCAAACTTAGGCGAGTCCTGGAATGCAGCTAAGCCCACGAGTGAGAGGCTTGCTCACCACTCTGTTGGATTTTTTCACACTCAGGCGAGTACTGGAATGCAGCTAAGCCCCCGAGTGGGAGGGTTTCACACCACTCGGTTGGATTTTTCAAACTTAGGCGAGTGCTAGACTGTAGCTAAGCCCTCGAGTGGGAGGGTTGCTCACCACTCGGTAGGATTTTTTCAGACTTAGGCGAGTACTGGACTGCAGCTAAGCCCCCGAGTGGGAGGGTTGCTCACCACTCGGTAGGATTTTTCAAACTTAGGCGAGTACTGGACTGCAGCTAAGCCCACGAGTGAGAGGCTTGCTCACCACTCGGTAGGATTTTTTTCACACTTAGGCGAGTACTGGACTGCAGCTAAGCCCCGAGTGGGAGCCTTGCTCATCACTCGGTAGGATTTTTCAAACATAGGCGAGTACTCGGCTGCAGCTAAGCCTCCGAGTGGGAGGGTTGCTCACCACTCGGTAGGATTTTTCAAACTAAGGCGAGTACTGGACTGCAGCTAAGCCCCCGAGTGGGAGGGTTGCTCACCACTCGGTAGGATTTTTCAAACATAGGCGAGTACTTGACTGCAGCTAAGCCCCCGAGTGGGAGGGTTGCTCACCACTCGGTAGGATTTTTTCACATTTAGGCGAGTATTGGACTGTAGCTAAGCCCCCGAGTGAGAGGCTAGCTCACCACTCGGTAGGATTTTTCAAACTTAGGCGAGTACTGGACTGAAGCTAAGCACCCGAGTGGGAGGGTTTCTCACCACTCGGTAGGATTTTTCAAACTGAGGCGAGTGCTAGACTGTAGCTAAGCCCCCGAGTGGGAGGGTTGCTCACCACTCGTTAGGATTTTTCAAACTTAGGCGAGTCCTGGAATGCAGCTAAGCCCACGAGTGAGAGGCTTTCTCACCACTCTGTTGGATTTTTTCACACTTAGGCGAGTACTGGACTGCAGCTAAGCCCCCGAGTGGGAGGGTTTCTCACCACTCGGTAGGATTTTTCAAACTTAGGCGAGTGCTAGACTGTAGCTAAGCCCCCGAGTGGGAGGGTTGCTCACCACTCGGTAGGATTTTGTCAGACATAGGCGAGTAATGGACTGCAGCTAAGCCCCCGAGTGGGAGGGTTGCTCACCACTCGGTAGGATTTTTCAAACTTAGGCGAGTACTGGACTGCAGCTAAGCCCATGAGTGAGAGGCTTGCTCACCACTCGGTAGGATTTTTTCACACTTAGGCGAGTACTGGACTGCAGCTAAGCCCCCGAGTGGGAGCCTTGCTCATCACTCGGTAGGATTTTTCAAACATAGGTGAGTACTCGGCTGCAGCTAAGCCTCCGAGTGGGAGGGTTGCTCACCACTCGGTAGGATTTTTCAAACTAAGGCGAGTACTGGACTGCAGCTAAGCCCCCGAGTGGGAGGGTTGCTCACCACTCGGTAGGATTTTTCAAACATACGCGAGTACTTGACTGCAGCTAAGCCCCCGAGTGGGAGGGTTGCTCACCACTCGGTAGGATTTTTTCACATTTAGGCGAGTACTGGACTGTAGCTAAGCCCCCGAGTGAGAGGCTAGCTCACCACTCGGTAGGATTTTTCAAACTTAGGCGAGTACTGGACTGAAGCTAAGCCCCCGAGTGGGAGGGTTTCTCACCACTCGGTAGGATTTTTCAAACTGAGGCGAGTACTAGACTGTAGCTAAGCCCGCGAGTGGGAGGGTTGCTCACCACTCGGTAGGATTTTTCAAACTTAGGCGAGTCCTGGAATGCAGCTAAGCCCACAAGTGAGAGGCTTGCTCACCACTCTGTTGGATTTTTTCACACTTAGGCGAGTACTGGACTGCAGCTAAGCCCCCGAGTGGGAGGGTTTCTCACCACTCGGTAGGATTTTTCAAACTTAGGCGAGTGCTAGACTGTAGCTAAGCCCCCGAGTGGGAGGGTTGCTCACCACTCGGTAGGATTTTTTCAGACTTAGGCGAGTACTGGACTGCAGCTAAGCCCCCGAGTGGGAGGGTTGCTCACCACTCGGTAGGATTTTTCAAACTTAGGCGAGTACTGGACTGCAGCTAAGCCCACGAGTGAGAGGCTTGCTCACCACTCGGTAGGATTTTTTCACACTTAGGCGAGTACTGGACAGCAGCTAAGCCCCCGAGTGGGAGCCTTGCTCATCACTCGGTAGGATTTTTCAAACATAGGCGAGTACTCGGCTGCAGCTAAGCCTCCGAGTGGGAGGGTTGCTCACCACTCGGTAGGATTTTTCAAACTAAGGCGAGTACTGGACTGCAGCTAAGCCCCCGAGTGGGAGGGTTGCTCACCACTCAGTAGGATTTTTCAAACATAGGCGAGTACTGGACTGCAGCTAAGCCCCCGAGTGGGAGGGTTGCTCACCACTCGGTAGGATTTTTCAAACTTAGGCGAGTACTGGACTGCAGCTAAGCCCACGAGTGAGAGGCTTGCTCACCACTCGGTAGGATTTTTTCACACTTAGGCGAGTACTGGACAGCAGCTAAGCCCCCGAGTGGGAGCCTTGCTCATCACTCGGTAGGATTTTTCAAACATAGGCGAGTACTCGGCTGCAGCTAAGCCTCCGAGTGGGAGGGTTGCTCACCACTCGGTAGGATTTTTCAAACTAAGGCGAGTACTGGACTGCAGCTAAGCCCCCGAGTGGGAGGGTTGCTCACCACTCAGTAGGATTTTTCAAACATAGGCGAGTACTTGACTGCAGCTAAGCCCCCGAGTGGGAGGGTTGCTCACCACTCGGTAGGATTTTTTCACATATAGGCGAGTACTGGACTGTAGCTAAGCCCCCGAGTGAGAGGCTAGCTCACCACTCGGTAGGATTTTTCAAACTTAGGCGAGTACTGGACTGCAGCTAAGCCCCCGAGTGGGAGGGTTTCTCACCACTCGGTAGGATTTTTCAAACTGAGGCGAGTGCTAGACTGTAGCTAAGCCCCCGAGTGGGAGGGTTGCTCACCACTAGGTAGGATTTTTTCACACTTAGGCGAGTACTGGACTGCAGCTAAGCCCACGAGTGAGAGGCTTGCTCACCACTCGGTAGGATTTTTTCACACTTAGGCGAGTACTGGACTGCAGCTAAGCCCCCGAGTGGGAGCCTTGCTCATCACTCGGTAGGATTTTTCAAACATAGGCGAGTACTCGGCTGCAGCTAAGCCTCCGAGTCGGAGGGTTGCTCACCACTCGGTAGGATTTTTCAAACTAAGGCGAGTCCTGGACTGCAGCTAAGCCCCCGAGTGGGAGGGTTGCTCACCACTCGGTAGGATTTTTCAAACATAGGCGAGTACTTGACTGCAGCTAAGCCCCCGAGTGGGAGGGTTGCTCACCACTCGGTAGGATTTTTTTCACATTTAGGCGAGTACTGGACTGTAGCTAAGCCCCCGAGTGAGAGGCTAGCTCACCACTCGGTAGGATTTTTCAAACTTAGGCGAGTACTGGACTGCAGCTAAGCCCCCGAGTGGGAGGGTTTCTCACCACTCGGTAGGATTTTTCAAACTGAGGCGAGTGCTAGACTGTAGCTAAGCCCCCGAGTGGGAGGGTTGCTCACCACTCGGTAGGATTTTTTCACACTTAGGCGAGTACTGGACTGCAGCTAAGCCCCCGAGTAAGAGACTTGCTCACCACTCGGTAGGATTTTTTCACACTTAGCCGAGTACTGGACTGCAGCTAAGCCCCCGAGTGAGAGGCTTGCTCAACACTCGGTAGGATTTTTCAAACTTAGGCGAGTACTGGACTGCAGCTAAGCCCCCGAGTGGGAGGGTTGCTCACCACTCGGTAGGATTTTTCAAACTTAGGCGAGTGCTGGACTGCAGCTAAGCCCCCGAGTGGGAGGGATCGGTAGGATTTTTCAAACTTAGGCGAGTACTGGACTGCAGCTAAGCCCCCGAGTGAGAGGCTTGCTCACCACTCGGTAGGATTTTTCAAACTTAGGCGAGTATTGGACTACAGCTAAGCCCCCGAGTGGGAGGGTTTCTAACCACTCGGTAGGATTTTTCAAACTTAGGCGAGTGCTAGACTGTAGCTAAGCCCCCGAGTGGGAGGGTTGCTCACCACTCGGTAGGATTTTTTCACACTTAGGCGAGTACTGGACTGCAGCTAAGCCCCCGAGTGAGAGACTTGCTCACCACTCGGTAGGATTTTTCACACTTAGGCGAGTACTGGACTGCAGCTAAGCCCCCGAGTGGGAGGGTTTCTTATCACTCGGTAGGATTTTTCAAACATAGGCGAGTACTGGACTGCAGCTAATCCCCTGAGTGGGAGGGTTGCTCACCACTCGGTAGGATTTTTCAAACTTAGGCGAGTAATGAAATGCAGCTAAGCCCCCGAGTGGGAGGGTTGCTCACCACTCGGTAGGATTTTTTCACACTTAGGCGAGTACTAGACTGCAGCTAAGCCCCCGAGTGAGAGGCTTGCTCACCACTCGGTAGGATTTTTCAAACTTAGGCGAGTACTGGACTGCAGGTAAGCCCCCGAGTGGGAGGGATCGGTAGGATTTTTCAAACTTAGGCGAGTACTGGACTGCAGCTAAGCCCCTGAGTGAGAGGCTTGCTCACCACTCGGTAGGATTTTTCAAACTTAGGCGAGTACTGGACTACAGCTAAGCCCGTGGGAGGGTTTCTAACCACTCGGTAGGATTTTTCAAACTTAGGCGAGTGCTAGACTGTAGCTAAGCCCCCGAGTGGGAGGGTTGCTCACCACTCGGTAGGATTTTTTCACACTTAGGCGAGTACTGGACTGCAGCTAAGCCCCCGAGTGAGAGACTTGCTCACCACTCGGTAGGATTTTTTCACACTTAGCCGAGTCCTGGAATGCAGCTAAGCCCACGAGTGAGAGGCTTGCTCACCACTCTGTTGGATTTTTTCACACTTAGGCGAGTACTGGACTGCAGCTAAGCCCCCGAGTGGGAGGGTTTCTCACCACTCGGTAGGATTTTTCAAACTTAGGCGAGTGCTAGACTGTAGCTAAGCCCCCGAGTGGGAGGGTTGCTCACCACTCGGTAGGATTTTTTTAGACTTAGGCGAGTACTGGACTGCAGCTAAGCCCCCGAGTGGGAGGGTAGCTCACCACTCGGTAGGATTTTTCAAACTTAGGCGAGTACTGGACTGCAGCTAAGCCCCCGAGTGGGAGGGTTGCTCACCACTCGGTAGGATTTTTTCACACTTAGGCGAGTACTGGACTGCAGCTAAGCCCCCGAGTGATAGACTTGCTCACCACTCGGTAGGATTTTTTCACACATAGCCAAGTACTGGACTGCAGCTTAGCCCCCGAGTGAGAGGCTTGCTCACCACTCGGTAGGATTTTTCAAACTTAGGCGACTACTGGACTGCAGCTAAGCCCCCGAGTGGGAGGGTTGCTCACCACACGGTAGGATTTTTCAAACTTAGGCGAGTACTGGACTACAGCTAAGCCCACGAGTGAGAGGCTTGCTCACCACTCGGTAGGATTTTTTCACACTTAGGCGAGTACTGGACTGCAGCTAAGCCCCCGAGTGGGAGGGTTGCTCATCACTCGGTAGGATTTTTCAAACATAGGCGAGTACTGGACTGCAGCTAAGCCTCCGAGTGGGAGGGTTGCTCAACACTCGGTAGGATTTTTCAAACTTAGGCGACTACTGGACTGCAGCTAAGCCCCCGAGTGGGAGGGTTGCTCACCACTCGGTAGGATTTTTCAAACTAAGGCGAGTACTGGACTGCAGCTAAGCCCCCGAGTGGGAGGGTTGCTCACCACTCGGTAGGATTTTTCAAACATAGGCGAGTACTTGACTGCAGCTAAGCCCCCGACTGCGAGGGTTGCTCACCACTCTATAGGATTTTTCAAACTTAGGCGAGTACTGGACTGGAGCTAAGCCCCCGAGTGGTAGGGTTGCTCACCACTCGGTAGGATTTTTCAAACTTAGGCGAGTACTGGACTGCAGCTAAGCCCCCGAGTGGGAGGGTTGCTCACCACTCGGTTGGATTTTTCAAACTTAGGCGACTGCTGGACTGCAGCTAAGCCCCGGAGTGGGAGGGTTGCTCACCACTCGGTAGGATTTTTCAAACTTAGGCAAGTACTGGACTGCAGCTAAGCCTCCGAGTGGGAAGGTTGCTCACCACTCGGTAGGATTTTTCAAACTTAGGCAAGTACTGGACTTCAGCTAAGCCCCCGAGTGGGAGGGTTGCTCACCACTCGGTAGGATTTTTCAAACTTAGGCGAGTACTGGACTGCAGCTAAGCCCCCGTGTGGGAGGGTTTCTCACCACTCAGTAGGATTTTTCAAACTTAGGCGAGTGCTAGACTGCAGCTAAGCCCCCGAGTGGGAGGGTTGCTCACCACTCGGTAGGATTTTTTCACACTTAGGCGAGTACTGGACTGCAGCTAAGCCCCCGAGTGGGAGGGTTTCTCACCACTCGGTAGGATTTTTCAAACTTAGGCGAGTGCTAGACTGTAGCTAAGCCCCCGAGTGGGAGGGTTGCTCACCACTCGGTAGGATTTTTTCAGACTTAGGCGAGTACTGGACTGCAGCTAAGCCCCCGAGTGGGAGGGTTGCTCACCACTCGGTAGGATTTTTCAAACTTAGGCGAGTACTGGACTGCAGCTAAGCCCACGAGTGAGAGGCTTGCTCACCACTCGGTAGGATTTTTTCACACTTAGGCGAGTACTGGACTGCAGCTAAGCCCCCGAGTGGGAGCCTTGCTCATCACTCGGTAGGATTTTTCAAACATAGGCGAGTACTCGGCTGCAGCTAAGCCTCCGAGTGGGAGGGTTGCTCACCACTCGGTAGGATTTTTCAAACTAAGGCGAGTACTGGACTGCAGCTAAGCCCCCGAGTGGGAGGGTTGCTCACCACTCAGTAGGATTTTTCAAACATAGGCGAGTACTTGACTGCAGCTAAGCCCCCGAGTGGGAGGGTTGCTCACCACTCGGTAGGATTTTTTCACATATAGGCGAGTACTGGACTGTAGCTAAGCCCCCGAGTGAGAGGCTAGCTCACCACTCGGTAGGATTTTTCAAACTTAGGCGAGTACTGGACTGCAGCTAAGCCCCCGAGTGGGAGGGTTTCTCACCACTCGGTAGGATTTTTCAAACTGAGGCGAGTGCTAGACTGTAGCTAAGCCCCCGAGTGGGAGGGTTGCTCACCACTAGGTAGGATTTTTTCACACTTAGGCGAGTACTGGACTGCAGCTAAGCCCACGAGTGAGAGGCTTGCTCACCACTCGGTAGGATTTTTTCACACTTAGGCGAGTACTGGACTGCAGCTAAGCCCCCGAGTGGGAGCCTTGCTCATCACTCGGTAGGATTTTTCAAACATAGGCGAGTACTCGGCTGCAGCTAAGCCTCCGAGTCGGAGGGTTGCTCACCACTCGGTAGGATTTTTCAAACTAAGGCGAGTCCTGGACTGCAGCTAAGCCCCCGAGTGGGAGGGTTGCTCACCACTCGGTAGGATTTTTCAAACATAGGCGAGTACTTGACTGCAGCTAAGCCCCCGAGTGGGAGGGTTGCTCACCACTCGGTAGGATTTGTTTCACATTTAGGCGAGTACTGGACTGTAGCTAAGCCCCCGAGTGAGAGGCTAGCTCACCACTCGGTAGGATTTTTCAAACTTAGGCGAGTACTGGACTGCAGCTAAGCCCCCGAGTGGGAGGGTTTCTCACCACTCGGTAGGATTTTTCAAACTGAGGCGAGTGCTAGACTGTAGCTAAGCCCCCGAGTGGGAGGGTTGCTCACCACTCGGTAGGATTTTTTCACACTTAGGCGAGTACTGGACTGCAGCTAAGCCCCCGAGTAAGAGACTTGCTCACCACTCGGTAGGATTTTTTCACACTTAGCCGAGTACTGGACTGCAGCTAAGCCCCCGAGTGAGAGGCTTGCTCAACACTCGGTAGGATTTTTCAAACTTAGGCGAGTACTGGACTGCAGCTAAGCCCCCGAGTGGGAGGGTTGCTCACCACTCGGTAGGATTTTTCAAACTTAGGCGAGTGCTGGACTGCAGCTAAGCCCCCGAGTGGGAGGGATCGGTAGGATTTTTCAAACTTAGGCGAGTACTGGACTGCAGCTAAGCCCCCGAGTGAGAGGCTTGCTCACCACTCGGTAGGATTTTTCAAACTTAGGCGAGTATTGGACTACAGCTAAGCCCCCGAGTGGGAGGGTTTCTAACCACTCGGTAGGATTTTTCAAACTTAGGCGAGTGCTAGACTGTAGCTAAGCCCCCGAGTGGGAGGGTTGCTCACCACTCGGTAGGATTTTTTCACACTTAGGCGAGTACTGGACTGCAGCTAAGCCCCCGAGTGAGAGACTTGCTCACCACTCGGTAGGATTTTTCACACTTAGGCGAGTACTGGACTGCAGCTAAGCCCCCGAGTGGGAGGGTTTCTTATCACTCGGTAGGATTTTTCAAACATAGGCGAGTACTGGACTGCAGCTAATCCCCTGAGTGGGAGGGTTGCTCACCACTCGGTAGGATTTTTCAAACTTAGGCGAGTAATGAAATGCAGCTAAGCCCCCGAGTGGGAGGGTTGCTCACCACTCGGTAGGATTTTTTCACACTTAGGCGAGTACT
The DNA here is from genome assembly GCF_002575655.3 of Aegilops tauschii subsp. strangulata. Taxonomy (NCBI): domain Eukaryota; kingdom Viridiplantae; phylum Streptophyta; class Magnoliopsida; order Poales; family Poaceae; genus Aegilops; species Aegilops tauschii. Next base: position 66,615,808 of record NC_053040.3, on the reverse strand, counting down.
AGACTGCAGCTAAGCCCCCGAGTGAGAGGCTTGCTCACCACTCGGTAGGATTTTTCAAACTTAGGCGAGTACTGGACTGCAGGTAAGCCCCCGAGTGGGAGGGATCGGTAGGATTTTTCAAACTTAGGCGAGTACTGGACTGCAGCTAAGCCCCTGAGTGAGAGGCTTGCTCACCACTCGGTAGGATTTTTCAAACTTAGGCGAGTACTGGACTACAGCTAAGCCCGTGGGAGGCTTTCTAACCACTCGGTAGGATTTTTCAAACTTAGGCGAGTGCTAGACTGTAGCTAAGCCCCCGAGTGGGAGGGTTGCTCACCACTCGGTAGGATTTTTTCACACTTAGGCGAGTACTGGACTGCAGCTAAGCCCCCGAGTGAGAGACTTGCTCACCACTCGGTAGGATTTTTTCACACTTAGCCGAGTCCTGGAATGCAGCTAAGCCCACGAGTGAGAGGCTTGCTCACCACTCTGTTGGATTTTTTCACACTTAGGCGAGTACTGGACTGCAGCTAAGCCCCCGAGTGGGAGGGTTTCTCACCACTCGGTAGGATTTTTCAAACTTAGGCGAGTGCTAGACTGTAGCTAAGCCCCCGAGTGGGAGGGTTGCTCACCACTCGGTAGGATTTTTTTAGACTTAGGCGAGTACTGGACTGCAGCTAAGCCCCCGAGTGGGAGGGTAGCTCACCACTCGGTAGGATTTTTCAAACTTAGGCGAGTACTGGACTGCAGCTAAGCCCCCGAGTGGGAGGGTTGCTCACCACTCGGTAGGATTTTTTCACACTTAGGCGAGTACTGGACTGCAGCTAAGCCCCCGAGTGATAGACTTGCTCACCACTCGGTAGGATTTTTTCACACATAGCCAAGTACTGGACTGCAGCTTAGCCCCCGAGTGAGAGGCTTGCTCACCACTCGGTAGGATTTTTCAAACTTAGGCGACTACTGGACTGCAGCTAAGCCCCCGAGTGGGAGGGTTGCTCACCACACGGTAGGATTTTTCAAACTTAGGCGAGTACTGGACTACAGCTAAGCCCACGAGTGAGAGGCTTGCTCACCACTCGGTAGGATTTTTTCACACTTAGGCGAGTACTGGACTGCAGCTAAGCCCCCGAGTGGGAGGGTTGCTCATCACTCGGTAGGATTTTTCAAACATAGGCGAGTACTGGACTGCAGCTAAGCCTCCGAGTGGGAGGGTTGCTCAACACTCGGTAGGATTTTTCAAACTTAGGCGACTACTGGACTGCAGCTAAGCCCCCGAGTGGGAGGGTTGCTCACCACTCGGTAGGATTTTTCAAACTAAGGCGAGTACTGGACTGCAGCTAAGCCCCCGAGTGGGAGGGTTGCTCACCACTCGGTAGGATTTTTCAAACATAGGCGAGTACTTGACTGCAGCTAAGCCCCCGACTGCGAGGGTTGCTCACCACTCGGTAGGATTTTTCAAACTTAGGCGAGTACTGGACTGGAGCTAAGCCCCCGAGTGGTAGGGTTGCTCACCACTCGGTAGGATTTTTCAAACTTAGGCGAGTACTGGACTGCAGCTAAGCCCCCGAGTGGGAGGGTTGCTCACCACTCGGTAGGATTTTTCAAACTTAGGCGACTGCTGGACTGCAGCTAAGCCCCGGAGTGGGAGGGTTGCTCACCACTCGGTAGGATTTTTCAAACTTAGGCGAGTACTGGACTGCAGCTAAGCCTCCGAGTGGGAAGGTTGCTCACCACTCGGTAGGATTTTTCAAACTTAGGCAAGTACTGGACTTCAGCTAAGCCCCCGAGTGGGAGGGTTGCTCACCACTCGGTAGGATTTTTCAAACTTAGGCGAGTACTGGACTGCAGCTAAGCCCCCGTGTGGGAGGGTTTCTCACCACTCAGTAGGATTTTTCAAACTTAGGCGAGTGCTAGACTGCAGCTAAGCCCCCGAGTGGGAGGGTTGCTCACCACTCGGTAGGATTTTTTCACACTTAGGCGAGTACTGGACTGCAGCTAAGCCCCCGAGTGAGAGACTTGCTCACCACTCGGTAGGATTTTTTCACACATAGCCAAGTACTGGACTGCAGCTTAGCCCCCGAGTGAGAGGCTTGCTCACCACTCGGTAGGATTTTTCAAACTTAGGCGACTACTGGACTGCAGCTAAGCCCCCGAGTGGGAGGGTTGCTCACCACTCGGTAGGATTTTTCAAACTTAGGCGAGTACTGGACTACAGCTAAGCCCACGAGTGAGAGGCTTGCTCACCACTCGGTAGGATTTTATCACACTTAGGCGAGTACTGGACTGCAGCTAAGCCCCCGAGTGGGAGGGTTGCTCATCACTCGGTAGGATTTTTCAAACATAGGCGAGTACTGGACTGCAGCTAAGCCCCTGAGTGGGAGGGTTGCTCACCACTCGGTAGGATTTTTCAAACTTTGGCGAGTACTGGACTGCAGCTAAGCCTCCGAGTGGGAGGGTTGCTCAACACTCGGTAGGATTTTTCAAACTTAGGCGACTACTGGACTGCAGCTAAGCCCCCGAGTGGGAGGGTTGCTCACCACTCGGTAGGATTTTTCAAACTTAGGCGAGTACTGGACTGCAGCTAAGCCCCCGAGTGGGAGGGTAGCTCATCACTCGGTAGGATTTTTCAAACATAGGCGAGTACTGGACTGCAGCTAAGCCCCTGAGTGGGAGGGTTGCTCACCACTCGGTAGGATTTTTCAAACTTAGGCGAGTAATGGACTGCAGCTAAGCCCCCGAGTGGGAGGGTTGCTCACCACTCGGTAGGATTTTTTCACACTTAGGCGAGCACTGGACTGCAGCTAAGCCCCCGAGTGAGAGACTTGCTGACCACTCGGTAGGATTTTTCAAACTTAGGCGAGTACTGGACTGCAGGTAAGCCCCCGAGTGGGAGGGATCGGTAGGATTTTCAAACTTAGGCGAGTACTGGACTGCAGCTAAGCCACCGAGTGGGAGGGTTTCTCACCACTCGGTTGGATTTTTCAAACTTAGGCGAGTGCTAGACTGTAGCTAAGCCCCCGAGTGGGAGGGTTGCTCACCACTCGGTAGGATTTTTTCACACTTAGGCGAGTACTGGACTGCAGCTAAGCCCCCGAGTGAGAGACTTGCTCACCACTCGGTAGGATTTTTTCACACATAGCCAAGTACTGGACTGCAGCTTAGCCCCCGAGTGAGAGGCTTGCTCACCACTCGGTAGGATTTATCAAACTTAGGCGACTACTGGACTGCAGCTAAGCCCCCGAGTGGGAGGGTTGCTCACCACACGGTAGGATTTTTCAAACTTAGGCGAGTACTGGACTACGGCTAAGCCCACGAGTGAGAGGCTTGCTCACCACTCGGTAGGATTTTTTCACACTTAGGCGAGTACTGGACTGCAGCTAAGCCCCCGAGTGGGAGGGTTGCTCATCACTCGGTAGGATTTTTCAAACATAGGCGAGTACTGGACTGCAGCTAAGCCTCCGAGTGGGAGGGTTGCTCAACACTCGGTAGGATTTTTCAAACTTAGGCGACTACTGGACTGCAGCTAAGCCCCCGAGTGGGAGGGTTGCTCACCACTCGGTAGGATTTTTCAAACTTAGGCGAGTACTGGACTGCAGCTAAGCCCCCGAGTGGGAGGGTTGCTCATCACTCGGTAGGATTTTTCAAACATAGGCGAGTACTGGACTGCAGCTAAGCCCCTGAGTGGGAGGGTTGCTCACCACTCGGTAGGATTTTTCAAACTTAGGCGAGTAATGGACTGCAGCTAAGCCCCCGAGTGGGAGGGTTGCTCACCACTCGGTAGGATTTTTTCACACTTAGGCGAGCACTGGACTGCAGCTAAGCCCCCGAGTGAGAGACTTGCTCACCACTCGGTAGGATTTTTCAAACTTAGGCGAGTACTGGACTGCAGGTAAGCCCCCGAGTGGGAGGGATCGGTAGGATTTTCAAACTTAGGCGAGTACTGGACTGCAGCTAAGCCCCCGAGTGAGAGGCTTGCTCACCACTCGGTAGGATTTTTCAAACTTAGGCGAGTACTGGACTACAACTAAGCCCCCGAGTGGGAGGGTTTCTAACCACTCGGTAGGATTTTTCAAACTTAGGCGAGTGCTAGACTGTAGCTAAGCCCCCGAGTGGGAGGGTTGCTCACCACTCGGTAGGATTTTTTCACACTTAGGCGAGTACTGGACTGCAGCTAAGCCCCCGAGTGAGAGACTTGCTCACCACTCGGTAGGATTTTTTCACACATAGCCAAGTACGGGACTGCAGCTAAGCCCCCGAGTGGGAGGGTTGCTCACCACTTGGTAGGATTTTTCAAACTTAGGCGAGTACTGGACTACAGCTAAGCCGACGAGTGAGAGGCTTGCTCAGCACTCGGTAGGATTTTTTCACACTTAGGCTAGTACTGGACTGCAGCTAAGCCCCCGAGTGGGAGGGTTGCTCATCACTCGGTAGGATTTTTCAAACATAGGCGAGTACTGGACTGCAGCTAAGCCTCCGAGTGGGAGGGTTGCTCAACACTCGGTAGGATTTTTCAAACTTAGGCGAGTACTGGACTGCAGCTAAGCCCCCGAGTGGGAGGGTTGCTCACCACTCGGTAGGATTTTTCAAACATAGGCGAGTACTTGACTGCAGCTAAGCCCCCGAGTGGGAGGGTTGCTCACCACTCGGTAGGATTTTTCAAACTTAGGCGAGTACTGGACTGCAGCTAACCCTCCGAGTGGGAGGGTTGCTCACCACTCGGTATGATTTTTCAAACTTAGGCGAGTACTGGACTGCAGCTAAGCCCCCTAGTGGGAGGGTTGCTCACCACTCGATAGGATTTTTCAAACATAGGCGAGTACTTGACTGCAGCTAAGCCCCCGAGTGGGAGGGTTGCTCACCACTCGGTAGGATTTTTCAAACTTAGGCGAGTGCTGGACTGCAGCTAAGCCCCCGAGTGGGATGGCTGCTCACCACTCGGTAGGATTTTCCAAACATAGGCGAGTACTGGACTGCAGCTAAGCCTCCGAGTGGGATGGCTGCTCACCACTCGGTACGATTTTTCAAACTTAGGCGAGTACTGGACTGCAGCTAAGCCCCCGAGTGGGAGGGTTGCTCACCACTCGGTAGGATTTTTTAAACGTAGGCGAGTACTGGACTGCAGCTAAGCCCCCGAGTGGGAGGGTTGCTCACCACTCGGTAGGATTTTTTCACACTTAGGCGAGTACTGGACTGCAGCTAAGCCCCCGAGTGAGAGGCGTGCTCACCACTCGGTAGGATTTTTCAAACATAGGCGAGTACTTGACTGCAGGTAAGCCCCCGAGTGGTAGGGTTACTCACCACTCGGTAGGATTTTTTCACACTTAGGCGAGTACTGGACTGCAGCTAAGCCCCTGAGTGAGAGGCCTTCTCACCACTCGGTAGGATTTTTCAAACTTAGGCGAGTACTGGACTGCAGCTAAGCCCCCGAGTGGGAGGGTTTCTCACCACTCGGTAGGATTTTTCAAACTTAGGCGAGTACTGGACTGCAGCTAAGCCCCCGAGTGGGAGGGTTGCTCACCACTCGGTAGGATTTTTCAAACATAGGCGAGTACTTGACTGCAGCTAAGCCCCCGAGTGGGAGGGTTGCTCACCACTCGGTAGGATTTTTCAAACTTAGGCGAGTGCTGGACTGCAGCTAAGCCCCCGAGTGGGATGGCTGCTCACCACTCGGTAGGATTTTCCAAACATAGGCGAGTACTGGACTGCAGCTAAGCCTCCGAGTGGGAGGGTTGCTCACCACTCGGTAGGATTTTTCAAACTTAGGCGAGTATTGGACTACAGCTAAGCCCCCGAGTGGGAGGGATGCTCACCACTCGGTAGGATTTTTTAAACTTAGGCGAGTACTGGACTGCAGCTAAGCCCCCGAGTGGGAGGGTTGCTCACCACTCGGTAGGATTTTTTCACACTTAGGCGAGTACTGGACTGCAGCTAAGCCCCCGAGTGAGAGGCTTGCTTACCACTCGGTAGGATTTTTCAAAAATAGGCGAGTACTTGACTACAGGTAAGCCCCCGAGTGGTAGGGTTGCTCACCACTCGGTAGGATTTTTTCACACTTAGGCGAGTACTGGACTGCAGCTAAGCCCCCGAGTGAGAGGCCTGCTCACCACTCGGTAGGATTTTTCAAACTTAGGCGAGTACTGGACTGCAGCTAAGCCCCCGAGTGGGAGGGTTTCTCACCACTCGGTAGGATTTTTCAAACTTAGGCGAGTGCTAGACTGCAGCTAAGCCCCCGAGTGGGAAGGTTGCTCACCACTCGGTAGGATTTTTCAAACTTAGGCGAGTGCTAGACTGCAGCTAAGCCCCCGAGTGGGAGGGTTTCTCACCACTCGGTAGGATTTTTCAAACTTAGGCGAGTGCTAGACTGCAGCTAAGCCCCCGAGTGGGAGGGTTGCTCACCACTCGGTAGGATTTTTTCACACTTAGGCGAGTACTGGACTGCAGCTAAGCCCTCGAGTGAGAGACTTGCTCACCACTCGGTTGGATTTTTTCACACTTAGGCGAGTACTGGACTGCAGCTAAGCCCCCGAGTGAGAGGCTTGCTCACCACTCGATAGGATTTTTCAAAGTTAGGCGAGTACTGGACTGGAGCTAAGCCCCCGAGTGGTAGGGTTGCTCACCACTCGGTAGGATTTTTCAAACCTAGGCGAGTCCTGGAATGCAACTAAGCCCACGAGTGAGAGGCTTGCTCACCACTCTGTTGGATTTTTTCACACTTAGGCGAGTACTGGACTGCAGCTAAGCCCCCGAGTGGGAGGGTTTCTCACCACTCGGTAGGATTTTTCAAACTTAGGCGAGTGCTAGATTGTAGCTAAGCCCCCGAGTGGGAGGGTTGCTCACCACTCGGTAGGATTTTTTCAGACTTAGGCGAGTACTGGACTGCAGCTAAGCCCCCGAGTGGGAGGGTTGCTGACCACTCGGTACAATTTTTCAAACTTAGGCGAGTACTGGACTGTAGCTAAGCCCACGAGTGAGAGGCTTGCTCACCACTCGGTAGGATTTTTCCAGACTTAGGCGAGTACTGGACTGCAGCTAAGCCCCCGAGTGGGAGCCTTGCTCATCACTCGGTAGGATTTTTCAAACATAGGCGAGTACTAGGCTGCAGCTAAGCCTCCGAGTGGGAGGGTTGCTCACCACTCGGTAGTATTTTTCAAACTAAGGCGAGTACTGGACTGCAGCTAAGCCCCCGAGTGGGAGGATTGCTCACCACTCGGTAGGATTTTTCAAACATATGCGAGTACTGGACTGCAGCTAAGCCCCCGAGTGGGAGGGTTGCTCACCACTCGGTAGGATTTTTCAAACTTAGGCGAGTACTGGACTGCAGCTAAGCCCCCGAGTGGGAGGGTTTGTCACCACTCGGTAGGATTTTTCAAACTTAGGCGAGTGCTGGACTGCAGCTAAGCCCCCGAGTGGGATGGCTGCTCACCACTCGGTAAGATTTTTCAAACATAGGCGAGTACTGGACTCCAGCTAAGCCCCCGAGTGGGAGGGTTGCTCATCACTCGGTAGGATTTTTCAAACATAGGCGAGTACTGGACTGCAGCTAAGCCTCCGAGTGGGAGGGTTGCTCAACACTCGGTAGGATTTTTCAAACTTAGGCGAGTACTGGACTGCAGCTAAGCCCCCGAGTGGGAGGGTTTGTCACCACTCGGTAGGATTTTTCAAACTTAGGCGAGTGCTGGACTGCAGCTAAGCCCCCGAGTGGGAGGGTTTGTCACCACTCGGTAGGATTTTTCAAACTTAGGCGAGTGCTCGACTGCAGCTAAGCCCCCGAGTGGGAGGGTTGCTCACCACTCGGTAGGATTTTTCAAACTTAGGCGAGTACTGGACTGCAGCTAAGCCCCCGAGTGGGAGGGTTGCTCACCACTCGGTAGGATTTTTCAAACATAGGCGAGTACTTGACTGCAGCTAAGCCCCCGAGTGGGAGGGTTGCTCACCACTCGGTAGGATTTTTCAAACATAGGCGAGTACTTGACTGCAGGTAAGCCCCCGAGTGGTAGGGTTGCTCACCACTCGGTAGGATTTTTTCACACTTAGGCGAGTACTGGACTGCAGCTAAGCCCCCGAGTGAGAGGCCTGCTCACCACTCGGTAGGATTTTTCAAACTTAGGCGAGTACTGGACTGCAGCTAAGCCCCCGAGTGGGAGGGTTTCTCACCACTCGGTAGGATTTTTCAAACTTAGGGGAGTGTTAGACTGCAGCTAAGCCCCCGAGTGGGAGGGTTGCTCACCACTCGGTAGGATTTTTTCACACTTAGGCGAGTACAGGACTGCAGCTAAGCCCCCGAGTGAGAGACTTGCTCACCACTCGGTAGGATTTTTTCACACTTAGGCGAGTACTGGACTGCAGCTAAGCCCCCGTGTGGGAGGGTTTCTCACCACTCGGTACGATTTTTCAAACTTAGGCGAGTGCTAGACTGCAGCTAAGCCCCCGAGTGGGAGGGTTGCTCACCACTCGGTAGGATTTTTTCACACTTAGGCGAGTACTGGACTGCAGCTAAGCCCCCGTGTGGGAGGGTTTCTCACCACTCGGTACGATTTTTCAAACTTAGGCGAGTGCTGGACTGCAGCTAAGCCCCCGAGTGGGAGGGTTTGTCACCACTCGGTAGGATTTTTCAAACTTAGGCGAGTGCTAGACTGCAGCTAAGCCCCCGAGTGGGAGGGTTGCTCACCACTCGGTAGGATTTTTCAAACTTAGGCGAGTACTGGACTGCAGCTAAGCCCCCGAGTGGGAGGGTTGCTCACCACTCGGTAGGATTTTTCAAACATAGGCGAGTACTTGACTGCAGCTAAGCCCCCGAGTGGGAGGGTTGCTCACCACTCGGTAGGATTTTTCAAACATAGGCGAGTACTTGACTGCAGGTAAGCCCCCGAGTGGTAGGGTTGCTCACCACTCGGTAGGATTTTTTCACACTTAGGCGAGTACTGGACTGCAGCTAAGCCCCCGAGTGAGAGGCCTGCTCACCACTCGGTAGGATTTTTCAAACTTAGGCGAGTACTGGACTGCAGCTAAGCCCCCGAGTGGGAGGGTTTCTCACCACTCGGTAGGATTTTTCAAACTTAGGGGAGTGCTAGACTGCAGCTAAGCCCCCGAGTGGGAGGGTTGCTCACCACTCGGTAGGATTTTTTCACACTTAGGCGAGTACTGGACTGCAGCTAAGCCCTCGAGTGAGAGACTTGCTCACCACTCGGTTGGATTTTTTCACACTTAGGCGAGTACTGGACTGCAGCTAAGCCCCCGAGTGAGAGGCTTGCTCACCACTCGATAGGATTTTTCAAAGTTAGGCGAGTACTGGACTGGAGCTAAGCCCCCGAGTGGTAGGGTTGCTCACCACTCGCTAGGATTTTTCAAACCTTGGCGAGTCCTGGAATGCAGCTAAGCCCACGAGTGAGAGGCTTGCTCACCACTCTGTTGGATTTTTTCACACTTAGGCGAGTACTGGACTGCAGCTAAGCCCCCGAGTGGGAGGGTTTCTCACCACTCGGTAGGATTTTTCAAACTTAGGCGAGTGCTAGACTGTAGCTAAGCCCCCGAGTGGGAGGGTTGCTCACCACTCGGTAGGATTTTTCAAACATAGGCGAGTACTTGACTGCAGCTAAGCCCCCGAGTGGGAGGGTTGCTCACCACTCGCTAGGATTTTTTCACATTTAGGCGAGTACTGGACTGTAGCTAAGCCCCCGAGTGAGAGGCTAGCTCACCACTCGGTAGGATTTTTCAAACTTAGGCGAGTACTGGACTGCAGCTAAGCCCCCGAGTTGGAGGGTTTCTCACCACTCGGTAGGATTTTTCAAACTTAGGCGAGTGCTAGACTATAGCTAAGCCCCCGAGTGGGAGGGTTGCTCACCACTCGGTAGGATTTCTTCACACTTAGGCGAGTACTGGACTGCAGCTAAGCCCCCGAGTGAGAGACTTGCTCACCACTCGGTAGGATTTTTTCACACATAGCCAAGTACGGGACTGCAGCTAAGCCCCCGAGTGAGAGGCTTGCTCACCACTCGGTAGGATTTTTCAAACATAGGCAAGTACTGGACTGCAGCTAAGCCCCCGAGTGGGAGGGTTGCTCACCACTCGGTAGGATTTTTCAAACTTAGGCGAGTACTGGACTACAACTAAGCCCACGAGTGAGAGGCTTGCTCACCACTCGGTAGGATTTTTTCACACTTAGGCGAGTACTGGACTGCAGCTAAGCCCCCGAGTGGGAGGGTTGCTCATCACTCGGTAGGATTTTTCAAACATAGGCGAGTACTGGACTGCAGCTAAGCCTCCGAGTGGGAGGGTTGCTCAACACTCGGTAGGATTTTTCAAACATAGGCGAGTACTGGACTGCAGCGAAGCCCCCGAGTGGGAGGGTTTGTCACCACTCGGTAGGATTTTTCAAACTTAGGCGAGTACTGGACTGCAGCTAAGCCCCCGAGTGGGAGGGTTTGTCACCACTCGGTAGGATTTTTCAAACTTAGGCGAGTGCTAGACTGCAGCTAAGCCCCCGAGTGGGAGGGTTGCTCACCACTCGGTAGGATTTTTCAAACATAGGCGAGTACTGGACTGCAGCTAAGCCCCCGAGTGGGAGGGTTGCTCACCACTCGGTAGGATTTTTCAAACATAGGCGAGTACTTGACTGCAGCTAAGCCCCCGAGTGGGAGGGTTGCTCACCACTCGGTAGGATTTTTCAAACATAGGCGAGTACTTGACTGCAGGTAAGCCCCCGAGTGGTAGGGTTGCTCACCACTCGGTAAGATTTTTTCACACTTAGGCGAGTACTGGACTGCAGCTAAGCCCCCGAGTGAGAGGCCTGCTGACCACTCAGTAGGATTTTTCAAACTTAGGCGAGTACTTGACTGCAGCTAAGCCCCCGAGTGGGAGGGTTGCTCACCACTCGGTAGGATTTTTCAAACTTAGGGGAGTGCTAGACTGCAGCTAAGCCCCCGAGTGGGAGGGTTGCTCACCCCTCGGTAGGATTTTTTCACACTTAGGCGAGTACTGGACTGCAGCTAAGCCCTCGAGTGAGAGACTTGCTCACCACTCGGTTGGATTTTTTCACACTTAGGCGAGTACTGGACTGCAGCTAAGCCCCCGAGTGAGAGGCTTGCTCACCACTCGATAGGATTTTTCAAAGTTAGGCGAGTACTGGACTGGAGCTAAGCCCCCGAGTGGTAGGGTTGCTCACCACTCGGTAGGATTTTTCAAACCTTGGCGAGTCCTGGAATGCAGCTAAGCACACGAGTGAGAGGCTTGCTCACCACTCTGTTGGATTTTTTCACACTTAGGCGAGTACTGGACTGCAGCTAAGCCCCCGAGTGGGAGGGTTTCTCACCACTCGGTAGGATTTTTCAAACTTAGGGGAGTGCTAGACTGCAGCTAAGCCCCCGAGTGGGAGGGTTGCTCACCACTCGGTAGGATTTTTTCACACTTAGGCGAGTACTGGACTGCAGCTAAGCCCTCGAGTGAGAGACTTGCTCACCACTCGGTTGGATTTTTTCACACTTAGGCGAGTACTGGACTGCAGCTAAGCCCCCGAGTGAGAGGCTTGCTCACCACTCGATAGGATTTTTCAAAGTTAGGCGAGTACTGGACTGGAGCTAAGCCCCCGAGTGGTAGGGTTGCTCACCACTCGGTAGGATTTTTCAAACCTTGGCGAGTCCTGGAATGCAGCTAAGCCCACGAGTGAGAGGCTTGCTCACCACTCTGTTGGATTTTTTCACACTTAGGCGAGTACTGGACTGCAGCTAAGCCCCCGAGTGGGAGGGTTTCTCACCACTCGGTAGGATTTTTCAAACTTAGGCGAGTGCTAGACTGTAGCTAAGCCCCCGAGTGGGAGGGTTGCTCACCACTCGGTAGGATTTTTCAAACATAGGCGAGTACTTGACTGCAGCTAAGCCCCCGAGTGGGAGGGTTGCTCACCACTCGCTAGGATTTTTTCACATTTAGGCGAGTACTGGACTGTAGCTAAGCCCCCGAGTGAGAGGCTAGCTCACCACTCGGTAGGATTTTTCAAACTTAGGCGAGTACTGGACTGCAGCTAAGCCCCCGAGTTGGAGGGTTTCTCACCACTCGGTAGGATTTTTCAAACTTAGGCGAGTGCTAGACTGTAGCTAAGCCCCAGAGTGGGAGGGTTGCTCACCACTCGGTAGGATTTCTTCACACTTAGGCGAGTACTGGACTGCAGCTAAGCCCCCGAGTGAGAGACTTGCTCACCACTCGGTAGGATTTTTTCACACATAGCCAAGTACGGGACTGCAGCTAAGCCCCCGAGTGAGAGGCTTGCTCACCACTCGGTAGGATTTTTCAAACATAGGCAAGTACTGGACTGCAGCTAAGCCCCCGAGTGGGAGGGTTGCTCACCACTCGGTAGGATTTTTCAAACTTAGGCGAGTACTGGACTACAACTAAGCCCACGAGTGAGAGGCTTGCTCACCACTCGGTAGGATTTTTTCACACTTAGGCGAGTACTGGACTGCAGCTAAGCCCCCGAGTGGGAGGGTTGCTCATCACTCGGTAGGATTTTTCAAACATAGGCGAGTACTGGACTGCAGCTAAGCCTCCGAGTGGGAGGGTTGCTCAACACTCGGTAGGATTTTTCAAACATAGGCGAGTACTGGACTGCAGCGAAGCCCCCGAGTGGGAGGGTTTGTCACCACTCGGTAGGATTTTTCAAACTTAGGCGAGTACTGGACTGCAGCTAAGTCCCCGAGTGGGAGGGTTTGTCACCACTCGGTAGGATTTTTCAAACTTAGGCGAGTGCTAGACTGCAGCTAAGCCCCCGAGTGGGAGGGTTGCTCACCACTCGGTAGGATTTTTCAAACTTAGGCGAGTACTGGACTGCAGCTAAGCCCCCGAGTGGGAGGGTTGCTCACCACTCGGTAGGATTTTTCAAACATAGGCGAGTACTTGACTGCAGCTAAGCCCCCGAGTGGGAGGGTTGCTCACCACTCGGTAGGATTTTTCAAACATAGGCGAGTACTTGACTGCAGGTAAGCCCCCGAGTGGTAGGGTTGCTCACCACTCGGTAGGATTTTTTCACACTTAGGCGAGTACTGGACTGCAGCTAAGCCCCCGAGTGAGAGGCCTGCTCACCACTCGGTAGGATTTTTCAAACTTAGGCGAGTACTGGACTGCAGCTAAGCCCCCGAGTGGGAGGGTTTCTCACCACTCGGTAGGATTTTTCAAACTTAGGGGAGTGCTAGACTGCAGCTAAGCCCCCGAGTGGGAGGGTTGCTCACCACTCGGTAGGATTTTTTCACACTTAGGCGAGTACTGGACTGCAGCTAAGCCCTCGAGTGAGAGACTTGCTCACCACTCGGTTGGATTTTTTCACACTTAGGCGAGTACTGGACTGCAGCTAAGCCCCCGAGTGAGAGGCTTGCTCACCACTCGATAGGATTTTTCAAAGTTAGGCGAGTACTGGACTGGAGCTAAGCCCCCGAGTGGTAGGGTTGCTCACCACTCGGTAGGATTTTTCAAACCTTGGCGAGTCCTGGAATGTAGCTAAGCCCACGAGTGAGAGGCTTGCTCACCACTCTGTTGGATTTTTTCACACTTAGGCGAGTACTGGACTGCAGCTAAGCCCCCGAGTGGGAGGGTTTCTCACCACTCGGTAGGATTTTTCAAACTTAGGCGAGTGCTAGACTGTAGCTAAGCCCCCGAGTGGGAGGGTTGCTCACCACTCGGTAGGATTTTTCAAACATAGGCGAGTACTTGACTGCAGCTAAGCCCCCGAGTGGGAGGGTTGCTCACCACTCGCTAGGATTTTTTCACATTTAGGCGAGTACTGGACTGTAGCTAAGCCCCCGAGTGAGAGGCTAGCTCACCACTCGGTAGGATTTTTCAAACTTAGGCGAGTACTGGACTGCAGCTAAGCCCCCGAGTTGGAGGGTTTCTCACCACTCGGTAGGATTTTTCAAACTTAGGCGAGTGCTAGACTGTAGCTAAGCCCCCGAGTGGTAGGGTTGCTCACCACTCGGTAGGATTTCTTCACACTTAGGCGAGTACTGGACTGCAGCTAAGCCCCCGAGTGAGAGACTTGCTCACCACTCGGTAGGATTTTTTCACACATAGCCAAGTACGGGACTGCAGCTAAGCCCCCGAGTGAGAGGCTTGCTCACCACTCGGTAGGATTTTTCAAACATAGGCAAGTACTGGACTGCAGCTAAGCCCCCGAGTGGGAGGATTGCTCACCACTCGGTAGGATTTTTCAAACTTAGGCGAGTACTGGACTACAACTAAGCCCACGAGTGAGAGGCTTGCTCACCACTCGGTAGGATTTTTCAAACTTAGGCGAGTGCTGGACTGCAGCTAAGCCCCCGAGTGGGATGGCTGCTCACCACTCGGTAGGATTTTTTAAACTTAGGCGAGTACTGGACTGCAGCTAAGCCCCCGAGTGGGAGGGTTGCTCACCACTCGGTAGGATTTTTTTACACTTAGGCGAGTACTGGACTGCAGCTAAGCCCCCGAGTGAGAGGCTTGCTCACCACTCGGTAGGATTTTTCAAACATAGGCGAGTACTTGACTGTAGGTAAGCCCCCGAGCGGTAGGGTTGCTCACCACTCGGTAGGATTTTTTCACACTTAGGCAAGTACTGGACTACAGCTAAGCCCCCGAGTGAGAGGCTTGCTCACCACTCGGTAGGATTTTTCAAACTTAGGCGAGTGCTGGACTGCAGCTAAGCCCCCGAGTGGGATGGCTGCTCACCACTCGGTAGGATTTTCCAAACATAGGCGAGTACTGGACTGCAGCTAAGCCTCCGAGTGGGAGGGTTGCTCACCACTCGGTAGGATTTTTCAAACATAGGCGAGTACTGGACTACAGCTAAGCCTCCGAGTGGGAGGGTTGCTCACCACTCGGTAGGATTTTTCAAACTTAGGCGAGTACTGGACTGCAGCTAAGCCCCCGAGTGGGAGGGTTGCTCACCACTCGGTAGGATTTTTTAAACTTAGGCGAGTACTGGACTGCAGCTAAGCCCCCGAGTGGGAGGGTTGCTCACCACTCGGTAGGATTTTTTTACACTTAGGCGAGTACTGGACTGCAGCTAAGCCCCCGAGTGAGAGGCTTGCTCACCACTCGGTAGGATTTTTCAAACATAGGCGAGTACTTGACTGTAGGTAAGCCCCCGAGTGGTAGGGTTGCTCACCACTCGGTAGGATTTTTTCACACTTAGGCGAGTACTGGACTGCAGCTAAGCCCCCGAGTGAGAGGCTTGCTCACCACTCGGTAGGATTTTTCAAACTTAGGCGAGTACTGGACTGCAGCTAAGCCCCCGAGTGGGAGGGTTTCTCACCACTCGGTAGGATTTTTCAAACTTAGGCGAGTGCTAGACTGCAGCTAAGCCCCCGAGTGGGAGGGTTGCTCACCACTCGGTAGGATTTTTTCACACTTAAGCGAGTACTGGACTGCAGCTAAGCCCTCGAGTGAGAGACTTGCTCACCACTCGGTTGGATTTTTTCACACTTAGGCGAGTAATGGACTGCAGCTAAGCCACCGAGTGAGAGGCTTGCTCACCACTCGATAGGATTTTTCAAAGTTAGGCGAGTACTGGACTGGAGCTAAGCCCCCGAGTGGTAGGGTTGCTCACCACTCGGTAGGATTTTTCAAACGTAGGCGAGTCCTGGAATGCAGCTAAGCCCACGAGTGAGAGGCTTGCTCACCACTCTGTTGGATTTTTTCACACTTAGGCGAGTACTGGACTGCAGCTAAGTCCCCGAGTGGGAGGGTTTCTCACCACTCGGTAGGATTTTTCAAACTTAGGCGAGTGCTAGACTGTAGCTAAGCCCCCGAGTGGGAGGGTTGCTCACCACTCGGTAGGATTTTTTCAGACTTATGCGAGTACTGGACTGCAGCTAAGCCCCCGAGTGGGAGGGTTGCTGACCACTCGGTAGTATTTTTCAAACTTAGGCGAGTACTGGACTGCTGCTAAGCCCACGAGTGAGAGGCTTGCTCACCACTCGGTAGAATTTTTCCAACCTTAGGCGAGTACTGGACTGCAGCTAAGCCCCCGAGTGGGAGCCTTGCTCATCACTCGGTAGGATTTTTCAAACATAGGCGAGTACTCGGCTGCAGCTAAGCCTTCGAGTGGGAGGGTTGCTCACCACTCTGTAGGATTTTTCAAACTAAGGCGAGTACTGGACTGCAGCTAAGCCCCCGAGTGTGAGGGTTGCTCACCACTCGGTAGGATTTTTCAAACATAGGCGAGTACTTGACTGCAGCTAAGCCCCCGAGTGGGAGGGTTGCTCACCACTCGGTAGGATTTTTTCACATTTAGGCGAGTACTGGACTGTAGCTAAGCCCCCGAGTGAGAGGCTAGCTCACCACTCGGTACGATTTTTCAAACTTAGGCGAGTATTGGACTGCAGCTAAGCCCCCGAGTGGGAGGGATGCTCACCACTCGGTAGGATTTTTTAAACTTAGGCGAGTACTGGACTGCAGCTAAGCCCCCGAGTGGGAGGGTTGCTCACCACTCGGTAGGATTTTTTCACACTTAGGCGAGTACTGGACTGCAGCTAAGCCCCCGAGTGAGAGGCTTGCTCACCACTCGGTAGGATTTTTCAAAAATAGGCGAGTACTTGTCTGCAGGTAAGCCCCCGAGTGGTAGGGTTGCTCACCACTCGGTAGGATTTTTTCACACTTAGGCGAGTACTGGACTGCAGCTAAGCCCCCGAGTGAGAGGCCTGCTCACCACTCGGTAGGATTTTTCAAACTTAGGCGAGTACTGGACTGCAGCTAAGCCCCCGAGTGGGAGGGTTTCTCACCACTCGGTAGGATTTTTCAAACTTAGGCGAGTGCTAGACTGCAGCTAAGCCCCCGAGTGGGAGGGTTGCTCACCACTCGGTAGGATTTTTCAAACTTAGGCGAGTGCTAGACTGCAGCTAAGCCCCCGAGTGGGAGGGTTTCTCACCACTCGGTAGGATTTTTCAAACTTAGGCGAGTGCTAGACTGCAGCTAAGCCCCCGAGTGGGAGGGTTGCTCACCACTCGGTAGGATTTTTTCACACTTAGGCGAGTACTGGACTGCAGCTAAGCCCTCGAGTGAGAGACTTGCTCACCACTCGGTTGGATTTTTTCACACTTAGGCGAGTACTGGACTGCAGCTAAGCCCCCGTGTGAGAGGCTTGCTCACCACTCGATAGGATTTTTCAAAGTTAGGCGAGTACTGGACTGGAGCTAAGCCCCCGAGTGGTAGGGTTGCTCACCACTCGGTAGGAATTTTCAAACCTAGGCGAGTCCTGGAATGCAGCTAAGCCCACGAGTGAGAGGCTTGCTCACCACTCTGTTGGATTTTTTCACACTTAGGCGAGTACTGGACTGCAGCTAAGCCCCCGAGTGGGAGGGTTTCTCACCACTCGGTAGGATTTTTCAAACTTAGGCGAGTGCTAGATTGTAGCTAAGCCCCCGAGTGGGAGGGTTGCTCACCACTCGGTAGGATTTTTTCAGACTTAGGCGAGTACTGGACTGCAGCTAAGCCCCCGAGTGGGAGGGTTGCTGACCACTCGGTACAATTTTTCAAACTTAGGCGAGTACTGGACTGTAGCTAAGCCCACGAGTGAGAGGCTTGCTCACCACTCGGTAGGATTTTTCCAGACTTAGGCGAGTACTGGACTGCAGCTAAGCCCCCGAGTGGGAGCCTTGCTCATCACTCGGTAGGATTTTTCAAACATAGGCGAGTACTAGGCTGCAGCTAAGCCTCCGAGTGGGAGGGTTGCTCACCACTCGGTAGTATTTTTCAAACTAAGGCGAGTACTGGACTGCAGCTAAGCCCCCGAGTGGGAGGATTGCTCACCACTCGGTAGGATTTTTCAAACATATGCGAGTACTGGACTGCAGCTAAGCCCCCGAGTGGGAGGGTTGCTCACCACTCGGTAGGATTTTTCAAACTTAGGCGAGTACTGGACTGCAGCTAAGCCCCCGAGTGGGAGGGTTTGTCACCACTCGGTAGGATTTTTCAAACTTAGGCGAGTGCTGGACTGCAGCTAAGCCCCCGAGTGGGATGGCTGCTCACCACTCGGTAAGATTTTTCAAACATAGGCGAGTACTGGACTCCAGCTAAGCCCCCGAGTGGGAGGGTTGCTCATCACTCGGTAGGATTTTTCAAACATAGGCGAGTACTGGACTGCAGCTAAGCCTCCGAGTGGGAGGGTTGCTCAACACTCGGTAGGATTTTTCAAACTTAGGCGAGTACTGGACTGCAGCTAAGCCCCCGAGTGGGAGGGTTTGTCACCACTCGGTAGGATTTTTCAAACTTAGGCGAGTGCTAGACTGCAGCTAAGCCCCCGAGTGGGAGGGTTGCTCACCACTCGGTAGGATTTTTCAAACTTAGGCGAGTACTGGACTGCAGCTAAGCCCCCGAGTGGGAGGGTTGCTCACCACTCGGTAGGATTTTTCAAACATAGGCGAGTACTTGACTGCAGCTAAGCCCCCGAGTGGGAGGGTTGCTCACCACTCGGTAGGATTTTTCAAACATAGGCGAGTACTTGACTGCAGGTAAGCCCCCGAGTGGTAGGGTTGCTCACCACTCGGTAGGATTTTTTCACACTTAGGCGAGTACTGGACTGCAGCTAAGCCCCCGAGTGAGAGGCCTGCTCACCACTCGGTAGGATTTTTCAAACTTAGGCGAGTACTGGACTGCAGCTAAGCCCCCGAGTGGGAGGGTTTCTCACCACTCGGTAGGATTTTTCAAACTTAGGGGAGTGCTAGACTGCAGCTAAGCCCCCGAGTGGGAGGGTTGCTCACCACTCGGTAGGATTTTTTCACACTTAGGCGAGTACTGGACTGCAGCTAAGCCCTCGAGTGAGAGACTTGCTCACCACTCGGTTGGCTTTTTCACACTTAGGCGAGTACTGGACTGCAGCTAAGCCCCCGTGTGAGAGGCTTGCTCACCACTCGATAGGATTTTTCAAAGTTAGGCGAGTACTGGACTGGAGCTAAGCCCCCGAGTGGTAGGGTTGCTCACCACTCGGTAGGAATTTTCAAACCTAGGCGAGTCCTGGAATGCAGCTAAGCCCACGAGTGAGAGGCTTGCTCACCACTCTGTTGGATTTTTTCACACTTAGGCGAGTACTGGACTGCAGCTAAGCCCCCGAGTGGGAGGGTTTCTCACCACTCGGTAGGATTTTTCAAACTTAGGCGAGTGCTAGATTGTAGCTAAGCCCCCGAGTGGGAGGGTTGCTCACCACTCGGTAGGATTTTTTCAGACTTAGGCGAGTACTGGACTGCAGCTAAGCCCCCGAGTGGGAGGGTTGCTGACCACTCGGTACAATTTTTCAAACTTAGGCGAGTACTGGACTGTAGCTAAGCCCACGAGTGAGAGGCTTGCTCACCACTCGGTAGGATTTTTCCAGACTTAGGCGAGTACTGGACTGCAGCTAAGCCCCCGAGTGGGAGCCTTGCTCATCACTCGGTAGGATTTTTCAAACATAGGCGAGTACTAGGCTGCAGCTAAGCCTCCGAGTGGGAGGGTTGCTCACCACTCGGTAGTATTTTTCAAACTAAGGCGAGTACTGGACTGCAGCTAAGCCCCCGAGTGGGAGGATTGCTCACCACTCGGTAGGATTTTTCAAACATATGCGAGTACTGGACTGCAGCTAAGCCCCCGAGTGGGAGGGTTGCTCACCACTCGGTAGGATTTTTCAAACTTAGGCGAGTACTGGACTGCAGCTAAGCCCCCGAGTGGGAGGGTTTGTCACCACTCGGTAGGATTTTTCAAACTTAGGCGAGTGCTGGACTGCAGCTAAGCCCCCGAGTGGGATGGCTGCTCACCACTCGGTAAGATTTTTCAAACATAGGCGAGTACTGGACTCCAGCTAAGCCCCCGAGTGGGAGGGTTGCTCATCACTCGGTAGGATTTTTCAAACATAGGCGAGTACTGGACTGCAGCTAAGCCTCCGAGTGGGAGGGTTGCTCAACACTCGGTAGGATTTTTCAAACTTAGGCGAGTACTGGACTGCAGCTAAGCCCCCGAGTGGGAGGGTTTGTCACCACTCGGTAGGATTTTTCAAACTTAGGCGAGTGCTAGACTGCAGCTAAGCCCCCGAGTGGGAGGGTTGCTCACCACTCGGTAGGATTTTTCAAACTTAGGCGAGTACTGGACTGCAGCTAAGCCCCCGAGTGGGAGGGTTGCTCACCACTCGGTAGGATTTTTCAAACATAGGCGAGTACTTGACTGCAGCTAAGCCCCCGAGTGGGAGGGTTGCTCACCACTCGGTAGGATTTTTCAAACATAGGCGAGTACTTGACTGCAGGTAAGCCCCCGAGTGGTAGGGTTGCTCACCACTCGGTAGGATTTTTTCACACTTAGGCGAGTACTGGACTGCAGCTAAGCCCCCGAGTGAGAGGCCTGCTCACCACTCGGTAGGATTTTTCAAACTTAGGCGAGTACTGGACTGCAGCTAAGCCCCCGAGTGGGAGGGTTTCTCACCACTCGGTAGGATTTTTCAAACTTAGGGGAGTGCTAGACTGCAGCTAAGCCCCCGAGTGGGAGGGTTGCTCACCACTCGGTAGGATTTTTTCACACTTAGGCGAGTACTGGACTGCAGCTAAGCCCTCGAGTGAGAGACTTGCTCACCACTCGGTTGGATTTTTTCACACTTAGGCGAGTACTGGACTGCAGCTAAGCCCCCGAGTGAGAGGCTTGCTCACCACTCGATAGGATTTTTCAAAGTTAGGCGAGTACTGGACTGGGGCTAAGCCCCCGAGTGGTAGGGTTGCTCACCACTCGGTAGGATTTTTCAAACCTTGGCGAGTCCTGGAATGCAGCTAAGCCCACGAGTGAGAGGCTTGCTCACCACTCTGTTGGATTTTTTCACACTTAGGCGAGTACTGGACTGCAGCTAAGCCCCCGAGTGGGAGGGTTTCTCACCACTCGGTAGGATTTTTCAAACTTAGGCGAGTGCTAGACTGTAGCTAAGCCCCCGAGTGGGAGGGTTGCTCACCACTCGGTAGGATTTTTCAAACATAGGCGAGTACTTGACTGCAGCTAAGCCCCCGAGTGGGAGGGTTGCTCACCACTCGCTAGGATTTTTTCACATTTAGGCGAGTACTGGACTGTAGCTAAGCCCCCGAGTGAGAGGCTAGCTCACCACTCGGTAGGATTTTTCAAACTTAGGCGAGTACTGGACTGCAGCTAAGCCCCCGAGTTGGAGGGTTTCTCACCACTCGGTAGGATTTTTCAAACTTAGGCGAGTGCTAGACTGTAGCTAAGCCCCCGAGTGGGAGGGTTGCTCACCACTCGGTAGGATTTCTTCACACTTAGGCGAGTACTGGACTGCAGCTAAGCCCCCGAGTGAGAGACTTGCTCACCACTCGGTAGGATTTTTTCACACATAGCCAAGTACGGGACTGCAGCTAAGCCCCCGAGTGAGAGGCTTGCTCACCACTCGGTAGGATTTTTCAAACATAGGCAAGTACTGGACTGCAGCTAAGCCCCCGAGTGGGAGGGTTGCTCACCACTCGGTAGGATTTTTCAAACTTAGGCGAGTACTGGACTACAACTAAGCCCACGAGTGAGAGGCTTGCTCACCACTCGGTAGGATTTTTTCACACTTAGGCGAGTACTGGACTGCAGCTAAGCCCCCGAGTGGGAGGGTTGCTCATCACTCGGTAGGATTTTTCAAACATAGGCGAGTACTGGACTGCAGCTAAGCCTCCGAGTGGGAGGGTTGCTCAACACTCGGTAGGATTTTTCAAACATAGGCGAGTACTGGACTGCAGCGAAGCCCCCGAGTGGGAGGGTTTGTCACCACTCGGTAGGATTTTTCAAACTTAGGCGAGTACTGGACTGCAGCTAAGCCCCCGAGTGGGAGGGTTTGTCACCACTCGGTAGGATTTTTCAAACTTAGGCGAGTGCTAGACTGCAGCTAAGCCCCCGAGTGGGAGGGTTGCTCACCACTCGGTAGGATTTTTCAAACTTAGGCGAGTACTGGACTGCAGCTAAGCCCCCGAGTGGGAGGGTTGCTCACCACTCGGTAGGATTTTTCAAACATAGGCGAGTACTGGACTGCAGCTAAGCCCCCGAGTGAGAGGCCTGCTCACCACTCGGTAGGATTTTTCAAACTTAGGCGAGTACTTGACTGCAGCTAAGCCCCCGAGTGGGAGGGTTGCTCACCACTCGGTAGGATTTTTCAAACTTAGGGGAGTGCTAGACTGCAGCTAAGCCCCCGAGTGGGAGGGTTGCTCACCCCTCGGTAGGATTTTTTCACACTTAGGCGAGTACTGGACTGCAGCTAAGCCCTCGAGTGAGAGACTTGCTCACCACTCGGTTGGATTTTTTCACACTTAGGCGAGTACTGGACTGCAGCTAAGCCCCCGAGTGAGAGGCTTGCTCACCACTCGATAGGATTTTTCAAAGTTAGGCGAGTACTGGACTGGAGCTAAGCCCCCGAGTGGTAGGGTTGCTCACCACTCGGTAGGATTTTTCAAACCTTGGCGAGTCCTCGAATGCAGCTAAGCCCACGAGTGAGAGGCTTGCTCACCACTCTGTTGGATTTTTTCACACTTAGGCGAGTACTGGACTGCAGCTAAGCCCCCGAGTGGGAGGGTTTCTCACCACTCGGTAGGATTTTTCAAACTTAGGGGAGTGCTAGACTGCAGCTAAGCCCCCGAGTGGGAGGGTTGCTCACCACTCGGTAGGATTTTTTCACACTTAGGCGAGTACTGGACTGCAGCTAAGCCCTCGAGTGAGAGACTTGCTCACCACTCGGTTGGATTTTTTCACACTTAGGCGAGTACTGGACTGCAGCTAAGCCCCCGAGTGAGAGGCTTGCTCACCACTCGATAGGATTTTTCAAAGTTAGGCGAGTACTGGACTGGAGCTAAGCCCCTGAGTGGTAGGGTTGCTCACCACTCGGTAGGATTTTTCAAACCTTGGCGAGTCCTGGAATGCAGCTAAGCCCACGAGTGAGAGGCTTGCTCACCACTCTGTTGGATTTTTTCACACTTAGGCGAGTACTGGACTGCAGCTAAGCCCCCGAGTGGGAGGGTTTCTCACCACTCGGTAGGATTTTTCAAACTTAGGCGAGTACTGGACTGCAGCTAAGCCCCCGAGTGTGAGGGTTGCTCACCACTCGGTAGGATTTTTCAAACATAGACGAGTACTTGACTGCAGCTAAGCCCCCGAGTGGGAGGGTTGCTCACCACTCGGTAGGATTTTTTCACATTTAGGCGAGTACTGGACTGTAGCTAAGCCCCCGAGTGAGAGGCTAGCTCACCACTCGGTACGATTTTTCAAACTTAGGCGAGTATTGGACTGCAGCTAAGCCCCCGAGTGGGAGGGATGCTCACCACTCGGTAGGATTTTTTAAACTTAGGCGAGTACTGGACTGCAGCTAAGCCCCCGAGTGGGAGGGTTGCTCACCACTCGGTAGGATTTTTTCACACTTAGGCGAGTACTGGACTGCAGCTAAGCCCCCGAGTGAGAGGCTTGCTCACCACTCGGTAGGATTTTTCAAAAATAGGCGAGTACTTGACTGCAGGTAAGCCCCCGAGTGGTAGGGTTGCTCACCACTCGGTAGGATTTTTTCACACTTAGGCGAGTACTGGACTGCAGCTAAGCCCCCGAGTGAGAGGCCTGCTCACCACTCGGTAGGATTTTTCAAACTTAGGCGAGTACTGGACTGCAGCTAAGCCCCCGAGTGGTAGGGTTTCTCACCACTCGGTAGGATTTTTCAAACTTAGGCGAGTGCTAGACTGCAGCTAAGCCCCCGAGTGGGAGGGTTGCTCACCACTCGGTAGGATTTTTCAAACTTAGGCGAGTGCTAGACTGCAGCTAAGCCCCCGAGTGGGAGGGTTTCTCACCACTCGGTAGGATTTTTTAAACTTAGGCGAGTACTGGACTGCAGCTAAGCCCCCGAGTGGGAGGGTTGCTCACCACTCGGTAGGATTTTTTCACACTTAGGCGAGTACTGGACTGCAGCTAAGCCCCCGAGTGAGAGGCTTGCTCACCACTCGGTAGGATTTTTCAAAAATAGGCGAGTACTTGTCTGCAGGTAAGCCCCCGAGTGGTAGGGTTGCTCACCACTCGGTAGGATTTTTTCACACTTAGGCGAGTACTGGACTGCAGCTAAGCCCCCGAGTGAGAGGCCTGCTCACCACTCGGTAGGATTTTTCAAACTTAGGCGAGTACTGGACTGCAGCTAAGCCCCCGAGTGGGAGGGTTTCTCACCACTCGGTAGGATTTTTCAAACTTAGGCGAGTGCTAGACTGCAGCTAAGCCCCCGAGTGGGAGGGTTGCTCACCACTCGGTAGGATTTTTCAAACTTAGGCGAGTGCTAGACTGCAGCTAAGCCCCCGAGTGGGAGGGTTTCTCACCACTCGGTAGGATTTTTCAAACTTAGGCGAGTGCTAGACTGCAGCTAAGCCCCCGAGTGGGAGGGTTGCTCACCACTCGGTAGGATTTTTTCACACTTAGGCGAGTACTGGACTGCAGCTAAGCCCTCGAGTGAGAGACTTGCTCACCACTCGGTTGGATTTTTTCACACTTAGGCGAGTACTGGACTGCAGCTAAGCCCCCGTGTGAGAGGCTTGCTCACCACTCGATAGGATTTTTCAAAGTTAGGCGAGTACTGGACTGGAGCTAAGCCCCCGAGTGGTAGGGTTGCTCACCACTCGGTAGGAATTTTCAAACCTAGGCGAGTCCTGGAATGCAGCTAAGCCCACGAGTGAGAGGCTTGCTCACCACTCTGTTGGATTTTTTCACACTTAGGCGAGTACTGGACTGCAGCTAAGCCCCCGAGTGGGAGGGTTTCTCACCACTCGGTAGGATTTTTCAAACTTAGGCGAGTGCTAGATTGTAGCTAAGCCCCCGAGTGGGAGGGTTGCTCACCACTCGGTAGGATTTTTTCAGACTTAGGCGAGTACTGGACTGCAGCTAAGCCCCCGAGTGGGAGGGTTGCTGACCACTCGGTACAATTTTTCAAACTTAGGCGAGTACTGGACTGTAGCTAAGCCCACGAGTGAGAGGCTTGCTCACCACTCGGTAGGATTTTTCCAGACTTAGGCGAGTACTGGACTGCAGCTAAGCCCCCGAGTGGGAGCCTTGCTCATCACTCGGTAGGATTTTTCAAACATAGGCGAGTACTAGGCTGCAGCTAAGCCTCCGAGTGGGAGGGTTGCTCACCACTCGGTAGTATTTTTCAAACTAAGGCGAGTACTGGACTGCAGCTAAGCCCCCGAGTGGGAGGATTGCTCACCACTCGGTAGGATTTTTCAAACATATGCGAGTACTGGACTGCAGCTAAGCCCCCGAGTGGGAGGGTTGCTCACCACTCGGTAGGATTTTTCAAACTTAGGCGAGTACTGGACTGCAGCTAAGCCCCCGAGTGGGAGGGTTTGTCACCACTCGGTAGGATTTTTCAAACTTAGGCGAGTGCTGGACTGCAGCTAAGCCCCCGAGTGGGATGGCTGCTCACCACTCGGTAAGATTTTTCAAACATAGGCGAGTACTGGACTCCAGCTAAGCCCCCGAGTGGGAGGGTTGCTCATCACTCGGTAGGATTTTTCAAACATAGGCGAGTACTGGACTGCAGCTAAGCCTCCGAGTGGGAGGGTTGCTCAACACTCGGTAGGATTTTTCAAACTTAGGCGAGTACTGGACTGCAGCTAAGCCCCCGAGTGGGAGGGTTTGTCACCACTCGGTAGGATTTTTCAAACTTAGGCGAGTGCTAGACTGCAGCTAAGCCCCCGAGTGGGAGGGTTGCTCACCACTCGGTAGGATTTTTCAAACTTAGGCGAGTACTGGACTGCAGCTAAGCCCCCGAGTGGGAGGGTTGCTCACCACTCGGTAGGATTTTTCAAACATAGGCGAGTACTTGACTGCAGCTAAGCCCCCGAGTGGGAGGGTTGCTCACCACTCGGTAGGATTTTTCAAACATAGGGGAGTACTTGACTGCAGGTAAGCCCCCGAGTGGTAGGGTTGCTCACCACTCGGTAGGATTTTTTCACACTTAGGCGAGTACTGGACTGCAGCTAAGCCCCCGAGTGAGAGGCCTGCTCACCACTCGGTAGGATTTTTCAAACTTAGGCGAGTACTGGACTGCAGCTAAGCCCCCGAGTGGGAGGGTTTCTCACCACTCGGTAGGATTTTTCAAACTTAGGGGAGTGCTAGACTGCAGCTAAGCCCCCGAGTGGGAGGGTTGCTCACCACTCGGTAGGATTTTTTCACACTTAGGCGAGTACTGGACTGCAGCTAAGCCCTCGAGTGAGAGACTTGCTCACCACTCGGTTGGATTTTTTCACACTTAGGCGAGTACTGGACTGCAGCTAAGCCCCCGAGTGAGAGGCTTGCTCACCACTCGATAGGATTTTTCAAAGTTAGGCGAGTACTGGACTGGAGCTAAGCCCCCGAGTGGTAGGGTTGCTCACCACTCGGTAGGATTTTTCAAACCTTGGCGAGTCCTGGAATGCAGCTAAGCCCCCGAGTGGGAGGGTTTGTCACCACTCGGTAGGATTTTTCAAACTTAGGCGAGTACTGGACTGCAGCTAAGCCCCCGAGTGGGAGGGTTTGTCACCACTCGGTAGGATTTTTCAAACTTAGGCGAGTGCTAGACTGCAGCTAAGCCCCCGAGTGGGAGGGTTGCTCACCACTCGGTAGGATTTTTCAAACTTAGGCGAGTACTGGACTGCAGCTAAGCCCCCGAGTGGGAGGGTTGCTCACCACTCGGTAGGATTTTTCAAACATAGGCGAGTACTTGACTGCAGCTAAGCCCCCGAGTGGGAGGGTTGCTCACCACTCGGTAGGATTTTTCAAACATAGGCGAGTACTTGACTGCAGGTAAGCCCCCGAGTGGTAGGGTTGCTCACCACTCGGTAGGATTTTTCAAACCTTGGCGAGTCCTGGAATGCAGCTAAGCCCACGAGTGAGAGGCTTGCTCACCACTCTGTTGGATTTTTTCACACTTAGGCGAGTACTGGACTGCAGCTAAGTCCCCGAGTGGGAGGGTTTCTCACCACTCGGTAGGATTTTTCAAACTTAGGCGAGTGCTAGACTGTAGCTAAGCCCCCGAGTGGGAGGGTTGCTCACCACTCGGTAGGATTTTTCAAACATAGGCGAGTACTTGACTGCAGCTAAGCCCCCGAGTGGGAGGGTTGCTCACCACTCGCTAGGATTTTTTCACATTTAGGCGAGTACTGGACTGTAGCTAAGCCCCCGAGTGAGAGGCTAGCTCACCACTCGGTAGGATTTTTCAAACTTAGGCGAGTACTGGACTGCAGCTAAGCCCCCGAGTTGGAGGGTTTCTCACCACTCGGTAGGATTTTTCAAACTTAGGCGAGTGCTAGACTGTAGCTAAGCCCCCGAGTGGGAGGGTTGCTCACCACTCGGTAGGATTTCTTCACACTTAGGCGAGTACTGGACTGCAGCTAAGCCCCCGAGTGAGAGACTTGCTCACCACTCGGTAGGATTTTTTCACACATAGCCAAGTACGGGACTGCAGCTAAGCCCCCGAGTGAGAGGCTTGCTCACCACTCGGTAGGATTTTTCAAACATAGGCAAGTACTGGACTGCAGCTAAGCCCCCGAGTGGGAGGGTTGCTCACCACTCGGTAGGATTTTTCAAACTTAGGCGAGTACTGGACTACAACTAAGCCCACGAGTGAGAGGCTTGCTCACCACTCGGTAGGATTTTTTCACACTTAGGCGAGTACTGGACTGCAGCTAAGCCCCCGAGTGGGAGGGTTGCTCATCACTCGGTAGGATTTTTCAAACATAGGCGAGTACTGGACTGCAGCTAAGCCTCCGAGTGGGAGGGTTGCTCAACACTCGGTAGGATTTTTCAAACATAGGCGAGTACTGGACTGCAGCGAAGCCCCCGAGTGGGAGGGTTTGTCACCACTCGGTAGGATTTTTCAAACTTAGGCGAGTACTGGACTGCAGCTAAGCCCCCGAGTGGGAGGGTTTGTCACCACTCGGTAGGATTTTTCAAACTTAGGCGAGTGCTAGACTGCAGCTAAGCCCCCGAGTGGGAGGGTTGCTCACCACTCGGTAGGATTTTTCAAACTTAGGCGAGTACTGGACTGCAGCTAAGCCCCCGAGTGGGAGGGTTGCTCACCACTCGGTAGGATTTTTCAAACATAGGCGAGTACTTGACTGCAGCTAAGCCCCCGAGTGGGAGGGTTGCTCACCACTCGGTAGGATTTTTCAAACATAGGCGAGTACTTGACTGCAGGTAAGCCCCCGAGTGGTAGGGTTGCTCACCACTCGGTAGGATTTTTCAAACATAGGCGAGTACTTGACTGCAGCTAAGCCCCCGAGTGGGAGGGTTGCTCACCACTCGGTAGGATTTTTCAAACATAGGCGAGTACTGGACTGCAGGTAAGCCCCCGAGTGGTAGGGTTGCTCACCACTCGGTAGGATTTTTCAAACCTTGGCGAGTCCTGGAATGCAGCTAAGCCCACGAGTGAGAGGCTTGCTCACCACTCTGTTGGATTTTTTCACACTTAGGCGAGTACTGGACTGCAGCTAAGTCCCCGAGTGGGAGGGTTTCTCACCACTCGGTAGGATTTTTCAAACTTAGGCGAGTGCTAGACTGTAGCTAAGCCCCCGAGTGGGAGGGTTGCTCACCACTCGGTAGGATTTTTCAAACATAGGCGAGTACTTGACTGCAGCTAAGCCCCCGAGTGGGAGGGTTGCTCACCACTCGCTAGGATTTTTTCACATTTAGGCGAGTACTGGACTGTAGCTAAGCCCCCGAGTGAGAGGCTAGCTCACCACTCGGTAGGATTTTTCAAACTTAGGCGAGTACTGGACTGCAGCTAAGCCCCCGAGTTGGAGGGTTTCTCACCACTCGGTAGGATTTTTCAAACTTAGGCGAGTGCTAGACTGTAGCTAAGCCCCCGAGTGGGAGGGTTGCTCACCACTCGGTAGGATTTCTTCACACTTAGGCGAGTACTGGACTGCAGCTAAGCCCCCGAGTGAGAGACTTGCTCACCACTCGGTAGGATTTTTTCACACATAGCCAAGTACGGGACTGCAGCTAAGCCCCCGAGTGAGAGGCTTGCTCACCACTCGGTAGGATTTTTCAAACATAGGCAAGTACTGGACTGCAGCTAAGCCCCCGAGTGGGAGGGTTGCTCACCACTCGGTAGGATTTTTCAAACTTAGGCGAGTACTGGACTACAACTAAGCCCACGAGTGAGAGGCTTGCTCACCACTCGGTAGGATTTTTTCACACTTAGGCGAGTACTGGACTGCAGCTAAGCCCCCGAGTGGGAGGGTTGCTCATCACTCGGTAGGATTTTTCAAACATAGGCGAGTACTGGACTGCAGCTAAGCCTCCGAGTGGGAGGGTTGCTCAACACTCGGTAGGATTTTTCAAACATAGGCGAGTACTGGACTGCAGCGAAGCCCCCGAGTGGGAGGGTTTGTCACCACTCGGTAGGATTTTTCAAACTTAGGCGAGTACTGGACTGCAGCTAAGCCCCCGAGTGGGAGGGTTTGTCACCACTCGGTAGGATTTTTCAAACTTAGGCGAGTGCTAGACTGCAGCTAAGCCCCCGAGTGGGAGGGTTGCTCACCACTCGGTAGGATTTTTCAAACTTAGGCGAGTACTGGACTGCAGCTAAGCCCCCGAGTGGGAGGGTTGCTCACCACTCGGTAGGATTTTTCAAACATAGGCGAGTACTTGACTGCAGCTAAGCCCCCGAGTGGGAGGGTTGCTCACCACTCGGTAGGATTTTTCAAACATAGGCGAGTACTTGACTGCAGGTAAGCCCCCGAGTGGTAGGGTTGCTCACCACTCGGTAGGATTTTTCAAACTTAGGCGAGTACTGGACTACAACTAAGCCCACGAGTGAGAGGCTTGCTCACCACTCGGTAGGATTTTTTCACACTTAGGCGAGTACTGGACTGCAGCTAAGCCCCCGAGTGAGAGGCCTGCTCACCACTCGGTAGGATTTTTCAAACTTAGGCGAGTACTTGACTGCAGCTAAGCCCCCGAGTGGGAGGGTTGCTCACCACTCGGTAGGATTTTTCAAACTTAGGGGAGTGCTAGACTGCAGCTAAGCCCCCGAGTGGGAGGGTTGCTCACCCCTCGGTAGGATTTTTTCACACTTAGGCGAGTACTGGACTGCAGCTAAGCCCTCGAGTGAGAGACTTGCTCACCACTCGGTTGGATTTTTTCACACTTAGGCGAGTACTGGACTGCAGCTAAGCCCCCGAGTGAGAGGCTTGCTCACCACTCGATAGGATTTTTCAAAGTTAGGCGAGTACTGGACTGGAGCTAAGCCCCCGAGTGGTAGGGTTGCTCACCACTCGGTAGGATTTTTCAAACCTTGGCGAGTCCTGGAATGCAGCTAAGCCCACGAGTGAGAGGCTTGCTCACCACTCTGTTGGATTTTTTCACACTTAGGCGAGTACTGGACTGCAGCTAAGCCCCCGAGTGGGAGGGTTTCTCACCACTCGGTAGGATTTTTCAAACTTAGGGGAGTGCTAGACTGCAGCTAAGCCCCCGAGTGGGAGGGTTGCTCACCACTCGGTAGGATTTTTTCACACTTAGGCGAGTACTGGACTGCAGCTAAGCCCTCGAGTGAGAGACTTGCTCACCACTCGGTTGGATTTTTTCACACTTAGGCGAGTACTGGACTGCAGCTAAGCCCCCGAGTGAGAGGCTTGCTCACCACTCGATAGGATTTTTCAAAGTTAGGCGAGTACTGGACTGGAGCTAAGCCCCCGAGTGGTAGGGTTGCTCACCACTCGGTAGGATTTTTCAAACCTTGGCGAGTCCTGGAATGCAGCTAAGCCCACGAGTGAGAGGCTTGCTCACCACTCTGTTGGATTTTTTCACACTTAGGCGAGTACTGGACTGCAGCTAAGCCCCCGAGTGGGAGGGTTTCTCACCACTCGGTAGGATTTTTCAAACTTAGGCGAGTGCTAGACTGTAGCTAAGCCCCCGAGTGGGAGGGTTGCTCACCACTCGGTAGGATTTTTCAAACATAGGCGAGTACTTGACTGCAGCTAAGCCCCCGAGTGGGAGGGTTGCTCACCACTCGCTAGGATTTTTTCACATTTAGGCGAGTACTGGACTGTAGCTAAGCCCCCGAGTGAGAGGCTAGCTCACCACTCGGTAGGATTTTTCAAACTTAGGCGAGTACTGGACTGCAGCTAAGCCCCCGAGTTGGAGGGTTTCTCACCACTCGGTAGGATTTTTCAAACTTAGGCGAGTGCTAGACTGTAGCTAAGCCCCAGAGTGGGAGGGTTGCTCACCACTCGGTAGGATTTCTTCACACTTAGGCGAGTACTGGACTGCAGCTAAGCCCCCGAGTGAGAGACTTGCTCACCACTCGGTAGGATTTTTTCACACATAGCCAAGTACGGGACTGCAGCTAAGCCCCCGAGTGAGAGGCTTGCTCACCACTCGGTAGGATTTTTCAAACATAGGCAAGTACTGGACTGCAGCTAAGCCCCCGAGTGGGAGGGTTGCTCACCACTCGGTAGGATTTTTCAAACTTAGGCGAGTACTGGACTACAACTAAGCCCACGAGTGAGAGGCTTGCTCACCACTCGGTAGGATTTTTTCACACTTAGGCGAGTACTGGACTGCAGCTAAGCCCCCGAGTGGGAGGGTTGCTCATCACTCGGTAGGATTTTTCAAACATAGGCGAGTACTGGACTGCAGCTAAGCCTCCGAGTGGGAGGGTTGCTCAACACTCGGTAGGATTTTTCAAACATAGGCGAGTACTGGACTGCAGCGAAGCCCCCGAGTGGGAGGGTTTGTCACCACTCGGTAGGATTTTTCAAACTTAGGCGAGTACTGGACTGCAGCTAAGCCCCCGAGTGGGAGGGTTTGTCACCACTCGGTAGGATTTTTCAAACTTAGGCGAGTGCTAGACTGCAGCTAAGCCCCCGAGTGGGAGGGTTGCTCACCACTCGGTAGGATTTTTCAAACTTAGGCGAGTACTGGACTGCAGCTAAGCCCCCGAGTGGGAGGGTTGCTCACCACTCGGTAGGATTTTTCAAACATAGGCGAGTACTTGACTGCAGCTAAGCCCCCGAGTGGGAGGGTTGCTCACCACTCGGTAGGATTTTTCAAACATAGGCGAGTACTTGACTGCAGGTAAGCCCCCGAGTGGTAGGGTTGCTCACCACTCGGTAGGATTTTTTCACACTTAGGCGAGTACTGGACTGCAGCTAAGCCCCCGAGTGAGAGGCCTGCTCACCACTCGGTAGGATTTTTCAAACTTAGGCGAGTACTGGACTGCAGCTAAGCCCCCGAGTGGGAGGGTTTCTCACCACTCGGTAGGATTTTTCAAACTTAGGGGAGTGCTAGACTGCAGCTAAGCCCCCGAGTGGGAGGGTTGCTCACCACTCGGTAGGATTTTTTCACACTTAGGCGAGTACTGGACTGCAGCTAAGCCCTCGAGTGAGAGACTTGCTCACCACTCGGTTGGATTTTTTCACACTTAGGCGAGTACTGGACTGCAGCTAAGCCCCCGAGTGAGAGGCTTGCTCACCACTCGATAGGATTTTTCAAAGTTAGGCGAGTACTGGACTGGAGCTAAGCCCCCGAGTGGTAGGGTTGCTCACCACTCGGTAGGATTTTTCAAACCTTGGCGAGTCCTGGAATGTAGCTAAGCCCACGAGTGAGAGGCTTGCTCACCACTCTGTTGGATTTTTTCACACTTAGGCGAGTACTGGACTGCAGCTAAGCCCCCGAGTGGGAGGGTTTCTCACCACTCGGTAGGATTTTTCAAACTTAGGCGAGTGCTAGACTGTAGCTAAGCCCCCGAGTGGGAGGGTTGCTCACCACTCGGTAGGATTTTTCAAACATAGGCGAGTACTTGACTGCAGCTAAGCCCCCGAGTGGGAGGGTTGCTCACCACTCGCTAGGATTTTTTCACATTTAGGCGAGTACTGGACTGTAGCTAAGCCCCCGAGTGAGAGGCTAGCTCACCACTCGGTAGGATTTTTCAAACTTAGGCGAGTACTGGACTGCAGCTAAGCCCCCGAGTTGGAGGGTTTCTCACCACTCGGTAGGATTTTTCAAACTTAGGCGAGTGCTAGACTGTAGCTAAGCCCCCGAGTGGGAGGGTTGCTCACCACTCGGTAGGATTTCTTCACACTTAGGCGAGTACTGGACTGCAGCTAAGCCCCCGAGTGAGAGACTTGCTCACCACTCGGTAGGATTTTTTCACACATAGCCAAGTACGGGACTGCAGCTAAGCCCCCGAGTGAGAGGCTTGCTCACCACTCGGTAGGATTTTTCAAACATAGGCAAGTACTGGACTGCAGCTAAGCCCCCGAGTGGGAGGATTGCTCACCACTCGGTAGGATTTTTCAAACTTAGGCGAGTACTGGACTACAACTAAGCCCACTAGTGAGAGGCTTGCTCACCACTCGGTAGGATTTTTCAAACTTAGGCGAGTGCTGGACTGCAGCTAAGCCCCCGAGTGGGATGGCTGCTCACCACTCGGTAGGATTTTTTAAACTTAGGCGAGTACTGGACTGCAGCTAAGCCCCCGAGTGGGAGGGTTGCTCACCACTCGGTAGGATTTTTTTACACTTAGGCGAGTACTGGACTGCAGCTAAGCCCCCGAGTGAGAGGCTTGCTCACCACTCGGTAGGATTTTTCAAACATAGGCGAGTACTTGACTGTAGGTAAGCCCCCGAGTGGTAGGGTTGCTCACCACTCGGTAGGATTTTTTCACACTTAGGCGAGTACTGGACTGCAGCTAAGCCCCCGAGTGAGAGGCTTGCTCACCACTCGGTAGGATTTTTCAAACTTAGGCGAGTGCTGGACTGCAGCTAAGCCCCCGAGTGGGATGGCTGCTCACCACTCGGTAGGATTTTCCAAACATAGGCGAGTACTAGACTGCAGCTAAGCCTCCGAGTGGGAGGGTTGCTCACCACTCGGTAGGATTTTTCAAACATAGGCGAGTACTGGACTACAGCTAAGCCTCCGAGTGGGAGGGTTGCTCACCACTCGGTAGGATTTTTCAAACTTAGGCGAGTACTGGACTGCAGCTAAGCCCCCGAGTGGGAGGGTTGCTCACCACTCGGTAGGATTTTTTAAACTTAGGCGAGTACTGGACTGCAGCTAAGCCCCCGAGTGGGAGGGTTGCTCACCACTCGGTAGGATTTTTTTACACTTAGGCGAGTACTGGACTGCAGCTAAGCCCCCGAGTGAGAGGCTTGCTCACCACTCGGTAGGATTTTTCAAACATAGGCGAGTACTTGACTGTAGGTAAGCCCCCGAGTGGTAGGGTTGCTCACCACTCGGTAGGATTTTTTCACACTTAGGCGAGTACTGGACTGCAGCTAAGCCCCCGAGTGAGAGGCTTGCTCACCACTCGGTAGGATTTTTCAAACTTAGGCGAGTACTGGACTGCAGCTAAGCCCCCGAGTGGGAGGGTTTCTCACCACTCGGTAGGATTTTTCAAACTTAGGCGAGTGCTAGACTGCAGCTAAGCCCCCGAGTGGGAGGGTTGCTCACCACTCGGTAGGATTTTTTCACACTTAAGCGAGTACTGGACTGCAGCTAAGCCCTCGAGTGAGAGACTTGCTCACCACTCGGTTGGATTTTTTCACACTTAGGCGAGTAATGGACTGCAGCTAAGCCACCGAGTGAGAGGCTTGCTCACCACTCGATAGGATTTTTCAAAGTTAGGCGAGTACTGGACTGGAGCTAAGCCCCCGAGTGGTAGGGTTGCTCACCACTCGGTAGGATTTTTCAAACGTAGGCGAGTCCTGGAATGCAGCTAAGCCCACGAGTGAGAGGCTTGCTCACCACTCTGTTGGATTTTTTCACACTTAGGCGAGTACTGGACTGCAGCTAAGTCCCCGAGTGGGAGGGTTTCTCACCACTCGGTAGGATTTTTCAAACTTAGGCGAGTGCTAGACTGTAGCTAAGCCCCCGAGTGGGAGGGTTGCTCACCACTCGGTAGGATTTTTTCAGACTTATGCGAGTACTGGACTGCAGCTAAGCCCCCGAGTGGGAGGGTTGCTGACCACTCGGTAGTATTTTTCAAACTTAGGCGAGTACTGGACTGCTGCTAAGCCCACGAGTGAGAGGCTTGCTCACCACTCGGTAGAATTTTTCCAACCTTAGGCGAGTACTGGACTGCAGCTAAGCCCCCGAGTGGGAGCCTTGCTCATCACTCGGTAGGATTTTTCAAACATAGGCGAGTCCTCGGCTGCAGCTAAGCCTTCGAGTGGGAGGGTTGCTCACCACTCGGTAGGATTTTTCAAACTAAGGCGAGTACTGGACTGCAGCTAAGCCCCCGAGTGTGAGGGTTGCTCACCACTCGGTAGGATTTTTCAAACATAGGCGAGTACTTGACTGCAGCTAAGCCCCCGAGTGGGAGGGTTGCTCACCACTCGGTAGGATTTTTTCACATTTAGGCGAGTACTGGACTGTAGCTAAGCCCCCGAGTGAGAGGCTAGCTCACCACTCGGTAGGATTTTTCAAACTTAGGCGAGTACTGGACTGCAGCTAAGCCCCCGAGTTGGAGGGTTTCTCACCACTCGGTAGGATTTTTTTCAAACTTAGGCGAGTGCTAGACTGTAGCTAAGCCCCCGAGTGGGAGGGTTGCTCACCACTCGGTAGGATTTTTTCACACATAGGCGAGTACTGGACTGCAGCTAAGCCCCCGAGTGAGAGACTTGCTCACCACTCGGTAGGATTTTTTCACACTTAGTCGAGTACTGGACTGCAGCTAAGCCCCCGAGTGAGAGGCTTGCTCACCACTCGGTAGGATTTTTCAAACTTAGGCGGGCACTGGACTGCAGCTAAGCCCCCGACTGGGAGGGTTTCTCAGAACTCGGTAGGCTTTTTCAAACTTAGGCGAGTGCTAGACTGCAGCTAAGCCCCCGAGTGGGAGGGTTGCTCACCACTCGGTAGGATTTTTTCACACTTAGGCGAGTACTGGACTGCAGCTAAGCCCTCGAGTGAGAGACTTGCTCACCACTCGGTTGGATTTTTTCACACTTAGGCGAGTACTGGACTGCAGCTAAGCCCCCGAGTGAGAGGCTTGCTCACCACTCGATAGGATTTTTCAAAGTTAGGCGAGTACTGGACTGGAGCTAAGCCCCCGAGTGGTAGGGTTGCTCACCACTCGGTAGGATTTTTCAAACCTAGGCGAGTCCTGGAATGCAGCTAAGCCCACGAGTGAGAGGCTTGCTCACCACTCTGTTGGATTTTTTCACACTTAGGCGAGTACTGGACTGCAGCTAAGCCCCCGAGTGGGAGGGTTTCTCACCACTCGGTAGGATTTTTCAAACTTAGGCGAGTGCTAGACTGTAGCTAAGCCCCCGAGTGGGATGGTTCCTCACAACTCGGTAGGATTTTTTCAGACTTAGGCGAGTACTGGACTGCAGCTAAGCCCCCGAGTGGGAGGGTTGCTGACCACTCGGTAGGATTTTTCAAACTTAGGCGAGTACTGGACTGCAGCTAAGCCCACGAGTGAGAGGCTTGCTCACCACTCGGTAGGATTTTTCCAGACTTAGGCGAGTACTGGACTGCAGCTAAGCCCCCGAGTGGGAGCCTTGCTCATCACTCGGTAAGATTTTTCAAACATAGGCGAGTACTAGGCTGCAGCTAAGCCTCCGAGTGGGAGGGTTGCTCACCACTCGGTAGGATTTTTCAAACTAAGGCGAGTACTGGACTGTAGCTAAGCCCCCGAGTGGGAGGGTTGCTCACCACTCGGTAGGATTTTTCAAACATAGGCGAGTACTTGACTGCAGGTAAGCCCCCGAGTGGGAGGGTTGCTCACCACTCGGTAGGATTTTTCAAACATAGGCGAGTACTAGACTACAGATAAGCCTCCGAGTGGGAGGGTTGCTCACCACTCGGTAGGATTTTTCAAACTTAGGCGAGTACTGGACTGCAGCTAAGCCCCCGAGTGGGAGGGTTGCTCACCACTCGGTAGGATTTTTTAAACTTAGGCGAGTACTGGACTGCAGCTAAGCCCCCGAGTGGGAGGGTTGCTCACCACTCGGTAGGATTTTTTCACACTTAGGCGAGTACTGGACTGCAGGTAAGCCCCCGAGTGAGAGGCTTGCTCACCACTCGATAGGATTTTTCAAAGTTAGGCGAGTACTAGACTGGAGCTAAGCCCCGGAGTGGTAGGGTTGCTCACCACTCGGTAGGATTTTTCAAACCTAGGCGAGTCCTGGAATGCAGCTAAGCCCACGAGTGAGAGGCTTGCTCACCACTCGGTAGGATTTTTTCACACTTAGCCGAGTACTGGACTGCAGCTAAGCCCCCGAGTGAGAGGCTTGCTCAACACTCGGTAGGATTTTTCAAACTTAGGCGGGCACTGGATTGCAGCTAAGCCCCCGACTGGGAGGGTTTCTCACCACTCGGTAAGCATTTTCAAACTTAGGCGAGTGCTAGACTGCAGCTAAGCCCCCGAGTGGGAGGGTTGCTCACCACTCGGTAGGATTTTTTCACACTTAGGCGAGTACTGGACTGCAGCTAAGCCCTCGAGTGAGAGACTTGCTCACCACTCGGTTGGATTTTTTCACACTTAGGCGAGTACTGGACTGCAGCTAAGTCCCCGAGTGGGAGGGTTTCTCACCACTCGGTAGGATTTTTCAAACTTAGGCGAGTGCTAGACTGTAGCTAAGCCCCCGAGTGGGAGGGTTGCTCACCACTCGGTAGGATTTGTTCAGACTTATGCGAGTACTGGACTGCAGCTAAGCCCCCGAGTGGGAGGGTTGCTGACCACTCGGTAGTATTTTTCAAACTTAGGCGAGTACTGGACTGCAGCTAAGCCCACGAGTGAGAGGCTTGCTTACCACTCGGTAGAATTTTTCCAGACTTAGGCGAGTACTGGACTGCAGCTAAGCCCCCGAGTGGGAGCCTTGCTCATCACTCGGTAGGATTTTTCAAACATAGGCGAGTACTCAGCTGCAGCTAAGCCTCCGAGTGGGAGGGTTGCTCACCACTCGGTAGGATTTTTCAAACTAAGGCGAGTACTGGACTGCAGCTAAGCCCCCGAGTGGGAGGGTTGCTCACCACTCGGTAGGATTTTTCAAACATAGGCGAGTACTAGACTACAGATAAGCCTCCGAGTGGGAGGGTTGCTCACCACTCGGTAGGATTTTTCAAACTTAGGCGAGTACTGGACTGCAGCTAAGCCCCCGAGTGGGAGGGTTGCTCACCACTCGGTAGGATTTTTTAAACTTAGGCGAGTACTGGACTGCAGCTAAGCCCCCGAGTGGGAGGGTTGCTCACCACTCGGTAGGATTTTTTCACACTTAGGCGAGTACTGGACTGCAGGTAAGCCCCCGAGTGAGAGGCTTGCTCACCACTCGATAGGATTTTTCAAAGTTAGGCGAGTACTAGACTGGAGCTAAGCCCCGGAGTGGTAGGGTTGCTCACCACTCGGTAGGATTTTTCAAACCTAGGCGAGTCCTGGAATGCAGCTAAGCCCACGAGTGAGAGGCTTGCTCACCACTCGGTAGGATTTTTTCACACTTAGCCGAGTACTGGACTGCAGCTAAGCCCCCGAGTGAGAGGCTTGCTCAACACTCGGTAGGATTTTTCAAACTTAGGCGGGCACTGGACTGCAGCTAAGCCCCCGACTGGGAGGGTTTCTCACCACTCGGTAGGCTTTTTCAAACTTAGGCGAGTGCTAGACTGCAGCTAAGCCCCCGAGTGGGAGGGTTGCTCACCACTCGGTAGGATTTTTTCACACTTAGGCGAGTACTGGACTGCAGCTAAGCCCTCGAGTGAGAGACTTGCTCACCACTCGGTTGGATTTTTTCACACTTAGGCGAGTACTGGACTGCAGCTAAGTCCCCGAGTGGGAGGGTTTCTCACCACTCGGTAGGATTTTTCAAACTTAGGCGAGTGCTAGCCTGTAGCTAAGCCCCCGAGTGGGAGGGTTGCTCACCAATCGGTAGGATTTGTTCAGACTTATGCGAGTACTGGACTGCAGCTAAGCCCCCGAGTGGGAGGGTTGCTGACCACTCGGTAGTATTTTTCAAACTTAGGCGAGTACTGGACTGCAGCTAAGCCCACGAGTGAGAGGCTTGCTCACCACTCGGTAGAATTTTTCCAGACTTAGGCGAGTACTGGACTGCAGCTAAGCCCCCGAGTGGGAGCCTTGCTCATCACTCGGTAGGATTTTTCAAACATAGGCGAGTACTCAGCTGCAGCTAAGCCTCCGAGTGGGAGGGTTGCTCACCACTCGGTAGGATTTTTCAAACTAAGGCGAGTACTGGACTGCAGCTAAGCCCCCGAGTGGGAGGGTTGCTCACCACTCGGTAGGATTTTTCAAACATAGGCGAGTACTTGACTGCAGCTAAGCCCCCGAGTGGGAGGGTTGCTCACCACTCGGTAGGAGTATTTCACATTTAGGCGAGTACTGGACTGTAGCTAAGCCCCCGAGTGAGAGGCTAGCTCACCACTCTGTTGGATTTTTTCAAACTTAGGCGAGTACTGGACTGCAGCTAAGCCCCCGAGTTGGAGGGTTTCTCACCACTCGGTAGGATTTTTCAAACTTAGGCGAGTGCTAGACTGTAGCTAAGCCCACGAGTGGGAGGGTTGCTCACCACTCGGTAGGATTTTTTCACACATAGGCGAGTACTGGACTGCAGCTAAGCCCCCGAGTGAGAGACTTGCTCACCACTCGGTAGGATATTTTCACACTTAGCCGAGTACTGGACTGCAGCTAAGCCCCCGAGTGAGAGGCTTGCTCAACACTCGGTAGGATTTTTCAAACTTAGGCGGGCACTGGACTGCAGCTAAGCCCCCGACTGGGAGGGTTTCTCACCACTCG
This sequence comes from Aegilops tauschii subsp. strangulata, assembly GCF_002575655.3. Taxonomy (NCBI): domain Eukaryota; kingdom Viridiplantae; phylum Streptophyta; class Magnoliopsida; order Poales; family Poaceae; genus Aegilops; species Aegilops tauschii. Next base: position 66,576,138 of record NC_053040.3, on the reverse strand, counting down.
GTAGGCTTTTTCAAACTTAGGCGAGTGCTAGACTGCAGCTAAGCCCCCGAGTGGGAGGGTTGCTCACCACTCGGTAGGATTTTTTCACACTTAGGCGAGTACTGGACTGCAGCTAAGCCCTCGAGTGAGAGACTTGCTCACCACTCGGTTGGATTTTTTCACACATAGGCGAGTACTGGACTGCAGCTAAGCCCCCGAGTGAGAGGCTTGCTCACCACTCGATAGGATTTTTCAAAGTTAGGCGAGTACTGGACTGGAGCTAAGCCCCCGAGTGGTAGGGTTGCTCACCACTCGGTAGGATTTTTCAAACCTAGGCGAGTCCTGGAATGCAGCTAAGCCCACGAGTGAGAGGCTTGCTCACCACTCTATTGGATTTTTTCACACTTAGGCGAGTACTGGACTGCAGCTAAGCCCCCGAGTGGGAGGGTTTCTCACCACTCGGTAGGATTTTTCAAACTTAGGCGAGTGCTAGACTGTAGCTAAGCCCCCGAGTGGGAGGGTTACTCACCACTCGGTAGGATTTTTTCAGACTTAGGCGAGTACTGGACTGCAGCTAAGCCCCCGAGTGGGAGGGTTGCTGACCACTCGGTAGGATTTTTCAAACTTAGGCGAGTACTGGACTGCAGCTAAGCCCACGAGTGAGAGGCTTGCTCACCACTCGGTAGGATTTTTCCAGACTTAGGCGAGTACTGGACTGCAGCTAAGCCCCCGAGTGGGAGCCTTGCTCATCACTCGGTAGGATTTTTCAAACATAGGCGAGTACTAGGCTGCAGCTAAGCCTCCGAGTGGGAGGGTTGCTCACCGCTCGGTAGGATTTTTCAAACTAAGGCGAGTACTGGACTGTAGCTAAGCCCCCGAGTGGGAGGGTTGCTCACCACTCGGTAGGATTTTTCAAACATAGGCGAGTACTTGACTGCAGGTAAGCCCCCGAGTGGGAGGGTTGCTCACCACTCGGTAGGATTTTTCAAACATAGGCGAGTACTGGACTACAGCTAAGCCGCCGAGTGGGAGGGTTGCTCACCACTCGGTAGGATTTTTCAAACTTAGGCGAGTACTGGACTGCAGCTAAGCCCCCGAGTGGGAGGGTTGCTCACCACTCGGTAGGATTTTTTAAACTTAGGCGAGTACTGGACTGCAGCTAAGCCCCCGAGTGGGAGGGTTGCTCACCACTCGGTAGGATTTTTTCACACTTAGGCGAGTACTGGACTGCAGCTAAGCCCCCGAGTGAGAGGCTTGCTCACCACTCGGTAGGATTTTTCAAACATAGGCGAGTACTTGACTGCAGGTAAGCCCCCGAGTGGTAGGGTTGCTCACCACTCGGTAGGATTTTTTCACACTTAGGCGAGTACTGGACTGCAGCTAAGCCCCCGAGTGAGAGGCTTGCTCACCACTCGATAGGATTTTTCAAAGTTAGGCGAGTACTGGACTGGAGCTAAGCCCCCGAGTGGTAGGGTTGCTCACCACTCGGTAGGATTTTTCAAACCTAGGCGAGTCCTGGAATGCAGCTAAGCCCACGAGTGAGAGGCTTGCTCACCACTCTGTTGGATTTTTTCACACTTAGGCGAGTACTGGACTGCAGCTAAGCCCCCGAGTGGGAGGGTTTCTCACCACTCGGTAGGATTTTTCAAACTTAGGCGAGTGCTAGACTGTAGCTAAGCCCCCGAGTAGGAGGGTTACTCACCACTCGGTAGGATTTTTTCAGACTTAGGCGAGTACTGGACTGCAGCTAAGCCCCCGAGTGGGAGGGTTGCTGACCACTCGGTAGGATTTTTCAAACTTAGGCGAGTACTGGACTGCAGCTAAGCCCACGAGTGAGAGGCTTGCTCACCACTCGGTAGGATTTTTCCAGACTTAGGCGAGTACTGGACTGCAGCTAAGCCCCCGAGTGGGAGCCTTGCTCATCACTCGGTAGGATTTTTCAAACATAGGCGAGTACTAGGCTGCAGCTAAGCCTCCGAGTGGGAGGGTTGCTCACCGCTCGGTAGGATTTTTCAAACTAAGGCGAGTACTGGACTGTAGCTAAGCCCCCGAGTGGGAGGGTTGCTCACCACTCGGTAGGATTTTTCAAACATAGGCGAGTACTTGACTGCAGGTAAGCCCCCGAGTGGGAGGGTTGCTCACCACTCGGTAGGATTTTTCAAACATAGGCGAGTACTGGACTACAGCTAAGCCGCCGAGTGGGAGGGTTGCTCACCACTCGGTAGGATTTTTCAAACTTAGGCGAGTACTGGACTGCAGCTAAGCCCCCGAGTGGGAGGGTTGCTCACCACTCGGTAGGATTTTTTAAACTTAGGCGAGTACTGGACTGCAGCTAAGCCCCCGAGTGGGAGGGTTGCTCACCACTCGGTAGGATTTTTTCACACTTAGGCGAGTACTGGACTGCAGCTAAGCCCCCGAGTGAGAGGCTTGCTCACCACTCGGTAGGATTTTTCAAACATAGGCGAGTACTTGACTGCAGGTAAGCCCCCGAGTGGTAGGGTTGCTCACCACTCGGTAGGATTTTTTCACACTTAGGCGAGTACTGGACTGCAGCTAAGCCCCCGAGTGAGAGGCTTGCTCACCACTCGGTAGGATTTTTCAAACTTAGGCGAGTACTGGACTGCAGCTAAGCCCCCTAGTGGGAGGGTTTCTCACCACTCGGTAGGATTTTTCAAACTTAGGCGAGTGCTAGACTGCAGCTAAGCCCCCGAGTGGGAGGGTTGCTCACCACTCGGTAGGATTTTTTCACACTTAGGCGAGTACTGGACTGCAGCTAAGCCCTCGAGTGAGAGACTTGCTCACCACTCGGTTGGATTTTTTCATACTTAGGCGAGTACTGGACTGCAGCTAAGCCCCCGAGTGAGAGGCTTGCTCACCACTCGATAGGATTTTTCAAAGTTAGGCGAGTACTGGACTGGAGCTAAGCCCCCGAGTGGTAGGGTTGCTCACCACTCGGTAGGATTTTTCAAACCTAGGCGAGTCCTGGAATGCAGCTAAGCCCACGAGTGAGAGGCTTGCTCACCACTCTGTTGGATTTTTTCACACTTAGGCGAGTACTGGACTGCAGCTAAGTCCCCGAGTGGGAGGGTTTCTCACCACTCGGTAGGATTTTTCAAACTTAGGCGAGTGCTAGACTGTAGCTAAGCCCCCGAGTGGGAGGGTTGCTCACCACTCGGTAGGATTTTTTCAGACTTATGCGAGTACTGGACTGCAGCTAAGCCCCCGAGTGGGAGGGTTGCTGACCACTCGGTAGTATTTTTCAAACTTAGGTGAGTACTGGACTGCAGCTAAGCCCACGAGTGAGAGGCTTGCTCACCACTCGGTAGGATTTTTCCAGACTTAGGCGAGTACTGGACTGCAGCTAAGCCCCCGAGTGGGAGCCTTGCTCATCACTCGGTAGGATTTTTCAAACATAGGCGAGTACTAGACTACAGCTAAGCCGCCGAGTGGGAGGGTTGCTCACCACTCGGTAGGATTTTTCAAACTTAGGCGAGTACTGGACTGCAGCTAAGCCCCCGAGTGGGAGGGTTGCTCACCACTCGGTAGGATTTTTTAAACTTAGGCGAGTACTGGACTGCAGCTAAGCCCCCGAGTGGGAGGGTTGCTCACCACTCGGTAGGATTTTTTCACACTTAGGCGAGTACTGGACTGCAGCTAAGCCCCCGAGTGAGAGGCTTGCTCACCACTCGGTAGGATTTTTCAAACATAGGCGAGTACTTGACTGCAGGTAAGCCCCCGAGTGGTAGGGTTGCTCACCACTCGGTAGGATTTTTTCACACTTAGGCGAGTACTGGACTGCAGCTAAGCCCCCGAGTGAGAGGCTTGCTCACCACTCGGTTGGATTTTTCAAACTTAGGCGAGTACTGGACTGCAGCTAAGCCCCCTAGTGGGAGGGTTTCTCACCACTCGGTAGGATTTTTCAAACTTAGGCGAGTGCTAGACTGCAGCTAAGCCCTCGAGTGAGAGACTTGCTCACCACTCGGTTGGATTTTTTCACACTTAGGCGAGTACTGGACTGCAGCTAAGCCCCCGAGTGAGAGGCTTGCTCACCACTCGATAGGATTTTTCAAAGTTAGGCGAGTACTGGACTGGAGCTAAGCCCCCGAGTGGTAGGGTTGCTCACCACTCGGTAGGATTTTTCAAACCTTGGCGAGTCCTGGAATGCAGCTAAGCCCACGAGTGAGAGGCTTGCTCACCACTCTGTTGGATTTTTTCACACTTAGGCGAGTACTGGACTGCAGCTAAGCCCCCGAGTGGGAGGGTTTCTCACCACTCGGTAGGATTTTTCAAACTTAGGCGAGTGCTAGACTGTAGCTAAGCCCCCGAGTGGGAGGGTTGCTCACCACTCGGTAGGATTTTTCAAACATAGGCGAGTACTTGACTGCAGCTAAGCCCCCGAGTGGGAGGGTTGCTCACCACTCGCTAGGATTTTTTCACATTTAGGCGAGTACTGGACTGTAGCTAAGCCCCCGAGTGAGAGGCTAGCTCACCACTCGGTAGGATTTTTCAAACTTAGGCGAGTACTGGACTGCAGCTAAGCCCCCGAGTTGGAGGGTTTCTCACCACTCGGTAGGATTTTTCAAACTTAGGCGAGTGCTAGACTGTAGCTAAGCCCCAGAGTGGGAGGGTTCCTCACCACTCGGTAGGATTTCTTCACACTTAGGCGAGTACTGGACTGCAGCTAAGCCCCCGAGTGAGAGACTTGCTCACCACTCGGTAGGATTTTTTCACACATAGCCAAGTACGGGACTGCAGCTAAGCCCCCGAGTGAGAGGCTTGCTCACCACTCGGTAGGATTTTTCAAACATAGGCAAGTACTGGACTGCAGCTAAGCCCCCGAGTGGGAGGGTTGCTCACCACTCGGTAGGATTTTTCAAACTTAGGCGAGTACTGGACTACAACTAAGCCCACGAGTGAGAGGCTTGCTCACCACTCGGTAGGATTTTTTCACACTTAGGCGAGTACTGGACTGCAGCTAAGCCCCCGAGTGGGAGGGTTGCTCATCACTCGGTAGGATTTTTCAAACATAGGCGAGTACTGGACTGCAGCTAAGCCTCCGAGTGGGAGGGTTGCTCAACACTCGGTAGGATTTTTCAAACATAGGCGAGTACTGGACTGCAGCGAAGCCCCCGAGTGGGAGGGTTTGTCACCACTCGGTAGGATTTTTCAAACTTAGGCGAGTACTGGACTGCAGCTAAGCCCCCGAGTGGGAGGGTTTGTCACCACTCGGTAGGATTTTTCAAACTTAGGCGAGTGCTAGACTGCAGCTAAGCCCCCGAGTGGGAGGGTTGCTCACCACTCGGTAGGATTTTTCAAACTTAGGCGAGTACTGGACTGCAGCTAAGCCCCCGAGTGGGAGGGTTGCTCACCACTCGGTAGGATTTTTCAAACATAGGCGAGTACTTGACTGCAGCTAAGCCCCCGAGTGGGAGGGTTGCTCACCACTCGGTAGGATTTTTCAAACATAGGCGAGTACTTGACTGCAGGTAAGCCCCCGAGTGGTAGGGTTGCTCACCACTCGGTAGGATTTTTTCACACTTAGGCGAGTACTGGACTGCAGCTAAGCCCCCGAGTGAGAGGCCTGCTCACCACTCGGTAGGATTTTTCAAACTTAGGCGAGTACTGGACTGCAGCTAAGCCCCCGAGTGGGAGGGTTTCTCACCACTCGGTAGGATTTTTCAAACTTAGGGGAGTGCTAGACTGCAGCTAAGCCCCCGAGTGGGAGGGTTGCTCACCACTCGGTAGGATTTTTTCACACTTAGGCGAGTACTGGACTGCAGCTAAGCCCTCGAGTGAGAGACTTGCTCACCACTCGGTTGGATTTTTTCACACTTAGGCGAGTACTGGACTGCAGCTAAGCCCCCGAGTGAGAGGCTTGCTCACCACTCGATAGGATTTTTCAAAGTTAGGCGAGTACTGGACTGGAGCTAAGCCCCCGAGTGGTAGGGTTGCTCACCACTCGGTAGGATTTTTCAAACCTTGGCGAGTCCTGGAATGTAGCTAAGCCCACGAGTGAGAGGCTTGCTCACCACTCTGTTGGATTTTTTCACACTTAGGCGAGTACTGGACTGCAGCTAAGCCCCCGAGTGGGAGGGTTTCTCACCACTCGGTAGGATTTTTCAAACTTAGGCGAGTGCTAGACTGTAGCTAAGCCCCCGAGTGGGAGGGTTGCTCACCACTCAGTAGGATTTTTCAAACATAGGCGAGTACTTGACTGCAGCTAAGCCCCCGAGTGGGAGGGTTGCTCACCACTCGCTAGGATTTTTTCACATTTAGGCGAGTACTGGACTGTAGCTAAGCCCCCGAGTGAGAGGCTAGCTCACCACTCGGTAGGATTTTTCAAACTTAGGCGAGTACTGGACTGCAGCTAAGCCCCCGAGTTGGAGGGTTTCTCACCACTCGGTAGGATTTTTCAAACTTAGGCGAGTGCTAGACTGTAGCTAAGCCCCCGAGTGGGAGGGTTGCTCACCACTCGGTAGGATTTCTTCACACTTAGGCGAGTACTGGACTGCAGCTAAGCCCCCGAGTGAGAGACTTGCTCACCACTCGGTAGGATTTTTTCACACATAGCCAAGTACGGGACTGCAGCTAAGCCCCCGAGTGAGAGGCTTGCTCACCACTCGGTAGGATTTTTCAAACATAGGCAAGTACTGGACTGCAGCTAAGCCCCCGAGTGGGAGGATTGCTCACCACTCGGTAGGATTTTTCAAACTTAGGCGAGTACTGGACTACAACTAAGCCCACTAGTGAGAGGCTTGCTCACCACTCGGTAGGATTTTTCAAACTTAGGCGAGTGCTGGACTGCAGCTAAGCCCCCGAGTGGGATGGCTGCTCACCACTCGGTAGGATTTTTTAAACTTAGGCGAGTACTGGACTGCAGCTAAGCCCCCGAGTGGGAGGGTTGCTCACCACTCGGTAGGATTTTTTTACACTTAGGCGAGTACTGGACTGCAGCTAAGCCCCCGAGTGAGAGGCTTGCTCACCACTCGGTAGGATTTTTCAAACATAGGCGAGTACTTGACTGTAGGTAAGCCCCCGAGTGGTAGGGTTGCTCACCACTCGGTAGGATTTTTTCACACTTAGGCGAGTACTGGACTGCAGCTAAGCCCCCGAGTGAGAGGCTTGCTCACCACTCGGTAGGATTTTTCAAACTTAGGCGAGTGCTGGACTGCAGCTAAGCCCCCGAGTGGGATGGCTGCTCACCACTCGGTAGGATTTTCCAAACATAGGCGAGTACTGGACTGCAGCTAAGCCTCCGAGTGGGAGGGTTGCTCACCACTCGGTAGGATTTTTCAAACATAGGCGAGTACTGGACTACAGCTAAGCCTCCGAGTGGGAGGGTTGCTCACCACTCGGTAGGATTTTTCAAACTTAGGCGAGTACTGGACTGCAGCTAAGCCCCCGAGTGGGAGGGTTGCTCACCACTCGGTAGGATTTTTTAAACTTAGGCGAGTACTGGACTGCAGCTAAGCCCCCGAGTGGGAGGGTTGCTCACCACTCGGTAGGATTTTTTTACACTTAGGCGAGTACTGGACTGCAGCTAAGCCCCCGAGTGAGAGGCTTGCTCACCACTCGGTAGGATTTTTCAAACATAGGCGAGTACTTGACTGTAGGTAAGCCCCCGAGTGGTAGGGTTGCTCACCACTCGGTAGGATTTTTTCACACTTAGGCGAGTACTGGACTGCAGCTAAGCCCCCGAGTGAGAGGCTTGCTCACCACTCGGTAGGATTTTTCAAACTTAGGCGAGTACTGGACTGCAGCTAAGCCCCCGAGTGGGAGGGTTTCTCACCACTCGGTAGGATTTTTCAAACTTAGGCGAGTGCTAGACTGCAGCTAAGCCCCCGAGTGGGAGGGTTGCTCACCACTCGGTAGGATTTTTTCACACTTAAGCGAGTACTGGACTGCAGCTAAGCCACCGAGTGAGAGGCTTGCTCACCACTCGATAGGATTTTTCAAAGTTAGGCGAGTACTGGACTGGAGCTAAGCCCCCGAGTGGTAGGGTTGCTCACCACTCGGTAGGATTTTTCAAACGTAGGCGAGTCCTGGAATGCAGCTAAGCCCACGAGTGAGAGGCTTGCTCACCACTCTGTTGGATTTTTTCACACTTAGGCGAGTACTGGACTGCAGCTAAGTCCCCGAGTGGGAGGGTTTCTCACCACTCGGTAGGATTTTTCAAACTTAGGCGAGTGCTAGACTGTAGCTAAGCCCCCGAGTGGGAGGGTTGCTCACCACTCGGTAGGATTTTTTCAGACTTATGCGAGTACTGGACTGCAGCTAAGCCCCCGAGTGGGAGGGTTGCTGACCACTCGGTAGTATTTTTCAAACTTAGGCGAGTACTGGACTGCTGCTAAGCCCACGAGTGAGAGGCTTGCTCACCACTCGGTAGAATTTTTCCAACCTTAGGCGAGTACTGGACTGCAGCTAAGCCCCCGAGTGGGAGCCTTGCTCATCACTCGGTAGGATTTTTCAAACATAGGCGAGTCCTCGGCTGCAGCTAAGCCTTCGAGTGGGAGGGTTGCTCACCACTCGGTAGGATTTTTCAAACTAAGGCGAGTACTGGACTGCAGCTAAGCCCCCGAGTGTGAGGGTTGCTCACCACTCGGTAGGATTTTTCAAACATAGGCGAGTACTTGACTGCAGCTAAGCCCCCGAGTGGGAGGGTTGCTCACCACTCGGTAGGATTTTTTCACATTTAGGCGAGTACTGGACTGTAGCTAAGCCCCCGAGTGAGAGGCTAGCTCACCACTCGGTAGGATTTTTCAAACTTAGGCGAGTACTGGACTGCAGCTAAGCCCCCGAGTTGGAGGGTTTCTCACCACTCGGTAGGATTTTTTTCAAACTTAGGCGAGTGCTAGACTGTAGCTAAGCCCCCGAGTGGGAGGGTTGCTCACCACTCGGTAGGATTTTTTCACACATAGGCGAGTACTGGACTGCAGCTAAGCCCCCGAGTGAGAGACTTGCTCACCACTCGGTAGGATTTTTTCACACTTAGCCGAGTACTGGACTGCAGCTAAGCCCCCGAGTGAGAGGCTTGCTCACCACTCGGTAGGATTTTTCAAACATAGGCGGGCACTGGACTGCAGCTAAGCCCCCGACTGGGAGGGTTTCTCAGAACTCGGTAGGCTTTTTCAAACTTAGGCGAGTGCTAGACTGCAGCTAAGCCCCCGAGTGGGAGGGTTGCTCACCACTCGGTAGGATTTTTTCACACTTAGGCGAGTACTGGACTGCAGCTAAGCCCTCGAGTGAGAGACTTGCTCACCACTCGGTTGGATTTTTTCACACTTAGGCGAGTACTGGACTGCAGCTAAGCCCCCGAGTGAGAGGCTTGCTCACCACTCGATAGGATTTTTCAAAGTTAGGCGAGTACTGGACTGGAGCTAAGCCCCCGAGTGGTAGGGTTGCTCACCACTCGGTAGGATTTTTCAAACCTAGGCGAGTCCTGGAATGCAGCTAAGCCCACGAGTGAGAGGCTTGCTCACCACTCTGTTGGATTTTTTCACACTTAGGCGAGTACTGGACTGCAGCTAAGCCCCCGAGTGGGAGGGTTTCTCACCACTCGGTAGGATTTTTCAAACTTAGGCGAGTGCTAGACTGTAGCTAAGCCCCCGAGTGGGATGGTTCCTCACAACTCGGTAGGATTTTTTCAGACTTAGGCGAGTACTGGACTGCAGCTAAGCCCCCGAGTGGGAGGGTTGCTGACCACTCGGTAGGATTTTTCAAACTTAGGCGAGTACTGGACTGCAGCTAAGCCCACGAGTGAGAGGCTTGCTCACCACTCGGTAGGATTTTTCCAGACTTAGGCGAGTACTGGACTGCAGCTAAGCCCCCGAGTGGGAGCCTTGCTCATCACTCGGTAAGATTTTTCAAACATAGGCGAGTACTAGGCTGCAGCTAAGCCTCCGAGTGGGAGGGTTGCTCACCACTCGGTAGGATTTTTCAAACTAAGGCGAGTACTGGACTGTAGCTAAGCCCCTGAGTGGGAGGGTTGCTCACCACTCGGTAGGATTTTTCAAACATAGGCGAGTACTTGACTGCAGGTAAGCCCCCGAGTGGGAGGGTTGCTCACCACTCGGTAGGATTTTTCAAACATAGGCGAGTACTAGACTACAGATAAGCCTCCGAGTGGGAGGGTTGCTCACCACTCGGTAGGATTTTTCAAACTTAGGCGAGTACTGGACTGCAGCTAAGCCCCCGAGTGGGAGGGTTGCTCACCACTCGGTAGGATTTTTTAAACTTAGGCGAGTACTGGACTGCAGCTAAGCCCCCGAGTGGGAGGGTTGCTCACCACTCGGTAGGATTTTTTCACACTTAGGCGAGTACTGGACTGCAGGTAAGCCCCCGAGTGAGAGGCTTGCTCACCACTCGATAGGATTTTTCAAAGTTAGGCGAGTACTAGACTGGAGCTAAGCCCCGGAGTGGTAGGGTTGCTCACCACTCGGTAGGATTTTTCAAACCTAGGCGAGTCCTGGAATGCAGCTAAGCCCACGAGTGAGAGGCTTGCTCACCACTCGGTAGGATTTTTTCACACTTAGCCGAGTACTGGACTGCAGCTAAGCCCCCGAGTGAGAGGCTTGCTCAACACTCGGTAGGATTTTTCAAACTTAGGCGGGCACTGGATTGCAGCTAAGCCCCCGACTGGGAGGGTTTCTCACCACTCGGTAGGCTTTTTCAAACTTAGGCGAGTGCTAGACTGCAGCTAAGCCCCCGAGTGGGAGGGTTGCTCACCACTCGGTAGGATTTTTTCACACTTAGGCGAGTACTGGACTGCAGCTAAGCCCTCGAGTGAGAGACTTGCTCACCACTCGGTTGGATTTTTTCACACTTAGGCGAGTACTGGACTGCAGCTAAGTCCCCGAGTGGGAGGGTTTCTCACCACTCGGTAGGATTTTTCAAACTTAGGCGAGTGCTAGACTGTAGCTAAGCCCCCGAGTGGGAGGGTTGCTCACCACTCGGTAGGATTTGTTCAGACTTATGCGAGTACTGGACTGCAGCTAAGCCCCCGAGTGGGAGGGTTGCTGACCACTCGGTAGTATTTTTCAAACTTAGGCGAGTACTGGACTGCAGCTAAGCCCATGAGTGAGAGGCTTGCTTACCACTCGGTAGAATTTTTCCAGACTTAGGCGAGTACTGGACTGCAGCTAAGCCCCCGAGTGGGAGCCTTGCTCATCACTCGGTAGGATTTTTCAAACATAGGCGAGTACTCAGCTGCAGCTAAGCCTCCGAGTGGGAGGGTTGCTCACCACTCGGTAGGATTTTTCAAACTAAGGCGAGTACTGGACTGCAGCTAAGCCCCCGAGTGGGAGGGTTGCTCACCACTCGGTAGGATTTTTCAAACATAGGCGAGTACTAGACTACAGATAAGCCTCCGAGTGGGAGGGTTGCTCACCACTCGGTAGGATTTTTCAAACTTAGGCGAGTACTGGACTGCAGCTAAGCCCCCGAGTGGGAGGGTTGCTCACCACTCGGTAGGATTTTTTAAACTTAGGCGAGTACTGGACTGCAGCTAAGCCCCCGAGTGGGAGGGTTGCTCACCACTCGGTAGGATTTTTTCACACTTAGGCGAGTACTGGACTGCAGGTAAGCCCCCGAGTGAGAGGCTTGCTCACCACTCGATAGGATTTTTCAAAGTTAGGCGAGTACTAGACTGGAGCTAAGCCCCGGAGTGGTAGGGTTGCTCACCACTCGGTAGGATTTTTCAAACCTAGGCGAGTCCTGGAATGCAGCTAAGCCCACGAGTGAGAGGCTTGCTCACCACTCGGTAGGATTTTTTCACACTTAGCCGAGTACTGGACTGCAGCTAAGCCCCCGAGTGAGAGGCTTGCTCAACACTCGGTAGGATTTTTCAAACTTAGGCGGGCACTGGACTGCAGCTAAGCCCCCGACTGGGAGGGTTTCTCACCACTCGGTAGGCTTTTTCAAACTTAGGCGAGTGCTAGACTGCAGCTAAGCCCCCGAGTGGGAGGGTTGCTCACCACTCGGTAGGATTTTTTCACACTTAGGCGAGTACTGGACTGCAGCTAAGCCCTCGAGTGAGAGACTTGCTCACCACTCGGTTGGATTTTTTCACACTTAGGCGAGTACTGGACTGCAGCTAAGTCCCCGAGTGGGAGGGTTTCTCACCACTCGGTAGGATTTTTCAAACTTAGGCGAGTGCTAGCCTGTAGCTAAGCCCCCGAGTGGGAGGGTTGCTCACCAATCGGTAGGATTTGTTCAGACTTATGCGAGTACTGGACTGCAGCTAAGCCCCCGAGTGGGAGGGTTGCTGACCACTCGGTAGTATTTTTCAAACTTAGGCGAGTACTGGACTGCAGCTAAGCCCACGAGTGAGAGGCTTGCTCACCACTCGGTAGAATTTTTCCAGACTTAGGCGAGTACTGGACTGCAGCTAAGCCCCCGAGTGGGAGCCTTGCTCATCACTCGGTAGGATTTTTCAAACATAGGCGAGTACTCAGCTGCAGCTAAGCCTCCGAGTGGGAGGGTTGCTCACCACTCGGTAGGATTTTTCAAACTAAGGCGAGTACTGGACTGCAGCTAAGCCCCCGAGTGGGAGGGTTGCTCACCACTCGGTAGGATTTTTCAAACATAGGCGAGTACTTGACTGCAGCTAAGCCCCCGAGTGGGAGGGTTGCTCACCACTCGGTAGGATTTTTTCACATTTAGGCGAGTACTGGACTGTAGCTAAGCCCCCGAGTGAGAGGCTAGCTCACCACTCTGTTGGATTTTTTCAAACTTAGGCGAGTACTGGACTGCAGCTAAGCCCCCGAGTTGGAGGGTTTCTCACCACTCGGTAGGATTTTTCAAACTTAGGCGAGTGCTAGACTGTAGCTAAGCCCACGAGTGGGAGGGTTGCTCACCACTCGGTAGGATTTTTTCACACATAGGCGAGTACTGGACTGCAGCTAAGCCCCCGAGTGAGAGACTTGCTCACCACTCGGTAGGATTTTATCACACTTAGCCGAGTACTGGACTGCAGCTAAGCCCCCGAGTGAGAGGCTTGCTCAACACTCGGTAGGATTTTTCAAACTTAGGCGGGCACTGGACTGCAGCTAAGCCCCCGACTGGGAGGGTTTCTCACCACTCGGTAGGCTTTTTCAAACTTAGGCGAGTGCTAGACTGCAGCTAAGCCCCCGAGTGGGAGGGTTGCTCACCACTCGGTAGGATTTTTTCACACTTAGGCGAGTACTGGACTGCAGCTAAGCCCTCGAGTGAGAGACTTGCTCACCACTCGGTTGGATTTTTTCACACATAGGCGAGTACTGGACTGCAGCTAAGCCCCCGAGTGAGAGGCTTGCTCACCACTCGATAGGATTTTTCAAAGTTAGGCGAGTACTGGACTGGAGCTAAGCCCCCGAGTGGTAGGGTTGCTCACCACTCGGTAGGATTTTTCAAACCTAGGCGAGTCCTGGAATGCAGCTAAGCCCACGAGTGAGAGGCTTGCTCACCACTCTATTGGATTTTTTCACACTTAGGCGAGTACTGGACTGCAGCTAAGCCCCCGAGTGGGAGGGTTTCTCACCACTCGGTAGGATTTTTCAAACTTAGGCGAGTGCTAGACTGTAGCTAAGCCCCCGAGTGGGAGGGTTACTCACCACTCGGTAGGATTTTTTCAGACTTAGGCGAGTACTGGACTGCAGCTAAGCCCCCGAGTGGGAGGGTTGCTGACCACTCGGTAGGATTTTTCAAACTTAGGCGAGTACTGGACTGCAGCTAAGCCCACGAGTGAGAGGCTTGCTCACCACTCGGTAGGATTTTTCCAGACTTAGGCGAGTACTGGACTGCAGCTAAGCCCCCGAGTGGGAGCCTTGCTCATCACTCGGTAGGATTTTTCAAACATAGGCGAGTACTAGGCTGCAGCTAAGCCTCCGAGTGGGAGGGTTGCTCACCGCTCCGTAGGATTTTTCAAACTAAGGCGAGTACTGGACTGTAGCTAAGCCCCCGAGTGGGAGGGTTGCTCACCACTCGGTAGGATTTTTCAAACATAGGCGAGTACTTGACTGCAGGTAAGCCCCCGAGTGGGAGGGTTGCTCACCACTCGGTAGGATTTTTCAAACATAGGCGAGTACTGGACTACAGCTAAGCCGCCGAGTGGGAGGGTTGCTCACCACTCGGTAGGATTTTTCAAACTTAGGCGAGTACTGGACTGCAGCTAAGCCCCCGAGTGGGAGGGTTGCTCACCACTCGGTAGGATTTTTTAAACTTAGGCGAGTACTGGACTGCAGCTAAGCCCCCGAGTGGGAGGGTTGCTCACCACTCGGTAGGATTTTTTCACACTTAGGCGAGTACTGGACTGCAGCTAAGCCCCCGAGTGAGAGGCTTGCTCACCACTCGGTAGGATTTTTCAAACATAGGCGAGTACTTGACTGCAGGTAAGCCCCCGAGTGGTAGGGTTGCTCACCACTCGGTAGGATTTTTTCACACTTAGGCGAGTACTGGACTGCAGCTAAGCCCCCGAGTGAGAGGCTTGCTCACCACTCGATAGGATTTTTCAAAGTTAGGCGAGTACTGGACTGGAGCTAAGCCCCCGAGTGGTAGGGTTGCTCACCACTCGGTAGGATTTTTCAAACCTAGGCGAGTCCTGGAATGCAGCTAAGCCCACGAGTGAGAGGCTTGCTCACCACTCTGTTGGATTTTTTCACACTTAGGCGAGTACTGGACTGCAGCTAAGCCCCCGAGTGGGAGGGTTTCTCACCACTCGGTAGGATTTTTCAAACTTAGGCGAGTGCTAGACTGTAGCTAAGCCCCCGAGTGGGAGGGTTACTCACCACTCGGTAGGATTTTTTCAGACTTAGGCGAGTACTGGACTGCAGCTAAGCCCCCGAGTGGGAGGGTTGCTGACCACTCGGTAGGATTTTTCAAACTTAGGCGAGTACTGGACTGCAGCTAAGCCCACGAGTGAGAGGCTTGCTCACCACTCGGTAGGATTTTTCCAGACTTAGGCGAGTACTGGACTGCAGCTAAGCCCCCGAGTGGGAGCCTTGCTCATCACTCGGTAGGATTTTTCAAACATAGGCGAGTACTAGGCTGCAGCTAAGCCTCCGAGTGGGAGGGTTGCTCACCGCTCGGTAGGATTTTTCAAACTAAGGCGAGTACTGGACTGTAGCTAAGCCCCCGAGTGGGAGGGTTGCTCACCACTCGGTAGGATTTTTCAAACATAGGCGAGTACTTGACTGCAGGTAAGCCCCCGAGTGGGAGGGTTGCTCACCACTCGGTAGGATTTTTCAAACATAGGCGAGTACTGGACTACAGCTAAGCCGCCGAGTGGGAGGGTTGCTCACCACTCGGTAGGATTTTTCAAACTTAGGCGAGTACTGGACTGCAGCTAAGCCCCCGAGTGGGAGGGTTGCTCACCACTCGGTAGGATTTTTTAAACTTAGGCGAGTACTGGACTGCAGCTAAGCCCCCGAGTGGGAGGGTTGCTCACCACTCGGTAGGATTTTTTCACACTTAGGCGAGTACTGGACTGCAGCTAAGCCCCCGAGTGAGAGGCTTGCTCACCACTCGGTAGGATTTTTCAAACATAGGCGAGTACTTGACTGCAGGTAAGCCCCCGAGTGGTAGGGTTGCTCACCACTCGGTAGGATTTTTTCACACTTAGGCGAGTACTGGACTGCAGCTAAGCCCCCGAGTGAGAGGCTTGCTCACCACTCGGTAGGATTTTTCAAACTTAGGCGAGTACTGGACTGCAGCTAAGCCCCCTAGTGGGAGGGTTTCTCACCACTCGGTAGGATTTTTCAAACTTAGGCGAGTGCTAGACTGCAGCTAAGCCCCCGAGTGGGAGGGTTGCTCACCACTCGGTAGGATTTTTTCACACTTAGGCGAGTACTGGACTGCAGCTAAGCCCTCGAGCGAGAGACTTGCTCACCACTCGGTTGGATTTTTTCATACTTAGGCGAGTACTGGACTGCAGCTAAGCCCCCGAGTGAGAGGCTTGCTCACCACTCGATAGGATTTTTCAAAGTTAGGCGAGTACTGGACTGGAGCTAAGCCCCCGAGTGGTAGGGTTGCTCACCACTCGGTAGGATTTTTCAAACCTAGGCGAGTCCTGGAATGCAGCTAAGCCCACGAGTGAGAGGCTTGCTCACCACTCTGTTGGATTTTTTCACACTTAGGCGAGTACTGGACTGCAGCTAAGTCCCCGAGTGGGAGGGTTTCTCACCACTCGGTAGGATTTTTCAAACTTAGGCGAGTGCTAGACTGTAGCTAAGCCCCCGAGTGGGAGGGTTGCTCACCACTCGGTAGGATTTTTTCAGACTTATGCGAGTACTGGACTGCAGCTAAGCCCCCGAGTGGGAGGGTTGCTGACCACTCGGTAGTATTTTTCAAACTTAGGTGAGTACTGGACTGCAGCTAAGCCCACGAGTGAGAGGCTTGCTCACCACTCGGTAGGATTTTTCCAGACTTAGGCGAGTACTGGACTGCAGCTAAGCCCCCGAGTGGGAGCCTTGCTCATCACTCGGTAGGATTTTTCAAACATAGGCGAGTACTGGACTACAGCTAAGCCGCCGAGTGGGAGGGTTGCTCACCACTCGGTAGGATTTTTCAAACTTAGGCGAGTACTGGACTGCAGCTAAGCCCCCGAGTGGGAGGGTTGCTCACCACTCGGTAGGATTTTTTAAACTTAGGCGAGTACTGGACTGCAGCTAAGCCCCCGAGTGGGAGGGTTGCTCACCACTCGGTAGGATTTTTTCACACTTAGGCGAGTACTGGACTGCAGCTAAGCCCCCGAGTGAGAGGCTTGCTCACCACTCGGTAGGATTTTTCAAACATAGGCGAGTACTTGACTGCAGGTAAGCCCCCGAGTGGTAGGGTTGCTCACCACTCGGTAGGATTTTTTCACACTTAGGCGAGTACTGGACTGCAGCTAAGCCCCCGAGTGAGAGGCTTGCTCACCACTCGGTTGGATTTTTCAAACTTAGGCGAGTACTGGACAGCAGCTAAGCCCCCTAGTGGGAGGGTTTCTCACCACTCGGTAGGATTTTTCAAACTTAGGCGAGTGCTAGACTGCAGCTAAGCCCCCGAGTGGGAGGGTTGCTCACCACTCGGTAGGATTTTTTCACACTTAGGCGAGTACTGGACTGCAGCTAAGCCCTCGAGTGAGAGACTTGCTCACCACTCGGTTGGATTTTTTCATACTTAGGCGAGTACTGGACTGCAGCTAAGCCCCCGAGTGAGAGGCTTGCTCACCACTCGATAGGATTTTTCAAAGTTAGGCGAGTACTGGACTGGAGCTAAGCCCCCGAGTGGTAGGGTTGCTCACCACTCGGTAGGATTTTTCAAACCTAGGCGAGTCCTGGAATGCAGCTAAGCCCACGAGTGAGAGGCTTGCTCACCACTCTGTTGGATTTTTTCACACTTAGGCGAGTACTGGACTGCAGCTAAGTCCCCGAGTGGGAGGGTTTCTCACCACTCGGTAGGATTTTTCAAACTTAGGCGAGTGCTAGACTGTAGCTAAGCCCCCGAGTGGGAGGGTTGCTCACCACTCGGTAGGATTTTTTCAGACTTATGCGAGTACTGGACTGCAGCTAAGCCCCCGAGTGGGAGGGTTGCTGACCACTCGGTAGTATTTTTCAAACTTAGGTGAGTACTGGACTGCAGCTAAGCCCACGAGTGAGAGGCTTGCTCACCACTTGGTAGGATTTTTCCAGACTTAGGCGAGTACTGGACTGCAGCTAAGCCCCCGAGTGGGAGCCTTGCTCATCACTCGGTAGGATTTTTCAAACATAGGCGAGTACTAGGCTGCAGCTAAGCCTCCGAGTGGGAGGGTTGCTCACCACTCGGTAGGATTTTTCAAACTAAGGTGAGTACTGGACTGCAGCTAAGCCCCCGAGTGGGAGGGTTGCTCACCACTCGGTAGGATTTTTCAAACATAGGCGAGTACTTGACTGCAGCTAAGCCCCCGAGTGGGAGGGTTGCTCGCCACTCGGTAGGATTTTTTCACATTTAGGCGAGTACTGGACTGTAGCTAAGCCCCCGAGTCAGAGGCTAGCTCACCACTCGGTAGGATTTTTCAAACTTAGGCGAGTACTGGACTGCAGCTAAGCCCCCGAGTTGGAGGGTTTCTCACCACTCGGTAGGATTTTTCAAACTTAGGCGAGTGCTAGACTGTAGCTAAGCCCCCGAGTGGGAGGGTTGCTCACCACTCGGTAGGATTTTTTCACACATAGGCGAGTACTGGACTGCAGCTAAGCCCCCGAGTGAGAGACTTGCTCACCACTCGGTAGGATTTTTTCACACTTAGCCGAGTACTGGACTGCAGCTAAGCCCACGAGTGAGAGGCTTGCTCACCACTCGGTAGGATTTTTTCACACTTAGCCGAGTACTGGACTGCAGCTAAGCCCCCGAGTGAGAGGCTTGCTCAACACTCGGTAGGATTTTTCAAACTTAGGCGGGCACTGGACTGCAGCTAAGCCCCCGACTGGGAGGGTTTCTCACCACTCGGTAGGCTTTTTCAAACTTAGGCGAGTGCTAGACTGCAGCTAAGCCCCCGAGTGGGAGGGTTGCTCACCACTCGGTAGGATTTTTTCACACTTAGGCGAGTACTGGACTGCAGCTAAGCCCTCGAGTGAGAGACTTGCTCACCACTCGGTTGGATTTTTTCACACTTAGGCGAGTACTGGACTGCAGCTAAGCCCCCGAGTGAGAGGCTTGCTCACCACTCGATAGGATTTTTCAAAGTTAGGCGAGTAGTGGACTGGAGGTAAGCCCCCGAGTGGTAGGGTTGCTCACCACTCGGTAGGATTTTTCAAACCTAGGCAAGTCCTGGAATGCAGCTAAGCCCACGAGTGAGAGGCTTGCTCACCACTCTGTTGGATTTTTCCACACTTAGGCGAGTACTGGACTGCAGCTAAGCCCCCGAGTGGGAGGGTTTCTCACCACTCGGTAGGATTTTTCAAACTTAGGCGAGTGCTAGACTGTAGCTAAGCCCCCGAGTGGGAGGGTTGCTCACCACTCGATAGGATTTTTTCAGACTTAGGCGAGTGCTGGACTGCAGCTAAGCCCCCGAGTGGGAGGGTTGCTGACCACTCGGTAGGATTTTTCAAACTTAGGCGAGTACTGGACTGCAGCTAAGCCCACGAGTGAGAGGCTTGCTCACCACTCGGTAGGATTTTTCCAGACTTAGGCGAGTACTGGACTGCAGCTAAGCCCCCGAGTGGGAGCCTTGCTCATCACTCGGTAGGATTTTTCAAACATAGGCGAGTACTGGACTACAGCTAAGCCGCCGAGTGGGAGGGTTGCTCACCACTCGGTAGGATTTTTCAAACTTAGGCGAGTACTGGACTGCAGCTAAGCCCCCGAGTGGGAGGGTTGCTCACCACTCGGTAGGATTTTTTAAACTTAGGCGAGTACTGGACTGCAGCTAAGCCCCCGAGTGGGAGGGTTGCTCACCACTCGGTAGGATTTTTTCACACTTAGGCGAGTACTGGACTGCAGCTAAGCCCCCGAGTGAGAGGCTTGCTCACCACTCGGTAGGATTTTTCAAACATAGGCGAGTACTTGACTGCAGGTAAGCCCCCGAGTGGTAGGGTTGCTCACCACTCGGTAGGATTTTTTCACACTTAGGCGAGTACTGGACTGCAGCTAAGCCCCCGAGTGAGAGGCTTGCTCACCACTCGGTTGGATTTTTCAAACTTAGGCGAGTACTGGACAGCAGCTAAGCCCCCTAGTGGGAGGGTTTCTCACCACTCGGTAGGATTTTTCAAACTTAGGCGAGTGCTAGACTGCAGCTAAGCCCCCGAGTGGGAGGGTTGCTCACCACTCGGTAGGATTTTTTCACACTTAGGCGAGTACTGGACTGCAGCTAAGCCCTCGAGTGAGAGACTTGCTCACCACTCGGTTGGATTTTTTCATACTTAGGCGAGTACTGGACTGCAGCTAAGCCCCCGAGTGAGAGGCTTGCTCACCACTCGATAGGATTTTTCAAAGTTAGGCGAGTACTGGACTGGAGCTAAGCCCCCGAGTGGTAGGGTTGCTCACCACTCGGTAGGATTTTTCAAACCTAGGCGAGTCCTGGAATGCAGCTAAGCCCACGAGTGAGAGGCTTGCTCACCACTCTGTTGGATTTTTTCACACTTAGGCGAGTACTGGACTGCAGCTAAGTCCCCGAGTGGGAGGGTTTCTCACCACTCGGTAGGATTTTTCAAACTTAGGCGAGTGCTAGACTGTAGCTAAGCCCCCGAGTGGGAGGGTTGCTCACCACTCGGTAGGATTTTTTCAGACTTATGCGAGTACTGGACTGCAGCTAAGCCCCCGAGTGGGAGGGTTGCTGACCACTCGGTAGTATTTTTCAAACTTAGGTCAGTACTGGACTGCAGCTAAGCCCACGAGTGAGAGGCTTGCTCACCACTTGGTAGGATTTTTCCAGACTTAGGCGAGTACTGGACTGCAGCTAAGCCCCCGAGTGGGAGCCTTGCTCATCACTCGGTAGGATTTTTCAAACATAGGCGAGTACTAGGCTGCAGCTAAGCCTCCGAGTGGGAGGGTTGCTCACCACTCGGTAGGATTTTTCAAACTAAGGTGAGTACTGGACTGCAGCTAAGCCCCCGAGTGGGAGGGTTGCTCACCACTCGGTAGGATTTTTCAAACATAGGCGAGTACTTGACTGCAGCTAAGCCCCCGAGTGGGAGGGTTGCTCGCCACTCGGTAGGATTTTTTCACATTTAGGCGAGTACTGGACTGTAGCTAAGCCCCCGAGTCAGAGGCTAGCTCACCACTCGGTAGGATTTTTCAAACTTAGGCGAGTACTGGACTGCAGCTAAGCCCCCGAGTTGGAGGGTTTCTCACCACTCGGTAGGATTTTTCAAACTTAGGCGAGTGCTAGACTGTAGCTAAGCCCCCGAGTGGGAGGGTTGCTCACCACTCGGTAGGATTTTTTCACACATAGGCGAGTACTGGACTGCAGCTAAGCCCCCGAGTGAGAGACTTGCTCACCACTCGGTAGGATTTTTTCACACTTAGCCGAGTACTGGACTGCAGCTAAGCCCACGAGTGAGAGGCTTGCTCACCACTCGGTAGGATTTTTTCACACTTAGCCGAGTACTGGACTGCAGCTAAGCCCCCGAGTGAGAGGCTTGCTCAACACTCGGTAGGATTTTTCAAACTTAGGCGGGCACTGGACTGCAGCTAAGCCCCCGACTGGGAGGGTTTCTCACCACTCGGTAGGCTTTTTCAAACTTAGGCGAGTGCTAGACTGCAGCTAAGCCCCCGAGTGGGAGGGTTGCTCACCACTCGGTAGGATTTTTTCACACTTAGGCGAGTACTGGACTGCAGCTAAGCCCTCGAGTGAGAGACTTGCTCACCACTCGGTTGGATTTTTTCACACTTAGGCGAGTACTGGACTGCAGCTAAGCCCCCGAGTGAGAGGCTTGCTCACCACTCGGTAGGATTTTTTCACACTTAGGCGAGTACTGGACTGCAGCTAAGCCCCCGAGTGAGAGGCTTGCTCACCACTCGGTTGGATTTTTCAAACTTAGGCGAGTACTGGACAGCAGCTAAGCCCCCTAGTGGGAGGGTTGCTCACCACTCGGTAGGATTTTTTTCACACTTAGGCGAGTACTGGACTGCAGCTAAGCCCCCGAGTGAGAGGCTTGCTCACCACTCGGTTGGATTTTTCAAACTTAGGCGAGTACTGGACAGCAGCTAAGCCCCCTAGTGGGAGGGTTTCTCACCACTCGGTAGGATTTTTCAAACTTAGGCGAGTGCTAGACTGCAGCTAAGCCCCCGAGTGGGAGGGTTGCTCACCACTCGGTAGGATTTTTTCACACTTAGGCGAGTACTGGACTGCAGCTAAGCCCTCGAGTGAGAGACTTGCTCACCACTCGGTTGGATTTTTTCATACTTAGGCGAGTACTGGACTGCAGCTAAGCCCCCGAGTGAGAGGCTTGCTCACCACTCGATAGGATTTTTCAAAGTTAGGCGAGTACTGGACTGGAGCTAAGCCCCCGAGTGGTAGGGTTGCTCACCACTCGGTAGGATTTTTCAAACCTAGGCGAGTCCTGGAATGCAGCTAAGCCCACGAGTGAGAGGCTTGCTCACCACTCTGTTGGATTTTTTCACACTTAGGCGAGTACTGGACTGCAGCTAAGTCCCCGAGTGGGAGGGTTTCTCACCACTCGGTAGGATTTTTCAAACTTAGGCGAGTGCTAGACTGTAGCTAAGCCCCCGAGTGGGAGGGTTGCTCACCACTCGGTAGGATTTTTTCAGACTTATGCGAGTACTGGACTGCAGCTAAGCCCCCGAGTGGGAGGGTTGCTGACCACTCGGTAGTATTTTTCAAACTTAGGTGAGTACTGGACTGCAGCTAAGCCCACGAGTGAGAGGCTTGCTCACCACTTGGTAGGATTTTTCCAGACTTAGGCGAGTACTGGACTGCAGCTAAGCCCCCGAGTGGGAGCCTTGCTCATCACTCGGTAGGATTTTTCAAACATAGGCGAGTACTAGGCTGCAGCTAAGCCTCCGAGTGGGAGGGTTGCTCACCACTCGGTAGGATTTTTCAAACTAAGGTGAGTACTGGACTGCAGCTAAGCCCCCGAGTGGGAGGGTTGCTCACCACTCGGTAGGATTTTTCAAACATAGGCGAGTACTTGACTGCAGCTAAGCCCCCGAGTGGGAGGGTTGCTCGCCACTCGGTAGGATTTTTTCACATTTAGGCGAGTACTGGACTGTAGCTAAGCCCCCGAGTCAGAGGCTAGCTCACCACTCGGTAGGATTTTTCAAACTTAGGCGAGTACTGGACTGCAGCTAAGCCCCCGAGTTGGAGGGTTTCTCACCACTCGGTAGGATTTTTCAAACTTAGGCGAGTGCTAGACTGTAGCTAAGCCCCCGAGTGGGAGGGTTGCTCACCACTCGGTAGGATTTTTTCACACATAGGCGAGTACTGGACTGCAGCTAAGCCCCCGAGTGAGAGACTTGCTCACCACTCGGTAGGATTTTTTCACACTTAGCCGAGTACTGGACTGCAGCTAAGCCCACGAGTGAGAGGCTTGCTCACCACTCGGTAGGATTTTTTCACACTTAGCCGAGTACTGGACTGCAGCTAAGCCCCCGAGTGAGAGGCTTGCTCAACACTCGGTAGGATTTTTCAAACTTAGGCGGGCACTGGACTGCAGCTAAGCCCCCGACTGGGAGGGTTTCTCACCACTCGGTAGGCTTTTTCAAACTTAGGCGAGTGCTAGACTGCAGCTAAGCCCCCGAGTGGGAGGGTTGCTCACCACTCGGTAGGATTTTTTCACACTTAGGCGAGTACTGGACTGCAGCTAAGCCCTCGAGTGAGAGACTTGCTCACCACTCGGTTGGATTTTTTCACACTTAGGCGAGTACTGGACTGCAGCTAAGCCCCCGAGTGAGAGGCTTGCTCACCACTCGATAGGATTTTTCAAAGTTAGGCGAGTAGTGGACTGGAGGTAAGCCCCCGAGTGGTAGGGTTGCTCACCACTCGGTAGGATTTTTCAAACCTAGGCAAGTCCTGGAATGCAGCTAAGCCCACGAGTGAGAGGCTTGCTCACCACTCTGTTGGATTTTTCCACACTTAGGCGAGTACTGGACTGCAGCTAAGCCCCCGAGTGGGAGGGTTTCTCACCACTCGGTAGGATTTTTCAAACTTAGGCGAGTGCTAGACTGTAGCTAAGCCCCCGAGTGGGAGGGTTGCTCACCACTCGATAGGATTTTTTCAGACTTAGGCGAGTGCTGGACTGCAGCTAAGCCCCCGAGTGGGAGGGTTGCTGACCACTCGGTAGGATTTTTCAAACTTAGGCGAGTACTGGACTGCAGCTAAGCCCACGAGTGAGAGGCTTGCTCACCACTCGGTAGGATTTTTCCAGACTTAGGCGAGTACTGGACTGCAGCTAAGCCCCCGAGTGGGAGCCTTGCTCATCACTCGGTAGGATTTTTCAAACATAGGCGAGTACTGGACTACAGCTAAGCCGCCGAGTGGGAGGGTTGCTCACCACTCGGTAGGATTTTTCAAACTTAGGCGAGTACTGGACTGCAGCTAAGCCCCCGAGTGGGAGGGTTGCTCACCACTCGGTAGGATTTTTTAAACTTAGGCGAGTACTGGACTGCAGCTAAGCCCCCGAGTGGGAGGGTTGCTCACCACTCGGTAGGATTTTTTCACACTTAGGCGAGTACTGGACTGCAGCTAAGCCCCCGAGTGAGAGGCTTGCTCACCACTCGGTAGGATTTTTCAAACATAGGCGAGTACTTGACTGCAGGTAAGCCCCCGAGTGGTAGGGTTGCTCACCACTCGGTAGGATTTTTTCACACTTAGGCGAGTACTGGACTGCAGCTAAGCCCCCGAGTGAGAGGCTTGCTCACCACTCGGTAGGATTTTTCAAACTTAGGCGAGTACTGGACTGCAGCTAAGCCCCCTAGTGGGAGGGTTTCTCACCACTCGGTAGGATTTTTCAAACTTAGGCGAGTGCTAGACTGCAGCTAAGCCCCCGAGTGGGAGGGTTGCTCACCACTCGGTAGGATTTTTTCACACTTAGGCGAGTACTGGACTGCAGCTAAGCCCTCGAGTGAGAGACTTGCTCACCACTCGGTTGGATTTTTTCATACTTAGGCGAGTACTGGACTGCAGCTAAGCCCCCGAGTGAGAGGCTTGCTCACCACTCGATAGGATTTTTCAAAGTTAGGCGAGTACTGGACTGGAGCTAAGCCCCCGAGTGGTAGGGTTGCTCACCACTCGGTAGGATTTTTCAAACCTAGGCGAGTCCTGGAATGCAGCTAAGCCCACGAGTGAGAGGCTTGCTCACCACTCTGTTGGATTTTTTCACACTTAGGCGAGTACTGGACTGCAGCTAAGTCCCCGAGTGGGAGGGTTTCTCACCACTCGGTAGGATTTTTCAAACTTAGGCGAGTGCTAGACTGTAGCTAAGCCCCCGAGTGGGAGGGTTGCTCACCACTCGGTAGGATTTTTTCAGACTTATGCGAGTACTGGACTGCAGCTAAGCCCCCGAGTGGGAGGGTTGCTGACCACTCGGTAGTATTTTTCAAACTTAGGTGAGTACTGGACTGCAGCTAAGCCCACGAGTGAGAGGCTTGCTCACCACTTGGTAGGATTTTTCCGGACTTAGGCGAGTACTGGACTGCAGCTAAGCCCCCGAGTGGGAGCCTTGCTCATCACTCGGTAGGATTTTTCAAACATAGGCGAGTACTAGGCTGCAGCTAAGCCTCCGAGTGGGAGGGTTGCTCACCACTCGGTAGGATTTTTCAAACTAAGGTGAGTACTGGACTGCAGCTAAGCCCCCGAGTGGGAGGGTTGCTCACCACTCGGTAGGATTTTTCAAACTTAGGCGAGTGCTAGACTGTAGCTAAGCCCCCGAGTGGGAGGGTTGCTCACCACTCGGTAGGATTTTTTCAGACTTATGCGAGTACTGGACTGCAGCTAAGCCCCCGAGTGGGAGGGTTGCTGACCACTCGGTAGTATTTTTCAAACTTAGGTGAGTACTGGACTGCAGCTAAGCCCACGAGTGAGAGGCTTGCTCACCACTTGGTAGGATTTTTCCGGACTTAGGCGAGTACTGGACTGCAGCTAAGCCCCCGAGTGGGAGCCTTGCTCATCACTCGGTAGGATTTTTCAAACATAGGCGAGTACTAGGCTGCAGCTAAGCCTCCGAGTGGGAGGGTTGCTCACCACTCGGTAGGATTTTTCAAACTAAGGTGAGTACTGGACTGCAGCTAAGCCCCCGAGTGGGAGGGTTGCTCACCACTCGGTAGGATTTTTCAAACATAGGCGAGTACTTGACTGCAGCTAAGCCCCCGAGTGGGAGGGTTGCTCGCCACTCGGTAGGATTTTTTCACATTTAGGCGAGTACTGGACTGTAGCTAAGCCCCCGAGTCAGAGGCTAGCTCACCACTCGGTAGGATTTTTCAAACTTAGGCGAGTACTGGACTGCAGCTAAGCCCCCGAGTTGGAGGGTTTCTCACCACTCGGTAGGATTTTTCAAACTTAGGCGAGTGCTAGACTGTAGCTAAGCCCCCGAGTGGGAGGGTTGCTCACCACTCGGTAGGATTTTTTCACACATAGGCGAGTACTGGACTGCAGCTAAGCCCCCGAGTGAGAGACTTGCTCACCACTCGGTAGGATTTTTTCACACTTAGCCGAGTACTGGACTGCAGCTAAGCCCCCGAGTGAGAGGCTTGCTCACCACTCGGTAGGATTTTTCAAACTTAGGCGGGCACTGGACTGCAGCTAAGCCCCCGACTGGGAGGGTTTCTCACCACTCGGTAGGCTTTTTCAAACTTAGGCGAGTGCTAGACTGCAGCTAAGCCCCCGAGTGGGAGGGTTGCTCACCACTCGGTAGGATTTTTTCACACTTAGGCGAGTACTGGACTGCAGCTAAGCCCTCGAGTGAGAGACTTGCTCACCACTCGGTTGGATTTTTTCACACTTAGGCGAGTACTGGACTGCAGCTAAGCCCCCGAGTGAGAGGCTTGCTCACCACTCGATAGGATTTTTCAAAGTTAGGCGAGTAGTGGACTGGAGGTAAGCCCCCGAGTGGTAGGGTTGCTCACCACTCGGTAGGATTTTTCAAACCTAGGCAAGTCCTGGAATGCAGCTAAGCCCACGAGTGAGAGGCTTGCTCACCACTCTGTTGGATTTTTTCACACTTAGGCGAGTACTGGACTGCAGCTAAGCCCCCGAGTGGGAGGGTTTCTCACCACTCGGTAGGATTTTTCAAACTTAGGCGAGTGCTAGACTGTAGCTAAGCCCCCGAGTGGGAGGGTTGCTCACCACTCGATAGGATTTTTTCAGACTTAGGCGAGTACTGGACTGCAGCTAAGCCCCCGAGTGGGAGGGTTGCTGACCACTCGGTAGGATTTTTCAAACTTAGGCGAGTACTGGACTGCAGCTAAGCCCACGAGTGAGAGGCTTGCTCACCACTCGGTAGGATTTTTCCAGACTTAGGCGAGTACTGGACTGCAGCTAAGCCCCCGAGTTGGAGGGTTTCTCACCACTCGGTAGGATTTTTCAAACTTAGGCGAGTGCTAGACTGTAGCTAAGCCCCCGAGTGGGAGGGTTGCTCACCACTCGGTAGGATTTTTTCACACTTAGGCGAGTACTGGACTGCAGCTAAGCCCCCGAGAGAGAGACTTGCTCACCACTCGGTAGGATTTTTTCACACTTAGCCGAGTACTGGACTGCAGCTAAGCCCCCGAGTGAGAGGCTTGCTCACCACTCGGTAGGATTTGTCAAACTTAGGCGAGTACTGGACTGCAGCTAAGCCCCCGAGTGGGAGGGTTGCTCACCACTCGGAAGGATTTTTCAAACTTAGGCGAGTGCTGGACTGCAGCTAAGCCCCCGAGTGGGAGGGTTGCTCACCACTCGGTAGGATTTTTCAAACTTAGGCGAGTACTGGACTGCAGCTAAGCCTCCGAGTGGGAAGGTTGCTCACCACTCGGTAGGATTTTTCAAACTGAGGCAAGTACTGGACTGCAGCTAAGCCCCCGAGTGGGAGGGTTGCTCAACACTCGGTAGGATTTTTGAAACTTAGGCGAGTACTGGACTGCAGCTAAGCCCCCGTGTGGGAGGGTTTCTCACCACTCGGTAGGATTTTTCAAACTTAGGCGAGTGCTAGACTGCAGCTAAGCCCCCGAGTGGGAGGGTTGCTCACCACTCGGTAGGATTTTTTCACACTTAGGCGAGTACTGGACTGCAGCTAAGCCCCCAAGTGAGAGACTTGCTCACCTCTCGGTAGGATTTTTTCACACTTAGGCGAGTACTGGACAGCAGCTAAGCCCCCGAGTGAGAGGCTTGCTCACCACTCGGTAGGATTTTTCAAACTTAGGCGAGTACTGGACTGCAGGTAAGCCCCCGAGTGGGAGGGATCGGTAGGATTTTTCAAACTTAGGCGAGTACTGGACTTCAGCTAAGCCCCCGAGTGAGAGGCTTGCTCACCACTCGGTAGGATTTTTCAAACGTAGGCGAGGACTGGACTGCAGCTAAGCCACCGAGTGGGAGGGTTTCTCACCACTCGGTAGGATTTTTCAAACTTAAGCGAGTGCTAGACTGTAGCTAAGCCCCCGAGTGGGAGGGTTGCTCACCACTCGGTAGGATTTTTTCACACTTAGGCGAGTACTGGACTGCAGCTAAGCCCCCGAGAGAGAGACTTGCTCACCACTTGGTAGGATTTTTTCACAATTAGCCGAGTACTGGACTGCAGCTAAGCCCCCGAGTGAGAGGCTTGCTCACCACTCGGTAGGATTTTTCAAACTTAGGCGAGTACTGGACTGCAGCTAAGCCCCCGAGTGGGAGGGTTGCTCACCACTCGGAAGGATTATTCAAACTTAGGCGAGTGATGGACTGCAGCTAAGCCCCCGAGTGGGAGGGTTGCTCACCACTCGGTAGGATTTTTCAAACTTAGGCGAGTACTGGACTGCAGCTAAGCCCCCGAGTGGGAGGGTTGCTCACCACTCGGTAGGATTTTTCAAACTGAGGCAAGTACTGGACTGCAGCTAAGCCCCCGAGTGGGAGGGTTGCTCACCACTCGGTACGATTTTTCACACTTAGGCGAGTACTGGACTGCAGCTAAGCCCCCGTGTGGGAGGGTTTCTCACCACTCGGTAGGATTTTTCAAACTTAGGCGAGTGCTAGACTGCAGCTAAGCCCCCGAGTGGGAGGGTTGTTCACCACTCGGTAGGATTTTTTCACACTTAGGCGAGTACTGGACTGCAGCTAAGCCCCCGAGTGAGAGACTTGCTCACCACTCGGTAGGATTTTTTCACACTTTGGCGAGTACTGGACTGCAGCTAAGCCCCCGAGTGAGAGGCTCGCTCACCACTCGGTAGGATTTTTCAAACTTAGGCGAGTACTGGACTGTAGGTAAGCCCCCAAGTGGGAGGGATCGGTTGGATTTTTCAAACTTAGGCGAGTACTGGACTGCAGCTAAGCCCCCGAGTGAGAGGCTTGCTCACCACTCGGTAGGATTTTTCAAACTTAGGCGAGGACTGGACTGGAGCTAATCCACCGAGTGGGAGGGTTTCTCACCACTCGGTAGGATTTTTCAAACTTAGGCGAGTGCTAGACTGCAGCTAAGCCCCCGAGTGGGAGGGTTGCTCACCACTCGGTAGGATTTTTTCACACTTAGGCGAGTACTGGACTGCAGCTAAGCCCTCGAGTGAGAGACTTGCTCACCACTCGGTTGGATTTTTTCACACTTAGGCGAGTACTGGACTGCAGCTAAGCCCCCGAGTGAGAGACTTGCTCACCACTCGATAGGATTTTTCAAAGTTAGGCGAGTAGTGGACTGGAGGTAAGCCCCCGAGTGGTAGGGTTGCTCACCACTCGGTAGGATTTTTCAAACCTAGGCAAGTCCTGGAATGCAGCTAAGCCCACGAGTGAGAGGCTTGCTCACCACTCTGTTGGATTTTTTCACACTTAGGCGAGTACTGGACTGCAGCTAAGCCCCCGAGTGGGAGGGTTTCTCACCACTCGGTAGGATTTTTCAAACTTAGGCGAGTGCTAGACTGTAGCTAAGCCCCCGAGTGGGAGGGTTGCTCACCACTCGATAGGATTTTTTCAGACTTAGGCGAGTACTGGACTGCAGCTAAGCCCCCGAGTGGGAGGGTTGCTGACCACTCGGTAGGATTTTTCAAACTTAGGCGAGTACTGGACTGCAGCTAAGCCCACGAGTGAGAGGCTTGCTCACCACTCGGTAGGATTTTTCCAGACTTAGGCGAGTACTGGACTGCAGCTAAGCCCCCGAGTTGGAGGGTTTCTCACCACTCGGTAGGATTTTTCAAACTTAGGCGAGTGCTAGACTGTAGCTAAGCCCCCGAGTGGGAGGGTTGCTCAACACTCGGTAGGATTTTTTCACACTTAGGCGAGTACTGGACTGCAGCTAAGCCCCCGAGAGAGAGACTTGCTCACCACTCGGTAGGATTTTTTCACACTTAGCCGAGTACTGGACTGCAGCTAAGCCCCCGAGTGAGAGGCTTGCTCACCACTCCGTAGGATTTTTCAAACTTAGGCGAGTACTGGACTGCAGCTAAGCCCCCGAGTGGGAGGGTTGCTCACCACTCGGAAGGATTTTTCAAACTTAGGCGAGTGCTGGACTGCAGCTAAGCCCCCGAGTGGGAGGGTTGCTCACCACTCGGTAGGATTTTTCAAACTTAGGCGAGTACTGGACTGCAGCTAAGCCTCCGAGTGGGAAGGTTGCTCACCACTCGGTAGGATTTTTCAAACTGAGGCAAGTACTGGACTGCAGCTAAGCCCCCGAGTGGGAGGGTTGCTCAACACTCGGTAGGATTTTTGAAACTTAGGCGAGTACTGGACTGCAGCTAAGCCCCCGTGTGGGAGGGTTTCTCACCACTCGGTAGGATTTTTCAAACTTAGGCGAGTGCTAGACTGCAGCTAAGCCCCCGAGTGGGAGGGTTGCTCACCACTCGGTAGGATTTTTTCACACTTAGGCGAGTACTGGACTGCAGCTAAGCCCCCAAGTGAGAGACTTGCTCACCTCTCGGTAGGATTTTTTCACACTTAGGCGAGTACTGGACAGCAGCTAAGCCCCCGAGTGAGAGGCTTGCTCACCACTCGGTAGGATTTTTCAAACTTAGGCGAGTACTGGACTGCAGGTAAGCCCCCGAGTGGGAGGGATCGGTAGGATTTTTCAAACTTAGGCGAGTACTGGACTTCAGCTAAGCCCCCGAGTGAGAGGCTTGCTCACCACTCGGTAGGATTTTTCAAACGTAGGCGAGGACTGGACTGCAGCTAAGCCACCGAGTGGGAGGGTTTCTCACCACTCGGTAGGATTTTTCAAACTTAAGCGAGTGCTAGACTGTAGCTAAGCCCCCGAGTGGGAGGGTTGCTCACCACTCGGTAGGATTTTTTCACACTTAGGCGAGTACTGGACTGCAGCTAAGCCCCCGAGAGAGAGACTTGCTCACCACTTGGTAGGATTTTTTCACACTTAGCCGAGTACTGGACTGCAGCTAAGCCCCCGAGTGAGAGGCTTGCTCACCACTCGGTAGGATTTTTCAAACTTAGGCGAGTACTGGACTGCAGCTAAGCCCCCGAGTGGGAGGGTTGCTCACCACTCGGAAGGATTATTCAAACTTAGGCGAGTGATGGACTGCAGCTAAGCCCCCGAGTGGGAGGGTTGCTCACCACTCGGTAGGATTTTTCAAACTTAGGCGAGTACTGGACTGCAGCTAAGCCCCCGAGTGGGAGGGTTGCTCACCACTCAGTAGGATTTTTCAAACTGAGGCAAGTACTGGACTGCAGCTAAGCCCCCGAGTGGGAGGGTTGCTCACCACTCGGTACGATTTTTCACACTTAGGCGAGTACTGGACTGCAGCTAAGCCCCCGTGTGGGAGGGTTTCTCACCACTCGGTAGGATTTTTCAAACTTAGGCGAGTGCTAGACTGCAGCTAAGCCCCCGAGTGGGAGGGTTGTTCACCACTCGGTAGGATTTTTTCACACTTAGGCGAGTACTGGACTGCAGCTAAGCCCCCGAGTGAGAGACTTGCTCACCACTCGGTAGGATTTTTTCACACTTTGGCGAGTACTGGACTGCAGCTAAGCCCCCGAGTGAGAGGCTCGCTCACCACTCGGTAGGATTTTTCAAACTTAGGCGAGTACTGGACTGTAGGTAAGCCCCCAAGTGGGAGGGATCGGTTGGATTTTTCAAACTTAGGCGAGTACTGGACTGCAGCTAAGCCCCCGAGTGAGAGGCTTGCTCACCACTCGGTAGGATTTTTCAAACTTAGGCGAGGACTGGACTGGAGCTAATCCACCGAGTGGGAGGGTTTCTCACCACTCGGTAGGATTTTTCAAACTTAGGCGAGTGCTAGACTGTAGCTAAGCCCCCGAGTGGGAGGGTTGCTCACCACTCGGTAGGATTTTTTCACACTTAGGCGAGTACTGGACTGCAGCTAAGCCCTCGAGTGAGAGACTTGCTCACCACTCGGTAGGATTTTTTCACACATAGCCAAATACTGGACTGCAGCCAAGCCCCCGAGTGGGAGGGTTGCTCACCACTCGGTAGGATTTTTCAAACTTAGGCGAGTACTGGACTGTAGCTAAGCCGCCGAGTGGGAGGGTTGCTCACCACTCGGTAGGATTTTTCAAACTTAGGCGAGTACTGGACTGCAGCTAAGCCCCCGAGTGAGAGACTTGCTCACCACTCGGTAGGATTTTTTCACACTTAGGCGAGTACTGGACTGCAGCTAAGCCCCCGAGTGAGAGGCTTGCTCACCACTCGGTAGGATTTTTCAAAGTTAGGCGAGTACTAGACTGGATCTAAGCCCCCGAGTGGTAGGGTTGCTCACCACTCTGTAGGATTTTTCAAAGTTAGGCGAGTACTGGAATGCAGCTAAGCCCACAAGTGAGAGGCTTGCTCACCACTCGGTTGGATTTTTTCACACTTAGGCGAGTACTGGACTGCAGCTAAGCCCCCGAGTGGGAGGGTTTCTCACCACTCGGTAGGATTTTTCAAACTTAGGCGAGTGCTAGAATATAGCTAAGCCCCCGAGTGGGAGGGTTGCTCACCACTCGGTAGGACTTTTCACACTTAGGCGAGTACTGGACTGCAGCTAAGCCCCCGAGTGAGAGACTTGCTCACCACTCGGTAGGATTTTTTCACACTTAGCCGAGTACGGGACTGCAGCTAAGCCCCCGAGTGAGAGGCTTGCTCACCACTCGGTAGGATTTTTCAAACTTAGGCGAGTACTGGACTGCAGCTAAGCCCACGAGTGAGAGGCTTGCTCACCAATCGGTAGGATTTTTGAAACTTAGGCGAGTACTGGACTGCAGCTAAGCCCCCGTGTGGGAGGGTTTCTCACCACTCGGTAGGATTTTTCAAACTTAGGCGAGTGCTAGACTGCAGCTAAGCCCCCGAGTGGGAGGGTTTCTCACCACTCGGTAGGATTTTTTCAAACTTAGGCGAGTACTGGACTGCAGCTAAGCCCCCGAGTGAGAGACTTGCTCACCACTCGGTAGGATTTTTTCACACTTAGGCGAGTACTGGACTGCAGCTAAGCCCCCGAGTGAGAGGCTTGCTCACCACTCGGTAGGATTTTTCAAAGTTAGGCGAGTACTAGACTGGAGCTAAGGCCCCGAGTGGTAGGGTTGCTCACCACTCTGTAGGATTTTTCAAACTTAGGCGAGTACTGGAATGCAGCTAAGCCCACAAGTGAGAGGCTTGCTCACCACTCGGTTGGATTTTTTCACACTTAGGCGAGTACTGGACTGCAGCTAAGCCCCCGAGTGGGAGGGTTTCTCACCACTCGGTAGGATTTTTCAAACTTAGGCGAGTGCTAGAATATAGCTAAGCCCCCGAGTGGGAGGGTTGCTCACCACTCGGTAGGATTTTTTCACACTTAGGCGAGTACTGCACTGCAGCTAAGCCCCCGAGTGAGAGACTTGCTCACCACTCGGTAGGATTTTTTCACACTTAGCCGAGTACGGGACTGCAGCTAAGCCCCCGAGTGAGAGGCTTGCTCACCACTCGGTAGGATTTTTTAAACTTAGGCGAGTACTGGACTGCAGCTAAGCCCACGAGTGAGAGGCTTGCTCACCACTCGGTAGGATTTTTGAAACGTAGGCGAGTACTGGACTGCAGCTAAGCCCCCGTGTGGGAGGGTTGCTCACCACTCGGTAGGATTTTTCAAACTTAGGCGAGTGCTAGACTGCAGCTAAGCCCCCGAGTGGGAGGGTTTCTCACCACTCGGTAGGATTTTTTCAAACTTAGGCGAGTACTGGACTGCAGCTAAGCCCCCGAGTGAGAGACTTGCTCACCACTCGGTAGGATTTTTTCACACTTAGGCGAGTACTAGACTGCAGCTAAGCCCCCGAGTGAGAGGCTTGCTCACCACTCGGTAGGATTTTTCAAACTTAGGCGAGTACTGGACTGCAGGTAAGCCCCCGAGTCGGAGGGATCGGTACGATTTTTCAAACTTAGGCGAGTACTGCACTGCAGCTAAGCCCCCGAGTGAGAGGCTTGCTCACCACTCGGTAGGATTTTTCAAACTTAGGCGAGGACTGGACTGCAGCTAAGCCACCGAGTGGGAGGGTTTCTCACCACTCGGTAGGATTTTTCAAACTTAGGCGAGTGCTAGACTGTAGCTAAGCCCCCGAGTGGGAGGGTTGCTCACCACTCGGTAGGATTTTTTCACACTTCGGCGAGTACTGGACTACAACTAAGCCCCCGAGTGAGAGACTTGCTCACCACTCGGTAGGATTTTTTCACACATAGCCAAGTACTGGACTGCAGCTAAGCCCCCGAGTGAGAGGCTTGCTCACCACTCGGTAGGATTTTTCAAACTTAGGCGACTACTGGACTGCAGCTAAGCCCCCGAGCGGGAGGGTTGCTCACCACTCGGTAGGATTTTTCAAACTTAGGCGAGTACTGGACTGCAGCTAAGCCCACGAGTGAGAGGCTTGCTCACCACTCGGTAGGATTTTTTCACACTTAGGCGAGTACTGGACTGCAGCTAAGCCCCCGAGTGGGAGGGTTGCTCATCACTTGGTAGGATTTTTCAAACATAGGCGAGTACTGGACTGCAGCTAAGCCTCCGAGTGGGAGGGTTGCTCACCACTCGGTAGGATTTTTCAAACTTAGGCGAGTACTGGACTGCAGCTAAGCCCCCGAGTGGGAGGGTTGCTCACCACTTGGTAGGATTTCAAACATAGGCGAGTACTTGACTGCAGCTAAGCCCCCGAGTGGGAGGGTTGCTCACCACTCGGTAGGAT
The DNA here is from genome assembly GCF_002575655.3 of Aegilops tauschii subsp. strangulata. Classification (NCBI taxonomy): domain Eukaryota; kingdom Viridiplantae; phylum Streptophyta; class Magnoliopsida; order Poales; family Poaceae; genus Aegilops; species Aegilops tauschii. The sequence continues at coordinate 66,541,472 of NC_053040.3, read as the reverse complement.
TTTTCAAACTTAGGCGAGTGCTGGACTGCAGCTAAGCCCCCGAGTGGGATGGCTGCTCACCACTCGGTAGGATTTTCCAAACATAGGCGAGTACTGGACTCCAGCTAATCCCCCGAGTGGGAGGGTTGCTCACCACTCGGTAGGATTTTTCAAACTTAGGCGAGTACTGGACTGCAGCTGAGCCCCCGAGTGGGAGGGTTGCTCACCACTCGGTAGGATTTTTCAAACTTAGGCGAGTACTGGACTGCAGCTAAGCCCCCGAGTGGAGGGTTGCTCACCACTCGGTAAGATTTTTTCACACTTAGGCGAGTACTGGACTGCAGCTAAGCCCCCGAGTGGGAGGGTTGCTCATCACTCGGTAGGATTTTTCAAACATAGGCGAGTACTGGACTGCAGCTAAGCCCACGAGTGAGAGGCTTGCTCACCACTCGGTAGGATTTTTGAAACGTAGGCGAGTACTGGACTGCAGCTAAGCCCCCGTGTGGGAGGGTTGCTCACCACTCGGTAGGATTTTTCAAACTTAGGCGAGTGCTAGACTGCAGCTAAGCCCCCGAGTGGGAGGGTTTCTCACCACTCGGTAGGATTTTTTCAAACTTAGGCGAGTACTGGACTGCAGCTAAGCCCCCGAGTGAGAGACTTGCTCACCACTCGGTAGGATTTTTTCACACTTAGGCGAGTACTAGACTGCAGCTAAGCCCCCGAGTGAGAGGCTTGCTCACCACTCGGTAGGATTTTTCAAACTTAGGCGAGTACTGGACTGCAGGTAAGCCCCCGAGTCGGAGGGATCGGTACGATTTTTCAAACTTAGGCGAGTACTGCACTGCAGCTAAGCCCCCGAGTGAGAGGCTTGCTCACCACTCGGTAGGATTTTTCAAACTTAGGCGAGGACTGGACTGCAGCTAAGCCACCGAGTGGGAGGGTTTCTCACCACTCGGTAGGATTTTTCAAACTTAGGCGAGTGCTAGACTGTAGCTAAGCCCCCGAGTGGGAGGGTTGCTCACCACTCGGTAGGATTTTTTCACACTTCGGCGAGTACTGGACTACAACTAAGCCCCCGAGTGAGAGACTTGCTCACCACTCGGTAGGATTTTTTCACACATAGCCAAGTACTGGACTGCAGCTAAGCCCCCGAGTGAGAGGCTTGCTCACCACTCGGTAGGATTTTTCAAACTTAGGCGACTACTGGACTGCAGCTAAGCCCCCGAGCGGGAGGGTTGCTCACCACTCGGTAGGATTTTTCAAACTTAGGCGAGTACTGGACTGCAGCTAAGCCCACGAGTGAGAGGCTTGCTCACCACTCGGTAGGATTTTTTCACACTTAGGCGAGTACTGGACTGCAGCTAAGCCCCCGAGTGGGAGGGTTGCTCATCACTTGGTAGGATTTTTCAAACATAGGCGAGTACTGGACTGCAGCTAAGCCTCCGAGTGGGAGGGTTGCTCACCACTCGGTAGGATTTTTCAAACTTAGGCGAGTACTGGACTGCAGCTAAGCCCCCGAGTGGGAGGGTTGCTCACCACTTGGTAGGATTTCAAACATAGGCGAGTACTTGACTGCAGCTAAGCCCCCGAGTGGGAGGGTTGCTCACCACTCGGTAGGATTTTTCAAACTTAGGCGAGTGCTGGACTGCAGCTAAGCCCCCGAGTGGGATGGCTGCTCACCACTCGGTAGGATTTTCCAAACATAGGCGAGTACTGGACTCCAGCTAATCCCCCGAGTGGGAGGGTTGCTCACCACTCGGTAGGATTTTTCAAACTTAGGCGAGTACTGGACTGCAGCTGAGCCCCCGAGTGGGAGGGTTGCTCACCACTCGGTAGGATTTTTCAAACTTAGGCGAGTACTGGACTGCAGCTAAGCCCCCGAGTGGAGGGTTGCTCACCACTCGGTAAGATTTTTTCACACTTAGGCGAGTACTGGACTGCAGCTAAGCCACCGAGTGGGAGGGTTGCTCATCACTCGGTAGGATTTTTCAAACATAGGCGAGTACTGGACTGCAGCTAAGCCTCCGAGTGGGAGGGTTGCTCACCACTCGGTAGGATTTTTCAAACTTAGGCGAGTACTGGACTGCAGCTAAGCCCCCGAGCGGGAGGGTTGCTCACCACTCGGTAGGATTTTTCAAACTTAGGCGACTACTGGACTGCAGCTAAGCCCCCGAGCGGGAGGGTTGCTCACCACTCGGTAGGATTTTTCAAACTTAGGCGAGTACTGGACTGCAGCTAAGCCCACGAGTGAGAGGCTTGCTCACCACTCGGTAGGATTTTTTCACACTTAGGCGAGTACTGGACTGCAGCTAAGCCCCCGAGTGGGAGGGTTGCTCATCACTTGGTAGGATTTTTCAAACATAGGCGAGTACTGGACTGCAGCTAAGCCTCCGAGTGGGAGGGTTGCTCACCACTCGGTAGGATTTTTCAAACTTAGGCGAGTGCTGGACTGCAGCTAAGCCCCTGAGTGGGATGGCTGCTCAACACTCGGTAGGATTTTCCAAACATAGGCGAGTACTGGACTGCAGCTAAGCCCCCGAGTGGGAGGGTTGCTCACCACTCGGTAGGATTTTTCAAACTTAGGCGAGTACTGGACTGCAGCTAAGCCCCCGAGTGGGAGGGTTGCTCATCACTCGGTAGGATTTTTCAAACATAGGCGAGTACTGGACTGCAGCTAAGCCTCCGAGTGGGAGGGTTGCTCACCACTCGGTAGGATTTTTCAAACTTACGCGAGTACTGGACTGCAGCTAAGCCCCCGAGTGGGAGGGTTGCTCACCACTCGGTAGGATTTTTCAAACTTAGGCGAGTACTGGACTGCAGCTAAGCCCCCGAGTGAGAGACTTGCTCACCACTCGGTAGGATTTTTTCACACTTAGGCGAGTACTGGACTGCAGCTAAGCCCCCGAGTGAGAGGCTTGCTCACCACTCGGTAGGATTTTTTAAAGTTAGGTGAGTACTGGACTGGAGCTAAGCCCCCGAGTGGTAGGGTTGCTCACCACTCGGTAGGATTTTTGAAACTTAGGCGAGTACTGGAATGCAGCTAAGCCCACGAGTGAGAGGCTTGCTCACCACTCGGTTGGATTTTTTTCACACTTAGGCGAGTACTGGACTGCAGCTAAGCCCCCGAGTGGGAGGGTTTCTCACCACTCGGTAGGATTTTTCAAACTTTGGCGAGTGCTAGACTGTAGCTAAGCCCCCGAGTGGGAGGGTTGCTCAGCACTCGGTAGGATTTTTTCACACTTAGGGGAGTACTGGACTGCAGCTAAGCCCCTGAGTGGGAGGGTTGCTCACCACTCGGTAGGATTTTTCAAACTTAGGCGAGTACTGGACTGCAGCTAAGCCCACGAGTGAGAGGCTTGCTCACCACTCGGTAGGATTTTTTCACACTTAGGCGAGTACTGGACTGCAGCTAAGCCCCCGAGTGGGATGGCTGCTCACCACTCGGTAGGATTTTCCAAACATAGGCGAGTATTGGACTCCAGCTAAGCCCCCGAGTGGGAGGGTTGCTCACCACTCGGTAGGATTTTTCAAACTTAGGCGAGTACTGGACTGCAGCTGAGCCCCCGAGTGGGAGGGTTGCTCACCACTCGGTAGGATTTTTCAAACTTAGGCGAGTACTGGACTGCAGCTAAGCCCCCGAGTGGAGGGTTGCTCACCACTCGGTAGGATTTTTTCACACTTAGGCGAGTACTGGACTGCAGCTAAGCCCCCGAGTGGGAGGGTTGCTCATCACTCGGTAGGATTTTTCAAACATAGGCGAGTACTGGACTGCAGCTAAGCCTCCGAGTGGGAGGGTTGCTCACCACTCGGTAGGATTTTTCAAACTTAGGCGAGTACTGGACTGCAGCTAAGCCCCCGAGTGGGAGGGTTGCTCACCACTCGGTAGGATTTTTCAAACATAGGCGAGTACTTGACTGCAGCTAAGCCCCCGAGTGGGAGGGTTTCTCACCACTCGGTAGGATTTTTCAAACTTAGGCGAGTGCTGGACTGCAGCTAAGCCCCTGAGTGGCATGGCTGCTCACCACTCGGTAGGATTTTCCAAACATAGGCGAGTACTGGACTGCAGCTAAGCCCCCGAGTGGGAGGGTTGCTCACCACTCGGTAGGATTTTTCAAACTTAGGCGAGTACTGGACTGCAGCTAAGCCCCCGAGTGGGAGGGTTGCTCATCACTCGGTAGGATTTTTCAAACATAGGCGAGTACTGGACTGCAGCTAAGCCTCCGAGTGGGAGGGTTGCTCACCAGTCGGTAGGATTTTTCAAACTTAGGCGAGTACTGGACTGCAGCTAAGCCCCCGAGTGGGAGGGTTGCTCACCACTCGGTAGGATTTTTCAAACTTAGGCGAGTACTGGACTGCAGCTAAGCCCCCGAGTGAGAGACTTGCTCACCACTCGGTAGGATTTTTTCACACTTAGGCGAGTACTGGACTGCAGCTAAGCCCCCGAGTGAGAGGCTTGCTCACCACTCGGTAGGATTTTTCAAAGTTAGGTGAGTACTGGACTGGAGCTAAGCCCCCGAGTGGTAGGGTTGCTCACCACTCGGTAGGATTTTTGAAACTTAGGCGAGTACTGGAATGCAGCTAAGCCCACGAGTGAGAGGCTTGCTCACCACTCGGTTGGATTTTTTTCACACTTAGGCGAGTACTGGACTGCAGCTAAGCCCCCGAGTGGGAGGGTTTCTCACCACTCGGTAGGATTTTTCAAACTTTGGCGAGTGCTAGACTATAGCTAAGCCCACGAGTGGGAGGGTTGCTCAGCACTCGGTAGGATTTTTTCACACTTAGGGGAGTACTGGACTGCAGCTAAGCCCCTGAGTGGGAGGGTTGCTCACCACTCGGTAGGATTTTTCAAACTTAGGCGAGTACTGGACTGCAGCTAAGCCCACGAGTGAGAGGCTTGCTCACCACTCGGTAGGATTTTTTCACACTTAGGCGAGTACTGGACTGCAGCTAAGCCCCCGAGTGGGATGGCTGCTCACCACTCGGTAGGATTTTCCAAACATAGGCGAGTACTGGACTCCAGCTAAGCCCCCGAGTGGGAGGGTTGCTCACCACTCGGTAGGATTTTTCAAACTTAGGCGAGTACTGGACTGCAGCTGAGCCCCCGAGTGGGAGGGTTGCTCACCACTCGGTAGGATTTTTCAAACTTAGGCGAGCACTGGACTGCAGCTAAGCCCCCGAGTGGAGGGTTGCTCACCACTCGGTAGGATTTTTTCACACTTAGGCGAGTACTGGACTGCAGCTAAGCCCCCGAGTGGGAGGGTTGCTCATCACTCGGTAGGATTTTTCAAACATAGGCGAGTACTGGACTGCAGCTAAGCCTCCGAGTGGGAGGGTTGCTCACCACTCGGTAGGATTTTTCAAACTTAGGCGAGTACTGGACTGCAGCTAAGCCCCCGAGTGGGAGGGTTGCTCACCACTCGGTAGGATTTTTCAAACATAGGCGAGTACTTGACTGCAGCTAAGCCCCCGAGTGGGAGGGTTGCTCACCACTCGGTAGGATTTTTCAAACTTAGGCGAGTGCTGGACTGCAGCTAAGCCCCTGAGTGGGATGGCTGCTCACCACTCGGTAGGATTTTCCAAACATAGGCGAGTACTGGACTGCAGCTAAGCCCCCGAGTGGGAGGGTTGCTCACCACTCGGTAGGATTTTTCAAACTTAGGCGAGTACTGGACTGCAGCTAAGCCCCCGAGTGGGAGGGTTGCTCATCACTCGGTAGAATTTTTCAAACATAGGCGAGTACTGGACTGCAGCTAAGCCTCCGAGTGGGAGGGTTGCTCACCACTCGGTAGGATTTTTCAAACTTAGGCGAGTACTGGACTGCAGCTAAGCCCCCGAGTGGGAGGGTTGCTCACCACTCGGTAGGATTTTTCAAACTTAGGCGAGTACTGGACTGCAGCTAAGCCCCCGAGTGAGAGACTTGCTCACCACTCGGTAGGATTTTTTCACACTTAGGCGAGTACTGGACTGCAGCTAAGCCCCCGAGTGAGAGGCTTGCTCACCACTCGGTAGGATTTTTCAAAGTTAGGTGAGTACTGGACTGGAGCTAAGCCCCCGAGTGGTAGGGTTGCTCACCACTCGGTAGGATTTTTGAAACTTAGGCGAGTACTGGAATGCAGCTAAGCCCACGAGTGAGAGGCTTGCTCACCACTCGGTTGGATTTTTTTCACACTTAGGCGAGTACTGGACTGCAGCTAAGCCCCCGAGTGGGAGGGTTTCTCACCACTCGGTAGGATTTTTCAAACTTTGGCGAGTGCTAGACTGTAGCTAAGCCCCCGAGTGGGAGGGTTGCTCACCACTCGGTAGGATTTTTTCACACTTAGGGGAGTACTGGACTGCAGCTAAGCCCCTGAGTGGGAGGGTTGCTCACCACTCGGTAGGATTTTTCAAACTTAGGCGAGTACTGGACTGCAGCTAAGCCCACGAGTGAGAGGCTTGCTCACCACTCGGTAGGATTTTTTCACACTTAGGCGAGTACTGGACTGCAGCTAAGCCCCCGAGTGGGAGCCTTGCTCATCACTCGGTAGGATTTTTCAAACATAGGCGAGTACTGTACTGCAGCTAAGCCTCCGAGTGGGAGGGTTGCTCACCACTCGGTAGGTTTTTTCAAACTTAGGCGAGTACTGGACTGCAGCTAAGCCCCCGAGTTGGAGGGTTGCTCACCACTCGGTAGGATTTTTCAAACATAGGCGAGTGCTTGACTGCAGCTAAGCCCCCGAGTGGGAGGGTTGCTCAGCACTCGGTAGGATTTTTCACACTTAGGGGAGTACTGGACTGCAGCTAAGCCCCCGAGTGAGAGGCTTGCTCACCACTCGGTAGGATTTTTCAAACTTAGCCGAGTACTGGACTGCAGCTAAGCCCCCGAGTGGGAGGGTTTCTCACAACTCGGTAGGATTTTTCAAACTTAGGCGAGTGCTAGACTGTAGCTAAGCCCCCGAGTGGGAGGGTTGCTCACCACTCGGTAGGATATTTTCACACTTCGGCGAGTACTGGACTGCAGCTAAGCCCCCGAGTGAGAGACTTGCTCACCACTCGGTAGGATTATTTCACACTTAGCCGAGTACGGGATTGCAGCTAAGCCCCCGAGTGAGAGGCTTGCTCACCACTCGGTAGGATTTTTCAAACCTAGGAGAGTACTGGACTGCAGCTAAGCCCCCGAGTGGGAGGGTTGCTCACCACTCGGTAGGATTTTTCAAACTTAGGCGAGTGCTGGACTGCAGGTAAGCCCCCGACTGGGAGGGTTCCTCACCACTCGGTAGGATTTTTCAAACTTAGGCGAGTACTGGACTGCAGCTAAGCCTCCGAGTGGGAGGGTTGCTCACCACTCGGTAGGATTTTTCAAACTTAGGCGAGTACTGGACTGCAGCTATGCCCCCGAATGGGAGGGTTTCACACCACTCGATAGGATTTTTCAAACTTAGGAGAGTACTGGACTGCAGCTAAGCCCCCGAGTGGGAGGGTTGCTCACCACTCGGTAGGATTTTTTCACACTTAGGCGAGTACTGGACTGCAGCTAAGCCCCCGAGTGAGAAGCTTGCTCACCACTCGGTAGGATTTTTCAAACTTAGGCGAGTACTGGACTGCAGGTAAGCCCCCGAGTGGGAGGGATTGGTAGGATTTTTCAAACTTAGGCGAGTACTGGACTGCAGCTAAGCCCCCGAGTGAGAGGCTTGCTCAACACTCGGTAGGATTTTTCAAACTTAGGCGAGTACTGGACTGCAGCTAAGCCCCCGAGTGGGAGGGTTTCTCACCACTCGGTAGGATTTTTCAAACTTAGGCGAGTGCTAGACTGTAGCTAAGCCCCCGAGTGGGAGGGTTGCTCACCACTCGGTAGGATTTTTTCACACTTAGGCGAGTACTGGACTACAGCTATGCCCCCGAGTGAGAGACTTGCTCACCACTCGGTAGGATTTTTTCACACATAGCCAAGTACTGGACTGCAGCTAAGCCCCCGAGTGAGAGGCTTGCTCACCACTCGGTAGGATTTTTCAAACTTAGGCGACTACTGGACTGCAGCTAAGCCCCCGAGTGGGAGGGTTGCTCACCACTCGGTAGGATTTTTCAAACTTAGGCGAGTACTGGACTGCAGCTAAGCCCACGAGTGAGAGGCTTGCTCACCACTCGGTAGGATTTTTTCACACTTAGGCGAGTACTGGACTGCAGCTAAGCCCCCGAGTGGGAGGGTTGCTCATCACTTGGTAGGATTTTTCAAACATAGGCGAGTACTGGACTGCAGCTAAGCCTCCGAGTGGGAGGGTTTCTCACCACTCGGTAGGTTTTTTCAAACTTAGGCGAGTACTGGACTGCAGCTAAGCCCCCGAGTGGGAGGGTTGCTCACCACTCGGTAGGATTTTTCAAACATAGGCGAGTGCTTGACTGCAGCTAAGCCCCCGAGTGGGAGGGTTGCTCAGCACTCGGTAGGATTTTTCACACTTAGGCGAGTACTGGACTGCAGCTAAGCCCCCGAGTGAGAAGCTTGCTCACCACTCGGTAGGATTTTTCAAACTTAGCCGAGTACTGGACTGCAGCTAAGCCCCCGAGTGGGAGGGTTTCTCACCACTCGGTAGGATTTTTCAAACTTTGGCGAGTGCTAGACTGTAGCTAAGCCCCCGAGTGGAGGGTTGCTCACCACTCGGTAGGATTTTTTCACACTTAGGGGAGTACTGGACTGCAGCTAAGCCCCTGAGTGGGAGGGTTGCTCACCACTCGGTAGGATTTTTCAAACTTAGGCGAGTACTGGACTGCAGCTAAGCCCACGAGTGAGAGGCTTGCTCACCACTCGGTAGGATTTTTTCACACTTAGGCGAGTACTGGACTGCAGCTAAGCCCCCGAGTGGGAGCCTTGCTCATCACTCGGTAGGATTTTTCAAACATAGGCGAGTACTGGACTGCAGCTAAGCCTCCGAGTGGGAGGGTTGCTCACCACTCGGTAGGTTTTTTCAAACTTAGGCGAGTACTGGACTGCAGCTAAGCCCCCGAGTGGGAGGGTTGCTCACCACTCGGTAGGATTTTTCAAACTTAGGCGAGTACTGGACTGCAGCTAAGCCCACGAGTGAGAGGCTTGCTCACCACTCGGTAGGATTTTTTCACACTTAGGCGAGTACTGGACTGCAGCTAAGCCCCCGAGTGGGAGCCTTGTTCATCACTCGGTAGGATTTTTCAAACATAGGCGAGTACTGGACTGCAGCTAAGCCTCCGAGTGGGAGGGTTGCTCACCACTCGGTAGGTTTTTTCAAACTTAGGCGAGTACTGGACTGCAGCTAAGCCCCCGAGTGGGAGGGTTGCTCACCACTCGGTAGGATTTTTCAAACATAGGCGAGTGCTTGACTGCAGCTAAGCCCCCGAGTGGGAGGGTTGCTCAGCACTCGGTAGGATTTTTCACACTTAGGCGAGTCCTGGACTGCAGCTAAGCCCCCGAGTGAGAGGCTTGCTCACCACTCGGTAGGATTTTTCAAACTTAGCCGAGTACTGGACTGCAGCTAAGCCCCCGAGTGGGAGGGTTTCTCACCACTCGGTAGGATTTTTCAAACTTAGGCGAGTGCTAGACTGTAGCTAAGCCCCCGAGTGGGAGTGTTGCTCACCACTCGGTAGGATTTTTTCACACTTAGGCGAGTACTGGACTGCAGCTAAGCCCCCGAGTGAGAGACTTGCTCACCACTCGGTAGGATTATTTCACACTTAGCCGTGTACGGGATTGCAGCTAAGCCCCCGAGTGAGAGGCTTGCTCACCACTCGGTAGGATTTTTCAAACTTAGGAGAGTACTGGACTGCAGCTAAGCCCCCGAGTGGGAGGGTTGCTCACCACTCGGTAGGATTTTTCAAACTTAGGCGAGTGCTGGACTGCAGGTAAGCCCCCGACTGGGAGGGTTCCTCACCACTCGGTAGGATTTTTCAAACTTAGGCGAGTACTGGACTGCAGCTAAGCCTCCGAGTGGGAGGGTTGCTCACCACTCGGTAGGATTTTTCAAACTTAGGCGAGTACTGGACTGCAGCTATGCCCCCGAATGGGAGGGTTTCACACCACTCGATAGGATTTTTCAAACTTAGGAGAGTACTGGACTGCAGCTAAGCCCCCGAGTGGGAGGGTTGCTCACCACTCGGTAGGATTTTTTCACACTTAGGCGAGTACTGGACTGCAGCTAAGCCCCCGAGTGAGAAGCTTGCTCACCACTCGGTAGGATTTTTCAAACTTAGGCGAGTACTGGACTGCAGGTAAGCCCCCGAGTGGGAGGGTTGCTCACCACTCGGTAGGATTTTTCAAACATAGGCGAGTGCTGGACTGCAGCTAAGCCCCTGAGTGGGATGGCTGCTCACCACTCGGTAGGATTTTCCAAACATAGGCGAGTACTGGACTGCAGCTAAGCCCCCGAGTGGGAGGGTTGCTCACCACTCGGTAGGATTTTTCAACCTTAGGCGAGTACTGGACTGCAGCTAAGCCCCCGAGTGGGAGGGTTGCTCACCACTCGGTAGGATTTTTCAAACTTAGGCGAGTACTGGACTGCAGCTAAGCCCCCGAGTAGGAGGGTTGCTCACCACTCGGTAGGATTTTTTCACACTTAGGCGAGTACTGGACTGCAGCTAAGCCCCCGAGTGAGAGGCTTGCTCACCACTCGGTAGGATTTTTCAAACATAGGCGAGTACTTGACTGCAGCTAAGCAACCGAGTGGTAGGGTTGCTCACCACTCGGTAGGATTTTTTCACAATTAGGCGAGTACTGGACTGCAGCTAAGCCCCCGAGTGAGAGGCTTGCTCACCACTCGGTAGGATTTTTAAACTTAGGCGAGTACTGGACTGCAGCTAAGCCCCCGAGTGGGAGGGTTTCTCACCACTCGGTAGGATTTTTCAACCTTAGGCGAGTGCTAGACTGCAGCTAAGCCCCCGAGTGGGAGGGTTGCTCACCACTCGGTAGGATTTTTCAAACTTAGGCGAGTACTGGACTGCAGCTAAGCCCCCGAGAGAGAGACTGGCTCACCACTCGGTAGGATTTTTTCACACCTTGGCGAGTACTGGACTGCAGCTAAGCCCCCGAGTGAGAGGCTTGCTCACCACTCAGTAGGATTTTTCAAAGTTAGGCGAGTACTGGACTGGAGCTAAGCCCCCGAGTGGTAGGGTTTCTCACCACTCGGTAGGATTTTTCAAACTTAGGCGAGTACTGGAATGCAGCTAAGCCCACGAGTGAGAGGCTTGCTCACCACTCGGTTGGATTCTTTTCACACTTAGGCGAGTACTGGACTGCAGCTAAGCCCCCGAGTGGGAGGGTTTCTCACCACTCGGTAGGATTTTTCAAACTTAGGCGAGTGCTAGACTGTAGCTAAGCCCCCGAGTGGGAGGGTTGCTCACCACTCGGTAGGATTTTTTCACACTTAGGCGAGTACTGGACTACAGCTAAGCCCCCGAGTGGGAGGGTTGCTCACCACTCGGTAGGATTTTTCAAACTTAGGCGAGTACTGGACTGCAGCTAAGCCCACAAGTGAGAGGCTTGCTCCCCACTCGGTAGGAATTTTTCACACTTAGGCGAGTACTGGACTGCAGCTAAGCCCCCGAGTGGGAGCCTTGCTCATCACTTGATAGGATTTTTCAAACATAGGCGAGTACTGGAGTGCAGCTAAGCCTCCGAGTGGGAGGGTTGCTCACCACTCGGTAGGTTTTTTCAAACTTAGGCGAGTACTGGACTGCAGCTAAGCCCCCGAGTGGGAGGGTTGCTCACCACTCGGTAGGATTTTTCAAACATACGCGAGTACTTGACTGCAGCTAAGCCCCCGAGTGGGAGGGTTGCTCACCACTCGGCAGGATTTTTCACACTTAGGCGAGTACTGGACTGCAGCTAAGCCCCCGAGTGAGAGGCTTGCTCACCACTCGGTAGGATTTTTCAAACTTAGCCGAGTACTGGACTGCAGCTAAGCCCCCGAGTGGGAGGGTTTCTCACCACTCGGTAGGATTTTTCAAACTTAGGCGAGTGCTAGACTGTAGCTAAGCCCCCGAGTGGGAGGGTTGCTCACCACTCGGTAGGATTTTTTCACACTTAGGCGAGTACTGGACTGCAGCTAAGCCCCCGAGTGAGAGACTTGCTCACCACTCGGTAGGATTTTTTTCACACTTAGCCGAGTACGGGACTGCAGCTAAGCCCCCGAGTGAGAGGCTTGCTCACCACTCGGTAGGATTTTTCAAACTTAGGAGAGTACTGGACTGCAGCTAAGCCCCCGAGTGGGAGGGTTGCTCACCACTCGGTAGGATTTTTCAAACTTAGGCGAGTGCTGGACTGCAGCTAAGCCCCCGACTGGGAGGGTTGCTCACCACTCGGTACGATTTTTCAAACTTAGACGAGTACTGGACTGCAGCTAAGCCTCCGAGTGGGAGGGTTGCTCAACACTCGGTAGGATTTTTCAAACTTAGGCGAGTACTGGACTGCAGCTATGCCCCCGAGTGGGAGGGTTTCACACCACTCGGTAGGATTTTTCAAACTTAGGCGAGTACTGGACTGCAGCTAGGCCCCCGAGTGGGAGGGTTGCTCACCACTCGGTAGGATTTTGTCACAATTAGGCGAGTACTGGACTGCAGCTAAGCCCCCGAGTGAGAGGCTTGCTCACCACTCGGTAGGATTTTTAAACTTAGGCGAGTACTGGACTGCAGCTAAGCCCCCGAGTGGGAGGGTTTCTCACCACTCGGTAGGATTTTTCAACCTTAGGCGAGTGCTAGACTGCAGCTAAGCCCCCGAGTGGGAGGGTTGCTCACCACTCGGTAGGATTTTTCAAACTTAGGCGAGTACTGGACTGCAGCTAAGCCCCCGAGAGAGAGACTTGCTCACCACTCGGTAGGATTTTTTCACACTTTGGCGAGTACTGGACTGCAGCTAAGCCCCCGAGTGAGAGGCTTGCTCACCACTCAGTAGGATTTTTCAAAGTTAGGCGTGTACTGGACTGGAGCTAAGCCCCCGAGTGGTAGGGTTGCTCACCACTCGGTAGGATTTTTCAAACTTAGGCGAGTACTGGAATGCAGCTAAGCCCACGAGTGAGAGGCTTGCTCACCACTCGGTTGGATTCTTTTCACACTTAGGCGAGTACTGGACTGCAGCTAAGCCCCCGAGTGGGAGGGTTTCTCACCACTCGGTAGGATTTTTCAAACTTAGGCGAGTGCTAGACTGTAGCTAAGCCCCCGAGTGGGAGGGTTGCTCACCACTCGGTAGGACTTTTTCACACTTAGGCGAGTACTGGACTGCAGCTAAGGCCCCGAGTGGGAGCCTTGCTCATCACTTGATAGGATTTTTCAAACATAGGCGAGTACTGGACTGCAGCTAAGCCTCCAAGTGGGAGGGTTGCTCACCACTCGGTAGGTTTTTTCAAACTTAGGCGAGTACTGGACTGCAGCTAAGCCCCCGAGTGGGAGGGTTGCTCACCACTCGGTAGGATTTTTCAAACATACGCGAGTACTTGACTGCAGCTAAGCCCCTGAGTGGGAGGGTTGCTCACCACTCGGTAGGATTTTTCACACTTAGGCGAGTACTGGACTGCAGCTAAGCCCCCGAGTGAGAGGCTTGCTCACCACTCGGTAGGATTTTTCAAACTTAGCCGAGTACTGGACTGCAGCTAAGCCCCCGAGTGGGAGGGTTTCTCACCACTCGGTAGGATTTCTCAAACTTAGGCGAGTGCTAGACTGTAGCTAAGCCCCCGAGTGGGAGGGTTGCTCACCACTCGGTAGGATTTTTTCACACTTAGGCGAGTACTGGACTGCAGCTAAGCCCCCGAGTGAGAGACTTGCTCACCACTCGGTAGGATTTTTTCACACTTAGCCGAGTACGGGACTGCAGCTAAGCCCCCGAGTGAGAGGCTTGCTCACCACTCGGTAGGAATTTTCAAACTTAGGAGAGTACTGGACTGTAGCTAAGCCCCCGAGTGGGAGGGTTGCTCACCACTCGGTACGATTTTTCAAACTTAGGCGAGTGCTGGACTGCAGCTAAGCCCCCGACTGGGAGGGTTGCTCACCACTCGGTACGATTTTTCAAACTTAGGCGAGTACTGGACTGCAGCTAAGCCTCCGAGTGGGAGGGTTGCTCAACACTCGGTAGGATTTTTCAAACGTAGGCGAGTACTGGACTGCAGCTATGCCCCGGAGTGGGAGGGTTTCACACCACTCGGTAGGATTTTTCAAACTTAGGCGAGTACTGGACTGGAGCTAAGCCCCCGAGTGGTAGGGTTGCTCACCACTCGGTAGGATTTTTCAAACTTAGGCGAGTACTGGAATGCAGCTAAGCCCACGAGTGAGAGGCTTGCTCACCGCTCGGTTGGATTCTTTTCACACTTAGGCGAGTACTGGACTGCAGCTAAGCCCCCGAGTGGGAGGGTTTCTCACCACTCGGTAGGATTTTTCAAACTTAGGCGAGTGCTAGACTGTAGCTAAGCCCCCGAGTGGGAGGGTTGCTCACCACTCGGTAGGACTTTTTCACACTTAGGCGAGTACTGGACTGCAGCTAAGGCCCCGAGTGGGAGCCTTGCTCATCACTTGATAGGATTTTTCAAACATAGGCGAGTACTGGACTGCAGCTAAGCCTCCAAGTGGGAGGGTTGCTCACCACTCGGTAGGTTTTTTCAAACTTAGGCGAGTACTTGACTGCAGCTAAGCCCCCGAGTGGGAGGGTTGCTCACCACTCGGTAGGATTTTTCAAACATACGCGAGTACTTGACTTCAGCTAAGCCCCTGAGTGGGAGGGTTGCTCACCACTCGGTAGGATTTTTCACACTTAGGCGAGTACTGGACTGCAGCTAAGCCCCCGAGTGAGAGGCTTGCTCACCACTCGGTAGGATTTTTCAAACTTAGCCGAGTACTGGACTGCAGCTAAGCCCCCGAGTGGGAGGGTTTCTCACCACTCGGTAGGATTTTTCAAACTTAGGCGAGTGCTAGACTGTAGCTAAGCCCCCGAGTGGGAGGGTTGCTCACCACTCGGTAGGATTTTTTCACACTTAGGCGAGTACTGGACTGCAGCTAAGCCCCCGAGTGAGAGACTTGCTCACCACTCGGTAGGATTTTTTCACACTTAGCCGAGTACGGGACTGCAGCTAAGCCCCCGAGTGAGAGGCTTGCTCACCACTCGGTAGGAATTTTCAAACTTAGGAGAGTACTGGACTGTAGCTAAGCCCCCGAGTGGGAGGGTTGCTCACCACTCGGTACGATTTTTCAAACTTAGGCGAGTGCTGGACTGCAGCTAAGCCCCCGACTGGGAGGGTTGCTCACCACTCGGTACGATTTTTCAAACTTAGGCGAGTACTGGACTGCAGCTAAGACTCCGAGTGGGAGGGTTGCTCAACACTCGGTAGGATTTTTCAAACGTAGGCGAGTACTGGACTGCAGCTATGCCCCCGAGTGGGAGGGTTTCACACCACTCGGTAGGATTTTTCAAACTTAGGCGAGTACTGGACTGCAGCTAAGCCCCCGAGTGGGAGGGTTGCTCACCACTCGGTAGGATTTTTTCACACTTAGGCGAGTACTGGACTGCAGCTAAGCCCCCGAGTGAGAGGCTTGCTCACCACTCGGTAGGATTTTTCAAACTTAGGCGAGTACTGGACTGCAGGTAAGCCCCCGAGTGGCAGGGATCGGTATGATTTTTCAAACATAGGCGAGTACTGGACTGCAGCTAAGCCCCCGAGTGAGAGGCTTGCTGACCACTCGGTAGGATTTTTCGAACTTAGGCGAGTACTGGACTACAGCTAAGCCCCCGAGTGGGAGGGTTTCTCACCACTCGGTAGGATTTTTCAAACTTAGGCGAGTGCTAGACTGTAGCTAAGCCCCCGAGTGGGAGGGTTGCTCACCAATCGGTAAGATTTTTTCACACTTAGGCGAGTACTGGTCTGCAGCTAAGCCCCCGAGTGAGAGACTTGCTCACCACTCGGTAGGATTTTTTCACACTTAGCCGAGTACGGGACTGCAGCTAAGCCCCCGAGTGAGTGGCTTGCTCACCACTCGGTAGGATTTTTCAAACTTAGGAGAGTACTGGACTATAGCTAAGCCCCCGAGTGGGAGGGTTGCTCACCACTCGGTAGGATTTTTCAAACTTAGGCGAGTGCTGGACTGCAGCTAAGCCCCCGACTGGGAGGGTTGCTCACCACTCGGTACGATTTTTCAAACTTAGGCGAGTACTGGACTGCAGCTAAGCCTCCGAGTGGGAGGGTTGCTCAACACTCGGTAGGATTTTTCAAACTTAGGCGAGTACTGGACTGCAGCTATGCCCCCGAGTGGGAGGGTTTCACACCACTCGGTAGGATTTTTCAAACTTAGGCGAGTACTGGACTGCAGCTAAGCCCCCGAGTGGGAGGGTTGCTCACCACTCGGTAGGATTTTTTCACACTTAGGCGAGTACTGGACTGCAGCTAAGCCCCCGAGTGAGAGGCTTGCTCACCACTCGGTAGGATTTTTCAAACTTAGGCGAGTACTGGACTGCAGGTAAGCCCCCGAGTGGGAGGGATCGGTATGATTTTTCAAACTTAGGCGAGTACTGGACTGCAACTAAGCCCCCGAGTGAGAGGCTTGCTCACCACTCGGTAGGATTTTTCGAACTTAGGCGAGTACTGGACTACAGCTAAGCCCCCGAGTGGGAGGGTTTCTCACCACTCGGTAGGATTTTTCAAACTTAGGCGAGTGCTAGACTGTAGCTAAGCCCCCGAGTGGGACGGTTGCTCACCACTCAGTATGATTTTTTCACACTTAGGCGAGTACTGGACTGCAGCTAAGCCCCCGAGTGAGAGACTTGCTCACCACTCGGTAGGATTTTTTCACACATAGCCAAGTACTGGACTGCAGCTAAGCCCCCGAGTGAGAGGCTTGCTCAGCCCTCGGTAGGATTTTTCAAACTTAGGCGACTACTGGACTGCAGCTAAGCCCCCGAGTCGGAGGGTTGCTCACCACTCGGTATGATTTTTCAAACTTAGGCGAGTACTGGACTGCAGCTAAGCCCACGAGTGAGAGGCTTGCTCACCACTCAGTAGGATTTTTTCACACTTAGGCGAGTACTGGACTGCAGCTAAGCCCCCGAGGGGGAGGGTTGCTCATCAGTCGGTAGGATTTTTCAAACATAGGCGAGTACTGGACTGCAGCTAAGCCTCCGAGTGGGAGGGTTGCTCACCACTCGGTAGGATTTTTCAAACATAGGCGAGTACTGGACTGCAGCTAAGCCCCCGAGTGGGAGGGTTGCTCACCACTCGGTAGGATTTTTCAAACATAGGTGAGTACTTGACTGCAGCTAAGCCCCCGAGTGGGAGGGTTGCTCACCACTCGGTAGGATTTTTCAAACTTAGGCGAGTGCTGGACTGCAGCTAAGCCCCCGAGTGGGATGGCTGCTCACCACTCGGTAGGATTTTCCAAACATAGGCGAGTACTGGACTTGTCGTGGAATTGTCACGGCAGATGTCCTCGGGTTAGGACTTAGTCGTGGAGCCATCGCAATTGGGAAGCTTGAAGGGGTTAAGTGGGACAAGGAACACGAGGGTTTATACTGGTTCGGCCCCTTACGGTGAAGGTAAAAGCCTACGTCCAGTTGAGGTGGTATTAATCAGGGTTTCGATAACCAGGGAGCTAAACAGCTATGCCCGGCTCTCGATCAGATTGTTGTCGCCCCTAAACCGCTGCCGGGTCGTCCCTTTATATAGGGAGGTTGACACCCAGCGGCCCTTAGAGTCCCGGCCGGCTCATTAGAGTGTCCGGCTCGGACTCTAAACAATACTTGCCTTATACTACAAGTTCTCCTATAACAATAAAGATTGTACTACGGGCTTTAAGCCATATCCGGGTCTCAGCCCATCTCTGGCCCATTATCTTGGAACTTGGCTCCGGGCTTCTGGCAATGACCCTACAAGTAACCCGGCCCTCCTTGCGGGTGACTCCAAGGTCTATATCCTCAACATTAGGCCCCAGATTGACTTGAGCCGGCTCGTGTCAATCTTCAACTCTGCCGACAGAAAAAATCTCCGGCTTACCGTTCGTGTGAAGGCCATAACCCCGTGTGACGTCATTCTCCGGACTCCGGATAATCCGCCGTGACGTCATCCTCCATTAAGTCTGTTTTTTACTCCGCCAGATCCGCAACGGATCTCTGCTGTCACTGTCTTTCCGAAAATCGAGGCGCCGTGAGGGGGAGATAACCACGCCGTGGTCTCCTTGAATATCGCGCCCACTTATGACTTGCCTTATAAATAGGCCGGCCCAGCACTTTCTCCTCATGCTCTCCCTCTTCCTCCTTGCGCTGTTGCTCCTTTGCTCGAGCTCCGCCACTGCCGCCGCCGTCGCGCCCCTGGTCTTCATCAACCCGGCCGCTGCATCACCCTGATTCGGACCAGACTCACGGCGGCGACCTCCGCTCCTTCCAACTCCGGTGAGTCTCCTCTGCCTTGCTAGAACAGATCTGCGGTAGGGTTCTTTCAGTTCTTCGTGTTCATCACCATTGCCCACAGACTCGGTAGTTCTTGTTGCCACTGTAGTTAGTTGATCTTTAACCTCGCGTAGAACCACTGCGGTAGAGGTTTGAGACCCATTTCATCTATAAGAAAACCCTCTTTTTACTGCATAAGAACTGTGTTCAACCTCAAGAACTTCTTCTGCCTCTGTTGTTTAGGTCTAGAAAATTTTCACCTCGCCCGACCATTTTGATCTGAAAAAGTTCCTGCAATATGTGAAATCCGTTTTACCATACTTAGTAAAAACTGCAACCCTTGAATCTTGGCGGCTTATGCTTCCGACTTAAAGAAAACACGCGTCGTAGAACTTTCCGGTTTAAAGAGAACCATGCTCCGTAGAATCCTCCGACTTAACTGCAGTAAGCCGTAGATGACCAACTTATCCTGAAAACTCCGACGGCTTAGATAACTCATCGTATCAATATATATCATTAGTTCCCTTCATAAGTCGTCACTGTAGTTTGAATGATAATCCCCGGCTTATAATTAACCCAGACACTTTTCTCTTCCTCATAGACCACCAACCGTCACCATGCCTCCCAAGACTCCCATCACTTGCAACTGGATGAAATCCAACGTCACTGATGAGACCTTGGCCAACTTTGTTAAGTCCGGATATCTGCCCAAGAAGGAAGTGATGTCCTACCGTGCCCCTGATCCGTCAGAAGAAAGACCACAGCCAAGGGACGGGGAGGTAGTGATCTTTGCAGACCATATGAGCCGGGGCTTCGCACCGCCCGGCTCAAAATTCTTCCGGGACGTGCTCAACTTCTTTGACCTTCGGCCTCAGGATATAGGACCCAATTCCATATCCAACATCTGCAACTTCCAAGTTTTTTGTGAAGTATATCTTGGAGAACAGCCGAGTCTGCTTCTCTTCAGAGAGCTGTTTTATTTGAACCGCCAAAATGAGTGCGCAAACGGTCCAAGTCTAGAGCTAGGCGGCATCTCCATCCAACGGCGCAGGGACTGTCTATTTCCTTACGCAGAACCCCCAAGTCACCCCAAGGACTGGAACATGACTTGGTTCTACTGCCAAGACACGTCCCCGGCTGATGAGAGCCCGCTGCCCGGCTTTCGCCCAACGCGCCTGGAGCGAACTCATCCATTATCCGACAAACTGACTGCCGCAGAACGCCAGCCTCTGCTTCCAACGATCAACAAGATCAAGGCCCTGGTAGGCAACGGTCTGAACGGAATAGACCTGGTCCGGGTCTGGATCTCATGGCGGGTGATCCCATTGAGCCGCCGCCCCGGCTTAATGTGTGAGTACACCGGGCGAAAGGATGACCCGCAGAGACACAGTCGCAATGATCTTCCAAAAGACGTTGCGGAAGAAGAGACCAAGGCTCTGTTAAACGAGAGCCTGGCAGACTGTGGAAGGACCGGGCTAGCCCCGTTCTGCAAGACCAATCCGGCCCCTGCGGTAAACCGCTGACCTTTAACCTTTCAACTTCTTTTACATGCCATCTTGCTAAGAATTCATTACTGTATTTCTCAGGCTGATGATAAATTCTGGCGGGTCAAGTATGACCATGAGGCGGCCAAGAAGGCCAGGAAGGCGAAGAAAGCCGCCATGAGAGCCGCCCCTCGCAAAAAGGGAAGCAGACCCACTGCTTCGGAGCTGCTGCAATTAAGCGATAGCTCCGAGTCAGAGGTAACCCTTAAACCTTTAAACTCTTGCCATATTTGTTGTTTGCTGCTCTCCACTTTACCATCATTTTGTTTATTGACAGGATGACACCGGCGCCAGTAACCCGGTGATTGAAGAGGTAACATTACTCTCCTCCGACTGGGAGCCTTTGCCACAGCTGAAAGTCCGAAGGGTAACCCGGAAAGTAAGCTTTTCTCATCCATTAGCTCATCAAGACCCTCAATTTCTTTTGAAGCACCAGGTTCACGAAAGCCGGCGTCTCACCCGGGCCCGCAAGGACACCGACCTCTCCGCCGGGTTACCCGACGCGACAAGGAAGCGTCGCACCGAGGTCTTTTCTCACTTGTACCCTTTTCATCCGTTGGCGGGTGTTATCCGTCAACCACTTAATTCTTCTGACTCCAATTACCAGGAGACCTCCCCCTCTTCGGGTGACTCCATGCAGTCAAGTCTACCGGCCTTCAAGACTGCACCCGGGTAATAACAATCACCTTACATTATCTGTCTGTATTTACTCTTTGTATGCCTAACACTTCTGTCTTTTCAGTGCCCAGGCAAAGCTCACCAAAAGAGCAAAGAAGACCAGGTCAGCCGGAGTGCCGGACTTGCCTGAGCCGGAAACGACGGCTCAAGATCCGCCAGCCGCCTCCGAGGCCACCATTCCCATGGATACGGCGCCTGAAGCCCCTGCCCCGACCACCAAGACAACGACCGAAGCGTCAGCTAATCCGGAGGCCTCCGGCTCAACCCCACCGGCTAACGACCCGGACGTGGTAATTACCCGGACGGAGTATGTTGAGCCGGGGAGGCCGACCGCACTGGCCCAATGCTCCGCGAAGGGGGAGCTGCTGCAACCCCACCGAGTGAATCTGGATCTCTCGGGCTACACCGATTTGAGCATTGGAGAGCTCGTTTCTAGCTACATCAGCCAGGTTCACAAGAGCCGGGACGCCGAGATCGCCATGGTCAACCAGATCCATCAAAAGTCTGAGGTAACCTTCTGCTGTCTTCTTACTTTCCGCATAGTGATCCTTGTCACGCTAGCCCCCAAGTCTATGACTTATACTTGGAATATGTTGTAGACTTAGAGTCCGGCTTACTTAATTGAACCGGCAGTACGTAGACACGTTCAACATGCATTAGCCCCCAAGTGCCAAGTGTCTTTGCTTGGAAAGTGCTTGGGACTTATATAATGACTGTTTAATAACCCGGAAATATATGCAGGCTACTGGCAAGAAATTTGAGTCGGACCTTGCGGGTCTCAAGAACCGGTTAAAAACTCAAGAGATGGAGACCCGGGAGGCGAACGCCATGTTTGTCTCCAGCATCGCTGCTCAGGAGAAATTGAAGACTGAATTCGACGCTGAGCGGAAGGCCTGGGCTGAGGTGAAAGCCGCACTGGTGACCCGGGCAGAACAGGCGGAGAAGGCCCTCAATGAAAAAACTGCTGAGCTCTCCAGCCTAAAGCGCCAGGTTTCCCAGATGGTGGCTGCTATCTTTGGTAAGTCACCTCGCTGGCTTTCATCAAGTCTGTATATGTTATAATTCATCCTTGTCACCGGCTTACCTGATCTTTACTTAAACAGGTCCCAGGAGTGCCAACCTGAACCAGAGCGTGGTCACCAAGTTAAAGGCCGTGTACACCCTGGTGGAACAACTCTACACCGGGTCACAACGCGCCTTAGCTGTGGTGGCCCTATCCAATGAGGTGCCAACCCATCTGGCCGAAGTCCTGCGCCGGCTTGCTGTTCTGCCACAACGGATCCAGGAGCTACGCCGAGCCTCCGCAAGATCCGGAGCAATTGCCGCGCTGAGCCGGGCCAAGGCATTCCTGCCGGAGCTAGACCCGGCAGACATCGCCCTGGGTTACCCGAGCCTGAAGGAAGACGGCTCAGCCTTCGACCAGAAGGATTTCGCGGCATGTGTGAAGGCTGTACGCCCGGTGGCCACCATCATCGGGAACGACACCGACTTAACCAAGTATCAGCCGGGGTACAACGCGGAGAATCAGAGAATTCCAACCCCTCGCTATGAAGCTCTTAGTCTGATTCCTCCGGCTCGCCAACACACCTACGCCCCCGAGATTGACCCGGCCGGGTTAATTGACGAAGAAGCTCAGTTCGAAGCTCTCAGCGGCATCAACTGGAAATCGTCGACCTTCGAAGCCTTGGGATCAGCCGGAGCAGAAGATGAGCCGGGGACTTTGACTCAGCAGGCGTCATAAACCGGCTAGCGGCTCACCAAACAACGCTCCACCCTTGAAACTTTGAAAGATTTTTTTAATAGAATAAGTGCAACAATTTATCTCTGCCGTGCCATCGTGTACGTAATGAATGCTGAAATCCTTTGAAGACATTCTTTTGATGCTCCTCCGGGTCATAATTATCCTTCGTGCTTCTCAACCTTTAAAAAAGTACCTTCAAGCATCTGCATAGAAAGGTAAATCACAAGTCTCAAGACGGCTTACCACCCTCCGGATTAAATGACCCGGGTAGCATGGTTGGTATCTTAACTCTAATGGACTTGTCTTGATGACATCCAGGATGTTCAATTAACAAGATAACTCCAAAATTAAGCCGGTCAAGCGAAACCCGGCCATGCACACGTTGTCATAATCAGAGTAGACTTTGCGATAAATCGGAACTTAGGGGCTTCCAGTTCGAATACGACCAGAGACCCGGCCCGAAAGGGGTTTAAGCCAAGATTCGGATACGATCATATAGCCCCCAATGGGTGTGGCGATGCCAATCAAGAGGGCACCGACAGCTATGTTCTCTTGGGTTCGTATACGACCCATGTTTGAACAGGAAGCCCCCAAGTGATTCTGAAAATTGTTTAACGACGCTGATTCGAATACGATCCACGTCGGTTCTCAGAGGGGTTACACTATGATTCAAATATGACCAAAGGCAACCTCCCAATGAGCTCGGCATTTTGCCAATCAAATGGGTATCGACAGCTATGTTCTCTTTGGTTCGAATACGACCCATGTTTGAACAGGAAGCCCCCAAGTGATCTTACTGCTTACGGCTAGACTCGAATGCGATCATAAGCCGGATCCTCCTTTCAAATTAGTATGACACGTATATTTGGAGGAGAAAAAAGGACAGAGGTCATGCTTTATTGCTTATCATAATACATATATGTCTGAGATAAATATGTACACCACAAGAGCCGGTAGCTCAAGTGTAATAAGGCCGAAGCTGAGCGATATTCCACGGCCGACGGGTCTCCTCCTCAGATTTACGCGAATCTTTACGCTCCCGAACATCAATGAGGTAATATGACCCGTTGTGCAAGTTCTTACTGACCACAAAGGGCCCTTCCCAAGGTGGGGATAATTTGTGTGCATCTGTTTGATCCTGGATGAGCCGGAGCACAAGGTCGCCTTCCTGGAAGACCCGGGATTTGACCCGGCGGCTATGATAACGGTGCAGGTCTTGTTGGTAAATCGCTGGACGGGCTGCTGCCACATCACGCTGTTCATCCAACAAGTCCAGAGCAACTTGGCGCGCCTGTTCATTGTTCGTTTCAACATAAACCGCCACACGAGGTGAATCGTGACGGATGTCGCTAGGGAGGACCGCTTCTGCCCCATAAACCATGAAGAAAGGCGTGAAGCCAGTAGACCTGTTAGGAGTAGTGTTGATGCTCCATAAGACGGAGGGCAACTCCTCCACCCAACAACCCGGCGTCCGTTGCAAAGGGACCAAAAGCCGGGGTTTGATGCCCTTCAGAATCTCCTGGTTAGCTCTCTCAGCTTGACCATTGGACTGGGGATGAGCCACTGAAGAAACATCAAGCCGGATATGCTCTCGTTGACAAAACTCCTCCATAGCGCCTTTGGACAGATTAGTGCCATTGTCTGTTATGATGCTGTGCGGAAAGCCGAAGCGGAAGATCACCTTTTTCATAAATTGAACCGCCGTGGCTGTATCACACTTGCTAACTGGCTCAGCTTCCACCCACTTCGTGAATTTGTCCACTGCCACCAAGAGGTGGGTCTTCTTATCCTTGGACCGTTTAAAAAGCCCGACCATATCAAGCCCCCAGACCGCAAAGGGCCAAGTGATCGGGATCATCCTCAATTCCTGAGCCGGCACATGAGCCCGTCAGGAGAACCTCTGACAACCATCACACTTACTGACCAAGTCCTCCGCATCAGCGTGAGCCGTCAACCAATAAAAACCATGACGGAATGCCTTGGCCACAAGGGATTTCGAGCCGGCATGATGGCCGCAATCCCCTTCATGGATCTCGCGCAAGATCTCTTGACCTTCCTCAGGGGAAATACAACGCTGAAATACCCCTGAAACACTGCGATGATGCAACTCACCGTTGATAACAATCATTGACTTGGCCCGCCGGATTATTTGCCTGGCCAAAGTTTCATCCTGTACACAACGCTGGTAAGTCGCCTGCGCACACTTGAGCCCAAAGGGCATAGAGACATAGCAGAAGGCTCCAAAGGGAGTGATGAACGCCGTCTTCTCCTGGTCCTTAACTGCCATCTTAATCTGATGATACCCGGAATAGGCATCCAAGAAACTTAAGCGTGCACAACCTGCCGTAGCATCAATGATTTGATCAATACGGGGGAGAGCAAAAGGATCAGCCGGACACGCCTTGTTCAAGTCCGTGTAGTCCACACACATCCGCCAGGTGCCGTTCTTCTTAAGTACGAGCACCGGGTTAGCCAACCACTCTGGGTGAAAAACCTCAACAATGAACCCGGCCGCCAAGAGCCGGGCCACTTCTTCACCAATATCTTTCCGCCTCTCTTCGTTAAACCGTCGAAGGAACTGTCTGACCGGCTTAAATTTTGGATCAACATTGAGAGTGTGCTCAGCGAGTTCTCTAGGTACACCTGGCATGTCAGAAGATTTCCATGCGAAGATGTCCCTATTCTCACGGATGAACTCGATGAGCGTGCTTTCCTATTTCGGGTCCAGATTTGCACTGATGCTGAACTGCTGAGACGAGTCACCTGGAACAAAATCAACAAGTTTAGTCTCATCAGCCGATTTAAACTTCATTGCTGGTTCATTCTCCGTGGTTGGCTTTTTCAGAGAGGTCATATCTGTTGGGTCAACATTGTCTTTATAAGATTTCAACTCTTCTGTGGCACAAACAGACTCCGCATAAGCTGCGTCACCTTCCTCACACTCCAGAGCCACTTTCCGGCTGCCGTGAACCGTAATGGTCCCGTTGTGACCCGGCATCTTGAGCTGTAAGTACACATAACACGGCCGTGCCATGAACTTGGCGTAAGCCGGCCGTCCAAATATGGCGTGGTATGGACTTCTTATCTTGACCACCTCAAAGGTCAACTTCTCCACCCTGTAGTTGTTCTCGTCACCAAAAGCCACTTCCAGTTCGATCTTGCCGACTTGATAAGCCGATTTACCGGGTACCACACCATGGAAGATAGTATTTCACTGGCTGAGGTTCTTATCGACTAGCACCATACGACGGAAACTCTCATAATAAAGGATGTTGATGCTGCTGCCTCCATCCATGAGTACCTTTGTGAACTTATAGCCTCCCACTTGAGGAGCCACCACTAAGGCCAGGTGGCCCGGGTTATCCACCCGGGGAGGGTGATCCTCCCTACTCCACACTATGGGGTGCTCCGACCACCGTAAGTAGCATGGAACCGCCGGCTCAACAGCATTAACATCCCTCTTGTGAAGCTTCTCGTCTCGTTTGCACAAACTAGTGGTGAACACGTGATACTGTCCACCGCTAAGCTGCTTTGGGTTGGTCTGATAGCCCCCCTGTTGCTGTTGATGACCCTGACCAGACTGTTGATTAAAGCCCCCTTGACCGTTCTGAGGACCGGAATTTGACCCGCCGCCCGGGCCATGAAAGCCGCCGGCGCCTGAGCCGCCACCCGGACCATTGTAGTTTTTAAAGGCCTTCATGATAGCACAATCCTTCCACAGATGAGTCGCCGGCTTCTCTCTAGAACCGTGTCTCGGACAAGGTTCATTCAACAGCTGTTCCAGAGAAGGTCCTGACCCGCCGCCTCAGGGAGGGGGCCTCTCCTTGCGTCGCTGGTTATTACCTTGAGAGTTGGTGTTGGCTACAAACTCTAGGCTGCCATCGGCCTTGCGCTTGCCTCCTCCTTGGTTCGCCGGGCTAAACTGAGGACCCTTGCCGTTGCCGTTCTTCTTTCCCTTCCCTGCCCTTTCATCATCTGAAGGGGGATCCTTGGTACCATCGGAATCGGCGTACTTGACAAGAGCTGCAATCAGTGTACCCATATCAGTACAGTCACGCTTAAGCCGCCCGAGTTTCATCTTTAGGGGCACAAAGCGACGGTTTTGTTCCAACATTAAGACTGCAGAGCCAGCATCCATCTTATCCGATGAATGTATGATCTCCTTGACCCGGCGAACCCAATGGGTCGTGGATTCACCCTCCTGCTGCTTACAGTTAGTCAGATCCACGATTGACATAGATTGCCTGCAGGTATCTTTGAAGTTTTGAATGAACCGGGCTTTCAGCTCAGCCCAAGACCCAATGGAGTTCGGCGGTAACCCTTTCAACCACGTGCAGGCAGTTCCATCTAACATCATGGTGAAATATTTGGCCATGGCCGCCTCACTGACTTCCAGTAATTCCATAGCCATCTCATAACTCTCAATCCAGGCTGCAGGCTGTAAGTCTGCTGTATAGTTAGGCACCTTCCTAGGTCCTTTGAAGTCCTTGGGTAGACGTTCATTACGGATAGCTGGCACCAAACAAGGGACACCCCCGGTTCTGGTAGGGATACCCGCATCAACGGACATCGTCGGATAAGCCGGGGGGGTCTGGTAAGCCGTCAATTGAGGCGCCTGCTCCGCCTCCTGGCATGCTTGGTCTGCTACGTAGAAGGCTCCCTTATGAGCCGGGCCATGACCAGGGGGCGGGTCATGGCGTCGGACATTACTTGAGCCGGTCGCCGAGACCATGTGCCGGCTCTAACTCGGGCTCTGCCCTGGACGAGGGGTTGAGTGGATCCTATCCCGGCTGTAGGAGTACGCCTCTTGTTGCGCCAGTG
This sequence comes from Aegilops tauschii subsp. strangulata, assembly GCF_002575655.3. Lineage (NCBI taxonomy): Eukaryota > Viridiplantae > Streptophyta > Magnoliopsida > Poales > Poaceae > Aegilops > Aegilops tauschii. The sequence continues at coordinate 66,514,360 of NC_053040.3, read as the reverse complement.
CTGTATGAAGGAGTTCTCTGACTCGGCGGGTCTCAATAGCCGTCGGAGAGTCGCCATCAACGGGCAGAGCCGCCAGCCGTGCCGCCGCGGCGACCATGTTCTCCAGCGGGTTATTATAATGGCCCGGGGGTATTGGCACATATTGAGGCGGGGCAGGGGGCCCCTGGGGAGGCCCCATCACTCGTGGTTGAATAAGGGGTCCAGACCCGGGTGCTACGACCCCTGGCGGGTGACTAGACCCTGCACCTGGCGAGTTGAAGAGGTTGCGCGGATCGTAGACCGGCGGGAGTCGAGATTGAGCCTTTTGATGCCTCCTTCTCATGACCTCATTGGCCGCGTTCTGATCCATCGTGAGTTGGAAGGACTGCGCCTGAATCAGCTGGGTCTGGGCATCGAGAGCCGCCCGCTCCGCAGCCAGCCTGATCCCTTCCGCTGCAAGGTCCTCTTTAGCTTTTATCAGATCCAATTTTAGCTGTGCCACCGCCGCATCATGCTGAACTTGATCCGCCGGGTCGACCGTGGCGGTTAACAGGGCCGTCATCTTATCCGTGAGATCCATCAACACCTGAGCCGGGGAAGGCACCGGGTTTTCCGATCCGGCAGCGGGGTTCTGAACAGGCTGCGCACCAGCCATAAAAACTCCGACCTGACTTGGCGGCTCAAAAAGGTCTGGAATACTGTTGCCATCGGAATAACTCATGAGCCTGCCATCTTGAAGTTGGTACAACGAGTTTGACTCATCAGCGGCCGACTCGCCGTCAGAGCCGGCGGCCGCCTCATCACCAGACCCGGATGGATCAGAGGGCCCTCCGTGGATGCATCCCACAAAAGCGCGCCTTAAGGCAGGCCGGGCCCGGGCGGGTCGTGCGCGCTGAGCCGTTTCGATGGGATCGGCGCGGGGATCCGGCTCGGGGCCCGGCTCACCAATCTTGCCGATGAAGACATGAATTCCACCGAAGGGGACCCGGTACCCGTACTCCACTGAGCCGGCGTCGGGGCCCCAGTCCGCATCGTCGATGTAGAGCTTGCCGCGACGACTGTTGGTCATCCGGCCCACAGCGTATCCCTTGAGCCCTTCGAAGCTGCCCTTCAAGAACTCAAATCCACCGTGCGCCAGCCCCACGGTGGGCGCCAACTGTCGTGGAATTGTCACGACAGATGTCCTCGGGTTAGGACTTAGTCGTGGAGCCATCGCAATTGGGAAGCTTGAAGGGGTTAAGTGGGACAAGGAACACGAGGGTTTATACTGGTTCGGCCCCTTACGGTGAAGGTAAAAGCCTACATCCAGTTGAGGTGGTATTAATCAGGGTTTCGATAACCAGGGAGCTAAACAGCTATGCCCGGCTCTCGATCAGATTGTTGTCGCCCCTAAACCGCTGCCGGGTCGTCCCTTTATATAGGGAGGTTGACACCCAGCGGCCCTTAGAGTCCCGGCCAGCTCATAAGAGTGTCCGGCTCGGACTCTAAACAATACTTGCCTTATACTACAAGTTCTCCTATAACAATAAAGATTGTACTACGGGCTTTAAGCCATATCCGGGTCTCAGCCCATCTCTGGCCCATTATCTTGGAACTTGGCTCCGGGCTTCTGGCAATGACCCTACAAGTAACCCGGCCCTCCTTGCAGGTGACTCCAAGGTCTATATCCTCAACATTAGGCCCCAGATTGACTTGAGCCGGCTCGTGTCAATCTTCAACTCTGCCGACAAAAAAAATCTCCGGCTTACCGTTCGTGTGAAGGCCATAACCCGGTGTGACGTCATTCTCCGGACTCCGGATAATCCGCCGTGACGTCATCCTCCATTAAGTCTGTTTTTTACTCCGCCAGATCCGCAACGGATCTCTGCTGTTACTGTCTTTCCGAAAATCGAGGCGCCGTGAGGGGGAGATAACCACGCCGTGGTCTCCTTGAATATCGCGCCCACTTATGACTTGCCTTATAAATAGGCCGGCCCAGCACTTTCTCCTCACGCTCTCCCTCTTCCTCCTCGCGCTGTTGCTCCTTTGCTCGAGCTCCGCCACTGCCGCCGCCGTCGCGCCCCTGGTCTTCATCAACCCGGCCGCTGCATCACCCTGATTCGGACCAGACTCACGGCGGCGACCTCCGCTCCTTCCAACTCCGGTGAGTCTCCTCTGCCTTGCTAGAACAGATCTGCGGTAGGGTTCTTTCAGTTCTTCGTGTTCATCACCATTGCCCACAGACTCGGTAGTTCTTGTTGCCACTGTAGTTAGTTGATCTTTAACCTCGCGTAGAACCACTGCGGTAGAGGTTTGAGACCCATTTCATCTATAAGAAAACCCTCTTTTTACTGCATAAGAACTGTGTTCAACCTCAAGAACTTCTTCTGCCTCTGTTGTTTAGGTCTAGAAAATTTTCACCTCGCCCGACCATTTTGATCCGAAAAAGTTACTGCAATATGTGAAATCCGTTTTACCATACTTAGTAAAAACTGCAACCCTTGAGTCTTGGCGGCTTATGCTTCCGACTTAAAGAAAACACGCGTCGTAGAACTTTCCGGTTTAAAGAGAACCATGCTCCGTAGAATCCTCCGACTTAACTGCAGTAAGCCGTAGATGACCAACTTATCCTGAAAACTCCGACGGCTTAGATAACTCATCGTATCAATATATATCATTAGTTCCCTTCATAAGTCGTCACTGTAGTTTGAATGATAATCCCCGGCTTATAATTAACCCAGACACTTTTCTCTTCCTCATAGACCACCAACCGTCACCATGCCTCCCAAGACTCCCATCACTTGCAACTGGATGAAATCCAACGTCACTGATGAGACCCTGGCCAACTTTGTTAAGTCCGGATATCTGCCCAAGAAGGAAGTGATGTCCTACCGTGCCCCTGATCCGTCAGAAGAAAGACCACAGCCAAGGGACGGGGAGGTAGTGATCTTTGCAGACCATATGAGCCGGGGCTTCGCACCGCCCGGCTCAAAATTCTTCCGGGACGTGCTCAACTTCTTTGACCTTCGGCCTTAGGATATAGGACCCAATTCCATATCCAACATCTGCAACTTCCAAGTTTTTTGTGAAGTATATCTTGGAGAAGAGCCGAGTCTGCTGCTCTTCAGAGAGCTGTTTTACTTGAACCGCCAAAATGAGTGCGCAAACGTTCCAAGTCTAGAGCTAGGCGGCATCTCCATCCAACGGCGCAGGGACTGTCTATTTCCTTACGCAGAACCCCCAAGTCACCCCAAGGACTGGAACATGACTTGGTTCTACTGCCAAGACACGTCCCCGGCTGATGAGAGCCCGCTGCCCGGCTTTCGCCCAACGCGCCTGGAGCGAACTCATCCATTATCCGACAAACTGACTGCCGCAGAACGCCAGCCTCTGCTTCCAACGATCAACAAGATCAAGGCCCTGGTAGGCAACGGTCTGAACGGAATAGACCTGGTCCGGGTCTGGATCTCATGGCGGGTGATCCCATTGAGCCGCCGCCCCGGCTTAATGTGTGAGTACACCGGGCGAAAGGATGACCCGCAGGGACACAGTCGCAATGATCTTCCAGAAGACGTTGCGGAAGAAGAGACCAAGGCTCTGTTAAACGAGAGCCTGGCAGACTGTGGAAGGACCGGGCTAGCCCCGTTCTGCAAGACCAATCCGGCCCCTGCGGTAAACCGCTGACCTTTAACCTTTCAACTTCTTTTACATGCCATCTTGCTAAGAATTCATTACTGTATTTCTCAGGCTGATGATAAATTCTGGCGGGTCAAGTATGACCATGGGGCGGCCATGAAGGCCAGGAAGGCGAAGAAAGCCGCCAAGAGAGCCGCCCCTCGCAAAAAGGGAAGCAGACCCACTGCTTCGGAGCTGCTGCAATTAAGCGATAGCTCCGAGTCAGAGGTAACCCTTAAACCTTTAAACTCTTGCCATATTTGTTGTTTGCTGCTGTCCACTTTACCATCATCTTGTTTATTGACAGGATGACACCGGCGCCAGTAACCCGGTGATTGAAGAGGTAACATTACTCTCCTCCGACTGGGAGCCTTTGCCACAGCTGAAAGTCCGAAGGGTAACCCGGAAAGTAAGCTTTTCTCATCCATTAGCTCATCAAGACCCTCAATTTCTTTTGAAGCAGCAGGTTCACGAAAGCCGGCGTCTCACCCGGGCCCGCAAGGACACCGACCTCTCCGCCGGATTACCCGACGCGACAAGGAAGCGTCGCACCGAGGTCTTTTCTCACTTGTACCCTTTTCATCCGTTGGCGGGTGTTATCCGTCAACCACTTAATTCTTCTGACTCCAATTACCAGGAGACCTCCCCCTCTTCGGGTGACTCCATGCAGTCAAGTCTGCCGGCCTTCAAGACTGCACCCGGGTAATAACAATCACCTTACATTATCTGTCTGTATTTACTCTTTGTATGCCTAACACGTCTGTCTTTTCAGTGCCCAGGCAAAGCTCACCAAAAGAGCAAAGAAAACCAGGTCAGCCGGAGTGCCGGACTTGCCTGAGCCGGAGACGACGGCTCATGATCTGCCAGCCGCCTCCGAGGCCACCATTCCCATGGATATGGCGCCTGAAGCCCCTGCCCCAACCACCAAGACAACGACCGAAGCGTCAGCTAATCCGGAGGCCTCCGGCTCAACCCCACCGGCTAACGACCCGGACGTGGTAATTACCCGGACGGAGTATGTTGAGCCGGGGAGGCCGACCGCACTGGCCCAATGCTCCGCGAAGGGGGAGCTGCTGCAACCCCACCGGGTGAATCTGGATCTCTCGGGCTACACCGATTTGAGCATTGGAGAGCTCGTTTCTAGCTACATCAGCCAGGTTCACAAGAGCCGGGACGCCGAGATCGCCATGGTCAACCAGATCCATCAAAAGTCTGAGGTAACCTTCTGCTGTCTTCTTACTTTCCGCATAGTGATCCTTGTCACGCTAGCCCCCAAGTCTATGACTTATACTTGGAATATGTTGTAGACTTAGAGTCCGGCTTACTTAATTGAACCGGCAGTACGTAGACACGTTCAACATGCATTAGCCCCCAAGTGCCAAGTGTCTTTGCTTGGAAAGTGCTTGGGACTTATATAATGACTGTTTAATAACCCGGAAATATATGCAGGCTACTGGCAATGACCCTACAAGTAACCCGGCCCTCCTGGCGGGTGACTCCAAGGTCTATATCCTCAACAGGACTGCAGCTAACCCTCCGAGTGGGAGGGTTGCTCACCACTCGGTAGGATTTTTCAAACATAGGCGAGTACTGGACTGCAGCTAAGCCCCCGAGTGGGAGGGTTGCTCACCACTCGGTAGGATTTTTCAAACTTAGGCGACTACTGGACTGCAGCTAAGCCCCCGAGTAGGAGGTTTGCTCACCACTCGGTAGGATTTTTTCACACTTAGGCGAGTACTGGACTGCAGCTAAGCCCCCGAGTGAGAGGCTTGCTCACCACTCGGTAGGATTTTTCAAACATCGGCGAGTACTTGACTGCAGCTAAGCCCCCAAGTGGTAGGGTTGCTCACCACTCGGTAGGATTTTTTCACACTTAGGCGAGTACTGGACTGCAGCTAAGCCCCCGAGTAAGAGGCTTGCTCACCACTCGGTAGGATTTTTCAAACTTAGGCGAGTGCTAGACTGTAGCTAAGCCCCCGAGTGGGAGGGTTGCTCACCACTCGGTAGGATTTTTCAAACTTAGGCGAGTCCTGGACTGCAGCTAAGCCCACGAGTGAGAGGGTTGCTCACCACTCTGTTGGATTTTTTCACACTTAGGCGAGTACTGGACTGCAGCTAAGCCCCCGAGTGGGAGGGTTGCTCACCACTCGGTAGGATTTTTTCACACTTATGCGAGTACTGGACTGCAGCTAAGCCCCCGAGTGAGAGGCTTGCTCACCACTCGGTAGGATTTTTCAAAGTTTGGCGAGTACTGGACTGGAGCTAAGCCCCCGAGTGGTAGGGTTGCTCACCACTCGGTAGGATTTTTCAAACTTAGGCGAGTCCTGGAATGCAGCTCAGCCCACGAGTGAGAGGCTTGCTCACCACTCTGTTGGGTTTTTTCACACTTAGGCGAGTACTGGACTGCAGCTAAGACCCCGAGTGGGAGGGTTTCTCACCACTCGGTAGGATTTTTTCACACTTAGGCGAGTACTGGACTGCAGCTAAGCCCCCGAGTGAGAGGCTTGCTCACCACTCGGTAGGATTTTTCAAACTTACGCGAGTACTGGACTGCAGCTAAGCCCCCGACTGGGAGGGTTGCTCACCACTCGGTAGGATTTTTCAAACTTAGGCAAGTACTGGACTGCAGCTCAGCCTCCGAGTGGGAGGGTTGCTCACCACTCGGTAGGATTTTTCAAACTTAGGCGAGTGCTATACTGTAGCTAAGCCCCCGAGTGGGAGGGTTGCTCACCACTCGGTAGGATTTTTCAAACATAGGCGAGTACTGGACTGCAGCTAAGCCCCCGAGTGGGAGGGTTGCTCACCACTCGGTAGGATTTTTCAAACATAGGCGAGTACTGGACTGCAGCTAAGCCCCCGAGTGGGAGGGTAGCTCACCACTCGGTAGGATTTTTTCACACTTAGGCGAGTACTGGACTGCAGCTAAGCCCCCGAGTGAGAGGCTTGCTCACCACTCGATAGGATTTTTCAAACTTAGGCGAGTACTGGACTGCAGGTAAGCCCCCGAGTGGGAGGGATCGGTAGGATTTTTCAAACTTAGGCGAGTACTGGACTGCAGCTAAGCCCCCGAGTGAGAGGCTTACTCACCACTCGGTAGGATTTTTCAAACTTAGGCGAGTACTGGACTGCAGCTAAGCCCCCGAGTGGGAGGGTTTCTCACCACACGGTAGGATTTTTCAAACTTAGGCGAGTGCTAGATTGTAGCTAAGCCCCCGAGTGGGCGTGTTGCTCACCACTCGGTAGGATTTTTTAACACTTAGGCGAGTACTGGACTACAACTAAGCCCCCGAGTGAGAGACTTGCTCACCACTCGGTAGGATTTTTTCACACATAGCCAAGTACAGGACTGCAGCTAAGCCCCCGAGTGAGAGGCTTGCTCACCACTCGGTAGGATTTTTCTAACTTAGGCGACTACTGGACTGCAGCTAAGCCCCCGAGTGGGAGGGTTGCTCACCACTCGGTAGGATTTTTCAAACTTAGGCGAGTACTGGACTGCAGCTAAGCCCCCGAGTGAGAGGCTTACTCACCACTCGGTAGGATTTTTCAAACTTAGGCGAGTACTGGACTGCAGCTAAGCCCCCGAGTGGGAGGGTTTCTCACCACTCGGTAGGATTTTTCAAACTTAGGCGAGTGCTAGATTGTAGCTAAGCCCCCGAGTGGGCGGGTTGCTCACCACTCGGTAGGATTTTTTAACACTTAGGCGAGTACTGGACTACAACTAAGCCCCCGAGTGAGAGACTTGCTCACCACTCGGTAGGATTTTTTCACACATAGCCAAGTACTGGACTGCAGCTAAGCCCCCGAGTGAGAGGCTTGCTCACCACTCGGTAGGATTTTTCTAACTTAGGCGACTACTGGACTGCAGCTAAGCCCCCGAGTGGGAGGGTTGCTCACCACTCGGTAGGATTTTTCAAACTTAGGCGAGTACTGGACTGCAGCTAAGCCCACGAGTGAGAGGCTTGCTCACCACTCGGTAGGATTTTTTCACACTTAGGCGAGTACTGGACTACAGCTAAGCCCCCGAGTGGGAGGCTTGCTCACCACTCGGTAAGATTTCTCTAACTTAGGCGAGTACTGGAATGCAGCTAAGCCCACGAGTGGGAGGGTTGCTCACCACTCGGTAGGATTTTTCAAACTTAGGCGAGTACTGGACTGCAGCTAAGCCCCCGAGTGGGAGGGTTGCTCACCACTCGGTAGGATTTTTTCACACTTAGGCGAGTACTGGACTGCAGCTAAGCCCCCGAGTGAGAGGCTTGCTCACCACTCGGTAGGATTTTTCAAACTTAGGCGAGTACTGGACTGCAGGTAAGCCCCCGAGTGGGAGGGATCGGTAGGATTTTTCAAACTTAGGCGAGTAGTGGACTGCAGCTAAGCCCCCGAGTGAGAGGCTTGCTCACCACTCGGTAGGATTTTTCAAACTTAGGCGAGTACTGGACTGCAGCTAAGCCCCCGAGTGGGAGGGTTTCTCACCACTCGGTAGGATTTTTCAAACTTAGGCGAGTGCTAGATTGTAGCTAAGCCCCCGAGTGGGCGGGTTGCTCACCACTCGGTAGGATTTTTTAACACTTAGGCGAGTACTGGACTACAACTAAGCCCCCGAGTGAGAGACTTGCTCACCACTCGGTAGGATTTTTTCACACATAGCCAAGTACTGGACTGCAGCTAAGCCCCCGAGTGAGAGGCTTGCTCACCACTCGGTAGGATTTTTCTAACTTAGGCGACTACTGGACTGCAGCTAAGCCCCCGAGTGGGAGGGTTGCTCACCACTCGGTAGGATTTTTCAAACTTAGGCGAGTACTGGACTGCAGCTAAGCCCACGAGTGAGAGGCTTGCTCACCACTCGGTAGGATTTTTTCACACTTAGGCGAGTACTGGACTACAGCTAAGCCCCCGAGTGGGAGGCTTGCTCACCACTCGGTAAGATTTCTCTAACTTAGGCGAGTACTGGAATGCAGCTAAGCCCACGAGTGGGAGGGTTGCTCACCACTCGGTAGGATTTTTCAAACTTAGGCGAGTACTGGACTGCAGCTAAGCCCCCGAGTGGGAGGGTTGCTCACCACTCGGTAGGATTTTTTCACACTTAGGCGAGTACTGGACTGCAGCTAAGCCCCCGAGTGAGAGGCTTGCTCACCACTCGGTAGGATTTTTCAAACTTAGGCGAGTACTGGACTGCAGGTAAGCCCCCGAGTGGGAGGGATCGGTAGGATTTTTCAAACTTAGGCGAGTAGTGGACTGCAGCTAAGCCCCCGAGTGAGAGGCTTGCTCACCACTCGGTAGGATTTTTCAAACTTAGGCGAGTACTGGACTGCAGCTAAGCCCCCGAGTGGGAGGGTTTCTCACCACTCGGCAGGATTTTTCAAACTTAGGCGAGTGCTAGATTGTAGCTAAGCCCCCGAGTGGGAGGGTTGCTCACTACTCGGTAGGATTTTTTCACACGTAGGCGAGTACTGGACTACAACTAAGCCCCCGAGTGAGAGACATGCTCACCACTCGGTAGGATTTTTTCACACATAGCCAAGTACTGGACTGCAGCTAAGCCCCCGAGTGAGAGGCTTGCTCACCACTCGGTAGGATTTTTCAAACTTAGGCGACTACTGGACTGCAGCTAAGCCCCCGAGTGGGAGGGTTGCTCACCACTCGGTAGGATTTTTCAAACATAGGCGAGTACTGGACTGCAGCTAAGCCCCCGAGTGGGAGGGTAGCTCACCACTCGGTAGGATTTTTTCACACTTAGGCGAGTACTGGACTGCAGCTAAGCCCCCGAGTGAGAGGCTTGCTCACCACTCGATAGGATTTTTCAAACTTAGGCGAGTACTGGACTGCAGGTAAGCCCCCGAGTGGGAGGGATCGGTAGGATTTTTCAAACTTAGGCGAGTACTGGACTGCAGCTAAGCCCCCGAGTGAGAGGCTTACTCACCACTCGGTAGGATTTTTCAAACTTAGGCGAGTACTGGACTGCAGCTAAGCCCCCGAGTGGGAGGGTTTCTCACCACTCGGTAGGATTTTTCAAACTTAGGCGAGTGCTAGATTGTAGCTAAGCCCCCGAGTGGGCGGGTTGCTCACCACTCGGTAGGATTTTTTAACACTTAGGCGAGTACTGGACTACAACTAAGCCCCCGAGTGAGAGACTTGCTCACCACTCGGTAGGATTCTTTCACACATAGCCAAGTACTGGACTGCAGCTAAGCCCCCGAGTGAGAGGCTTGCTCACCACTCGGTAGGATTTTTCTAACTTAGGCGACTACTGGACTGCAGCTAACCCCCCGAGTGGGAGGGTTGCTCACCACTCGGTAGGATTTTTCAAACTTAGGCGAGTACTGGACTGCAGCTAAGCCCACGAGTGAGAGGCTTGCTCACCACTCGGTAGGATTTTTTCACACTTAGGCGAGTACTGGACTACAGCTAAGCCCCCGAGTGGGAGGCTTGCTCACCACTCGGTAGGATTTCTCTAACTTAGGCGAGTACTGGAATGCAGCTAAGCCCACGAGTGGGAGGGTTGCTCACCACTCGGTAGGATTTTTCAAACTTAGGCGAGTACTGGACTGCAGCTAAGCCCCCGAGTGGGAGGGTTGCTCACCACTCAGTAGGATTTTTTCACACTTAGGCGAGTACTGGACTGCAGCTAAGCCTCCGAGTGAGAGGCTTGCTCACCACTCGGTAGGATTTTTCAAACTTAGGCGAGTACTGGACTGCAGGTAAGCCCCCGAGTGGGAGGGATCGGTAGGATTTTTCAAACTTAGGCGAGTACTGGACTGCAGCTAAGCCCCCGAGTGGGAGGGTTTCTCACCACTCGGCAGGAATTTTCAAACTTAGGCGAGTGCTAGATTGTAGCTAAGCCCCCGAGTGGGAGGGTTGCTCACTACTCGGTAGGATTTTTTCACACGTAGGCGAGTACTGGACTACAACTAAGCCCCCGAGTGAGAGACATGCTCACCACTCGGTAGGATTTTTTCACACATAGCCAAGTACTGGACTGCAGCTAAGCCCCCGAGTGAGAGGCTTGCTCACCACTCGGTAGGATTTTTCAAACTTAGGCGACTACTGGACTGCAGCTAAGCCCCCGAGTGGGAGGGTTGCTCACCACTCGGTAGGATTTTTCAAACTTAGGCGAGTACTGGACTGCAGCTAAGCCCACGAGTGAGAGGCTTGCTCACCACTCGGTAGGATTTTTTCACACTTAGGCGAGTACTGGACTACAGCTAAGCCCCCGAGTGGGAGGCTTGCTCACCACTCGGTAGGTTTTTTCTAACTTAGGCGAGTACTGGAATGCAGCTAAGCCCACGAGTGGGAGGGTTGCTCACCACTCGGTAGGATTTTTCAAACTTAGGTGAGTACTGGACTGCAGCTAAGCCCCCGAGTGGGTGGCTTGCTCACCACTCGGTAGGATTTTTCAAACATAGGCGAGTACTTGACTGCAGCTAAGCCCCCGAGTGGGAGGGTTGCTCACCACTCGGTAGGATTTTTCAAACTTAGGCGAGTGCTGGACTGCAGCTAAGCCCCCGAGTGGGATGGCTGCTCACCACTCGGTAGGATTTTCCAAACATAGGCGAGTACTGGACTGCAGCTAAGCCTCCAAGTGGGATGGTTGCTCACCACTCGGTAGGATTTTTCAAACTTAGGCGAGTACTGGACTGCAGCTAAGCCCCCGAGTGGGAGGGTTGCTCACCACTCGGTAGGATTTTTCAAACTTAGGTGAGTACTGGACTGCAGCTAAGCCCCCGAGTGGGAGGCTTGCTCACCACTCGGTAGGATTTTTCAAACCTAGGCGAGTACTTGACTGCAGCTAAGCCCCTGAGTGGTAGGGTTGCTCACCACTCGATAGGATTTTTTCACACTTAGGCGAGTACTGGACTGCAGCTAAGCCCCCGAGTGAGAGGCTTGCTCACCACTCGGTAGGATTTTTCAAACTTAGGCGAGTACTGGACTGCAGCTAAGCCCCCGAGTGGGAGGGTTTCTCACCACTCGGTAGGATTTTTCAAACTTAGGCGAGTCCTAGACTGCAGCTAAGCCCCCGAGTGGGAGGGTTGCTCACCACTCGGTAGGATTTTTTCACACTTAGGCGAGTACTGGACTGCAGCTAAGCCCCCGAGTGGGAGGGTTGCTCACCACTCGGTAGGATTTTTTCACACTTAGGCGAGTACTGGACTGCAGCTAAGCCCCCGAGTGAGAGGCTTGCTCACCACTCGGTAGGATTTTTCAAAGTTAGGCGAGTACTGGACTGGAGCTAAGCCCCCGAGTGGTAGGGTTGCTCACCACTCGGTAGGATTTTTCAAACTTAGGCGAGTCCTGGAATGCAGCTAAGCCCACGAGTGAGAGGCTTGCTCACCACTCTGTTGGATTTTTTCACACTTAGGCGAGTACTGGACTGCAGCTAAGCCCCCGAGTGGGAGGGTTTCTCACCACTCGATAGGATTTTTTCACACTTAGGCGAGTACTGGACTGCAGCTAAGCCCCCGAGTGAGAGGCTTGCTCACCACTTGGTAGGATTTTTCAAACTTAGGCGAGTACTGGACTGCAGCTAAACCCCCGAGTGGGAGGGTTGCTCACCACTCGGTAGGATTTTTTCACACATAGCCAAGTACTGGACTGCAGCTAAGCCCCCGAGTGAGAGGCTTGCTCACCACTCGGTAGGATTTTTCAAACTTAGGCGACTACTGGACTGCAGCTAAGCCCCCGAGTGGGAGGGTTGCTCACCACTCGGTAGGATTTTTCAAACTTAGGCGAGTACTGGACTGCAGCTAAGCCCACGAGTGAGAGGCTTGCTCACCACTCGGTAGGATTTTTTCACACTTAGGTGAGTACTGGACTACAGCTAAGCCCCCGAGTGGGAGGCTTGCTCACCACTCGGTAGGTTTTTTCTAACTTAGGCGAGTACTGGAATGTAGCTAAGCCCACGAGTGGGAGGGTTGCTCACCACTCGGTAGGATTTTTCAAACTTAGGTGAGTACTGGACTGCAGCTAAGCCCCCGAGTGGGTGGCTTGCTCACCACTCGGTAGGATTTTTCAAACATAGGCGAGTACTTGACTGCAGCTAAGCCCCCGAGTGGGAGGGTTGCTCACCACTCGGTTGGATTTTTCAAACTTAGGCGAGTGCTGGACTGCAGCTAAGCCCCCGAGTGGGATGGCTGCTCACCACTCGGTAGGATTTTCCAAACATAGGCGAGTACTGGACTGCAGCTAAGCCTCCAAGTGGGATGGTTGCTCACCACTCGGTAGGATTTTTCAAACTTAGGCGAGTACTGGACTGCAGCTAAGCCCCCGAGTGGGAGGGTTGCTCACCACTCGGTAGGATTTTTCAAACTTAGGTGAGTACTGGACTGCAGCTAAGCCCCCGAGTGGGAGGGTTGCTCGCCACTCGGTAGGATTTTTTCACACTTAGGCGAGTACTGGACTGCAGCTAAGCCCCCGAGTGAGAGGCTTGCTCACCACTCGGTAGGATTTTTCAAACCTAGGCGAGTACTTGACTGCAGCTAAGCCCCTGAGTGGTAGGGTTGCTCACCACTCGGTAGGATTTTTTCACACTTAGGCGAGTACTGGACTGCAGCTAAGCCCCCGAGTGAGAGGCTTGCTCACCACTCGGTAGGATTTTTCAAACTTAGGCGAGTCCTTGACTGCAGCTAAGCCCCCGAGTGGGAGGGTTTCTCACCACTCGGTAGGATTTTTTCACACTTAGGCGAGTACTGGACTGCAGCTAAGCCCCCGAGTGAGAGGCTTGCTCACCACTCGGTAGGATTTTTCAAACTTAGGCGAGTCCTAGACTGCAGCTAAGCCCCCGAGTGGGAGGGTTGCTCACCACTCGGTAGGATATTTTCACACTTAGGCAAGTACTGGACTGCAGCTAAGCCCCCGAGTGAGAGACTTGCTCACCACTCGGTAGGATTTTTTCACACTTAGGCGAGTACTGGACTGCAGCTAAGCCCCCGAGTGAGAGGCTTGCTCACCACTCGGTAGGATTTTTCAAAGTTAGGCGAGTACTGGACTGGAGCTAAGCCCCCGAGTGGTAGGGTTGCTCACCACTCGGTAGGGTTTTTCAAACTTAGGCGAGTCCTGGAATGCAGCTAAGCCCACGAGTGAGAGGCTTGCTCACCACTCTGTTGGATTTTTTCACACTTAGGCGAGTACTGGACTGCAGCTAAGCCCCCGAGTGGGAGGGTTTCTCACCACTCGATAGGATTTTTTTCACACTTAGGCGAGTACTGGACTGCAGCTAAGCCCCCGAGTGAGAGGCTTGCTCACCACTTGGTAGGATTTTTCAAACTTAGGCGAGTACTGGACTGCTGCTAAACCCCCGAGTGGGAGGGTTGCTCACCACTCGGTAGGATTTTTTCACACATAGCCAAGTACTGGACTGCAGCTAAGCCCCCGAGTGAGAGGCTTGCTCACCACTCGGTAGGATTTTTCAAACTTAGGCGACTACTGGACTGCAGCTAAGCCCCCGAGTGGGAGGGTTGCTCACCACTCGGTAGGATTTTCCAAACTTAGGCGAGTACTGGACGGCAGCTAAGCCCACGAGTGAGAGGCTTGCTCACCACTCGGTAGGATTTTTTCACACTTAGGCGAGTACTGGACTACAGCTAAGCCCCCGAGTGGGAGGCTTGCTCACCACTCGGTAGGTTTTTTCTAACTTAGGCGAGTACTGGAATGCAGCTAAGCCCACGAGTGGGAGGGTTGCTCACCACTCGGTAGGATTTTTCAAACTTAGGGGAGTACTGGACTGCAGCTAAGCCCCCGAGTGGGTGGCTTGCTCACCACTCGGTAGGATTTTTCAAACATAGGCGAGTACTTGACTGCAGCTAAGCCCCCGAGTGGGAGGGTTGCTCACCACTCGGTAGGATTTTTCAAACTTAGGCGAGTGCTGGACTGCAGCTAAGCCCCCGAGTGGGATGGCTGCTCACCACTCGGTAGGATTTTCCAAACATAGGCGAGTACTGGACTGCAGCTAAGCCTCCAAGTGGGATGGTTGCTCACCACTCGGTAGGATTTTTCAAACTTAGGCGAGTACTAGACTGCAGCTAAGCCCCCGAGTGGGAGGGTTGCTCGCCACTCGGTAGGATTTTTTCACACTTAGGCGAGTACTGGACTGCAGCTAAGCCCCCGAGTGAGAGGCTTGCTCACCACTCGGTAGGATTTTTCAAACCTAGGCGAGTACTTGACTGCAGCTAAGCCCCTGAGTGGTAGGGTTGCTCACCACTCGGTAGGATTTTTTCACACTTAGGCGAGTACTGGACTGCAGCTAAGCCCCCGAGTGAGAGGCTTGCTCACCACTCGGTAGGATTTTTCAAACTTAGGCGAGTACTGGACTGCAGCTAAGCCCCCGAGTGGGAGGGTTTCTCACCACTCGGTAGGATTTTTCAAACTTAGGCGAGTCCTAGACTGCAGCTAAGCCCCCGAGTGGGAGGGTTGCTCACCACTCGGTAGGATTTTTTCACACTTAGGCGAGTACTGGACTGCAGCTAAGCCCCCGAGTGAGAGACTTGCTCACCACTCGGTAGGATTTTTTCACACTTAGGCGAGTACTGGACTGCAGCTAAGCCCCCGAGTGAGAGGCTTGCTCACCACTCGGTAGGATTTTTCAAAGTTAGGCGAGTACTGGACTGGAGCTAAGCCCCCGAGTGGTAGGGTTGCTCACCACTCGGTAGGATTTTTCAAACTTAGGCGAGTCCTGGAATGCAGCTAAGCCCACGAGTGAGAGGCTTGCTCACCACTCTGTTGGATTTTTTCACACTTAGGCGAGTACTGGACTGCAGCTAAGCCCCCGAGTGGGAGGGTTTCTCACCACTCGATAGGATTTTTTCACACTTAGGCGAGTACTGGACTGCAGCTAAGCCCCCGAGTGAGAGGCTTGCTCACCACTTGGTAGGATTTTTCAAACTTAGGCGAGTACTGGACTGCAGCTAAACCCCCGAGTGGGAGGGTTGCTCACCACTCGGTAGGATTTTTTCACACATAGCCAAGTACTGGACTGCAGCTAAGCCCCCGAGTGAGAGGCTTGCTCACCACTCGGTAGGATTTTTCAAACTTAGGCGACTACTGGACTGCAGCTAAGCCCCCGAGTGGGAGGGTTGCTCACCACTCGGTAGGATTTTCCAAACTTAGGCGAGTACTGGACTGCAGCTAAGCCCACGAGTGAGAGGCTTGCTCACCACTCGGTAGGATTTTTTCACACTTAGGCGAGTACTGGACTACAGCTAAGCCCCCGAGTGGGAGGCTTGCTCACCACTCGGTAGGTTTTTTCTAACTTAGGCGAGTACTGGAATGCAGCTAAGCCCACGAGTGGGAGGGTTGCTCACCACTCGGTAGGATTTTTCAAACTTAGGTGAGTACTGGACTGCAGCTAAGCCCCCGAGTGGGTGGCTTGCTCACCACTCGGTAGGATTTTTCAAACATAGGCGAGTACTTGACTGCAGCTAAGCCCCCGAGTGGGAGGGTTGCTCACCACTCGGTAGGATTTTTCAAACTTAGGCGAGTGCTGGACTGCAGCTAAGCCCCCGAGTGGGATGGCTGCTCACCACTCGGTAGGATTTTCCAAACATAGGCGAGTACTGGACTGCAGCTAAGCCTCCAAGTGGGATGGTTGCTCACCACTCGGTAGGATTTTTCAAACTTAGGCGAGTACTGGACTGCAGCTAAGCCCCCGAGTGGGAGGGTTGCTCACCACTCGGTACGATTTTTCAAACTTAGGTGAGTACTGGACTGCAGCTAAGCCCCCGAGTGGGAGGGTTGCTCACCACTCGGTAGGATTTTTTCACACTTAGGCGAGTACTGGACTGCAGCTAAGCCCCCGAGTGAGAGGCTTGCTCACCACTCGGTAGGATTTTTCAAACCTAGGCGAGTACTTGACTGCAGCTAAGCCCCTGAGTGGTAGGGTTGCTCACCACTCGGTAGGATTTTTTCACACTTAGGCGAGTACTGGACTGCAGCTAAGCCCCCGAGTGAGAGGCTTGCTCACCACTCGGTAGGATTTTTCAAACTTAGGCGAGTACTGGACTGCAGCTAAGCCCCCGAGTGGGAGGGTTTCTCACCACTCGGTAGGATTTTTCAAACTTAGGCGAGTCCTAGACTGCAGCTAAGCCCCCGAGTGGGAGGGTTGCTCACCACTCGGTAGGATTTTTTCACACTTAGGCGAGTACTGGACTGCAGCTAAGCCCCCGAGTGAGAGACTTGCTCACCACTCGGTAGGATTTTTTCACACTTAGGCGAGTACTGGACTGCAGCTAAGCCCCCGAGTGAGAGGCTTGCTCACCACTCGGTAGGATTTTTCAAAGTTAGGCGAGTACTGGACTGGAGCTAAGCCCCCGAGTGGTAGGGTTGCTCACCACTCGGTAGGATTTTTCAAACTTAGGCGAGTCCTGGAATGCAGCTAAGCCCACGAGTGAGAGGCTTGCTCACCACTCTGTTGGATTTTTTCACACTTAGGCGAGTACTGGACTGCAGCTAAGCCCCTGAGTGGGAGGGTTTCTCACCACTCGATAGGATTTTTTCACAATTAGGCGAGTACTGGACTGCAGCTAAGCCCCCGAGTGAGAGGCTTGCTCACCACTTGGTAGGATTTTTCAAACTTAGGAGAGTACTGGACTGCAGCTAAACCCCCGAGTGGGAGGGTTGCTCACCACTCGGTAGGATTTTTCAAACTTAGGCGAGTACTGGACTGCAGCTAAGCCCACGAGTGAGAGGCTTGCTCACCACTCGGTAGGATTTTTTCACACTAAGGCGAGTACTGGACTGCAGCTAAGCCCCCAAGTGGGAGCCTTGCTCATCATTCGGTAGGATTTTTCAAACATAGGCGAGTACTGGGCTGCAACTAAGCCTCCGAGTGGGAGGATTGCTCACCACTCGGTAGGATTTTTCAAACTTAGGCGAGTACTGGACTGCAGCTAAGCCCCCGAGTGGGAGGGTTGCTCACCACTCGGTAGGATTTTTCAAACATGGGCGAGTATTTGACTGCAGCTAAGCCCCCGAGTGGGAGGGTTGCTCACCAGTCGGTAGGATTTTTCACATTTAGGCGAGTACTGGACTGCAGCTAAGCCCCCAAGTGAGAGGCTTGCTCACCACTCGGTAGGATTTTTCAAACTTAGGCGAGTACTGGACTGCAGCTAAACCCCCGAGTGGGAGGGTTTCTCACCACTCGGTAGGATTTTTCAAACTTAGGCGAGTGCTAGACTGTAGCTAAGCCCCCGAGTGGGGGGGTTGCTCACCACTCGGTAGGATTTTTCAAACTTACGCGAGTACTGGACTGCAGCTAAGCCCCCGAGTGGGAGGGTTGCTCACCACTCGGTAAGATTTTTCAAACTTAGGCGAGTACTGGACTGCAGCTAAGCCCCCGAGTGGGAGGGTTGCTCACCACTCGGTAGGATTTTTTCACACTTAGGCGAGTACTGGACTGCAGCTAAGCCCCCGAGTGAGAGGCTTGCTTACCACTCGGTAGGATTTTTCAAACCTAGGCGAGTACTTGACTGCAGCTAAGCCCCTGAGTGGTAGGGTTGCTCACCACTCGGTAGGATGTTTTCACACTTAGGCGAGTACTGGACTGCAGCTAAGCCCCCGAGTGAGAGGCTTGCTCACCACTCGGTAGGATTTTTCAAACTTAGGCGAGTACTGGACTGCAGCTAAGCCCCCGAGTGGGAGGGTTTCTCACCACTCGGTAGGATTTTTCAAACTTAGGCGAGTCCTAGACTGCAGCTAAGCCCCCGAGTGGGAGGGTTGCTCACCACTCGGTAGGATTTTTTCACACTTAGGCGAGTACTGGACTGCAGCTAAGCCCCCGAGTGAGAGACTTGCTCACCACTCGGTAGGATTTTTTCACACTTAGGCGAGTACTGGACTGCAGCTAAGCCCCCGAGTGAGAGGCTTGCTCACCACTCGGTAGGATTTTTCAAACTTAGGCGAGAACTGGACTGGAGCTAAGCCCCCGAGTGGTAGGGTTGCTCACCACTCGGTAGGATTTTTCAAACTTAGGCGAGTCCTGGAATGCAGCTAAGCCCACGAGTGAGAGGCTTGCTCACCACTCTGTTGGATTTTTTCACACTTAGGCGAGTACTGGACTGCAACTAAGCCCCCGAGTGGGAGGGTTTCACACCACTCGATAGGATTTTTTCACACTTAGGCGACTACTGGACTGCAGCTAAGCCCCCGAGTGAGAGGCTTGCTCACCACTTGGTAGGATTTTTCAAACTTAGGCGAGTACTGGACTGCAGATAAACCCCCGAGTGGGAGGGTTGCTCACCACTCGGTAGGATTTTTCAAACTTAGGCGAGTACTGGACTGCAGCTAAGCCCACGAGTGAGAGGCTTGCTCACCACTCGGTAGGATTTTTTCACACTTAGGCGAGTACTGGACTGCAGCTAAGCCCCCAAGTGGGAGCCTTGCTCATCACTCGGTAGGATTTTTCAAACATAGGCGAGTACTGGGCTGCAACTAAGCCTCCGAGTGGGAGGATTGCTCACCACTCGGTAGGATTTTTCAAACTTAGGCGAGTACTGGACTGCAGCTAAGCCCCCGAGTGGGAGGGTTGCTCACCACTCGGTAGGATTTTTCAAACATGGGCGAGTATTTGACTGCAGCTAAGCCCCCGAGTGGGAGGGTTGCTCACCACTCGGTAGGAATTTTCACATTTAGGCGAGTACTGGACTGCAGCTAAGCCCCCAAGTGAGAGGCTTGCTCACCACTCGGTAGGATTTTTCAAACTTAGGCGAGTACTGGACTGCAGCTAAACCCCCGAGTGGGAGGGTTTCTCACCACTCGGTAGGATTTTTCAAACTTAGGCGAGTGCTAGACTGTAGCTAAGCCCCCGAGTGGGAGGGTTGCTCACCACTCGGTAGGATTTTTTCACACTTAGGCGAGTACTGGACTGCAGCTAAGGCCCCGAGTGAGAGACTTGCTCACCACTCGGTAGGATTTTTTCACACTTAGGCGAGTACTGGACTGCAGCTAAGCCCCCGAGTGAGAGGCTTGCTCACCACTCGGTAGGATTTTTCAAAGTTAGGCGAGAACTGGACTGGAGCTAAGCCCCCGAGTGGTAGGGTTGCTCACCACTCGGTAGGATTATTCAAACTTAGGCGAGTCCTGGAATGCAGCTAAGCCCACGAGTGAGAGGCTTGCTCACCACTCTGTTGGATTTTTTCACACTTAGGCGAGTACTGGACTGCAGCTAAGCCCCCGAGTGGGAGGGTTTCACACCACTCGATAGGATTTTTTCACACTTAGGCGACTACTGGACTGCAGCTAAGCCCCCGAGTGAGAGGCTTGCTCACCACTTGGTAGGATTTTTCAAACTTAGGCGAGTACTGGACTGCAGATAAACCCCCGAGTGGGAGGGTTGCTCACCACTCGGTAGGATTTTTCAAACATGGGCGAGTATTTGACTGCAGCTAAGCCCCCGAGTGGGAGGGTTGCTCACCACTCGGTAGGAATTTTCACATTTAGGCGAGTACTGGACTGCAGCTAAGCCCCCGAGTGAGAGGCTTGCTCACCACTCGGTAGGATTTTTCAAAGTTAGGCGAGTACTGGACTGGAGCTAAGCCCCCGAGTGGTAGGGTTGCTCACCACTCGGTAGGATTTTTCAAACTTAGGCGAGTCCTGGAATGCAGCTAAGCCCACGAGTGAGAGGCTTGCTCACCACTCTGTTGGATTTTTTCACACTTAGGCGAGTACTGGACTGCAGCTAAGCCCCCGAGTGGGAGGGTTTCTCACCACTCGATAGGATTTTTTCACAATTAGGCGAGTACTGGACTGCAGCTAAGCCCCCGAGTGAGAGGCTTGCTCACCACTTGGTAGGATTTTTCAAACTTAGGAGAGTACTGGACTGCAGCTAAACCCCCGAGTGGGAGGGTTGCTCACCACTCGGTAGGATTTTTCAAACTTAGGCGAGTACTGGACTGCAGCTAAGCCCACGAGTGAGAGGCTTGCTCACCACTCGGTAGGATTTTTTCACACTAAGGCGAGTACTGGACTGCAGCTAAGCCCCCAAGTGGGAGCCTTGCTCATCATTCGGTAGGATTTTTCAAACATAGGCGAGTACTGGGCTGCAACTAAGCCTCCGAGTGGGAGGATTGCTCACCACTCGGTAGGATTTTTCAAACTTAGGCGAGTGCTAGACTGTAGCTAAGCCCCCGAGTGGGAGGGTTGCTCACCACTCGGTAGGATTTTTTCACACTTAGGCGAGTACTGGACTGCAGCTAAGCCCCCGAGTGAGAGACTTGCTCACCACTCGGTAGGATTTTTTCACACTTAGGCGAGTACTGGACTGCAGCTAAGCCCCCGAGTGAGAGGCTTGCTCACCACTCGGTAGGATTTTTCAAAGTTAGGCGAGAACTGGACTGGAGCTAAGCCCCCGAGTGGTAGGGTTGCTCACCACTCGGTAGGATTATTCAAACTTAGGCGAGTCCTGGAATGCAGCTAAGCCCACGAGTGAGAGGCTTGCTCACCACTCTGTTGGATTTTTTCACACTTAGGCGAGTACTGGACTGCAGCTAAGCCCCCGAGTGGGAGGGTTTCACACCACTCGATAGGATTTTTTCACACTTAGGCGACTACTGGACTGCAGCTAAGCCCCCGAGTGAGAGGCTTGCTCACCACTTGGTAGGATTTTTCAAACTTAGGCGAGTACTGGACTGCAGATAAACCCCCGAGTGGGAGGGTTGCTCACCACTCGGTAGGATTTTTCAAACATGGGCGAGTATTTGACTGCAGCTAAGCCCCCGAGTGGGAGGGTTGCTCACCACTCGGTAGGAATTTTCACATTTAGGCGAGTACTGGACTGCAGCTAAGCCCCCAAGTGAGAGGCTTGCTCACCACTCGGTAGGATTTTTCAAACTTAGGCGAGTACTGGACTGCAGCTAAACCCCCGAGTGGGAGGGTTTCTCACCACTCGGTAGGATTTTTCAAACTTAGGCGAGTGCTAGACTGTAGCTAAGCCCCCGAGTGGGAGGGTTGCTCACCACTCGGTAGGATTTTTTCACACTTAGGCGAGTACTGGACTGCAGCTAAGCCCCCGAGTGAGAGACTTGCTCACCACTCGGTAGGATTTTTTCACACTTAGGCGAGTACTGGACTGCAGCTAAGCCCCCGAGTGAGAGGCTTGCTCACCACTCGATAGGATTTTTCAAAGTTAGGCGAGAACTGGACTGGAGCTAAGCCCCCGAGTGGTAGGGTTGCTCACCACTCGGTAGGATTATTCAAACTTAGGCGAGTCCTGGAATGCAGCTAAGCCCCCGAGTGAGAGGCTTGCTCACCACTTGGTAGGATTTTTCAAACTTAGGCGAGTACTGGACTGCAGATAAACCCCCGAGTGGGAGGGTTGCTCACCACTCGGTAGGATTTTTCAAACTTAGGCGAGTACTGGACTGCAGCTAAGCCCACGAGTGAGAGGCTTGCTCACCACTCGGTAGGATTTTTTCACACTTAGACGAGTACTGGACTGCAGCTAAGCCCCCAAGTGGGAGCCTTGCTCATCACTCGGTAGGATTTTTCAAACATAGGCGAGTACTGGGCTGCAACTAAGCCTCCGAGTGGGAGGATTGCTCACCACTCGGTAGGATTTTTCAAACTTAGGCGAGTACTGGACTGCAGCTAAGCCCCCGAGTGGGAGGGTTGCTCACCACTCGGTAGGATTTTTCAAACATGGGCGAGTATTTGACTGCAACTAAGCCCCCGAGTGGGAGGGTTGCTCACCACTCGGTAGGAATTTTCACATTTAGGCGAGTACTGGACTGCAGCTAAGCCCCCAAGTGAGAGGCTTGCTCACCACTCGGTAGGATTTTTCAAACTTAGGCGAGTACTGGACTGCAGCTAAACCCCCGAGTGGGAGGGTTTCTCACCACTCGGTAGGATTTTTCAAACTTAGGCGAGTGCTAGACTGTAGCTAAGCCCCCGAGTGGGAGGGTTGCTCACCACTCGGTAGGATTTTTTCACACTTAGGCGAGTACTGGACTGCAGCTAAGCCCCCGAGTGAGAGACTTGCTCACCACTCGGTAGGATTTTTTCACACTTAGGCGAGTACTGGACTGCAGCTAAGCCCCCGAGTGAGAGGCTTGCTCACCACTCGGTAGGATTTTTCAAAGTTAGGCGAGAACTGGACTGGAGCTAAGCCCCCGAGTGGTAGGGTTGCTCACCACTCGGTAGGATTTTTCAAACTTAGGCGAGTCCTGGAATGCAGCTAAGCCCACGAGTGAGAGGCTTGCTCACCACTCTGTTGGATTTTTTCACACTTAGGCGAGTACTGGACTGCAACTAAGCCCCCGAGTGGGAGGGTTTCACACCACTCGATAGGATTTTTTCACACTTAGGCGACTACTGGACTGCAGCTAAGCCCCCGAGTGAGAGGCTTGCTCACCACTTGGTAGGATTTTTCAAACTTAGGCGAGTACTGGACTGCAGATAAACCCCCGAGTGGGAGGGTTGCTCACCACTCGGTAGGATTTTTCAAACTTAGGCGAGTACTGGACTGCAGCTAAGCCCACGAGTGAGAGGCTTGCTCACCACTCGGTAGGATTTTTTCACACTTAGGCGAGTACTGGACTGCAGCTAAGCCCCCAAGTGGGAGCCTTGCTCATCACTCGGTAGGATTTTTCAAACATAGGCGAGTACTGGGCTGCAACTAAGCCTCCGAGTGGGAGGATTGCTCACCACTCGGTAGGATTTTTCAAACTTAGGCGAGTACTGGATTGCAGCTAAGCCCCCGAGTGGGAGGGTTGCTCACCACTCGGTAGGATTTTTCAAACATGGGCGAGTATTTGACTGCAGCTAAGCCCCCGAGTGGGAGGGTTGCTCACCACTCGGTAGGAATTTTCACATTTAGGCGAGTACTGGACTGCAGCTAAGCCCCCAAGTGAGAGGCTTGCTCACCACTCGGTAGGATTTTTCAAACTTAGGCGAGTACTGGACTGCAGCTAAACCCCCGAGTGGGAGGGTTTCTCAACACTCGGTAGGATTTTTCAAACTTAGGCGAGTGCTAGACTGTAGCTAAGCCCCCGAGTGGGAGGGTTGCTCACCACTCGGTAGGATTTTTTCACACTTAGGCGAGTACTGGACTGCAGCTAAGGCCCCGAGTGAGAGACTTGCTCACCACTCGGTAGGATTTTTTCACACTTAGGCGAGTACTGGACTGCAGCTAAGCCCCCGAGTGAGAGGCTTGCTCACCACTTGGTAGGATTTTTCAAACTTAGGCGAGTACTGGACTGCAGATAAACCCCCGAGTGGGAGGGTTGCTCACCACTCGGTAGGATTTTTCAAACATGGGCGAGTATTTGACTGCAGCTAAGCCCCCGAGTGGGAGGGTTGCTCACCACTCGGTAGGAATTTTCACATTTAGGCGAGTACTGGACTGCAGCTAAGCCCCCGAGTGAGAGGCTTGCTCACCACTCGGTAGGATTTTTCAAAGTTAGGCGAGTACTGGACTGGAGCTAAGCCCCCGAGTGGTAGGGTTGCTCACCACTCGGTAGGATTTTTCAAACTTAGGCGAGTCCTGGAATGCAGCTAAGCCCACGAGTGAGAGGCTTGCTCACCACTCTGTTGGATTTTTTCACACTTAGGCGAGTACTGGACTGCAGCTAAGCCCCCGAGTGGGAGGGTTTCTCACCACTCGATAGGATTTTTTCACAATTAGGCGAGTACTGGACTGCAGCTAAGCCCCCGAGTGAGAGGCTTGCTCACCACTTGGTAGGATTTTTCAAACTTAGGAGAGTACTGGACTGCAGCTAAACCCCCGAGTGGGAGGGTTGCTCACCACTCGGTAGGATTTTTCAAACTTAGGCGAGTACTGGACTGCAGCTAAGCCCACGAGTGAGAGGCTTGCTCACCACTCGGTAGGATTTTTTCACACTAAGGCGAGTACTGGACTGCAGCTAAGCCCCCAAGTGGGAGCCTTGCTCATCATTCGGTAGGATTTTTCAAACATAGGCGAGTACTGGGCTGCAACTAAGCCTCCGAGTGGGAGGATTGCTCACCACTCGGTAGGATTTTTCAAACTTAGGCGAGTGCTAGACTGTAGCTAAGCCCCCGAGTGGGAGGGTTGCTCACCACTCGGTAGGATTTTTTCACACTTAGGCGAGTACTGGACTGCAGCTAAGCCCCCGAGTGAGAGACTTGCTCACCACTCGGTAGGATTTTTTCACACTTAGGCGAGTACTGGACTGCAGCTAAGCCCCCGAGTGAGAGGCTTGCTCACCACTCGGTAGGATTTTTCAAAGTTAGGCGAGAACTGGACTGGAGCTAAGCCCCCGAGTGGTAGGGTTGCTCACCACTCGGTAGGATTATTCAAACTTAGGCGAGTCCTGGAATGCAGCTAAGCCCACGAGTGAGAGGCTTGCTCACCACTCTGTTGGATTTTTTCACACTTAGGCGAGTACTGGACTGCAGCTAAGCCCCCGAGTGGGAGGGTTTCACACCACTCGATAGGATTTTTTCACACTTAGGCGACTACTGGACTGCAGCTAAGCCCCCGAGTGAGAGGCTTGCTCACCACTTGGTAGGATTTTTCAAACTTAGGCGAGTACTGGACCGCAGATAAACCCCCGAGTGGGAGGGTTGCTCACCACTCGGTAGGATTTTTCAAACATGGGCGAGTATTTGACTGCAGCTAAGCCCCCGAGTGGGAGGGTTGCTCACCACTCGGTAGGAATTTTCACATTTAGGCGAGTACTGGACTGCAGCTAAGCCCCCAAGTGAGAGGCTTGCTCACCACTCGGTAGGATTTTTCAAACTTAGGCGAGTACTGGACTGCAGCTAAACCCCCGAGTGGGAGGGTTTCTCACCACTCGGTAGGATTTTTCAAACTTAGGCGAGTGCTAGACTGTAGCTAAGCCCCCGAGTGGGAGGGTTGCTCACCACTCGGTAGGATTTTTTCACACTTAGGCGAGTACTGGACTGCAGCTAAGCCCCCGAGTGAGAGACTTGCTCACCACTCGGTAGGATTTTTTCACACTTAGGCGAGTACTGGACTGCAGCTAAGCCCCCGAGTGAGAGGCTTGCTCACCACTCGATAGGATTTTTCAAAGTTAGGCGAGAACTGGACTGGAGCTAAGCCCCCGAGTGGTAGGGTTGCTCACCACTCGGTAGGATTATTCAAACTTAGGCGAGTCCTGGAATGCAGCTAAGCCCCCGAGTGAGAGGCTTGCTCACCACTTGGTAGGATTTTTCAAACTTAGGCGAGTACTGGACTGCAGATAAACCCCCGAGTGGGAGGGTTGCTCACCACTCGGTAGGATTTTTCAAACTTAGGCGAGTACTGGACTGCAGCTAAGCCCACGAGTGAGAGGCTTGCTCACCACTCGGTAGGATTTTTTCACACTTAGACGAGTACTGGACTGCAGCTAAGCCCCCAAGTGGGAGCCTTGCTCATCACTCGGTAGGATTTTTCAAACATAGGCGAGTACTGGGCTGCAACTAAGCCTCCGAGTGGGAGGATTGCTCACCACTCGGTAGGATTTTTCAAACTTAGGCGAGTACTGGACTGCAGCTAAGCCCCCGAGTGGGAGGGTTGCTCACCACTCGGTAGGATTTTTCAAACATGGGCGAGTATTTGACTGCAACTAAGCCCCCGAGTGGGAGGGTTGCTCACCACTCGGTAGGAATTTTCACATTTAGGCGAGTACTGGACTGCAGCTAAGCCCCCAAGTGAGAGGCTTGCTCACCACTCGGTAGGATTTTTCAAACATAGGCGAGTACTGGACTGCAGCTAAACCCCCGAGTGGGAGGGTTTCTCACCACTCGGTAGGATTTTTCAAACTTAGGCGAGTGCTAGACTGTAGCTAAGCCCCCGAGTGGGAGGGTTGCTCACCACTCGGTAGGATTTTTTCACACTTAGGCGAGTACTGGACTGCAGCTAAGCCCCCGAGTGAGAGACTTGCTCACCACTCGGTAGGATTTTTTCACACTTAGGCGAGTACTGGACTGCAGCTAAGCCCCCGAGTGAGAGGCTTGCTCACCACTCGGTAGGATTTTTCAAAGTTAGGCGAGAACTGGACTGGAGCTAAGCCCCCGAGTGGTAGGGTTGCTCACCACTCGGTAGGATTTTTCAAACTTAGGCGAGTCCTGGAATGCAGCTAAGCCCACGAGTGAGAGGCTTGCTCACCACTCTGTTGGATTTTTTCACACTTAGGCGAGTACTGGACTGCAGCTAAGCCCCCGAGTGGGAGGGTTTCTCACCACTCGATAGGATTTTTTCACACTTAGGCGAGTACTGGACTGCAGCTAAGCCCCCGAGTGAGAGGCTTGCTCACCACTTGGTAGGATTTTTCAAACTTAGGCGAGTACTGGACTGCAGCTAAACCCCCGAGTGGGAGGGTTGCTCACCACTCGGTAGGATTTTTCAAACTTAGGCGAGTACTGGACTGCAGCTAAGCCCACGAGTGAGAGGCTTGCTCACCACTCGGTATGATTTTTTCACACTTAGGCGAGTACTGGACTGCAGCTAAGCCCCCAAGTGGGAGCCTTGCTCATCACTCGGTAGGATTTTCCAAACATAGGCGAGTACTGGGCTGCAACAAAGCCTCCGAGTGGGAGGATTGCTCACCACTCGGTAGGATTTTTCAAACATGGGCGAGTATTTGACTGCAGCTAAGCCCCCGAGTGGGAGGGTTGCTCACCACTCGGTAGGATTTTTCACATTTAGGCGAGTACTGGACTGCAGCTAAGCCCCCACGTGAGAGGCTTGCTCACCACTCGGTAGGATTTTTCAAACTTAGGCGAGTACTGGACTGCAGCTAAACCCCCGAGTGGGAGGGTTTCTCACCACTCGGTAGGATTTTTCAAACTTAGGCGAGTGCTAGACTGTTGCTAAGCCCCCGAGTGGGAGGGTTGCTCACCACTCGGTAGGATTTTTTCACACTTAGGCGAGTACTGGACTGCAGTTAAGCCCCCGAGTGAGAGACTTGCTCACCACTCGGTAGGATTTTTTCACACTTAGCCGAGTACTGGACTGCAGCTAAGCCCCCGAGTGAGAGGCTTGCTCACCACTCGGTAGGATTTTTCAAACTTAGGCGAGTACTGGACTGCAGCTAAGCCCCCGAGTGGGAGGGTTGCTCACCACTCGGTAGGATTTTTCAAACATAGGCGAGTGCTGGACTGCAGCTAAGCCCCCGAGTGGGAGGGTTGCTCACCACTCGGTAGGATTTTTCAAACTTAGGCGAGTACTGGACTGCAGCTAAGCCTCCGAGTGGGAGGGTTGCTCATGACTCGGTAGGATTTTTCAAACTTAGGCGAGTACTGGACTGCAGCTAAGCCCCCGAGTGGGAGGGTTGCTCAACACTCGGTAGGATTTTTCAAACTTAGGCGAGTACTGGACTGCAGCTAAGCCCCCGAGTGGGAGGGTTTCTCACCACTCGGTAGGATTTTTCAAACTTAGGCGAGTGCTAGACTGCAGCTAAGCCACCGAGTGGGAGGGTTGCTCACCACTCGGTAGGATTTTTTCACACTTAGGCGAGTACTGGACTGAAGCTAAGCCCCCGAGTGCGAGACTTGCTAACCACTCGGTAGGATTTTTTCACACTTAGGCGAGTACTGGACTATAGCTAAGCCCTCGAGTGAGAGGCTTGCTCACCACTCGGTAGGATTTTTCAAACTTAGACGAATACTGGACTGCAGGTAAACCCCCGAGTGGGAGGGTTGCTCACCACTCGGTAGGATTTTTCAAACTTAGGCGAGTACTGGACTGCAGCTAAGCCCACGAGTGAGAGGCTTGCTCACCACTCGGTAGGATTTTTTCACACTTAGGCGAGTACTGGACTGCAGCTAAGCCCCCAAGTGGGAGCCTTGCTCATCACTCGGTAGGATTTTTCAAACATAGGCGAGTACTGGGCTGCAACTAAGCCTCCGAGTGGGAGGATTGCTCACCACTCGGTAGGATTTTTCAAACTTAGGCGAGTACTGGACTGCAGCTAAGCCCCCGAGTGGGAGGGTTGCTCATCACTCGGTAGGATTTTTCAAACATGGGCGAGTATTTGACTGCAGCTAAGCCCCCGAGTGGGAGGGTTGCTCACCACTCGGTAGGATTTTTCACATTTAGGCGAGTACTGGACTGCAGCTAAGCCCCCAAGTGAGAGGCTTGCTCACCACTCGGTAGGATTTTTCAAACTTAGGCGAGTACTGGACTGCAGCTAAACCCCCGAGTGGGAGGGTTTCTCACCACTCGGTAGGATTTTTCAAACTTAGGCGAGTGCTAGACTGTAGCTAAGCCCCCGAGTGGGAGGGTTGCTCACCACTCGGTAGGATTTTTTCACACTTAGGCGAGTACTGGACTGCAGCTAAGCCCCCGAGTGAGAGACTTGCTCACCACTCGGTAGGATTTTTTCACACTTAGCCGAGTACTGGACTGCAGCTAAGCCCCCGAGTGAGAGGCTTGCTCACCACTCGGTAGGATTTTTCAAACTTAGGCGAGTACTGGACTGCAGCTAAGCCCCCGAGTGGGAGGGTTGCTCACCACTCGGTAGGATTTTTCAAACATAGGCGAGTGCTGGACTGCAGCTAAGCCCCCGAGTGGGAGGGTTGCTCACCACTCGGTAGGATTTTTCAAACATAGGCGAGTGCTGGACTGCAGCTAAGCCCCCGAGTGGGAGGGTTGCTCACCACTCGGTAGGATTTTTCAAACTTAGGCGAGTACTGGACTGCAGCTAAGCCCCCGAGTGGGAGGGTTGCTCACCACTCGGTAGGATTTTTCAAACATGGGCGAGTATTTGACTGCAGCTAAGCCCCCGAGTGGGAGGGTTGCTCACCACTCGGTAGGAATTTTCACATTTAGGCGAGTACTGGACTGCAGCTAAGCCCCCAAGTGAGAGGCTTGCTCACCACTCGGTAGGATTTTTCAAACTTAGGCGAGTACTGGACTGCAGCTAAACCCCCGAGTGGGAGGGTTTCTCACCACTCGGTAGGATTTTTCAAACTTAGGCGAGTGCTAGACTGTAGCTAAGCCCCCGAGTGGGAGGGTTGCTCACCACTCGGTAGGATTTTTTCACACTTAGGCGAGTACTGGACAGCAGCTAAGCCCCCGAGTGAGAGACTTGCTCACCACTCGGTAGGATTTTTTCACACTTAGGCGAGTACTGGACTGCAGCTAAGCCCCCGAGTGAGAGGCTTGCTCACCACTCGGTAGGATTTTTCAAAGTTAGGCGAGAACTGGACTGGAGCTAAGCCCCCGAGTGGTAGGGTTGCTCACCACTCGGTAGGATTTTTCAAACTTAGGCGAGTCCTGGAATGCAGCTAAGCCCACGAGTGAGAGGCTTGCTCACCACTCTGTTGGATTTTTTCACACTTAGGCGAGTACTGGACTGCAGCTAAGCCCCCGAGTGGGAGGGTTTCTCACCACTCGATAGGATTTTTTCACACTTAGGCGAGTACTGGACTGCAGCTAAGCCCCCGAGTGAGAGGCTTGCTCACCACTTGGTAGGATTTTTCAAACTTAGGCGAGTACTGGACTGCAGCTAAACCCCCGAGTGGGAGGGTTGCTCACCACTCGGTAGGATTTTTCAAACTTAGGCGAGTACTGGACTGCAGCTAAGCCCACGAGTGAGAGGCTTGCTCACCACTCGGTATGATTTTTTCACACTTAGGCGAGTACTGGACTGCAGCTAAGCCCCCAAGTGGGAGCCTTGCTCATCACTCGGTAGGATTTTCCAAACATAGGCGAGTACTGGGCTGCAACAAAGCCTCCGAGTGGGAGGATTGCTCACCACTCGGTAGGATTTTTCAAACATGGGCGAGTATTTGACTGCAGCTAAGCCCCCGAGTGGGAGGGTTGCTCACCACTCGGTAGGATTTTTCACATTTAGGCGAGTACTGGACTGCAGCTAAGCCCCCAAGTGAGAGGCTTGCTCACCACTCGGTAGGATTTTTCAAACTTAGGCGAGTACTGGACTGCAGCTAAACCCCCGAGTGGGAGGGTTTCTCACCACTCGGTAGGATTTTTCAAACTTAGGCGAGTGCTAGACTGTTGCTAAGCCCCCGAGTGGGAGGGTTGCTCACCACTCGGTAGGATTTTTTCACACTTAGGCGAGTACTGGACTGCAGTTAAGCCCCCGAGTGAGAGACTTGCTCACCACTCGGTAGGATTTTTTCACACTTAGCCGAGTACTGGACTGCAGCTAAGCCCCCGAGTGAGAGGCTTGCTCACCACTCGGTAGGATTTTTCAAACTTAGGCGAGTACTGGACTGCAGCTAAGCCCCCGAGTGGGAGGGTTGCTCACCACTCGGTAGGATTTTTCAAACATAGGCGAGTGCTGGACTGCAGCTAAGCCCCCGAGTGGGAGGGTTGCTCACCACTCGGTAGGATTTTTCAAACTTAGGCGAGTACTGGACTGCAGCTAAGCCTCCGAGTGGGAGGGTTGCTCATGACTCGGTAGGATTTTTCAAACTTAGGCGAGTACTGGACTGCAGCTAAGCCCCCGAGTGGGAGGGTTGCTCAACACTCGGTAGGATTTTTCAAACTTAGGCGAGTACTGGACTGCAGCTAAGCCCCCGAGTGGGAGGGTTTCTCACCACTCGGTAGGATTTTTCAAACTTAGGCGAGTGCTAGACTGCAGCTAAGCCACCGAGTGGGAGGGTTGCTCACCACTCGGTAGGATTTTTTCACACTTAGGCGAGTACTGGACTGAAGCTAAGCCCCCGAGTGCGAGACTTGCTAACCACTCGGTAGGATTTTTTCACACTTAGGCGAGTACTGGACTATAGCTAAGCCCTCGAGTGAGAGGCTTGCTCACCACTCGGTAGGATTTTTCAAACTTAGACGAGTACTGGACTGCAGGTAAACCCCCGAGTGGGAGGATTGCTCACCACTCGGTAGGATTTTTCAAACTTAGGCGAGTACTGGACTGCAGCTAAGCCCACGAGTGAGAGGCTTGCTCACCACTCGGTAGGATTTTTTCACACTTAGGCGAGTACTGGACTGCAGCTAAGCCCCCAAGTGGGAGCCTTGCTCATCACTCGGTAGGATTTTTCAAACATAGGCGAGTACTGGGCTGCAACTAAGCCTCCGAGTGGGAGGATTGCTCACCACTCGGTAGGATTTTTCAAACTTAGGCGAGTACTGGACTGCAGCTAAGCCCCCGAGTGGGAGGGTTGCTCATCACTCGGTAGGATTTTTCAAACATGGGCGAGTATTTGACTGCAGCTAAGCCCCCGAGTGGGAGGGTTGCTCACCACTCGGTAGGATTTTTCACATTTAGGCGAGTACTGGACTGCAGCTAAGCCCCCAAGTGAGAGGCTTGCTCACCACTCGGTAGGATTTTTCAAACTTAGGCGAGTACTGGACTGCAGCTAAACCCCCGAGTGGGAGGGTTTCTCACCACTCGGTAGGATTTTTCAAACTTAGGCGAGTGCTAGACTGTAGCTAAGCCCCCGAGTGGGAGGGTTGCTCACCACTCGGTAGGATTTTTTCACACTTAGGCGAGTACTGGACTGCAGCTAAGCCCCCGAGTGAGAGACTTGCTCACCACTCGGTAGGATTTTTTCACACTTAGCCGAGTACTGGACTGCAGCTAAGCCCCCGAGTGAGAGGCTTGCTCACCACTCGGTAGGATTTTTCAAACTTAGGCGAGTACTGGACTGCAGCTAAGCCCCCGAGTGGGAGGGTTGCTCACCACTCGGTAGGATTTTTCAAACATAGGCGAGTGCTGGACTGCAGCTAAGCCCCCGAGTGGGAGGGTTGCTCACCACTCGGTAGGATTTTTCAAACATAGGCGAGTGCTGGACTGCAGCTAAGCCCCCGAGTGGGAGGGTTGCTCACCACTCGGTAGGATTTTTCAAACTTAGGCGAGTACTGGACTGCAGCTAAGCCTCCGAGTGGGAGGGTTGCTCACGACTCGGTAGGATTTTTCAAACTTAGGCGAGTACTGGACTGCAGCTAAGCCCCCGAGTGGGAGGGTTGCTCAACACTCGGTAGGATTTTTCAAACTTAGGCGAGTACTGGACTGCAGCTAAGCCCCCGAGTGGGAGGGTTTCTCACCACTCGGTAGGATTTTTCAAACTTAGGCGAGTGCTAGACTGCAGCTAAGCCACCGAGTGGGAGGGTTGCTCACCACTCGGTAGGATTTTTTCACACTTAGGCGAGTACTGGACTGAAGCTAAGCCCCCGAGTGCGAGACTTGCTCACCACTCGGTAGGATTTTTTCACACTTAGGCGAGTACTGGACTATAGCTAAGCCCCCGAGTGAGAGGCTTGCTCACCACTCGGTAGGATTTTTCAAACTTACACGAGTACTGGAATGCAGGTAAGCCCCCGAGTGGGAGGGATCGGTAGGATTTTTCAAACTTAGGCGAGTACTGGACTGCAGCTAAGCCTCCGAGTGGGAGGGTTGCTCACCACTCGGTAGGATTTTTCAAACTTAGGCGAGTACTGGACTACAGCTAAGCCCCCGAGTGGGAGCCTTGCTCATCACTCGGTAGGATTTTTCAAACATAGGCGAGTACTGGACTGCAGCTAAGCCTCCGAGTGGGAGGGTTGCTCACCACTCGGTAGGATTTTTCAAACTTAGGCGAGTACTGGACTGCAGCTAAGCCCCCGAGTGGGAGGGTTGCTCACCACTCGGTAGGATTTTTCAAACTTAGGCGAGTACTGGACTGCAGCTAAGCCCCCGAGTCGGAGGGTTGCTCACCACTCGGTAGGATTTTTTCACACATAGGCGAGTACTGGACTGCAGCTAAGCCCCCGAGTGGGAGGGTTTCTCACCACTCGGTAAGACTTTTCAAACTTAGGCGAGTGCTAGACTGCAGCTAAGCCACCGAGTGGGAGGGTTGCTCACCACTCGGTTGGATTTTTTCACACTTAGGCGAGTACTGGACTGAAGCTAAGCCCCCGAGTGAGAGACTTGCTCACCACTCGGTAGGATTTTTTCACACTTAGGCGAGTACTGGACTACAGCTAAGCCCCCGAGTGAGAGGCTTGCTCACCACTCGGTAGGATTTTTCAAACTTAGGCGAGTACTGGACTGCAGGTAAGCCCCCGAGTGGGAGGGATCGGTAGGATTTTTCAAACTTAGGCGAGTACTGGACTGCAGCTAAGCCTCCGAGTGGGAGGGTTGCTCACCACTCGGTAGGATTTTTCAAACTTAGGCGAGTACTGGACTACAGCTAAGCCCCCGAGTGGGAGCCTTGCTCATCACTCAGTAGGATTTTTCAAACATAGGCGAGTACTGGACTGCAGCTAAGCCTCCGAGTGGGAGGGTTGCTCACCACTCGGTAGGATTTTTCAAACTTAGGCGAGTACTGGACTGCAGCTAAGCCCCCGAGTGGGAGGGTTGCTCACCACTCGGTAGGATTTTTCAAACTTAGGCGAGTACTGGACTGCAGCTAAGCCCCCGAGTCGGAGGGTTGCTCACCACTCGGTAGGATTTTTTCACACTTAGGCGAGTACTGGACTGCAGCTAAGCCCCCGAGTGAGAGGCTTGCTCACCACTCGGTAGGATTTTTCAAACATAGGCGAGTACTTCACTGCAGCTAAGCCCCCGAGTGGTAGGGTTGCTCACCACTCGGTAGGATTTTCTCACACTTAGGAGAGTACTGGACTGCAGCTAAGCCCCCGAGTGGGAGGGTTTCTCACCACTCGGTAGGATTTGTCAAACTTAGGCGAGTGCTAGACTGCAGCTAAGCCACCGAGTGGGAGGGTTGCTCACCACTCGGTAGGATTTTTTCACACTTAGGCGAGTACTGGACTGAAGCTAAGCCCCCGAGTGCGAGACTTGCTCACCACTCGGTAGGATTTTTTCACACTTAGGCGAGTACTGGACTATAGCTAAGCCCCCGAGTGAGAGGCTTGCTCACCACTCGGTAGGATTTTTCAAACTTAGACGAGTACTGGACTGCAGGTAAGCCCCCGAGTGGGAGGGATCGATAGGATTTTTCAAACTTAGGCGAGTACTGGACTGCAGCTAAGCCTCCGAGTGGGAGGGTTGCTCAACACTCGGTAGGATTTTTCAAACTTAGGCGAGTACTGGACTACAGCTAAGCCCCCTAGTGGGAGCCTTGCTCATCACTCGGTAGGATTTTTCAAACATAGGCGAGTACTGGACTGCAGCTAAGCCTCCGAGTGGGAGGGTTGCTCACCACTCGGTAGGATTTTTCAAACTTAGGCGAGTACTGGACTGCAGCTAAGCCCCCGAGTGGGAGGGTTGCTCATCACTCGGTAGGATTTTTCAAACTTAGGCGAGTACTGGACTACAGCTAAGCCCCCGAGTCGGAGGGTTGCTCACCACTCGGTAGGATTTTTTCACACATAAGCGAGTACTGGACTGCAGCTAAGCCCCCGAGTGGGAGGGTTTCTCACCACTCGGTAGGATTTTTCAAACTTAGGCGAGTGCTAGACTGCAGCTAAGCCACCGAGTGGGAGGGTTGCTCACCACTCGGTAGGATTTTTTCACACTTAGGCGAGTACTGGACTGAAGCTAAGCCCCCGAGTGAGAGACTTGCTCACCACTCGGTAGGATTTTTTCACACTTAGGCGAGTACTGGACTACAGCTAAGCCCCCGAGTGAGAGGCTTGCTCACCACTCAGTAGGATTTTTCAAACTTAGGCGAGTACTGGTCTGCAGGTAAGCCCCCGAGTGGGAGGGATCGGTAGGATTTTTCAAACTTAGGCGAGTACTGGACTGCAGCTAAGCCCCCGAGTCGGAGGGTTGCTCACCACTCGGTAGGATTTTTTCACACTTAGGCGAGTACTGGACTGCAGCTAAGCCCCCGAGTGAGAGGCTTGCTCACCACTCGGTAGGATTTTTCAAACATAGGCGAGTACTTGACTGCAGCTAAGCCCCCGAGTGGTAGGGTTGCTCACCACTCGGTAGGATTTTTTCACACTTAGGAGAGTACTGGACTGCAGCTAAGCCCCCGAGTGGGAGGGTTTCTCACCACTCGGTAGGATTTTTCAAACTTAGGCGAGTGCTAGACTGCAGCTAAGCCACCGAGTGGGAGGGTTGCTCACCACTCGGTAGGATTTTTTCACACTTAGGCGAGTACTGGACTGAAGCTAAGCCCCCGAGTGCGAGACTTGCTCACCACTCGGTAGGATTTTTTCACACTTAGGCGAGTACTGGACTATAGCTAAGCCCCCGAGTGAGAGGCTTGCTCACCACTCGGTAGGATTTTTCAAACATAGACGAGTACTGGACTGCAGGTAAGCCCCCGAGTTTGAGGGATCGGTAAGATTTTTCAAACTTAGGAGAGTACTGGACTGCAGCTAAGCCTCCGAGTGGGAGGGTTGCTCACCACTCGGTAGGATTTTTCAAACTTAGGCGAGTACTGGACTACAGCTAAGCCCCCGAGTGGGAGCCTTGCTCATCACTCGGTAGGATTTTTCAAACATAGGCGAGTACTGGACTGCAGCTAAGCCTCCGAGTGGGAGGGTTGCTCACCACTCGGTAGGATTTTTCAAACTTAGGCGAGTACTGGACTGCAGCTAAGCCCTCGAGTGGGAGGGTTGCTCACCACTCGGTAGGATTTTTCAAACTTAGGCGAGTACTGGACTGCAGCTAAGCCCTCGAGTGGGAGGGTTGCTCACCACTCGGTAGGATTTTTTCACACTTAGGCGAGTACTGGACTGCAGCTAAGCCCCCGAGTGAGAGACTTGCTCACCACTCGGTAGGATTTTTTCACACTTAGCCGAGTACTGGACTGCAGCTAAGCCCCCGAGTGAGAGGCTTGCTCACCACTCGGTAGGATTTTTCAAACTTAGGCGAGTACTGGACTGCAGCTAAGCCCCCGAGTGGGAGGGTTGCTCACCACTCGGTAGGATTTTTCAAACATAGGCGAGTGCTGGACTGCAGCTAAGCCCCCGAGTGGGAGGGTTGCTCACCACTCGGTAGGATTTTTCAAACATAGGCGAGTGCTGGACTGCAGCTAAGCCCCCGAGTGGGAGGGTTGCTCACCACTCGGTAGGATTTTTCAAACTTAGGCGAGTACTGGACTGCAGCTAAGCCTCCGAGTGGGAGGGTTGCTCACGACTCGGTAGGATTTTTCAAACTTAGGCGAGTACTGGACTGCAGCTAAGCCCCCGAGTGGGAGGGTTGCTCAACACTCGGTAGGATTTTTCAAACTTAGGCGAGTACTGGACTGCAGCTAAGCCCCCGAGTGGGAGGGTTTCTCACCACTCGGTAGGATTTTTCAAACTTAGGCGAGTGCTAGACTGCAGCTAAGCCACCGAGTGGGAGGGTTGCTCACCACTCGGTAGGATTTTTTCACACTTAGGCGAGTACTGGACTGAAGCTAAGCCCCCGAGTGCGAGACTTGCTCACCACTCGGTAGGATTTTTTCACACTTAGGCGAGTACTGGACTATAGCTAAGCCCCCGAGTGAGAGGCTTGCTCACCACTCGGTAGGATTTTTCAAACTTAGACGAGTACTGGAATGCAGGTAAGCCCCCGAGTGGGAGGGATCGGTAGGATTTTTCAAACTTAGGCGAGTACTGGACTGCAGCTAAGCCTCCGAGTGGGAGGGTTGCTCACCACTCGGTAGGATTTTTCAAACTTAGGCGAGTACTGGACTACAGCTAAGCCCCCGAGTGGGAGCCTTGCTCATCACTCGGTAGGATTTTTCAAACATAGGCGAGTACTGGACTGCAGCTAAGCCTCCGAGTGGGAGGGTTGCTCACCACTCGGTAGGATTTTTCAAACTTAGGCGAGTACTGGACTGCAGCTAAGCCCCCGAGTGGGAGGGTTGCTCACCACTCGGTAGGATTTTTCAAACTTAGGCGAGTACTGGACTGCAGCTAAGCCCCCGAGTCGGAGGGTTGCTCACCACTCGGTAGGATTTTTTCACACATAGGCGAGTACTGGACTGCAGCTAAGCCCCCGAGTGGGAGGGTTTCTCACCACTCGGTAAGACTTTTCAAACTTAGGCGAGTGCTAGACTGCAGCTAAGCCACCGAGTGGGAGGGTTGCTCACCACTCGGTTGGATTTTTTCACACTTAGGCGAGTACTTGACTGAAGCTAAGCCCCCGAGTGAGAGACTTGCTCACCACTCGGTAGGATTTTTTCACACTTAGGCGAGTACTGGACTACAGCTAAGCCCCCGAGTGAGAGGCTTGCTCACCACTCGGTAGGATTTTTCAAACTTAGGCGAGTACTGGACTGCAGGTAAGCCCCCGAGTGGGAGGGATCGGTAGGATTTTTCAAACTTAGGCGAGTACTGGACTGCAGCTAAGCCTCCGAGTGGGAGGGTTGCTCACCACTCGGTAGGATTTTTCAAACTTAGGCGAGTACTGGACTACAGCTAAGCCCCTGAGTGGGAGCCTTGCTCATCACTCAGTAGGATTTTTCAAACATAGGCGAGTACTGGACTGCAGCTAAGCCTCCGAGTGGGAGGGTTGCTCACCACTCGGTAGGATTTTTCAAACTTAGGCGAGTACTGGACTGCAGCTAAGCCCCCGAGTGGGAGGGTTGCTCACCACTCGGTAGGATTTTTCAAACTTAGGCGAGTACTGGACTGCAGCTAAGCCCCCGAGTCGGAGGGTTGCTCACCACTCGGTAGGATTTTTTCACACTTAGGCGAGTACTGGACTGCAGCTAAGCCCCCGAGTGAGAGGCTTGCTCACCACTCGGTAGGATTTTTCAAACATAGGCGAGTACTTCACTGCAGCTAAGCCCCCGAGTGGTAGGGTTGCTCACCACTCGGTAGGATTTTCTCACACTTAGGAGAGTACTGGACTGCAGCTAAGCCCCCGAGTGGGAGGGTTTCTCACCACTCGGTAGGATTTTTCAAACTTAGGCGAGTGCTAGACTGCAGCTAAGCCACCGAGTGGGAGGGTTGCTCACCACTCGGTAGGATTTTTTCACACTTAGGCGAGTACTGGACTGAAGCTAAGCCCCCGAGTGCGAGACTTGCTCACCACTCGGTAGGATTTTTTCACACTTAGGCGAGTACTGGACTATAGCTAAGCCCCCGAGTGAGAGGCTTGCTCACCACTCGGTAGGATTTTTCAAACTTAGACGAGTACTGGACTGCAGGTAAGCCCCCGAGTGGGAGGGATCGATAGGATTTTTCAAACTTAGGCGAGTACTGGACTGCAGCTAAGCCTCCGAGTGGGAGGGTTGCTCACCACTCGGTAGGATTTTTCAAACTTAGGCGAGTACTGGACTACAGCTAAGCCCCCTAGTGGGAGCCTTGCTCATCACTCGGTAGGATTTTTCAAACATAGGCGAGTACTGGACTGCAGCTAAGCCTCCGAGTGGGAGGGTTGCTCACCACTCGGTAGGATTTTTCAAACTTAGGCGAGTACTGGACTGCAGCTAAGCCCCCGAGTGGGAGGGTTGCTCATCACTCGGTAGGATTTTTCAAACTTAGGCGAGTACTGGACTACAGCTAAGCCCCCGAGTCGGAGGGTTGCTCACCACTCGGTAGGATTTTTTCACACATAAGCGAGTACTGGACTGCAGCTAAGCCCCCGAGTGGGAGGGTTTCTCACCACTCGGTAGGATTTTTCAAACTTAGGCGAGTGCTAGACTGCAGCTAAGCCACCGAGTGGGAGGGTTGCTCACCACTCGGTAGGATTTTTTCACACTTAGGCGAGTACTGGACTGAAGCTAAGCCCCCGAGTGAGAGACTTGCTCACCACTCGGTAGGATTTTTTCACACTTAGGCGAGTACTGGACTACAGCTAAGCCCCCGAGTGAGAGGCTTGCTCACCACTCAGTAGGATTTTTCAAACTTAGGCGAGTACTGGTCTGCAGGTAAGCCCCCGAGTGGGAGGGATCGGTAGGATTTTTCAAACTTAGGCGAGTACTGGACTGCAGCTAAGCCCCCGAGTCGGAGGGTTGCTCACCACTCGGTAGGATTTTTTCACACTTAGGCGAGTACTGGACTGCAGCTAAGCCCCCGAGTGAGAGGCTTGCTCACCACTCGGTAGGATTTTTCAAACATAGGCGAGTACTTGACTGCAGCTAAGCCCCCGAGTGGTAGGGTTGCTCACCACTCGGTAGGATTTTTTCACACTTAGGAGAGTACTGGACTGCAGCTAAGCCCCCGAGTGGGAGGGTTTCTCACCACTCGGTAGGATTTTTCAAACTTAGGCGAGTGCTAGACTGCAGCTAAGCCACCGAGTGGGAGGGTTGCTCACCACTCGGTAGGATTTTTTCACACTTAGGCGAGTACTGGACTGAAGCTAAGCCCCCGAGTGCGAGACTTGCTCACCACTCGGTAGGATTTTTTCACACTTAGGCGAGTACTGGACTATAGCTAAGCCCCCGAGTGAGAGGCTTGCTCACCACTCGGTAGGATTTTTCAAACATAGACGAGTACTGGACTGCAGGTAAGCCCCCGAGTGGGAGGGATCGGTAAGATTTTTCAAACTTAGGAGAGTACTGGACTGCAGCTAAGCCTCCGAGTGGGAGGGTTGCTCACCACTCGGTAGGATTTTTCAAACTTAGGCGAGTACTGGACTACAGCTAAGCCCCCGAGTGGGAGCCTTGCTCATCACTCGGTAGGATTTTTCAAACATAGGCGAGTACTGGACTGCAGCTAAGCCTCCGAGTGGGAGGGTTGCTCACCACTCGGTAGGATTTTTCAAACTTAGGCGAGTACTGGACTGCAGCTAAGCCCTCGAGTGGGAGGGTTGCTCACCACTCGGTAGGATTTTTCAAACTTAGGCGAGTACTGGACTGCAGCTAAGCCCCCGAGTCGGAGGGTTGCTCACCACTCGGTAGGATTTTTTCACACATAGGCGAGTACTGGACTGCAGCTAAGCCCCCGAGTGGGAGGGTTTCTCACCACTCGGTAGGATTTTTGAAACTTAGGCGAGTGCTAGACTGCAGCTAAGCCACCGAGTGGGAGGGTTGCTCACCACTCGGTAGGATTTTTTCACACTTAGGCGAGTACTGGACTGAAGCTAAGCCCCCGAGTGAGAGACTTGCTCACCACTCGGTAGGATTTTTTCACACTTGGGCGAGTACTGGACTACAGCTAAGCCCCCGAGTGAGAGGCTTGCTCACCACTCGGTATGATTTTTCAAACTTAGGCGCGTACTGGACTGCAGGTAAGCCCCCGAGTGGGAGGGATCGGTAGGATTTTTCAAACTTAGGCGAGTGCTAGACTTCAGCTAAGCCACCGAGTGGTAGGGTTGCTCACCACTCGGTAGGATTTTTTCACACTTAGGAGAGTACTGGACTGCAGCTAAGCCCCCGAGTGAGAGGCTTGCTCACCACTCGGTAGGATTTTTCAAACTTAGGCGAGTACTGGACTGCAGCTAAGCCCCCGAGTGGGAGGGTTTCTCACCACTCGGTAGGATTTTTCAAACATAGGCGAGTGCTAGACTGCAGCTAAGCCCCCGAGTGGGAGGGTTGCTCACCACTCGGTAGGATTTTTCAAACTTAGGCGAGTACTGGTATGCAGCTAAGCCCCCGAGTGGGAGGGTTGCTCACCACTCGGTTGGATTTTTTCACACTTAGGCGAGTACTTGACTGAAGCTAAGCCCCCGAGTGAGAGACTTGCTCACCACTCGGTAGGATTTTTTCACAC
The DNA here is from genome assembly GCF_002575655.3 of Aegilops tauschii subsp. strangulata. Lineage (NCBI taxonomy): Eukaryota > Viridiplantae > Streptophyta > Magnoliopsida > Poales > Poaceae > Aegilops > Aegilops tauschii. The sequence continues at coordinate 66,473,304 of NC_053040.3, read as the reverse complement.
TTAGGCGAGTACTGGACTACAGCTAAGCCCCCGAGTGAGAGGCTTGCTCACCACTCGGTAGGATTTTTCAAACTTAGGCGAGTACTGGACTGCAGGTAAGCCCCCGAGTGGGAGGGATCGGTAGGATTTTTCAAACTTAGGCGAGTACTGGACTGCAGCTAAGCCTCCGAGTGGGAGGGTTGCTCACCACTCGGTAGGATTTTTCAAACTTAGGCGAGTACTGGACTACAGCTAAGCCCCCGAGTGGGAGCCTTGCTCATCACTCAGTAGGATTTTTCAAACATAGGCGAGTACTGGACTGCAGCTAAGCCTCCGAGTGGGAGGGTTGCTCACCACTCGGTAGGATTTTTCAAACTTAGGCGAGTACTGGACTGCAGCTAAGCCCCCGAGTGGGAGGGTTGCTCACCACTCGGTAGGATTTTTCAAACTTAGGCGAGTACTGGACTGCAGCTAAGCCCCCGAGTCGGAGGGTTGCTCACCACTCGGTAGGATTTTTTCACACTTAGGCGAGTACTGGACTGCAGCTAAGCCCCCGAGTGAGAGGCTTGCTCACCACTCGGTAGGATTTTTCAAACATAGGCGAGTACTTCACTGCAGCTAAGCCCCCGAGTGGTAGGGTTGCTCACCACTCGGTAGGATTTTCTCACACTTAGGAGAGTACTGGACTGCAGCTAAGCCCCCGAGTGGGAGGGTTTCTCACCACTCGGTAGGATTTTTCAAACTTAGGCGAGTGCTAGACTGCAGCTAAGCCACCGAGTGGGAGGGTTGCTCACCACTCGGTAGGATTTTTTCACACTTAGGCGAGTACTGGACTGAAGCTAAGCCCCCGAGTGCGAGACTTGCTCACCACTCGGTAGGATTTTTTCACACTTAGGCGAGTACTGGACTATAGCTAAGCCCCCGAGTGAGAGGCTTGCTCACCACTCGGTAGGATTTTTCAAACTTAGACGAGTACTGGACTGCAGGTAAGCCCCCGAGTGGGAGGGATCGATAGGATTTTTCAAACTTAGGCGAGTACTGGACTGCAGCTAAGCCTCCGAGTGGGAGGGTTGCTCACCACTCGGTAGGATTTTTCAAACTTAGGCGAGTACTGGACTACAGCTAAGCCCCCTAGTGGGAGCCTTGCTCATCACTCGGTAGGATTTTTCAAACATAGGCGAGTACTGGACTGCAGCTAAGCCTCCGAGTGGGAGGGTTGCTCACCACTCGGTAGGATTTTTCAAACTTAGGCGAGTACTGGACTGCAGCTAAGCCCCCGAGTGGGAGGGTTGCTCATCACTCGGTAGGATTTTTCAAACTTAGGCGAGTACTGGACTACAGCTAAGCCCCCGAGTCGGAGGGTTGCTCACCACTCGGTAGGATTTTTTCACACATAAGCGAGTACTGGACTGCAGCTAAGCCCCCGAGTGGGAGGGTTTCTCACCACTCGGTAGGATTTTTCAAACTTAGGCGAGTGCTAGACTGCAGCTAAGCCACCGAGTGGGAGGGTTGCTCACCACTCGGTAGGATTTTTTCACACTTAGGCGAGTACTGGACTGAAGCTAAGCCCCCGAGTGAGAGACTTGCTCACCACTCGGTAGGATTTTTTCACACTTAGGCGAGTACTGGACTACAGCTAAGCCCCCGAGTGAGAGGCTTGCTCACCACTCAGTAGGATTTTTCAAACTTAGGCGAGTACTGGTCTGCAGGTAAGCCCCCGAGTGGGAGGGATCGGTAGGATTTTTCAAACTTAGGCGAGTACTGGACTGCAGCTAAGCCCCCGAGTCGGAGGGTTGCTCACCACTCGGTAGGATTTTTTCACACTTAGGCGAGTACTGGACTGCAGCTAAGCCCCCGAGTGAGAGGCTTGCTCACCACTCGGTAGGATTTTTCAAACATAGGCGAGTACTTGACTGCAGCTAAGCCCCCGAGTGGTAGGGTTGCTCACCACTCGGTAGGATTTTTTCACACTTAGGAGAGTACTGGACTGCAGCTAAGCCCCCGAGTGGGAGGGTTTCTCACCACTCGGTAGGATTTTTCAAACTTAGGCGAGTGCTAGACTGCAGCTAAGCCACCGAGTGGGAGGGTTGCTCACCACTCGGTAGGATTTTTTCACACTTAGGCGAGTACTGGACTGAAGCTAAGCCCCCGAGTGCGAGACTTGCTCACCACTCGGTAGGATTTTTTCACACTTAGGCGAGTACTGGACTATAGCTAAGCCCCCGAGTGAGATTCTTGCTCACCACTCGGTAGGATTTTTCAAACATAGACGAGTACTGGACTGCAGGTAAGCCCCCGAGTGGGAGGGATCGGTAAGATTTTTCAAACTTAGGAGAGTACTGGACTGCAGCTAAGCCTCTGAGTGGGAGGGTTGCTCACCACTCGGTAGGATTTTTCAAACTTAGGCGAGTACTGGACTACAGCTAAGCCCCCGAGTGGGAGCCTTGCTCATCACTCGGTAGGATTTTTCAAACATAGGCGAGTACTGGACTGCAGCTAAGCCTCCGAGTGGGAGGGTTGCTCACCACTCGGTAGGATTTTTCAAACTTAGGCGAGTACTGGACTGCAGCTAAGCCCTCGAGTGGGAGGGTTGCTCACCACTCGGTAGGATTTTTCAAACTTAGGCGAGTACTGGACTGCAGCTAAGCCCCCGAGTCGGAGGGTTGCTCACCACTCGGTAGGATTTTTTCACACATAGGCGAGTACTGGACTGCAGCTAAGCCCCCGAGTGGGAGGGTTTCTCACCACTCGGTAGGATTTTTGAAACTTAGGCGAGTGCTAGACTGCAGCTAAGCCACCGAGTGGGAGGGTTGCTCACCACTCGGTAGGATTTTTTCACACTTAGGCGAGTACTGGACTGAAGCTAAGCCCCCGAGTGAGAGACTTGCTCACCACTCGGTAGGATTTTTTCACACTTGGGCGAGTACTGGACTACAGCTAAGCCCCCGAGTGAGAGGCTTGCTCACCACTCGGTATGATTTTTCAAACTTAGGCGCGTACTGGACTGCAGGTAAGCCCCCGAGTGGGAGGGATCGGTAGGATTTTTCAAACTTAGGCGAGTGCTAGACTTCAGCTAAGCCACCGAGTGGTAGGGTTGCTCACCACTCGGTAGGATTTTTTCACACTTAGGAGAGTACTGGACTGCAGCTAAGCCCCCGAGTGAGAGGCTTGCTCACCACTCGGTAGGATTTTTCAAACTTAGGCGAGTACTGGACTGCAGCTAAGCCCCCGAGTGGGAGGGTTTCTCACCACTCGGTAGGATTTTTCAAACATAGGCGAGTGCTAGACTGCAGCTAAGCCCCCGAGTGGGAGGGTTGCTCACCACTCGGTAGGATTTTTTCACACTTAGGCGAGTACTGGACTGCAGCGAAGCCCCCGAGTGAGAGACTTGCTCACCACTCGGTAGGATTTTTTCACACTTAGGCGAGTACTGGACTGCAGCTAAGCCCCCGAGTGAGAGGCTTGCTCACCACTCGGTAGGATTTTTCAAAGTTAGGCGAGTACTGGACTGCAGCTAAGCCCCCGAGTGGGAGGGTTGCTCACCACTCGGTAGGATTTTTCAAACTTAGGCGAGTCCTGGAATGCAGCTAAGCCCACGAGTGAGAGGCTTGCTCACCACTCTGTTGGATTTTTTCACACTTAGGCGAGTAGTGGACTGCAGCTAAGCCCCCGAGTGGGAGGGTTTCTCACCACTCGGTAGGATTTTTTCACACTTAGGCGAGTACTGGACTGCAGCTAAGCCCCCGAGTGAGAGGCTTGCTCACCACTCGGTAGGATTTTTCAAACTTAGGCGAGTACTGGACTGCAGCTAAGCCCCCGACTAGGAGGGTTGCTCACTCGGTAGGATTTTTCAAACTTAGGCGAGTATTGGACTGCAGCTAAGCCTCCGAGTCGGAGGGTTGCTCACCACTCGGTAGGATTTTTCAAACTTAGGCGAGTACTGGACTGCAGCTAAGCCCCCGAGTGGGAGGGTTGCTCACCACTCGGTAGGATTTTTCAAACATAGGCGAGTACTGGACTGCAGCTAAGCCCCCGAGTGTGAGGGTTGCTCACCACTCGGTAGGATTTTTTCACACTTAGGCGAGTACTGGACTGCAGCTAAGCCCCCGAGTGAGAGGCTTGCTCACCACTCGATAGGATTTCTCAAACTTAGGCGAGTACTGGACTGCAGGTAAGCCCCCGAGTGGGAGGGATCGGTAGGATTTTTCAAACTTAGGCGAGTACTGGACTGCAGCTAAGCCCCCGAGTGAGAGGCTTCCTCACCACTCGGTAGGATTTTTCAAACTTAGGCGAGTACTGGACTGCAGCTAAGCCCCCGAATGGGAGGGTTTCTCACCACTCGGTAGGATTTTTCAAACTTAGGCGAGTGCTAGATTGTAGCTAAGCCCCCGAGTGGGAGGGTTGCTCACCACTCGGTAGGATTTTTTCACACTTAGGCGAGTACTGGACTACAACTAAGCCCCCGAGTGAGAGACTTGCTCACCACTCGGTAGGATTTTTTCACACATAGCCAAGTACTGGACTGCAGCTAAGCCCCCGAGTGAGAGGCTTGCTCACCACTCGGTAGGATTTTTCAAACTTAGGCGACTACTGGACTGCAGCTAAGCCCCCGAGTGGGAGAGTTGCTCACCACTCGGTAGGATTTTTCAAACTTAGGCGAGTACTGGACTGCAGCTAAGCCCACGGGTGAGAGGCTTGCTCACCACTCGGTAGTATTTTTTCACACTTAGGCAAGTACTGGACTACAGCTAATCCCCCGAGTGGGAGGCTTGCTCACCACTCGGTAGGATTTCTCTAACTTAGGCGAGTACTGGAATGCAGCTAAGGCCACGAGTGGGAGGGTTGCTCACCACTCGATAGGATTTTTCAAACTTAGGCGAGTACTGGACTGCAGCTAAGCCCCCGAGTGGGAGGGTTGCTCACCACTCGGTAGGATTTTTTCACACTTAGGCGAGTACTGGACTGCAGCTAAGCCCCCGAGTGAGAGGCTTGCTCACCACTCGGTAGGATTTTTCAAACTTAGGCGAGTACTGGACTGCAGGTAAGCCCCCGAGTGGGAGGGATCGGTAGGATTTTTCAAACTTAGGCGAGTACTGGACTGCAGCTAAGCCCCCGAGTGAGAGGCTTGCTCACCACTCGGTAGGATTTTTCAAACTTAGGCGAGTACTGGACTGCAGCTAAGCCCCCGAGTGGGAGGGTTTCTCACCACTCGGTAGGATTATTCAAACATAGGCGAGTGTTAGACTGTAGCTAAGCCCCCGAGTGGGAGGGTTGCTCACCACTCGGTAGGATTTTTTCACACTTATGCGAGTACTGGACTACAACTAAGCCCCCGAGTGAGAGACATGCTCACCACTCGGTAGGATTTTTTCACACATAGCCAAGTAATGGACTGCAGCTAAGCCCCCGAGTGAGAGGCTTGCTCACCACTCGGTAGGATTTTTCAAACTTAGGCGACTACTGGACTGCAGCTAAGCCCCCGAGTGGGAGGGTTGCTCACCACTCGGTAGGATTTTTCAAACTTAGGCGAGTACTGGACTAAGCCCACGAGTGAGAGACTTGCTCACCACTCGGTAGGATTTTTTCACACTTAGGTGAGTACTGGACAACAGCTAAGCCCCCGAGTGGGAGGCTTGCTCACCACTCGGTAGGATTTTTCGAACTTAGGCGAGTACTGGAATGCAGCTAAGCCCATGAGTGGGAGGGTTGCTCACCACTCGGTAGGATTTTTCAAACTTAGGTGAGTACTGGACTGCAGCTAGGCCCCTGAGTGGGTGGCTTGCTCACCACTCGGTAGGATTTTTCAAACATAGGCGAGTACTTGACTGCAGCTAAGCCCCCGAGTGGGAGGTTTGCTCACTACTCGGTAGGATTTTTCAAACTTAGGCGAGTGCTGGACTGCAGCTAAGCCCCCGAGTGGGATGGCTGCTCACCACTTGGTAGGATTTTCCAAACATAGGCGAGTACTGGACTGCAGCTAAGCCTCCAAGTGGGATGGTTGCTCACCACTCGGTAGGATTTTTGAAACTTAGGCGAGTACTGGACTGCAGCTAAGCCCCCGAGTGGGAGGGTTGCTCACCACTCGGTAGGATTTTTCAAACTTAGGCGAGTACTGGACTGCAGCTAAGCCCCCGAGTGGGAGGGTTGCTCACCACTCGGTAGGATTTTTCAAACATAGGCGAGTACTGGACTGCAGCTAAGCCCCCGAGTGTGAGGGTTGCTCACCACTCGGTAGGATTTTTTCACACTTAGGCGAGTACTGGACTGCAGCTAAGCCCCCGAGTGAGAGGCTTGCTCACCACTCGATAGGATTTCTCAAACTTAGGCGAGTACTGGACTGCAGGTAAGCCCCCGAGTGGGAGGGATCGGTAGGATTTTTCAAACTTAGGCGAGTACTGGACTGCAGCTAAGCCCCCGAGTGAGAGGCTTCCTCACCACTCGGTAGGATTTTTCAAACTTAGGCGAGTACTGGACTGCAGCTAAGCCCCCGAATGGGAGGGTTTCTCACCACTCGGTAGGATTTTTCAAACTTAGGCGAGTGCTAGATTGTAGCTAAGCCCCCGAGTGGGAGGGTTGCTCACCACTCGGTAGGATTTTTTCACACTTAGGCGAGTACTGGACTACAACTAAGCCCCCGAGTGAGAGACTTGCTCACCACTCGGTAGGATTTTTTCACACATAGCCAAGTACTGGACTGCAGCTAAGCCCCCGAGTGAGAGGCTTGCTCACCACTCGGTAGGATTTTTCAAACTTAGGCGACTACTGGACTGCAGCTAAGCCCCCGAGTGGGAGAGTTGCTCACCACTCGGTAGGATTTTTCAAACTTAGGCGAGTACTGGACTGCAGCTAAGCCCACGGGTGAGAGGCTTGCTCACCACTCGGTAGTATTTTTTCACACTTAGGCAAGTACTGGACTACAGCTAATCCCCCGAGTGGGAGGCTTGCTCACCACTCGGTAGGATTTCTCTAACTTAGGCGAGTACTGGAATGCAGCTAAGGCCACGAGTGGGAGGGTTGCTCACCACTCGATAGGATTTTTCAAACTTAGGCGAGTACTGGACTGCAGCTAAGCCCCCGAGTGGGAGGGTTGCTCACCACTCGGTAGGATTTTTTCACACTTAGGCGAGTACTGGACTGCAGCTAAGCCCCCGAGTGAGAGGCTTGCTCACCACTCGGTAGGATTTTTCAAACTTAGGCGAGTACTGGACTGCAGGTAAGCCCCCGAGTGGGAGGGATCGGTAGGATTTTTCAAACTTAGGCGAGTACTGGACTGCAGCTAAGCCCCCGAGTGAGAGGCTTGCTCACCACTCGGTAGGATTTTTCAAACTTAGGCGAGTACTGGACTGCAGCTAAGCCCCCGAGTGGGAGGGTTTCTCACCACTCGGTAGGATTATTCAAACATAGGCGAGTGTTAGACTGTAGCTAAGCCCCCGAGTGGGAGGGTTGCTCACCACTCGGTAGGATTTTTTCACACTTATGCGAGTACTGGACTACAACTAAGCCCCCGAGTGAGAGACATGCTCACCACTCGGTAGGATTTTTTCACACATAGCCAAGTAATGGACTGCAGCTAAGCCCCCGAGTGAGAGGCTTGCTCACCACTCGGTAGGATTTTTCAAACTTAGGCGACTACTGGACTGCAGCTAAGCCCCCGAGTGGGAGGGTTGCTCACCACTCGGTAGGATTTTTCAAACTTAGGCGAGTACTGGACTAAGCCCACGAGTGAGAGACTTGCTCACCACTCGGTAGGATTTTTTCACACTTAGGTGAGTACTGGACAACAGCTAAGCCCCCGAGTGGGAGGCTTGCTCACCACTCGGTAGGATTTTTCGAACTTAGGCGAGTACTGGAATGCAGCTAAGCCCATGAGTGGGAGGGTTGCTCACCACTCGGTAGGATTTTTCAAACTTAGGTGAGTACTGGACTGCAGCTAGGCCCCTGAGTGGGTGGCTTGCTCACCACTCGGTAGGATTTTTCAAACATAGGCGAGTACTTGACTGCAGCTAAGCCCCCGAGTGGGAGGTTTGCTCACCACTCGGTAGGATTTTTGAAACTTAGGCGAGTGCTGGACTGCAGCTAAGCCCCCGAGTGGGAGGGTTTCTCACCACTCGGTAGGATTTTTCAAACTTAGGCGAGTGCTAGACTGCAGCTAAGCCCCCGAGTGGGAGGGTTGCCCACCACTCGGTAGGATTTTTTCACACTTAGGCGAGTACTGGACTGCAGCTAAGCCCCCGAGTGAGAGACTTGCTCACCACTCGGTAGGATTTTTTCACACTTAGGCGAGTACTGGACTGCAGCTAAGCCCCCGAGTGGGAGGGTTGCTCACCACTCGGTAGGATTTTTTCACACTTAGGCGAGTACTGGACTGCAGCTAAGCCCCCGAGTCAGAGGCTTGCTCACCACTCGGTAGGATTTTTCAAACCTAGGCGAGTACTTGACTGCAGCTAAGCCCCGAGTGGTAGGGTTGCTCACCACTCGGTAGGATTTTTTCACACTTAGGCGAGTACTGGACTGCAGCTAAGCCCCCGAGTGAGAGGCTTGCTCACCACTCGGTAGGATTTTTCAAACTTAGGCGAGTACTGGACTGCAGCTAAGCCCCCGAGTGGGAGGGTTTCTCACCACTCGGTAGGATTTTTCAAACTTAGGCGAGTGCTAGACTGCAGCTAAGCCCCCGAGTGGGAGGGTTGCCCACCACTCGGTAGGATTTTTTCACACTTAGGCGAGTACTGGACTGCAGCTAAGCCCCCGAGTGAGAGACTTGCTCACCACTCGGTAGGATTTTTTCACACTTAGGCGAGTACTGGACTGCAGCTAAGCCCCCGAGTGAGAGGCTTGCTCACCACTCGGTAGGATTTTTCAAAGTTAGGCGAGTACTGGACTGGAGCTAAGCCCCCGAGTGGTAGGGTTGCTCACCACTCGGTAGGATTTTTCAAACTTAGGCGAGTCCTGGAATGCAGCTAAGCCCACGAGTGAGAGGCTTGCTCACCACTCTGTTGGATTTTTTCACACTTAGGCGAGTACTGGACTGCAGCTAAGCCCCCGAGTGGGAGGGTTTCTCACCACTCGGTAGGATTTTTTCACACTTAGGCGAGTACTGGATTGCAACTAATTCCCCGAGTGAGAGGCTTGCTCACCACTTGGTAGGATTTTTCAAACTTAGGCGAGTACTGGACTGCAGCTAAGCCCCCGAGTGAGAGACTTGCTCACCACTCGGTAGGATTTTTTCACACTTAGGCGAGTACTGGACTACAGCTAAGCCCCCGAGTGAGAGGCTTGCTCACCACTCGGTAGGATTTTTCAAACTTAGGCGAGTACTGGACTGCAGGTAAGCCCCCGAGTGGGAGGGATCGGTTGGATTTTTCAAACATAGGCGAGTACTGGACTCCAGCTAAGCCTCCGAGTGGGAGGGTTGCTCACCACTCGGTAGGATTTTTCAAACTTAGGCGAGTACTGGACTACAGCTAAGCCCCCGAGTGGGAGCCTTGCTCATCACTCGGTAGGATTTTTCAAACATAGGCGAGTACTGGACTGCAGCTAAGCCTCCGAGTGGGAGGGTTGCTCACCACTCGGTAGGATTTTTCAAACATAGGCGAGTACTTGACTGGATCTAAGCCCCCGAGTGGGAGGGTTGCTCACCAGTCGGTAGGATTGTTTCACACTTAGGCGAGTACTGGACTGCAGCTAAGCCCCCGAGTGGGAGGGTTGCTCACCACTCGGTAGGATTTTTCAAACTTAGGCGAGTACTGGACTGCAGCTAAGCCCACGAGTGAGAGGCTTGCTCACCACTCGGTAGGATTTTTTCACACTTAGGCGAGTACTGGACTGCAGCTAAGCCCCCGAGTGGGAGCCTTGCTCATCACTCGGTAGGATTTTTCAAACATAGGCGAGTACTGGGCTGCAGCTAAGCCTCCGAGTGGGAGGGTTGCTCACCACTCGGTAGGATTTTTCAAACTTAGGCGAGTACTGGACTGCAGCTAAGCCCCCGAGTGGGAGGGTTGCTCACCACTCGGTAGTTTTTTTCAAACATAGGCGAGTACTTGACTGCAGCTAAGCCGCCGAGTGGGAGGGTTGCTCACCACTCGGTAGGATTTTTTCACATTTAGGCGAGTACTGGACTGCAGCTAAGCCCCCAAGTGAGAGGCTTGCTCACCACTCGGTAGGATTTTTCAAACTTAGGCGAGTACTAGACTGCAGCTAAGCCCCCGAGTGGGAGGGTTTCTCACCACTCGGTAGGATTTTTCAAACTTAGGCGAGTGCTAGACTGTAGCTAAGCCCCCGAGTAGGAGGGTTGCTCACCACTCGGTAGAATTTTTTCACACTTAGGCGAGTACTGGACTGCAGCTAAGCCCCCGAGTGAGAGACTTGCTCACCACTCGGTAGGATTTTTTCACACTTAGCCGAGTACTGGACTGCAGCTAAGCCCCCGAGTGAGAGGCTTGCTCACCACTCGGTAGGATTTTTCAAACTTAGGCGAGTACTGGACTGCAGCTAAGCCCCCGAGTGGGAGGGTTGCTCACCACTCGGTAGGATTTTTCAAACATAGGCGAGTGCTGGACTGCAGCTAAGCCCCCGAGTGGGAGGGTTGCTCACCACTCGGTAGGATTTTTCAAACTTAGGCGAGTACTGGACTGCAGCTAAGCCTCCGAGTGGGAGGGTTGCTCACGACTCGGTAGGATTTTTCAAACTTAGGCGAGTACTGGACTGCAGCTAAGCCCCCGAGTGGGAGGGTTGCTCAACACTCGGTAGGATTTTTCAAACTTAGGCGAGTACTGGACTGCAGCTAAGCCCCCGAGTGGGAGGGTTTCTCACCACTCGGTAGGATTTTTCAAACTTAGGCGAGTGCTAGACTGCAGCTAAGCCACCGAGTGGGAGGGTTGCTCACCACTCGGTAGGATTTTTTCGCACTTAGGCGAGTACTGGACTGAAGCTAAGCCCCCGAGTGCGAGACTTGCTCACCACTCGGTAGGATTTTTTCACACTTAGGTGAGTACTGGACTATAGCTAAGCCCCCGAGTGAGAGGCTTGCTCACCACTCGGTAGGATTTTTCAAACTTAGACGAGTACTGGACTGCTGGTAAGCCCCCGAGTGGGAGGGATCGGTAGGATTTTTCAAACTTAGGCGAGTACTGGACTGCAGCTAAGCCTCCGAGTGGGAGGGTTGCTCACCACTCGGTAGGATTTTTCAAACTTAGGCGAGTACTGGACTACAGCTAAGCCCCCGAGTGGGAGCCTTGCTCATCACTCGGTAGGATTTTTCAAACATAGGCGAGTACTGGACTGCAGCTAAGCCTCCGAGTGGGAGGGTTGCTCACCACTCGGTAGGATTTTTCAAACTTAGGCGAGTACTGGACTGCAGCTAAGCCCCCGAGTGGGAGGGTTGCTCACCACTCGGTAGGATTTTTCAAACTTAGGCGAGTACTGGACTGCAGCTAAGCCCCCGAGTCGGAGGGTTGCTCACCACTCGGTAGGATTTTTTCACACATAGGCGAGTACTGGACTGCAGCTAAGCCCCCGAGTGGGAGGGTTTCCCACCACTCGGTAGGACTTTTCAAACTTAGGCGAGTGCTAGACTGCAGCTAAGCCACCGAGTGGGAGGGTTGCTCACCATTCGGTAGGATTTTTTCACACTTAGGCGAGTACTGGACTGAAGCTAAGCCCCCGAGTGAGAGACTTGCTCATCACTCGGTAGGATTTTTTCACACTTAGGCGAGTACTGGACTACAGCTAAGCCCCCAAGTGAGAGGCTTGCTCGCCACTCGGTAGGATTTTTCAAACTTAGGCGAGTACTGGACTGCAGGTAAGCCCCCGAGTGGGAGGGATCGGTAGGATTTTTCAAACTTAGGCGAGTACTGGACTGCAGCTAAGCCTCCGAGTGGGAGGGTTGCTCACCACTCGGTAGGATTTTTCAAACTTAGGCGAGTACTGGACTGCAGGTAAGCCCCCGAGTGGGAGGGATCGGTTGGATTTTTCAAACATAGGCGAGTACTGGACTCCAGCTAAGCCTCCGAGTGGGAGGGTTGCTCACCACTCGGTAGGATTTTTCAAACTTAGGCGAGTACTGGACTACAGCTAAGCCCCCGAGTGGGAGCCTTGCTCATCACTCGGTAGGATTTTTCAAACATAGGCGAGTACTGGACTGCAGCTAAGCCTCCGAGTGGGAGGGTTGCTCACCACTCGGTAGGATTTTTCAAACATAGGCGAGTACTTGACTGGATCTAAGCCCCCGAGTGGGAGGGTTGCTCACCAGTCGGTAGGATTGTTTCACACTTAGGCGAGTACTGGACTGCAGCTAAGCCCCCGAGTGGGAGGGTTGCTCACCACTCGGTAGGATTTTTCAAACTTAGGCGAGTACTGGACTGCAGCTAAGCCCACGAGTGAGAGGCTTGCTCACCACTCGGTAGGATTTTTTCACACTTAGGCGAGTACTGGACTGCAGCTAAGCCCCCGAGTGGGAGCCTTGCTCATCACTCGGTAGGATTTTTCAAACATAGGCGAGTACTGGGCTGCAGCTAAGCCTCCGAGTGGGAGGGTTGCTCACCACTCGGTAGGATTTTTCAAACTTAGGCGAGTACTGGACTGCAGCTAAGCCCCCGAGTGGGAGGGTTGCTCACCACTCGGTAGTTTTTTTCAAACATAGGCGAGTACTTGACTGCAGCTAAGCCGCCGAGTGGGAGGGTTGCTCACCACTCGGTAGGATTTTTTCACATTTAGGCGAGTACTGGACTGCAGCTAAGCCCCCAAGTGAGAGGCTTGCTCACCACTCGGTAGGATTTTTCAAACTTAGGCGAGTACTAGACTGCAGCTAAGCCCCCGAGTGGGAGGGTTTCTCACCACTCGGTAGGATTTTTCAAACTTAGGCGAGTGCTAGACTGTAGCTAAGCCCCCGAGTAGGAGGGTTGCTCACCACTCGGTAGAATTTTTTCACACTTAGGCGAGTACTGGACTGCAGCTAAGCCCCCGAGTGAGAGACTTGCTCACCACTCGGTAGGATTTTTTCACACTTAGCCGAGTACTGGACTGCAGCTAAGCCCCCGAGTGAGAGGCTTGCTCACCACTCGGTAGGATTTTTCAAACTTAGGCGAGTACTGGACTGCAGCTAAGCCCCCGAGTGGGAGGGTTGCTCACCACTCGGTAGGATTTTTCAAACATAGGCGAGTGCTGGACTGCAGCTAAGCCCCCGAGTGGGAGGGTTGCTCACCACTCGGTAGGATTTTTCAAACTTAGGCGAGTACTGGACTGCAGCTAAGCCTCCGAGTGGGAGGGTTGCTCACGACTCGGTAGGATTTTTCAAACTTAGGCGAGTACTGGACTGCAGCTAAGCCCCCGAGTGGGAGGGTTGCTCAACACTCGGTAGGATTTTTCAAACTTAGGCGAGTACTGGACTGCAGCTAAGCCCCCGAGTGGGAGGGTTTCTCACCACTCGGTAGGATTTTTCAAACTTAGGCGAGTGCTAGACTGCAGCTAAGCCACCGAGTGGGAGGGTTGCTCACCACTCGGTAGGATTTTTTCGCACTTAGGCGAGTACTGGACTGAAGCTAAGCCCCCGAGTGCGAGACTTGCTCACCACTCGGTAGGATTTTTTCACACTTAGGTGAGTACTGGACTATAGCTAAGCCCCCGAGTGAGAGGCTTGCTCACCACTCGGTAGGATTTTTCAAACTTAGACGAGTACTGGACTGCTGGTAAGCCCCCGAGTGGGAGGGATCGGTAGGATTTTTCAAACTTAGGCGAGTACTGGACTGCAGCTAAGCCTCCGAGTGGGAGGGTTGCTCACCACTCGGTAGGATTTTTCAAACTTAGGCGAGTACTGGACTACAGCTAAGCCCCCGAGTGGGAGCCTTGCTCATCACTCGGTAGGATTTTTCAAACATAGGCGAGTACTGGACTGCAGCTAAGCCTCCGAGTGGGAGGGTTGCTCACCACTCGGTAGGATTTTTCAAACTTAGGCGAGTACTGGACTGCAGCTAAGCCCCCGAGTGGGAGGGTTGCTCACCACTCGGTAGGATTTTTCAAACTTAGGCGAGTACTGGACTGCAGCTAAGCCCCCGAGTCGGAGGGTTGCTCACCACTCGGTAGGATTTTTTCACACATAGGCGAGTACTGGACTGCAGCTAAGCCCCCGAGTGGGAGGGTTTCCCACCACTCGGTAGGACTTTTCAAACTTAGGCGAGTGCTAGACTGCAGCTAAGCCACCGAGTGGGAGGGTTGCTCACCATTCGGTAGGATTTTTTCACACTTAGGCGAGTACTGGACTGAAGCTAAGCCCCCGAGTGAGAGACTTGCTCATCACTCGGTAGGATTTTTTCACACTTAGGCGAGTACTGGACTACAGCTAAGCCCCCAAGTGAGAGGCTTGCTCGCCACTCGGTAGGATTTTTCAAACTTAGGCGAGTACTGGACTGCAGGTAAGCCCCCGAGTGGGAGGGATCGGTAGGATTTTTCAAACTTAGGCGAGTACTGGACTGCAGCTAAGCCTCCGAGTGGGAGGGTTGCTCACCACTCGGTAGGATTTTTCAAACTTAGGCGAGTACTGGACTACAGCTAAGCCCCCGAGTGGGAGCCTTGCTCATCACTCAGTAGGATTTTTCAAACATAGGCGAGTACTGGACTGCAGCTAAGCCTCCGAGTGGGAGGGTTGCTCAACACTCGGTAGGATTTTTCAAACTTAGGCGAGTACTGGACTGCAGCTAAGCCCCCGAGTGGGAGGGTTGCTCACCACTCGGTAGGATTTTTCAAACTTAGGCGAGTACTGGACTGCAGCTAAGCCCCCGAGTCGGAGGGTTGCTCACCACTCGGTAGGATTTTTTCACACTTAGGCGAGTACTGGACTGCAGCTAAGCCCCCGAGTGAGAGGCTTGCTCACCACTCGGTAGGATTTTTCAAACTTAGACGAGTACTGGACTGCTGGTAAGCCCCCGAGTGGGAGGGATCGGTAGGATTTTTCAAACTTAGGCGAGTACTGGACTGCAGCTAAGCCTCCGAGTGGGAGGGTTGCTCACCTCTCGGTAGGATTTTTCAAACTTAGGCGAGTACTGGACTACAGCTAAGCCCCCGAGTGGGAGCCTTGCTCATCACTCGGTAGGATTTTTTCACACTTAGGCGAGTAGTGGACTATAGCTAAGCCCCCGAGTGAGAGGCTTGCTCACCACTCGGTAGGATTTTTCAAACTTAGACGAGTACTGGACTGCAGCTAAGCCCCCGAGTGGGAGGGTTGCTCACCACTCGGTAGGATTTTTCAAACTTAGGCGAGTACTGGACTGCAGCTAAGCCCCCGAGTCGGAGGGTTGCTCACCACTCGGTAGGATTTTTTCACACATAGGCGAGTACTGGACTGCAGCTAAGCCCCCGAGTGGGAGGGTTTCCCACCACTCGGTAGGACTTTTCAAACTTAGGCGAGTGCTAGACTGCAGCTAAGCCACCGAGTGGGAGGGTTGCTCACCATTCGGTAGGATTTTTTCACACTTAGGCGAGTACTGGACTGAAGCTAAGCCCCCGAGTGAGAGACTTGCTCACCACTCGGTAGGATTTTTTCACACTTAGGCGAGTACTGGACTACAGCTAAGCCCCCGAGTGAGAGGCTTGCTCACCACTCGGTAGGATTTTTCAAACTTAGGCGAGTACTGGACTGCAGGTAAGCCCCCGAGTGGGAGGGATCGGTAGGATTTTTCAAACTTAGGCGAGTACTGGACTGCAGCTAAGCCTCCGAGTGGGAGGGTTGCTCACCACTCGGTAGGATTTTTCAAACTTAGGCGAGTACTGGACTACAGCTAAGCCCCCGAGTGGGAGCCTTGCTCATCACTCAGTAGGATTTTTCAAACATAGGCGAGTACTGGACTGCAGCTAAGCCTCCGAGTGGGAGGGTTGCTCACCACTCGGTAGGATTTTTCAAACTTAGGCGAGTACTGGACTGCAGCTAAGCCCCCGAGTGGGAGGGTTGCTCACCACTCGGTAGGATTTTTCAAACTTAGGCGAGTACTGGACTGCAGCTAAGCCCCCGAGTCGGAGGGTTGCTCACCACTCGGTAGGATTTTTTCACACTTAGGCGAGTACTGGACTGCAGCTAAGCCCCCGAGTGAGAGGCTTGCTCACCACTCGGTAGGATTTTTCAAACATAGGCGAGTACTTGACTGCAGCTAAGCCCCCGAGTGGTAGGGTTGCTCACCACTCGGTAGGATTTTTTCACACTTAGGAGAGTACTGGACTGCAGCTAAGCCCCCGAGTGGGAGGGTTTCTCACCACTCGGTAGGAATTTTCAAACTTAGGCGAGTACTGGACTGCAGCTAAGCCCCCGACTTGGAGGGTTGCTCACCACTCGGTAGGATTTTTTCACACATAGGCGAGTACTGGACTGCAGCTAAGCCCCCGAGTGGGAGGTTTTCCCACCACTCGGTAGGACTTTTCAAACTTAGGCGAGTGCTAGACTGCAGCTAAGCCACCGAGTGGGAGGGTTGCTCACCATTCGGTAGGATTTTTTCACACTTAGGCGAGTACTGGACTGAAGCTAAGCCCCCGAGTGAGAGACTTGCTCACCACTCGGTAGGATTTTTTCACACTTAGGCGAGTACTGGACTACAGCTAAGCCCCCGAGTGAGAGGCTTGCTCACCACTCGGTAGGATTTTTCAAACTTAGGCGAGTACTGGACTGCAGGTAAGCCCCCGAGTGGGAGGGATCGGTAGGATTTTTCAAACTTAGGCGAGTACTGGACTGCAGCTAAGCCTCCGAGTGGGAGGGTTGCTCACCACTCGGTAGGATTTTTCAAACTTAGGCGAGTACTGGACTACAGCTAAGCCCCCGAGTGGGAGCCTTGCTCATCACTCAGTAGGATTTTTCAAACATAGGCGAGTACTGGACTGCAGCTAAGCCTCCGAGTGGGAGGGTTGCTCACCACTCGGTAGGATTTTTCAAACTTAGGCGAGTACTGGACTGCAGCTAAGCCCCCGAGTGGGAGGGTTGCTCACCACTCGGTAGGATTTTTCAAACTTAGGCGAGTACTGGACTGCAGCTAAGCCCCCGAGTCGGAGGGTTGCTCACCACTCGGTAGGATTTTTTCACACTTAGGCGAGTACTGGACTGCAGCTAAGCCCCCGAGTGAGAGGCTTGCTCACCACTCGGTAGGATTTTTCAAACATAGGCGAGTACTTGACTGCAGTTAAGCCCCCGAGTGGTAGGGTTGCTCACCACTCGGTAGGATTTTTTCACACTTAGGAGAGTACTGGACTGCAGCTAAGCCCCCGAGTGGGACGGTTTCTCACCACTCGGTAGGATTTTTCAAACTTAGGCGAGTGCTAGACTGCAGCTAAGCCACCGAGTGGGAGGGTTGCTCACCACTCGGTAGGATTTTTTCACACTTAGGCGAGTACTGGACTGAAGCTAAGCCCCCGAGTGCGAGACTTGCTCACCACTCGGTAGGATTTTTTCACACTTAGGCGAGTACTGGACTGCAGCTAAGCCCCCGAGTGAGAGGCTTGCTCACCACTCGGTAGGATTTTTCAAACTTAGACGAGTACTGGACTGCAGGTAAGCCCCCGAGTGGGAGGGATCGGTAGGATTTTTCAAACTTAGGCGAGTACTGGACTGCAGCTAAGCCTCCGAGTGGGAGGGTTGCTCACCACTCGGTAGGATTTTTCAAACTTAGGCGAGTACTGGACTACAGCTAAGCCCCCGAGTGGGAGCCTTGCTCATCACTCGGTAGGATTTTTCAAACATAGGCGAGTACTGGACTGCAGCTAAGCCTCCGAGTGGGAGGGTTGCTCACCACTCGGTAGGATTTTTCAAACTTAGGCGAGTACTGGACTGCAGCTAAGCCCCCGAGTGGGAGGGTTGCTCACCACTCGGTAGGATTTTTCAAACTTAGGCGATTACTGGACTGCAGCTAAGCCCCCGAGTCGGAGGGTTGCTCACCACTCGGTAGGATTTTTTCACACATAGGCGAGTACTGGACTGCAGCTAAGCCCCCGAGTGGGAGGGTTTCTCACCACTCGGTAGGATTTTTCAAACTTAGGCGAGTGCTAGACTGCAGCTAAGCCACCGAGTGGGAGGGTTGCTCACCACTCGGTAGGATTTTTTCACACTTAGGCGAGTACTGGACTGAAGCTAAGCCCCCGAGTGAGAGACTTGCTCACCACTCGGTAGGATTTTTTCACACTTAGGCGAGTACTGGACTACAGCTAAGCCCCCGAGTGAGAGGCTTGCTCACCACTCGGTAGGATTTTTCAAACTTAGGCGAGTACTGGACTGCAGGTAAGCCCCCGAGTGGGAGGGATCGGTAGGATTTTTCAAACTTAGGCGAGTACTGGACTGCAGCTAAGCCTCCGAGTGGGAGGGTTGCTCACCACTCGGTAGGATTTTTCAAACTTAGGCGAGTACTGGACTACAGCTAAGCCCCCGAGTGGGAGCCTTGCTCATCACTCAGTAGGATTTTTCAAACATAGGCGAGTACTGGACTGCAGCTAAGCCTCCGAGTGGGAGGGTTGCTCACCACTCGGTAGGATTTTTCAAACTTAGGCGAGTACTGGACTGCAGCTAAGCCCCCGAGTGGGAGGGTTGCTCACCACTCGGTAGGATTTTTCAAACTTAGGCGAGTACTGGACTGCAGCTAAGCCCCCGAGTCGGAGGGTTGCTCACCACTCGGTAGGATTTTTTCACACTTAGGCGAGTACTGGACTGCAGCTAAGCCCCCGAGTGAGAGGCTTGCTCACCACTCGGTAGGATTTTTCAAACATAGGCGAGTACTTGACTGCAGCTAAGCCCCCGAGTGGTAGGGTTGCTCACCACTCGGTAGGATTTTTTCACACTTAGGAGAGTACTGGACTGCAGCTAAGCACCCGAGTGAGAGGCTTGCTCACCACTCGGTAGGATTTTTCAAACTTAGGCGAGTACTGGACTGCAGCTAAGCCCCCGAGTGGGAGGGTTTCTCACCACTCGGTAGGATTTTTCAAACATAGGCGAGTGCTAGACTGCAGCTAAGCCCCCGAGTGGGAGGGTTGCTCACCACTCGGTAGGATTTTTTCACACTTAGGCGAGTACTGGACTGCAGCGAAGCCCCCGAGTGAGAGACTTGCTCACCACTCGGTAGGATTTTTTCACACTTAGGCGAGTACTGGACTGCAGCTAAGCCCCCGAGTGAGAGGCTTGCTCACCACTCGGTAGGATTTTTCAAAGTTAGGCGAGTACTAGACTGCAGCTAAGCCCCCGAGTGGGAGGGTTGCTCACCACTCGGTAGGATTTTTCAAATTTAGGCGAGTCCTGGAATGCAGCTAAGCCCACGAGTGAGAGGCTTGCTCACCACTCTGTTGGATTTTTTCACACTTAGGCGAGTAGTGGACTGCAGCTAAGCCCCCGAGTGGGAGGGTTTCTCACCACTCGGTAGGATTTTTTCACACTTAGGCGAGTACTGGACTGCAGCTAAGCCCCCGAGTGAGAGGCTTGCTCACCACTCGGTAGGATTTTTCAAACTTAGGCGAGTACTGGACTGCAGCTAAGCCCCCGACTGGGAGGGTTGCCCACCACTCGGTAGGATTTTTCAAACTTAGGCGAGTATTGGACTGCAGCTAAGCCTCCGAGTGGGAGGGTTGCTCACCACTCGGTAGGATTTTTCAAACTTAGGCGAGTACTGGACTGCAGCTAAGCCCCCGAGTGGGCGGGTTGCTCACCACTCGGTAGGATTTTTCAAACATAGGCGAGTACTGGACTGCAGCTAAGCCCCCGAGTGTGAGGGTTGCTCACCACTCGGTAGGATTTTTTCACACTTAGGCGAGTACTGGACTGAAGCTAAGCCCCCGAGTGAGAGGCTTGCTCACCACTCGATAGGATTTTTCAAACTTAGGCGAGTACTGGACTGCAGGTAAGCACCCGAGTGGGAGGGATCGGTAGGATTTTTCAAACTTAGGCGAGTACTGGACTGCAGCTAAGCCCCCGAGTGAGAGGCTTCCTCACCACTCGGTAGGATTTTTCAAACTTAGGCGAGTACTGGACTGCAGCTAAGCCCCCGAATGGGAGGGTTTCTCACCACTCGGTAGGATTTTTCAAACTTAGGCGAGTGCTAGATTGTAGCTAAGCTCCCGAGTGGGAGGGTTGCTCACCACTCGGTAGGATTTTTTCACACTTAGGCGAGTACTGGACTACAACTAAGCCCCCGAGTGAGAGACTTGCTCACCACTCGGTAGGATTTTTTCACACATAGCCAAGTACTGGACTGCAGCTAAGCCCCCGAGTGAGAGGCTTGCTCACCACTCGGTAGGATTTTTCAAACTTAGGCGACTACTGGACTGCAGCTAAGCCCCCGAGTGGGAGGGTTGCTCACCACTCGGTAGGATTTTTCAAACTTAGGCGAGTACTGGACTGCAGCTAAGCCCACGAGTGAGAGGCTTGCTCACCACTCGGTAGTATTTTTTCACACTTAGGCAAGTACTGGACTACAGCTAAGCCCCCGAGTGGGAGGCTTGCTCACCACTCGGTAGGATTTCTCTAACTTAGGCGAGTACTGGAATGCAGCTAAGCCCACGAGTGGGAGGGCTGCTCACCACTCGATAGGATTTTTCAAACTTAGGCGAGTACTGGACTGCAGCTAAGCCCCCGAGTGGGAGGGTTGCTCACCACTCGGTAGGATTTTTTCACACTTAGGCGAGTACTGGACTGCAGCTAAGCCCCCGAGTGAGAGGCTTGCTCACCACTCGGTAGGATTTTTCAAACTTAGGCGAGTACTGGACTGCAGGTAAGCCCCCGAGTGGGAGGGATCGGTAGGATTTTTCAAACTTAGGCGAGTACTGGACTGCAGCTAAGCCCCCGAGTGAGAGGCTTGCTCACCACTCGGTAGGATTTTTCAAACTTAGGCGAGTACTGGACTGCAGCTAAGCCCCCGAGTGGGTGGGTTTCTCACCACTCAGTAGGATTATTAAAACATAGGCGAGTGTTAGACTGTAGCTAAGCCCCCGCGTGGGAGGGTTGCTCACCACTCGGTAGGATTTTTTCACACTTAGGCGAGTACTGGACTACAACTAAGCCCCCGAGTGAGAGACATGCTCACCACTCGGTAGGATTTTTTCACACATAGCCGAGTACTGGACTGCAGCTAAGCCCCCGAGTGAGAGGCTTGCTCACCACTCGGTAGGATTTTTCAAACTTAGGCGACTACTGGACTGCAGCTAAGCCCCCGAGTGGGAGGGTTGCTCACCACTCGGTAGGATTTTTCAAACTTAGGCGAGTACTGGACTGCAGCTAAGCCCACGAGTGAGAGGGTTGCTCACCACTCGGTAGGATTTTTCAAACTTAGGTGAGTACTGGACTGCAGCTAAGCCCCCGAGTGGGAGGGTTGCTCACCACTCGGTAGGATTTTTCAAACTTAGGCGAGTACTGGACTGCAGCTAAGCCCACGAGTGAGAGGGTTGCTCACCACTCGGTAGGATTTTTCAAACTTAGGCGAGTACTGGACTACAGCTAAGCCCCCGAGTGGGAGGCTTGCTCACCACTCGGTAGGATTTTTCGAACTTAGGCGAGTACTGGAATGCAGCTAAGCCCACGAGTGGGAGGGTTGCTCACCACTCGGTAGGATTTTTCAAACTTAGGTGAGTACTGGACTGCAGCTAGGCCCCCGAGTGGGAGGTTTGCTCAACACTCGGTAGGATTTTTCAAACTTAGGCGAGTGCTGGACTGCAGCTACGCCCCCGAGTGGGATGGCTGCTCACCACTTGGTAGGATTTTCCAAACATAGGCGAGTACTGGACTGCAGCTAAGCCTCCAAGTGGGATGGTTGCTCACCACTCGGTAGGATTTTTGAAACTTAGGCGAGTACTGGACTGCAGCTAAGCCCCCGAGTGGGAGGGTTGCTCACCACTCGGTAGGATTTTTCAAACTTAGGGGAGTACTGGACTGCAGCTAAGCCCCCGAGTGGGAGGGTTGCTCACCACTCGGTAGGATTTTTTCACACTTAGGCGAGTACTGGACTGCA
The DNA here is from genome assembly GCF_002575655.3 of Aegilops tauschii subsp. strangulata. Taxonomy (NCBI): domain Eukaryota; kingdom Viridiplantae; phylum Streptophyta; class Magnoliopsida; order Poales; family Poaceae; genus Aegilops; species Aegilops tauschii. Next base: position 66,451,378 of record NC_053040.3, on the reverse strand, counting down.
GCTAAGCCCCCGAGTCAGAGGCTTGCTCACCACTCGGTAGGATTTTTCAAACCTAGGCGAGTACTTGACTCCAGCTAAGCCCCGAGTGGTAGGGTGCTCACCACTCGGTAGGATTTTTTCACACTTAGGCGAGTACTGGACTGCAGCTAAGCCCCCGAGTGAGAGGCTTGCTCACCACTCGGTAGGATTTTTCAAACTTAGGCGAGTAATGGACTGCAGCTAAGCCCCCGAGTGGGAGGGTTTCTCACCACTCGGTAGGATGTTTCAAACTTAGGCGAGTGCTAGACTGCAGCTAAGCCCCCGAGTGGGAGGGTTGCTCACCACTCAGTAGGATTTTTTCACACTTAGGCGAGTACTGGACTGCAGCTAAGCCCCCGAGTGAGAGACTTGCTCACCACTCGGTAGGATTTTTTTCACACTTAGGCGAGTACTGGACTGCAGCTAAGCCCCCGAGTGAGTGGCTTGCTCACCACTCGGTAGGATTTTTCAAAGTTAGGCGAGTACTGGACTGGAGCTAAGCCCCCGAGTGGTAGGGTTGCTCACCACTCGGTAGGATTTTTCAAACTTAGGCGAGTCCTGGAATGCAGCTAAGCCCACGAGTGAGAGGCTTGCTCACCACTCTTTGGATTTTTTCACACTTAGGCGAGTACTGGACTGCAGCTAAGCCCCCGAGTGGGAGGGTTTCTCACCACTCGGTAGGATTTTTTCACACTTAGGCGAGTACTGGACTGCAGCTAAGTCCCCGAGTGAGAGGCTTGCTCACCACTTGGTAGGATTTTTCAAACTTAGGCGAGTACTGGACTGCAGCTAAGCCCCCGAGTGAGAGACTTGCTCACCACTCGGTAGGAATTTTTCACACTTAGGCGAGTACTGGACTACAGCTAAGCCCCCGAGTGAGAGGCTTGCTCACCACTCGGTAGGATTTTTCAAACTTAGGCGAGTACTGGACTGCAGGTAAGCCCCCGAGTGGGAGGGATCGGTTGGATTTTTCAAACTTAGGCGAGTACTGGACTCCAGCTAAGCCTCCGAGTGGGAGGGTTGCTCACCACTCGGTAGGATTTTTCAAACTTAGGCGAGTACTGGACTACAGCTAAGCCCCCGAGTGGGAGCCTTGCACATCACTCGGTAGGATTTTTCAAACATAGGCGAGTACTGGACTGCAGCTAAGCCTCCGAGTGGGAGGGTTGCTCACCACTCGGTAGGATTTTTGAAACATAGGCGAGTACTTGACTGCATCTAAGCCCCCGAGTGGGAGGGTTGCTCACCAGTCGGTAGGATTGTTTCACACTTAGGCGAGTACTGGACTGCAGCTAAGCCCCCGAGTGGGAGGGTTGCTCACCACTCGGTAGGATTTTTCAAACTTAGGCGAGTACTGGACTGCAGCTGAGCCCACGAGTGAGAGGCTTGCTCACCACTCGGTAGGATTTTTTCACACTTAGGCGAGTACTGGACTGCAGCTAAGCCCCCGAGTGGGAGCCTTGCTCATCACTCGGTAGGATTTTTCAAACATAGGCGAGTACTGGGCTGCAGCTAAGCCTCCGAGTGGGAGGGTTGCTCACCACTCGGTAGGATTTTTCAAACTTAGGCGAGTACTGGACTGCAGCTAAGCCCCCGAGTGGGAGGGCTGCTCACCACTCGGTAGTTTTTTTCAAACATAGGCGAGTACTTGACTGCAGCTAAGCCGCCGAGTGGGAGGGTTGCTCACCACTTGGTAGGATTTTTTCACATTTAGGCGAGTACTGGACCGCAGCTAAGCCCCCAAGTGAGAGGCTTGCTCACCACTCGGTAGGATTTTTCAAACTTAGGCGAGTACTAGACTGCAGCTAAGCCCCCGAGTGGGAGGGTTTCTCACCACTCGGTAGGATTTTTCAAACTTAGGCGAGTGCTAGACTGTAGCTAAGCCCCCGAGTAGGAGGGTTGCTCACCACTCGGTAGGATTTTTTCACACTTAGGCGAGTGCTGGACTGCAGCTACGCCCCCGAGTGGGATGGCTGCTCACCACTTGGTAGGATTTTCCAAACATAGGCGAGTACTGGACTGCAGCTAAGCCTCCAAGTGGGATGGTTGCTCACCACTCGGTAGGATTTTTGAAACTTAGGCGAGTACTGGACTGCAGCTAAGCCCCCGAGTGGGAGGGTTGCTCACCACTCGGTAGGATTTTTCAAACTTAGGGGAGTACTGGACTGCAGCTAAGCCCCCGAGTGGGAGGGTTGCTCACCACTCGGTAGGATTTTTTCACACTTAGGCGAGTACTGGACTGCAGCTAAGCCCCCGAGTCAGAGGCTTGCTCACCACTCGGTAGGATTTTTCAAACTTAGGCGAGTAATGGACTGCAGCTAAGCCCCCGAGTGGGAGGGTTTCTCACCACTCGGTAGGATTTTTCAAACTTAGGCGAGTGCTAGACTGCAGCTAAGCCCCCGAGTGGGAGGGTTGCTCACCACTCAGTAGGATCTTTTCACACTTAGGCGAGTACTGGACTGCAGCTAAGCCCCCGAGTGAGAGACTTGCTCACCACTCGGTAGGATTTTTTTCACACTTAGGCGAGTACTGGACTGCAGCTAAGCCCCCGAGTGAGTGGCTTGCTCACCACTCGGTAGGATTTTTCAAAGTTAGGCGAGTACTGGACTGGAGCTAAGCCCCCGAGTGGTAGGGTTGCTCACCACTCGGTAGGATTTTTCAAACTTAGGCGAGTCCTGGAATGCAGCTAAGCCCACGAGTGAGAGGCTTGCTCACCACTCTTTGGATTTTTTCACACTTAGGCGAGTACTGGACTGCAGCTAAGCCCCCGAGTGGGAGGGTTTCTCACCACTCGGTAGGATTTTTTCACACTTAGGCGAGTACTGGACTGCAGCTAAGTCCCCGAGTGAGAGGCTTGCTCACCACTTGGTAGGATTTTTCAAACTTAGGCGAGTACTGGACTGCAGCTAAGCCCCCGAGTGAGAGACTTGCTCACCACTCGGTAGGAATTTTTCACACTTAGGCGAGTACTGGACTACAGCTAAGCCCCCGAGTGAGAGGCTTGCTCACCACTCGGTAGGATTTTTCAAACTTAGGCGAGTACTGGACTGCAGGTAAGCCCCCGAGTGGGAGGGATCGGTTGGATTTTTCAAACTTAGGCGAGTACTGGACTCCAGCTAAGCCTCCGAGTGGGAGGGTTGCTCACCACTCGGTAGGATTTTTCAAACTTAGGCGAGTACTGGACTACAGCTAAGCCCCCGAGTGGGAGCCTTGCACATCACTCGGTAGGATTTTTCAAACATAGGCGAGTACTGGACTGCAGCTAAGCCTCCGAGTGGGAGGGTTGCTCACCACTCGGTAGGATTTTTGAAACATAGGCGAGTACTTGACTGCATCTAAGCCCCCGAGTGGGAGGGTTGCTCACCAGTCGGTAGGATTGTTTCACACTTAGGCGAGTACTGGACTGCAGCTAAGCCCCCGAGTGGGAGGGTTGCTCACCACTCGGTAGGATTTTTCAAACTTAGGCGAGTACTGGACTGCAGCTGAGCCCACGAGTGAGAGGCTTGCTCACCACTCGGTAGGATTTTTTCACACTTAGGCGAGTACTGGACTGCAGCTAAGCCCCCGAGTGGGAGCCTTGCTCATCACTCGGTAGGATTTTTCAAACATAGGCGAGTACTGGGCTGCAGCTAAGCCTCCGAGTGGGAGGGTTGCTCACCACTCGGTAGGATTTTTCAAACTTAGGCGAGTACTGGACTGCAGCTAAGCCCCCGAGTGGGAGGGCTGCTCACCACTCGGTAGTTTTTTTCAAACATAGGCGAGTACTTGACTGCAGCTAAGCCGCCGAGTGGGAGGGTTGCTCACCACTTGGTAGGATTTTTTCACATTTAGGCGAGTACTGGACCGCAGCTAAGCCCCCAAGTGAGAGGCTTGCTCACCACTCGGTAGGATTTTTCAAACTTAGGCGAGTACTAGACTGCAGCTAAGCCCCCGAGTGGGAGGGTTTCTCACCACTCGGTAGGATTTTTCAAACTTAGGCGAGTGCTAGACTGTAGCTAAGCCCCCGAGTAGGAGGGTTGCTCACCACTCGGTAGGAATTTTTCACACTTAGGCGAGTACTGGACTGCAGCTAAGCCCCCGAGTGAGAGACTTGCTCACCACTCGGTAGGATTTTTTCACACTTAGCCGAGTACTGGACTGCAGCTAAGCCCCCGAGTGAGAGGCTTGCTCACCACTCGGTACGATTTTTCAAACTTAGGCGAGTACTGGACTGCAGCTAAGCCCCCGAGTGGGAGGGTTGCTCACCACTCGGTAGGATTTTTCAAACATAGGCGAGTGCTGGACTGCAGCTAAGCCCCCGAGTGGGAGGGTTGCTCACCACTCGGTAGGATTTTTCAAACTTAGGCGAGTACTGGACTGCAGCTAAGCCTCCGAGTGGGAGGGTTGCTCACCACTCGGTAGGATTTTTCAAACTTAGGCGAGTACTGGACTGCAGCTACGCCCCCGAGTGGGAGGGTTGCTCAACACTCGGTAGGATTTTTCAAACTTAGGCGAGTACTGGACTGCAGCTAAGCCCCCGAGTGGGAGGGTTTCTCACCACTCGGTAGGATTTTTCAAACTTAGGCGAGTGCTAGACTGCATCTAAGCCACCGAGTGGGAGGGTTGCTCACCACTCGGTAGGATTTTTTCACACTTAGGCGAGTACTGGACTGAAGCTAAGCCCCCGAGTGAGAGACTTGCTCACCACTCGGTAGGATTTTTTCACACTTAGGCGCGTACTGGACTACAGCTAAGCCCCCGAGTGAGAGGCTTGCTCACCACTCGGTAGGATTTTTCAAAGTTAGGCGAGTACTGGACTGCAGGTAAGCCCCTGAGTGGGAGGGATCGGTAGGATTTTTCAAACTTAGGCGAGTACTGGACTGCAGCTAAGCCTCCGAGTGGGAGGGTTGCTCACCACTCGGTAGGATTTTTCAAACTTAGGCGAGTACTGGACTACAGCTAAGCCCCCGAGTGAGAGCCTTGCTCATCACTCGGTAGGATTTTTCAAACATAGGCGAGTACTGGACTGCAGCTAAGCCTCCGAGTGGGAGGGTTGCTCACCACTCGGTAGGATTTTTCAAACATAGGCGAGTACTTGACTGCATCTAAGCCCCCGAGTGGGAGGGTTGCTCACCAGTCGGTAGGATTGTTTCACACTTAGGCGAGTACTGGACTGCAGCAAAGCCCCCGAGTGGGAGGGTTGCTCACCACTCGGTAGGATTTTTCAAACTTAGGCGAGTACTGGACTGCAGCTAAGCCCACGAGTGAGAGGCTTGCTCACCACTCGGTAGGATTTTTTCACACTTAGGCGAGTACTGGACTGCAGCTAAGCCCCCGAGTGGGAGCCTTGCTCATCACTCGGTAGGATTTTTCAAACATAGGCGAGTACTGGGCTGCAGCTAAGCCTCCGAGTGGGAGGGTTGCTCACCACTCGGTAGGATTTTTCAAACTTAGGCGAGTACTGGACTGCAGGTAAGCCCCCGAGTGGGAGGGATCGGTTGGATTTTTCAAACATAGGCGAGTACTGGACTCCAGCTAAGCCTCCGAGTGGGAGGGTTGCTCACCACTCGGTAGGATTTTTTCACACTTAGCCGAGTACTGGACTGCAGCTAAGCCCCCGAGTGAGAGGCTTGCTCACCACTCGGTAGGATTTTTCAAACTTAGGCGAGTACTGGACTGCAGCTAAGCCCCCGAGTGGGAGGGTTGCTCACCACTCGGTAGGATTTTTCAAACATAGGCGAGTGCTGGACTGCAGCTAAGCCCCCGAGTGGGAGGGTTGCTCACCACTCGGTAGGATTTTTCAAACTTAGGCGAGTACTGGACTGCAGCTAAGCCTCCGAGTGGGAGGGTTGCTCACCACTCGGTAGGATTTTTCAAACTTAGGCGAGTACTGGACTACAGCTAAGCCCCCGAGTGAGAGCCTTGCTCATCACTCGGTAGGATTTTTCAAACATAGGCGAGTACTGGACTGCAGCTAAGCCTCCGAGTGGGAGGGTTGCTCACCACTCGGTAGGATTTTTCAAACATAGGCGAGTACTTGACTGCATCTAAGCCCCCGAGTGGGAGGGTTGCTCACCAGTCGGTAGGATTGTTTCACACTTAGGCGAGTACTGGACTGCAGCAAAGCCCCCGAGTGAGAGGGTTGCTCACCACTCGGTAGGATTTTTCAAACTTAGGCGAGTACTGGACTGCAGCTAAGCCCACGAGTGAGAGGCTTGCTCACCACTCGGTAGGATTTTTTCACACTTAGGCGAGTACTGGACTGCAGCTAAGCCCCCGAGTGGGAGCCTTGCTCATCACTCGGTAGGATTTTTCAAACATAGGCGAGTACTGGGCTGCAGCTAAGCCTCCGAGTGGGAGGGTTGCTCACCACTCGGTAGGATTTTTCAAACTTAGGCGAGTACTGGACTGCAGGTAAGCCCCCGAGTGGGAGGGATCGGTTGGATTTTTCAAACATAGGCGAGTACTGGACTCCAGCTAAGCCTCCGAGTGGGAGGGTTGCTCACCACTCGGTAGGATTTTTTCACACTTAGCCGAGTACTGGACTGCAGCTAAGCCCCCGAGTGAGAGGCTTGCTCACCACTCGGTAGGATTTTTCAAACTTAGGCGAGTACTGGACTGCAGCTAAGCCCCCGAGTGGGAGGGTTGCTCACCACTCGGTAGGATTTTTCAAACATAGGCGAGTGCTGGACTGCAGCTAAGCCCCCGAGTGGGAGGGTTGCTCACCACTCGGTAGGATTTTTCAAACTTAGGCGAGTACTGGACTGCAGCTAAGCCTCCGAGTGGGAGGGTTGCTCACCACTCGGTAGGATTTTTCAAACTTAGGCGAGTACTGGACTGCAGCTACGCCCCCGAGTGGGAGGGTTGCTCAACACTCGGTAGGATTTTTCAAACTTAGGCGAGTACTGGACTGCAGCTAAGCCCCCGAGTGGGAGGGTTTCTCACCACTCGGTAGGATTTTTCAAACTTAGGCGAGTACTGGACTGCAGCTAAGCCTCCGAGTGGGAGGGTTGCTCACCACTCGGTAGGATTTTTCAAACTTAGGCGAGTACTGGACTGCAGCTACGCCCCCGAGTGGGAGGGTTGCTCAACACTCGGTAGGATTTTTCAAACTTAGGCGAGTACTGGACTGCAGCTAAGCCCCCGAGTGGGAGGGTTGCTCACCACTCGGTAGGATTTTTCAAACATAGGTGAGTGCTGGACTGCAGCTAAGCCCCCGAGTGGGAGGGTTGCTCACCACTCGGTAGGATTTTTCAAACTTAGGCGAGTACTGGACTGCAGCTAAGCCTCCGAGTGGGAGGGTTGCTCACCACTCGGTAGGATTTTTCAAACTTAGGCGAGTACTGGACTGCAGCTACGCCCCCGAGTGGGAGGGTTGCTCAACACTCGGTAGGATTTTTCAAACTTAGGCGAGTACTGGACTGCAGCTAAGCCCCCGAGTGGGAGGGTTTCTCACCACTCGGTAGGATTTTTCAAACTTAGGCGAGTGCTAGACTGCAGCTAAGCCATCGAGTGGGAGGGTTGCTCACCACTCGGTAGGATTTTTTCACACTTAGGCGAGTACTGGACTGAAGCTAAGCCCCCGAGTGAGAGACTTGCTCACCACTCGGTAGGATTTTTTCACACTTAGGCGCGTACTGGACTACAGCTAAGCCCCCGAGTGAGAGGCTTGCTCACCACTCGGTAGGATTTTCCAAACTTAGGCGAGTACTGGACTGCAGGTAAGCGCCCGAGTGGGAGGGATTGGTAGGATTTTTCAAACTGAGGCGAGTACTGGACTGCAGCTAAGCCTCCGAGTGGGAGGGTTGCTCACCACTCGGTAGGATTTTTCAAACTTAGGCGAGTACTGGACTACAGCTAAGCCCCCGAGTGGGAGCCTTGCTCATCACTCGGTAGGATTTTTCAAACATAGGCGAGTACTGGACTGCAGCTAAGCCTCCGAGTGGGAGGGTTGCTCACCACTCGGTAGGATTTTTCAAACATAGGCTAGTACTTGACTGCATCTAAGCCCCCGAGTGGGAGGGTTGCTCACCAGTCGGTAGGATTGTTTCACACTTAGGCGAGTACTGGACTGCAGCTAAGCCCCCGAGTGGGAGGGTTGCTCACCACTCGGTAGGATTTTTCAAACTTAGGCGAGTACTGGACTGCAGCTAAGCCCACGAGTGAGAGGCTTGCTCACCACTCGGTAGGATTTTTTCACACTTAGGCGAGTACTGGACTGCAGCTAAGCCCCTGAGTGGGAGCCTTGCTCATCACTCCGTAGGATTTTTCAAACATAGGCGAGTACTGGGCTGCAGCTAAGCCTCCGAGTGGGAGGGTTGCTCACCACTCGGTAGGATTTTTCAAACTTAGGCGAGTACTGGACTGCAGCTAAGCCCCCGAGTGGGAGGGTTGCTCACCACTCGGTAGGATTTTTCAAACATAGGCGAGTACTTGACTGCAGCTAAGCCCCCGAGTGGGAGGGTTGCTCACCACTCGGTAGGATTTTTTCACATTTAGGCGAGTACTGGACCGCAGCTAAGCCCCCAAGTGAGAGGCTTGCTCACCACTCGGTAGGATTTTTCAAACTTAGGCGAGTACTGGACTGCAGCTAAGCCCCCGAGTGGGAGGGTTTCTCACCACTCGGTAGGATTTTTCAAACTTAGGCGAGTGCTAGACTGTAGCTAAGCCCGCGAGTAGGAGGGTTGCTCACCACTCGGTAGGATTTTTTCACACTTAGGCGAGTACTGGACTGCAGCTAAGCCCCCGAGTGAGAGGCTTGCTCACCACTCGGTAGGATTTTTCAAACTTAGGCGAGTACTGGACTGCAGCTAAGCCCCCGAGTGGGAGGGTTGCTCACCACTCGGTAGGATTTTTCAAACATAGGCGAGTGCTGGACTGCAGCTAAGCCCCCGAGTGGGAGGGTTGCTCACCACTCGGTAGGATTTTTCAAACTTAGGCGAGTACTGGATTGCAGCTAAGCCTCCGATTGGGAGGGTTGCTCACCACTCGGTAAGATTTTTCAAACTTAGGGGAGTACTGGACTGCAGCTACGCCCCCGAGTGGGAGGGTTGCTCAACACTCGGTAGGGTTTTTCAAACTTAGGCGAGTACTGGACTACAGCTAAGCCCCGAGTGGGAGGGTTTCTCACCACACGGTAGGATTTTTCAAACTTAGGCGAGTGCTAGACTGCAGCTAAGCCACCGAGTGGGAGGGTTGCTCACCACTCGGTAGGATTTTTTCACACTTAGGCGAGTACTGGACTGAAGCTAAGCCCCCGAGTGAGAGACTTGCTCACCACTCGGTAGGATTTTTTCACACTTAGGCGCGTACTGGACTACAGCTAAGCCCCCGAGTGAGAGGCTTGCTCACCACTCGGTAGGATTTTTCAAATTTTTTTAGGCGAGTACTGGACTGCAGCTAAGCCCCCGAGTGGGAGGGTTTCTCACCACTCGATAGGATTTTTCTAACTTAGGCGAGTGCTAGACTGTAGCTAAGCCCGCGAGTAGGAGGGTTGCTCACCACTCGGTAGGATTTTTTCACACTTAGGCGAGTACTGGACTGCAGCTAAGCCCCCGAGTGAGAGACTTGCTCACCACTCGGTAGGATTTTTTCACACTTAGCCGAGTACTGGACTGCAGCTAAGCCCCCGAGTGATAGGCTTGCTCACCACTCGAAAGGATTTTTCAAACTTAGGCGAGTACTGGACTGCAGCTAAGCCCCCGAGTGGGAGGGTTGCTCACCACTCGGTAGGATTTTTCAAACATAGGCGAGTGCTGGACTGCAGCTAAGCCCCCGAGTGGGAGGGTTGCTCACCACTCGGTAGGATTTTTCAAACTTAGGCGAGTACTGGACAGCAGCTACGCCCCCGAGTGGGAGGGTTGCTCAACACTCGGTAGGATTTTTCAAACTTAGGCGAGTACTGGACTACAGCTAAGCCTCGAGTGGGAGGGTTTCTCACCACTCGGTAGGATTTTTCAAACTTAGGCGAGTGCTAGACTGCAGCTAAGCCACCGAGTGGGAGGGTTGCTCACCACTCGGTAGGATTTTTTCACACTTAGGCGCGTACTGGACTACAGCTAAGCCCCCGAGTGAGAGGCTTGCTCACCACTCGGTAGGATTTTTCCAACTTAGGCGAGTACTGGACTGCAGGTAAGCCCCCGAGTGGGAGGGATCGGTAGGATTTTTCAAACTTAGGCGAGTACTGGACTGCAGCTAAGCCTCCGAGTGGGAGGGTTGCTCACCACTCGGTAGGATTTTTCAAACTTAGGCGAGTACTGGACTACAGCTAAGCCCCCGAGTGGGAGCCTTGCTCATCACTCGGTAGGATTTTTCAAACATAGGCGAGTACTGGACTGCGGCTAAGCCTCCGAGTGGGAGGGTTGCTCACCACTCGGTAGGATTTTTCAAACATAGGCGAGTACTTGACTGCATCTAAGCCCCCGAGTGCGAGGGTTGCTCACCAGTCGGTAGGATTGTTTCACACTTAGGCGAGTACTGGACTGCAGCTAAGCCCCCGAGTGGAAGGGTTGCTCACCACTCGGTAGGATTTTTCAAACTTAGGCGAGTGCTAGACTGCAGCTAAGCCACCGAGTGGGAGGGTTGCTCACCACTCGGTAGGATTTTTTCACACTTAGGCGAGTACTGGACTGAAGCTAAGCCCCCGAGTGAGAGACTTGCTCACCACTCGGTAGGATTTTTTCACACTTAGGCGCGTACTGGACTACAGCTAAGCCCCCGAGTGAGAGGCTTGCTCACCACTCGGTAGGATTTTTCATATTTTTTTAGGCGAGTACTGGACTGCAGCTAAGCCCCCGAGTGGGAGGGTTTCTCACCACTCGGTAGGATTTTTCAAACTTAGGCGAGTACTGGACTGCAGCTAAGCCTCCGAGTGGGAGGGTTGCTCACCACTCGGTAGGATTTTTCAAACTTAGGCGAGTACTGGACTGCAGCTAAGCCCCCGAGTGGGAGGGTTTCTCACCACTCGGTAGGATTTTTCAAACTTAGGCGAGTGCTAGACTGTAGCTAAGCCCGCGAGTAGGAGGGTTGCTCACCACTCGGTAGGATTTTTTCACACTTAGGCGAGTACTGGACTGCAGCTAAGCCCCCGAGTGAGAGACTTGCTCACCACTCGGTAGGATTTTTTCACACTTAGCCGAGTACTGGACTGCAGCTAAGCCCCCGAGTGAGAGGCTTGCTCACCACTCGGTAGGATTTTTCAAACTTAGGCGAGTACTGGACTGCAGCTAAGCCCCCGAGTGGGAGGGTTGCTCACCACTCGGTAGGATTTTTCAAACATAGGCGAGTGCTGGACTGCAGCTAAGCCCCCGAGTGGGAGGGTTGCTCACCACTCGGTAGGATTTTTCAAACTTAGGCGAGTACTGGACTGCAGCTAAGCCTCCGATTGGGAGGGTTGCTCACCACTCGGTAGGATTTTTCAAACTTAGGCGAGTACTGGACTGCAGCTACGCCCCCGAGTGGGAGGGTTGCTCAACACTCGGTAGGGTTTTTCAAACTTAGGCGAGTACTGGACTACAGCTAAGCCCCGAGTGGGAGGGTTTCTCACCACTCGGCAGGATTTTTCAAACTTAGGCGAGTGCTAGACTGCAGCTAAGCCACCGAGTGGGAGGGTTGCTCACCACTCGGTAGGATTTTTTCACACTTAAGCGAGTATTGGACTGAAGCTAAGCCCCCGAGTGACAGACTTGCTCACCACTCGGTAGGATTTTTTCACACTTAGGCGCGTACTGGACTACAGCTAAGCCCCCGAGTGAGAGGCTTGCTCACCACTCGGTAGGATTTTTCAAATTTTTTTAGGCGAGTACTGGACTGCAGCTAAGCCCCCGAGTGGGAGGGTTTCTCACCACTCGGTAGGATTTTTCTAACTTAGGCGAGTGCTAGACTGTAGCTAAGCCCGCGAGTAGGAGGGTTGCTCACCACTCGGTAGGATTTTTTCACACTTAGGCGAGTACTGGACTGCAGCTAAGCCCCCGAGTGAGAGACTTGCTCACCACTCGGTAGGATTTTTTCACACTTAGCCGAGTACTGGACTGCAGCTAAGCCCCCGAGTGAGAGGCTTGCTCACCACTCGAAAGGATTTTTCAAACTTAGGCGAGTACTGGACTGCAGCTAAGCCCCCGAGTGGGAGGGTTGCTCACCACTCGGTAGGATTTTTCAAACATAGGCGAGTGCTGGACTGCAGCTAAGCCCCCGAGTGGGAGGGTTGCTCACCACTCGGTAGGATTTTTCAAACTTAGGCGAGTACTGGACTGCAGCTACGCCTCCGAGTGGGAGGGTTGCTCAACACTCGGTAGGATTTTTCAAACTTAGGCGAGTACTGGACTGCAGCTAAGCCTCGAGTGGGAGGGTTTCTCACCACTCGGTAGGATTTTTCAAACTTAGGCGAGTGCTAGACTGCAGCTAAGCCACCGAGTGGGAGGGTTGCTCACCACTCGGTAGGATTTTTTCACACTTAGGCGAGTACTGGACTGCAGCTAAGCCCCCGAGTGAGAGACTTGCTCACCACTCGGTAGGATTTTTTCACACTTAGCCGAGTACTGGACTGCAGCTAAGCCCCCGAGTGAGAGGCTTGCTCACCACTCGGTAGGATTTTTCAAACTTAGGCGAGTACTGGACTGCAGCTAAGCCCCCGAGTGGGAGGGTTGCTCACCACTCGGTAGGATTTTTCAAACATAGGCGAGTGCTGGACTGCAGCTAAGCCCCCGAGTGGGAGGGTTGCTCACCACTCGGTAGGATTTTTCAAACTTAGGCGAGTACTGGACTGCAGCTAAGCCTCCGATTGGGAGGGTTGCTCACCACTCGGTAGGATTTTTCAAACTTAGGCGAGTACTGGACTGCAGCTACGCCCCCGAGTGGGAGGGTTGCTCAACACTCGGTAGGGTTTTTCAAACTTAGGCGAGTACTGGACTACAGCTAAGCCCCGAGTGGGAGGGTTTCTCACCACTCGGCAGGATTTTTCAAACTTAGGCGAGTGCTAGACTGCAGCTAAGCCACCGAGTGGGAGGGTTGCTCACCACTCGGTAGGATTTTTTCACACTTAGGCGAGTATTGGACTGAAGCTAAGCCCCCGAGTGACAGACTTGCTCACCACTCGGTAGGATTTTTTCACACTTAGGCGCGTACTGGACTACAGCTAAGCCCCCGAGTGAGAGGCTTGCTCACCACTCGGTAGGATTTTTCAAATTTTTTTAGGCGAGTACTGGACTGCAGCTAAGCCCCCGAGTGGGAGGGTTTCTCACCACTCGGTAGGATTTTTCTAACTTAGGCGAGTGCTAGACTGTAGCTAAGCCCGCGAGTAGGAGGGTTGCTCACCACTCGGTAGGATTTTTTCACACTTAGGCGAGTACTGGACTGCAGCTAAGCCCCCGAGTGAGAGACTTGCTCACCACTCGGTAGGATTTTTTCACACTTAGCCGAGTACTGGACTGCAGCTAAGCCCCCGAGTGAGAGGCTTGCTCACCACTCGAAAGGATTTTTCAAACTTAGGCGAGTACTGGACTGCAGCTAAGCCCCCGAGTGGGAGGGTTGCTCACCACTCGGTAGGATTTTTCAAACATAGGCGAGTGCTGGACTGCAGCTAAGCCCCCGAGTGGGAGGGTTGCTCACCACTCGGTAGGATTTTTCAAACTTAGGCGAGTACTGGACTGCAGCTAAGCCCCCGAGTGGGAGGGTTGCTCACCACTCGGTAGGATTTTTCAAACATAGGCGAGTGCTGGACTGCAGCTAAGCCCCCGAGTGGGAGGGTTGCTCACCACTCGGTAGGATTTTTCAAACTTAGGCGAGTACTGGATTGCAGCTAAGCCTCCGATTGGGAGGGTTGCTCACCACTCGGTAAGATTTTTCAAACTTAGGCGAGTACTGGACTGCAGCTACGCCCCCGAGTGGGAGGGTTGCTCAACACTCGGTAGGGTTTTTCAAACTTAGGCGAGTACTGGACTACAGCTAAGCCCCGAGTGGGAGGGTTTCTCACCACACGGTAGGATTTTTCAAACTTAGGCGAGTGCTAGACTGCAGCTAAGCCACCGAGTGGGAGGGTTGCTCACCACTCGGTAGGATTTTTTCACACTTAGGCGAGTACTGGACTGAAGCTAAGCCCCCGAGTGAGAGACTTGCTCACCACTCGGTAGGATTTTTTCACACTTAGGCGCGTACTGGACTACAGCTAAGCCCCCGAGTGAGAGGCTTGCTCACCACTCGGTAGGATTTTTCAAATTTTTTTAGGCGAGTACTGGACTGCAGCTAAGCCCCCGAGTGGGAGGGTTTCTCACCACTCGATAGGATTTTTCTAACTTAGGCGAGTGCTAGACTGTAGCTAAGCCCGCGAGTAGGAGGGTTGCTCACCACTCGGTAGGATTTTTTCACACTTAGGCGAGTACTGGACTGCAGCTAAGCCCCCGAGTGAGAGACTTGCTCACCACTCGGTAGGATTTTTTCACACTTAGCCGAGTACTGGACTGCAGCTAAGCCCCCGAGTGAGAGGCTTGCTCACCACTCGAAAGGATTTTTCAAACTTAGGCGAGTACTGGACTGCAGCTAAGCCCCCGAGTGGGAGGGTTTCTCACCACTCGGTAGGATTTTTCTAACTTAGGCGAGTGCTAGACTGTAGCTAAGCCCGCGAGTAGGAGGGTTGCTCACCACTCGGTAGGATTTTTTCACACTTAGGCGAGTACTGGACTGCAGCTAAGCCCCCGAGTGAGAGACTTGCTCACCACTCGGTAGGATTTTTTCACACTTAGCCGAGTACTGGACTGCAGCTAAGCCCCCGAGTGAGAGGCTTGCTCACCACTCGAAAGGATTTTTCAAACTTAGGCGAGTACTGGACTGCAGCTAAGCCCCCGAGTGGGAGGGTTGCTCACCACTCGGTAGGATTTTTCAAACATAGGCGAGTGCTGGACTGCAGCTAAGCCCCCGAGTGGGAGGGTTGCTCACCACTCGGTAGGATTTTTCAAACTTAGGCGAGTACTGGACTGCAGCTACGCCTCCGAGTGGGAGGGTTGCTCAACACTCGGTAGGATTTTTCAAACTTAGGCGAGTACTGGACTACAGCTAAGCCTCGAGTGGGAGGGTTTCTCACCACTCGGTAGGATTTTTCAAACTTAGGCGAGTGCTAGACTGCAGCTAAGCCACCGAGTGGGAGGGTTGCTCACCACTCGGTAGGATTTTTTCACACTTAGGCGAGTACTGGACTGAAGCTAAGCCCCCGAGTGAGAGACTTGCTCACCACTCGGTAGGATTTTTTCACACTTAGCCGAGTACTGGACTGCAGCTAAGCCCCCGAGTGAGAGGCTTGCTCACCACTCGGTAGGATTTTTCAAACTTAGGCGAGTACTGGACTGCAGCTAAGCCCCCGAGTGGGAGGGTTGCTCACCACTCGGTAGGATTTTTCAAACATAGGCGAGTGCTGGACTGCAGCTAAGCCCCCGAGTGGGAGGGTTGCTCACCACTCGGTAGGATTTTTCAAACTTAGGCGAGTACTGGACTGCAGCTAAGCCTCCGATTGGGAGGGTTGCTCACCACTCGGTAGGATTTTTCAAACTTAGGCGAGTACTGGACTGCAGCTACGCCCCCGAGTGGGAGGGTTGCTCAACACTCGGTAGGGTTTTTCAAACTTAGGCGAGTACTGGACTACAGCTAAGCCCCGAGTGGGAGGGTTTCTCACCACTCGGTAGGATTTTTCAAACTTAGGCGAGTGCTAGACTGCAGCTAAGCCACCGAGTGGGAGGGTTGCTCACCACTCGGTAGGATTTTTTCACACTTAGGCGAGTATTGGACTGAAGCTAAGCCCCCGAGTGACAGACTTGCTCACCACTCGGTAGGATTTTTTCACACTTAGGCGCGTACTGGACTACAGCTAAGCCCCCGAGTGAGAGGCTTGCTCACCACTCGGTAGGATTTTTCAAATTTTTTTAGGCGAGTACTGGACTGCAGCTAAGCCCCCGAGTGGGAGGGTTTCTCACCACTCGGTAGGATTTTTCTAACTTAGGCGAGTGCTAGACTGTAGCTAAGCCCGCGAGTAGGAGGGTTGCTCACCACTCGGTAGGATTTTTTCACACTTAGGCGAGTACTGGACTGCAGCTAAGCCCCCGAGTGAGAGACTTGCTCACCACTCGGTAGGATTTTTTCACACTTAGCCGAGTACTGGACTGCAGCTAAGCCCTCGAGTGAGAGGCTTGCTCACCACTCGAAAGGATTTTTCAAACTTAGGCGAGTACTGGACTGCAGCTAAGCCCCCGAGTGGGAGGGTTGCTCACCACTCGGTAGGATTTTTCAAACATAGGCGAGTGCTGGACTGCAGCTAAGCCCCCGAGTGGGAGGGTTGCTCACCACTCGGTAGGATTTTTCAAACTTAGGCGAGTACTGGACTGCAGCTACGCCTCCGAGTGGGAGGGTTGCTCAACACTCGGTAGGATTTTTCAAACTTAGGCGAGTACTGGACTACAGCTAAGCCTCGAGTGGGAGGGTTTCTCACCACTCGGTAGGATTTTTCAAACTTAGGCGAGTGCTAGACTGCAGCTAAGCCACCGAGTGGGAGGGTTGCTCACCACTCGGTAGGATTTTTTCACACTTAGGCGAGTACTGGACTGAAGCTAAGCCCCCGAGTGAGAGACTTGCTCACCACTCGGTAGGATTTTTTCACACTTAGGCGCGTACTGGACTACAGCTAAGCCCCCGAGTGAGAGGCTTGCTCACCACTCGGTAGGATTTTTCCAACTTAGGCGAGTACTGGACTGCAGGTAAGCCCCCGAGTGGGAGGGATCGGTAGGATTTTTCAAACTTAGGCGAGTACTGGACTGCAGCTAAGCCTCCGAGTGGGAGGGTTGCTCACCAGTCGGTAGGATTTTTCAAACATAGGCGAGTACTGGACTACAGCTAAGCCCCCGAGTGGGAGCCTTGCTCATCACTCGGTAGGATTTTTCAAACATAGGCGAGTACTGGACTGCAGCTAAGCCTCCGAGTGGGAGGGTTGCTCACCACTCGGTAGGATTTTTCAAACATAGGCGAGTACTTGACTGCATCTAAGCCCCCGAGTGGGAGGGTTGCTCACCAGTCGGTAGGATTGTTTCACACTTAGGCGAGTACTGGACTGCAGCTAAGCCCCCGAGTGGAAGGGTTGCTCACCACTCGGTAGGATTTTTCAAACTTAGGCGAGTGCTAGACTGCAGCTAAGCCACCGAGTGGGAGGGTTGCTCACCACTCGGTAGGATTTTTTCACACTTAGGCGAGTACTGGACTGAAGCTAAGCCCCCGAGTGAGAGACTTGCTCACCACTCGGTAGGATTTTTTCACACTTAGGCGCGTACTGGACTACAGCTAAGCCCCCGAGTGAGAGGCTTGCTCACCACTCGGTAGGATTTTTCAAATTTTTTTAGGCGAGTACTGGACTGCAGCTAAGCCCCCGAGTGGGAGGGTTTCTCACCACTCGGTAGGATTTTTCAAACTTAGGCGAGTACTGGACTGCAGCTAAGCCTCCGAGTGGGAGGGTTGCTCACCACTCGGTAGGATTTTTCAAACATAGGCGAGTACTTGACTGCATCTAAGCCCCCGAGTGGGAGGGTTGCTCACCAGTCGGTAGGATTGTTTCACACTTAGGCGAGTACTGGACTGCAGCTAAGCCCCCGAGTGGAAGGGTTGCTCACCACTCGGTAGGATTTTTCGAACTTAGGCGAGTACTGGACTGCAGCTAAGCCCACGAGTGAGAGGCTTGCTCACCACTCGGTAGGATTTTTTCACACTTAGGCGAGTACTGGACTGCAGCTAAGCCCCCGAGTGGGAGCCTTGCTCATCACTCGGTAGGATTTTTCAAACATAGGCGAGTACTGGGCTGCAGCTAAGCCTCCGAGTGGGAGGGCTGCTCACCACTCGGTAGGATTTTTCAAACTTAGGCGAGTACTGGACTGCAGCTAAGCCCCCGAGTGGGAGGGTTGCTCACCACTCGGTAGGATTTTTCAAACATAGGCGAGTACTTGATTGCAGCTAAGCCCCCGAGTGGGAGGGTTGCTCACCACACGGTAGGATTTTTTCACACTTAGGCGAGTACTGGACTGCAGCTAAGCCCCCGAGTGAGAGGCTTGCTCACCACTCGGTAGGATTTTTCAAACTTAGGCGAGTACTGGACTGCAGCTAAGCCCCCGACCGGGAGGGTTGCTCACCACTCGGTAGGATTTTTCAAACTTAGGCGAGTGCTGGACTACTGCTAAGCCCACGAGTGAGAGGCTTGCTCACCACTCGGTATGATTTTTTCACACTTAGCCGAGTACTGGACTGCAGCTAAGCCCCGGAGTGGGAGGGTTGCTCATCACTCGGTAGAATTTTTCAAACATAGGCGAGTACTGGCCTGCAGCTAAGCTTCCGAGTGGGAGGGTTGCTCACCACTCGGTAGGATTTTTCAAACTTAGGCGAGTACTGGACTGCAGCTAAGCCCCCGAGTGGGAGGGTTGCTCACCACTCGGTAGGATTTTTCAAACATAGGCGAGTACTTGACTGCAGCTAAGCCCCCGAGTGGGAGGGTTGCTCACCACTCGGTAGGATTTTTTCACATTTAGGCGAGTACTGGACCGCAGCTAAGCCCCCAAGTGAGAGGCTTGCTCACCACTCGGTAGGATTTTTCAAACTTAGGCGAGTACTGGACTGCAGCTAAGCCCCCGAGTGGGAGGGTTTCTCACCACTCGGTAGGATTTTTCAAACTTAGGCGAGTGCTAGACTGTAGCTAAGCCCCCGAGTAGGAGGGTTGCTCACCACTCGGTATGATTTTTTCACACTTAGGCGAGTACTGGACTGCAGCTAAGCCCCCGAGTGAGAGACTTGCTCACCACTCGGTAGGATTTTTTCACACTTAGCCGAGTACTGGACTGCAGCTAAGCCCCCGAGTGAGAGGCTTGCTCACCACTCGGTAGGATTTTTCAAACTTAGGCGAGTACTGGACTGCAGCTAAGCCCCCGAGTGGGAGGGATCGGTAGGATTTTTCAAACTTAGGCGAGTATTGGACTGCAGCTAAGCCTCCGAGTGGGAGGGTTGCTCACCACTCGGTAGGATTTTTCAAACTTAGGCGAGTACTGGACTACAGCTAAGCCCCCGAGTGGGAGCCTTGCTCATCACTCGGTAGGATTTTTCAAACATAGGCGAGTACTGGACTGCAGCTAAGCCTCCGAGTGGGAGGGTTGCTCACCACTCGGTAGGATTTTTCAAACATAGGCGAGTACTTGACTGCATCTAAGCCCCCGAGTGGGAGGGTTGCTCACCAGTCGGTAGGATTGTTTCACACTTAGGCGAGTACTGGACTGCAGCTAAGCCCCCGAGTGGAAGGGTTGCTCACCACTCGGTAGGATTTTTCAAACTTAGGCGAGTACTGAACTGCAGCTAAGCCCACGAGTGAGAGGCTTGCTCACCACTCGGTAGGATTCTTTCACACTTAGGCGAGTACTGGACTGCAGCTAAGCCCCCG
Organism: Aegilops tauschii subsp. strangulata; assembly: GCF_002575655.3. Lineage (NCBI taxonomy): Eukaryota > Viridiplantae > Streptophyta > Magnoliopsida > Poales > Poaceae > Aegilops > Aegilops tauschii. Next base: position 66,431,940 of record NC_053040.3, on the reverse strand, counting down.
AGTGGGAGCCTTGCTCATCACTCGGTAGGATTTTTCAAACATAGGTGAGTACTGGGCTGCAGCTAAGCCTCCGAGTGGGAGGGTTGCTCACCACTCGGTAGGATTTTTCAAACTTAGGCGAGTACTGGACTGCAGCTAAGCCCCCGAGTGGGAGGGTTGCTCACCACTCGGTAGGATTTTTCAAACATAGGTGAGTACTTGATTGCAGCTAAGCCCCCAAGTGGGAGGGTTGCTCACCACACGGTAGGATTTTTTCACACTTAGGCGAGTACTGGACTGCAGCTAAGCCCCCGAGTGAGAGGCTTGCTCACCACTCGGTAGGATTTTTCAAACTTAGGCGAGTACTGGACTGCAGCTAAGCCCCCGACCGGGAGGGTTGCTCACCACTCGGTAGGATTTTTCAAACTTAGGCGAGTGCTGGACTGCTGCTAAGCCCACGAGTGAGAGGCTTGCTCACCACTCGGTATGATTTTTTCACACTTAGCCGAGTACTGGACTGCAGCTAAGCCCCGGAGTGGGAGGGTTGCTCATCACTCGGTAGAATTTTTCAAACATAGGCGAGTACTGGCCTGCAGCTAAGCTTCCGAGTGGGAGGGTTGCTCACCACTCGGTAGGATTTTTCAAACTTAGGCGAGTACTGGACTACAGCTAAGCCCCCGAGTGGGAGGGTTGCTCACCACTCGGTAGGATTTTTCAAACATAGGCGAGTACTTGACTGCAGCTAAGCCCCCGAGTGGGAGGGTTGCTCACCACTCGGTAGGATTTTTTCACATTTAGGCGAGTACTGGACCGCAGCTAAGCCCCCAAGTGAGAGGCTTGCTCACCACTCTGTAGGATTTTTCAAACTTAGGCGAGTACTGGACTGCAGCTAAGCCCCCGAGTGGGAGGGTTTCTCACCACTCGGTAGGATTTTTCAAACTTAGGCGAGTGCTAGACTGTAGCTAAGCCCCCGAGTAGGAGGGTTGCTCACCACTCGGTAGGATTTTTTCACACTTAGGTGAGTACTGGACTGCAGCTAAGCCCCCGAGTGAGAGACTTGCTCACCACTCGGTAGGATTTTTTCACACTTAGCCGAGTACTGGACTGCAGCTAAGCCCCCGAGTGAGAGGCTTGCTCACCACTCGGTAGGATTTTTCAAACTTAGGCGAGTACTGGACTGCAGCTAAGCCCCCGAGTGGGAGGGTTGCTCACCACTCGATAGGATTTTTCAAACATAGGCGAGTGCTGGACTGCAGCTAAGCCCCCGAGTGGGAGGGTTGCTCACCACTCGGTAGATTTTTCAAACTTAGGCGAGTACTGGACTGCAGCTAAGCCTCCGAGTGGGAGGGTTGCTCACCACTCGGTAGGATTTTTCAAACTTAGGCGAGTACTGGACTGCAGCTAAGCCCCCGAGTGGGAGGGTTGCTCACCACTCGGTAGGATTTTTCAAACTTAGGCGAGTACTGGACTTCAGCTAAGCCCCTGAGTGGGAGGGTTTCTCACCACTCGGTAGGATTTTTCAAACTTAGGCGAGTGCTAGACTGCAGCTAAGCCCCCGAGTGGGAGGGTTGCTCACCACTCGGTAGGATTTTTTCACACTTAGGCGAGTACTGGACTGCAGCTAAGCCCCCGAGTGAGAGACTTGCTCACCACTCGGTAGGATTTTTTCACACTTAGGCGAGTACTGGACTACAGCTAAGCCCCCGAGTGAGAGGCTTGCTCACCACTCGGTAGGATTTTTCAAACTTAGGCGAGTACTGGACTGCAGGTAAGCCCCCGAGTGGGAGGGATCGGTAGGATTTTTCAAACTTAGGCGAGTACTGGACTGCAGCTAAGCCTCCGAGTGGGAGGGTTGCTCACCCCTCGGTAGGATTTTTCAAACTTAGGCGAGTACTGGACTACAGCTAAGCCCCCGAGTGGGAGCCTTGCTCATCACTCGGTAGGATTTTTCAAACATAGGCGAGTACTGGACTGCAGCTAAGCCTCCGAGTGGGAGGGTTGCTCACCACTCGGTAGGATTTTTCAAACATAGGCGAGTACTTGACTGCATCTAAGCCCCCGAGTGGGAGGGTTGCTCACCAGTCGGTAGGATTGTTTCACACTTAGGCGAATACTGGACTGCAGCTAAGCCCCCGAGTGAGAGGCTTGCTCACCACTCGGTAGGATTTTTCAAAATTAGCCGAGTACTGGACTGCAGCTAAGCCCCCGAGTGGGAGGGTTTCTCACCACTTGGTAGGATTTTTCAAACTTAGGCGAGTGCTAGACTGTAGCTAAGCCCCCGAGTGGGAGGGTTGCTCACCACTCGGTAGGATTTTTTCACACTTAGGCGAGTACTGGACTGCAGCTAAGCCCCCGAGTGAGAGACTTGCTCACCACTCTGTAGGATTTTTTCACACTTAGCCGAGTACGGGACTGCAGCTAAGCCCCGAGTGAGAGGCTTGCTGTCAGGACCCCGATTCGAAGTCACACCGATCTAGCCTGTAACATCTCATATCACATTGCGGCCTCACGCACGGTACTCCCACGGGTGTCGCCTTACCATGGCCCGGGACCGTTTGCTCCTTTTGGCTCACGTATATGACAATGTCGCTAGCATCCATATGACAGAGAACCTGGGCCGACATGGCTAGTCGTGAACCCAAAGCGGCACTAACGTATGGGGACAGGCATACATGAGTCCACATCGAACGTGTCGGTCAGCAGCGTGTGAATCCGGGCTGTAGCACTGGGCTAACAGGACTCCGGGAACCCGGGCTGTAGCAGACTAGGCAGGACTCCGGATGTCACCGCGTGATATTTCCCCGAAGGGACAGACACAGGAACGATATGACTCACATGCCGGCCAGTCAAGTGTCCAGAGCAGTAGTGCTGGGCTAACAGGACTCCGGTGAACCGGGCTGTAGCGGACTACTATGGCTCAAGGAGGCACTAGACTACATTTCCCCATAAGAGACACTGCCAAGGATAAACAACTAGATTGTCGGATCCCACACATACCAAGCATTTCAAACATACACACAATATGCTCGATATGTGCAAATACAACATGGCATCACAACAAAACTCTACAACTCAGGTACTTTATTTAAAGGGCTCCGGAGAGCCTTACATAACTTGTTCATACAGATAGGGGTCACATGACCTGACACTCAAGTCATACAATCATACAAGCACATGCGGAAGCAAACTGTCTGGGTACAGACACTAGAAAGAAAGAAGGCTTGACGAAGCCTGTCTATCTACATAGGCCCTTCACAAGCCTAGATCACCACCTGGGTGGCGCGTCACTCATCGTCGTCGAGTTCTACGTAGAACCCGTCAGAAGGGGCGGTGTTGTCGTCTGAAAACAGTAATTAAAGCAACATGAGTACAAAGGTACTCAGCAAGTCTTACAACAGATCCTACTATACATGTTCATTCTCAAGAAGGTAGTGGGGTTATTGCAGCAAGCCAGCTTTGACTCTTGGCTAAGCTATCCTACGATACACCACTTGTGAAATATTTTTCGCACACGAGTCCACTAATCACCAACTCAATACTCCACCGTGGACCTCCCTCGTCATCCCACGAGAGGGCCATCCGCGGTACTCACACTTATCTTGTGGCTTTTAGTAGTATCCATTTACTTGTCTATGAACTGCATAAGCGACCAAGTAGTCCTTTACCGCGGACGCGGCTATTCGAATAGTTTTATACCCTGCAGGGGTGTACTTCGTCACACACGCTCTCACCACTTATCGTCGCTACACGACGTGTACTCGGCAACCTTCAAGCGGAAGCCCAACATGGGTGTCGGCCACAGCCTACCTAAACACTCGAGTCTCTAGTCCAGGTTTATCGCCTATTTCGGTTCCATCCGCAGGGTGTCCGGCCGAGGTTTCCACATACGGCCCCAAACGATGTGTGTAGGGTTCCCGGACACCAAACGGGCGACTCGGTACACCGTGCCACGAGCCTACCGCATCACAGCCCACCCCTTGGTCAGCGCTGTCCACGGCCTCCAGCTTACTACAAACACCAGAAACTACGTGCAATTCCTGGACAGAGGACAGGGGTGAATAAGAAGCCGAGGGGGTCCATTGGTTTCGGGGCCAATGTGTGGTAGTAGCTGAATCTTAAATCACGCATACAGATCTCAGTTCTTAGGGACGGTCTCAATGAAACAACCCACCATGTACTCCTACATGGCCTCCCATCGATACCTTTACCAAATCGTATTCAACACTTCACTCTCATTACCGACACACGCACTTTCACTCTAGTTCATCACCCTGATGAGCCAGACCTGACACAACTCTAAGCGTAGCAAGCATAGCATTGTAGGAACACAACATGGCTCAATCAACTCCTACACATGCTAGTGGGTTTCATCTAGTTACTATGGCAATGACAGGTCATGCAAAGGAAAGTGGGTTCAACTACCGCAACACACAGCAGTTTGAATCGCGTTGTCTTAATGCAGTAAATGAGAGCAGAAGCGAGAACATGGGTTTGTATCGAAATGATCAATGGGTTGCTTGCCTGACAGAGTGGTGTTGGGATACTGCCCTTCAGTTGGATACTCGTGAATATCCTCGGAGGCAGGACCTACCACAATGAACACATCGAAGCACAATCAACACCAAGCAAGTGCAACAATATGATGCATGCATGAGACATGGCAAAATGGATGTATTGGGCTAATGCAACTAAGGCTAGAAAGGTTTGGACTATTTTGAATCAAAGATTCAAATTCCAAGTTCATAAATGGCCCATATTAGTGCTTTACCTTGTTCTGTATAAAACAGTAGGTTAACTTGCTTAATCATGCATGAAACCAGTACAGATGGATAGAATGGATTTTTCTGATCATTTTTCATATATAAATCTTTTCATTCTGAGCTATAGATTATTTTCTATGATTTTTTGAAGTTTGTGATAATTTCTGGAATTTCCAATATAAGAATAATTCCAGTAAATGCTTTACTGCGTGAGTCTGACGTCAGCAGGTCAACGGGGTCGTCCAGGTCAAACCTGACGTGTGGGTCCCCTGTGTCAGTGTCACTGTTAGGTAATTAGTTAATTAGGCTTAGTTTTAATCTCTAACTTAGATTAATCAGCAGGCGGGCCCCACTTGTCAGTGACCCTGGGGGGTCAAACCGTGGTCAAACCACGCTGACTCGCCGGCGTTTAGCCGCCGGCGACGTACAGACGCGGCGGTGGTGTGCGGGATTGCTCCTCCGGCGACCAAAAGGACGGCGGAGAGTACCTACGCGTAGCTGGGGGCGAACCGCGTCGACTGGTGGTGGTAGTGGAGCTCGGGGTCGCCGGAATCAACGCCGGCGACAAGCCGGGCGGCTGCCGGAGTATGGGCGTGGTTGAAACCGTAGCTAGAGAGCACGGCGAGGAACGTGCGAGGGTGCTACGGGTTCCTGGCGTTGCGGTGAAGCTAATGGCTACGGTGGTGCGGCCGTTGGATGGCCGGAGCCTCGTCGGCGACGAGCTCGTGCGGCGGCGCGTACGGGTGAGCTTCGTGCGGTAGCTACAGAGCTCGAGAGAGAGAGAGAGGAGAGGATGGGAAGGTGGCCATGCTCACGGCGGTTGCGACGGAGCAGGCGGCGAGGTCGGAGGCAAGCTATTGCAGTGGCGACAGCGGAGGGGATCTCCGACGGTGAGCGGCGAAGGCGAGGTCGGTGACGGAGCTTCGGGGCAACCGGGCGCTCGGGGCTCGGCTTGCTCGAAGGAGTGGGCGACGGCGGTGCTGTAGGACACGGTGGAGTGCGCGAGGTCGACGGTGGGCGCGGTTACTCCGATGAGGTTTCTGCGGCGGCGTCGGCCATGGTGGGGAGAAGGCGAGGGAGAGGCGATGGGGGAGAATGACGGTGTCCAGAGGCTCGGGGCGCGTCGAGGGAGGACGGCCAGCTCATCCGCGGCGAGGGCGGCAAGCAGGTGGCGCGGTGGCGAGCTCGCGCTCGCCGGCGTCACCTCTCTGCCTGCTCTGGCGAGAGCAGGCAGCTGACTGGCGTGGGCCAGCACAGTGCTGGGCCACCAGGTGGGCTGCCAGGTGAGTTTCTCTGCCTTCTGTTTCTTTCTCTTTTTATTTATTTCTGTTCTGTGTTTTGAAATAGTAAAAATACTATTTTATTTAGAAAAACCCTGAAAATATTCTGAGGCACCTTTGAAATTATTCCCAACAGCCTAAAAATACCTCCAAGATTATTTGGGCATTTGAAAATATTTATAGCATTTAAAATGCCCAAATGCAAATACTTATGGCTTGTGCAAAAATCCAAGATGGCCTCCAAAAATATGAAACCATTTTTGGCAGAGGTTTTAGCCAAGACCAAAGGTGGTGAACATTTATGGAGGGCATTTCAGGTTCATTGAAAAGAATTTTAGTAAACCCTAGTTGTTCCAGGGGGGGTGCTGGGGGTTTCTGGCATCCCCATTTCTGGTTTCTGTGAAATGTAGACATGATGCAACACTCTAATGCATGAACTAGCTAGGATGTGACAACTCACCCCCACTCAAAAGAATCTCGTCCCGAGATTTAGGATCCGTTGGGAAGAAGGTGGGGTACTCAAGTCGAAGACGATCCTCCCTTTCCCAAGTAGCTTCTTTCTCGGAATGGTGTGACCATTGAACTTTGAGAAACTTGATGTTTTGGCGTCGAGTGGTACGCTCGGTTTGATCAAGGATTCGGACGGGATACTCCCGATATGTGAGATTATCTTGGAGATCAAGCGTTTCGTGGTCCACTCCACGGATAGGATCCGAGAAGCAACGCCTGAGTTGGGAAACGTGGAAGACGTCATGAACCTTGGAAAGATGCGGAGGTAGTTCCAATTGGTAGGCAACTTCTCCTCGCTTGGCAAGAATGCGAAAGGGTCCAATGTAGCGAGGGGCCAATTTGCCTTTGATACCGAAGCGGTGGGTTCCCTTTAAAGGAGTCACCCGAAGGTAAGCCTTCTCGTCAACCTCGAAAGTCATAGCCTTATGTTTGCGATCATAATGGCTCTTTTGGCGAGATTGGGCTGTTTTCAATTTCTCACGAATAATGCGAACCTGCTGTTCTGCTTCCTGAATCATATCCGGGCCAAAGAGTTGTCTTTCCCCGGTTTCTGACCAGTTAAGAGGCGTTCGACATTTCCGTCCATAGAGAACCTCGAAAGGGGCTTTGCCCAAGCTAGCTTGGTAAGTATTATTATAAGCGAACTCGGCGAATGGGAGGCATTTCTCCCAATCCATGCCAAACGAGATGACAGAAGCTCGGAGCATATCCTCCAGAATTTGATTAACTCGTTCTACCTGACCACTTGATTGAGGGTGAAAGGCGGTGCTAAAAGAGAGACGAGTTCCCATAGCATTTTGGAAACTTTCCCAAAATCAAGAGGTGAAGAGACTTCCACGGTCTGAGTTAATTTCCAATGGAACACCCTGAAGAGACACTATTCGGGAGATGTACAAGTCTGCTAGCTGGCTAGCGGTTATACTCTCACGAACAGGTAGGAAGTGGGCTACTTTGGAAAGACGATCGACAAAAACGAAGATAGCATTGTTTCCCCTCTTGGTCCTGGGAAACCCGGTAATGAAATCCATACCGATTTTATCCCATTTCCATTCAGGAATAGCCAGAGGCTGAAGGGTGCCAGCAGGCCGTTGATGCTCTGCTTTAACACGACGGCAGACGTCGCAATTAGCAATGTATTGAGCAATTTCTGTCTTCATCCTAGTCCACCAAAACCTCTGGCGTAGGTCTTGATACAGTTTAGTACTACCGGGATGAATGGTGAGAGGAGATTCATGAGCTTCCTTAAGGATCAATCGCCTCAGGTTGCGTACCTTGGGAACCACTAGGCGGTCTCCAAAGAACATAACACCTTGGTCATCAACGGAGAAACAATCCGCAACTCCTTTCTTGATGTTTCTCTTAATACGGGAGATTCCCGGATCTACCTTCTGAGCTTTGATGATCTGATCCGTAAGGGTAGGTTTCGCCACCAGGGTGGATAGAAATCCTTGAGGAACAATGTGAAGGTTAAGCTTACAGAATTCCTCGTGGAGAAGTGGTTGACTTTGTTGTAACATCAAGTTGTTACAATAGGATTTACGGCTTAGCGCGTCAGCCATGACGTTGGCTTTGCCCGGGGTGTAAGTTATTCCTAAGTCGTAGTCTGAGATCAACTCGACCCAACGTCTTTGCCTGAGATTCAAATCCGGCTGGGTGAAGATGTATTTCAGACTCTGGTGGTCGGTGAAAATCTCGCAACGATTACCGAGAAGGTAATGTCGCCATGTTTTGAGTGCATGGACTACGGCTGCAAGCTCTAGATCATGTGTGGGATAATTATCCTCATGTGGACGCAACTGCCGGGAAGCGTAGGCAATCACATGACGGTCTTGCATGAGTATGCAACCTAGTCCTTGTCGCGAGGCTTCGCAATAGATAACAAAATCCTTGGAAAAATCTGGTGGTACGAGTACGGCGGCAGATGTCAGGCGTCTTTTCAGTTCCTGAAACTAAACTCGCACTATGGGGTCCACTCGAACTTTTTATCTTTCTTGAGGAGTTCGGTTAGAGGTTTAGCAACCTTGGAGAAATTCTCGACGAAGCGGCGACAGTAGCTCGCTAAGCCAAGGAAACTCCGAACTTGCTTGACCGATTCAGGTGGAGTCCAGTCAAGGATGGCTTGAACTCGCTCGGGATTAACAGCAATACCCTTACCAGAGATTACATGGCCTAGATAGGTCACTTCTGGCAACCAGAATTCACACTTAGAGAATTTAGCATAAAGGCGATGCTCTCGAAGTTTCGTCAGTACTAGCCTTAGATGCTCGGCATGTTCTGCCTCGTTCTTGGAGTAGATGAGTATATCATCGAGGTATACTACGACGAATTTATCCAAATACTCCATGAAGATTGAGTTCATTAAACGAGAGAAGGTGGCTGGAGCATTGGTTAACCCGAAGGACATGACTGTATACTCGTATTGGCCATAACGAGTAACAAAGGCCGTTTTAGGAATGTCCCCGTTCTTGATTTTGATTTGATGGTAGCCCAACCTCAAATCCATTTTAGAAAAGACTGAGGATCCAGCGAGCTGATCATACAGGTCGTTGATCCTGGGAAGTGGATACTTGTTCTTGATTGTGACTAGGTTGACGGGTCGGTAATCTACAACCATCCGATCCGTACCATCCTTCTTCTTGACGAAGAGGACGGGGCAAGCCCACGGAGAAGAACTAGGACGGATGAAACCCTTTTTCAAGGACTCATCGAGTTGTTTCTTAAGCTCGGCTAGCTCTAGGGGTGCCATCTTATAGGGTCTTCTAGAGATTGGGACGGTTCCTGGAACAAGGTCTATCACGAACTCAACATCCCTGTCAGGTGGAATACCTGGCAGTTCTTCAGGGAAGACATCCGGAAAGTCACGGACTACCGGCACATCTTCGAGGTCTGGAAGAGGGTTGGCATTTAATGAGTAGAGTTGGCGCTTAGACACTCGGGTCAAAACATTGACTGTCTTGCCCGACGGATGGGTGAGTTGAACAGTTCTAGTAGAGCAATCAATCTTAGCATAATGGGCTGACATCCAGTCCATACCCAAGATGATGTTTATGTCTGAGGACTTGAGAGCTATTAGTGATGCAAGGAAGACCAGTCTGTCAACAAGAATTTCATTTCCATGGCTTATCTTAGAGGTTTGCCATCTAGAACCAGGAGTTTGAACTTCCATGGAAGTAGGCATGTCACTAAATGTGGTGTTGTGTAATCGAGCATAGCTCTCAGAGATAAATGAATGAGATGCTCCAGTATCGAAAAGAACAGTTGCCGGATGGCAATTAACAAGGAGCATACCAAGGACGACGTTGGGATCCTCATGAGTTTCTTCAGCTGAAACATAGTTGACATGGCCACGTACAGTGGTGGCTGGCTTGGCGTAGTAGGTCTTTCCTGCTGGCTTACCACGGCCAACGGACTGTCCAGGTTGATTGAGGTTGTTTCGGGGGCACTCGCGCAAATAGTGACCCGTTTCTCCACACTTGAAGCATGTCACAATATTGGGGCGTGGAACAGCATTAGCGGCGGGGCCACCATAAACCTTGGGCGGTGCATGCTGCTGGTTGGGGCGAGGCGCCTCGAAGGATGGCCTCGGAGTGAACCTGGGTGGCAGAGCAGTATTTGGAATCCAGACCCGGCGCTTCTGGGATCCGGAGCCAGATGAGGAACCAAAGTCACGAGAGTGCTTGTGTGCAGCGTCATAGTCAGTTTGTCCTGTCTCGGCACTGATGGCCTTATTGACCAACTTCTGGAAAGAGGTGCACTCATGCAGACGGAGATCACGGCGAAGCTCGGGGCTAAGTCCCTTGCGGAACCTTGCCTGCTTCTTGGCGTCGGTGGATACCTCTTCAGGAGCATAGCGTGCTAGATTTCCAAACTCACGGCTGTAAGCATCCACAGTCAGTCTGCCTTGGGTGAAGTTGCAGAATTCTTCCCGCTTATGATCCATGAGACCCTCCGGAATGTGATGCTCACGGAAAGCCTCACTGAATTCAGCCCAAGTAGTGATTTGGCCAGCTGGGCGCATAGCCTCAAAGTTCTCCCACCAAAGGCTAGTAGGGCCTTCGAGGTGATAGGCAGCGTAGGTAACCTTATCAGCTTCGGCTACGTTGGCAGAACGTAGCTTATGGGTGATGCTGCGAAGCCAATCATCCGCATCAAGGGGCTCGACGGAATGGTTGAACTTCGGTGGGTACAACTTGATAAAGTCATTGATGGACACCAGGTCGTTCCTATGGTGACGTGCAGTATTCTTCTCAATTCGCTCTAGCAAGCGGTTAGTCTCACGCTTGTTTCTTTCTGCCTCCAGCATAACTTCGGCCAGTGAAGGCGGTTGGGGCAGATTCTCCGCCCTGGCTGCATTGGCTTCACCCTGCGCCTGGACAGCAGGGTTGTTGCGGGTGTTAACCATCCTAGGAGAAACAAAGCAACGGTTTAGACGAGGATGGCTAAATCTTGATAGGGAAATGCGGAATGTAATGGATAACACAGAATGCAGAGATGACCATCAATATGACATGGTAACATAGCAGCATACATATACCAACGGTCATACACGCCATACATAGTTTAGTACAAGCCCAGGCTAAGTTACAACTACGATGAAAGATGGTACATCTCATCAGAGGCATTCCAAGCTCCTATACATTATTTTTCTACACCTCCGGAACGAACGTGATACACACCAAGTCGTATCCCACAAGACACGCAGGACTGTGGAGATTACAACTGTTACAATACTAGTAGAACTACTACCAACTCAGACGTCTCCGTAGTAATCCTCATAGAAGTCACCGCCATGTCCTGGGAGCTGAACATGATCATCCGGAAACAGTCGGTCCTGTGGAGCTTGCGGTCCATAGGGACTCGGGTGTGGCCTTGGTCCAACAAACGGTGGCAGACGGGGTCCACGAGGAGGGGTGATGCCTCCTACATCACGCCATTCCATACATTCTGGCAGACCAGATCGCACGGGGTATATGTCCCTCATGTCCATAAACCCAGCTTGCACAGCAGGTGCAAACCGTGTCAGAGTGGCCAAGTGATCAGCACAAGCATTAAAGAGCTCCATTCGCAAGGCACGATTCTCACGGTCCTTGTCCTCAAGCATCTCGGTGGTGGTACGGAGTAGTGAGCCCTCATGGGTAGAATCACAGTAAGTGGACTGATAGTACCCCTGTGCCCCAGGGAGTGCTGCTGGCATATAGCAGAAGTCGGTGTTCTGAAGCAAAGCAGTTCTGGCTCGCATGATAGTCATCATTGAGTAAGTTGCGTCCTGCACAGACATCTCGATAGTAACCCCAAGTCCATAAGAGCAATGGAGGGGTTCAGTGGCTCCAGGATAAGATGGGTAAATCCTGACTGTGCAAAGATATTGACTTTGATTAAAGTCTCGGAACTGCTCCTCGACGGTATACTCGGGATACCAACGATAGCCTGTCTCAACCATCACTCGGACCAACATGGCCGTGTGGCCAGGTACGCCGATGCACCGGGTCAGACGAACCACTTGGTTCTGGGAACGGGTGGCCATCTGAAAGCACGAAATAATGCAAGGCATTCGTATTTCTAGGAGAATTCGGACAGCATAACGGCTGTAAATGCTCGAAAAAAGGATTTGAGACATTCGCAACAGTTTGCAATACCACTCAACAACATCATGTCAAGGTTCTGGTTCAACCGACAACATACTAGGGTAGTAGAAACTGAACCGAAGCATGGAACCAACAATCCTATAAGTTACTACGGATTAGTAACACGTGAACCTGATAGAGAGGAGAGAGCCTAGTCCTTAACACGCGTAGCTCAGATTAGAGGGCATGAGGTAAAGGAGTAAAGCACCTTACGTTCCCTCCCACAATCAATTCCCCTACATATAACTAAAGCATTTCTAGACTCGACATCAACCAGTTTGGCTTATCGCACCTACAGGCAGTCCGGCTCTGATGCCAACGCTGTTAGGACCCCGATTCCAAGTCACACCGATCTAGCCTGTAACATCTCATATCACATTGCGGCCTCACGCACGGTACTCCCACGGGTGTCGCCTTACCATGGCCCGGGACCGTTTGCGTATTTTGGCTCACGTAGATGACAATGTCACTAGCATCCATATGACAGAGAACCCGGGGCGACATGGCTAGTCGTGAACCCAAAGCGGCACTAACGTATGGGGACAGGCATACATGAGTCCACATCGAACGTGTCGGTCAGCAGCGTGTGAATCCGGGCTGTAGCACTGGGCTAACAGGACTCCGGGAACCCGGGCTGTAGCAGGCTAGGCAGGACTCCGGATGTCACCGCGTGACATTTCCCCGAAGGGACAGACACAGGAACGATATGACTCACATGCCGGCCAGTCAAGTGTCCAGAGCAGTAGTGCTGGGCTAGCAGGACTCCGGTGAACCGGGCTGTAGCGGACTACTATGGCTCAAGGAGGCACTAGACTACATTTCCCCATAAGAGAGACTGCCAAGGATAAACAACTAGATTGTCGGATCCCACACATACCAAGCATTTCAAACATACACACAATATGCTCGATATGTGCAAATACAACATGGCATCACAACAAAACTCTACAACTCAGGTACTTTATTTAAAGGGCTCTGGAGAGCCTTACATAACTTGTTCATACAGATAGGGGTCACATGACCCGACACTCAAGTCATACAATCATACAAGCATATGCGGAAGCAAACTGTCTGGGTACAGACACTAGAAAGGAAGAAGGCTTGACGAAGCCTGTCTATCTACATAGGCCCTTCACAAGCCTAGATCACCACCTGGGTGGCGCGTCACTCGTCCGCGTCGAGTTCTACGTAGAACCCGTCAGAAGGGGCGGTGTTGTCGTTTGAAAACAGTAATTAAAGCAACATGAGTACAAAGGTACTCAGCAAGTCTTACAACAGATCTTACTATACATGTTCATTCTCAAGAAGGTAGTGGGGTTATTGCAGCAAGCCAGCTTTGACTCTTGGCTAAGCTATCCTATGATACACCACTTGTGAAATAGTTTTCGCACACGAGTCCACTAATCACCAACTCAATACTCCACCGTGGATCCTCCCTCGTCATCCCACGAGAGGGCCATCCGCGGTACTCACACTTATCTTGAGGCTTTTAGTAGTATCCATTTACTTGTCTATGAACTGCATAAGCGACCAAGTAGTCCTTTACCGCGGACGCGGCTATTCGAATAGTTTTATACCCTGCAGGGGTGTACTTCGTCACACACGCTCTCACCACTTATCGTCGCTACACGACGTGTACTCGGCAACCTTCAAGCGGAAGCCCAACGTGGGTGTCGGCCACAGCCTACCTAAACACTCGAGTCTCTAGTCCAGGTTTATCGCCTATTTAGGTTCCATCCGCAGGGAGTCCGGCCGAGGTTTCCACATACGGCCCCAAACGATGTGTGCAGGGTTCCCGGACACCAAACGGGCGACTCGGTACACCGTGCCACGAGCCTACCGCATCACAGCCCACCCCTTGGTCAGCGCTGTCCACGGCCTCCAGCTTACTACAAACACCAGAAACTACGTGCAACTCCTGGACAGAGGACAGGGGTGAATAAGAAGCCAAGGGGGTCCATTGGTTTCGGGGCCAATGTGTGGTAGTAGCTGAATCTTAAATCACGCATACAGATCTCAGTTCTTAGGGACGGTCTCAATGAAACAACCCACCATGTACTCCTACATGGCCTCCCATCGATACCTTTACCAAATCGTATTCAACACTTCACTCTCATTACCGACACACGCACTTTCACTCTAGTTCATCACCCTGATGAGCCAGACCTGACACAACTCTAAGCGTAGCAAGCATAGCATTGTAGGAACACAACATGGCTCAATCAACTCCTACACATGCTAGTGGGTTTCATCTAGTTACTGTGGCAATGACAGGTCATGCAAAGGAAAGTGGATTCAACTACCGCAACACACAGCAGTTTGAATCGCGTTGTCTTAATGCAGTAAACGAGAGCAGAAGCGAGAAGATGGGTTTGTATCGAAATGATCAATGGGTTGCTTGCCTGACAGAGTGGTGTTGGGATACTGCCCTTCAGTTGGATACTCGTGAATATCCTCGGAGGCAGGACCTACCACAATGAACACATCGAAGCACAATCAACACCAAGCAAGTGCAACAATATGATGCATGCATGAGACATGGCAAAATGGATGTATTGGGCTAATGCAACTAAGGCCAGAAAGGTTTGGACTATTTTGAATCAAAGATTCAAATTCCAAGTTCATAAATGGCCCATATTAGTGCTTTACCTTGTTCTGTATTAAACAGTAGGTTAACTTGTTTAATCATGCATGAAACCAGTACAGATGGATAGAATTGATTTTTCTGATCATTTTTCATATATAAATCTTTTCATTCTGAGCTATAGATTATTTTCTATGATTTTTTGAAGTTTGTGATAATTTCTGGAATTTCCAATATAAGAATAATTCCAGTAAATGCTTTATTGCGTCAGTCTGACGTCAGTGTGACATCAGCAGGTCAACGGGGTCGTCCAGGTCAAACCTGACGTGTGGGTCCCCTATGTCAGTGTCACTGTTAGGTAATTAGTTAATTAGGCTTAGTTTTAATCTCTAACTTAGATTAATCAGCAGGCGGGCCCCACTTGTCAGTGACCCTGGGGGGTCAAACCGTGGTCAAACCACGCTGACTCGCCGGTGTTTAGCCGCCGGCGACGTCCAGACGCGGCGGTGGTGTGCGGGATTGCTCCTCCAGCGACCAAAAGGACGGCGGAGATTACCTACATGTAGCTGGGGGCGAACCGCGTCGACTGGTGGTGGTAGTGGAGCTCGGGGTCACCGGAATCGACGCCGGCGACAAGCCGGGCGGCTGCCGGGGTACGGGCGTGGTTGAAACCGTAGCTAGAGAGCACGGCGAGGAACGTGCGAGGGTGCTACGGGTTCCTGGCGTTGCGGTGAAGCTAATGGCTACGGTGGTGCGGTCGTTGGATGGCCGGAGCCTCGTCGACGACGAGCTCGTGCGGCGGCGCGTACAGGTGAGCTTCGTGCGGTAGCTACAGAGCTCGAGAGAGAGAGAGGAGAGGATGGGAAGGTGGCCATGCTCACGGCGGTTGCGATGGAGCAGGCGGCGAGGTCGGAGGCGAGCTGTTGCAGTGGCGACGGCGGAGGGGATCTCCGACGGTGAGCGGCGAAGGCGAGGTCGGTGACAGAGCTTCGGGGCAACCGGGCGCTCGGGGCTCGGCTTGCTCGAAGGAGTGGGCGACGGCGGTGCTGTAGGACACGGTGGAGTGGCGCGAGGTCGACGGTGGGCGCGGTTACTCCGGTGAGGTGTCTGCGGCGGCGTCGGCCATGGTGGGGAGAAGGCGAGGGAGAGGCGATGGGGGAGAATGACGGTGTCCAGAGGCTCGTGGCGCGTCGAGGGAGGACGGCCAGCTCATCCGCGGCGAGGGCGGCAAGCAGGTGGCGCGGTGGCGAGCTCGCGCTCGCCGGCGTCACCTCTCTGCCTGCTCTGGCGAGAGCAGGCAGCTGACTGGCGCGGGCCAGCACAGTGCTTGGCCGCCAGGTGGGCTGCCAGGTGAGTTTCTCTGCCTTCTGTTTCTTTCTCTTTTTATTTATTTCTGTTCTGTGTTTTGAAATAGTAAAAATACTATTTTATTTAGAAAAACCCTGAAAATATTCTGAGGCACCTTTGAAATTATTCCCAACAGCCTAAAAATACCTCCAACATTATTTGGGCGTTTGAAAATATTTATAGCATTTAAAATGCCCAAATGCAAATACTTATGGCCTGTGCAAAAATCCAAGATGGCCTCCAAAAATATGAAACCATTTTTGGCAGAGGTTTTAGCCAAGACCAAAGGTGGTGAACATTTATGGAGGGCATTTCAGTTTCATTGAAAAGAATTTAGGCGAGTACTGGACTGCAGCTAAGCCCCCGAGTGAGAGACTTGCTCACCACTCGGTAGGATTTTTTCACACATAGCCAAGTACTGGACTGCAACTAAGCCCCCGAGTGAGAGGCTTGCTCACCACTCGGTAGGATTTTACAAACTTAGGGGACTACTGGACTGCAGCTAAGCCCCCGAGTGGGAGGGTTGCTCACCACTTGGTAGGATTTTTCAAACTTAGGCGAGTACTGGACTGCAGCTAAGCCTCCGAGTGGGAGGGTTGCTCACCACTCGGTAGCATTTTTCGAACTTAGGCGAGTACTGGACTGCAGCTAAGCCCCCGAGTGGGAGGGTTGCTCACCACTCGGTAGGATTTTTCAAACTTAGGCGAGTACTGGACTGCAGCTAAGCCCCCGAGTGGGAGGGTTGCTCACCACTCGGTAGGATTTTTCAAACTTAGGCGAGTACTGGACTGCAGCTAAGCCCCCGAGTGGGAGGGTTGCTCACCACTCGATAGGATTTTTTCACACTTAGGCGAGTACTGGACTGCAGGTAAGCCCCGAGTGGGAGGGTTGCTCACCACTCGGTAGGATTTTTCAAACATAGGCGAGTACTGGACTGCAGCTAAGCCTCTGAGTGGGAGGGTTGCTCACCACTCGGTAGGATTTTTCAAACTTAGGCGAGTACTGGACTGCAGCTAAGCCTCCGAGTGGGAGGGTTGCTCACCAGTCGGTAGGATTTTTCAAACATAGGCGAGTACTTGACTGCAGCTAAGCCCCCGAGTGGGAGGGTTGCTCACCACTCGGTAGGATTTTTTCACACTTAGACGAGTACTGGACTGCAGCTAAGCCCCGGAGTGAGAAGCTTGCTCACCACTCGGTAGGATTTTTCAAACTTGGGCGAGTACTGGACTGCAGCTAAGCCCCCGAGTGGGAGGGTTTCTCACCACTCGGTAGGATTTTTCAAACTTAGGCGAGTGCTAGACTGTAGCTAAGCCCCCGAGTGGGAGGGTTGCTCACCACTCGGTAGGATTTTTTCACACTTAGGCGAGTACTGGACTGCAGCTAAGCCCCCGAGTGAGAGACTTGCTCACCACTCGGTAGGATTTTTTCACACTTAGGCGAGTACTGGACTGCAGCTAAGCCCCCGAGTGAAAGGCTTGCTCACCACTCGGTAGGATTTTTCAAACTTAGGCGAGTACTGGACTGGAGCTAATCCCCCGAGTGGTAGGGTTGCTCACCACTCGGTAGGATTTTTCAAACTTAGGCGAGTACTGGAATGCAGCTAAGCCCACGAGTGAGAGGCTGGCTCACCACTCGGTTGGATTTTTTCACACTTAGGCGAGTACTGGACAGCAGCTAAGCCCCCGAGTGGGAGGGTCTCTCACCACTTGGTAGGATTTTTCAAACTTAGGCGAGTGCTTGACTGCAGCTAAGCCCTCGAGTGGGAGGGTTGCTCACCACTTGGTAGGATTTTTTCACACTTAGGCGAGTACTTGACTGCAGCTAAGCCCCCGAGTGGGAGGGTTGCTCACCACTCGGTAGGATTTTTCAAACTTAGGCGAGTACTGGACTGCAGCTAAGCCCACGAGTGAGAGGCTTGCTCACCACACTGTAGGATTTTTTCACACTTAGGCGAGTACTGGACTGCAGCTAAGCCCCCGAGTGAGAAACTTGCTCACCACTCGGTAGGATTTTTTCACACTTAGGCGAGTACTGGACTGCAGCTAAGCCCCCGAGTGAGAGGCTTGCTCACCACTCGGTAGGATTTTTCAAACTTAGGCGAGTACTGGACTGGAGCTAATCCCCCGAGTGGTAGGGTTGCTCACCACTCGGTAGGATTTTTCAAACTTAGGCGAGTACTGGAATGCAGCTAAGCCCACGAGTGAGAGGCTGGCTCACCACTCGGTTGGATTTTTTCACACTTAGGCGAGTACTGGACAGCAGCTAAGCCCCCGAGTGGGAGGGTTTCTCACCACTTGGTAGGATTTTTCAAACTTAGGCGAGTGCTTGACTGCAGCTAAGCCCCCGAATGGGAGGGTTTCTCACCACTTGGTAGGATTTTTCAAACTTAGGCGAGTACTGGACTGCAGCTAAGCCTCCGAGTGGGAGGGTTGCTCACGACTCGGTAGGATTTTTCGAACTTAGGCGAGTACTGGACTGCAGCTAAGCCCCCGAGTGGGAGGGTTGCTCACCACTCGGTAGGATTTTTCAAACTTAGGCGAGTACTGGACTGCAGCTAAGCCCCCGAGTGGGAGGGTTGCTCACCACTCGGTAGGATTTTTCAAACTTAGGCGAGTACTGGACTGCAGCTAAGCCCCCAAGTGGGAGGGTTGCTCACCACTCGGTAGGATTTTTTCACACATAGGCGAGTACTGGACTGCAGCTAAGCCCCCGAGTGAGAGGCTTTCTCACCACTCGGTAGGAATTTTCAAACATAGGCGAGTACTGGACTGCAGGTAAGCCCCGAGTGGGAGGGTTGCTCACCACTCGGTAGGATTTTTCAAACATAGGCGAGTACTGGACTGCAGCTAAGCCTCCGAGTGGGAGGGTTGCTCACCACTCGGTAGGATTTTTCAAACATAGGCGAGTACTGAACTACAGCTAAGCCTCCGAGTGGGAGGGTTGCTCACCACTCGGTAGGATTTTTCAAACATAGGCGAGTACTTGACTGCAGCTAAGCCCCCGAGTGGGAGGGTTGCTCACCACTCGGTAGGATTTTCTCACACTTAGGCGAGTACTGGACTGCAGCTACGCCCCGGAGTGAGAGGCTTGCTCACCACTCGGTAGGATTTTTCAAACTTGGGCGAGTACTGGACTACAGCTAAGCCCCCGAGTGGGAGTGTTTCTCACCACTCGGTAGGATTTTTCAAACTTAGGCGAGTGCTAGACTATAGCTAAGCCCCCGAGTGGGAGGGTTGCTCACCACTCGGTAGGATTTTTTCACACTTAGGCGAGTACTGGACTGCAGCTAAGCCCCCGAGTGAGAGACTTGCTCACCACTCGGTAGGATTTTTTCACACTTAGGCGAGTACTGGACTGCAGCTAAGCCCCCGAGTGAGAGGCTTGCTCACCACTCGGTAGGATTTTTCAAACTTAGGCGAGTACTGGACTGGAGCTAATCCCCCGAGTGTTAGGGTTGCTCACCACTCGGTAGGATTTTTCAAACTTAGGCGAGTACTGGAATGCAGCTAAGCCCACGAGTGAGAGGCTGGCTCACCACTCGGTTGGATTTTTTCACACTTAGGCGAGTACTGGACAGCAGCTAAGCCCCCGAGTGGGAGGGTTTCTCACCACTTGGTAGGAATTTTCAAACTTAGGCGAGTGCTTGACTGCAGCTAAGCCCACGAGTGGGAGGGTTGCTCACCACTCGGTAGGATTTTTTCACACTTAGGTTAGTACTTGACTGCAGCTAAGCCCCCGAGTGGGAGGGTTGCTCACCACTCGGTAGGATTTTTCAAACTTAGGCGAGTACTGGACTGCAGCTAAGCCCACGAGTGGGAGGCTTGCTCACCACTCTGTAGGATTTTTTCACACTTAGGCGATTACTGGACTGCAGCTAAGCCCCCGAGTGGGAGGGTTGCTCATCACTCGGTAGGATTTTTCAAACATAGGTGAGTACTGGACTGCGGCTAAGCCTCCGAGTGGGAGGGTTGCTCACCACTCGGTAGGATTTTACAAACTTAGGCGAGTACTGGACTGGAGCTAAGCCCCCGAGTGGTAGGGTTGCTCACCACTCGGTAGGATTTTTCAAACTTAGGCGAGTACTGGAATGCAGCTAAGCCCACGAGTGAGAGGCTTGCTCACCACTCGGTTGGATTTTTTCACACATAGGCGAGTACTGGACTGCAGCTAAGCCCCCGAGTGGGAGGGTTTCTCACCACTCGGTAGGATTTTTCAAACATAGGCGAGTGCTAGACTGTAGCTAAGACCCCGAGTGGGAGGGTTGCTCACTACTCGGTAGGATTTTTTCACACTTAGGCGAGTACTGGACTGCAGCTAAGCCCCCGAGTGGGAGGGTTGCTCACCACTCGGTAGGATTTTTCAAACTTAGGCGAGTACTGGACTGCAGCTAAGCCCACGAGTGAGAGGCTTGCTCACCACTCGGTAGGATTTTTTCACACTTAGCCGATTACTGGACTGCAGCTAAGCCCCCGAGTGGGAGGGTTGCTCATCACTCGGTAGGATTTTCAAACATAGGCGAGTACTGGACTGCAGCTAAGCCTCCGAGTGGGAGGGTTGCTCACCACTCGGTAGGATTTTTCAAACATAGGCGAGTACTGGACTGCAGCTAAGCCCCCGAGTGGGAGGGTTGCTCACCACTCGGTAGGATTTTTCAAACATAGGCGAGTACTTCACTGCAGCTAAGCCCCCGAGTGGGAGGGTTCCTCACCACTCGGTAGGATTTTTTCACACTTAGGCGAGTACTGGACTGGAGCTAATCCCCCGAGTGAGAGGCTTGCTCACCACTCGGTAGGATTTTTCAAACTTAGGCGAGTACTGGACTATAGCTAAGCCCCCGAGTGGGAGGGTTTACAACCACTCGGTAGGATTTTTCAAACTTAGGCGAGTGCTAGACTGTAGCTAACCCCCGAGTGGGAGGCTTGCTCACCGCTCGGTAGGATTTTTTCACACTTAGGCGAGTACTGGACTGCCGCTAAGCCCCCGAGTGAGGGACTTGCTCACCACTCGGTAGGATTTTTTCACACTTAGCCGAGTACTGGACTGCAGCTAAGCCCCCTAGTGGGAGGGTTTCTCACCACTCGGTAGGATTTTTCAAACTTAGGCGAGTGCTAGACTGTAGCTAAGCCCCCGAGTGGGAGGGTTGCTCACTACTCGGTAGGATTTTTTCACACTTAGGCGAGTACTGGACTGCAGCTAAGCCCCCGAGTGAGAGGCTTGCTCACCACTCGGTAGGATTTTCAAACTTAGGCGGGTACTATAATGCAGCTAAGCCCACGAGTGAGAGGCTGGCTCACCACTCGGTTGGATTTTTTCACACTTAGGCGAGTACTGGACAGCAGCTAAGCCCCCGAGTGGGAGGGTTTCTCACCAATTGGTAGGATTTTTCATACTTAGGCGAGTGCTAGACTGCAGCTAAGCCCACGAGTGGGAGGGTTGCTCACCACTCGGTAGGATTTTTTCACACTTAGGCGAGTACTTGACTACAGCTAAGCCCCCGAGTGGGAGGGTTGCTCACCACTCGGTAGGATTTTTCAAACTTAGGCGAGTACTGGACTGCGGCTAAGCCCACGAGTGAGAGGCTTGCTCACCACTCGGTAGGATTTTTTCAGACTTAGGCGAGTACTGGACTGCAGCTAAGCCCCCGAGTGGGAGGGTTTCTCATCACTCGGTAGGATTTTTCAAACATAGGCGGGTACTGGACTACAGCTAAGCCTCCGAGTGGGAGGGTTGCTCACCACTCGGTAGGATTTTTCAAACTTAGGCGAGTACTGGACTGGAGCTAAGCCCCCGAGTGGTAGGGTTGCTCACCACTCGGTAGGATTTTTCAAAATTAGGCGAGTACTGGAATGCAGCTAAGCCCACGAGTGAGAGGCTTGCTCACCACTCGGTTGGATTTTTTCACACTTAGGCGAGTACTGGACTGCAGCTAAGCCCCCGAGTGGGAGGGTTGCTCATCACACGGTAGGATTTTTTCACACTTAGGCGAGTACTGGACTGCTGCTAAGCCCCCGAGTGAGAGGCTTGCTCACCACTCGGTAGGATTTTTCAAACTTAGGCGAGTATTGGACTGCAGCTAAGCCCCCGAGTGGGAGGGTTGCTCATCACTCGGTAGGATTTTTTCACACTTAGGCGAGTACTGGACTGCAGCTAAGCCCCCGAGTGAGAGGCTTGCTCACCACTCGGTAGGATTTTTCAAACTTAGGCGAGTACTGGACTGCAGCTAAGCCCCCGAGTGGGAGGGTTTCTCACCACTCGGTAGGATTTTTCAAACTTAGTTGAGTGCTAGACTGTAGCTAAGCCCGCGAGTGGGAGGGTTGCTCACCACTCGGTAGGATTTTTTCACACTTAGGCGAGTACTGGACTGCCGCAAAGCACCCGAGTGAGAGACTTGCTCACCACTCGGTAGGATTTTTTCACACTTAGCCGAGTACTGGACTGCAGCTAAGCCCCCGAGTGAGAGGCTTGCTCACCACTCGGTAGGATTTTTCAAACTTAGGCGAGTAATGGACTGCAGCTAAGCCCCCGAGTGGGAGGGTTGCTCACCACTCGGTTGGATTTTTCAAACTTAGGCGAGTGCTTGACTGCAGCTAAGCCCCCGAGTGGGAGGGTTGCTCACCACTCGGTAGGATTTTTCAAACTTAGGCTAGTCCTGGACTGCAGCTAAGCCTCCGAGTGGGCGGGTTGCTCACCACTCGGTAGGATTTTTCAAACTTAGGCGAGTACTGGACTGCAGCTAAGCCCCCGAGTGGGAGGGTTGCTCACCACTCGGTAGGATTTTTCAAACTTAGGCGAGTGCTGGACTGCAGCTAAGCCCCCGAGTGGGAGGGTTGCTCACCACTCGGTAGGATTTTTCAAACTTAGGCGAGTACTGGACTGCGGCTAAGCCCACGATTGAGAGGCTTGCTCACCACTCGGTAGGATTTTTTCAGACTTAGGCGAGTACTGGACTGCAGCTAAGCCCCCGAGTGGGAGGGTTTCTCATCACTCGGTAGGATTTTTCAAACATAGGCGGGTACTGGACTACAGCTAAGCCTCCGAGTGGGAGGGTTGCTCACCACTCGGTAGGATTTTTCAAACTTAGGCGAGTACTGGACTGGAGCTAAGCCCCCGATTGGTAGGGTTGCTCACCACTCGGTAGGATTTTTCAAACTTAGGCGAGTACTGGAATGCAGCTAAGCCCACGAGTGAGAGGCTTGCTCACCACTCGGTTGGATTTTTTCACACTTAGGCGAGTACTGGACTGCAGCTAAGCCCCCGAGTGGGAGGGTAGCTCATCACACGGTAGGATTTTTTCACACTTAGGCGAGTACTGGACTGCTGCTAAGCCCCCGAGTGAGAGGCTTGCTCACCACTCGGTAGGATTTTTCAAACTTAGGCGAGTACTGGACTGCAGCTAAGCCCCCGAGTGAGAGGGTTGCTCACCACTCGGTAGGATTTTTCAAACTTAGGCGAGTATTGGAATGCATCTAAGCCCACGAGTGAGAGGCTGGCTCACCACTCGGTTGGATTTTTTCACACTTAGGCGAGTACTGGACTGCAGCTAAGCCCCCGAGTGGGAGGGTTTCTCACCACTCGGTAGGATTTTTCAAACTTAGGCGAGTGCTAGACTGTAGCTAAGCCCGCGAGTGGGAGGGTTGCTCACCACTCGGTAGGATTTTTTCACACTTAGGCGAGTACTGGACTGCCGCTAAGCCCCCGAGTGAGAGACTTGCTCACCACTCGGTAGGATTTTTTCACACTTAGCCGAGTACTGGACTGCAGCTAAGCCCCCGAGTGAGAGGCTTGCTCACCACTCGGTAGGATTTTTCAAACTTAGGCGAGTAATGGACTGCAGCTAAGCCCCCGAGTGGGAGGGTTGCTCACCACTCGGTAGGATTTTTCAAACTTAGGCGAGTGCTGGACTGCAGCTAAGCCCCCGAGTGGGAGGGTTGCTCACCACTCGGTAGGATTTTTCAAACTTAGGCGAGTACTGGAATGCAGCTAAGCCCACGAGTGAGAGGCTTGCTCACCACTCGGTTGGATTTTTTCACACTTAGGCGAGTACTGGACTGCAGCTAAGCCCCCGAGTGGGAGGGTAGCTCATCACACGGTAGGATTTTTCAAACATAGGCGGGTACTGGACTACAGCTAAGCCTCCGAGTGGGAGGGTTGCTCACCACTCGGTAGGATTTTTCAAACTTAGGCGAGTACTGGACTGGAGCTAAGCCCCCGAGTGGTAGGGTTGCTCACCACTCGGTAGGATTTTTCAAACTTAGGCGAGTACTGGAATGCAGCTAAGCCCACGAGTGAGAGGCTTGCTCACCACTCGGTTGGATTTTTTCACACTTAGGCGAGTACTGGACTGCAGCTAAGCCCCCGAGTGGGAGGGTAGCTCATCACACGGTAGGATTTTTTCACACTTAGGCGAGTACTGGACTGCTGCTAAGCCCCCGAGTGAGAGGCTTGCTCACCACTCGGTAGGATTTTTCAAACTTAGGCGAGTATTGGACTGCAGCTAAGCCCCCGAGTGGGAGGGTTGCTCATCACTCGGTAGGATTTTTTCACACTTAGGCGAGTACTGGACTGCAGCTAAGCCCCCGAGTGAGAGGCTTGCTCACCACTCGGTAGGATTTTTCAAACTTAGGCGAGTACTGGACTGCAGCTAAGCCCCCGAGTGGGAGGGTTTCTCACCACTCGGTAGGATTTTTCAAACTTAGTTGAGTGCTAGACTGTAGCTAAGCCCGCGAGTGGGAGGGTTGCTCACCACTCAGTAGGATTTTTTCACACTTAGGCGAGTACTGGACTGCCGCTAAGCACCCGAGTGAGAGACTTGCTCACCACTCGGTAGGATTTTTTCACACAGCCGAGTACTGGACTGCAGCTAAGCCCCCGAGTGAGAGGCTTGCTCACCACTCGGTAGGATTTTTCAAACTTAGGCGAGTAATGGACTGCAGCTAAGCCCCCGAGTGGGAGGGTTGCTCACCACTCGGTAGGATTTTTCAAACTTAGGCGAGTGCTGGACTGCAGCTAAGCCCCCGAGTGGGAGGGTTGCTCACCACTCGGTAGGATTTTTCAAACTTAGGCTAGTCCTGGACTGCAGCTAAGCCTCCGAGTGGGCGGGTTGCTCACCACTCGGTAGGATTTTTCAAACTTAGGCGAGTACTGGACTGCAGCTAAGCCCCCGAGTGAGAGGGTTGCTCACCACTCGGTAGGATTTTTGAAACTTAGGCGAGTACTGGAATGCAGCTAAGCCCACGAGTGAGAGGCTGGCTCACCACTCGGTTGGATTTTTTCACACTTAGGCGAGTACTGGACTGCAGCTAAGCCCCCGAGTGGGAGGGTTTCTCACCACTCGGTAGGATTTTTCAAACTTAGGCGAGTGCTAGACTGTAGCTAAGCCCGCGAGTGGGAGGGTTGCTCACCACTCGGTAGGATTTTTTCACACTTAGGCGAGTACTGGACTGCCGCTAAGCCCCCGAGTTAGAGACTTGCTCACCACTCGGTAGGATTTTTTCACACTTAGCCGAGTACTGGACTGCAGCTAAGCCCCCGAGTGAGAGGCTTGCTCACCACTCGGTAGGATTTTTCAAACTTAGGCGAGTAATGGACTGCAGCTAAGCCCCCGAGTGGGAGGGTTGCTCACCACTCGGTAGGATTTTTCAAACTTAGGCTAGTCCTGGACTGCAGCTAAGCCTCCGAGTGGGCGGGTTGCTCACCACTCGGTAGGATTTTTCAAACTTAGGCGAGTACTGGACTGCAGCTAAGCCCCCGAGTGAGAGGGTTGCTCACCACTCGGTAGGATTTTTCAAACTTAGGCGAGTACTGGAATGCAGCTAAGCCCACGAGTGAGAGGCTGGCTCACCACTCGGTTGGATTTTTTCACACTTAGGCGAGTACTGGACTGCAGCTAAGCCCCCGAGTGGGAGGGTTTCTCACCACTCGGTAGGATTTTTCAAACTTAGGCGAGTGCTAGACTGTAGCTAAGCCCCCGAGTGGGAGGGTTGCTCACTACTCGGTAGGATTTTTTCACACATAGGCGAGTACTGGACTGCAGCTAAGCCCCCGAGTGGGAGGGTTGCTCACCACTCGGTAGGATTTTTCAAACTTAGGCGAGTACTGGACTGCAGCTAAGTCCACGAGTGAGAGGCTTGCTCACCACTCGGTATGATTTTTTCACACTTAGCCGAGTACTGGACTGTAGCTAAGCCCCCGAGTGGGAGGCTTGCTCATCACTCGGTAGGATTTTTCAAACTTAGGCGAGTACTGGACTGCAGCTAAGCCCCCGAGTGGGAGGGTTGCTCACCACTCGGTAGGATTTTTCAAACATAGGGGAGTACTTCACTGCAGCTAAGCCCCCGAGTGGGAGGGTTGCTCACCACTCGGTAGGATCTTTTCACACTTAGGCGAGTACTGGACTGTAGCTAAGCCCCCGAGTGAGAGGCTTGCTCACCACTCGGTAGGATTTTTCAAACTTAGGCGAGTACTGGACTGCAGCTAAGCCCCCGAGTGGGAGGGTTTCTCACCACTCGGTAGGATTTTTCAAACTTAGGCGTGTGCTAGACTGTAGCTAAGCCCCCGAGTGGGAGGGTTGCTCACCACTCGGTAGGATTTTTTCACACTTAGCCGAGTACTGGACTGCAGCTAAGCCCCCGAGTGAGAGGCTTGCTCACCACTCGGTAGGATTTTTCAAACATAGGCGAGTAATGGACTGCAGCTAAGCCCCCGAGTGGGAGGGTTGCTCACCACTCGGTAGGATTTTTCAAACTTAGGCGAGTGCTGGACTGCAGCTAAGCCCCCGAGTGGGAGGGTTGCTCACCACTCGGTAGGATTTTTCAAACTTAGGCTAGTCCTGGACTGCAGCTAAGCCTCCGAGTGGGCGGGTTGCTCACCACTCGGTAGGATTTTTCAAACTTAGGCGAGTACTGGACTGCAGCTAAGCCCCCGAGTGAGAGGGTTGCTCACCACTCGGTAGGATTTTTCAAACTTAGGCGAGTACTGGAATGCAGCTAAGCCCACGAGTGAGAGGCTGGCTCACCACTCGGTTGGATTTTTTCACACTTAGGCGAGTACTGGACTGCAGCTAAGCCCCCGAGTGGGAGGGTTTCTCACCACTCGGTAGGATTTTTCAAACATAGGCGAGTGCTAGACTGTAGCTAAGCCCGCGAGTGGGAGGGTTGCTCACCACTCGGTAGGATTTTTTCACACTTAGGCGAGTACTGGACTGCCGCTAAGCCCCCGAGTGAGAGACTTGCTCACCACTCGGTAGGATTTTTTCACACTTAGCCGAGTACTGGACTGCAGCTAAGCCCCCGAGTGAGAGGCTTGCTCACCACTCGGTAGGATTTTTCAAACTTAGGCGAGTAATGGACTGCAGCTAAGCCTCCGAGTGCTAGAGGGTTGCTCACCACTCGGTAGGATTTTTCAAACTTAGGCTAGTCCTGGACTGCAGCTAAGCCTCCGAGTGGGCGGGTTGCTCACCACTCGGTAGGATTTTTCAAACTTAGGCGAGTACTGGACTGCAGCTAAGCCCCCGAGTGAGAGGGTTGCTCACCACTCGGTAGGATTTTTCAAACTTAGGCGAGTACTGGAATGCAGCTAAGCCCACGAGTGAGAGGCTGGCTCACCACTCGGTTGGATTTTTTCAAACTTAGGCGAGTACTGGACTGCAGCTAAGCCCCCGAGTGGGAGGGTTTCTCACCACTCGGTAGGATTTTTCAAACATAGGCGAGTGCTAGACTGTAGCTAAGCCCGCGAGTGGGAGGGTTGCTCACCACTCGGTAGGATTTTTTCACACTTAGGCGAGTACTGGACTGCCGCTAAGCCCCCGAGTGAGAGACTTGCTCACCACTCGGTAGTATTTTTTCACACTTAGCCGAGTACTGGACTGCAGCTAAGCCCCCGAGTGAGAGGCTTGCTCACCACTCGGTAGGATTTTTCAAACTTAGGCGAGTAATGGACTGCAGCTAAGCCCCCGAGTGGGAGGGTTGCTCACCACTCGGTAGGAATTTTCGAACTTAGGCGAGTGCTGGACTGCGGCTAAGCCCCCGAGTGGGAGGGTTGCTCACCACTCGGTAGGATTTTTCAAACTTAGGCGAGTACTGGACTGCGGCTAAGCCCACGAGTGAGAGGCTTGCTCACCACTCGGTAGGATTTTTTCAGACTTAGGCGAGTACTGGACTGCAGCTAAGCCCCCGAGTGGGAGGGTTTCTCATCACTCGGTAGGATTTTTCAAACATAGGCGGGTACTGGACTACAGCTAAGCCTCCGAGTGGGAGGGTTGCTCACCACTCGGTAGGATTTTTCAAACTTAGGCGAGTACTGGACTGGAGCTAAGCCCCCGAGTGGTAGGGTTGCTCACCACTCGGTAGGATTTTTCAAACTTAGGCGAGTACTGGAATGCAGCTAAGCCCACGAGTGAGAGGCTTGCTCACCACTCGGTTGGATTTTTTCACACTTAGGCGAGTACTGGACTGCAGCTAAGCCCCCGAGTGGGAGGGTAGCTCATCACACGGTAGGATTTTTTCACACTTAGGCGAGTACTGGACTGCTGCTAAGCCCCCGAGTGAGAGGCTTGCTCACCACTCGGTAGGATTTTTCAAACTTAGGCGAGTATTGGACTGCAGCTAAGCCCCCGAGTGGGAGGGTTGCTCATCACTCGGTAGGATTTTTTCACACTTAGGCGAGTACTGGACTGCAGCTAAGCCCCCGAGTGAGAGGCTTGCTCACCACTCGGTAGGATTTTTCAAACTTAGGCGAGTACTGGACTGCAGCTAAGCCCCCGAGTGGGAGGGTTTCTCACCACTCGGTAGGATTTTTCAAACTTAGTTGAGTGCTAGACTGTAGCTAAGCCCGCGAGTGGGAGGGTTGCTCAACACTCGGTAGGATTTTTTCACACTTAGGCGAGTACTGGACTGCCGCTAAGCACCCGAGTGAGAGACTTGCTCACCACTCGGTACGATTTTTTCACACTTAGCCGAGTACTGGACTGCAGCTAAGCCCCCGAGTGAGAGGCTTGCTCACCACTCGGTAGGATTTTTCAAACTTAGGCGAGTAATGGACTGCAGCTAAGCCCCCGAGTGGGAGGGTTGCTCACCACTCGGTAGGATTTTTCAAACTTAGGCGAGTGCTGGACTGCAGCTAAGCCCCCGAGTGGGAGGGTTGCTCACCACTCGGTAGGATTTTTCAAACTTAGGCTAGTCCTGGACTGCAGCTAAGCCTCCGAGTGGGCGGGTTGCTCACCACTCGGTAGGATTTTTCAAACTTAGGCGAGTACTGGACTGCAGCTAAGACCCCGAGTGAGAGGCTTGCTCACCACTCGGTAGGATTTTTGAAACTTAGGCGAGTACTGGAATGCAGCTAAGCCCACGAGTGAGAGGCTGGCTCACCACTCGGTTGGATTTTTTCACACTTAGGCGAGTACTGGACTGCAGCTAAGCCCCCGAGTGGGAGGGTTTCTCACCACTCGGTAGGATTTTTCAAACTTAGGCGAGTGCTAGACTGTAGCTAAGCCCGCGAGTGGGAGGTTTGCTCACAACTCGGTAGGATTTTTTCACACTTAGGCGAGTACTGGACTGCCGCTAAGCCCCCGAGTGAGAGACTTGCTCACCACTCGGTAGGATTTTTTCACACTTAGCCGAGTACTGGACTGCAGCTAAGCCCCCGAGTGAGAGGCTTGCTCACCACTCGGTAGGATTTTTCAAACTTAGGCGAGTAATGGACTGCAGCTAAGCCCCCGAGTGGGAGGGTTGCTCACCACTCGGTAGGATTTTTCAAACTTAGGCGAGTGCTGGACTGCAGCTAAGCCCCCGAGTGGGAGGGTTGCTCACCACTCGGTAGGATTTTTCAAACTTAGGCTAGTCCTGGACTGCAGCTAAGCCTCCGAGTGGGCGGGTTGCTCACCACTTGGTAGTATTTTTCAAACTTAGGCGAGTACTGGACTGCAGCTAAGCCCCCGAGTGAGAGGGTTGCTCACCACTCGGTAGGATTTTTCAAACTTAGGCGAGTACTGGAATGCAGCTAAGCCCACGAGTGAGAGGCTGGCTCACCACTCGGTTGGATTTTTTCACACTTAGGCGAGTACTGGACTGCAGCTAAGCCCCCGAGTGGGAGGGTTTCTCACCACTCGGTAGGATTTTTCAAACTTAGGCGAGTGCTAGACTGTAGCTAATTCCCCGAGTGGAGGGTTGCTCACTACTCGGTAGGATTTTTTCACACTTAGGCGAGTACTGGACTGCAGCTAAGCCCCCGAATGGGAGGGTTGCTCACCACTCGGTAGGATTTTTCAAACTTAGGCGAGTACTGGACTGCAGCTAAGCCCACGAGTGAGAGGCTTGCTCACCACTCGGTATGATTTTTTCACACTTATCCGAGAACTGAACTGCAGCTAAGCCCCCGAGTGGGAGGCTTGCTCATCACTCGGTAGGATTTTTCAAACTTAGGCGAGTACTGGACTGCAGCTAAGCCCCCGAGTGGGAGGGTTGCTCACCACTCGGTAGGATTTTTCAAACATAGGGGAGTACTTCACTGCAGCTAAGCCCCCGAGTGGGAGGGTTGCTCACCACTCGGTAGGATCTTTTCACACTTAGGCGAGTACTGGACTGTAGCTAAGCCCCCGAGTGAGAGGCTTGCTCACCACTCGGTAGGATATTTCAAACTTAGGCGAGTACTGGACTGCAGCTAAGCCCCCGAGTGGGAGGGTTTCTCACCACTCGGTAGGATTTTTCAAACTTAGGCGTGTGCTAGACTGTAGCTAAGCCCCCGAGTGGGAGGGTTGCTCACCACTCGGTAGGATTTTTCAAACTTAGGCGAGTACTGGAATGCAGCTAAGCCCACGAGTGAGAGGCTGGCTCACCACTCGGTTGGATTTTTTCACACTTAGGCGAGTACTGGACTGCAGCTAAGCCCCCGAGTGGGAGGGTTTCTCACCACTCGGTAGGATTTTTCAAACTTAGGCGAGTACTGGACTGCAGCTAAGCCCCCGAGTGAGAGGGTTGCTCACCACTCGGTAGGATTTTTCAAACTTAGGCGAGTACTGGAATGCAGCTAAGCCCACGAGTGAGAGGCTGGCTCACCACTCGGTTGGATTTTTTCACACTTAGGCGAGTACTGGACTGCAGCTAAGCCCCCGAGTGGGAGGGTTTCTCACCACTCGGTAGGATTTTTCAAACTTAGGCGAGTGCTAGACTGTAGCTAAGCCCCCGAGTGGGAGGGTTGCTCACTACTCGGTAGGATTTTTTCACACTTAGGCGAGTACTGGACTGCAGCTAAGCCCCCGAGTGGGAGGGTTGCTCACCACTCGGTAGGATTTTTCAAACTTAGGCGAGTACTGGACTGCGGCTAAGCCCACGAGTGAGAGGCTTGCTCACCACTCGGTATGATTTTTTCACACTTAGCCGAGTACTGGACTGCAGCTAAGCCCCCGAGTGGGAGGCTTGCTCATCACTCGGTAGGATTTTTCAAACTTAGGCGAGTACTGGACTGCAGCTAAGCCCCCGAGTGGGAGGGTTGCTCACCACTCGGTAGGATTTTTCAAACATAGGGGAGTACTTCACTGCAGCTAAGCCCCCGAGTGGGAGGGTTGCTCACCACTCGGTAGGATCTTTTCACACTTAGGCGAGTACTGGACTGTAGCTAAGCCCCCGAGTGAGAGGCTTGCTCACCACTCGGTAGGATTTTTCAAACTTAGGCGAGTACTGGACTGCAGCTAAGCCCCCGAGTGGGAGGGTTTCTCACCACTCGGTAGGATTTTTCAAACTTAGGCGTGTGCTAGACTGTAGCTAAGCCCCCGAGTGGGAGGGTTGCTCACCACTCGGTAGGATTTTTTCACACTTAGGCGAGTACAGGACTGCCGGTAAGCCCCCGAGTGAGAGACTTGCTCACCACTCGGTAGGATTTTTTCACACTTAGCCGAGTACTGGACTGCAGCTAAGCCCCCGAGTGAGAGGCTTGCTCACCACTCGGTAGGATTTTTCAAACTTAGGCGAGTAATGGACTGCAGCTAAGCCCCCGAGTGGGAGGGTTGCTCACCACTCGGTAGGATTTTTCAAACTTACGCGAGTGCTGGACTGCAGCTAAGCCCCCGAGTGGGAGGGTTGCTCACCACTCGGTAGGATTTTTCAAACTTAGGCGAGTCCTGGACTGCAGCTAAGCCTCCGAGTGGGAGGGTTGCTCACCACTCGGTAGGATTTTTCAAACTTAGGCGAGTACTGGACTGCAGCTAAGCCCCCGAGTGCGAGGGTTGCTCACCACCCCTGTAGGATTTTTCAAACTTAGGCGAGTACTGGACTGCAGCTAAGCCCCCGAGTGGGAGGGTTGCTCACCACTCGGTATGATTTTTTCACACTTAGGCCAGTACTGGACTGCAGCTAAGCCCCCGAGTGAGAGGCTTGCTCACCACTCGGTAGGATTTTTCAAACTTAGGCGAGTACTGAACTACAGCTAAGCCCCCGAGTGGGAGGGTTTCTCACCACTCGGCAAGATTTTTAAAACTTAGGCGAGTACTGGACTGCAGCTAAGCCCCCGAGTGAGAGGCTTGCTGACCACTCGGTAGGATTTTTCAAACTTAGGCGAGTACTGGACTGCAGCTAAGCCCCCGAGTGGGAGGGTTTCTCACCACTCGGTAGGATTTTTCAAACTTAGGCGAGTGCTAAACTGTAGCTAAGCCCCCGAGTGGGAGGGTTGCTCACCACTCGGTAGGATTTTTCAAACTTAGGCGAGTAATGGACTGCAGCTAAGCCCCCGAGTGAGAGGCTTGCTCACCACTCGGTAGGATTTTTCAAACTTAGGCGAGTAATGGACTGCAGCTAAGCCCCCGAGTGAGAGGCTTGCTCACCACTCGGTAGGATTTTTCAAACTTAGGCGAGTGCTGGACTGCAGCTAAGCCCCCGAGTGGGAGGGTTTCTTACCACTCGGTAGGATTTTTCAAACTTAGGCGAGTGCTGGACTGCAGCTAAGCCCCCGAGTGGGAGGGTTGCTCACCACTCGGTAGGATTTTTCAAACTTAGGCTAGTCCTGGACTGCAGCTAAGCCTCCGAGTGGGCGGGTTGCTCACCACTCGGTAGGATTTTTCAAACTTAGGCGAGTACTGGACTGCAGCTAAGCCCCCGAGTGAGAGGGTTGCTCACCACTCGGTAGGATTTTTCAAACTTAGGCGAGTACTGGAATGCAGCTAAGCCCACGAGTGAGAGGCTGGCTCACCACTCGGTTGGATTTTTTCACACTTAGGCGAGTACTGGACTGCAGCTAAGCCCCCGAGTGGGAGGGTTTCTCACCACTCGGTAGGATTTTTCAAACTTAGGCAAGTGCTAGACTGTAGCTAAGCCCGCGAGTGGGAGGGTTGCTCACCACTCGGTAGGATTTTTTCACACTTAGGCGAGTACTGGACTGCCGCTAAGCCCCCGAGTGAGAGACTTGCTCACCACTCGGTAGGATTTTTTCAAACTTAGCCGAGTACTGGACTGCAGCTAAGCCCCCGAGTGAGAGGCTTGCTCACCACTCGGTAGGATTTTTCAAACTTAGGCGAGTAATGGACTGCAGCTAAGCCCCCGAGTGGGAGGGTTGCTCACCACTCGGTAGGATTTTTCAAACTTAGGCGAGTGCTGGACTGCAGCTAAGCCCCCGAGTGGGAGGGTTGCTCACCACTCGGTAGGATTTTTCAAACTTAGGCGAGTACTGGACTGCGGCTAAGCCCACGAGTGAGGGGCTTGCTCACCACTCGGTAGGATTTTTTCAGACTTAGGCGAGTACTGGACTGCAGCTAAGCCCCCGAGTGGGAGGGTTTCTCATCACTCGGTAGGATTTTTCAAACATAGGCGGGTACTGGACTACAGCTAAGCCTCCGAGTGGGAGGGTTGCTCACCACTCGGTAGGATTTTTCAAACTTAGGCGAGTACTGGACTGGAGCTAAGCCCCCGAGTGGTAGGGTTGCTCACCACTCGGTAGGATTTTTCAAACTTAGGCGAGTACTGGAATGCAGCTAAGGCCACGAGTGAGAGGCTTGCTCACCACTCGGTTGGATTTTTTCACACTTAGGCGAGTACTGGACTGCAGCTAAGCCCCTGAGTGGGAGGGTTGCTCACCACTCGGTAGGATTTTTCAAACTTAGGCGAGTCCTGGACTGCAGCTAAGCCTCCGAGTGGGAGGGTTGCTCACCACTCGGTAGGATTTTTCAAACTTAGGCGAGTACTGGACTGCAGCTAAGCCCCCGAGTGCGAGGGTTGCTCACCACCCCTGTAGGATTTTTCAAACATAGGCGAGTACTGGACTGCAGCTAAGCCCCCGAGTGGGAGGGTTGCTCACCACTCGGTATGATTTTTTCACACTTAGGCCAGTACTGGACTGCAGCTAAGCCCCCGAGTGAGAGGCTTGCTCACCACTCGGTAGGATTTTTCAAACTTAGGCGAGTACTGAACTACAGCTAAGCCCCCGAGTGGGAGGGTTTCTCACCACTCGGCAAGATTTTTAAAACTTAGGCGAGTACTGGACTGCAGCTAAGCCCCCGAGTGAGAGGCTTGCTGACCACTCGGTAGGATTTTTCAAACTTAGGCGAGTACTGGACTGCAGCTAAGCCCCCGAGTGGGAGGGTTTCTCACCACTCGGTAGGATTTTTCAAACTTAGGCGAGTGCTAAACTGTAGCTAAGCCCCCGAGTGGGAGGGTTGCTCACCACTCGGTAGGATTTTTCAAACTTAGGCGAGTAATGGACTGCAGCTAAGCCCCCGAGTGAGAGGCTTGCTCACCACTCGGTAGGATTTTTCAAACTTAGGCGAGTAATGGACTGCAGCTAAGCCCCCGAGTGAGAGGCTTGCTCACCACTCGGTAGGATTTTTCAAACTTAGGCGAGTGCTGGACTGCAGCTAAGCCCCCGAGTGGGAGGGTTGCTCACCACTCGGTAGGATTTTTCAAACTTAGGCGAGTGCTGGACTGCAGCTAAGCCCCCGAGTGGGAGGGTTGCTCACCACTCGGTAGGATTTTTCAAACTTAGGCTAGTCCTGGACTGCAGCTAAGCCTCCGAGTGGGCGGGTTGCTCACCACTCGGTAGGATTTTTCAAACTTAGGCGAGTACTGGACTGCAGCTAAGCCTCCGAGTGAGAGGGTTGCTCACCACTCGGTAGGATTTTTCAAACTTAGGCGAGTACTGGAATGCAGCTAAGCCCACGAGTGAGAGGCTGGCTCACCACTCGGTTGGATTTTTTCACACTTAGGCGAGTACTGGACTGCAGCTAAGCCCCCGAGTGGGAGGGTTTCTCACCACTCGGTTGGATTTTTCAAACTTAGGCAAGTGCTAGACTGTAGCTAAGCCCGCGAGTGGGAGGGTTGCTCACCACTCGGTAGGATTTTTTCACACTTAGGCGAGTACTGGACTGCCGCTAAGCCCCCGAGTGAGAGACTTGCTCACCACTCGGCAGGATTTTTTCAAACTTAGCCGAGTACTGGACTGCAGCTAAGCCCCCGAGTGAGAGGCTTGCTCACCACTCGGTAGGATTTTTCAAACTTAGGCGAGTAATGGACTGCACCTAAGCCCCCGAGTGGGAGGGTTGCTCACCACTCGGTAGGATTTTTCAAACTTAGGCGAGTGCTGGACTGCAGCTAAGCCCCCGAGTGGGAGGGTTGCTCACCACTCGGTAGGATTTTTCAAACTTAGGCGAGTACTGGACTGCGGCTAAGCCCACGAGTGAGAGGCTTGCTCACCACTCGGTAGGATTTTTTCAGACTTAGGCGAGTACTGGACTGCAGCTAAGCCCCCGAGTGGGAGGGTTTCTCATCACTCGGTAGGATTTTTCAAACATAGGCGGGTACTGGACTACAGCTAAGCCTCCGAGTGGGAGGGTTGCTCACCACTCAGTAGGATTTTTCAAACTTAGGCGAGTACTGGACTGGAGCTAAGCCCCCGAGTGGTAGGGTTGCTCACCACTCGGTAGGATTTTTCAAACTTAGGAAAGTACTGGAATGCAGCTAAGGCCACGAGTGAGAGGCTTGCTCACCACTCGGTTGGATTTTTTCACACTTAGGCGAGTACTGGACTGCAGCTAAGCCCCCGAGTGGGAGGGTTGCTCACCACTCGGTAGGATTTTTCAAACTTAGGCGAGTCCTGGACTGCAGCTAAGCCTCCGAGTGGGAGGGTTGCTCACCACTCGGTAGGATTTTTCAAACTTAGGCGAGTACTGGACTGCAGCTAAGCCCCCGAGTGCGAGGGTTGCTCACCACCCCTGTAGGATTTTTCAAACTTAGGCGAGTACTGGACTGCAGCTAAGCCCCCGAGTGGGAGGGTTGCTCACCACTCGGTATGATTTTTTCACACTTAGGCCAGTACTGGACTGCAGCTAAGCCCCCGAGTGAGAGGCTTGCTCACCACTCGGTAGGATTTTTCAAACTTAGGCGAGTACTGAACTACAGCTAAGCCCCCGAGTGGGAGGGTTTCTCACCACTCGGCAAGATTTTTAAAACTTAGGCGAGTACTGGACTGCAGCTAAGCCCCCGAGTGAGAGGCTTGCTGACCACTCGGTAGGATTTTTCAAACTTAGGCGAGTACTGGACTGCAGCTAAGCCCCCGAGTGGGAGGGTTTCTCACCACTCGGTAGGATTTTTCAAACTTAGGCGAGTGCTAAACTGTAGCTAAGCCCCCGAGTGGGAGGGTTGCTCACCACTCGGTAGGATTTTTCAAACTTAGGCGAGTAATGGACTGCAGCTAAGCCCCCGAGTGAGAGGCTTGCTCACCACTCGGTAGGATTTTTCAAACTTAGGCGAGTAATGGACTGCACCTAAGCCCCCGAGTGAGAGGCTTGCTCACCACTCGGTAGGATTTTTCAAACTTAGGCGAGTGCTGGACTGCAGCTAAGCCCCCGAGTGGGAGGGTTGCTCACCACTCGGTAGGATTTTTCAAACTTAGGCGAGTGCTGGACTGCAGCTAAGCCCCCGAGTGGGAGGGTTGCTCACCACTCGGTATGATTTTTCAAACTTAGGCTAGTCCTGGACTGCAGCTAAGCCTCCGAGTGGGCGGGTTGCTCACCACTCGGTAGGATTTTTCAAACTTAGGCGAGTACTGGACTGCAGCTAAGCCCCCGAGTGAGAGGGTTGCTCACCACTCGGTAGGATTTTTCAAACTTAGGCGAGTACTGGAATGCAGCTAAGCCCACGAGTGAGAGGCTGGCTCACCACTCGGTTGGATTTTTTTCACACTTAGGCGAGTACTGGACTGCAGCTAAGCCCCCGAGTGGGAGGGTTTCTCACCACTCGGTAGGATTTTTCAAACTTAGGCAAGTGCTAGACTGTAGCTAAGCCCGCGAGTGGGAGGGTTGCTCACCACTCGGTAGGATTTTTTCACACTTAGGCGAGTACTGGACTGCCGCTAAGCCCCCGAGTGAGAGACTTGCTCACCACTCGGTAGGATTTTTTCAAACTTAGCCGAGTACTGGACTGCAGCTAAGCCCCCGAGTGAGAGGCTTGCTCACCACTCGGTAGGATTTTTCAAACTTAGGCGAGTAATGGACTGCAGCTAAGCCCCCGAGTGGGAGGGTTGCTCACCACTCGGTAGGATTTTTCAAACTTAGGCGAGTGCTGGACTGCAGCTAAGCCCCCGAGTGGGAGGGTTGCTCACCACTCGGTAGGATTTTTCAAACTTAGGCGAGTACTGGACTGCGGCTAAGCCCACGAGTGAGAGGCTTGCTCACCACTCGGTAGGATTTTTTCAGACTTAGGCGAGTACTGGACTGCAGCTAAGCCCCCGAGTGGGAGGGTTTCTCATCACTCGGTAGGATTTTTCAAACATAGGCGGGTACTGGACTACAGCTAAGCCTCCGAGTGGGAGGGTTGCTCACCACTCGGTAGGATTTTTCAAACTTAGGCGAGTACTGGACTGGAGCTAAGCCCCCGAGTGGTAGGGTTGCTCACCACTCGGTAGGATTTTTCAAACTTAGGCGAGTACTGGAATGCAGCTAAGGCCACGAGTGAGAGGCTTGCTCACCACTCGGTTGGATTTTTTCACACTTAGGCGAGTACTGGACTGCAGCTAAGCCCCCGAGTGGGAGGGTAGCTCATCACACGGTAGGATTTTTTCACACTTAGGCGAGTACTGGACTGCTGCTAAGCCCCCGAGTGAGAGGCTTGCTCACCACTCGGTAGGATTTTTCAAACTTAGGCGAGTATTGGACTGTAGCTAAGCCCCCGAGTGGGAGGGTTGCTCATCACTCGGTAGGATTTTTTCACACTTAGGCGAGTACTGGACTGCAGCTAAGCCCCCGAGTGAGAGGCTTGCTCACCACTCGGTAGAATTTTTCAAACTTAGGCGAGTACTGGACTGCAGCTAAGCCCCCGAGTGGGAGGGTTTCTCACCACTCGGTAGGATTTTTCAAACTTAGTTGAGTGCTAGACTGTAGCTAAGCCCGCGAGTGGGAGGGTTGCTCACCACTCGGTAGGATTTTTTCACACTTAGGCGAGTACTGGACTGCCGCTAAGCACCCGAGTGAGAGACTTGCTCACCACTCGGTAGGATTTTTTCACACTTAGCCGAGTACTGGACTGCAGCTAAGCCCCCGAGTGAGAGGCTTGCTCACCACTCGGTAGGATTTTTCAAACTTAGGCGAGTAATGGACTGCAGCTAAGCCCCCGAGTGGGAGGGTTGCTCACCACTCGGTAGGATTTTTCAAACTTAGGCGAGTGCTGGACTGCAGCTAAGCCCCCGAGTGGGAGGGTTGCTCACCACTCGGTAGGATTTTTCAAACATAGGCTAGTCCTGGACTGCAGCTAAGCCTCCGAGTGGGCGGGTTGCTCACCACTCGGTAGGATTTTTCAAACTTAGGCGAGTACTGGACTGCAGCTAAGCCCCCGAGTGAGAGGGTTGCTCACCACTCGGTAGGATTTTTGAAACTTAGGCGAGTACTGGAATGCAGCTAAGCCCACGAGTGAGAGGCTGGCTCACCACTCGGTTGGATTTTTTCACACTTAGGCGAGTACTGGACTGCAGCTAAGCCCCCGAGTGGGAGGGATTCTCACCACTCGGTAGGATTTTTCAAACTTAGGCGAGTGCTAGACTGTAGCTAAGCCCGCGAGTGGGAGGGTTGCTCACCACTCGGTAGGATTTTTTCACACTTAGGCGAGTACTGGACTGCCGCTAAGCCCCCGAGTGAGAGACTTGCTCACCACTCGGTAGGATTTTTTCACACTTAGCCGAGTACTGGACTGCAGCTAAGCCCCCGAGTGAGAGGCTTGCTCACCACTCGGTAGGATTTTTCAAACTTAGGCGAGTAATGGACTGCAGCTAAGCCCCCGAGTGGGAGGGTTGCTCACAATCGGTAGGATTTTTCAAACTTAGGCTAGTCCTGGACTGCAGCTAAGCCTCCGAGTGGGCGGGTTGCTCACCACTCGGTAGGATTTTTCAAACTTAGGCGAGTACTGGACTGCAGCTAAGCCCCCGAGTGAGAGGGTTGCTCACCACTCGGTAGGATTTTTCTAACTTAGGCGAGTACTGGAATGCAGCTAAGCCCACGAGTGAGAGGCTGGCTCACCACTCGGTTGGATTTTTTCACACTTAGGCGAGTACTGGACTGCAGCTAAGCCCCCGAGTGGGAGGGTTTCTCACCACTCGGTAGGATTTTTCAAACTTAGGCGAGTGCTAGACTGTAGCTAAGCCCCCGAGTGGGAGGGTTGCTCACTACTCGGTAGGATTTTTTCACACTTAGGCGAGTACTGGACTGCAGCTAAGCCCCCGAGTGGGAGGGTTGCTCACCACTCGGTAGGATTTTTCAAACTTAGGCGAGTACTGGACTGCAGCTAAGCCCCCGAGTGGGAGGGTTGCTCACAATCGGTAGGATTTTTCAAACTTAGGCTAGTCCTGGACTGCAGCTAAGCCTCCGAGTGGGCGGGTTGCTCACCACTCGGTAGGATTTTTCAAACTTAGGCGAGTACTGGACTGCAGCTAAGCCCCCGAGTGAGAGGGTTGCTCACCACTCGGTAGGATTTTTCTAACTTAGGCGAGTACTGGAATGCAGCTAAGCCCACGAGTGAGAGGCTGGCTCACCACTCGGTTGGATTTTTTCACACTTAGGCGAGTACTGGACTGCAGCTAAGCCCCCGAGTGGGAGGGTTTCTCACCACTCGGTAGGATTTTTCAAACTTAGGCGAGTGCTAGACTGTAGCTAAGCCCCCGAGTGGGAGGGTTGCTCACTACTCGGTAGGATTTTTTCACACTTAGGCGAGTACTGGACTGCAGCTAAGCCCCCGAGTGGGAGGGTTGCTCACCACTCGGTAGGATTTTTCAAACTTAGGCGAGTACTGGACTGCAGCTAAGCCCACGAGTGAGAGGCTTGCTCACCACTCGGTATGATTTTTTCACACTTAGCCGAGTACTGGACTGCAGCTAAGCCCCCGAGTGGGAGGCTTGCTCATCACTCGGTAGGATTTTTCAAACTTAGGCGAGTACTGGACTACAGCTAAGCCCCCGAGTGGGAGGGTTGCTCATCACTCGGTAGGATTTTCAAACATAGGCGAGTACTGGACTGCAGCTAAGCCTCCGAGTGGGAGGGTTGCTCACCACTCGGTAGGATTTTTCAAACTTAGGCGAGTACTGGACTGCAGCTAAGCCCCCGAGTGGGAGGGTTGCTCACCACTCGGTAGGATTTTTCAAACATAGGGGAGTACTTCACTGCAGCTAAGCCCCCGAGTGGGAGGGTTTCTCACCACTCGGTAGGATCTTTTCACACTTAGGCGAGTACTGGACTGTAGCTAAGCCCCCGAGTGAGAGGCTTGCTCACCACTCGGTAGGATTTTTCAAACTTAGGCGAGTACTGGACTGCAGCTAAGCCCCCGAGTGGGAGGGTTTCTCACCACTCGGTAGGATTTTTCAAACTTAGGCGTGTGCTAGACTGTAGCTAAGCCCCCGAGTGGGAGGGTTGCTCACCACTCGGTAGGATTTTTTCACACTTAGGCGAGTACTGGACTGCCGCTAAGCCCCCGAGTGAGAGACTTGCTCACCACTCGGTAGGATTTTTTCACACTTAGCCGAGTACTGGACTGCAGCTAAGCCCCCGAGTGAGAGGCTTGCTCACCACTCGGTAGGATTTTTCAAACTTAGGCGAGTAATGGACTGCAGCTAAGCCCCCGAGTGGGAGGGTTGCTCACCACTCGGTAGGATTTTTCAAACTTACGCGAGTGCTGGACTGCAGCTAAGCCCCCGAGTGGGAGGGTTGCTCACCACTCGGTAGGATTTTTCAAACTTAGGCGAGTCCTGGACAGCAGCTAAGCCTCCGAGTGGGAGGGTTGCTCACCACTCGGTAGGATTTTTCAAACTTAGGCGAGTACTGGACTGCAGCTAAGCCCCCGAGTGCGAGGGTTGCTCACCACCCCTGTAGGATTTTTCAAACTTAGGCGAGTACTGGACTGCAGCTAAGCCCCCGAGTGGGAGGGTTGCTCACCACTCGGTATGATTTTTTCACACTTAGGCGAGTACTGGACTGCAGCTAAGCCCCCGAGTGAGAGGCTTGCTCACCACTCGGTATGATTTTTCAAACTTAGGCGAGTACTGAACTACAGCTAAGCCCCCGAGTGGGAGGGTTTCTCACCACTCGGTAGGATTTTTCAAACTTAGGCGAGTGCTAAACTGTAGCTAAGCCCCCGAGTGGGAGGGTTGCTCACCACTCGGTAGGATTTTTTCACACATAGCCAAGTA
This sequence comes from Aegilops tauschii subsp. strangulata, assembly GCF_002575655.3. Classification (NCBI taxonomy): domain Eukaryota; kingdom Viridiplantae; phylum Streptophyta; class Magnoliopsida; order Poales; family Poaceae; genus Aegilops; species Aegilops tauschii. The sequence goes on along the minus strand of NC_053040.3, from coordinate 66,390,218 downwards.
CTGGACTGCAGGTAAGCCCCCAAGTGAGAGGCTTGCTCACCACTCGGTAGGATTTTTCAAACTTAGGCGACTACTGGACTGCAGCTAAGCCCCCCGAGCGGGAGGGTTGCTCACCACTCGGTACGATTTTTCAAACTTAGGCGAGTACTGGACTGCAGCTAAGCCCACGAGTGAGAGGTTTGCTCACCACTCGGTAGGATTTTTCAAACATAGGCGAGTACTGGGCTGGAGCTAAGCCCCCGAGTGGTAGGGTTGCTCACCACTCGGTAGGATTTTTCAAACTTAGGCGAGTACTGGAATGCAGCTAAGCCCACGAGTGAGAGGCTTGCTCACCACTCGGTTGGATTTTTTCACACTTGGGCGAGTACTGGACTGCAGCTAAGCCCCCGAGTGGGAGGGTTTCTCACCACTCGGTAGGATTTTTCAAACTTAGGGGAGTGCTAGACTGTAGCTAAGCCCCCGAGTGGGAGGTTTGCTCACCACTCGGTAGGATTTTTCAAACTTAGGCGAGTACTGGACTGCAGCTAAGCCCCCGAGCGGGAGGGTTGCTCACCACTCGGTAGGATTTTTCAAACTTAGGCGAGTACTGGAGTACAGCTAAGCCCCCGAGTGGGAGGGTTGGTCACCTCTCGGTAGGATTTTTCAAACATAGGCGAGTACTTGACTGCAGCTAAGCCCCCGAGTGGGAGGGTTGCTCACCACTCGGTAGGAGTTTTTCACACTTAGGCGAGTATTGGACTGCAGCTAAGCCCACGAGTGAGAGGCTTGCTCACCACTCGGTAGGATTTTTTCAGACTTAGCCGAGTACTGGACTGCAGCTAAGCCCCCGAGTGGGAGGCTTGCTCATCACTCGGTAGGATTTTTCAAACATAGGCGAGTGCTAGACTGCAGCTAAGCCCCCGAGTGGGAGGGTTGCTCACCACTCGGTAGGATTTTTTCACACTTAGGCGAGTACTGGACTGCAGCGAAGCCCCCGAGTGAGAGACTTGCTCACCACTTGGTAGGATTTTTTCACACTTAGGCGAGTACTGGACTGTAGCTAAGCCCCCGAGTGAGAGGCTTGCTCACCACTCGGTAGGATTTTTCAAACTTAGGCGAGTACTGGACTTCAGCTAAGCCCCCGAGTGGGAGGGTTTCTCACCACTCGGTAGGATTTTTCAAACTTAGGCGAGTGCTAGACTGTAGCTAAGCCCCCGAGTGGGAGGGTTGCTCACCACTCGGTAGGATTTTTTCACACTTAGGCGAGTACTGGACTGCCGCTAAGCCCCCGAGTGAGAGACTGGCTCACCACTCGGTAGGATTTTTTCACACTTAGCCGAGTACTGGACTGCAGCTAAGCCCCCGAGTGAGAGGCTTGCTCACCACTCGGTAGGATTTTTCAAACTTAGGCGAGTAATGGACTGCAGCTAAGCCCCCGAGTGGGAGGGTTGCTCACCACTCGGTAGGATTTTTCAAACTTAGGCGAGTGCTGGACTGCAGCTAAGCCCCCGAGTGGGAGGGTTGCTCACCACTCGGTAGGATTTTTCAAACTTAGGCGAGTCCTGGACTGCAGCTAAGCCTCCGAGTGGTATGGTTGCTCAACACTCGGTAGGATTTTTCAAACTTAGGCGAGTACTGGACTGCAGCTAAGCCCCCGAGTGCGAGGGTTGCTCACCACCCCTGTAGGATTTTTCAAACTTAGGCGAGTACTGGACTGCAGCTAAGCCCCCGAGTGGGAGGGTTGCTCACCACTCGGTATGATTTTTTCACACTTAGGCGAGTACTGGACTGCAGCTAAGCCCCCGAGTGAGAGGCTTGCTCACCACTCGGTAGGATTTTTCAAACTTAGGCGAGTACTGGACTACAACTAAGCCCCCGAGTGGGAGGGTTTCTCACCACTCGGCAAGATTTTTCAAACTTAGGCGAGTACTGGACTGCAGCTAAGCCCCCGAGTGAGATGCTTGCTGACCACTCGGTAGGATTTTTCAAACTTAGGCGAGTACTGGACTGCAACTAAGCCCCCGAGTGGGAGGGTTTCTCACCACTCGGTAGGATTTTTCAAACTTAGGCGAGTGCTAAACTGTAGCTAAGCCCCCGAGTGGGAGGGTTGCTCACCACTCGGTAGGATTTTTTCACACATAGCCAAGTACTGGACTGCAGGTAAGCCCCCGAGAGGCTTGCTCAACACTCGGTAGGATTTTTCAAACTTAGGCGAGTACTGGACTGCAGCTAAGCCCCCCGAGCGGGAGGGTTTCTCACCACTCGGTACGATTTTTCAAACTTAGGCGAGTACTGGACTGCAGCTAAGCCCACGAGTGAGAGGTTTGCTCACCACTCGGTAGGATTTTTCAAACATAGGCGAGTTCTGGTCTGGAGCTAAGCCCCCGAGTGGTAGGGTTGCTCACCACTCGGTAGGATTTTTCAAACTTAGGCGAGTACTGGAATGCAGCTAAGCCCACGAGTGAGAGGCTTGCTCACCACTCGGTTGGATTTTTTCACACTTGGGCGAGTACTGGACTGCAGCTAAGCCCCCGAGTGGGAGGGTTTCTCACCACTCGGTAGGATTTTTCAAACTTAGGCGAGTGCTAGACTGTAGCTAAGCCCCCGAGTGGGAGGTTTGCTCACCACTCGGTAGGATTTTTCAAACTTAGGCGAGTACTGGACTACAGCTAAGCCCCCGAGCAGGACGGTTGCTCACCACTCGGTAGGATTTTTCAAACTTAGGCGAGTACTGGAGTACAGCTAAGCCCCCGAGTGGGAGGGTTGGTCACCACTCGGTAGGATTTTTCAAACATAGGCGAGTACTTGACTGCAGCTAAGCCCCCGAGTGGGAGGGTTGCTCACCACTCGGTAGGATTTTTTCACACTTAGGCGAGTCCTGGACTGCAGCTAAGCCCCCGAGGGAGAGGCTTGCTCACCACTCGGTAGGATTTTTCAAACTTAGGCGAGTACTGGACTGCAGCTAAGCCCCCGAGCGGGAGGGTTGCTCACCACTCGGTAGGATTTTTCAAACATAGGTGAGTACTGGACTGCAGCTAAGCCCATGAGTGAGAGGGTTGCTCACCACTCGGTAGGATTTTTCAAACTTAGGCGAGTACTGGGCTGGAGCTAAGCCCCCGAGTGGTAGGGTTGCTCACCACTCGGTAGGATTTTTCAAACTTAGGCGAGTACTGGAATGCAGCTAAGCCCACGAGTGAGAGGCTTGCTCACCACTCGGTTGGATTTTTTCACACTTGGGCGAGTACTGGACTGCAGCTAAGCCCCCGAGTGGGAGGGTTTCTCACCACTCGGTAGGATTTTTCAAACTTAGGCGAGTGCTAGACTGTAGCTAAGCCCCCGAGTGGGAGGGTTGCTCACCACTCGGTAGGATTTTTCAAACTTAGGCGAGTACTGGTATGCAGCTAAGCCCCCGAGCGGGAGGGTTGCTCACCACTCGGTAGGAGTTTTCAAACTTAGGCGAGTACTGGACTGCAGCTAAGCCCACGAGTGAGAGGCTTGCTCACCACTCGGTAGGATTTTTCAAACTTAGGCGAGTACTGGAGTACAGCTAAGCCCCCGAGTGGGAGGGTTGGTCACCACTCGGTAGGATTTTTCAAACATAGGCGAGTACTTGACTGCAGCTAAGCCCTCGAGTGGGAGGGTTGCTCACCACTCGGTAGGAGTTTTTCACACTTAGGCGAGTATTGGACTGCAGCTAAGCCCACGAGTGAGAGGCTTGCTCACCACTCGGTAGGATTTTTTCAGACTTAGCCGAGTACTGGACTGCAGCTAAGCCCCCGAGTGGGAGGCTTGCTCATCACTCGGTAGGATTTTTCAAACATAGGCGAGTGCTAGACTGCAGCTAAGCCCCCGAGTGGGAGGGTTGCTCACCACTCGGTAGGATTTTTTCACACTTAGGCGAGTACTGGACTGCAGCGAAGCCCCCGAGTGAGAGACTTGCTCACCACTTGGTAGGATTTTTTCACACTTAGGCGAGTACTGGACTGTAGCTAAGCCCCCGAGTGAGAGGCTTGCTCACCACTCGGTAGGATTTTTCAAACTTAGGCGAGTACTGGACTTCAGCTAAGCCCCCGAGTGGGAGGGTTTCTCACCACTCGGTAGGATTTTTCAAACTTAGGCGAGTGCTAGACTGTAGCTAAGCCCCCGAGTGGGAGGGTTGCTCACCACTCGGTAGGATTTTTTCACACTTAGGCGAGTACTGGACTGCCGCTAAGCCCCCGAGTGAGAGACTGGCTCACCACTCGGTAGGATTTTTTCACACTTAGCCGAGTACTGGACTGCAGCTAAGCCCCCGAGTGAGAGGCTTGCTCACCACTCGGTAGGATTTTTCAAACTTAGGCGAGTAATGGACTGCAGCTAAGCCCCCGAGTGGGAGGGTTGCTCACCACTCGGTAGGATTTTTCAAACTTAGGCGAGTGCTGGACTGCAGCTAAGCCCCCGAGTGGGAGGGTTGCTCACCACTCGGTAGGATTTTTCAAACTTAGGCGAGTCCTGGACTGCAGCTAAGCCTCCGAGTGGTATGGTTGCTCAACACTCGGTAGGATTTTTCAAACTTAGGCGAGTACTGGACTGCAGCTAAGCCCCCGAGTGCGAGGGTTGCTCACCACCCCTGTAGGATTTTTCAAACTTAGGCGAGTACTGGACTGCAGCTAAGCCCCCGAGTGGGAGGGTTGCTCACCACTCGGTATGATTTTTTCACACTTAGGCGAGTACTGGACTGCAGCTAAGCCCCCGAGTGAGAGGCTTGCTCACCACTCGGTAGGATTTTTCAAACTTAGGCGAGTACTGGACTACAACTAAGCCCCCGAGTGGGAGGGTTTCTCACCACTCGGCAAGATTTTTCAAACTTAGGCGAGTACTGGACTGCAGCTAAGCCCCCGAGTGAGATGCTTGCTGACCACTCGGTAGGATTTTTCAAACTTAGGCGAGTACTGGACTGCAACTAAGCCCCCGAGTGGGAGGGTTTCTCACCACTCGGTAGGATTTTTCAAACTTAGGCGAGTGCTAAACTGTAGCTAAGCCCCCGAGTGGGAGGGTTGCTCACCACTCGGTAGGATTTTTTCACACATAGCCAAGTACTGGACTGCAGGTAAGCCCCCGAGAGGCTTGCTCAACACTCGGTAGGATTTTTCAAACTTAGGCGAGTACTGGACTGCAGCTAAGCCCCCCGAGCGGGAGGGTTTCTCACCACTCGGTACGATTTTTCAAACTTAGGCGAGTACTGGACTGCAGCTAAGCCCACGAGTGAGAGGTTTGCTCACCACTCGGTAGGATTTTTCAAACATAGGCGAGTTCTGGTCTGGAGCTAAGCCCCCGAGTGGTAGGGTTGCTCACCACTCGGTAGGATTTTTCAAACTTAGGCGAGTACTGGAATGCAGCTAAGCCCACGAGTGAGAGGCTTGCTCACCACTCGGTTGGATTTTTTCACACTTGGGCGAGTACTGGACTGCAGCTAAGCCCCCGAGTGGGAGGGTTTCTCACCACTCGGTAGGATTTTTCAAACTTAGGCGAGTGCTAGACTGTAGCTAAGCCCCCGAGTGGGAGGTTTGCTCACCACTCGGTAGGATTTTTCAAACTTAGGCGAGTACTGGACTACAGCTAAGCCCCCGAGCAGGACGGTTGCTCACCACTCGGTAGGATTTTTCAAACTTAGGCGAGTACTGGAGTACAGCTAAGCCCCCGAGTGGGAGGGTTGGTCACCACTCGGTAGGATTTTTCAAACATAGGCGAGTACTTGACTGCAGCTAAGCCCCCGAGTGGGAGGGTTGCTCACCACTCGGTAGGATTTTTTCACACTTAGGCGAGTCCTGGACTGCAGCTAAGCCCCCGAGGGAGAGGCTTGCTCACCACTCGGTAGGATTTTTCAAACTTAGGCGAGTACTGGACTGCAGCTAAGCCCCCGAGCGGGAGGGTTGCTCACCACTCGGTAGGATTTTTCAAACTTAGGTGAGTACTGGACTGCAGCTAAGCCCATGAGTGAGAGGGTTGCTCACCACTCGGTAGGATTTTTCAAACTTAGGCGAGTACTGGGCTGGAGCTAAGCCCCCGAGTGGTAGGGTTGCTCACCACTCGGTAGGATTTTTCAAACTTAGGCGAGTACTGGAATGCAGCTAAGCCCACGAGTGAGAGGCTTGCTCACCACTCGGTTGGATTTTTTCACACTTGGGCGAGTACTGGACTGCAGCTAAGCCCCCGAGTGGGAGGGTTTCTCACCACTCGGTAGGATTTTTCAAACTTAGGCGAGTGCTAGACTGTAGCTAAGCCCCCGAGTGGGAGGGTTGCTCACCACTCGGTAGGATTTTTCAAACTTAGGCGAGTACTGGTATGCAGCTAAGCCCCCGAGCGGGAGGGTTGCTCACCACTCGGTAGGAGTTTTCAAACTTAGGCGAGTACTGGACTGCAGCTAAGCCCACGAGTGAGAGGCTTGCTCACCACTCGGTAGGATTTTTCAAACTTAGGCGAGTACTGGAGTACAGCTAAGCCCCCGAGTGGGAGGGTTGGTCACCACTCGGTAGGATTTTTCAAACATAGGCGAGTACTTGACTGCAGCTAAGCCCTCGAGTGGGAGGGTTGCTCACCACTCGGTAGGAGTTTTTCACACTTAGGCGAGTATTGGACTGCAGCTAAGCCCACGAGTGAGAGGCTTGCTCACCACTCGGTAGGATTTTTTCAGACTTAGCCGAGTACTGGACTGCAGCTAAGCCCCCGAGTGGGAGGCTTGCTCATCACTCGGTAGGATTTTTCAAACATAGGCGAGTGCTAGACTGCAGCTAAGCCCCCGAGTGGGAGGGTTGCTCACCACTCGGTAGGATTTTTTCACACTTAGGCGAGTACTGGACTGCAGCGAAGCCCCCGAGTGAGAGACTTGCTCACCACTTGGTAGGATTTTTTCACACTTAGGCGAGTACTGGACTGTAGCTAAGCCCCCGAGTGAGAGGCTTGCTCACCACTCGGTAGGATTTTTCAAACTTAGGCGAGTACTGGACTGCAGCTAAGCCCCCGAGTGGGAGGGTTTCTCACCACTCGGTAGGATTTTTCAAACTTAGGCGAGTGCTAGACTGTAGCTAAGCCCCCGAGTGGGAGGGTTGCTCACCACTCGGTAGGATTTTTTCACACTTAGGCGAGTACTAGACTGCCGCTAAGCCCCCGAGTGAGAGACTGGCTCACCACTCGGTAGGATTTTTTCACACTTAGCCGAGTACTGGACTGCAGCTAAGCCCCCGAGTGAGAGGCTTGCTCACCACTCGGTAGGATTTTTCAAACTTAGGCGAGTAATGGACTGCAGCTAAGCCCCTGAGTGGGAGGGTTGCTCACCACTCGGTAGGATTTTTCAAACTTAGGCGAGTGCTGGACTGCAGCTAAGCCCCCGAGTGGGAGGGTTGCTCACCACTCGGTAGGATTTTTCAAACTTAGGCGAGTCCTGGACTGCAGCTAAGCCTCCGAGTGGTAGGGTTGCTCACCACTCGGTAGGATTTTTCAAACTTAGGCGAGTACTGGACTGCAGCTAAGCCCCCGAGTGCGAGGGTTGCTCACCACCCCTGTAGGATTTTTCAAACTTAGGCGAGTACTGGACTGCAGCTAAGCCCCCGAGTGAGAGGCTTGCTCACCACTCGGTAGGATTTTTCAAACTTAGGCGAGTACTGGACTACAACTAAGCCCCCGAGTGGGAGGGTTTCTCACCACTCGGCAAGATTTTTCAAACTTAGGCGAGTACTGGACTGCAGCTAAGCCCCCGAGTGAGATGCTTGCTGACCACTCGGTAGGATTTTTCAAACTTAGGCGAGTACTGGACTGCAACTAAGCCCCCGAGTGGGAGGGTTTCTCACCACTCGGTAGGATTTTTCAAACTTAGGCGAGTGCTAAACTGTAGCTAAGCCCCCGAGTGGGAGGGTTGCTCACCACTCGGTAGGATTTTTTCACACATAGCCAAGTACTGGACTGCAGGTAAGCCCCCGAGAGGCTTGCTCAACACTCGGTAGGATTTTTCAAACTTAGGCGAGTACTGGACTGCAGCTAAGCCCCCCGAGCGGGAGGGTTGCTCACCACTCGGTACGATTTTTCAAACTTAGGCGAGTACTGGACTGCAGCTAAGCCCACGAGTGAGAGGTTTGCTCACCACTCGGTAGGATTTTTCAAACATAGGCGAGTACTGGTCTGGAGCTAAGCCCCCGAGTGGTAGGGTTGCTCACCACTCGGTAGGATTTTTCAAACTTAGGCGAGTACTGGAATGCAGCTAAGCCCACGAGTGAGAGGCTTGCTCACCACTCGGTTGGATTTTTTCACACTTGGGCGAGTACTGGACTGCAGCTAAGCCCCCGAGTGGGAGGGTTTCTCACCACTCGGTAGGATTTTTCAAACTTAGGCGAGTGCTAGACTGTAGCTAAGCCCCCGAGTGGGAGGTTTGCTCACCACTCGGTAGGATTTTTCAAACTTAGGCGAGTACTGGACTACAGCTAAGCCCCCGAGCAGGAGGGCTGCTCACCACTCGGTAGGATTTTTCAAACTTAGGCGAGTACTGGAGTACAGCTAAGCCCCCGAGTGGGAGGGTTGGTCACCACTCGGTAGGATTTTTCAAACATAGGCGAGTACTTGACTGCAGCTAAGCCCCCGAGTGGGAGGGTTGCTCACCACTCGGTAGGATTTTTTCACACTTAGGCGAGTCCTGGACTGCAGCTAAGCCCCCGAGGGAGAGGCTTGCTCACCACTCGGTAGGATTTTTCAAACTTAGGCGAGTACTGGACTGCAGCTAAGCCCCCGAGCGGGAGGGTTGCTCACCACTCGGTAGGATTTTTCAAACTTAGGTGAGTACTGGACTGCAGCTAAGCCCATGAGTGAGAGGGTTGCTCACCACTCGGTAGGATTTTTCAAACTTAGGCGAGTACTGGGCTGGAGCTAAGCCCCCGAGTGGTAGGGTTGCTCACCACTCGGTAGGATTTTTCAAACTTAGGCCAGTACTGGAATGCAGCTAAGCCCACGAGTGAGAGGCTTGCTCACCACTCGGTTGGATTTTTTCACACTTGGGCGAGTACTGGACTGCAGCTAAGCCCCCGAGTGGGAGGGTTTCTCACCACTCGGTAGGATTTTTCAAACTTAGGCGAGTGCTAGACTGTAGCTAAGCCCCCGAGTGGGAGGGTTGCTCACCACTCGGTAGGATTTTTCAAACTTAGGCGAGTACTGGTATGCAGCTAAGCCCCCGAGCGGGAGGGTTGCTCACCACTCGGTAGGAGTTTTCAAACTTAGGCGAGTACTGGACTGCAGCTAAGCCCACGAGTGAGAGGCTTGCTCACCACTCGGTAGGATTTTTCAAACTTAGGCGAGTACTGGAGTACAGCTAAGCCCCCGAGTGGGAGGGTTGGTCACCACTCGGTAGGATTTTTCAAACATAGGCGAGTACTTGACTGCAGCTAAGCCCCCGAGTGGGAGGGTTGCTCACCACTCGGTAGGAGTTTTTCACACTTAGGCGAGTATTGGACTGCAGCTAAGCCCACGAGTGAGAGGCTTGCTCACCACTCGGTAGGATTTTTTCAGACTTAGCCGAGTACTGGACTGCAGCTAAGCCCCCGAGTGGGAGGCTTGCTCATCACTCGGTAGGATTTTTCAAACATAGGCGAGTGCTAGACTGCAGCTAAGCCCCCGAGTGGGAGGGTTGCTCACCACTCGGTAGGATTTTTTCACACTTAGGCGAGTACTGGACTGCAGCGAAGCCCCCGAGTGAGAGACTTGCTCACCACTTGGTAGGATTTTTTCACACTTAGGCGAGTACTGGACTGTAGCTAAGCCCCCGAGTGAGAGGCTTGCTCACCACTCGGTAGGATTTTTCAAACTTAGGCGAGTACTGGACTGCAGCTAAGCCCCCGAGTGGGAGGGTTTCTCACCACTCGGTAGGATTTTTCAAACTTAGGCGAGTGCTAGACTGTAGCCAAGCCCCCGAGTGGGAGGGTTGCTCACCACTCGGTAGGATTTTTTCACACTTAGGCGAGTACTAGACTGCCGCTAAGCCCCCGAGTGAGAGACTGGCTCACCACTCGGTAGGATTTTTTCACACTTAGCCGAGTACTGGACTGCAGCTAAGCCCCCGAGTGAGAGGCTTGCTCACCACTCGGTAGTTTTTTTCAAACTTAGGCGAGTAATGGACTGCAGCTAAGCCCCCGAGTGGGAGGGTTGCTCACCACTCGGTAGGATTTTTCAAACTTAGGCGAGTGCTGGACTGCAGCTAAGCCCCCGAGTGGGAGGGTTGCTCACCACTCGGTAGGATTTTTCAAACTTAGGCGAGTCCTGGACTGCAGCTAAGCCTCCGAGTGGTAGGGTTGCTCACCACTCGGTAGGATTTTTCAAACTTAGGCGAGTACTGGACTGCAGCTAAGCCCCCGAGTGCGAGGGTTGCTCACCACCCCTGTAGGATTTTTCAAACTTAGGCGAGTACTGGACTGCAGCTAAGCCCCCGAGTGGGAGGGTTGCTCACCACTCGGTATGATTTTTTCACACTTAGGCGAGTACTGGACTGCAGCTAAGCCCCCGAGTGAGAGGCTTGCTCACCACTCGGTAGGATTTTTCAAACTTAGGCGAGTACTGGACTACAACTAAGCCCCCGAGTGGGAGGGTTTCTCACCACTCGGCAAGATTTTTCAAACTTAGGCGAGTACTGGACTGCAGCTAAGCCCCCGAGTGAGATGCTTGCTGACCACTCGGTAGGATTTTTCAAACTTAGGCGAGTACTGGACTGCAACTAAGCCCCCGAGTGGGAGGGTTTCTCACCACTCGGTAGGATTTTTCAAACTTAGGCGAGTGCTAAACTGTAGCTAAGCCCCCGAGTGGGAGGGTTGCTCACCACTCGGTAGGATTTTTTCACACATAGCCAAGTACTGGACTGCAGGTAAGCCCCCGAGAGGCTTGCTCAACACTCGGTAGGATTTTTCAAACTTAGGCGAGTACTGGACTGCAGCTAAGCCCCCCGAGCGGGAGGGTTTCTCACCACTCGGTACGATTTTTCAAACTTAGGCGAGTACTGGACTGCAGCTAAGCCCACGAGTGAGAGGTTTGCTCACCACTCGGTAGGATTTTTCAAACATAGGCGAGTACTGGGCTGGAGCTAAGCCCCCGAGTGGTAGGGTTGCTCACCACTCGGTAGGATTTTTCAAACTTAGGCGAGTACTGGAATGCAGCTAAGCCCACGAGTGAGAGGCTTGCTCACCACTCGGTTGGATTTTTTCACACTTGGGCGAGTACTGGACTGCAGCTAAGCCCCCGAGTGGGAGGGTTTCTCACCACTCGGTAGGATTTTTCAAACTTAGGCGAGTGCTAGACTGTAGCTAAGCCCCCGAGTGGGAGGTTTGCTCACCACTCGGTAGGATTTTTCAAACTTAGGCGAGTACTGGACTACAGCTAAGCCCCCGAGCGGGAGGGTTGCTCACCACTCGGTAGGATTTTTCAAACTTAGGCGAGTACTGGAGTACAGCTAAGCCCCCGAGTGGGAGGGTTGGTCACCACTCGGTAGGATTTTTCAAACATAGGCGAGTACTTGACTGCAGCTAAGCCCCCGAGTGGGAGGGTTGCTCACCACTCGGTAGGATTTTTTCACACTTAGGCGAGTCCTGGACTGCAGCTAAGCCCCCGAGGGAGAGGCTTGCTCACCACTCGGTAGGATTTTTCAAACTTAGGCGAGTACTGGACTGCAGCTAAGCCCCCGAGCGGGAGGGTTGCTCACCACTCGGTAGGATTTTTCAAACTTAGGTGAGTACTGGACTGCAGCTAAGCCCATGAGTGAGAGGGTTGCTCACCACTCGGTAGGATTTTTCAAGCTTAGGCGAGTACTGGGCTGGAGCTAAGCCCCCGAGTGGTAGGGTTGCTCACCACTCGGTAGGATTTTTCAAACTTAGGCGAGTACTGGAATGCAGCTAAGCCCACGAGTGAGAGGCTTGCTCACCACTCGGTTGGATTTTTTCACACTTGGGCGAGTACTGGACTGCAGCTAAGCCCCCGAGTGGGAGGGTTTCTCACCACTCGGTAGGATTTTTCAAACTTAGGCGAGTGCTAGACTGTAGCTAAGCCCCCGAGTGGGAGGGTTGCTCACCACTCGGTAGGATTTTTCAAACTTAGGCGAGTACTGGTATGCAGCTAAGCCCCCGAGCGGGAGGGTTGCTCACCACTCGGTAGGAGTTTTCAAACTTAGGCGAGTACTGGACTGCAGCTAAGCCCACGAGTGAGAGGCTTGCTCACCACTCGGTAGGATTTTTTCACACTTAGCCGAGTACTGGACTGCAGCTAAGCCCCCCAGTGGGAGGGTTGCTCATCAGTCGGTAGGATTTTTCAAACATAGGCGAGTACTGGACTGCAGCTAAGCCTCCGAGTGGGAGGGTTGCTCACCACTCGGTAGGATTTTTCAAACTTAGGCGAGTACTGGACTGCAGCTAAGCCCCCAAGTGGGAGGGTTGCTCACCACTCGGTAGGATTTTTCAAACATAGGTGAGTACTTGACTGCAGCTAAGCCCCCGAGTGGGAGGGTTGCTCACCACTCGGTAGGATTTTTTCACACTTAGGCGAGTACTGGACTGCAGCTAAGCCCCCGAGTGAGAGGCTTGCTAACCACTCGGTAGGATTTTTCAAACTTAGGCGAGTACTGGACTACAGCTAAGCCCCCGAGTGGGAGGGTTTCTCACCACTCGGTAGGATTTTTCAAACTTAGGCGAGTGCAAAACTGTAGCTAAGCCCCCGAGTGGGAGGGTTGCTCACCACTCGATAGGATTTTTTCACACATAGCCAAGTACTGGACTGCAGGTAAGCCCTCGAGTGAGAGGCTTGCTCACCACTCGGTAGGATTTTTCAAACTTAGGCGACTACTGGACTGCAGCTAAGCCCCCGAGCGGGAGGGTTGCTCATCACTCGGTAGGATTTTTCAAACTTAGGCGAGTACTGGACTGCAGCTAAGCCCACGAGTGAGAGGGTTGCTCACCACTCGGTAGGATTTTTCAAACTTAGGCGAGTACTGGGTTGGGGCGAAGCCCCCGAGTGGTAGGGTTGCTCACCACTCGGTAGGATTTTTGAAACTTAGGCGAGTACTGGAATGTAGCTAAGCCCACGAGTGAGAGGCTTGCTCACCACTCGGTTGGATTTTTTCACACATGGGAGAGTACTGGACTGCAGCTAAGCCCCCGAGTGGGAGGGTTTCTCACCACTCGGTAGGATTTTTCAAACTTAGGCGAGTGCTAGACTGTAGCTAAGCCCCCGAGTGGGAGGGTTGCTCACCACTCGGTAGGATTTTTCAAACTTCGGCGAGTACTGGACTGCAGCTAAGCCCCAGAGCGGGAGGGTTGCTCACCACTCGGTAGGATTTTTCAAACTTAGGCGAGTACTAGACTGCAGCTAAGCCCACGAGTCCACTCGGTAGGATTTTTTCACACTTAGCCGAGTACTTGACTGCAGCTAAGCCCCCGAGTGGGAGGGTTGCTCATCACTCGGTAGGATTTTTCAAACATAGGCGAGTACTGGACTGCAGCTAAGCCTCCGAGTGGGAGGGTTGCTCACCACTCGGTAGGATTTTTCAAACTTAGGCGAGTACTGGACTGCAGCTAAGCCCCCGAGCGGGAGGGTTGCTCACCACTCGGTAGGATTTTTCAAACATACGCAAGTACTGGACTGCAGCTAAGCCCACGAGTGAGAGGGTTGCTCACCACTCGGTAGGATTTTTGAAACTTAGGCGAGTACTGGGCTGGAGCTAAGCCCCCGAGTGGGAGGGTTGCTCATCACTCGGTAGGATTTTTCAAACATTGGCGAGTACTGGACTGCAGCTAAGCCTCTGAGTGGGAGGGTTGCTCACCACTCGGTAGGATTTTTCAAACTTAGGCGAGTACTGGACTGCAGCTAAGCCCCCGAGTGGGAGGGTGGCTCACCACTCGGTAGTATTTTTCAAACATAGGCGAGTACTTGATTGCAGCTAAGCCCCCGAGTGGGAGGGTTGGTCACCACATGGTAGGATTTTTTCACACTTAGGCGAGTACTGGACTGCAGCTAAGCCCCCGAGTGAGAGGCTTGCTCACCACTCGGTAGGATTTTTCAAACTTAGGCGAGTACTGGACTGCAGCTAAGCCCCCGACCGGGAGGGTTGCTCACCACTCGGTAGGGTTTTTCAAACTTAGGCGAGTACTGGACTGCAGCTAAGCCCACGAGTGAGAGGGTTGCTCACCACTCGGTAGGATGTTTCAAACTTAGGCAAGTACTGGGCTGTAGCTAAGACCCCGAGTGGTAGGGTTGCTCACCACTCGGTAGGATTTTTCTAACTTAGACGAGTACTGGAATGCAGCTAAGCCCACGAGTGAGAGGCTTGCTCACCACTCGGTTGGATTTTTTCACACTTGGGCGAGTACTGGACTGCAGCTAAGCCCCCGAGTGGGAGGGTTTCTCACCACTCGGTAGGATTTTTCAAACTTAGGCGAGTAATGGACTGCAGCTAAGCCCCCGAGTGGGAGGGTTGCTCACCACTCGGTAGGATTTTTCAAACTTAGGCGAGTGCTAGACTGCAGCTAAGCCCCCGAGTGGGAGGGTTGCTCACCACTCGGTAGGATATTTCAAACTTAGGCGAGTACTGGACTGCAGCTAAGCCTCCGAGTGGGAGGGTTGCTCACCACTCGGTAGGATTTTTCAAACTTAGGCGAGTACTGGACTGCAGCTAAGCCTCCGAGTGGGAGGGTTGCTCACCACTCGGTAGGATTTTTCAAACTTAGGCGAGTACTGGACTGCAGCTAAGCCGCCGAGTGGGAGGGTTGCTCACCACTCGGTAGGATTTTTCAAACTTAGGCGAGTAATGGACTGCAGCTAAGCCCCCAAGTGGGAGGGTTGCTCACCAGTCGGTAGGATTTTTCAAACTTAGGCGAGTACTGGACTGCAGCGAAGCCCCCGAGTGGGAGGGTTTCTCACCACTCGGTAGGATTTTTTCACACTTAGGCGAGTACTGGACTGCAGCTAAGCCCCCGAGTGAGAGGCTTGCTCACCACTCGGTAGGATTTTTCAGACTTAGGCGAGTACTGGACTGCAGCTAAGCCCCCGAGTGGGTGGGTTTCTCACCACTCGGTAAGATTTTTCAAACTTAGGCGAGTAATGGACTGCAGCTAAGCCCCCGAGTGGGAGGGTTGCTCACCACTCGGTAGGATTTTTCAAACTTAGGCGAGTGCTAGACTGCAGCTAAGCCCCCGAGTGGGAGGGTTGCTCACCACTCGGTAGGATATTTCAAACTTAGGCGAGTACTGGACTGCAGCTAAGCCTCCGAGTGGGAGGGTTGCTCACCACTCGGTAGGATTTTTCAAACTTAGGCGAGTACTGGACTGCAGCTAAGCCTCCGAGTGGGAGGGTTGCTCACCACTCGGTAGGATTTTTCAAACTTAGGCGAGTACTGGACTGCAGCTAAGCCGCCGAGTGGGAGGGTTGCTCACCACTCGGTAGGATTTTTCAAACTTAGGCGAGTACTGGACTGCAGCTAAGCCCCCAAGTGGGAGGGTTGCTCACCAGTCGGTAGGATTTTTCAAACTTAGGCGAGTACTGGACTGCAGCGAAGCCCCCGAGTGGGAGGGTTGCTCACCACTCGGTAGGATTTTTTCACACTTAGGCGAGTACTGGACTGCAGCTAAGCCCCCGAGTGAGAGGCTTGCTCACCACTCGGTAGCATTTTTCAGACTTAGGCGAGTACTGGACTGCAGCTAAGCCCCCGAGTGGGAGGGTTTCTCACCACTCGGTAAGATTTTTCAAACTTAGGCGAGTACTGGACTGCAGCTAATCCCCCGAGTGGGAGGCTTGCTCACCACTCGGTAGGATTTTTCAAACTTAGGCGAGTACTGGACTGCAGCTAAGCCCCCGAGTGGGAGGGTTTCTCACCACTCGGTAGGATTTTTCAAACTTAGGCGAGTGCTAAACTGTAGCTAAGCCCCCGAGTGGGAGGGTTGCTCACCACTCGGTAGGATTTTTTCACACTTAGGCGAGTACTGGACTGCAGCTAAGCCCCCGAGTGAGTGACTTGCTCAGCACTCGGTAGGATTTTTCAAACTTAGGCGAGTAATGGACTGCAGCTAAGCCCCCGAGTGGGAGGGTTGCTCACCACTCGGTAGGATTTTTCAAACATAGGCGAGTACTGGACTGCAGCTAAGCCCACGAGTGGGAGGGTTGCTCACCACTCGGTACGATTTTTTCACACTTAGGCGAGTGCTGGACTGCAGCTAAGCCCCCGAGTGAGAGGCTTGCTCACCACTCGGTTGGATTTTTCAAACTTAGGCGAGTACTGGACTGCAGCTAAGCCCCCAAGTGAGAGGGTTTCTCACCACTCGGTCGGATTTTTCAAACTTAGGCGAGTGCTAGACTGTAGCTAAGCCCCCGAGTGGGAGGGTTGCTCAGCACTCGGTAGGATTTTTTCACACTTAGGCGAGTACTGGACTGCCGCTAAGCCACCGAGTGAGAGGCTTGCTCACCACTCGGTAGGATTTTTTCACACTTAGCCGAGTACTGGACTGGAGCTAAGCCCCCGAGTGAGAGGCTTGCTCACCACTCGGTAGGATTTTTCAAACTTAGGCGAGTAATGGACTGCAGCTAAGCCCCCGAGTGGGAGGGTTGCTCACCACTCGGTAGGATTTTTCAAACTTAGGCGAGTGCTGGACTGCAGCTAAGCCCCAGAAGTGGGAGGGTTGCTCACCACTCGGTAGGATTTTTCAAACTTAGGCGAGTACTGGACTGCAGCTAAACCTCCGAGTGGGAGGGTTGCTCACCACTCGGTAGGATTTTTCAAACTTAGGCGAGTACTGGACTGCAGCTAAGCCTCCGAGTGGGAGGGTTGCTCACCACTCGGTAGGATTTTTCAAACTTAGGCGAGTACTGGACTGCAGCTAAGCCTCCGAGTGGGAGGGTTGCTCACCACTCGGTAGGATTTTTCAAACTTAGGCGAGTACTGGACTGCAGCTAAGCCCCCAAGTGGGAGGGTTGCTCACCAGTCGGTAGGATTTTTCAAACTTAGGCGAGTACTGGACTGCAGCGAAGCCCCCGAGTGGGAGGGTTGCTCACCACTCGGTAGGATTTTTTCACACTTAGGCGAGTACTGGACTGCAGCTAAGCCCCCGAGTGAGTGACTTGCTCAGCACTCGGTAGGATTTTTCAAACTTAGGCGAGTAATGGACTGCAGCTAAGCCCCCGAGTGGGAGGGTTGCTCACCACTCGGTAGGATTTTTCAAACATAGGCGAGTACTGGACTGTAGCTAAGCCCCCGAGTGGGAGGGTTGCTCAGCACTCGGTAGGATTTTTTCACACTTAGGCGAGTACTGGACTGCCGCTAAGCCCCCGAGTGAGAGGCTTGCTCACCACTCGGTAGGATTTTTTCACACTTAGCCGAGTACTGGACTGGAGCTAAGCCCCCAAGTGAGAGGCTTGCTCACCACTCGGTAGGATTTTTCAAACTTAGGCGAGTAATGGACTGCAGCTAAGCCCCCGAGTGGGAGGGTTGCTCACCACTCGGTAGGATTTTTCAAACTTAGGCGAGTGCTGGACTGCAGCTAAGCCCCAGAAGTGGGAGGGTTGCTCACCACTCGGTAGGATTTTTCAAACTTAGGCGAGTACTGGACTGCAGCTAAGCCGAAGAGTGAGAGGGTTGCTCACCACTCGGTAGGATTTTTTCACACTTAGGCGAGTACTGGACTGCAGCTAAGCCCCCGAGTGAGAGGCTTGCTCACCACTCGGTAGGATTTTTCAGACTTAGGCGAGTACTGGACTGCAGCTAAGCCCCCGAGTGGGTGGGTTTCTCACCACTCGGTAAGATTTTTCAAACTTAGGCGAGTAATGGACTGCAGCTAAGCCCCCGAGTGGGAGGGTTGCTCACCACTCGGTAGGATTTTTCAAACTTAGGCGAGTGCTAGACTGCAGCTAAGCCCCCGAGTGGGAGGGTTGCTCACCACTCGGTAGGATATTTCAAACTTAGGCGAGTACTGGACTGCAGCTAAGCCTCCGAGTGGGAGGGTTGCTCACCACTCGGTAGGATTTTTCAAACTTAGGCGAGTACTGGACTGCAGCTAAGCCTCCGAGTGGGAGGGTTGCTCACCACTCGGTAGGATTTTTCAAACTTAGGCGAGTACTGGACTGCAGCTAAGCCGCCGAGTGGGAGGGTTGCTCACCACTCGGTAGGATTTTTCAAACTTAGGCGAGTACTGGACTGCAGCTAAGCCCCCAAGTGGGAGGGTTGCTCACCAGTCGGTAGGATTTTTCAAACTTAGGCGAGTACTGGACTGCAGCGAAGCCCCCGAGTGGGAGGGTTGCTCACCACTCGGTAGGATTTTTTCACACTTAGGCGAGTACTGGACTGCAGCTAAGCCCCCGAGTGAGAGGCTTGCTCACCACTCGGTAGGATTTTTCAGACTTAGGCGAGTACTGGACTGCAGCTAAGCCCCCGAGTGGGAGGGTTTCTCACCACTCGGTAAGATTTTTCAAACTTAGGCGAGTACTGGACTGCAGCTAATCCCCCGAGTGGGAGGCTTGCTCACCACTCGGTAGGATTTTTCAAACTTAGGCGAGTACTGGACTGCAGCTAAGCCCCCGAGTGGGAGGGTTTCTCACCACTCGGTAGGATTTTTCAAACTTAGGCGAGTGCTAAACTGTAGCTAAGCCCCCGAGTGGGAGGGTTGCTCACCACTCGGTAGGATTTTTTCACACTTAGGCGAGTACTGGACTGCAGCTAAGCCCCCGAGTGAGTGACTTGCTCAGCACTCGGTAGGATTTTTCAAACTTAGGCGAGTAATGGACTGCAGCTAAGCCCCCGAGTGGGAGGGTTGCTCACCACTCGGTAGGATTTTTCAAACATAGGCGAGTACTGGACTGCAGCTAAGCCCACGAGTGGGAGGGTTGCTCACCACTCGGTACGATTTTTTCACACTTAGGCGAGTGCTGGACTGCAGCTAAGCCCCCGAGTGAGAGGCTTGCTCACCACTCGGTTGGATTTTTCAAACTTAGGCGAGTACTGGACTGCAGCTAAGCCCCCAAGTGAGAGGGTTTCTCACCACTCGGTCGGATTTTTCAAACTTAGGCGAGTGCTAGACTGTAGCTAAGCCCCCGAGTGGGAGGGTTGCTCAGCACTCGGTAGGATTTTTTCACACTTAGGCGAGTACTGGACTGCCGCTAAGCCACCGAGTGAGAGGCTTGCTCACCACTCGGTAGGATTTTTTCACACTTAGCCGAGTACTGGACTGGAGCTAAGCCCCCGAGTGAGAGGCTTGCTCACCACTCGGTAGGATTTTTCAAACTTAGGCGAGTAATGGACTGCAGCTAAGCCCCCGAGTGGGAGGGTTGCTCACCACTCGGTAGGATTTTTCAAACTTAGGCGAGTGCTGGACTGCAGCTAAGCCCCAGAAGTGGGAGGGTTGCTCACCACTCGGTAGGATTTTTCAAACTTAGGCGAGTACTGGACTGCAGCTAAACCTCCGAGTGGGAGGGTTGCTCACCACTCGGTAGGATTTTTCAAACTTAGGCGAGTACTGGACTGCAGCTAAGCCTCCGAGTGGGAGGGTTGCTCACCACTCGGTAGGATTTTTCAAACTTAGGCGAGTACTGGACTGCAGCTAAGCCTCCGAGTGGGAGGGTTGCTCACCACTCGGTAGGATTTTTCAAACTTAGGCGAGTACTGGACTGCAGCTAAGCCCCCAAGTGGGAGGGTTGCTCACCAGTCGGTAGGATTTTTCAAACTTAGGCGAGTACTGGACTGCAGCGAAGCCCCCGAGTGGGAGGGTTGCTCACCACTCGGTAGGATTTTTTCACACTTAGGCGAGTACTGGACTGCAGCTAAGCCCCCGAGTGAGTGACTTGCTCAGCACTCGGTAGGATTTTTCAAACTTAGGCGAGTAATGGACTGCAGCTAAGCCCCCGAGTGGGAGGGTTGCTCACCACTCGGTAGGATTTTTCAAACATAGGCGAGTACTGGACTGTAGCTAAGCCCCCGAGTGGGAGGGTTGCTCAGCACTCGGTAGGATTTTTTCACACTTAGGCGAGTACTGGACTGCCGCTAAGCCCCCGAGTGAGAGGCTTGCTCACCACTCGGTAGGATTTTTTCACACTTAGCCGAGTACTGGACTGGAGCTAAGCCCCCAAGTGAGAGGCTTGCTCACCACTCGGTAGGATTTTTCAAACTTAGGCGAGTAATGGACTGCAGCTAAGCCCCCGAGTGGGAGGGTTGCTCACCACTCGGTAGGATTTTTCAAACTTAGGCGAGTGCTGGACTGCAGCTAAGCCCCAGAAGTGGGAGGGTTGCTCACCACTCGGTAGGATTTTTCAAACTTAGGCGAGTACTGGACTGCAGCTAAACCTCCGAGTGGGAGGGTTGCTCACCACTCGGTAGGATTTTTCAAACTTAGGCGAGTACTGGACTGCAGCTAAGCCTCCGAGTGGGAGGGTTGCTCACCACTCGGTAGGATTTTTCAAACTTAGGCGAGTACTGGACTGCAGCTAAGCCTCCGAGTGGGAGGGTTGCTCACCACTCGGTAGGATTTTTCAAACTTAGGCGAGTACTGGACTGCAGCTAAGCCCCCAAGTGGGAGGGTTGCTCACCAGTCGGTAGGATTTTTCAAACTTAGGCGAGTACTGGACTGCAGCGAAGCCCCCGAGTGGGAGGGTTGCTCACCACTCGGTAGGATTTTTTCACACTTAGGCGAGTACTGGACTGCAGCTAAGCCCCCGAGTGAGAGGCTTGCTCACCACTCGGTAGGATTTTTCAAACTTAGTCGAGTACTGGACTGCAGCTAAGCCCCCGAGTGGGAGGGTTTCTCACCACTCGGTAAGATTTTTCAAACTTAGGCGAGTACTGGACTGCAGCTAAGCCCCCGAGTGGGAGGCTTGCTCACCACTCGGTAGGATTTTTCAAACTTAGGCGAGTACTGGACTGCAGCTAAGCCCCCGAGTGGGAGGGTTTCTCACCACTCGGTAGGATTTTTCAAACTTAGGCGAGTGCTAAACTGTAGCTAAGCCCCCGAGTGGGAGGGTTGCTCACCACTCGGTAGGATTTTTTCACACTTAGGCGAGTACTGGACTGCAGCTAAGCCCCCGAGTGAGAGACTTGCTCAGCACTCGGTAGGATTTTTCAAACTTAGGCGAGTAATGGACTGCAGCTAAGCCCCCGAGTGGGAGGGTTGCTCACCACTCGGTAGGATTTTTCAAACATAGGCGAGTACTGGACTGCAGCTAAGCCCCCGAGTGGGAGGGTTGCTCACCACTCGGTACGATTTTTCACACTTAGGCGAGTGCTGGACTGCAGCTAAGCCCCCGAGTGAGAGGCTTGCTCACCACTCGGTAGGATTTTTCAAACTTAGGCGAGTACTGGACTGCAGCTAAGCCCCCAAGTGGGAGGGTTTCTCACCACTCGGTAGGATTTTTCAAACTTAGGCGAGTGCTAGACTGTAGCTAAGCCCCCGAGTGGGAGGGTTGCTCAGCACTCGGTAGGATTTTTTCACATTTAGGCGAGTACTGGACTGCCGCTAAGCCCCCGAGTGAGAGGCTTGCTCACCACTCGGTAGGATTTTTTCACACTTAGCCGAGTACTGGACTGGAGCTAAGCCCCCGAGTGAGAGGCTTGCTCACCACTCGGTAGGATTTTTCAAACTTAGGCGAGTAATGGACTGCAGCTAAGCCCCCGAGTGGGAGGGTTGCTCACCACTCGGTAGGATTTTTCAAACTTAGGCGAGTGCTGGACTGCAGCTAAGCCCCAGAAGTGGGAGGGTTGCTCACCACTCGGTAGGATTTTTCAAACTTAGGCGAGTACTGGACTGCAGCTAAACCTCCGAGTGGGAGGGTTGCTCACCACTCGGTAGGATTTTTCAAACTTAGGCGAGTACTGGACTGCACCTAAGCCTCCGAGTGGGAGGGTTGCTCACCACTCGGTAGGATTTTTCAAACTTAGGCGAGTACTGGACTGCAGCTAAGCCCCCGAGTGGGAGGGTTGCTCACCACTCGGTAGGATTTTTCAAACTTAGGCGAGTACTGGACTGCAGCTAAGCCCCGGAGTGGGAGGGTTGCTCACCACTCGGTAGGATTTTTTCACACTTAGGCGAGTACTGGACTGCAGCTAAGCCCCCGAGTGAGGGGCTTGCTCACCACTCGGTAGGATTTTTCAAACTTAGGCGAGTACTGGACTGCAGCTAAGCCCCCGAGTGGGAGGGTTTCTCACCACTCGGTAAGATTTTTCAAACTTAGGCGAGTACTGGACTGCAGCTAAGCCCCCGAGTGGGAGGCTTGCTCACCACTCGGTAGGATTTTTCAAACTTAGGCGGGTACTGGACTGCAGCTAAGCCCCCAAGTGGGAGGGTTCCTCACCACTCGGTAGTATTTTTTCACACTTAGGCGAGTACTGGACTGCAGCTAAGCCCCCGAGTGGGAGGGTTGCTCACCACTCGGTAGGATTTTTCAAACATAGGCGAGTACTGGACTGCAGCTAAACCCCGAGTGGGAGGGTTTCTCACCACTCGGTAAGATTTTTCAAACTTAGGCGAGGACTGGACTGCAGCTAAGCCCCCGACTGGGAGGGTTGCTCACCACTCGGTAGGATTTTTCAAAATTAGGCGAGTAATGGACTGCATCTAAGCCCCCGAGTGGGAGGGCTGCTCACCACTCGGTAGGATTTTTCAAACTTAGGCGAGTGCTGGACTGCAGCTAAGCCCCCGAGTGGGAGGGTTGCTCACCACTCGGTAGGATTTTTCAAACTTAGGCGAGTACTGGACTGCAGCTATGCCTCCGAGTGGGAGGGTTGCTCACCACTAGGTAGGATTTTTCAAACATAGGCGTGTACTGGACTGCAGCAAAGGCCCCGACTGGGAGGGGTGCTCACCACTCGGTAGGATTTTTTCACACATAGGCGAGTACTGGACTGCAGCTAAGCCCACGAGTGAGAGGCTTGCTCACCACTCGGTAGGATTTTTTCACACTTAGGCGAGTACTGGACTGCAGCTAAGCCTCCGAGTGGGAGGGTTGCTCACCACTCGGTAGGATTTTTCAAACTTAGGCGAGTACTGGACTGCAGCTAAGCCTCCGAGTGGGAGGGTTGCTCACCACTCGGTAGGAATTTTTCAAACTTAGGCGAGTACTGGACTTCAGCTAAGCCTCCGAGTGAGAGGCTTGCTCACCACTCGGTAGGATTTTTTCACACTTAGGCGAGTACTGGACTGCAGCTTAGCCCCCGAGTGGGTGGGTTGCTCACCACTCGGTAGGATTTTTCAAACTTAGGCGAGTACTGGACTGCAGCTAAGCCCACGAGTGAGAGGCTTGCTCACCACTCGGTAGGATCTTTTCACACTTAGGCGAGTACTGGACTGCAGCTAAGCCCACGAGTGTGAGGCTTGCTCACCCCTCGGTAGGATTTTTTCACACTTAGGCGAGTACTCGACTGCAGCTAAGCCCCCGAGTGGGAGGGTTGCTCATCACTCAGTAGGATTTTTCAAACATAGGCGAGTACTGGACTGCAGCTAAGCCTCCGAGTGGGAGGGTTGCTCACCACTCGGTAGGATTTTTCAAACTTAGGCGAGTACTGGACTGCAGCTAAGCCTCCGAGTGGGAGGGTTGCTCACCACTCGGTAGGATTTTTCAAACTTAGGCGAGTACTGGACTGCAGCTAAGCCCCCGAGTGGGAGGGTTGCTCACCACTCGGTAGGATTTTTCAAACTTAGGCGAGTACTGGACTGCAGCTAAGCCCACGAGTGAGAGGCTTGCTCACGACTCGGTAGGATTTTTTCACACTTAGGCGAGTACTGGACTGCAGCTAAGCCCACGAGTGAGAGGCTTGCTCACCACTCCGTAGGATTTTTTCAAACTTAGGCGAGTACTCGACTGCAGCTAAGCCCCCGAGTGGGAGGGTTGCTCATCACTCGGTATTATTTTTCAAACATAGGCGAGTACTGGACTGCAGCTAAGCCTCCGAGTGGGAGTGTTGCTCACCACTCGGTAGGATTTTGCAAACTTAGGCGAGTACTGGACAGCAGCTAAGCCCCCGAGTGGGTGGGTTGCTCACCACTCGGTAGGATTTTTAAAACATAGGCGAGTACTTGACTGCAGCTAAGCCCCCGAGTGGGAGGGTTTCTCACCACTCGGTAGGATTTTTCAAACTTAGGCGAGTGCTAGACTGTAGCTAAGCCCCCGAGTGGGAGGGTTGCTCACCACTCGGTAGGATTTTTTCACACATAGCCAAGTACTGGACTGTAGCTAAGCCCCCGGGTGGGAGGGTTGCTCACCACTCGGTAGGATTTTTCAAACTTAGGCGAGTACTGGACTATAGCTAAGCCTCCGAGTGGGAGGGTTGCTCACCACTCGGTAGGATTTTTCAAACTTAGGCGAGTACTGGACTGCAGCTAAGCCCCCGAGTGGGAGGGTTGCTCACCACTCGGTAGGATTTTTCAAACTTAGGCGAGTACTGGACTGCAGCTAAACCTCCGAGTGGGAGGGTTGCTCACCACTCGGTAGGATTTTTCAAACTTAGGCGAGTACTGGACTGCACCTAAGCCTCCGAGTGGGAGGGTTGCTCACCACTCGGTAGGATTTTTCAAACTTAGGCGAGTACTGGACTGCAGCTAAGCCCCCGAGTGGGAGGGTTGCTCACCACTCGGTAGGATTTTTCAAACTTAGGCGAGTACTGGACTGCAGCTAAGCCCCGGAGTGGGAGGGTTGCTCACCACTCGGTAGGATTTTTTCACACTTAGGCGAGTACTGGACTGCAGCTAAGCCCCCGAGTGAGGGGCTTGCTCACCACTCGGTAGGATTTTTCAAACTTAGGCGAGTACTGGACTGCAGCTAAGCCCCCGAGTGGGAGGGTTTCTCACCACTCGGTAAGATTTTTCAAACTTAGGCGAGTACTGGACTGCAGCTAAGCCCCCGAGTGGGAGGCTTGCTCACCACTCGGTAGGATTTTTCAAACTTAGGCGGGTACTGGACTGCAGCTAAGCCCCCAAGTGGGAGGGTTCCTCACCACTCGGTAGTATTTTTTCACACTTAGGCGAGTACTGGACTGCAGCTAAGCCCCCGAGTGGGAGGGTTGCTCACCACTCGGTAGGATTTTTCAAACATAGGCGAGTACTGGACTGCAGCTAAACCCCGAGTGGGAGGGTTTCTCACCACTCGGTAAGATTTTTCAAACTTAGGCGAGGACTGGACTGCAGCTAAGCCCCCGACTGGGAGGGTTGCTCACCACTCGGTAGGATTTTTCAAAATTAGGCGAGTAATGGACTGCATCTAAGCCCCCGAGTGGGAGGGCTGCTCACCACTCGGTAGGATTTTTCAAACTTAGGCGAGTGCTGGACTGCAGCTAAGCCCCCGAGTGGGAGGGTTGCTCACCACTCGGTAGGATTTTTCAAACTTAGGCGAGTACTGGACTGCAGCTATGCCTCCGAGTGGGAGGGTTGCTCACCACTAGGTAGGATTTTTCAAACATAGGCGTGTACTGGACTGCAGCAAAGGCCCCGACTGGGAGGGGTGCTCACCACTCGGTAGGATTTTTTCACACATAGGCGAGTACTGGACTGCAGCTAAGCCCACGAGTGAGAGGCTTGCTCACCACTCGGTAGGATTTTTTCACACTTAGGCGAGTACTGGACTGCAGCTAAGCCTCCGAGTGGGAGGGTTGCTCACCACTCGGTAGGATTTTTCAAACTTAGGCGAGTACTGGACTGCAGCTAAGCCTCCGAGTGGGAGGGTTGCTCACCACTCGGTAGGAATTTTTCAAACTTAGGCGAGTACTGGACTTCAGCTAAGCCTCCGAGTGAGAGGCTTGCTCACCACTCGGTAGGATTTTTTCACACTTAGGCGAGTACTGGACTGCAGCTTAGCCCCCGAGTGGGTGGGTTGCTCACCACTCGGTAGGATTTTTCAAACTTAGGCGAGTACTGGACTGCAGCTAAGCCCACGAGTGAGAGGCTTGCTCACCACTCGGTAGGATCTTTTCACACTTAGGCGAGTACTGGACTGCAGCTAAGCCCACGAGTGTGAGGCTTGCTCACCCCTCGGTAGGATTTTTTCACACTTAGGCGAGTACTCGACTGCAGCTAAGCCCCCGAGTGGGAGGGTTGCTCATCACTCAGTAGGATTTTTCAAACATAGGCGAGTACTGGACTGCAGCTAAGCCTCCGAGTGGGAGGGTTGCTCACCACTCGGTAGGATTTTTCAAACTTAGGCGAGTACTGGACTGCAGCTAAGCCTCCGAGTGGGAGGGTTGCTCACCACTCGGTAGGATTTTTCAAACTTAGGCGAGTACTGGACTGCAGCTAAGCCCCCGAGTGGGAGGGTTGCTCACCACTCGGTAGGATTTTTCAAACTTAGGCGAGTACTGGACTGCAGCTAAGCCCACGAGTGAGAGGCTTGCTCACGACTCGGTAGGATTTTTTCACACTTAGGCGAGTACTGGACTGCAGCTAAGCCCACGAGTGAGAGGCTTGCTCACCACTCCGTAGGATTTTTTCAAACTTAGGCGAGTACTCGACTGCAGCTAAGCCCCCGAGTGGGAGGGTTGCTCATCACTCGGTATTATTTTTCAAACATAGGCGAGTACTGGACTGCAGCTAAGCCTCCGAGTGGGAGTGTTGCTCACCACTCGGTAGGATTTTGCAAACTTAGGCGAGTACTGGACAGCAGCTAAGCCCCCGAGTGGGTGGGTTGCTCACCACTCGGTAGGATTTTTAAAACATAGGCGAGTACTTGACTGCAGCTAAGCCCCCGAGTGGGAGGGTTTCTCACCACTCGGTAGGATTTTTCAAACTTAGGCGAGTGCTAGACTGTAGCTAAGCCCCCGAGTGGGAGGGTTGCTCACCACTCGGTAGGATTTTTTCACACATAGCCAAGTACTGGACTGTAGCTAAGCCCCCGGGTGGGAGGGTTGCTCACCACTCGGTAGGATTTTTCAAACTTAGGCGAGTACTGGACTATAGCTAAGCCTCCGAGTGGGAGGGTTGCTCACCACTCGGTAGGATTTTTCAAACTTAGGCGAGTACTGGACTGCAGCTAAGCCCCCGAGTGGGAGGGTTGCTCACCACTCGGTAGGATTTTTCAAACATAGGCGAGTACTTTACTGCAGCTAAGCCCCCGAGTGGGAGGGTTGCTCACCACTCGGTAGGATTTTTCAAACTTAGGCGAGTACTGGAATGCAGCTAAGCCCAGGAGTGAGAGGCTTGCTCACCACTCGGTTGGATTTTTTCACACTTAGGCGAGTACTGGACTACAGCCTAGCCCCCGAGTGGGAGGGTTTCTCACCACTCGGTAGGATTTTACAAACTTAGGCGAGTGCTAGACTGGAGCTAAGCCCCCGAGTGGGAGGGTTGCTCACGACTCGGTAGGATTTTTCAAACATAGGCAAGTACTGGACTGCAGCTAAGCCCACGAGGGAGAGGCTTGCTCACCACTCGGTAGGATTTTTTCACACTTAGGCGAGTACTGGACTGCAGCTAAGCCCACGAGTGAGAGGCTTGCTCACCACTCGGTAGGATTTTTTCACACTTAGGCGAGTACTCGACTGCAGCTAAGCCCCCGAGTGGGAGGGTTGCTCATCACTCGGTAGGATTTTTCAAACATAGGCGAGTACTGGACTGCAGCTAAGCCTCCGAGTGGGAGGGTTGCTCACCACTCGGTAGGATTTTTCTAACTTAGGCGAGTGCTGGACTGCAGCTAAGCCCCCGAGTGGGAGGGTTGCTCACCACTCGGTAGGATTTTTCAAACATAGGCGAGTACTTGACTGCAGCTAAGCCCCCGAGTGGGAGGGTTGCTCACCACTCGGTAGGATTTTTCAAACTTAGGCGAGTACTGGAATGCAGCTAAGCCCACGAGTGAGAGGCTTGCTCACCACTCGGTTGGATTTTTTCACACTTAGGCGAGTACTGGACTGCAGCTAAGCCCCCGAGTGGGAGGGTTTCCCACCACTCGGTAGGATTTTTCAAACTTAGGCTAGTGCTAGACTGGAGCTAAGCCCCCGAGTGGGAGGGTTGCTCACCACTCGGTAGTATTTTTTCACACTTAGGCGAGTACTGGATTGCAGCTAAGCCCCCGAGTGGGAGGGTTGCTCACCACTCGGTCGGATTTTTCAAACTTAGGCGAGTACTGGACTGCAGGTAAGCCCACGAGTGAGAGGCTTGCTCACAACTCGGTAGGATTTTTTCACACTTAGGCGAGTACTCGACTGCAGCTAAGCCCCCGAGTGGGAGGGTTGCTCATCACTCGGTAGGATTTTTCAAACATAGGCGAGTACTGGACTGCAGCTAAGCCTCCGAGTGGGAGGGTTGCTCACCACTCGGTAGGATTTTTCACACTTAGGCGAGTACTGGACTGCAGCTAAGCCTCCGAGTGGGAGGCTTGCTCACAACTCGGTAGGATTTTTTCACACTTAGGCGAGTACTCGACTGCAGCTAAGCCCCCGAGTGGGAGGGTTGCTCATCACTCGGTAGGATTTTTCAAACATAGGCGTGTACTGGACTGCAGCAAAGGCCCCGACTGGGAGGGGTGCTCACCACTCGGTAGGATTTTTTCACACATAGGCGAGTACTGGACTGCAGCTAAGCCCACGAGTGAGAGGCTTGCTCACCACTCGGTAGGATTTTTTCACACTTAGGCGAGTACTGGACTGCAGCTAAGCCTCCGAGTGAGAGGCTTGCTCACCACTCGGTAGGATTTTTTCACACTTAGGCGAGTACTGGACTGCAGCTAAGCCCACGAGTGTGAGGCTTGCTCACCCCTCGGTAGGATTTTTTCACACTTAGGCGAGTACTCGACTGCAGCTAAGCCCCCGAGTGGGAGGGTTGCTCATCACTCGGTAGGATTTTTCAAACATAGGCGAGTACTGGACTGCATCTAAGCCTCCGAGTGGGAGGGTTGCTCACCACTCGGTAGGATTTTTCAAACTTAGGCGAGTACTGGACTGCAGCTAAGCCTCCGAGTGGGAGGGTTGCTCACCAATCGGTAGGATTTTTCAAACTTAGGCGAGTACTGGACTGCAGCTAAGCCCCCGAGTGGGAGGGTTGCTCACCACTCGGTAGGATTTTTCAAACTTAGGCGAGTACTGGACTGCAGCTAAGCCCACGAGTGAGAGGCTTGCTCACGACTCGGTAGGATTTTTTCACACTTAGGCGAGTACTGGACTGCAGCTAAGCCCACGAGTGAGAGGCTTGCTCACCACTCGGTAGGATTTTTTCACACTTAGGCGAGTACTCGACTGCAGCTAAGACCCCGAGTGGGAGGGTTGCTCATCACTCGGTATTATTTTTCAAACATAGGCGAGTACTGGACTGCAGCTAAGCCTCCGAGTGGGAGTGTTGCTCACCACTCGGTAGGATTTTGCAAACTTAGGCGAGTACTGGACTGCAGCTAAGCCCCCGAGTGGGTGGGTTGCTCACCACTCGGTAGGATTTTTCAAACATAGGCGAGTACTTGACTGCAGCTAAGCCCCCGAGTGGGAGGGTTTCTCACCACTCGGTAGGATTTTTCAAACTTAGGCGAGTGCTAGACTGTAGCTAAGCCCCCGAGTGGGAGGGTTGCTCACCACTCGGTAGGATTTTTTCACACATAGCCAAGTACTGGACTGTAGCTAAGCCCCCGAGTGGGAGGGTTGCTCACCACTCGGTAGGATTTTTCAAACTTAGGCGAGTACTGGACTATAGCTAAGCCTCCGAGTGGGAGGGTTGCTCACCACTCGGTAGGATTTTTCAAACTTAGGCGAGTACTGGACTGCAGCTAAGCCCACGAGTGGGAGGGTTGCTAACCACTCGGTAGGATTTTTCAAACATAGGCGAGTACTTTACTGCAGCTAAGCCCCCGAGTGGGAGGGTTGCTCACCACTCGGTAGGATTTTTCAAACTTAGGCGAGTACTGGAATGCAGCTAAGCCCAGGAGTGAGAGGCTTGCTCACCACTCGGTTGGATTTTTTCACACTTAGGCGAGTACTGGACTGCAGCCTAGCCCCCGAGTGGGAGGGTTTCTCACCACTCGGTAGGATTTTACAAACTTAGGCGAGTGCTAGACTGGAGCTAAGCCCCCGAGTGGGAGGGTTGCTCACGACTCGGTAGGATTTTTCAAACTTAGGCAAGTACTGGACTGCAGCTAAGCCCACGAGTGAGAGGCTTGCTCACCACTCGGTAGGATTTTTTCACACTTAGGCGAGTACTGGACTGCAGCTAAGCCCACGAGTGAGAGGCTTGCTCACCACTCGGTAGGATTTTTTCACACTTAGGCGAGTACTCGACTGCAGCTAAGCCCCCGAGTGGGAGGGTTGCTCATCACTCGGTAGGATTTTTCAAACATAGGCGAGTACTGGACTGCAGCTAAGCCTCCGAGTGGGAGGGTTGCTCACCACTCGGTAGGATTTTTCAAACTTAGGTGAGTACTGGACTGCAGCTAAGCCCCCGAGTGGGAGGGTTGCTCACCACTCGGTAGGATTTTTCAAACATAGGCGAGTACTTGACTGCAGCTAAGCCCCCGAGTGGGAGGGTTGCTCACCACTCGGTAGGATTTTTCAAACTTAGGCGAGTACTGGAATGCAGCTAAGCCCACGAGTGAGAGGCTTGCTCACCACTCGGTAGGATTTTTCACACTTAGGCGAGTACTCGACTGCAGCTAAGCCCCCGAGTGGGAGGGTTGCTCATCACTCGGTAGGATTTTTCAAACATAGGCGAGTACTGGACTGCAGCTAAGCCTCCGAGTGGGAGGGTTGCTCACCAGTCGGTAGGATTTTTCTAACTTAGGCGAGTGCTGGACTGCAGCTAAGCCCCCGAGTGGGAGGGTTGCTCACCACTCGGTAGGATTTTTCAAACATAGGCGAGTACTTGACTGCAGCTAAGCCCCCGAGTGGGAGGGTTGCTCACCACTCGGTAGGATTTTTCAAACTTAGGCGAGTACTGGAATGCAGCTAAGCCCACGAGTGAGAGGCTTGCTCAACACTCGGTTGGATTTTTTCACACTTAGGCGAGTACTGGACTGCAGCTAAGCCCCCGAGTGGGAGGGTTTCTCACCACTCGGTAGGATTTTTCAAACTTAGGCTAGTGCTAGACTGGAGCTAAGCCCCCGAGTGGGAGGGTTGCTCAACACTCGGTAGTATTTTTTCACACTTAGGCGAGTACTGGATTGCAGCTAAGCCCCCGAGTGGGAGGGTTGCTCACCACTCGGTCGGATTTTTCAAACTTAGGCGAGTACTGGACTGCAGGTAAGCCCACGAGTGAGAGGCTTGCTCACAACTCGGTAGGATTTTTTCACACTTAGGCGAGTACTCGACTGCAGCTAAGCCCCCGAGTGGGAGGGTTGCTCATCACTCGGTAGGATTTTTCAAACATAGGCGAGTACTGGACTGCAGCTAAGCCTCCGAGTGGGAGGGTTGCTCACCACTCGGTAGGATTTTTCACACTTAGGCGAGTACTGGACTGCAGCTAAGCCTCCGAGTGGGAGGCTTGCTCACAACTCGGTAGGATTTTTTCACACTTAGGCGAGTACTCGACTGCAGCTAAGCCCCCGAGTGGGAGGGTTGCTCATCACTCGGTAGGATTTTTCAAACATAGGCGTGTACTGGACTGCAGCTAAGGCCCCGACTGGGAGGGGTGCTCACCACTCGGTAGGATTTTTTCACACATAGGCGAGTACTGGACTGCAGCTAAGCCCACGAGTGAGAGGCTTGCTCACCACTCGGTAGGATTTTTTCACACTTAGGCGAGTACTGGACTGCAGCTAAGCCTCCGAGTGAGAGGCTTGCTCACCACTCGGTAGGATTTTTTCACACTTAGGCGAGTACTGGACTGCAGCTTAGCCCCCGAGTGGGTGGGTTGCTCACCACTCGGTAGGATTTTTCAAACTTAGGCGAGTACTGGACTGCAGCTAAGCCCACGAGTGAGAGGCTTGCTCACCACTCGGTAGGATCTTTTCACACTTAGGCGAGTACTGGACTGCAACTAAGTCCACGAGTGTGAGGCTTGCTCACCCCTCGGTAGGATTTTTTCACACTTAGGCGAGTACTCGACTGCAGCTAAGCCCCCGAGTGGGAGGGTTGCTCATCACTCGGTAGGATTTTTCAAACATAGGCGAGTACTGGACTGCATCTAAGCCTCCGAGTGGGAGGGTTGCTCACCACTCGGTAGGATTTTTCAAACTTAGGCGAGTACTGGACTGCAGCTAAGCCTCCGAGTGGGAGGGTTGCTCACCACTCGGTAGGATTTTTCAAACTTAGGCGAGTACTGGACTGCAGCTAAGCCCCCGAGTGGGAGGGTTGCTCACCACTCGGTAGGATTTTTCAAACTTAGGCGAGTACTGGACTGCAGCTAAGCCCACGAGTGAGAGGCTTGCTCACGACTCGGTAGGATTTTTTCACACTTAGGCGAGTACTGGACTGCAGCTAAGCCCACGAGTGAGAGGCTTGCTCACCACTCGGTAGGATTTTTTCACACTTAGGCGAGTACTCGACTGCAGCTAAGACCCCGAGTGGGAGGGTTGCTCATCACTCGGTATTATTTTTCAAACATAGGCGAGTACTGTACTGCAGCTAAGCCTCCGAGTGGGAGTGTTGCTCACCACTCGGTAGGATTTTGCAAACTTAGGCGAGTACTGGACAGCAGCTAAGCCCCCGAGTGGGTGGGTTGCTCACCACTCGGTAGGATTTTTCAAACATAGGCGAGTACTTGACTGCAGCTAAGCCCCCGAGTGGGAGGGTTTCTCACCACTCGGTAGGATTTTTCAAACTTAGGCGAGTGCTAGACTGTAGCTAAGCCCCCGAGTGGGAGGGTTGCTCACCACTCGGTAGGATTTTTTCACACATAGCCAAGTACTGGACTGTAGCTAAGCCCCCGAGTGGGAGGGTTGCTCACCACTCGGTAGGATTTTTCAAACTTAGGCGAGTACTGGACTATAGCTAAGCCTCCGAGTGGGAGGGTTGCTCACCACTCGGTAGGATTTTCCAAACTTAGGCGAGTACTGGAATGCAGCTAAGCCCCCGAGTGGGAGGGTTGCTCACCACTCGGTAGGATTTTTCAAACATAGGCGAGTACTTTACTGCAGCTAAGCCCCCGAGTGGGAGGGTTGCTCACCACTCGGTAGGATTTTTCAAACTTAGGCGAGTACTGGAATGCAGCTAAGCCCAGGAGTGAGATGCTTGCTCACCACTCGGTTGGATTTTTTCACACTTAGGCGAGTACTGGACTGCAGCCTAGCCCCCGAGTGGGAGGGTTTCTCACCACTCGGTAGGATTTTACAAACTTAGGCGAGTGCTAGACTGGAGCTAAGCCCCCGAGTGGGAGGGTTGCTCACGACTCGGTAGGATTTTTCAAACTTAGGCAAGTACTGGACTGCAGCTAAGCCCACGAGTGAGAGGCTTGCTCACCACTCGGTAGGATTTTTTCACACTTAGGCGAGTACTGGACTGCAGCTAAGCCCACGAGTGAGAGGCTTGCTCACCACTCGGTAGGATTTTTTCACACTTAGGCGAGTACTCGACTGCAGCTAAGCCCCCGAGTGGGAGGGTTGCTCATCACTCGGTAGGATTTTTCAAACATAGGCGAGTACTGGACTGCAGCTAAGCCTCCGAGTGGGAGGGTTGCTCACCACTCGGTAGGATTTTTCAAACTTAGGCGAGTACTGGACTGCAGCTAAGCCCCCGAGTGGGAGGGTTGCTCACCACTCGGTAGGATTTTTCAAACATAGGCGAGTACTTGACTGCAGCTAAGCCCCCGAGTGGGAGGGTTGCTCACCACTCGGTAGGATTTTTCAAACTTAGGCGAGTACTGGAATGCAGCTAAGCCCACGAGTGAGAGGCTTGCTCACCACTCGGTTGGATTTTTTCACACTTAGGCGAGTACTGGACTGCAGCTAAGCCCCCGAGTGGGAGGGTTTCTCACCACTCGGTAGGATTTTTCAAACTTAGGCGAGTGCTAGACTGGAGCTAAGCCCTCGAGTGGGAGGGTTGCTCACCACTCGGTAGTATTTTTTCACACTTAGGCGAGTACTGGATTGCAGCTAAGCCCCCGAGTGGGAGGGTTGCTCACTACTCGGTCGGATTTTTCAAACTTAGGCGAGTACTGGACTGCAGGTAAGCCCACGAGTGAGAGGCTTGCTCACAACTCGGTAGGATTTTTTCACACTTAGGCGAGTACTCGACTGCAGCTAAGCCCCCGAGTGGGAGGGTTGCTCATCACTCGGTAGGATTTTTCAAACATAGGCGAGTACTGGACTGCAGCTAAGCCTCCGAGTGGGAGGGTTGCTCACCACTCGGTAGGATTTTTCACACTTAGGCGAGTACTGGACTGCAGCTAAGCCTCCGAGTGGGAGGCTTGCTCACAACTCGGTAGGATTTTTTCACACTTAGGCGAGTACTCGACTGCAGCTAAGCCCCCGAGTGGGAGGGTTGCTCATCACTCGGTAGGATTTTTCAAACATAGGCGTGTACTGGACTGCAGCTAAGGCCCCGACTGGGAGGGGTGCTCACCACTCGGTAGGATTTTTTCACACATAGGCGAGTACTGGACTGCAGCTAAGCCCCCGAGTGGTAGGGCTGCTCACCACTCGGTAGGATTTTTCAAACTTAGGCGAGTACTGGAATGCAGCTAAGCCCCCGAGTGGGAGGGTTGCTCACCACTCGGTAGGATTTTTCAAACATAGGCGAGTACTGGACTGCAGCTAAGCCTCCGAGTGGGAGGGCTAAGCTCACACCTAGCCGAGTACTGGAATGTAGCTAAGCCCACGAGTGAGAGGCTTGCTCACCACTCGGTTGGATTTTTTCACACTTAGGCGAGTACTGGACTGCAGCTAAGCCCCCGAGTGAGAGACTTGCTCACCACTCGGTAGGATTTTTTAACACCTAGCCGAGTACTGGACTGCAGCTAAGCCCCCGAGTGGGAGGCTTGCTCACTACACCTAGCCGAGTACTGGACTGCAGCTAAGCCCTCGAGTGAGAGGCTTGCTCACTACACCTAGCCGAGTACTGGACTGCAGCTAAGCCTCCGAGTGAGAGGGCTAAGCTCACACCTAGCCGAGTACAGGAATGCAGCTAAGCCCACGAGTGAGAGGCTTGCTCACCACTCGGTTGGATTTTTTCACATTTAGGCGAGTACTGGACTGCAGCTAAGCCCCCGAGTGAGAGACCTGCTCACCACTCGGTAGGATTTTTTAACACCTAGCCGATTACTGGACTGCAGCTAAGCCCCCGAGTGGGAGGCTTGCTCACCACTCGGTAGGATTTTTCAAACTTAGGCGAGTACTGGACTGCATCTAAGCCCCCGAGTGGGAGGCTTGCTCACCACTCAGTAGGATTTTACAAACTTAGGCGAGTGCTAGACTGGAGCTAAGCCCCCGAGTGGGAGGGTTGCTCACGACTCGGTAGGATTTTTCAAACTTAGGCAAGTACTGGACTGCAGCTAAGCCCACGAGTGAGAGGCTTGCTCACCACTCGGTAGGCTTTTTTCACACTTAGGCGAGTACTGGACTGCAGCTAAGCCCACGAGTGAGAGGCTTGCTCACCACTCGGTAGGATTTTTTCACACTTAGGCGAGTACTCGACTGCAGCTAAGCCCCCGAGTGGGAGGGTTGCTCATCACTCGGTAGGATTTTTCAAACATAGGCGAGTACTGGACTGCAGCTAAGCCTCCGAGTGGGAGGGTTGCTCACCACTCAGTAGGATTTTTCAAACTTAGGCGAGTACTGGACTGCAGCTAAGCCCCCGAGTGGGAGGGTTGCTCACCACTCGGTAGGATTTTTCAAACATAGGCGAGTACTTGACTGCAGCTAAGCCCCCGAGTGGGAGGGTTGCTCACCACTCGGTAGGATTTTTCAAACTTAGGCGAGTACTGGAATGCAGCTAAGCCCACGAGTGAGAGGCTTGCTCACCACTCGGTTGGATTTTTTCACACTTAGGCGAGTACTGGACTGCAGCTAAGCCCCCGAGTGGGAGGGTTTCTCACCACTCGGTAGGATTTTTCAAACTTAGGCGAGTGCTAGACTGGAGCTAAGCCCCCGAGTGGGAGGGTTGCTCACCACTCGGTAGTATTTTTTCACACTTAGGCGAGTACTGGACTGCAGCTAAGCCCCCGAGTGGGAGGGTAGCTCACCACTCGGTCGGATTTTTCAAACTTAGGCGAGTACTGGACTGCAGGTAAGCCCACGAGTGAGAGGCTTGCTCACAACTTGGTAGGATTTTTTCACACTTAGGCGAGTACTCGACTGCAGCTAAGCCCCCGAGTGGGAGGGTTGCTCATCACTCGGTAGGATTTTTCAAACATAGGCGAGTACTGGACTGCAGCTAAGCCTCCGAGTGGGAGGGTTGCTCACCACTCGGTAGGATTTTTCACACTTAGGCGAGTACTGGACTGCAGCTAAGCCTCCGAGTGGCAGGCTTGCTCACAACTCGGTAGGATTTTTTCAAACTTAGGCGAGTACTCGACTGCAGCTAAGCCCCCGAGTGGGAGGGTAGCTCATCACTCGGTAGGATTTTTCAAACATAGGCGTGTACTGGACTGCAGCTAAGGCCCCGACTGGGAGGGGTGCTCACCACTCGGTAGGATTTTTTCACACTTAGGCGAGTACTGGACTGCCGCTAAGCCCCCGAGTGGTAGGGTTGCTCACCACTCGGTAGGATTTTTCAAACTTAGGCGAGTACTGGAATGCAGCTAAGCCCCCGAGTGGGAGGGTTGCTCACCACTCGGTAGGATTTTTCAAACATAGGCGAGTACTGGACTGCAGCTAAGCCTCCGAGTGGGAGGGCTAAGCTCACACCTAGCCGAGTACTGGAATGTAGCTAAGCCCACGAGTGAGAGGCTTGCTCACCAGTCGGTTGGATTTTTTCACACTTAGGCGAGTACTGGACTGCAGCTAAGCCCCCGAGAGAGAGACTTGCTCACCACTCGGTAGTATTTTTTAACACCTAGCCGAGTACTGGACTGCAGCTAAGCCCCCGAGTGGGAGGGTTGCTCACCACTCGGTCGTATTTTTCAAACTTAGGCGAGTACTGGACTGCAGGTAAGCCCACGAGTGAGAGGCTTGCTCACAACTTGGTAGGATTTTTTCACACTTAGGCGAGTACTCGACTGCAGCTAAGCCCCCGAGTGGGAGGGTTGCTCATCACTCGGTAGGATTTTTCAAACATAGGCGAGTACTGGACTGCAGCTAAGCCTCCGAGTGGGAGGGTTGCTCACCACTCGGTAGGATTTTTCACACTTAGGCGAGTACTGGACTGCAGCTAAGCCTCCGAGTGGCAGGCTTGCTCACAACTCGGTAGGATTTTTTCATACTTAGGCGAGTACTCGACTGCAGCTAAGCCCCCGAGTGGGAGGGTTGCTCGTCACTCGGTAGGATTTTTCAAACATAGGCGTGTACTGGACTGCAGCTAAGGCCCCGACTGGGAGGGGTGCTCACCACTCGGTAGGATTTTTTCACACTTAGGCGAGTACTGGACTGCCGCTAAGCCCCCGAGTGGTAGGGTTGCTCACCACTCGGTAGGATTTTTCAAACTTAGGCGAGTACTGGAATGCAGCTAAGCCCCCGAGTGGGAGGGTTGCTCACCACTCGGTAGGATTTTTCAAACATAGGCGAGTACTGGACTGCAGCTAAGCCTCCGAGTGGGAGGGCTAAGCTCACACCTAGCCGAGTACTGGAATGTAGCTAAGCCCACGAGTGAGAGGCTTGCTCACCAGTCGGTTGGATTTTTTCACACTGAGGCGAGTACTGGACTGCAGCTAAGCCCCCGAGTGAGAGACTTGCTCACCACTCGGTAGGATTTTTTAACACCTAGCCGAGTACTGGACTGCAGCTAAGCCCCCGAGTGGGAGGGTTGCTCACCACTCGGTCGGATTTTTCAAACTTAGGCGAGTACTGGACTGCAGGTAAGCCCACGAGTGAGAGGCTTGCTCACAACTTGGTAGGATTTTTTCACACTTAGGCGAGTACTCGACTGCAGCTAAGCCCCCGAGTGGGAGGGTTGCTCATCACTCGGTAGGATTTTTCAAACATAGGCGAGTACTGGACTGCAGCTAAGCCTCCGAGTGGGAGGGTTGCTCACCACTCGGTAGGATTTTTCACACTTAGGCGAGTACTGGACTGCAGCTAAGCCTCCGAGTGGCAGGCTTGCTCACAACTCGGTAGGATTTTTTCATACTTAGGCGAGTACTCGACTGCAGCTAAGCCCCCGAGTGGGAGGGTTGCTCGTCACTCGGTAGGATTTTTCAAACATAGGCGTGTACTAGACTGCAGCTAAGGCCCCGACTGGGAGGGGTGCTCACCACTCGGTAGGATTTTTTCACACTTAGGCGAGTACTGGACTGCCGCTAAGCCCCCGAGTGGTAGGGTTGCTCACCACTCGGTAGGATTTTTCAAACTTAGGCGAGTACTGGAATGCAGCTAAGCCCCCGAGTGGGAGGGTTGCTCACCACTCGGTAGGATTTTTCAAACATAGGCGAGTACTGGACTGCAGCTAAGCCTCCGAGTGGGAGGGCTAAGCTCACACCTAGCCGAGTACTGGAATGTAGCTAAGCCCACGAGTGAGAGGCTTGCTCACCACTCGGTTGGATTTTTTCACACTTAGGCGAGTACTGGACTGCAGCTAAGCCCCCGAGTGAGAGACTTGCTCACCACTCGGTAGGATTTTTTAACACCTAGCCGAGTACTGGACTGCAGCTAAGCCCCCGAGTGGGAGGCTTGCTCACCACTCGGTCGGATTTTTCAAACTTAGGCGAGTACTGGACTGCAGGTAAGCCCACGAGTGAGAGGCTTGCTCACAACTTGGTAGGATTTTTTCACACTTAGGCGAGTACTCGACTGCAGCTAAGCCCCCGAGTGGGAGGGTTGCTCATCACTCGGTAGGATTTTTCAAACATAGGCGAGTACTGGACTGCAGCTAAGCCTCCGAGTGGGAGGGTTGCTCACCACTCGGTAGGATTTTTCACACTTAGGCGAGTACTGGACTGCAGCTAAGCCTCCGAGTGGGAGGCTTGCTCACAACTCGGTAGGATTTTTTCACACTTAGGCGAGTACTCGACTGCAGCTAAGCCCCCGAGTGGGAGGGTTGCTCATCACTCGGTAGGATTTTTCAAACATAGGCGTGTACTGGACTGCAGCTAAGGCCCCGACTGGGAGGGGTGCTCACCACTCGGTAGGATTTTTTCACACTTAGGCGAGTACTGGACTGCCGCTAAGCCCCCGAGTGGTAGGGTTGCTCACCACTCGGTAGGATTTTTCAAACTTAGGCGAGTACTGGAATGCAGCTAAGCCCCCGAGTGGGAGGGTTGCTCACCACTCGGTAGGATTTTTCAAACATAGGCGAGTACTGGACTGCAGCTAAGCCTCCGAGTGGGAGGGCTAAGCTCACACCTAGCCGAGTACTGGAATGTAGCTAAGCCCACGAGTGAGAGGCTTGCTCACCACTCGGTTGGATTTTTTCACACTTAGGCGAGTACTGGACTGCAGCTAAGCCCCCGAGTGAGAGACTTGCTCACCACTCGGTAGGATTTTTTAACACCTAGCCGAGTACTGGACTGCAGCTAAGCCCCCGAGTGGGAGGCTTGCTCACTACACCTAGTCGAGTACTGGACTGCAGCTAAACCCTCGAGTGAGAGGCTTGCTCATTACACCTAGCCGAGTACTGGACTGCAGCTAAGCCTCCGAGTGAGAGGGCTAAGCTCACACCTAGCCGAGTACTGGAATGCAGCTAAGCCCACGAGTGAGAGGCTTGCTCACCACTCGGTTGGATTTTTTTCACATTTAGGCGAGTACTGGACTGCAGCTAAGCCCCCGAGTGAGAGACCTGCTCACCACTCGGTAGGATTTTTTAACACCTAGACGATTACTGGACTGCAGCTAAGCCCCCGAGTGGGAGGCTTGCTCACCACTCGGTAGGATTTTTCAAACTTAGGCGAGTACTGGACTGCATCTAAGCCCCCGAGTGGGTGGCTTGCTCACCACTCGGTAGGATTTTTCAATCTTAGGCGAGTACTGGAATGCAGCTAAGCCCACGATTGAGAGGCTTGCTCACCACTCGGTTGGATTTTTTCACACTTAGGCGAGTACTGGACTGCAGCTAAGCCCCCGAGTGAGAGACTTGCTCACCACTCGGTAGGATTTTTTAACACCTAGCCGAGTGGGAGGGTTGCTCACCACTCGGTAGGATTTTTCAAACTTAGGCGAGTACTGGACTGCAGCTAAGCCCCCGAGTGGGAGGGTTGCTCACGACTCGGTAGGATTTTTCAAACTTAGGCGAGTACTGGACTGCAGCTAAGCCCACGAGTGAGAGGCTTGCTCACCACTCGGTAGGATTTTTTCACACTTAGGCGAGTACTGGACTGCAGCTAAGCCCACGAGTGAGAGGCTTGCTCACCACTCGGTAGGATTTTTTCACACTTAGGCGAGTACACTACTGCAGCTAATCCCCCGAGTGGGAGGGTTGCTCATGACTCGGTAGGATTTTTCAAACATAGGCGAGTACTGGACTGCAGCTAAGCCTCCGAGTGGGAGGGTTGCTCACCACTCGGTAGGATTTTTCAAACTTAGGCGAGTACTGGACTGCAGCTAAGCCCCCGAGTGGGAGGGTTGCTCACCACTCGGTAGGATTTTTCAAACATAGGCGTGTACTGGACTGCAGCTAAGGCCCCGACTGGGAGGGGTGCTCACCACTCGGTAGGATTTTTTCACACTTAGGCGAGTACTGGACTGCCGCTAAGCCCCCGAGTGGTAGGGTTGCTCACCACTCGGTAGGATTTTTCAAACTTAGGCGAGTACTGGAATGCAGCTAAGCCCCCGAGTGGGAGGGTTGCTCACCACTCGGTAGGATTTTTCAAACATAGGCGAGTACTGGACTGCAGCTAAGCCTCCGAGT
Source organism: Aegilops tauschii subsp. strangulata (assembly GCF_002575655.3). Lineage (NCBI taxonomy): Eukaryota > Viridiplantae > Streptophyta > Magnoliopsida > Poales > Poaceae > Aegilops > Aegilops tauschii. The sequence goes on along the minus strand of NC_053040.3, from coordinate 66,349,456 downwards.
GGGAGGGCTAAGCTCACACCTAGCCGAGTACTGGAATGTAGCTAAGCCCACGAGTGAGAGGCTTGCTCACCACTCGGTTGGATTTTTTCACACTTAGGCGAGTACTGGACTGCAGCTAAGCCCCCGAGTGAGAGACTTGCTCACCACTCGGTAGGATTTTTTAACACCTAGCCGAGTACTGGACTGCAGCTAAGCCCCCGAGTGGGAGGCTTGCTCACCACTCGGTCGGATTTTTCAAACTTAGGCGAGTACTGGACTGCAGGTAAGCCCACGAGTGAGAGGCTTGCTCACAACTTGGTAGGATTTTTTCACACTTAGGCGAGTACTCGACTGCAGCTAAGCCCCCGAGTGGGAGGGTTGCTCATCACTCGGTAGGATTTTTCAAACATAGGCGAGTACTGGACTGCAGCTAAGCCTCCGAGTGGGAGGGTTGCTCACCACTCGGTAGGATTTTTCACACTTAGGCGAGTACTGGACTGCAGCTAAGCCTCCGAGTGGGAGGCTTGCTCACAACTCGGTAGGATTTTTTCACACTTAGGCGAGTACTCGACTGCAGCTAAGCCCCCGAGTAGGAGGGTTGCTCATCACTCGGTAGGATTTTTCAAACATAGGCGTGTACTGGACTGCAGCTAAGGCCCTGACTGGGAGGGGTGCTCACCACTCGGTAGGATTTTTTCACACTTAGGCGAGTACTGGACTGCCGCTAAGCCCCCGAGTGGTAGGGTTGCTCACCACTCGGTAGGATTTTTCAAACTTAGGCGAGTACTGGAATGCAGCTAAGCCCCCGAGTGGGAGGGTTGCTCACCACTCGGTAGGATTTTTCAAACATAGGCGAGTACTGGACTGCAGCTAAGCCTCCGAGTGGGAGGGCTAAGCTCACACCTAGCCGAGTACTGGAATGTAGCTAAGCCCACGAGTGAGAGGCTTGCTCACCACTCGGTTGGATTTTTTCACACTTAGGCGAGTACTGGACTGCAGCTAAGCCCCCGAGTGAGAGACTTGCTCACCACTCGGTAGGATTTTTTAACACCTAGCCGAGTACTGGACTGCAGCTAAGCCCCCGAGTGGGAGGCTTGCTCACTACACCTAGTCGAGTACTGGACTGCAGCTAAGCCCTCGAGTGAGAGGCTTGCTCACTACACCTAGCCGAGTACTGGACTGCAGCTAAGCCTCCGAGTGAGAGGGCTAAGCTCACACCTAGCCGAGTACTGGAATGCAGCTAAGCCCACGAGTGAGAGGCTTGCTCACCACTCGGTTGGATTTTTTTCACATTTAGGCGAGTACTGGACTGCAGCTAAGCCCCCGAGTGAGAGACCTGCTCACCACTCGGTAGGATTTTTTAACACCTAGACGATTACTGGACTGCAGCTAAGCCCCCGAGTGGGAGGCTTGCTCACCACTCGGTAGGATTTTTCAAACTTAGGCGAGTACTGGACTGCATCTAAGCCCCCGAGTGGGAGGCTTGCTCACCACTCGGTAGGATTTTTCAATCTTAGGCGAGTACTGGAATGCAGCTAAGCCCACGAGTGAGAGGCTTGCTCACCACTCGGTTGGATTTTTTCACACTTAGGCGAATACTGGACTGCAGCTAAGCCCCCGAGTGAGAGACTTGCTCACCACTCGGTAGGATTTTTTAACACCTAGCCGAGTGGGAGGGTTGCTCACCACTCGGTAGGATTTTTCAAACTTAGGCGAGTACTGGACTGCAGCTAAGCCCCCGAGTGGGAGGGTTGCTCACGACTCGGTAGGATTTTTCAAACTTAGGCGAGTACTGGACTGCAGCTAAGCCCACGAGTGAGAGGCTTGCTCACCACTCGGTAGGATTTTTTCACACTTAGGCGAGTACTGGACTGCAGCTAAGCCCACGAGTGAGAGGCTTGCTCACCACTCGGTAGGATTTTTTCACACTTAGGCGAGTACACTACTGCAGCTAATCCCCCGAGTGGGAGGGTTGCTCATGACTCGGTAGGATTTTTCAAACATAGGCGAGTACTGGACTGCAGCTAAGCCTCCGAGTGGGAGGGTTGCTCACCACTCGGTAGGATTTTTCAAACTTAGGCGAGTACTGGAGTGCAGCTAAGCCCCCGAGTGGGAGGGTTGCTCACCACTCGGTAGGATTTTTCAAACATAGGCGAGTACTTGACTGCAGCTAAGCCCCCGAGTGGGAGGGGTGCTCACCACTCGGTAGGATTTTCTCACACTTAGGCGAGTACTGGACTGCAGCTAAGCCCACGAGTGAGAGGCTTGCTCACCACTCGGTTGGATTTTTTCACATTTAGGCGAGTACTGGACTGCAGCTAAGCCCCCGAGTGAGAGACTTGCTCACCACTCGGTAGGATTTTTTAACACCTAGCCGATTACTGGACTGCAGCTAAGCCCCCGAGTGGGAGGCTTGCTCACCACTCGGTAGGATTTTTCAAACTTAGGCGAGTACTGGACTGCATCTAAGCCCCCGAGTGGGAGGCTTGCTCACCACTCGGTTGGATTTTTCCACACTTAGGCGAGTACTGGACTGCAGCTAAGCCCCCGAGTGAGAGACTTGCTCACCACTCGGTAGGATTTTTTAACACCTAGCCGAGTGGGAGGGTTGCTCACCACTTGGTAGGATTTTTCAAACTTAGGCGAGTACTGGACTGCAGCTAAGCCCCCGAGTGGGAGGGTTGCTCACGACTCGGTAGGATTTTTCAAACTTAGGCGAGTACTGGACTGCAGCTAAGCCCACGAGTGAGAGGCTTGCTCACCACTCGGTAGGATTTTTTCACACTTAGGCGAGTACCGGACTGCAGCTAAGCCCACGAGTGAGAGGCTTGCTCACCACTCGGTAGGATTTTTTCACACTTAGGCGAGTACTCGACTGCAGCTAAGCCCCCGAGTGGGAGGGTTGCTCATCACTCGGTAGGATTTTTCAAACATAGGCGAGTACTGGATTGCAGCTAAGCCTCCGAGTGGGAGGGTTGCTCACCACTCGGTAGGATTTTTCAAACTTAGGCGAGTACTGGACTGCAGCTAAGCCCCCGAGTGGGAGGGTTGCTCACCACTCGGTAGGATTTTTCAAACATAGGCGAGTACTTGACTGCAGCTAAGCCCCCGAGTGGGAGGGGTGCTCACCACTCGGTAGGATTTTCTCACACTTAGGCGAGTACTGGACTGCAGCTAAGCCCACGAGTGAGAGGCTTGCTCACCACTCGGTTGGATTTTTCAAACTTAGGCGAGTACTGGAATGCAGCTAAGCCCACGAGTGAGAGGCTTGCTCACCACTCGGTAGGATTTTTTAACACCTAGCCGAGTGGGAGGGTTGCTCACCACTTGGTAGGATTTTTCAAACTTAGGCGAGTACTGGACTGCAGCTAAGCCCCCGAGTGAGAGGCTTGCTCACCACTCGGTTGGATTTTTCCACACTTAGGCGAGTACTGTACTGCAGCTAAGCCCCCGAGTGAGAGACTTGCTCACCGCTCAGTAGGATTTTTTCACACATAGCCAAGTACTGGACTGGAGCTAAGCCCACGAGTGGGAGGGTTGCTCACCACTCGGTAGGATTTTTCAAACTTAGGCGAGTACTGGACTGCAGCTAAGCCTCCGAGTGGGAGGGTTGCTCACCACTCGGCAGGATTTTCCAAACTTAGGCGAGTACTGGACTGCAGCTAAGCCCCCGAGTGGGAGGGTTGCTCACCACTCGGTAGGATTTTTCAAACTTAGGCGAGTGCTTGACTGCAGCTAAGCCCCCGAGTGGGAGGGTTGCTCACCACTCGGTTGGATTTTTTCACATTTAGGCGAGTACTGGACTGCAGCTAAGCCCCCGAGTGAGAGACTTGCTCACCACTCGGTAGGATTTTTTAACACCTAGCCGATTACTGGACTGCAGCTAAGCCCCCGAGTGGGAGGCTTGCTCACCACTCGGTAGGATTTTTCAAACTTAGGCGAGTACTGGACTGCATCTAAGCCCCCGAGTGGGAGGCTTGCTCACCACTCGGTAGGATTTTTCAAACTTAGGCGAGTGCTAGACTGTAGCTAAGACCCCGAGTGGGATGGTTGCTCACCACTCGTTGGATTTTTTCACACTTAGGCGAGTACTGGACTGCAGCTAAGCCCCCGAGTGAGAGACTTGCTCACCACTCGGTAGGATTTTTTAACACCTAGCCGAGTGGGAGGGTTGCTCACCACTTGGTAGGATTTTTCAAACTTAGGCGAGTACTAGACTGCAGCTAAGCCCCCGAGTGGGAGGGGTGCTCACGACTCGGTAGGATTTTTCAAACTTAGGCGAGTACTGGACTGCAGCTAAGCCCACGAGTGAGAGGCTTGCTCACCACTCGGTTGGATTTTTCAAACTTAGGCGAGTACTGGAATGCAGCTAAGCCCACGAGTGAGAGGCTTGCTCACCACTCGGTTGGATTTTTTCACACTTAGGCGAGTACTGGACTGCAGCTAAGCCCCCGAGTGAGAGGCTTGCTCACCACTCGGTAGGATTTTTCAAACTTAGGCGAGTACTGGACTGCAGCTAAGCCCCCGAGTGGGAGGGTTTCTCACCACTCGGTAGGATTTTTCAAACTTAGGCGAGTGCTAGACTGTAGCTAAGACCCCGAGTGGGATGGTTGCTCACCACTCGTTGGATTTTTTCACACTTAGGCGAGTACTGGACTGCAGCTAAGCCCCCGAGTGAGAGACTTGCTCACCGCTCAGTAGGATTTTTTCACACATAGCCAAGTACTGGACTGGAGCTAAGCCCCCGAGTGGGAGGGTTGCTCACCACTCGGTAGGATTTTTCAAACTTAGGCGAGTACTGGACTGCAGCTAAGCCTCCGAGTGGGAGGGTTGCTCACCACTCGGCAGGATTTTCCAAACTTAGGCGAGTACTGGACTGCAGCTAAGCCCCCGAGTGGGAGGGTTGCTCACCACTCGGTAGGATTTTTCAAACTTAGGCGAGTGCTTGACTGCAGCTAAGCCCCCGAGTGGGAGGGTTGCTCACCACTCGGTTGGATTTTTTCACATTTAGGCGAGTACTGGACTGCAGCTAAGCCCCCGAGTGAGAGACTTGCTCACCACTCGGTAGGATTTTTTAACACCTAGCCGATTACTGGACTGCAGCTAAGCCCCCGAGTGGGAGGCTTGCTCACCACTCGGTAGGATTTTTCAAACTTAGGCGAGTACTGGACTGCATCTAAGCCCCCGAGTGGGAGGCTTGCTCACCACTCGGTAGGATTTTTCAATCTTAGGCGAGTACTGGAATGCAGCTAAGCCCACGAGTGAGAGGCTTGCTCACCACTCGGTTGGATTTTTTCACACTTAGGCGAGTACTGGACTGCAGCTAAGCCCCCGAGTGAGAGACTTGCTCACCACTCGGTAGGATTTTTTAACACCTAGCCGAGTGGGAGGGTTGCTCACCACTTGGTAGGATTTTTCAAACTTAGGCGAGTACTGGACTGCAGCTAAGCCCCCGAGTGGGAGGGTTGCTCACGACTCGGTAGGATTTTTCAAACTTAGGCGAGTACTGGACTGCAGCTAAGCCCACGAGTGAGAGGCTTGCTCACCACTCGGTAGGATTTTTTCACACTTAGGCGAGTACTGGACTGCAGCTAAGCCCACGAGTGAGAGGCTTGCTCACCACTCGGTAGGATTTTTTCACACTTAGGCGAGTACTCGACTGCAGCTAAGCCCCCGAGTGGGAGGGTTGCTCATCACTCGGTAGGATTTTTCAAACATAGGCGAGTACTGGACTGCAGCTAAGCCTCCGAGTGGGAGGGTTGCTCACCACTCGGTAGGATTTTTCAAACTTAGGCGAGTACTGGACTGCAGCTAAGCCCCCGAGTGGGAGGGTTGCTCACCACTCGGTAGGATTTTTCAAACATAGGCGAGTACTTGACTGCAGCTAAGCCCCCGAGTGGGAGGGGTGCTCACCACTCGGTAGGATTTTCTCACACTTAGGCGAGTACTGGACTGCACCTAAGCCCACGAGTGAGAGGCTTCCTCACCACTCGGTTGGATTTTTCAAACTTAGGCGAGTACTGGAATGCAGCTAAGCCCACGAGTGAGAGGCTTGCTCACCACTCGGTTGGATTTTTTTCACACTTAGGCGAGTACTGGACTGCAGCTAAGCCCCCGAGTGAGAGGCTTGCTCACCACTCGGTAGGATTTTTCAAACTTAGGCGAGTACTGGACTGCAGCTAAGCCCCCGAGTGGGAGGGTTTCTCACCACTCGGTAGGATTTTTCAAACTTAGGCGAGTGCTAGACTGTAGCTAAGCCCCTGAGTGGGAGGGTTGCTCACCACTCGGTAGGATTTTTTCACACTTAGGCGAGTACTGGACTGCAGCTAAGCCCCCGAGTGAGAGACTTGCTCACCGCTCGGTAGGATTTTTTCACACATAGCCAAGTACTGGACTGGAGCTAAGCCCCCGAGTGGGAGGGTTGCTCACCACTCGGTAGGATTTTTCAAACTTAGGCGAGTACTGGACTGCAGCTAAGCCTCCGAGTTGGAGGGTTGCTCACCACTCGGCAGGATTTTCCAAACTTAGGCAAGTACTGGACTGCAGCTAAGCCCCCGAGTGGGAGGGTTGCTCACCACTCGGTAGGATTTTTCAAACTTAGGCGAGTGCTTGACTGCAGCTAAGCCCCCGAGTGGGAGGGTTGCTCACCACTCGGTAGGATTTTTCAAACTTAGGCGAGTACTTGACTGCAGCTAAGCCTCCGAGTGGGAGGGTTGCTCACCACTTGGTAGGATTTTTCAAACTTAGGCGAGTACTGGACTGCAGCTAAGCCCCCGAGTGGGAGGCTTGCTCACCACTCGGTAGGATTTTTCAAACATAGGTGAGTACTGGACTGCAGCTAAGCCCCCGAGTGGGAGGGTTGCTCACCACTTGGTAGGATTTTTTCACACTTAGGCGAGTACTGGACTGCAGCTAAGCCCCCGAGTGGGAGGGTTGCTCACCACTCGGTAGGATTTTTCAAACTTTGGCGAGTGCTAGACTGGAGCTAAGCCCCCGAGTGGGAGGGTTGCTCACCACTCGGTAGTATTTTTTCACACTTAGGGGAGTACTGGACTGCAGCTAAGCCCCCGAGTGGGAGGGTTGCTCACCACTCGGTAGGATTTTTCAAAGTTAGGCGAGTACTGGACTGCAGCTAAGCCCACGAGTGAGAGGCTTGCTCACAACTCGGTAGGATTTTCTCACACTTAGGCGAGTACTCGACTGCAGCTAAGCCCCCGAGTGGGAGGGTTGCTCATCACTCGGTAGGATTTTTCAAACATAGGCAAGTACTGGACTGCAGCTAAGCCTCCGAGTGGGAGGGTTGCTCACCACTCGGTAGGATTTTTCAAACTTAGGCGAGTACTGGACTGCAGCTAAGCCACCGAGTGGGAGGGTTGCTCACCACTCGGCAGGATTTTTCAAACATAGGCGAGTACTTGACTGCAGCTAAGGCCCCGACTGGGAGGGGTGCTCACCACTCGGCAGGATTTTTTCACACTTAGGCATGTACTGGACTGCAGCTAAGCCCCCGAGTGGTAGGGTTGCTCACCACTCGGTAGGATTTTTCAAACTTAGGCGAGTATTGGAATGCAGCTAAGCCCCCGAGTGGGAGGGTTGCTCACCACTCGGTAGGATTTTTCAAACATAGGCGAGTACTGGACTGCAGCTAAGCCTCCGAGTGGGAGGGCTAAGCTCACACCTAGCCGAGTAATGGAATGCAGCTAAGCCCACGAGTGAGAGGCTTGCTCACCACTCGGTTGGATTTTTTCACACTTTGGCGAGTACTGGACTGCAGCTAAGCCCCCGAGTGAGAGACTTGCTCACCACTCGGTAGGATTTTTTAACACCTAGCCGAGTACTGGACTGCAGCTAAGCCCCCGAGTGGGAGGCTTGCTCACTACACCTAGCCGAGTACTGGACTGCAGCTAAGCCCTCGAGTGAGAGGCTTGCTCACTACACCTAGCCGAGTACTAGACTGCAGCTAAGCCTCCGAGTGAGAGGGCTAAGCTCACACCTAGCCGAGTACTGGAATGCAGCTAAGCCCACGAGTGAGAGGCTTGCTCACCACTCGGTTGGATTTTTTCACACTTAGGCGAGTACTGGACTGCAGCTACGCCCCCGAGTGAGAGACTTGCTCACCACTCGGTAGGATTTTTTAACACCTAGCCGATTACTGGACTGCAGCTAAGCCCCCGAGTGGGGGGCTTGCTCACCACTCGGTAGGATTTTTCAAACTTAGGCGAGTACTGGACTGCAGCTAAGCCCCCGAGTGGGAGGCTTGCTCACCACTCGGTAGGATTTTTCAAACTTAGGCGAGTACTGGAATGCAGCTAAGCCCACGAGTGAGAGGCTTGCTCACCACTCGGTTGGATTTTTTCACACTTAGGCGAGTACTGGACTGCAGCTAAGCCCCCGAGTGAGAGGCTTGCTCACCACTCGGTAGGATTTTTCAAACTTAGGCGAGTACTGGACTGCAGCTAAGCCCCCGAGTGGGAGGGTTTCTCACCACTCGGTAGGATTTTTCAAACTTAGGCGAGTGCTAGACTGTAGCTAAGCCCCCGAGTGGGAGGGTTGCTCACCACTCGGTAGGATTTTTTCACACTTAGGCGAGTACTGGACTGCAGCTAAGCCCCCGAGTGAGAGACTTGCTCGCCGCTCGGTAGGATTTTTTCACACATAGCCAAGTACTGGACTGGAGCTAAGCCCCCGAGTGGGAGGGTTGCTCACCACTCGGTAGGATTTTTCAAACTTAGGCGAGTACTGGACTGCAGCTAAGCCTCCGAGTGGGAGGGTTGCTCACCACTCGGCAGGATTTTCCAAACTTAGGCAAGTACTGGACTGCAGCTAAGCCCCCGAGTGGGAGGGTTGCTCACCACTCGGTAGGATTTTTCAAACTTAGGCGAGTGCTTGACTGCAGCTAAGCCCCCGAGTGGGAGGGTTGCTCACCACTCGGTAGGATTTTTCAAACTTAGGCGAGTACTGGACTGCAGCTAAGCCTCCGAGTGGGAGGGTTGCTCACCACTTGGTAGGATTTTTCAAACTTAGGCGAGTACTGGACTGCAGCTAAGCCCCCGAGTGGGAGGCTTGCTCACCACTCGGTAGGATTTTTCAAACATAGGTGAGTACTGGACTGCAGCTAAGCCCCCGAGTGGGAGGGTTGCTCACCACTTGGTAGGATTTTTTCACACTTAGGCGAGTACTGGACTGCAGCTAAGCCCCCGAGTGGGAGGGTTGCTCACCACTCGGTAGGATTTTTCAAACTTAGGCGAGTGCTAGACTGGAGCTAAGCCCCCGAGTGGGAGGGTTGCTCACCACTCGGTAGTATTTTTTCACACTTAGGGGAGTACTGGACTGCAGCTAAGCCCCCGAGTGGGAGGGTTGCTCACCACTCGGTAAGATTTTTCAAAGTTAGGCGAGTACTGGACTGCAGCTAAGCCCACGAGTGAGAGGCTTGCTCACAACTCGGTAGGATTTTCTCACACTTAGGCGAGTACTCGACTGCAGCTAAGCCCCCGAGTGGGAGGGTTGCTCATCACTCGGTAGGATTTTTCAAACATAGGCAAGTACTGGACTGCAGCTAAGCCTCCGAGTGGGAGGGTTGCTCACCACTCGGTAGGATTTTTCAAACTTAGGCGAGTACTGGACTGCAGCTAAGCCACCGAGTGGGAGGGTTGCTCACCACTCGGCAGGATTTTTCAAACATAGGCGAGTACTTGACTGCAGCTAAGGCCCCGACTGGGAGGGGTGCTCACCACTCGGCAGGATTTTTTCACACTTAGGCGTGTACTGGACTGCAGCTAAGCCCCCGAGTGGTAGGGTTGCTCACCACTCGGTAGGATTTTTCAAACTTAGGCGAGTATTGGAATGCAGCTAAGCCCCCGAGTGGGAGGGTTGCTCACCACTCGGTAGGATTTTTCAAACATAGGCGAGTACTGGACTGCAGCTAAGCCTCCGAGTGGGAGGGCTAAGCTCACACCTAGCCGAGTAATGGAATGCAGCTAAGCCCACGAGTGAGAGGCTTGCTCACCACTCGGTTGGATTTTTTCACACTTTGGCGAGTACTGGACTGCAGCTAAGCCCCCGAGTGAGAGACTTGCTCACCACTCGGTAGGATTTTTTAACACCTAGCCGAGTACTGGACTGCAGCTAAGCCCCCGAGTGGAAGGCTTGCTCACTACACCTAGCCGAGTACTGGACTGCAGCTAAGCCCTCGAGTGAGAGGCTTGCTCACTACACCTAGCCGAGTACTGGACTGCAGCTAAGCCTCCGAGTGAGAGGGCTAAGCTCACACCTAGCCGAGTACTGGAATGCAGCTAAGCCCACGAGTGAGAGGCTTGCTCACCACTCGGTTGGATTTTTTCACACTTAGGCGAGTACTGGACTGCAGCTAAGCCCCCGAGTGAGAGACTTGCTCACCACTCGGTAGGATTTTTTAACACCTAGCCGATTACTGGACTGCAGCTAAGCCCCCGAGTGGGGGGCTTGCTCACCACTCGGTAGGATTTTTCAAACTTAGGCGAGTACTGGACTGCATCTAAGCCCCCGAGTGGGAGGCTTGCTCACCACTCGGTAGGATTTTTCAAACTTAGGCGAGTACTGGAATGCAGCTAAGCCCACGAGTGAGAGGCTTGCTCACCACTCCGTTGGATTTTTTCACACTTAGGCGAGTACTGGACTGCAGCTAAGCCCCCGAGTGAGAGGCTTGCTCACCACTCGGTAGGATTTTTCAAACTTAGGCGAGTACTGGACTGCAGCTAAGCCCCCGAGTGGGAGGGTTTCTCACCACTCGGTAGGATTTTTCAAACTTAGGCGAGTGCTAGACTGTAGCTAAGCCCCCGAGTGGGAGGGTTGCTCACCACTCGGTAGGATTTTTTCACACTTAGGCGAGTACTGGACTGCAGCTAAGCCCCCGAGTGAGAGACTTGCTCACCGCTCGGTAGGATTTTTTCACACATAGCCAAGTACTGGACTGGAGCTAAGCCCCCGAGTGGGAGGGTTGCTCACCACTCGGTAGGATTTGCAAACTTAGGCGAGTACTGGACTGCAGCTAAGCCTCCGAGTGGGAGGGTTGCTCACCACTCGGCAGGATTTTCCAAACTTAGGCAAGTACTGGACTGCAGCTAAGCCCCCGAGTGGGAGGGTTGCTCACCACTCGGTAGGATTTTTCAAACTTAGGCGAGTGCTTGACTGCAGCTAAGCCCCCGAGTGGGAGGGTTGCTCACCACTCGGTAGGATTTTTCAAACTTAGGCGAGTACTGGACTGCAGCTAAGCCTCCGAGTGGGAGGGTTGCTCACCACTTGGTAGGATTTTTCAAACTTAGGCAAGTACTGGACTGCAGCTAAGCCCCCGAGTGGGAGGCTTGCTCACCACTCGGTAGGATTTTTCAAACATAGGTGAGTACTGGACTGCAGCTAAGCCCCCGAGTGGGAGGGTTGCTCACCACTTGGTAGGATTTTTTCACACTTAGGGGAGTACTGGACTGCAGCTAAGCCCCCGAGTGGGAGGGTTGCTCACCACTCGGTAGGATTTTTCAAACTTAGGCGAGTGCTAGACTGGAGCTAAGCCCACGAGTGAGAGGCTTGCTCACAACTCGGTAGGATTTTCTCACACTTAGGCGAGTACTCGACTGCAGCTAAGCCCCCGAGTGGGAGGGTTGCTCATCACTCGGTAGGATTTTTCAAACATAGGCAAGTACTGGACTGCAGCTAAGCCTCCGAGTGGGAGGGTTGCTCACCACTCGGTAGGATTTTTCAAACTTAGGCGAGTACTGGACTGCAGCTAAGCCACCGAGTGGGAGGGTTGCTCACCACTCGGCAGGATTTTTCAAATATAGGCGAGTACTTGACTGCAGCTAAGGCCCCGACTGGGAGGGGTGCTCACCACTCGGCAGGATTTTTTCACACTTAGGCGTGTACTGGACTGCAGCTAAGCCCCCGAGTGGTAGGGTTGCTCACCACTCGGTAGGATTTTTCAAACTTAGGCGAGTATTGGAATGCAGCTAAGCCCCCGAGTGGGAGGGTTGCTCACCACTCGGTAGGATTTTTCAAACATAGGCGAGTACTGGACTGCAGCTAAGCCTCCGAGTGGGAGGGCTAAGCTCACACCTAGCCGAGTAATGGAATGCAGCTAAGCCCACGAGTGAGAGGCTTGCTCACCACTCGGTTGGATTTTTTCACACTTTGGCGAGTACTGGACTGCAGCTAAGCCCCCGAGTGAGAGACTTGCTCACCACTCGGTAGGATTTTTTAACACCTAGCCGAGTACTGGACTGCAGCTAAGCCCCCGAGTGGGAGGCTTGCTCACTACACCTAGCCGAGTACTGGACTGCAGCTAAGCCCTCGAGTGAGAGGCTTGCTCACTACACCTAGCCGAGTACTGGACTGCAGCTAAGCCTCCGAGTGAGAGGGCTAAGCTCACACCTAGCCGAGTACTGGAATGCAGCTAAGCCCACGAGTGAGAGGCTTGCTCACCACTCGGTTGGATTTTTTCACACTTAGGCGAGTACTGGACTGCAGCTAAGCCCCCGAGTGAGAGACTTGCTCACCACTCGGTAGGATTTTTTAACACCTAGCCGATTACTGGACTGCAGCTAAGCCCCCGAGTGGGGGGCTTGCTCACCACTCGGTAGGATTTTTCAAACTTAGGCGAGTACTGGACTGCATCTAAGCCCCCGAGTGGGAGGCTTGCTCACCACTCGGTAGGATTTTTCAAACTTAGGCGAGTACTGGAATGCAGCTAAGCCCACGAGTGAGAGGCTTGCTCACCACTCGGTTGGATTTTTTCACACTTAGGCGAGTACTGGACTGCAGCTAAGCCCCCGAGTGAGAGACTTGCTCACCACTCGGTAGGATTTTTTAACACCTAGCCGAGTGGGAGGGTTGCTCACCACTCGATAGGATTTTTCAAACTTAGGCGAGTACTGGACTGCAGCTAAGCCCCCGAGTGGGAGGGTTGCTGTAATGCCTCGGACAGACCCGCCGGTGGTCGTTACTCCTGGCAGGATCTAGACTGGCCCCACAGATCAATACTAGTCTTTTCTGCGCACTTTGTCCTCACTCATGCGCACCCGGGAGAAACTTCCCGGTTGGTCACCCATCCTGAAACTACTTCAAGCTGAGCACGCTTAACTTTGGAGTTCTGTCCGAATGGGCTTCCGGAAAAGAAGGAATTCCTTATTGGTATGAGTTGTCTATCATCCCTAATAAGCCAGGCTATCACATACACCCCCACTCAGAGGAACCGACGTCCTCGTCGGGCCACAGGAACGTTCCCTCTTGGCACATACGTCTGTGCATCCAGTCCGGTACATGTGCCATGCCGTGTGCCACGACGGGTCACAAACGTCATGAACAACATGACTGCGCACCTATCCGCAAACATCCGTGTAACCGCGAGGGTCGGCTCTGATACCAACTTGTAATGCCTCGGACACACCCGCCGGTGGTCGTTACTCCTGGCAGGATCTAGACTGGCCCCACGGATCAATACTAGTCTTTTCTGCGCACTTTGTCCTCACTCATGCGCACCCGGGAGAAACTTCCCGGCCGGTCACCCATCCTGAAACTACTCCAAGCTGAGCACGCTTAACTTTGGAGTTCTGTCCGAATGGGCTTCCGAAAAAGAAGGAATTCCTTATTGGTATGAGTAGTCTATCATCCCTAATAAGCCAGGCTATCACAGTTGCTCACGACTCGGTAGGATTTTCAAACTTAGGCGAGTACTGGACTGCAGCTAAGCCCACGAGTGAGAGGCTTGCTCACCACTTGGTAGGATTTTTTCACACTTAGGCGAGTACTGGACTGCAGCTAAGCCCACGAGTGAGAGGCTTGCTCACCACTCGGTAGGATTTTTTCACACTTAGGCGAGTACTCGACTGCAGCTAAGCCCCCGAGTGGGAGGGTTTCTCATCACTCGGTAGGATTTTTCAAACATAGGCGAGTACTGGACTGCGGCTAAGCCTCCTAGTGGGAGGGTTGCTCACCACTCGGTAGGATTTTTCAAACTTAGGCGAGTACTGGACTGTAGCTAAGCCCCCGAGTGGGAGGGTTGCTCACCACTCGGTAGGATTTTTCAAACATAGGCGAGTACTTGACTGCAGCTAAGCCCCCGAGTGGGAGGGGTGCTCACCACTCGGTATGATTTTCTCACACTTAGGCGAGTACTGGACTGCAGCTAAGCCCACGAGTGAGAGGCTTGCTCACCACTCGGTAGGATTTTTCAAACATAGGCGAGTACTGGACTGCAGCTAAGCCCCCAAGTGGGAGGGTTGCTCACCACTCGGTAGGATTTTTTCACACTTAGGCGAGTACTGGACTGCAGCTAAGCCCCCGAGTGAGAGACTTGCTCACCACTCGGTAGGATTTTTTAACACTTAGCCGAGTACTGGACTGCAGCTAAGGCCGCGAGTGAGAGGCTTGCTCACCACTCGGTAGGATTTTTCAAACTTAGGCGAGTACTGGACTGTAGCTAAGCCCCCGAGTGGGAGGGTTGCTCACCACTCGGTAGGATTTTTCAAACATAGGCGAGTACTTGACTGCAGCTAAGCCCCCGAGTGGGAGGGGTGCTCACCACTCGGTAGGATTTTCTCACACTTAGGCGAGTACTGGACTGCAGCTAAGCCCACGAGTGAGAGGCTTGCTCACCACTCGGTTGGATTTTTCAAACTTAGGCGAGTACTGGGATGCAGCTAAGCCCACGAGTGAGAGGCTTGCTCACCACTCGGTTGGATTTTTTCACACTTAGGCGAGTACTGGACTGCAGCTAAGCCCCCGAGTGAGAGGCTTGCTCACCACTCGGTAGGATTTTTCAAACTTAGGCGAGTACTGGACTGCAGCTAAGCCCCCGAGTGGGAGGGTTTCTCACCACTCGGTAGGATTTTTCAAACTTAGGCGAGTGCTAGACTGTAGCTAAGCCCCCGAGTGGGAGGGTTGCTCACCACTCGGTAGGATTTTTTCACACTTAGGCGAGTACTGGACTGCAGCTATGCCCCCGAGTGAGAGACTTGCTCACCGCTCGGTAGGATTTTTTCACACATAGCCAAGTACTGGACTGTAGCTAAGCCCCCGAGTGGGAGGGTTGCTCACCACTCGGTAGGATTTTTCAAACTTAGGCGAGTACTGGACTGCAGCTAAGCCTCCGAGTGGGAGGGTTGCTCACCACTCGGCAGGATTTTCCAAACTTAGGCGAGTACTGGACTGCAGCTAAGCCCCCGAGTGGGAGGGTTGCTCACCACTCGGTAGGATTTTTCAAACTTAGGCGAGTGCTTGACTGCAGCTAAGCCCCCGAGTGGGAGGGTTGCTCACCACTCGGTAGGATTTTTCAAACTTAGGCGAGTCCTGGACTGCAGCTAAGCCTCCGAGTGGGAGGGTTGCTCACCACTCGGTAGGATTTTTCAAACTTAGGCGAGTACTGGACTGCAGCTAAGCCCCCGAGTGGGAGGCTTGCTCACCACTCGGTAGGATTTTTCAAACATAGGCGAGTACTGGACTGCAGCTAAGCCCCCAAGTGGGAGGGTTGCTCACCACTCGGTAGGATTTTTTCACACTTAGGCGAGTACTGGACTGCAGCTAAGCCCCCGAGTGAGAGACTTGCTCACCACTCGGTAGGATTTTTTAACACTTAGCCGAGTACTGGACTGCAGCTAAGGCCCCGAGTGAGAGGCTTGCTCACCACTCGGTAGGATTTTTAAAATTTAGGCGAGTACTGGACTGCAGCTAAGCCCCCGAGTGGGAGGGTTGCCCACCACTCGGTAGGATTTTCCAAACTTAGGCGAGTACTGGACTGCAGCTAAGCCCCCGAGTGGGAGGGTTGCTCACCACTCGGTAGGATTTTTCAAACTTAGGCGAGTACTGGACTGCAGCTAAGCCCACGAGTGAGAGGCTTGCTCACCACTCGGTAGGATTTTTCAAACTTAGGCGAGTGCTCGACTGCAGCTAAGCCCCCGAGTGGGAGGGTTGCTCACCACTCGGTAGGATTTTTCAAACTTAGGCGAGTACTGGACTGCAGCTAAGCCTCCGAGTGGGAGGGTTGCTCACCACTCGGTAGGATTTTTCAAACTTAGGCGAGTACTGGACTGCAGCTAAGCCCCCGAGTGGGAGGGTTGCTCACCACTCGGTAGGATTTTTCAAACTTAGGCGAGTAATGGACTGCAGCTAAGCCCCCGAGTGGGAGGGTTGCTCACCACTCGGTAGGATTTTTCAAACTTAGGCGAGTACTGGACTGCAGCTAAGCCCCCGAGTGGGAGGGTTTCTCACCACTCGGTAGGATTTTTAAAACTTAGGCGAGTACTGGACTGCAGCTAAGCCACCGAGTGAGAGGCTTGCTCACCACTCGGTAGGATTTTTCAAACTTAGGCGAGTACTGGACTGCAGCTAAGCCCCCGAGTGGGAGGGTTTCTCACCACTCGGTAGGATTTTTCAAACTTAGGCGAGTGCTAGACTGTAGCTAAGCCCCCGAGTGGGAGGGTTGCTCACCACTCGGTAGGATTTTTTCACACTTAGGCGAGTACTGGACTGCAGCTAAGCCCCCGAGTGAGAGACTTGCTCACCACTCGGTAGGATTTTTTTCACACATAGCCAAGTACTGGACTGTAGCTAAGCCCCCGAGTGGGAGGGTTGCTCACCACTCGGTAGGATTTTTCAAACTTAGGCGAGTACTGGACTGCAGCTAAGCCTCCGAGTGAGAGGGTTGCTCACCACTCAGTAGGATTTTTCAAACTTAGGCGAGTACTGGACTGCAGCTAAGCCCCCGAGTGGGAGGGTTGCTCACCACTCGGTAGGATTTTTCAAACTTAGGCGAGTGCTTGACGGCAGCTAACCCCCGTGGGAGGGTTGCTCACCACTCGGTAGGATTTTTCAAACTTAGGCGAGTACTGGACTGCAGCTAAGCCTCCGAGTGGGAGGGTTGCTCACCACTCGGTAGGATTTTTCAAACTTAGGCGAGTACTGGACTGCAGCTAAGCCCCCGAGTGGGAGGCTTGCTCACCACTCGGTAGGATTTTTCAAACATAGGCGAGTACTGGACTGCAGCTAAGCCCCCGAGTGGGAGGGTTGCTCACCACTCGGTAGGATTTTTTCACACTTAGGCGAGTACTGGACTGCATCTAGGCCCCCGAGTGAGAGGCTTGCTCACCACTCGGTAGGATTTTTTCACACTTATGCGAGTACTGGACTACAGCTAAGTCCCCGAGTGAGGGGCTTGCTCACCACTCGGTAGGATTTTTCAAACTTAGGCGAGTGCTAGACTGTAGCTAAGCCCCCGAGTGGGAGGGTTGCTCACCACTCGGTAGGATTTTTTAACACTTAGGCGAGTACTGGACTGCAGCTAAGCCCCCGAGTGAGAGACTTGCTCACCACTCGGTAGGATTTTTTAACACTTAGCCGAGTACTGGACTGCAGCTAAGCCCCCGAGTGAGAGGCTTGCTCACCACTCGGTAGGATTTTTCAAACTTACGTGACTACTGGACAGCAGCTAATCCCCCGAGTGGGAGGGTTTCTCACCACTCGCTAGGATTTTTCAAACATAGGCGAGTACTGGACTGCAGCTAAGCCCCCGAGTGGGAGGGTTGCTCACCACTCGGTAGGATTTTTCAAACTTAGGCGAGTACTGGACTGCAGCTAAGCCTCCGAGTGGGAGGGTTGCTCACCACTCGGTAGGATTTTTCAAACTTAGGCGAGTACTGGACTGCAGCTAAGCGCCCGAGTGGGAGGCTTGCTCACCACTCGGTAGGATTTTTCAAACATAGGAGAGTACTGGACTGCAGCTAAGCCCTCGAGTGGGAGGGTTGCTCACCACTCGGTAGGATTTTTTCACACTTAGGCGAGTACTGGACTCAATCTAAGCCCCCGAGTGAGAGGCTTGCTCACCACTCGGTAGGATTTTTTCACACTTAGGCGAGTACTGGACTACAGCTAAGTCCCCGAGTGAGGGGCTTGCTCACCACTCGGTAGAATTTTTCAAACTTAGGCGAGTGCTAGACTGTAGCTAAGCCCCCGAGTGGGAGGGTTGCTCACCACTCGGTAGGATTTTTTCACACTTAGGCGAGTACTGGACTGCAGCTAAGGCCCCGAGTGAGAGACTTGCTCACCACTCGGTAGGATTTTTTAAGACTTAGCCGAGTACTGGACTGCAGCTAAGCCCCCGAGTGAGAGGCTTGCTCAGCACTCGCTAGGATTTTTAAAACTTAGGCGAGTACTGGACTGCAGCTAAGCCCCCGAGTGGGAGGGTTGCTCACCACTCGGTAGGATTTTTCAAACTTAGGCGAGTAATGGACTGCAGCTAAGCCCCCGAGTGGGAGGGTTGCTCACCACTCGGTAGGATTTTTTCACACTTAGGCGAGTACTGGACTGCAGCTAAGCCCCCGAGTGAGAGGCTTGCTCACCACTCGGTAGGATTTTTCAAACTTAGGCGAGTACTGGACTGCAGCTAAGCCCCCGAGTGGGAGGGTTTCTCACCACTCGGTAGGATTTTTAAAACTTAGGCGAGTACTGGACTGCAGCTAAGCCACCGAGTGAGAGGCTTGCTCACCACTCGGTAGGATTTTTCAAACTTAGGCGAGTACTGGACTGCAGCTAAGCCCCCGAGTGGGAGGCTTGCTCACCACTCGGTAGGATTTTTCAAACATAGGTGAGTACTGGACTGCAGCTAAGCCCCCGAGTGGGAGGGTTGCTCACCACTCGGTAGGATTTTTCAAACTTAGGCGAGTGCTAGACTGTAGCTAAGCCCCCGAGTGGGAGGGTTGCTCACCACTCGGTAGGATTTTTTCACACTTAGGCGAGTACTGGACTGCAGCTAAGCCCCCGAGTGGGAGGGTTGCTCACCACTCGGTAGGATTTTTCAAACTTAGGCGAGTACTGGACTGCAGCTAAGCCTCCGAGTGGGAGGGTTGCTCACCACTCGGTAGGATTTTTCAAACTTAGGCGAGTACTGGACTGCAGCTAAGCCCCCGAGTGGGAGGGTTGCTCACCACTCGGTAGGATTTTTCAAACTTAGGCGAGTAATGGACTGCAGCTAAGCCCCCGAGTGGGAGGGTTGCTCACCACTCGGTAGGATTTTTCAAACTTAGGCGAGTACTGGACTGCAGCTAAGCCCCCGAGTGGGAGGGTTTCTCACCACTCGGTAGGATTTTTAAAACTTAGGCGAGTACTGGACTGCAGCTAAGCCACCGAGTGAGAGGCTTGCTCACCACTCGGTAGGATTTTTCAAACTTAGGCGAGTACTGGACTGCAGCTAAGCCCCCGAGTGGGAGGGTTTCTCACCACTCGGTAGGATTTTTCAAACTTAGGCGAGTGCTAGACTGTAGCTAAGCCCCCGAGTGGGAGGGTTGCTCACCACTCGGTAGGATTTTTTCACACTTAGGCGAGTACTGGACTGCAGCTAAGCCCCCGAGTGAGAGACTTGCTCACCACTCGGTAGGATTTTTTTCACACATAGCCAAGTACTGGACTGTAGCTAAGCCCCCGAGTGGGAGGGTTGCTCACCACTCGGTAGGATTTTTCAAACTTAGGCGAGTACTGGACTGCAGCTAAGCCTCCGAGTGAGAGGGTTGCTCACCACTCAGTAGGATTTTTCAAACTTAGGCGAGTACTGGACTGCAGCTAAGCCCCCGAGTGGGAGGGTTGCTCACCACTCGGTAGGATTTTTCAAACTTAGGCGAGTGCTTGACGGCAGCTAACCCCCGTGGGAGGGTTGCTCACCACTCGGTAGGATTTTTCAAACTTAGGCGAGTACTGGACTGCAGCTAAGCCTCCGAGTGGGAGGGTTGCTCACCACTCGGTAGGATTTTTCAAACTTAGGCGAGTACTGGACTGCAGCTAAGCCCCCGAGTGGGAGGCTTGCTCACCACTCGGTAGGATTTTTCAAACATAGGCGAGTACTGGACTGCAGCTAAGCCCCCGAGTGGGAGGGTTGCTCACCACTCGGTAGGATTTTTTCACACTTAGGCGAGTACTGGACTGCATCTAGGCCCCCGAGTGAGAGGCTTGCTCACCACTCGGTAGGATTTTTTCACACTTATGCGAGTACTGGACTACAGCTAAGTCCCCGAGTGAGGGGCTTGCTCACCACTCGGTAGGATTTTTCAAACTTAGGCGAGTGCTAGACTGTAGCTAAGCCCCCGAGTGGGAGGGTTGCTCACCACTCGGTAGGATTTTTTAACACTTAGGCGAGTACTGGACTGCAGCTAAGCCCCCGAGTGAGAGACTTGCTCACCACTCGGTAGGATTTTTTAACACTTAGCCGAGTACTGGACTGCAGCTAAGCCCCCGAGTGAGAGGCTTGCTCACCACTCGGTAGGATTTTTCAAACTTACGTGACTACTGGACAGCAGCTAATCCCCCGAGTGGGAGGGTTTCTCACCACTCGCTAGGATTTTTCAAACATAGGCGAGTACTGGACTGCAGCTAAGCCCCCGAGTGGGAGGGTTGCTCACCACTCGGTAGGATTTTTCAAACTTAGGCGAGTACTGGACTGCAGCTAAGCCTCCGAGTGGGAGGGTTGCTCACCACTCGGTAGGATTTTTCAAACTTAGGCGAGTACTGGACTGCAGCTAAGCCCCCGAGTGGGAGGCTTGCTCACCACTCGGTAGGATTTTTCAAACATAGGAGAGTACTGGACTGCAGCTAAGCCCTCGAGTGGGAGGGTTGCTCACCACTCGGTAGGATTTTTTCACACTTAGGCGAGTACTGGACTCAATCTAAGCCCCCGAGTGAGAGGCTTGCTCACCACTCGGTAGGATTTTTTCACACTTAGGCGAGTACTGGACTACAGCTAAGTCCCCGAGTGAGGGGCTTGCTCACCACTCGGTAGAATTTTTCAAACTTAGGCGAGTGCTAGACTGTAGCTAAGCCCCCGAGTGGGAGGGTTGCTCACCACTCGGTAGGATTTTTTCACACTTAGGCGAGTACTGGACTGCAGCTAAGGCCCCGAGTGAGAGACTTGCTCACCACTCGGTAGGATTTTTTAAGACTTAGCCGAGTACTGGACTGCAGCTAAGCCCCCGAGTGAGAGGCTTGCTCAGCACTCGCTAGGATTTTTAAAACTTAGGCGAGTACTGGACTGCAGCTAAGCCCCCGAGTGGGAGGGTTGCTCACCACTCGGTAGGATTTTTCAAACTTAGGCGAGTAATGGACTGCAGCTAAGCCCCCGAGTGGGAGGGTTGCTCACCACTCGGTAGGATTTTTTCACACTTAGGCGAGTACTGGACTGCAGCTAAGCCCCCGAGTGAGAGGCTTGCTCACCACTCGGTAGGATTTTTCAAACTTAGGCGAGTACTGGACTGCAGCTAAGCCCCCGAGTGGGAGGGTTTCTCACCACTCGGTAGGATTTTTAAAACTTAGGCGAGTACTGGACTGCAGCTAAGCCACCGAGTGAGAGGCTTGCTCACCACTCGGTAGGATTTTTCAAACTTAGGCGAGTACTGGACTGCAGCTAAGCCCCCGAGTGGGAGGCTTGCTCACCACTCGGTAGGATTTTTCAAACATAGGTGAGTACTGGACTGCAGCTAAGCCCCCGAGTGGGAGGGTTGCTCACCACTCGGTAGGATTTTTCAAACTTAGGCGAGTGCTAGACTGTAGCTAAGCCCCCGAGTGGGAGGGTTGCTCACCACTCGGTAGGATTTTTTCACACTTAGGCGAGTACTGGACTGCAGCTAAGCCCCCGAGTGAGAGACTTGCTCACCACTCGGTAGGATTTTTTCACACATAGCCAAGTACTGGACTGTAGCTAAGCCCCCGAGTGGGAGGGTTGCTCACCACTCGGTAGGATTTTTCAAACTTAGGCGAGTACTGGACTGCAGCTAAGCCTCCGAGTGAGAGGGTTGCTCACCACTCCGTAGGATTTTTCAAACTTAGGCGAGTACTGGACTGCAGCTAAGCCCCCGAGTGTGAGGGTTGCTCACCACTCGGTAGGATTTTTCAAACTTACGCGAGTGCTTGACAGCAGCTAACCCCCGTGGGAGGGTTGCTCACCACTCGGTAGGATTTTTCAAACTTAGGCGAGTACTGGACTGCAGCTAAGCCTCCGAGTGGGAGGGTTGCTCACCACTCGGTAGGATTTTTCAAACTTAGGCGAGTACTGGACTGCAGCTAAGCCCCCGAGTGGGAGGCTTGCTCACCACTCGGTAGGATTTTTCAAACATAGGCGAGTACTGGACTGCAGCTAAGCCCCCGAGTGGGAGGGTTGCTCACCACTCGGTAGGATTTTTTCACACTTAGGCGAGTACTGGACTGCATCTAGGCCCCCGAGTGAGAGGCTTGCTCACCACTCGCTAGGATTTTTTCACACTTAGGCGAGTACTGGACTACAGCTAAGTCCCCGAGTGAGGGGCTTGCTCACCACTCGGTAGGATTTTTCAAACTTAGGCGAGTGCTAGACTGTAGCTAAGCCCCCGAGTGGGAGGGTTGCTCACCACTCGGTAGGATTTTTTCACACTTAGGCGAGTACTGGACTGCAGCTAAGCCCCCGAGTGAGAGACTTGCTCACCACTCGGTAGGATTTTTTAACACTTAGCCGAGTACTGGACTGCAGCTAAGCCCCCGAGTGAGAGGCTTGCTCACCACTCGGTAGGATTTTTCAAACTTACGTGAGTACTGGACAGCAGCTAATCCCCCGAGTGGGAGGGTTTCTCACCACTCGCTAGGATTTTTCAAACTTAGGCGAGTACTGGACTGCAGCTAAGCCCCCGAGTGGGAGGGTTGCTCACCACTCGGTAGGATTTTTCAAACTTAGGCGAGTACTGGACTGCAGCTAAGCCTCCGAGTGGGAGGGTTGCTCACCACTCGGTAGGATTTTTCAAATTTAGGCGAGTACTGGACTGCAGCTAAGCCCCCGAGTGGGAGGCTTGCTCACCACTCGGTAGGATTTTTCAAACATAGGAGAGTACTGGACTGCAGCTAAGCCCTCGAGTGGGAGGGTTGCTCACCACTCGGTAGGATTTTTTCACACTTAGGCGAGTACTGGACTCAATCTAAGCCCCCGAGTGAGAGGCTTGCTCACCACTCGGTAGGATTTTTTCACACTTAGGCGAGTACTGGACTACAGCTAAGTCCCCGAGTGAGGGGCTTGCTCACCACTCGGTAGGATTTTTCAAACTTAGGCGAGTGCTAGACTGTAGCTAAGCCCCCGAGTGGGAGGGTTGCTCACCACTCGGTAGGATTTTTTCACACTTAGGCGAGTACTGGACTGCAGCTAAGGCCCCGAGTGAGAGACTTTCTCACCACTCGGTAGGATTTTTTAAGACTTAGCCGAGTACTGGACTGCAGCTAAGCCCCCGAGTGAGAGGCTTGCTCAGCACTCGCTAGGATTTTTAAAACTTAGGCGAGTACTGGACTGCAGCTAAGCCCCCGAGTGGGAGGGTTGCTCACCACTCGGTAGGATTTTTCAAATTTAGGCGAGTACTGGACTGCAGCTAAGCCCCCGAGTGGGAGGGTTGCTCACCACTCGGTAGGATTTTTCAAACTTAGGCGAGTACTGGACTGCAGCTAAGCCCACGAGTGAGAGGCTTGCTCACTACTCGGTAGGATTTTTTCACACTTAGGCGAGTACTGGACTGCAGCTACGCCCACGAGTGAGAGGCTTGCTCACCACTCGGTAGGATTTTTTCACACTTAGGCGAGTACTCGACTGCAGCTAAGCCCCCATGTGGGAGGGTTGCTCATCACTCGGTAGGATTTTTCAAACATAGGCGAGTACTGGACTGCAGCTAAGCCTCCGAGTGGGAGGGTTGCTCACCACTCGGTAGGATTTTTTCACACTTAGGCGAGTACTGGACTACAGCTAAGTCCCCGAGTGAGGGCCTTGCTCACCACTCGGTAGGATTTTTTCAAACTTAGGCGAGTGCTTGACTGCAGCTAAACCCCCGTGGGAGGGTTGCTCACCACTCGGTAGGATTTTTCAAACTTAGGCGAGTACTGGACTGCAGCTAAGCCTCCGAGTGGGAGGGTTGCTCACCACTCGGTAGGATTTTTCAAACATAGGCGAGTACTGGACTGCAGCTAAGCCCCCGAGTGGGAGGCTTGCTCACCACTCGGTAGGATTTTTCAAACATAGGCGAGTACTGGACTGCAGCTAAGCCCCCGAGTGGGAGGGTTGCTCACCACTCGGTAGGATTTTTTCACACTTAGGCGAGTACTGGACTGCATCTAGGCCCCCGAGTGAGAGGCTTGCTCACCACTCGGTAGGATTTTTTCACACTTAGGCGAGTACTGGACTACAGCTAAGTCCCCGAGTGAGGGGCTTGCTCACCACTCGGTAGGATTTTTCATACTTAGGCGAGTGCTAGACTGTAGCTAAGCCCCCGAGTGGGAGGGTTGCTCACCACTCGGTAGGATTTTTTCACACTTAGGCGAGTACTGGACTGCAGCTAAGCCCCCGAGTGAGAGACTTGCTCACCACTCGGTAGGATTTTTTAACACTTAGCCGAGTACTGGACTGCAGCTAAGCCCCCAAGTGGGAGGCTTGCTCACCACTCGGTAGGATTTTTCAAACATAGGCGAGTACTGGACTGCGGCTAAGCCCCCGAGTGGGAGGGTTGCTCACCACTCGGTAGGATTTTTTCACACTTAGGCGAGTACTGGACTGCATCTAGGCCCCCGAGTGAGAGGCTTGCTCACCACTCGGTAGGATTTTTTCACACTTAGGCGAGTACTGGACTACAGCTAAGTCCCCGAGTGAGGGGCTTGCTCACCACTCGGTAGGATTTTTCAAACTTAGGTGAGTGCTAGACTGTAGCTAAGCCCCCGAGTGGGAGGGTTGCTCACCACTCGGTAGGATTTTTTCACACTTAGGCCAGTACTGGACTGCAGCTAAGCCCCCGAGTGAGAGACTTGCTCACCACTCGGTAGGATTTTTTAACACTTAGCCGAGTACTGGACTGCAGCTAAGCCCCTGAGTGAGAGGCTTGCTCACCACTCGGTAGGATTTTTCAAACTTACGCGAGTACTGGACAGCACCTAATCCCCCGAGTGGGAGGGTTTCTCACCACTCGCTAGGATTTTTCAAACTTAGGCGAGTACTGGACTGCAGCTAAGCCCCCGAGTGGGAGGGTTGCTCACCACTCGGTAGGATTTTTCAAACTTAGGCGAGTACTGGACTGCAGCTAAGCCTCCGAGTGGGAGGGTTGCTCACCACTCGGTAGGATTTTTCAAACTTAGGCGAGTACTGGACTGCAGCTAAGCCCCCGAGTGGGAGGCTTGCTCACCACTCGGTAGGATTTTTCAAACATAGGAGAGTACTGGACTGCAGCTAAGCCCTCGAGTGGGAGGGTTGCTCACCACTCGGTAGGATTTTTTCACACTTAGGCGAGTACTGGACTCAATCTAAGCCCCCGAGTGAGAGGCTTGCTCACCACTCGGTAGGATTTTTTCACACTTAGGCGAGTACTGGACTACAGCTAAGTCCCCGAGTGAGGGGCTTGCTCACCACTCGGTAGGATTTTTCAAACTTAGGCGAGTGCTAGACTGTAGCTAAGCCCCCGAGTGGGAGGGTTGCTCACCACTCGGTAGGATTTTTTCACACTTAGGCGAGTACTGGACTGCAGCTAAGGCCCCGAGTGAGAGACTTGCTCACCACTCGGTAGGATTTTTTAAGACTTAGCCGAGTACTGGACTGCAGCTAAGCCCCCGAGTGAGAGGCTTGCTCAGCACTCGCTAGGATTTTTAAAACTTAGGCGAGTACTGGACTGCAGCTAAGCCCCCGAGTGGGAGGGTTGCTCACCACTCGGTAGGATTTTTCAAATTTAGGCGAGTACTGGACTGCAGCTAAGCCCCCGAGTGGGAGGGTTGCTCACCACTCGGTAGGATTTTTCAAACTTAGGCGAGTACTGGACTGCAGCTAAGCCCACGAGTGAGAGGCTTGCTCACCACTCGGTAGGATTTTTTCACACTTAGGCGAGTACTGGACTGCAGCTACGCCCACGAGTGAGAGGCTTGCTCACCACTCGGTAGGATTTTTTCACACTTAGGCGAGTACTCGACTGCAGCTAAGCCCCCAAGTGGGAGGGTTGCTCATCACTCGGTAGGATTTTTCAAACATAGGCGAGTACTGGACTGCAGCTAAGCCTCCGAGTGGGAGGGTTGCTCACCACTCGGTAGGATTTTTTCACACTTAGGCGAGTACTGGACTACAGCTAAGTCCCCGAGTGAGGGCCTTGCTCACCACTCGGTAGGATTTTTTCAAACTTAGGCAAGTGCTTGACTGCAGCTAAACCCCCGTGGGAGGGTTGCTCACCACTCGGTAGGATTTTTCAAACTTAGGCGAGTACTGGACTGCAGCTAAGCCTCCGAGTGGGAGGGTTGCTCACCACTCGGTAGGATTTTTCAAACTTAGGCGAGTACTGGACTGCAGCTAAGCCCCCGAGTGGGAGGCTTGCTCACCACTCGGTAGGATTTTTCAAACATAGGCGAGTACTGGACTGCAGCTAAGCCCCCGAGTGGGAGGGTTGCTCACCACTCGGTAGGATTTTTTCACACTTAGGCGAGTACTGGACTGCATCTAGGCCCCCGAGTGAGAGGCTTGCTCACCACTCGGTAGGATTTTTTCACACTTAGGCGAGTACTGGACTACAGCTAAGTCCCCGAGTGAGGGGCTTGCTCACCACTCGGTAGGATTTTTCATACTTAGGCGAGTGCTAGACTGTAGCTAAGCCCCCGAGTGGGAGGGTTGCTCACCACTCGGTAGGATTTTTTCACACTTAGGCGAGTACTGGACTGCAGCTAAGCCCCCGAGTGAGAGACTTGCTCACCACTCGGTAGGATTTTTTAACACTTAGCCGAGTACTGGACTGCAGCTAAGCCCCCAAGTGGGAGGCTTGCTCACCACTCGGTAGGATTTTTCAAACATAGGCGAGTACTGGACTGCAGCTAAGCCCCCGAGTGGGAGGGTTGCTCACCACTCGGTAGGATTTTTTCACACTTAGGCGAGTACTGGACTGCATCTAGGCCCCCGAGTGAGAGGCTTGCTCACCACTCGGTAGGATTTTTTCACACTTAGGCGAGTACTGGACTACAGCTAAGTCCCCGAGTGAGGGGCTTGCTCACCACTCGGTAGGATTTTTCAAACTTAGGTGAGTGCTAGACAGTAGCTAAGCCCCCGAGTGGGAGGGTTGCTCACCACTCGGTAGGATTTTTTCACACTTAGGCGAGTACTGGACTGCAGCTAAGCCCCCGAGTGAGAGACTTGCTCACCACTCGGTAGGATTTTTTAACACTTAGCCGAGTACTGGACTGCAGCTAAGCCCCTGAGTGAGAGGCTTGCTCACCACTCGGTAGGATTTTTCAAACTTATGCGAGTACTGGACAGCACCTAATCCCCCGAGTGGGAGGGTTTCTCACCACTCGCTAGGATTTTTCAAACTTAGGCGAGTACTGGACTGCAGCTAAGCCCCCGAGTGGGAGGGTTGCTCACCACTCGGTAGGATTTTTCAAACTTAGGCGAGTACTGGACTGCAGCTAAGCCTCCGAGTGGGAGGGTTGCTCACCACTCGGTAGGATTTTTCAAACTTAGGCGAGTACTGGACTGCAGCTAAGCCCCTAAGTGGGAGGCTTGCTCACCACTCGGTAGGATTTTTCAAACATAGGAGAGTACTGGACTGCAGCTAAGCCCTCGAGTGGGAGGGTTGCTCACCACTCGGTAGGATTTTTTCACACTTAGGCGAGTACTGGACTCAATCTAAGCCCCCGAGTGAGAGGCTTGCTCACCACTCGGTAGGATTTTTTCACACTTAGGCGAGTACTGGACTACAGCTAAGTCCCCGAGTGAGGGGCTTGCTCACCACTCGGTAGGATTTTTCAAACTTAGGCGAGTGCTAGACTGTAGCTAAGCCCCCGAGTGGGAGGGTTGCTCACCACTCGGTAGGATTTTTTCACACTTAGGCGAGTACTGGACTGCAGCTAAGGCCCCGAGTGAGAGACTTGCTCACCACTCGGTTGGATTTTTTAAGACTTAGCCGAGTACTGGACTGCAGCTAAGCCCCCGAGTGAGAGGCTTGCTCAGCACTCGCTAGGATTTTTAAAACTTAGGCGAGTACTGGACTGCAGCTAAGCCCCCGAGTGGGAGGGTTGCTCACCACTCGGTAGGATTTTTCAAATTTAGGCGAGTACTGGACTGCAGCTAAGCCCCCGAGTGGGAGGGTTGCTCACCACTCGGTAGGATTTTTCAAACTTAGGCGAGTACTGGACTGCAGCTAAGCCCACGAGTGAGAGGCTTGCTCACCACTCGGTAGGATTTTTTCACACCTAGGCGAGTACTGGACTGCAGCTACGCCCACGAGTGAGAGGCTTGCTCACCACTCGGTAGGATTTTTTCACACTTAGGCGAGTACTCGACTGCAGCTAAGCCCCCAAGTGGGAGGGTTGCTCATCACTCGGTAGGATTTTTCAAACATAGGCGAGTACTGGACTGCAGTTAAGCCTCCGAGTGGGAGGGTTGCTCACCACTCGGTAGGATTTTTTCACACTTAGGCGAGTACTGGACTACAGCTAAGTCCCCGAGTGAGGGCCTTGCTCACCACTCGGTAGGATTTTTTCAAACTTAGGCGAGTGCTTGACTGCAGCTAAACCCCCGTGGGAGGGTTGCTCACCACTCGGTAGGATTTTTCAAACTTAGGCGAGTACTGGACTGCAGCTAAGCCTCCGAGTGGGAGGGTTGCTCACCACTCGGTAGGATTTTTCAAACTTAGGCGAGTACTGGACTGCAGCTAAGCCCCCGAGTGGGAGGCTTGCTCACCACTCGGTAGGATTTTTCAAACATAGGCGAGTACTGGACTGCAGCTAAGCCCCCGAGTGGGAGGGTTGCTCACCACTCGGTAGGATTTTTTCACACTTAGGCGAGTACTGGACTGCATCTAGGCCCCCGAGTGAGAGGCTTGCTCACCACTCGGTAGGATTTTTTCACACTTAGGCGAGTACTGGACTACAGCTAAGTCCCCGAGTGAGGGGCTTGCTCACCACTCGGTAGGATTTTTCATACTTAGGCGAGTGCTAGACTGTAGCTAAGCCCCCGAGTGGGAGGGTTGCTCACCACTCGGTAGGATTTTTTCACACTTAGGCGAGTACTGGACTGCAGCTAAGCCCCCGAGTGAGAGACTTGCTCACCACTCGGTAGGATTTTTTAACACTTAGCCGAGTACTAGACTGCAGCTAAGCCCCCGAGTGAGAGGCTTGCTCACCACTCGGTAGGATTTTTCAAACTTACGCTAGTACTGGACAGCAGCTAATCCCCCGAGTGGGAGGGTTTCTCACCACTCGCTAGGATTTTTCAAACTTAGGCGAGTACTGGACTGCAGCTAAGCCCCCGAGTGGGAGGGTTGCTCACCACTCGGTAGGATTTTTCAAACTTAGGCGAGTGCTTGACTGCAGCTAAACCGCCGTAGGAGGGTTGCTCACCACTCGGTAGGATTTTTCAAACTTAGGCGAGTACTGGACTGCAGCTAAGCCTCCGAGTGGGAGGGTTGCTCACCACTCGGTAGGATTTTTCAAACTTAGGCGAGTACTGGACTGCAGCTAAGCCCCCGAGTGGGAGGCTTGCTCACCACTCGGTAGGATTTTTCAAACATAGGAGAGTACTGGACTGCAGCTAAGCCCCCGAGTGGGAGGTTTGCTCACCACTCGGTAGGATTTTTTCACACTTAGGCGAGTACTGGACTGCAGCTAAGCCCCCGAGTGAGAGGCTTGCTCACCACTCGGTAGGATTTTTTCACACTTAGGCGAGTACTGGACTACAGCTAAGTCCCCGAGTGAGGGGCTTGCTCACCACTCGGTAGGATTTTTCAAACTTAGGCGAGTGCTAGACTGTAGCTAAGCCCCCGAGTGGGAGGGTTGCTCACCACTCGGTAGGATTTTTCAAACTTAGGCGAGTACTGGACTGCAGCTAAGCCCCCGAGTGGGAGGCTTGGTCACCACTCGGTAGGATTTTTCAAACATAGGCGAGTACTGGACTGCAGCTAAGCCCCCGAGTGGGAGGGTTGCTCACCACTCGGTAGGATTTTTTCACACTTAGGCGAGTACTTGACTGCATCTAGGCCCCCGAGTGAGAGGCTTGCTCACCACTCGGTAGGATTTTTTCACACTTAGGCGAGTACTGGACTACAGCCAAGTTCCCGAGTGAGGGGCTTGCTCACCACTCGGTAGGATTTTTCAAACTTACGCTAGTACTGGACAACAGCTAATCCCCCGAGTGGGAGGGTTTCTCACCACTCGCTAGGATTTTTCAAACTTAGGCGAGTACTGGACTGCAGCTAAGCCCCCGAGTGGGAGGGTTGCTCACCACTCGGTAGGATTTTTCAAACTTAGGCGAGTGCTTGACTGCAGCTAAACCCCCGAGTGAGAGGCTTGCTCACCACTCGGTAGGATTTTTCAAACTTACGCAAGTACTGGACAGCAGCTAATCCCCCGAGTGGTTCTCACCACTCGCAAGGATTTTTCAAACTTAGGCGAGTACTGGACTGCAGCTAAGCCCCCGAGTGGGAGGGTTGCTCACCACTCGGTAGGATTTTTCAAACTTACGCGAGTGCTTGACTGCAGCTAAACCGCCGTAGGAGGGTTGCTCACCACTCGGTAGGATTTTTCAAACTTAGGCGAGTACTGGACTGCAGCTAAGCCTCCGAGTGGGAGGGTTCCTCACCACTCGGTAGGATTTTTCAAACTTAGGCGAGTACTGTACTGCAGCTAAGCCCCCGAGTGGGAGGCTTGCTCACCACTCGGTAGGATTTTTCAAACATAGGAGAGTACTGGACTGCAGCTAAGCCCCCGAGTGGGAGGTTTGCTCACCACTCGGTAGGATTTTTTCACACTTAGGCGAGTACTGGACTGCATCTAAGCCCCCGAGTGAGAGGCTTGCTCACCACTCGGTAGGATTTTTTCACACTTAGGCGAGTACTGGACTACAGCTAAGTCCCAGAGTGAGGGGCTTGCTCACCACTCGGTAGGATTTTTCAAACTTAGGCGAGTGCTAGACTGTAGCTAAGCCCCCGAGTGGGAGGGTTGCTCACCACTCGGTAGGATTTTTTCACACTTAGGCGAGTACTGGACTGCAGCTAAGCCCCCGAGTGAGAGACTTGCTCACCACTCGGTAGGATTTTTTAACACTTAGCCGAGTACTGGACTGCAGCTAAGCCCCCGAGTGAGAGGCTTGCTCAGCACTCGCTAGGATTTTTCAAACTTAGGCGAGTACTGGACTGCAGCTAAGCCCCCGAGTGGGAGGGTTGCTCACCACTCGGTAGGATTTTTCAAATTTAGGCGAGTACTGGACTGCAGCTAAGCCCCCGAGTCGTAGGGTTGCTCACCACTCGGTAGGATTTTTCAAACTTAGGCGAGTACTGGACTGCAGCTAAGCCCACGAGTGAGAGGCTTGCTCACCACTCGGTAGGATTTTTTCACACTTAGGCGAGTACTGGACTGCAGCTACGCCCACGAGTGAGAGGCTTGCTCTTTTTTCACACTTAGGCGAGTACTCGACTGCAGCTAAGCCCCCAAGTGGGAGGGTTGCTCATCACTCGGTAGGATTTTCCAACATAGGCGAGTACTGGACTGCAGCTAAGCCTCCGAGTGGGAGGGTTGCTCACCACTCGGTAGGATTTTTTCACACTTAGGCGAGTACTGGACTACAGCTAAGTCCCCGAGTGAGGGCCTTGCTCACCACTCGGTAGGATTTTTTCACACTTAGGCGAGTACTGGACTACAGCTAAGTCCCCGAGTGAGGGGCTTGCTCACCACTCGGTAGGATTTTTCAAACTTCGGCGAGTGCTAGACTGTAGCTATGCCCCCGAGTAGGAAGGTTGCTCACCACTCGGTAGGATTTTTTCACACTTAGGCGAGTACTGGACTGCTGCTAAGCCCCCGAGTGAGAGACTTGCTCACCACTCGGTAGGATTTTTTAACACTTAGCCGAGTACTGGACTGCAGCTAAGCCCCCGAGTGAGAGGCTTGCTCACCACTCGGTAGGATTTTTCAAACTTAGGCGAGTACTGGACTGCAGCTAAGCCCCCGAGTGGGAGGGTTGCTCACCACTCGGTAGGGTTTTTCAAACATAGGCGAGTACTTGATTGCAGCTAAGCCCCCGAGTGGGAGGGGTGCTCACCACTCGATAGGATTTTTTCACACTTAGGCGAGTACTGGACTGCAGCTAAGCCCCCGAGTGAGAGGCTTGCTCACCACTCGGTAGGATTTTTCAAACTTAGGCGAGTACTGGACTCCAACTAAGCCCCCGAGTGGGAGGGTTGCTCACCACTCGGTAGGATTTTTCAAACATAGGCGAGTACTTGACTGCAGCTAAGCCCCCGAGTGGGAGGGGTGCTCACCACTCGGTAGGATTTTTTCACACTTAGGCGAGTACTGGACAGCAGCTAAGCCCCCGAGTGGTAGGGTTGCTCACCACTTGGTACGATTTTTCAAACTTAGGCGAGTACTGGAATGCAGCTAAGCCCACGAGTGAGAGGCTTGCTCACCACTCGGTTGGATTTTTTCACACTTAGGCGAGTACTGGACTGCAGCTAAGCCCCCGAGTGGGAGGATTTCTCACCTCACGGTAGGATTTTTCAAACTTAGGCGAGTGCTAGACTGTAGCTAAGCCCCCGAGTGGGAGGGTTGCTCAGCACTCGGTAGGATTTTTTCACACTTAGGCGAGTACTGGACTGCAGCTAAGCCCCCGAGTGGGAGGGTTGCTCACCACTCGGTAGGATTTTTCAAACATAGGCGAGTCCTTGACTGCAGCTAAGCCCCCGAGTGGGAGGGTTGCTCACCACTCTGTAGGATTTTTTCACACTTAGGCGAGTACTGGACTGCTGCTAAGCCCCCGAGTGAGAGGCTTGCTCACCACTCGGTAGGATTTTTCAAACTTAGGCGAGTACTGGACTGCAGCTAAGCCCCCGAGTGGGAGGCTTGCTCACCACTCGGCAGGATTTTTCAAACATAGGCGAGTACTAGACTGCAGCTAAGCCCCCGAGTGGGAGGGTTGCTCACCACTCGGTAGGATTTTTTCACACTTAGGCGAGTACTGGACTGGAGCTAAGCCCCCGAGTGAGAGGCTTGCTCACCACTCGGTAGGATTTTTTCACACTTAGGCGAGTACTGGACTGCAGCTAAGCCCCCGAGTAAGGGGCTTGCTCACCACTCGGTTGGATTTTTCAAACCTAGGCGAGTGCTAGACTGTAGCTAAGCCCCCGAGTGGGAGGGTTGCTCACCACTCGGTAGGATTTTTTCACACTTAGGCGAGTACTGGACTGCAGCTAAGCTCCCGAGTGAGAGACTTGCTCACCACTCGGTAGGATTTTTTAACACCGAGCCAAGTACTGGACTGCAGCTAAGCCCCCGAGTGAGAGGCTTGCTCACCACTCGGTAGGATTTTTCAAACTGAGGCGAGTACTGGACTGCAGCTAAGCCCCCGAGTGGGAGGGTTGCTCAGCACTCGGTAGGATTTTTCAAAGTTAGGCGAGTACTGGACTGTAGCTAAGCCCACGAGTGAGAGGCTTGCTCACCACTCGGTAGGATTTTTTCACACTTAGGCGAGTACTGGACTGCAGCTAAGCCCACGAGTGAGAGGCTTGCTCAACACTCGGTAGGATTTTTTCACACTTAGGCGAGTACTGGACTGCAGCTAAGTCCCCGAGTGGGAGGGTTGCTCATCACTCGGTAGGATTTTTCAAACATAGGCGAGTACTGGACTGCAGCTAAGCCTCCGAGTGGGAGGGTTGCTCACCACTCGGTAGGATTTTTCAAACTTAGGCGAGTACTGGACTACAGCTAAGCCCCCGAGTGGGAGGGTTGCTCACCACTCGGTAGGATTTTTCAAACATAGGCGAGTACTTGACTGCAGCTAAGCCCCCGAGTGGGAGGGGTGCTCACCACTCGGTAGGATTTTTTCACACTTAGGCGAGTATTGGACTGCAGCTAAGCCCCCGAGTGGTAGGGTTGCTCATCACTCAGTAGGATTTTTCAAACTTAGGCGAGTACTGGAATGCAGCTAAGCCCACGAGTGAGAGGCTTGCTCACCACTCGGTTGGATTTTTTCACACTTAGGCGAGTACTGGACTGCAGCTAAGCCCCCGAGTGAGAGGCTTGCTCACCACTCGGTAGTATTTTTCGAACTTAGGCGAGTGCTAGACTGTAGCTAAGCCCCCGAGTGGGAGGGTTGCTTACCACTCGGTAGGATTTTTTCACACTTAGGCGAGTACTGGACTGCAGCTAAGCCCCCGAGTGGGAGGGTTCCTCACCACTCGGTAGGATTTTTCAAACTTAGGCGAGTACTGCACTGTAGCTAAGCCTCCGAGTGAGAGGCTTGCTCACCACTCGGTAGGATTTTTCAAACTTAGGCGAGTACTGGACTGCAGCTAAGCCTCTGAGTGGGAGGGTTGCTCACCACTCGGTAGGATTTTTCAAACTTAGGCGAGTACTGGACTGCAGCTAAGCCCCCGAGTGGGAGGGTTGCTCACCACTCGGTGGGATTTTTCAAACATAGGCGATTACTTGACTGCAGCTAAGCCCCCGAGTGGGAGGGGTGCTCACCACTCGGTAGGATTTTTTCACACTTAGGCGAGTATTGGACTGCAGCTAAGCCCCCGAGTGGTAGGGTTGCTCACCACTCGGTAGGATTTTTCAAACTTAGGCGAGTACTGGAATGCAGCTAAGCGCACGAATGAGAGGCTTGCTCACCACTAGGTTGGATTTTTTCACACTTAGGCGAGTACTGGACTGCAGCTAAGCCCCCGAGTGAGAGGCTTGCTCACCACTCGGTAGGATTTTTCAAACTTAGGCGAGTGCTAGACTGTAGCTAAACCCCCGAGTGGGAGGGTTGCTTACCACTCGGTAGGATTTTTTCACACTTAGGTGAGTACTGGACTGCAGCTAAGCCCCCGAGTGGGAGGGTTGCTCACCACTCGGTAGGATTTTTCAAACTTAGGCGAGTACTGGACTGCAGCTAAGCCTCCGAGTGGGAGGGTTGCTCACCACTCGGTAGGATTTTTCAAACTTAGGCGAGTACTGGACTGCAGCTAAGCCCCCGAGTGGGAGGGTTGCTCACCACTCGGTAGGATTTTTCAAACATAGGCGAGTACTTGACTGCAGCTAAGCCCCCGAGTGGGAGGGGTGCTCACCACTCGGTAGGATTTTTTCACACTTAGGCGTGTATTGGACTGCAGCTAAGCCCCCGAGTGGTAGGGTTGCTCACCACTCGGTAGGATTTTTCAAACTTAGGCGAGTACTGGAATGCAGCTAAGCCCACGAGTGAGAGGCTTGCTCACCACTCGGTTGGATTTTTTCACACTTAGGCGAGTACTGGACTGCAGCTAAGCCCCCGAGTGAGAGGCTTGCTCACCACTCGGTAGGATTTTTCAAACTTAGGCGAGTGCTCGACTGTAGCTAAGCCCCCGAGTGGGAGGGTTGCTCACCACTCGGTAGGATTTTTCAAATTTAGGCGAGTACTGGACTGCAGCTAAGCCCCCGAGTGGGAGGGTTGCTCACCACTCGGTAGGATTTTTCAAACTTAGGCGAGTACTGGACTGCAGCTAAGCCCACGAGTGAGAGGCTTGCTCACCACTCGGTAGGATTTTTTCACACTTAGGCGAGTACTGGACTGCAGCTACGCCCACGAGTGAAAGGCTTGCTCACCACTCGGTAGGATTTTTTCACACTTAGGCGAGTACTCGACTGCAGCTAAGCCCCCAAGTGGGAGGGTTGCTCATCACTCGGTAGGATTTTTCAAACATAGGCGAGTACTGGACTGCAGCTAAGCCTCCGAGTGGGAGGGTTGCTCACCACTCGGTAGGATTTTTTAACACTTAGGCGAGTACTGGACTGCTGCTAAGCCCCCGAGTGAGAGACTTGCTCACCACTCGGTAGGATTTTTTAACACTTAGCCGAGTACTGGACTGCAGCTAAGCCCCCGAGTGAGAGGCTTGCTCACCACTCGGTAGGATTTTTCAAACTTAGGCGAGTACTGGACTGCAGCTAAGCCCCCGAGTGGGAGGGTTGCTCACCACTCGGTAGGGTTTTTCAAACATAGGCGAGTACTTGATTGAAGCTAAGCCCCCGAGTGGGAGGGGTGCTCACCACTCGATAGGATTTTTTCACACTTAGGCGAGTACTGGACTGCAGCTAAGCCCCCGAGTGAGAGGCTTGCTCACCACTCGGTAGGATTTTTCAAACTTAGGCGAGTACTGGACTCCAACTAAGCCCCCGAGTGGGAGGGTTGCTCACCACTCGGTAGGATTTTTCAAACATAGGCGAGTACTTGACTGCAGCTAAGCCCCCGAGTGGGAGGGGTGCTCACCACTCGGTAGGATTTTTTTCACACTTAGGCGAGTACTGGACAGCAGCTAAGCCCCCGAGTGGTAGGGTTGCTCACCACTCGGTACGATTTTTCAAACTTAGGCGAGTACTGGAATGCAGCTAAGCCCACGAGTGAGATGCTTGCTCACCACTCGGTTGGATTTTTTCACACTTAGGCGAGTACTGGACTGCAGCTAAGCCCCCGAGTGGGAGGATTTCTCACCTCACGGTAGGATTTTTCAAACTTAGGCGAGTGCTAGACTGTAGCTAAGCCCCCGAGTGGGAGGGTTGCTCAGCACTCGGTAGGATTTTTTCACACTTAGGCGAGTACTGGACTGCAGCTAAGCCCCCGAGTGGGAGGGTTGCTCACCACTCGGTAGGATTTTTCAAACATAGGCGAGTCCTTGACTGCAGCTAAGCCCCCGAGTGGGAGGGTTGCTCACCACTCTGTAGGATTTTTTCACACTTAGGCGAGTACTGGACTGCTGCTAAGCCCCCGAGTGAGAGGCTTGCTCACAACTCGGTAGGATTTTTCAAACTTAGGCGAGTACTGGACTGCAGCTAAGCCCCCGAGTGGGAGGCTTGCTCACCACTCGGCAGGATTTTTCAAACATAGGCGAGTACTGGACTGCAGCTAAGCCCCCGAGTGGGAGGGTTGCTCACCACTCGGTAGGATTTTTTCACAGTTAGGCGAGTACTGGACTGGAGCTAAGCCCCCGAGTGAGAGGCTTGCTCACCACTCGGTAGGATTTTTTCACACTTAGGCGAGTACTGGACTGCAGCTAAGCCCCCGAGTAAGGGGCTTGCTCACCACTCGGTAGGATTTTTCAAACCTAGGCGAGTGCTAGACTGTAGCTAAGCCCCCGAGTGGGAGGGTTGCTCACCACTCGGTAGGATTTTTTCACACTTAGGCGAGTACTGGACTGCAGCTAAGCTCCCGAGTGAGAGACTTGCTCACCACTCGGTAGGATTTTTTAACACCGAGCCAAGTACTGGACTGCAGCTAAGCCCCCGAGTGAGAGGCTTGCTCACCACTCGGTAGGATTTTTCAAACTGAGGCGAGTACTGGACTGCAGCTAAGCCCCCGAGTGGGAGGGTTGCTCACCACTCGGTAGGATTTTTCAAACTTAGGCGAGTACTGGACTGCAGCTAAGCCCCCGAGTGGGAGGGTTGCTCACCACTCGGTAGGATTTTTCAAAGTTAGGCGAGTATTGGACTGTAGCTAAGCCCACGAGTGAGAGGCTTGCTCACCACTCGGTAGGATTTTTTCACACTTAGGCGAGTACTGGACTACAGCTAAGCCCACGAGTGAGAGGCTTGCTCAACACTCGGTAGGATTTTTTCACACTTAGGCGAGTACTGGACTGCAGCTAAGTCCCCGAGTGGGAGGGTTGCTCATCACTCGGTAGGATTTTTCAAACATAGGCGAGTACTGGACTGCAGCTAAGCCTCCGAGTGGGAGGGTTGCTCACCACTCGGTAGGATTTTTCAAACTTAGGCGAGTACTGGACTGCAGCTAAGCCCCCGAGTGGGAGGGTTGCTCACCACTCGGTAGGATTTTTCAAACATAGGCGAGTACTTGACTGCAGCTAAGCCCCCGAGTGGGAGGGGTGCTCACCACTCGGTAGGATTTTTTCACACTTAGGCGAGTATTGGACTGCAGCTAAGCCCCCGAGTGGTAGGGTTGCTCATCACTCAGTAGGATTTTTCAAACTTAGGCGAGTACTGGAATGCAGCTAAGCCCACGAGTGAGAGGCTTGCTCACCACTCGGTTGGATTTTTTCACACTTAGGCGAGTACTGGACTGCAGCTAAGCCCCCGAGTGAGAGGCTTGCTCACCACTCGGTAGTATTTTTCGAACTTAGGCGAGTGCTAGACTGTAGCTAAGCCCCCGAGTGGGAGGGTTGCTTACCACTCGGTAGGATTTTTTCACACTTAGGCGAGTACTGGACTGCAGCTAAGCCCCCGAGTGGGAGGGTTCCTCACCACTCGGTAGGATTTTTCAAACTTAGGCGAGTACTGGACTGCAGCTAAGCCTCCGAGTGAGAGGCTTGCTCACCACTCGGTAGGATTTTTTCACACTTAGGCGAGTACTGGACTGTAGCTAAGCCCCCGAGTGGGAGGGTTGCTCACCACTCGGTAGGATTTTTCAAACTTAGGCGAGTACTGGACTGCAGCTAAGCCTCCGAGTGGGAGGGTTGCTCACCACTCGGTAGGATTTTTCAAACTTAGGCGAGTACTGGACTGCAGCTAAGCCCCCGAGTGGGAGGGTTGCTCACCACTCGGTGGGATTTTTCAAACATAGGCGATTACTTGACTGCAGCTAAGCCCCCGAGTGGGAGGGGTGCTCACCACTCGGTAGGATTTTTTCACACTTAGGCGAGTATTGGACTGCAGCTAAGCCCCCGAGTGGTAGGGTTGCTCACCACTCGGTAGGATTTTTCAAACTTAGGCGAGTACTGGAATGCAGCTAAGCGCACGAATGAGAGGCTTGCTCACCACTAGGTTGGATTTTTTCACACTTAGGCGAGTACTGGACTGCAGCTAAGCCCCCGAGTGAGAGGCTTGCTCACCACTCGGTAGGATTTTTCAAACTTAGGCGAGTGCTAGACTGTAGCTAAACCCCCGAGTGGGAGGGTTGCTTACCACTCGGTAGGATTTTTTCACACTTAGGTGAGTACTGGACTGCAGCTAAGCCCCCGAGTGGGAGGGTTGCTCACCACTCGGTAGGATTTTTCAAACTTAGGCGAGTACTGGACTGCAGCTAAGCCTCCGAGTGGGAGGGTTGCTCACCACTCGGTAGGATTTTTCAAACTTAGGCGAGTACTGGACTGCAGCTAAGCCCCCGAGTGGGAGGGTTGCTCACCACTCGGTAGGATTTTTCAAACATAGGCGAGTACTTGACTGCAGCTAAGCCCCCGAGTGGGAGGGGTGCTCACCACTCGGTAGGATTTTTTCACACTTAGGCGTGTATTGGACTGCAGCTAAGCCCCCGAGTGGTAGGGTTGCTCACCACTCGGTAGGATTTTTCAAACTTAGGCGAGTACTGGAATGCAGCTAAGCCCACGAGTGAGAGGCTTGCTCACCACTCGGTTGGATTTTTTCACACTTAGGCGAGTACTGGACTGCAGCTAAGCCCCCGAGTGAGAGGCTTGCTCACCACTCGGTAGGATTTTTCAAACTTAGGCGAGTGCTCGACTGTAGCTAAGCCCCCGAGTGGGAGGGTTGCTCACCACTCGGTAGGATTTTTCAAATTTAGGCGAGTACTGGACTGCAGCTAAGCCCCCGAGTGGGAGGGTTGCTCACCACTCGGTAGGATTTTTCAAACTTAGGCGAGTACTGGACTGCAGCTAAGCCCACGAGTGAGAGGCTTGCTCACCACTCGGTAGGATTTTTTCACACTTAGGCGAGTACTGGACTGCAGCTACGCCCACGAGTGAAAGGCTTGCTCACCACTCGGTAGGATTTTTTCACACTTAGGCGAGTACTCGACTGCAGCTAAGCCCCCAAGTGGGAGGGTTGCTCATCACTCGGTAGGATTTTTCAAACATAGGCGAGTACTGGACTGCAGCTAAGCCTCCGAGTGGGAGGGTTGCTCACCACTCGGTAGGATTTTTTCACACTTAGGCGAGTACTGGACTACATCTAAGTCCCCGAGTGAGGGCCTTGCTCACCACTCGGTAGGATTTTTTCACACTTAGGCGAGTACTGGACTACAGCTAAGTCCCCGAGTGAGGGGCTTGCTCACCACTCGGTAGGATTTTTCAAACTTCGGCGAGTGCTAGACTGTAGCTATGCCCCCGAGTAGGAGGGTTGCTCACCACTCGGTAGGATTTTTTCACACTTAGGCGAGTACTGGACTGCAGCTAAGCCCCCGAGTGAGAGACTTGCTCACCACTCGGTAGGATTTTTTAACACTTAGCCGAGTACTGGACTGCAGCTAAGCCCCCGAGTGAGAGGCTTGCTCACCACTTGGTAGGATTTTTCAAACTTAGGCGAGTACTGGACTACAGTTAAGCCCCCGAGTGGGAGGGTTGCTCACCACTCGGTAGGGTTTTTCAAACATAGGCGAGTACTTGATTGCAGCTAAGCCCCCGAGTGGGAGGGGTGCTCACCACTCGGTAGGATTTTTTCACACTTAGGCGAGTACTGGACTGCAGCTAAGCCCCCGAGTGAGAGGCTTGCTCACCACTCGGTAGGATTTTTCAAACTTAGGCGAGTACTGGACTCCAGCTAAGCCCCCGAGTGGGAGGGTTGCTCACCACTCGGTAGGATTTTTCAAACATAGGCGAGTACTTGACTGCAGCTAAGCCCCCGAGTGGGAGGGGTGCTCACCACTCGGTAGGATTTTTTCACACTTAGGCGAGTACTGGACTGCAGCTAAGCCCCCGAGTGGTAGGGTTTCTCACCACTCGGTACGATTTTTCAAACTTAGGCGAGTACTGGAATGCAGCTAAGCCCACGAGTGAGAGGCTTGCTCACCACTCGGTTGGATTTTTTCACACTTAGGCGAGTACTGGACTGCAGCTAAGCCCCCGAGTGGGAGGATTTCTCACCTCTCGGTAGGATTTTTCAAACTTAGGCGAGTGCTAGACTGTAGCTAAGCCCCCGAGTGGGAGGGTTGCTCAGCACTCGGTAGGATTTTTTCACACTTAGGCGAGTACTGGACTGCAGCTAAGCCCCCGAGTGGGAGGGTTGCTCACCACTCGGTAGGATTTTTCAAACTTAGGGGAGTACTGGACTGCAGCTAAGCCCACGAGTGAGAGGCTTGCTCACTACTCGGTAGGATTTTTTCACAGTTCGGCGAGTACTGGAATGCAGCTAAGCCCCCGAGTGGGAGGGTTGCTCATCACTCGGTAGGATTTTTCAAACATAGGCGAGTACTGGACTGCAGCTAAGCCTCCAAGTGGGAGGATTGCTCACCACTCGGTAGGATTTTTCAAACTTAGGCGAGTACTGGACTGCAGCTAAGCCCCCGAGTGGGAGGGTTGCTCACCACTC
Source organism: Aegilops tauschii subsp. strangulata (assembly GCF_002575655.3). Taxonomy (NCBI): domain Eukaryota; kingdom Viridiplantae; phylum Streptophyta; class Magnoliopsida; order Poales; family Poaceae; genus Aegilops; species Aegilops tauschii. The sequence goes on along the minus strand of NC_053040.3, from coordinate 66,308,242 downwards.
GGTAGGATTTTTCAAACATAGGCGAGTGCTTGACTGCAGCTAAGCCCCCGAGTGGGAGGGTTGCTCACCACTCTGTAGGATTTTTTCACACTTAGGCGAGTACTGGACTGCAGCTAAGCCCCCGAGTGAGAGGCTTGCTCACCACTCGGTAGGATTTTTCAAACTTAGGCGAGTACTGGACTGCAGCTAAGCCCCCGAGTGGGAGGCTTGCTCACCACTCGGCAGGATTTTTCAAACATAGGCGAGTACTGGACTGCAGCTAAGCCCCCGAGTGGGAGGGTTGCTCACCACTCGGTAGGATTTTTTCACACTTAGGCGAGTACTGGACTGCAGCTAAGCCCCCGAGTGAGAGGCTTGCTCACCACTCGGTAGGATTTTTTCACACTTAGGCGAGTACTAGACTGCAGCTAAGCCCCCGAGTAAGGGGCTTGCTCACCACTCGGTAGGATTTTTCAAACCTAGGCGAGTGCTAGACTGTAGCTAAGCCCGCGAGTGGGAGGGTTGCTCACCACTCGGTAGGATTTTTTCACACTTAGGCGAGTACTGGACTGCAGCTAAGCTCCCGAGTGAGAGACTTGCTCACCACTCGGTAGGATTTTTTAACACCTAGCCAAGTACTAGAGTGCAGCTAAGCCCCCCGAGTGAGAAGCTTGCTCACCACTCGGTAGGATTTTTCAAACTTAGGCGAGTACTGGACTGCAGCTAAGCCCCCGAGTGGGAGGGTTGCTCACCACTCGGTAGGATTTTTCAAACTTAGGCGAGTACTGGACTGCAGCTAAGCCCCCGAGTGGGAGGCTTACTCACCACTCGGCAGGATTTTTCAAACATAGGCGAGTACTGGACTGCAGCTAAGCCCCCGAGTGGGAGGGTTGCTCACCACTCGGTAGGATTTTTTCACACTTAGGCGAGTACTGGACTGCAGCTAAGCCCCCGAGTGAGAGGCTTGCTCACCACTCGGTAGGATTTTTTCACACTTAGGCGAGTACTGGACTGCAGCTAAGCCCCCGAGTAAGGGGCTTGCTCACCACTCGGTAGGATTTTTCAAACCTAGGCGAGTGCTAGACTGTAGCTAAGCCCGCGAGTGGGAGGGTTGCTCACCACTCGGTAGGATTTTTTTCACACTTAGGCGAGTACTGGACTGCAGCTAAGCTCCCGAGTGAGAGACTTGCTCACCACTCGGTAGGATTTTTTAACACCTAGCCAAGTACTGGACTGCAGCTAAGCCCCCCGAGTGAGAGGCTTGCTCACCACTCGGTAGGATTTTTCAAACTTAGGCGAGTACTGGACTCCAGCTAAGCCCCCGAGTGGGAGGGTTGCTCACCACTCGGTAGGATTTTTCAAACATAGGCGAGTACTTGACTGCAGCTAAGCCCCCGAGTGGGAGGGGTGCTCACCACTCGGTAGGATTTTTTCACACTTAGGCGAGTACTGGACTGCAGCTAAGCCCCCGAGTGGTAGGGTTGCTCACCACTCGGTACGATTTTTCAAACTTAGGCGAGTACTGGAATGCAGCTAAGCCCACGAGTGAGAGGCTTGCTCACCACTCGGTTGGATTTTTTCACACTTAGGCGAGTACTGGACTGCAGCTAAGCCCCCGAGTGGGAGGATTTCTCACCTCTCGGTAGGATTTTTCAAACTTAGGCGAGTGCTAGACTGTAGCTAAGCCCCCGAGTGGGAGGGTTGCTCAGCACTCGGTAGGATTTTTTCACACTTAGGCGAGTACTGGACTGCAGCTAAGCCCCCGAGTGGGAGGGTTGCTCACCACTCGGTAGGATTTTTCAAACTTAGGCGAGTACTGGACTGCAGCTAAGCCCACGAGTGAGAGGCTTGCTCACTACTCGGTAGGATTTTTTCACAGTTAGGCGAGTACTGGAATGCAGCTAAGCCCCCGAGTGGGAGGGTTGCTCATCACTCGGTAGGATTTTTCAAACATAGGCGAGTACTGGACTGCAGCTAAGCCTCCAAGTGGGAGGATTGCTCACCACTCGGTAGGATTTTTCAAACTTAGGCGAGTACTGGACTGCAGCTAAGCCCCCGAGTGGGAGGGTTGCTCACCACTCGGTAGGATTTTTCAAACATAGGCGAGTGCTTGACTGCAGCTAAGCCCCCGAGTGGGAGGGTTGCTCACCACTCTGTAGGATTTTTTCACACTTAGGCGAGTACTGGACTGCAGCTAAGCCCCCGAGTGAGAGGCTTGCTCACCACTCGGTAGGATTTTTCAAACTTAGGCGAGTACTGGACTGCAGCTAAGCCCCCAAGTGGGAGGCTTGCTCACCACTCGGCAGGATTTTTCAAACATAGGCGAGTACTGGACTGCAGCTAAGCCCCCGAGTGGGAGGGTTGCTCACCACTCGGTAGGATTTTTTCACACTTAGGCGAGTACTGGACTGCAGCTAAGCCCCCGAGTGAGAGGCTTGCTCACCACTCGGTAGGATTTTTTCACACTTAGGCGAGTACTAGACTGCAGCTAAGCCCCCGAGTAAGGGGCTTGCTCACCACTCGGTAGGATTTTTCAAACCTAGGCGAGTGCTAGACTGTAGCTAAGCCCGCGAGTGGGAGGGTTGCTCACCACTCGGTAGGATTTTTTCACACTTAGGCGAGTACTGGACTGCAGCTAAGCTCCCGAGTGAGAGACTTGCTCACCACTCGGTAGGATTTTTTAACACCTAGCCAAGTACTGGACTGCAGCTAAGCCCCCCGAGTGAGAAGCTTGCTCACCACTCGGTAGGATTTTTCAAACTTAGGCGAGTACTGGACTGCAGCTAAGCCCCCGAGTGGGAGGGTTGCTCACCACTCGGTAGGATTTTTCAAACTTAGGCGAGTACTGGACTGCAGCTAAGCCCCCGAGTGGGAGGCTTACTCACCACTCGGCAGGATTTTTCAAACATAGGCGAGTACTGGACTGCAGCTAAGCCCCCGAGTGGGAGGGTTGCTCACCACTCGGTAGGATTTTTTCACACTTAGGCGAGTACTGGACTGCAGCTAAGCCCCCGAGTGAGAGGCTTGCTCACCACTCGGTAGGATTTTTTCACACTTAGGCGAGTACTGGACTGCAGCTAAGCCCCCGAGTAAGGGGCTTGCTCACCACTCGGTAGGATTTTTCAAACCTAGGCGAGTGCTAGACTGTAGCTAAGCCCGCGAGTGGGAGGGTTGCTCACCACTCGGTAGGATTTTTTTCACACTTAGGCGAGTACTGGACTGCAGCTAAGCTCCCGAGTGAGAGACTTGCTCACCACTCGGTAGGATTTTTCAAACATAGGCGAGTCCTTGACTGCAGCTAAGCCCCCGAGTGGGAGGGTTGCTCACCACTCTGTAGGATTTTTTCACACTTAGGCGAGTACTGGACTGCAGCTCAGCCCCCGAGTGGGAGGGTTGCTCACCACTCGGTAGGATTTTTCAAACTTAGGCGAGTACTGGACTGCAGCTAAGCCCCCGAGTGGGAGGGTTGCTCACCACTCGGCAGGATTTTTCAAACATAGGCGAGTACTGGACTTCAGCTAAGCCCCCGAGTGGGAGGGTTGCTCACCACTCGGTAGGATTTTTTCACACTTAGACGAGTACTGGACTGCAGCTAAGCCCCCGAGTGAGAGGCTTGCTCACCACTCGGTAGGATTTTTTCACACTTAGGCGAGTACTGGACCGCAGCTAAGCCCCCGAGTAAGGGGCTTGCTCACCACTCGGTAGGATTTTTCAAACCTAGGCGAGTGCTAGACTGTAGCTAAGCCCGCGAGTGGGAGGGTTGCTCACCACTCGGTAGGATTTTTTCACACTTAGGCGAATACTGGACTGCAGCTAAGCTCCCGAGTGAGAGACTTGCTCACCACTCGGTAGGATTTTTTAACACCTAGCCAAGTACAGGACTGCAGCTAAGCCCCCCGAGTGAGAGGCTTGCTCACCACTCGGTAGGATTTTTCAAACTTAGGCGAGTACTGGACTGCAGCTAAGCCCCCGAGTGGGAGGGTTGCTCACCACTCGGTAGGATTTTTCAAACTTAGGCGAGTACTGGACTGCAGCTAAGCCCCCGAGTGTGAGGGTTGCTCACCACTCGGTAGGATTTTTCAAACTTAGGCGAGTACTGGACTGTAGCTAAGCCCACGAGTGAGAGGCTTGCTCACCACTCGGTAGGATTTTTTCACACTTAGGCGAGTACTGGACTGCAGCTAAGCCCACGAGTGAGAGGCTTGCTCAACACTCGGTAGGATTTTTTCACACTTAGGCGAGTACTGGACTGCAGCTAAGCCCCCGAGTGGGAGGGTTGCTCATCACTCGGTAGGATTTTTCAAACATAGGCGAGTACTGGACTGCAGCTAAGCCTCCGAGTGGGAGGGTTGCTCACCACTCGGTAGGATTTTTCAAACTTAGGCGAGTACTGGACTGCAGCTAAGCCCCCGAGTGGGAGGGTTGCTCACCACTCGGTAGGATTTTTCAAACATAGGCGAGTACTTGACTGCAACTAAGCCCCCGAGTGGGAGGGGTGCTCACCACTCGGTAGGATTTTTTCACACTTAGGCGAGTATTGGAATGCAGCTAAGCCCCTGAGTGGTAGGGTTGCTCATCACTCGGTAGGATTTTTCAAACTTAGGCGAGTACTGGAATGCAGCTAAGCCCACGAGTGAGAGGCTTGCTCACCACTCGGTTTGATTTTTTCACACTTAGGCGAGTACTGGACTGCAGCTAAGCCCCCGAGTGAGAGGCTTGCTCACCACTCGGTACTATTTTTCAAACTTAGGCGAGTGCTAGACTGTAGCTAAGCCCCCGAGTGGGAGGGTTGCCTACCACTCGGTAGGATTTTTCACACTTAGGCGAGTACTGGACTGCAGCTAAGCCCCCGAGTGGGAGGGTTGCTCACCACTCGGTAGGATTTTTCAAACTTAGGCGAGTACTGGACTACAGCTAAGCCTCCGAGTGAGAGGCTTGCTCACCACTCGGTAGGATTTTTTCACACTTAGGCGAGTACTGGACTGTAGCTAAGCCCCCGAGTGGGAGGGTTGCTCACCACTCGGTAGGATTTTTCAAACTTAGGCGAGTACTGGACTGCAGCTAAGCCTCCGAGTGGGAGGGTTGCTCACCACTCGGTAGGATTTTTCAAACATAGGCGAGTACTTGACTGCAGCTAAGCCCCCGAGTGGGAGGGGTGCTCACCACTCGGTAGGATTTTTTCACACTTAGGCGAGTATTGGACTGCAGCTAAGCCCCTGAGTGGTAGGGTTGCTCATCACTCGGTAGGATATTTCAAACTTAGGCGAGTACTGGAATGCAGCTAAGCCCACGAGTGAGAGGCTTGCTCACCACTCGGTTGGATTTTTTCACACTTAGGCGAGTACTGGACTGCAGCTAAGCCCCCGAGTGAGAGGCTTGCTCACCACTCGGTACTATTTTTCAAACTTAGGCGAGTGCTAGACTGTAGCTAAGCCCCCGAGTGGGAGGGTTGCCTACCACTCGGTAGGATTTTTTCACACTTAGGCGAGTACTGGACTGCAGCTAAGCCCCCGAGTGGGAGGGTTGCTCACCACTCGGTAGGATTTTTCAAACTTAGGCGAGTACTGGACTGCAGCTAAGCCTCCGAGTGAGAGGCTTGCTCACCACTCGGTAGGCTTTTTTCACACTTAGGCGAGTACTGGACTGTAGCTAAGCCCCCGAGTGGGAGGGTTGCTCACCACTCGGTAGGATTTTTCAAACTTTGGCGAGTATTGGACTGCAGCTAAGCCTCCGAGTGGGAGGGTTGCTCACCACTCGGTAGGATTTTTCAAACTTAGGCGAGTACTGGACTGCAGCTAAGCCCCCGAGTGGGAGGGTTGCTCACCACTCGGTAGGATTTTTCAAACATAGGCGAGTACTTGACTGCAGCTAAGCCCCCGAGTGGGAGGGGTGCTCACCACTCGGTCGGATTTTTTCACACTTAGGCGTGTATTGGACTGCAGCTAAGCCCCCGAGTGGTAGGGTTGCTCACCACTTGGTAGGATTTTTCAAACTTAGGCGAGTACTGGAATGCAGCTAAGCCCACGAGTGAGAGGCTTGCTCACCACTCGGTAGGATTTTTTCAAACTTAGGCGAGTGCTGGACTGTAGCTAAGCCCCCGAGTGGGAGGGTTGCTTACCACTCGGTAGGATTTTTTCAAACTTAGGCGAGTACTGGACTGCAGCTAAGCCCCCGAGTGGGAGGGTTGCTCACCACTCGGTAGGATTTTTCAAACATAGGCGAGTACTGGACTGCAGCTAAGCCTCCGAGTGGGAGGGTTGCTCACCACTCGGTAGGATTTTTCAAACTTAGGCGAGTACTGGACTGCAGCTAAGCCCCCGAGTGGGAGGGTTGCTCACCACTCGGTAGGATTTTTCAAACATAGGCGAGTCCTTGACTGCAGTTAGCCCCCGAGTGGGAGGGTTGCTCACCACTCTGTAGGATTTTTTCACACTTAGGCGAGTACTGGACTGCAGCTAAGCCCCCGAGTGAGAGGCTTGCTCACCACTCAGTAGGATTTTTCAAACATAGGCGAGTACTGGACTACAGCTAAGCCCCCGAGTGGGAGGTTTGCTCACCACTCGGCAGGAGTTTTCAAACATAGGCGAGTACTGGACTTCAGCTAAGCCCCCGAGTGGGAGGGTTGCTCACCACTCGGTAGGATTTTTTCACACTTAGACGAGTACTGGACTGCAGCTAAGCCCCCGAGTGAGAGGCTTGCTCACCACTCGGTAGGATTTTTTCACACTTAGGCGAGTACTGGACTGCAGCTAAGCCCCCGAGTAAGGGGCTTGCTCACCACTCGGTAGGATTTTTCAAACCTAGGCGAGTGCTAGACTGTAGCTAAGCCCGCGAGTGGGAGGGTTGCTCACCACTCGGTAGGATTTTTTCACACTTAGGCGAGTACTGGACTGCAGCTAAGCTCCCGAGTGAGAGACTTGCTCACCACTCGGTAGGATTTTTTAACACCTAGCCAAGTACTGGACTGCAGCTAAGCCCCCCGAGTGAGAGGCTTGCTCACCACTCGGTTGGATTTTTCAAACTTAGGCGAGTACTGGACTGCAGCTAAGCCCCCGAGTGGGAGGGTTGCTCACCACTCGGTAGGATTTTTCAAACTTAGGCGAGTACTGGACTGCAGCTAAGCCTCCGAGTGGGAGGGTTGCTCACCACTCGGTAGGATTTTTCAAACTTAGGCGAGTACTGGACTGCAGCTAAGCCCCCGAGTGGGAGGGTTGCTCACCACTCGGTAGGATTTTTCAAACATAGGCGAGTCCTTGACTGCAGCTAAGCCCCCGAGTGGGAGGGTTGCTCACCACTCTGTAGGATTTTTTCACACTTAGGCGAGTACTGGACTGCAGCTAAGCCCCCGAGTGAGAGGCTTGCTCACCACTCAGTAGGATTTTTCAAATTTAGGCAAGAACTGGACTGCAGCTAAGCCCCCGAGTGGGAGGTTTGCTCACCACTCGGCAGGATTTTTCAAACATAGGCGAGTACTGGACTTCAGCTAAGCCCCCGAGTGGGAGGGTTGCTCACCACTCGGTAGGATTTTTTCACACTTAGACGAGTACTGGACTGCAGCTAAGCCCCCGAGTGAGAGGCTTGCTCACCACTCGGTAGGATTTTTTCACACTTAGGCGAGTACTGGACTGCAGCTAAGCCCCCAAGTAAGGGGCTTGCTCACCACTCGGTAGGATTTTTCAAACCTAGGCGAGTGCTAGACTGTAGCTAAGCCCGCGAGTGGGAGGGTTGCTCACCACTCGGTAGGATTTTTTCACACTTAGGCGAGTACTGGACTGTAGCTAAGCTCCCGAGTGAGAGACTTGCTCACCACTCGGTAGGATTTTTTAACACCTAGCCAAGTACTCGACTGCAGCTAAGCCCCCCGAGTGAGAGGCTTGCTCACCACTCGGTTGGATTTTTCAAACTTAGGCGAGTACTGGACTGCAGCTAAGCCCCCGAGTGGGAGGGTTGCTCACCACTCGGTAAGATTTTTCAAACTTAGGCGAGTACTGGACTGCAGCTAAGCCCCGAGTGGGAGGGTTGCTCACCACTCGGTAGGATTTTTCAAACTTAGGCGAGTACTGGACTGTAGCTAAGCCCATGAGTGGGAGGCTTGCTCACCACTCGGTAGGATTTTTTCACACTTAGGCGAGTACTGGACTGCAGCTAAGCCCACGAGTGAGAGGCTTGCTCAACACTCGGTAGGATTTTTTCACACTTAGGCGAGTAATGGACTGCAGCTAAGCCCCCGAGTGGGAGGGTTGCTCATCACTCGGTAGGATTTTTCAAACATAGGCGAGTACTGGACTGCAGCTAAGCCTCCGAGTGGGAGGGTTGCTCACCACTCGGTAGGATTTTTCAAACTTAGGCGAGTACTGGACTGCAGCTAAGCCCCCGAGTGGGAGGGTTGCTCACCACTCGGTAGGATTTTTCAAACATAGGCGAGTACTTGACTGCAGCAAAGCCCCCGAGTGGGAGGGGTGCTCACCACTCGGTTGGATTTTTTCACACTTAGGCGAGTATTGGACTGCAGCTAAGCCCCTGAGTGGTAGGGTTGCTCATCACTCGGTAGGATTTTTCAAACTTAGGCGAGTACTGGAATGCAGCTAAGCCCACGAGTGAGAGGCTTGCTCACCACTCGGTTGGATTTTTTCACACTTAGGCGAGTACTGGACTGCAGCTAAGCCCCCGAGTGAGAGGCTTGCTCACCACTCGGTACTATTTTTCAAACTTAGGCGAGTGCTAGACTGTAGCTAAGCCCCCGAGTGGGAGGGTTGCCTACCACTCGGTAGGATTTTTTCACACTTAGGCGAGTATTGGACTGCAGCTAAGCCCCCGAGTGGGAGGGTTGCTCACCACTCGGTAGGATTTTTCAAACTTAGGCGAGTACTGGACTGCAGCTAAGCCTCCGAGTGAGAGGCTTGCTCACCACTCGGTAGGATTTTTTCACACTTAGGCGAGTACTGGACTGTAGCTAAGCCCCCGAGTGGGAGGGTTGCTCACCACTCGGTAGGATTTTTCAAACTTAGGCAAGTACTGGACTGCAGCTAAGCCTCCGAGTGGGAGGGTTGCTCACCACTCGGTAGGATTTTTCAAACTTAGGCGAGTACTGGACTACAGCTAAGCCTCCGAGTGGGAGGGTTGCTCACCACTCGGTAGGATTTTTCAAACTTAGGCGAGTACTGGACTGCAGCTAAGCCCCCGAGTGGGAGGGTTGCTCACCACTCGGTAGGATTTTTCAAACATAGGCGAGTACTTGACTGCAGCTAAGCCCCCGAGTGGGAGGGGTGCTCACCACTCGGTCGGATTTTTTCACACTTAGGCGTGTATTGGACTGCAGCTAAGCCCCCGAGTGGTAGGGTTGCTCACCACTCGGTAGGATTTTTCAAACTTAGGCGAGTACTGGAATGCAGCTAAGCCCACGAGTGAGAGGCTTGCTCACCACTCGGTTGGATTTTTTCACACTTAGGCGAGTACTGGACTGCAGCTAAGCCCCCGAGTGAGAGGCTTGCTCACCACTCGGTAGGATTTTTTCAAACTTAGGCGAGTGCTGGACTGTAGCTAAGCCCCCGAGTGGGAGGGTTGCTTACCACTCGGTAGGATTTTTTCAAACTTAGGCGAGTACTGGACTGCAGCTAAGCCCCCGAGTGGGAGGGTTGCTCACCACTCGGTAGGATTTTTCAAACATAGGCGAGTACTGGACTGCAGCTAAGCCTCCGAGTGGGAGGGTTGCTCACCACTCGGTAGGATTTTTCAAACTTAGGCGAGTACTGGACTGCAGCTAAGCCCCCGAGTGGGAGGGTTGCTCACCACTCGGTAGGATTTTTCAAACATAGGCGAGTCCTTGACTGCAGCTAAGCCCCCGAGTGGGAGGGTTGCTCACCACTCTGTTGGATTTTTTCACACTTAGGCGAGTACTGGACTGCAGCTAAGCCCCCGAGTGAGAGGCTTGCTCACCACTCAGTAGGATTTTTCAAACTTAGGCGAGTACTGGACTGCAGCTAAGCCCCCGAGTGGGAGGTTTGCTCACCACTCGGCAGGATTTTTCAAACATAGGCGAGTACTGGACTTCAGCTAAGCCCCCGAGTGGGAGGGTTGCTCACCACTCGGTAGGATTTTTTCACACTTAGACGAGTACTGGACTGCAGCTAAGCCCCCGAGTGAGAGGCTTGCTCACCACTCGGTAGGATTTTTTCACACTTAGGCGAGTACTGGACTGCAGCTAAGCCCCCGAGTAAGGGGCTTGCTCACCACTCGGTAGGATTTTTCAAACCTAGGCGAGTGCTAGAATGTAGCTAAGCCCGTGAGTGGGAGGGTTGCTCACCACTCGGTAGGATTTTTTCACACTTAGGCGAGTACTGGACTGCAGATAAGCTCCCGAGTGAGAGACGTGCTCACCACTCGGTAGGATTTTTTAACACCTAGCCAAGTACTGGACTGCAGCTAAGCCCCCCGAGTGAGAGGCTTGCTCACCACTCGGTTGGATTTTTCAAACTTAGGCGAGTACTGGACTGCAGCTAAGCCCCCGAGTGGGAGGGTTGCTCACCACTCGGTAGGATTTTTCAAACTTAGGCGAGTACTGGACTGCAGCTAAGCCTCCGAGTGGGAGGGTTGCTCACCACTCGGTAGGATTTTTCAAACTTAGGCGAGTACTGGACTGCAGCTAAGCCCCCGAGTGGGAGGGTTGCTCACCACTCGGTAGGATTTTTCAAACATAGGCGAGTCCTTGACTGCAGCTAAGCCCCCGAGTGGGAGGGTTGCTCACCACTCTGTAGGATTTTTTCACACTTAGGCGAGTACTGGACTGCAGCTAAGCCCCCGAGTGAGAGGCTTGCTCACCACTCAGTAGGATTTTTCAAACTTAGGCGAGTACTGGACTGCAGCTAAGCCCCCGAGTGGGAGGTTTGCTCACCACTCGGCAGGATTTTTCAAACATAGGCGAGTACTGGACTTCAGCTAAGCCCCCGAGTGGGAGGGTTGCTCACCACTCGGTAGGATTTTTTCACACTTAGACGAGTACTGGACTGCAGCTAAGCCCCCGAGTGAGAGGCTTGCTCACCACTCGGTAGGATTTTTTCACACTTAGGCGAGTACTGGACTGCAGCTAAGCCCCCGAGTAAGGGGCTTGCTCACCACTCGGTAGGATTTTTCAAACCTAGGCGAGTGCTAGACTGTAGCTAAGCCCGCGAGTGGGAGGGTTGCTCACCACTCGGTAGGATTTTTTCACACTTAGGCGAGTACTGGACTGTAGCTAAGCTCCCGAGTGAGAGACTTGCTCACCACTCGGTAGGATTTTTTAACACCTAGCCAAGTACTGGACTGCAGCTAAGCCCCCCGAGTGAGAGGCTTGCTCACCACTCGGTTGGATTTTTCAAACTTAGGCGAGTACTGGACTGCAGCTAAGCCCCCGAGTGGGAGGGTTGCTCACCACTCGGTAGGATTTTTCAAACTTAGGCGAGTACTGGACTGCAGCTAAGCCCCGAGTGGGAGGGTTGCTCACCACTCGGTAGGATTTTTCAAACTTAGGCGAGTACTGGACTGTAGCTAAGCCCATGAGTGGGAGGCTTGCTCACCACTCGGTAGGATTTTTTCACACTTAGGCGAGTACTGGACTGCAGCTAAGCCCACGAGTGAGAGGCTTGCTCACCACTCGGTAGGATTTTTTCACACTTAGGCGAGTAATGGACTGCAGCTAAGCCCCCGAGTGGGAGGGTTGCTCATCACTCGGTAGGATTTTTCAAACATAGGCGAGTACTGGACTGCAGCTAAGCCTCCGAGTGGGAGGGTTGCTCACCACTCGGTAGGATTTTTCAAACATAGGCGAGTACTGGACTGCAGCTAAGCCTCCGAGTGGGAGGGTTGCTCACCACTCGGTAGGATTTTTCAAACTTAGGCGAGTACTGGACTGCAGCTAAGCCCCCGAGTGGGAGGGTTGCTCACCACTCGGTAGGATTTTTCAAACATAGGCGAGTCCTTGACTGCAGCTAAGCCCCCGAGTGGGAGGGTTGCTCACCACTCTGTTGGATTTTTTCACACTTAGGCGAGTACTGGACTGCAGCTAAGCCCCCGAGTGAGAGGCTTGCTCACCACTCAGTAGGATTTTTCAAACTTAGGCGAGTACTGGACTGCAGCTAAGCCCCCGAGTGGGAGGTTTGCTCACCACTCGGCAGGATTTTTCAAACATAGGCGAGTACTGGACTTCAGCTAAGCCCCCGAGTGGGAGGGTTGCTCACCACTCGGTAGGATTTTTTCACACTTAGACGAGTACTGGACTGCAGCTAAGCCCCCGAGTGAGAGGCTTGCTCACCACTCGGTAGGATTTTTTCACACTTAGGCGAGTACTGGACTGCAGCTAAGCCCCCGAGTAAGGGGCTTGCTCACCACTCGGTAGGATTTTTCAAACCTAGGCGAGTGCTAGAATGTAGCTAAGCCCGTGAGTGGGAGGGTTGCTCACCACTCGGTAGGATTTTTTCACACTTAGGCGAGTACTGGACTGTAGCTAAGCTCCCGAGTGAGAGACTTGCTCACCACTCGGTAGGATTTTTTAACACCTAGCCAAGTACTGGACTGCAGCTAAGCCCCCCGAGTGAGAGGCTTGCTCACCACTCGGTTGGATTTTTCAAACTTAGGCGAGTACTGGACTGCAGCTAAGCCCCCGAGTGGGAGGGTTGCTCACCACTCGGTAGGATTTTTCAAACTTAGGCGAGTACTGGACTGCAGCTAAGCCCCGAGTGGGAGGGTTGCTCACCACTCGGTAGGATTTTTCAAACTTAGGCGAGTACTGGACTGTAGCTAAGCCCATGAGTGGGAGGCTTGCTCACCACTCGGTAGGATTTTTTCACACTTAGGCGAGTACTGGACTGCAGCTAAGCCCACGAGTGAGAGGCTTGCTCAACACTCGGTAGGATTTTTTCACACTTAGGCGAGTAATGGACTGCAGCTAAGCCCCCGAGTGGGAGGGTTGCTCATCACTCGGTAGGATTTTTCAAACATAGGCGAGTACTGGACTGCAGCTAAGCCTCCGAGTGGGAGGGTTGCTCACCACTCGGTAGGATTTTTCAAACTTAGGCGAGTACTGGACTGCAGCTAAGCCCCCGAGTGGGAGGGTTGCTCACCACTCGGTAGGATTTTTCAAACATAGGCGAGTACTTGACTGCAGCAAAGCCCCCGAGTGGGAGGGGTGCTCACCACTTGGTAGGATTTTTTCACACTTAGGCGAGTATTGGACTGCAGCTAAGCCCCTGAGTGGTAGGGTTGCTCATCACTCGGTAGGATTTTTCAAACTTAGGCGAGTACTGGAATGCAGCTAAGCCCACGAGTGAGAGGCTTGCTCACCACTCGGTTGGATTTTTTCACACTTAGGCGAGTACTGGACTGCAGCTAAGCCCCCGAGTGAGAGGCTTGCTCACCACTCGGTACTATTTTTCAAACTTAGGCGAGTGCTAGACTGTAGCTAAGCCCCCGAGTGGGAGGGTTGCCTACCACTCGGTAGGATTTTTTCACACTTAGGCGAGTATTGGACTGCAGCTAAGCCCCCGAGTGGGAGGGTTGCTCACCACTCGGTAGGATTTTTCAAACTTAGGCGAGTACTGGACTGCAGCTAAGCCCCCGAGTGGGAGGGTTGCTCACCACTCGGTAGGATTTTTCAAACATAGGCGAGTACTTGACTGCAGCTAAGCCCCCGAGTGGGAGGGGTGCTCACCACTCGGTAGGATTTTTTCACACTTAGGCGTGTAGTGGACTGCAGCTAAGCCCCCGAGTGGTAGGGTTGCTCACCACTCGGTAGGATTTTTCAAACTTAGGCGAGTACTGGAATGCAGCTAAGCCCACGAGTGAGAGGCTTGCTCACCACTCGGTTGGATTTTTTCACACTTAGGCGAGTACTGGACTGCAGCTAAGCCCCCGAGTGAGAGGCTTGCTCACCACTCGGTAGGATTTTTCAAACTTAGGCGAGTGCTGGACTGTAGCTAAGCCCCCGAGTGGGAGGGTTGCTTACCACTCGGTAGGATTTTTTCAAACTTAGGCGAGTACTGGACTGCAGCTAAGCCCCCGAGTGGGAGGGTTGCTCACCACTCGGTAGGATTTTTCAAACTTAGGCGAGTACTGGACTGCAGCTAAGCCACCGAGTGAGAGGCTTGCTCACCACTCGGTAGGATTTTTTCACACTTAGGCGAGTACTGGACTGTAGCTAAGCCCCCGAGTGGGAGGGTTGCTCACCACTCGGTAGGATTTTTCAAACTTAGGCGAGTGCTGGACTGCAGCTAAGCCTCCGAGTGGGAGGGTTGCTCACCACTCGGTAGGATTTTTCAAACTTAGGCGAGTACTGGACTGCAGCTAAGCCCCCGAGTGGGAGGGTTGCTCACCACTCGGTAGGATTTTTCAAACATAGGGGAGTACTTGACTGCAGCTAAGCCCCCGAGTGGGAGGGGTGCTCACCACTCCGTAGGATTTTTTCACACTTAGGCGAGTACTGGACTGCAGCTAAGCCCCCGAGTGAGAGGCTTGCTCACCACTAGGTTGGATTTTTTCACACTTAGGCGTGTACTGGACTCCTGCTAAGCCCCTGAGTGAGAGGCTTGCTCACCACTCGGTAGGATTTTTCAAACTTAGGCGAGTACTGGACTGCAGCTAAGCCCCCGAGTGAGAGGCTTGCTCACCACTAGGTTGGATTTTTCACACTTAGGCGAGTACTGGACTGCAGCTAAGCCCCCGAGTGAGAGGCTTGCTCACCACTCGGTAGGATTTTTCAAACTTAGGCGAGTGCTAGACTGTAGCTAAGCCCCCGAGTGGGAGGGTTGCTTACCACTCGGTAGGATTTTCTCACACTTAGGCGAGTACTGGACTGCAGCTAAGCCCCCGAGTGGGAGGGTTGCTCACCACTCGGTAGGATTTTTCAAACTTAGGCGAGTACTGGACTGCAGCTAAGCCTCCGAGTGAGAGGCTTGCTCACCACTCGGTTGGATTTTTTCACACTTAGGCGAGTACTGGACTGTAGCTAAGCCCCCGAGTTGGAGGGTTGCTCACCACTCGGTAGGATTTTTCAAACTTAGGCGAGTACTGGACTACAGCTAAGCCTCCGAGTGGGAGGGTTGCTCACCACTCGGTAGGATTTTTCAAACTTAGGCGAGTACTGGACTGCAGCTAAGCCCCCGAGTGGGAGGGTTGCTCACCACTCGGTAGGATTTTTCAAACATAGGCAAGTACTTGACTGCAGCTAAGCCCCCGAGTGGGAGGGGTGCTCACCACTCGGTAGGATTTTTTCACACTTAGGCGAGTATTGGACTGCAGCTAAGCCCCCGAGTGGTAGGGTTGCTCACCACTCGGTAGGATTTTTCAAACTTAGGCGAGTACTGGAATGCAGATAAGCCCACGAGTGAGAGGCTTGCTCACCACTCGGTTGGATTTTTTCACACTTAGGCGAGTACTGGACTGCAGCTAAGCCCCGGAGTGAGAGGCTTGCTCACCACTCGGTAGGATTTTTCAAACTTAGGCGAGTGCTGGACTGTAGCTAAGCCCCCGAGTAGGAGGGTTGCTTACCACTCGGTAGGATTTTTTCAAACTTAGGCGAGTACTGGACTGCAGCTAAGCCCCCGAGTGGGAGGGTTGCTCACCACTCGGTAGGATTTTTCAAACTTAGGCGAGTACTGGACTGCAGCTAAGCCGCCGAGTGAGAGGCTTGCTCACCACTCGGTAGGATTTTTTCACACTTAGGCGAGTACTGGACTGTAGCTAAGCCCCCGAGTGGGAGGGTTGCTCACCACTCGGTAAGATTTTTCAAACTTAGGCGAGTACTGGACTGCAGCTAAGCCTCCGAGTGGGAGGGTTGCTCACCACTCGGTAGGATTTTTCAAACTTAGGCGAGTACTGGACTGCAGCTAAGCCCCCGAGTGGGAGGGTTGCTCACCACTCGGTAGGATTTTTCAAACATAGGCGAGTACTTGACTGCAGCTAAGCCCCCGAGTGGGAGGGGTGCTCACCACTCCGTAGGATTTTTTCACACTTAGGCGAGTACTGGACTGCAGCTAAGCCCCCGAGTGGGAGGGTTGCTCACCACTCCGTAGGATTTTTCAAACATAGGCGAGTACTTGACTGCAGCTAAGCCCCCGAGTGGGAGGGGTGCTCACCACTCCGTAGGATTTTTTCACACTTAGGCGAGTACTGGACTGCAGCTAAGCCCCCGAGTGAGAGGCTTGCTCACCACTAGGTTGGATTTTTTCACACTTAGGCGTGTACTGGACTGCAGCTAAGCCCCTGAGTGAGAGGCTTGCTCACCACTCGGTAGGATTTTTCAAACTTAGGCGAGTACTGGACTGCAGCTAAGCCCCCGAGTGAGAGGCTTGCTCACCACTAGGTTGGATTTTTCACACTTAGGCGAGTACTGGACTGCAGCTAAGCCCCCGAGTGAGAGGCTTGCTCACCACTCGGTAGGATTTTTCAAACTTAGGCGAGTGCTAGACTGTAGCTAAGCCCCCGAGTGGGAGGGTTGCTTACCACTCGGTAGGATTTTCTCACACTTAGGCGAGTACTGGACTGCAGCTAAGCCCCCGAGTGGGAGGGTTGCTCACCACTCGGTAGGATTTTTCAAACTTAGGCGAGTACTGGACTGCAGCTAAGTCTCCGAGTGAGAGGCTTGCTCACCACTCGGTAGGATTTTTTCACACTTAGGCCAGTACTGGACTGTAGCTAAGCCCCCGAGTGGGAGGGTTGCTCACCACTCGGTAGGATTTTTCAAACTTAGGCGAGTACTGGACTGCAGCTAAGCCTCCGAGTGGGAGGGTTGCTCACCACTCGGTAGGATTTTTCAAACTTAGGAGAGTACTGGACTGCAGCTAAGCCCCTGAGTGGGAGGGTTGCTCACCACTCGGTAGGATTTTTCAAACATAGGCGAGTACTTGACTGCAGCTAAGCCCCCGAGTGGGAGGGGTGCTCACCACTCGGTAGGATTTTTTCACACTTAGGCATGTAGTGGACTGCAGCTAAGCCCCCGAGTGGTAGGGTTGCTCACCACTCGGTAGGATTTTTCAAACTTAGGCGAGTACTGGAATGCAGCTAAGCCCACGAGTGAGAGGCTTGCTCACCACTCGGTTGGATTTTTTCAAACTTAGGCGAGTGCTGGACTGTAGCTAAGCCCCCGAGTGGGAGGGTTGCTTACCACTCGGTAGGATTTTTTCAAACTTAGGCGAGTCCTGGACTGCAGCTAAGCCCCCGAGTGGGAGGGTTGCTCACCACTCGGTAGGATTTTTCAAACTTAGGCGAGTACTGGACTGCAGCTAAGCCACCGAGTGAGAGGCTTGCTCACCACTCGGTAGGATTTTTTCACACTTAGCCGAGTACTGGACTGTAGCTAAGCCCCCGAGTGGGAGGGTTGCTCACCACTCGGTAGGATTTTTCAAACTTAGGCGAGTGCCGGACTGCAGCTAAGCCTCCGAGTGGGAGGGTTGCTCACCACTCGGTAGGATTTTTCAAACTTAGGCGAGTACTGGACTGCAGCTAAGCCCCCGAGTGGGAGGGTTGCTCACCACTCGGTAGGATTTTTCAAACTTAGGCGAGTACTGGACTGCAGCTAAGCCACCGAGTGAGAGGCTTGCTCACCACTCGGTAGGATTTTTTCACACTTAGGCGAGTACTGGACTGTAGCTAAGCCCCCGAGTGGGAGGGTTGCTCACCACTCGGTAGGATTTTTCAAACTTAGGCGAGTGCTGGACTGCAGCTAAGCCTCCGAGTGGGAGGGTTGCTCACCACTCGGTAGGATTTTTCAAACTTAGGCGAGTACTGGACTGCAGCTAAGCCCCCGAGTGGGAGGGTTGCTCACCACTCGGTAGGATTTTTCAAACATAGGTGAGTACTTGACTGCAGCTAAGCCCCCGAGTGGGAGGGGTGCTCACCACTCCGTAGGATTTTTTCACACTTAGGCGAGTACTGGACTGCAGCTAAGCCCCCGAGTGAGAGGCTTGCTCACCACTAGGTTGGATTTTTTCACACTTAGGCGTGTACTGGACTCCAGCTAAGCCCCTGAGTGAGAGGCTTGCTCACCACTCGGTAGGATTTTTCAAACTTAGGCGAGTACTGGACTGCAGCTAAGCCCCCGAGTAGGAGGGTTGCTTACCACTCGGTAGGATTTTTTCAAACTTAGGCGAGTACTGGACTGCAGCTAAGCCCCCGAGTGGGAGGGTTGCTCACCACTCGGTAGGATTTTTCAAACTTAGGCGAGTACTGGACTGCAGCTAAGCCGCCGAGTGAGAGGCTTGCTCACCACTCGGTAGGATTTTTTCACAATTAGGCGAGTACTGGACTGTAGCTAAGCCTCCGAGTGAGAGGCTTGCTCACCACTCGGTAGGATTTTTTCACACTTAGGCGAGTACTGGACTGTAGCTAAGCCCCCGAGTTGGAGGGTTGCTCACCACTCGGTAGGATTTTTCAAACTTAGGCGAGTACTGGACTACAGCTAAGCCTCCGAGTGGGAGGGTTGCTCACCACTCGGTAGGATTTTTCAAACTTAGGCGAGTACTGGACTGCAGCTAAGCCCCCGAGTGGGAGGGTTGCTCACCACTCGGTAGGATTTTTCAAACATAGGCGAGTACTTGACTGCAGCTAAGCCCCCGAGTGGGAGGGGTGCTCACCACTCGGTAGGATTTTTTCACACTTAGGCGAGTATTGGACTGCAGCTAAGCCCCCGAGTGGTAGGGTTGCTCACCACTCGGTAAGATTTTTCAAACTTAGGCGAGTACTGGAATGCAGCTAAGCCCACGAGTGAGAGGCTTGCTCACCACTCGGTTGGATTTTTTCACACTTAGGCGAGTACTGGACTGCAGCTAAGCCCCCGAGTGAGAGGCTTGCTCACCACTCGGTAGGATTTTTCAAACTTAGGCGAGTGCTGGACTGTAGCTAAGCCCCCGAGTAGGAGGGTTGCTTACCACTCGGTAGGATTTTTTCAAACTTAGGCGAGTACTGGACTGCAGCTAAGCCCCCGAGTGGGAGGGTTGCTCACCACTCGGTAGGATTTTTCAAACTTAGGCGAGTACTGGACTGCAGCTAAGCCGCCGAGTGAGAGGCTTGCTCACCACTCGGTAGGATTTTTTCACACTTAGGCGAGTACTGGACTGTAGCTAAGCCCCCGAGTGGGAGGGTTGCTCACCACTCGGTAAGATTTTTCAAACTTAGGCGAGTACTGGACTGCAGCTAAGCCTCCGAGTGGGAGGGTTGCTCACCACTCGGTAGGATTTTTCAAACTTAGGCGAGTACTGGACTGCAGCTAAGCCCCCGAGTGGGAGGGTTGCTCACCACTCGGTAGGATTTTTCAAACATAGGCGAGTACTTGACTGCAGCTAAGCCCCCGAGTGGGAGGGGTGCTCACCACTCCGTAGGATTTTTTCACACTTAGGTGAGTACTGGACTGCAGCTAAGCCCCCGAGTGGGAGGGTTGCTCACCACTCCGTAGGATTTTTCAAACATAGGCGAGTACTTGACTGCAGCTAAGCCCCCGAGTGGGAGGGGTGCTCACCACTCCGTAGGATTTTTTCACACTTAGGCGAGTACTGGACTGCAGCTAAGCCCCCGAGTGAGAGGCTTGCTCACCACTAGGTTGGATTTTTTCACACTTAGGCGTGTACTGGACTGCAGCTAAGCCCCTGAGTGAGAGGCTTGCTCACCACTCGGTAGGATTTTTCAAACTTAGGCGAGTACTGGACTGCAGCTAAGCCCCCGAGTGAGAGGCTTGCTCACCACTAGGTTGGATTTTTCACACTTAGGCGAGTACTGGACTGCAGCTAAGCCCCCGAGTGAGAGGCTTGCTCACCACTCGGTAGGATTTTTCAAACTTAGGCGAGTGCTAGACTGTAGCTAAGCCCCCGAGTGGGAGGGTTGCTTACCACTCGGTAGGATTTTCTCACACTTAGGCGAGTACTGGACTGCAGCTAAGCCCCCGAGTGGGAGGGTTGCTCACCACTCGGTAGGATTTTTCAAACTTAGGCGAGTACTGGACTGCAGCTAAGTCTCCGAGTGAGAGGCTTGCTCACCACTCGGTAGGATTTTTTCACACTTAGGCGAGTACTGGACTGTAGCTAAGCCCCCGAGTGGGAGGGTTGCTCACCACTCGGTAGGATTTTTCAAACTTAGGCGAGTACTGGACTGCAGCTAAGCCTCCGAGTGGGAGGGTTGCTCACCACTCGGTAGGATTTTTCAAACTTAGGAGAGTACTGGACTGCAGCTAAGCCCCTGAGTGGGAGGGTTGCTCACCACTCGGTAGGATTTTTCAAACTTAGGCGAGTACTGGACTGCAGCTAAGCCGCCGAGTGAGAGGCTTGCTCACCACTCGGTAGGATTTTTTCACACTTAGGCGAGTACTGGACTGTAGCTAAGCCCCCGAGTGGGAGGGTTGCTCACCACTCGGTAAGATTTTTCAAACTTAGGCGAGTACTGGACTGCAGCTAAGCCTCCGAGTGGGAGGGTTGCTCACCACTCGGTAGGATTTTTCAAACTTAGGCGAGTACTGGACTGCAGCTAAGCCCCCGAGTGGGAGGGTTGCTCACCACTCGGTAGGATTTTTCAAACATAGGCGAGTACTTGACTGCAGCTAAGCCCCCGAGTGGGAGGGGTGCTCACCACTCCGTAGGATTTTTTCACACTTAGGCGAGTACTGGACTGCAGCTAAGCCCCCGAGTGGGAGGGTTGCTCACCACTCCGTAGGATTTTTCAAACA
The DNA here is from genome assembly GCF_002575655.3 of Aegilops tauschii subsp. strangulata. Classification (NCBI taxonomy): domain Eukaryota; kingdom Viridiplantae; phylum Streptophyta; class Magnoliopsida; order Poales; family Poaceae; genus Aegilops; species Aegilops tauschii. The sequence goes on along the minus strand of NC_053040.3, from coordinate 66,287,586 downwards.
TAGGCGAGTACTTGACTGCAGCTAAGCCCCCGAGTGGGAGGGGTGCTCACCACTCCCTAGGATTTTTTCACACTTAGGCGAGTACTGGACTGCAGCTAAGCCCCCGAGTGAGAGGCTTGCTCACCACTAGGTTGGATTTTTTCACACTTAGGCGTGTACTGGACTGCAGCTAAGCCCCTGAGTGAGAGGCTTGCTCACCACTCGGTAGGATTTTTCAAACTTAGGCGAGTACTGGACTGCAGCTAAGCCCCCGAGTGAGAGGCTTGCTCACCACTAGGTTGGATTTTTCACACTTAGGCGAGTACTGGACTGCAGCTAAGCCCCCGAGTGAGAGGCTTGCTCACCACTCGGTAGGATTTTTCAAACTTAGGCGAGTGCTAGACTGTAGCTAAGCCCCCGAGTGGGAGGGTTGCTTACCACTCGGTAGGATTTTCTCACACTTAGGCGAGTACTGGACTGCAGCTAAGCCCCCGAGTGGGAGGGTTGCTCACCACTCGGTAGGATTTTTCAAACTTAGGCGAGTACTGGACTGCAGCTAAGTCTCCGAGTGAGAGGCTTGCTCACCACTCGGTAGGATTTTTTCACACTTAGGCGAGTACTGGACTGTAGCTAAGCCCCCGAGTGGGAGGGTTGCTCACCACTCGGTAGGATTTTTCAAACTTAGGCGAGTACTGGACTGCAGCTAAGCCTCCGAGTGGGAGGGTTGCTCACCACTCGGTAGGATTTTTCAAACTTAGGAGAGTACTGGACTGCAGCTAAGCCCCTGAGTGGGAGGGTTGCTCACCACTCGGTAGGATTTTTCAAACATAGGCGAGTACTTGACTGCAGCTAAGCCCCCGAGTGGGAGGGGTGCTCACCACTCGGTAGGATTTTTTCACACTTAGGCATGTAGTGGACTGCAGCTAAGCCCCCGAGTGGTAGGGTTGCTCACCACTCGGTAGGATTTTTCAAACTTAGGCGAGTACTGGAATGCAGCTAAGCCCACGAGTGAGAGGCTTGCTCACCACTCGGTTGGATTTTTTCACACTTAGGCGAGTACTGGACTGCAGCTAAGCCCCCGAGTGAGAGGCTTGCTCACCACTCGGTAGGATTTTTCAAACTTAGGCGAGTGCTGGACTGTAGCTAAGCCCCCGAGTGGGAGGGTTGCTTACCACTCGGTAGGATTTTTTCAAACTTAGGCGAGTCCTGGACTGCAGCTAAGCCCCCGAGTGGGAGGGTTGCTCACCACTTGGTAGGATTTTTCAAACTTAGGCGAGTACTGGACTGCAGCTAAGCCCCCGAGTGGGAGGGTTGCTCACCACTCGGTAGGATTTTTCAAACATAGGCGAGTACTTGACTGCATCTAAGCCCCCGAGTGGGAGGGGTGCTCACCACTCCGTAGGATTTTTCACACTTAGGCGAGTACTGGACTGCAGCTAAGCCCCCGAGTGGGAGGGTTGCTCACCACTCGGTAGGATTTTTCAAATATAGGCGAGTACTTGACTGCAGCTAAGCCCCCGAGTGGGAGGGGTGCTCACCACTCCGTAGGATTTTTTCACACTTAGGCGAGTACTGGACTGCAGCTAAGCCCCCGAGTGAGAGGCTTGCTCACCACTAGGTTGGATTGTTTCACACTTAGGCGTGTACTGGACTGCAGCTAAGCCCCTGAGTGAGAGGCTTGCTCACCACTCGGTAGGATTTTTCAAACTTAGGCGAGTACTGGACTGCAGCTAAGCCCCCGAGTGAGAGGCTTGCTCACCACTAGGTTGGATTTTTCACACTTAGGCGAGTACTGGACTGCAGCTAAGCCGCCGAGTGAGAGGCTTGCTCACCACTCGGTAGGATTTTTCAAACTTAGGCGAGTGCTAGACTGTAGCTAAGCCCCCGAGTGGGAGGGTTGCTTACCACTCGGTAGGATTTTCTCACACTTAGGCGAGTACTGGACTGCAGCTAAGCCCCCGAGTGGGAGGGTTGCTCACCACTCGGTAGGATTTTTCAAACTTAGGCGAGTACTGGACTGCAGCTAAGTCTCCGAGTGAGAGGCTTGCTCACCACTCGGTAGGATTTTTTCACACTTAGGCGAGTACTGGACTGTAGCTAAGCCCCCGAGTGGGAGGGTTGCTCACCACTCGGTAGGATTTTTCAAACTTAGGCGAGTACTGGACTGCAGCTAAGCCTCCGAGTGGGAGGGTTGCTCACCACTCGGTAGGATTTTTCAAACTTAGGAGAGTACTGGACTGCTGCTAAGCCCCTGAGTGGGAGGGTTGCTCACCACTCGGTAGGATTTTTCAAACATAGGCGAGTACTTGACTGCAGCTAAGCCCCCGAGTGGGAGGGGTGCTCACCACTCGGTAGGATTTTTTCACACTTAGGCATGTAGTGGACTGCAGCTAAGCCCCCGAGTGGTAGGGTTGCTCACCACTCGGTAGGATTTTTCAAACTTAGGCGAGTACTGGAATGCAGCTAAGCCCACGAGTGAGAGGCTTGCTCACCACTCGGTTGGATTTTTTCACACTTAGGCGAGTACTGGACTGCAGCTAAGCCCCCGAGTGAGAGGCTTGCTCACCACTCGGTAGGATTTTTCAAACTTAGGCGAGTGCTGGACTGTAGCTAAGCCCCCGAGTGGGAGGGTTGCTTACCACTCGGTAGGATTTTTTCAAACTTAGGCGAGTCCTGGACTGCAGCTAAGCCCCCGAGTGGGAGGGTTGCTCACCACTCGGTAGGATTTTTCAAACTTAGGCGAGTACTGGACTGCAGCTAAGCCGCCGAGTGAGAGGCTTGCTCACCACTCGGTAGGATTTTTTCACACTTAGGCGAGTACTGGACTGTAGCTAAGCCCCCGAGTGGGAGGGTTGCTCACCACTCGGTAGGATTTTTCAAACTTAGGCGAGTACTGGACTGCAGCTAAGCCTCCGAGTGGGAGGGTTGCTCACCACTCGGTAGGATTTTTCAAACTTAGGAGAGTACTGGACTGCAGCTAAGCCCCTGAGTGGGAGGGTTGCTCACCACTCGGTAGGATTTTTCAAACATAGGCGAGTACTTGACTGCAGCTAAGCCCCCGAGTGGGAGGGGTGCTCACCACTCGGTAGGATTTTTTCACACTTAGGCATGTAGTGGACTGCAGCTAAGCCCCCGAGTGGTAGGGTTGCTCACCACTCGGTAGGATTTTTCAAACTTAGGCGAGTACTGGAATGCAGCTAAGCCCACGAGTGAGAGGCTTGCTCACCACTCGGTTGGATTTTTTCACACTTAGGCGAGTACTGGACTGCAGCTAAGCCCCCGAGTGAGAGGCTTGCTCACCACTCGGTAGGATTTTTCAAACTTAGGCGAGTGCTGGACTGTAGCTAAGCCCCCGAGTGGGAGGGTTGCTTACCACTCGGTAGGATTTTTTCAAACTTAGGCGAGTCCTGGACTGCAGCTAAGCCCCCGAGTGGGAGGGTTGCTCACCACTTGGTAGGATTTTTCAAACTTAGGCGAGTACTGGACTGCAGCTAAGCCCCCGAGTGGGAGGGTTGCTCACCACTCGGTAGGATTTTTCAAACATAGGCGAGTACTTGACTGCAGCTAAGCCCCCGAGTGGGAGGGGTGCTCACCACTCCGTAGGATTTTTCACACTTAGGCGAGTACTGGACTGCAGCTAAGCCCCCGAGTGGGAGGGTTGCTCACCACTCGGTAGGATTTTTCAAATATAGGCGAGTACTTGACTGCAGCTAAGCCCCCGAGTGGGAGGGGTGCTCACCACTCCGTAGGATTTTTTCACACTTAGGCGAGTACTGGACTGCAGCTAAGCCCCCGAGTGAGAGGCTTGCTCACCACTAGGTTGGATTGTTTCACACTTAGGCGTGTACTGGACTGCAGCTAAGCCCCTGAGTGAGAGGCTTGCTCACCACTCGGTAGGATTTTTCAAACTTAGGCGAGTACTGGACTGCAGCTAAGCCCCCGAGTGAGAGGCTTGCTCACCACTAGGTTGGATTTTTCACACTTAGGCGAGTACTGGACTGCAGCTAAGCCGCCGAGTGAGAGGCTTGCTCACCACTCGGTAGGATTTTTCAAACTTAGGCGAGTGCTAGACTGTAGCTAAGCCCCCGAGTGGGAGGGTTGCTTACCACTCGGTAGGATTTTCTCACACTTAGGCGAGTACTGGACTGCAGCTAAGCCCCCGAGTGGGAGGGTTGCTCACCACTCGGTAGGATTTTTCAAACTTAGGCGAGTACTGGACTGCAGCTAAGTCTCCGAGTGAGAGGCTTGCTCACCACTCGGTAGGATTTTTTCACACTTAGGCGAGTACTGGACTGTAGCTAAGCCCCCGAGTGGGAGGGTTGCTCACCACTCGGTAGGATTTTTCAAACTTAGGCGAGTACTGGACTGCAGCTAAGCCTCCGAGTGGGAGGGTTGCTCACCACTCGGTAGGATTTTTCAAACTTAGGAGAGTACTGGACTGCTGCTAAGCCCCTGAGTGGGAGGGTTGCTCACCACTCGGTAGGATTTTTCAAACATAGGCGAGTACTTGACTGCAGCTAAGCCCCCGAGTGGGAGGGGTGCTCACCACTCGGTAGGATTTTTTCACACTTAGGCATGTAGTGGACTGCAGCTAAGCCCCCGAGTGGTAGGGTTGCTCACCACTCGGTAGGATTTTTCAAACTTAGGCGAGTACTGGAATGCAGCTAAGCCCACGAGTGAGAGGCTTGCTCACCACTCGGTTGGATTTTTTCACACTTAGGCGAGTACTGGACTGCAGCTAAGCCCCCGAGTGAGAGGCTTGCTCACCACTCGGTAGGATTTTTCAAACTTAGGCGAGTGCTGGACTGTAGCTAAGCCCCCGAGTGGGAGGGTTGCTTACCACTCGGTAGGATTTTTTCAAACTTAGGCGAGTCCTGGACTGCAGCTAAGCCCCCGAGTGGGAGGGTTGCTCACCACTCGGTAGGATTTTTCAAACTTAGGCGAGTACTGGACTGCAGCTAAGCCGCCGAGTGAGAGGCTTGCTCACCACTCGGTAGGATTTTTTCACACTTAGGCGAGTACTGGACTGTAGCTAAGCCCCCGAGTGGGAGGGTTGCTCACCACTCGGTAGGATTTTTCAAACTTAGGCGAGTGCTGGACTGCAGCTAAGTCTCCGAGTGGGAGGGTTGCTCACCACTCGGTAGGATTTTTCAAACTTAGGCGAGTACTGGACTGCAGCTAAGCCCCCGAGTGGGAGGGTTGCTCACCACTCGGTAGGATTTTTCAAACATAGGCGAGTACTTGACTGCAGCTAAGCCCCCGAGTGGGAGGGGTGCTCACCACTCCGTAGGATTTTTTCACACTTAGGCGAGTACTGGACTGCAGCTAAGCCCCCGAGTGAGAGGCTTGCTCACCACTAGGTTGGATTTTTTCACACTTAGGCGAGTACTGGACTGCAGCTAAGCCCCTGAGTGAGAGGCTTGCTCACCACTCGGTAGGATTTTTCAAACTTAGGCGAGTACTGGACTGCAGCTAAGCCCCCGAGTGAGAGGCTTGCTCACCACTAGGTTGGATTTTTTCACACTTAGGCGAGTACTGGACTGCAGCTAAGCCCCCGAGTGAGAGGCTTGCTCACCACTCGGTAGGATTTTTCAAACTTAGGCGAGTGGTAGACTGTAGCTAAGCCCCCGAGTGGGAGGGTTGCTTACCACTCGGTAGGATTTTTTCACACTTAGGCGAGTACTGGACTGCAGCTAAGCCCCCGAGTGGGAGGGTTGCTCACCACTCGGTAGGATTTTTCAAACTTAGGCGAGTACTGGACTGCAGCTAAGCCTCCGAGTGAGAGGCTTGCTCACCACTCGGTAGGATTTTTTCACACTTAGGCGAGTACTGGACTGTAGCTAAGCCCCCGAGTGGGAGGGTTGCTCACCACTCGGTAGGATTTTTCACACTTAGGCGAGTACTGGACTGCAGCTAAGCCTCCGAGTGGGAGGGTTGCTCACCACTCGGTAGGATTTTTCAAACTTAGGCGAGTACTGGACTGCAGCTAAGCCCCCGAGTGGGAGGGTTGCTCACCACTCGGTAGGATTTTTCAAACATAGGCGAGTACTTGACTGCAGCTAAGCCCCCGAGTGGGAGGGGTGCTCACCACTCGGTAGGATTTTTTCACACTTAGGCGAGTATTGGACTGCAGCTAAGCCCCCTAGTGGTAGGGTTGCTCACCACTCGGTAGGATTTTTCAAACTTAGGCGAGTACTGGAATGCAGCTAAGCCCACGAGTGAGAGGCTTGCTCACCACTCGGTTGGATTTTTTCACACTTAGGCGAGTACTGGACTGCAGCTAAGCCCCCGAGTGGGAGGGTTGCTCACCACTCGGTAGGATTTTTCAAACATAGGCGAGTACTTGACTGCAGCTAAGCCCCCGAGTGGGAGGGGTGCTCACCACTCCGTAGGATTTTTTCACACTTAGGCGAGTACTGGACTGCAGCTAAGCCCCCGAGTGAGAGGCTTGCTCACCACTAGGTTGGATTTTTTCACACTTAGGCGAGTACTGGACTGCAGCTAAGCCCCTGAGTGAGAGGCTTGCTCACCACTCGGTAGGATTTTTCAAACTTAGGCGAGTACTGGACTGCAGCTAAGCCCCCGAGTGAGAGGCTTGCTCACCACTAGGTTGGATTTTTTCACACTTAGGCGAGTACTGGACTGCAGCTAAGCCCACGAGTGAGAGGCTTGCTCACCACTCGGTAGGATTTTTCAAACTTAGGCGAGTGGTAGACTGTAGCTAAGCCCCCGAGTGGGAGGGTTGCTTACCACTCGGTAGGATTTTTTCACACTTAGGCGAGTACTGGACTGCAGCTAAGCCCCCGAGTGGGAGGGTTGCTCACCACTCGGTAGGATTTTTCAAACTTAGGCGAGTACTGGACTGCAGCTAAGCCTCCGAGTGAGAGGCTTGCTCACCACTCGGTAGGATTTTTTCACACTTAGGCGAGTACTGGACTGTAGCTAAGCCCCCGAGTGGGAGGGTTGCTCACCACTCGGTAGGATTTTTCACACTTAGGCGAGTACTGGACTGCAGCTAAGCCTCCGAGTGGGAGGGTTGCTCACCACTCGGTAGGATTTTTCAAACTTAGGCGAGTACTGGACTGCAGCTAAGCCCCCGAGTGGGAGGGTTGCTCACCACTCGGTAGGATTTTTCAAACATAGGCGAGTACTTGACTGCAGCTAAGCCCCCGAGTGGGAGGGGTGCTCACCACTCGGTAGGATTTTTTCACACTTAGGCGAGTATTAGACTGCAGCTAAGCCCCCTAGTGGTAGGGTTGCTCACCACTCGGTAGGATTTTTCAAACTTAGGCGAGTACTGGAATGCAGCTAAGCCCACGAGTGAGAGGCTTGCTCACCACTCGGTTGGATTTTTTCACACTTAGGCGAGTACTGGACTGCAGCTAAGCCCCCGAGTGAGAGGCTTGCTCACCACTCGGTAGGATTTTTCAAACATAGGCGAGTGCTAGACTGTAGCTAAGCCCCCGAGTGGGAGGGTTGCTTACCACTCGGTAGGATTTTTTCAAACTTAGGCGAGTACTGGACTGCAGCTAAGCCCCCGAGTGGGAGGGTTGCTCACCACTCGGTAGGATTTTTCAAACTGAGGCGAGTACTGGACTGCAGCTAAGCCGCCGAGTGAGAGGCTTGCTCACCACTCGGTAGGATTTTTTCACACTTAGGCGAGTACTGGACTGTAGCTAAGCCCCCGAGTGGGAGGGTTGCTCACCACTCGGTAAGATTTTTCAAACTTAGGCGAGTACTGGACTGCAGCTAAGCCTCCGAGTGGGATGGTTGCTCACCACTCGGTAGGATTTTTCAAACTTAGGCGAGTACTGGACTGCAGCTAAGCCCCCGAGTGGGAGGGTTGCTCACCACTCGGTAGGATTTTTCAAACATAGGCGAGTACTTGACTGCAGCTAAGCCCCCGAGTGGGAGGGGTGCTCACCACTCCGTAGGATTTTTACACACTAAGGCGAGTACTGGACTGCAGCTAAGCCCCCGAGTGAGAGGCTTGCTCACCACTCGGTAGGATTTTTTCACACTTAGCCGAGTACTGGACTGCAGCTAAGCCCCCGAGTGAGAGGCTTGCTCACCACTCGGTAGGATTTTTCAAACATAGGCGAGTAATGGACTAAAGCTAAGCCCCCGAGTGGGAGGGTTGCTCACCACTCGGTAGGATTTTTCAAACTTATGCGAGTGCTGGACTGCAGCTAAGCCCCCGAGTGGGAGGGTTGCTCACCACTCGGTAGGATTTTTCAAACTTAGGCGAGTACTGGACTGCAGCTAAGCCTCCTAGTGGGAGGGTTGCTCCCCACTCGGTAGGATTTTTCAAACTTAGGCGAGTACTGGACTGCAGCTAAGCCCCTGAGTGGGAGGGTTCCTCACCCCTCGGTAGGATTTTTCAAACTAAGGCGAGTACTGGACTGCAGCTAAGGCCCCGAGTGGGAGGGTTGCTCACCACGAGTACTGGAATGCAGCTAAGCCCCCGAGTGACAGGGCTAAGCTCACACCTAGCCGAGAGGGCTAAGGTCACACCTAGCCGAGTACTGGACTAAGCCTCAGTCGGGGGCTTAGCTGCAGTCCATTACTCGCCTAAGTTTGAAAAATCCTACCGAGTGGTGATCAACCCTCCCACTCGGGGGCTTAGCTGCAGTCCAGTACTCGCCTAAGTTTGAAAAATCCTACGGAGTGTTGAGCAACCCTCCCACTCGTGGGCTTAGCTGCAGTCCAGTACTCGCCTAAGTTTGAAAAATCCTACCGAGTGGTGAGCAACCCTCCCACTCGGGGGCTTAGCTGCAGTCCAGCACTCGCCTACGTTTGAAAAATCCTACCGAGTGGTGAGCAACCCTCCCACTCGGGGGCTTAGCTGTAGTCCATTACTCGCCTAAGTTTGAAAAATCCTACCGAGTGGTGAGCAAGCCTCTCACTCGGGGGCTTAGCTGCAGTCCAGTACTCGGCTAAGTGTGAAAAAATCCTACCAAGTGGTGAGCAAGCCTCTCACTCGGGGGCTTAGCTGCAGTCTAGTACTCGCCTAAGTGTGAAAAAATCCTACCGAGTGGTGAGCACCCCTCCCACTCGGGGGCTTAGCTGCAGTCAAGTACTCGCCTATGTTTGAAAAATCCTACCGAGTGGTGAGCAACCCTCCCGCTCGGGGGCTTAGCTGCAGTCCAGTACTCGCCTCACTTTGAAAAATCCTACCGAATGGTGAGCAACCCTCCCACTCGGAGGCTTAGCTGCAGTCCAGTACTCGCCTATGTTTGAAAAATCCTATCGAGTGATGAGCAACCCTCCCACTCGGGGGCTTAGCTGCAGTCGAGTACTCGCCTAAGTTTGGATTTTTTCACACTTAGGCGAGTACTGGACTGCAGCTAAGCCCCCGAGTGGGAGGGTTTCTCACCACTCGGTAGGATTTCTCAAACTTAGGCGAGTGCTAGACTGTAGCTAAGCCCCCGAGTGGGAGGGTTGCTCACCACTCGGTAGGATTTTTTCACACTTAGGCGAGTACTGGACTGAAGTTAAGCCTCCAAGTGGGAGGGTTGCTCACCACTCGGTAGGATTTTTCAAACTTAGGCGAGTACTGGACTGCAGCTAAGCCTCCGAGTGGGAGGGTTGCTCACCACTCGGTAGGATTTTTCAAACTTGGGCGAGTACTGGACTGCAGCTAAGCCCCCGAGTGGTAGGGTTGCTCACCACTCGGTTGGATTTTTCAAACTTAGGCGAGTACTGGAATGCAGCTAAGCCCACGAGTGAGAGGCTTGCTCACCAGTCGGTAGGATTTTTTCACACTTAGGCGAGTACTGGACTAGAGCTAAGCCCCCGAGTGGGAGGGTTTCTCACCACTCGGTAGGATTTTTCAAACTTAGGCGAGTGCTAGACTGGAGCTAAGCCCCCGAGTGGGAGGGTTGCTCACCACTCGGTAGGATTTTTTCACACTTAGGCGAGTACTGGACTGCAGCTAAGCCCCAGAGTGAGAGACTTTCTCACCACTCGGTAGGATTTTTTAACACTTAGCCGAGTACTGGACTGCAGCTAAGCCCCCGAGTGAGAGGCTTGCTCACCACTCGGTAGGATTTTACAAACTTAGGCGAGTACTGGACTGCAGCTAAGCCCCCAAGTGGGAGGGTTGCTCACCACTCGGTAGGATTTTTTCACACTTAGGCGAGTACTGGACTACAGCTAAGCCCCAGAGTGAGAGACTTTCTCACCACTCGGTAGGATTTTTTAACACTTAGCCGAGTACTGGACTGCAGCTAAGCCCCCGAGTGAGAGGCTTGCTCACCACTCGGTAGGATTTTACAAACTTAGGCGAGTACTGGACTGCAGCTAAGCCCCCGAGTGGGAGGGTTGCTCACGACTCGGTAGGATTTTTCAAACTTAGGCGAGTGCTGGACTGCAGCTAAGCCCCCGAGTGGGAGGGTTGCTGTGACACCCCAAAATTTTGGCCTTGTTTTATTTATTAAAATATTGCCAGGAAATAAAACTTTTCCATTTTTGTCAAGTTTTACCTTTTGTGACTTCGGATTTTTGCCTCTAGTGGGAAAAACCTTCAAAGGTATTGTTGGACTTGAATACTCTCTAAAATAAAACAATTATTTATCAGTGGATTTAAATTTGCAAGATTTGTTTTCTCAGAACTTTATTCCTTTAAAATGATTTCTTTTGCATTTGGAGCCTGTTTTGCACTGCAACCTCTTGTCAAATGCATTTAAAAATTTCACCTAAATTTGGGGATGTCAGGTGATGTTTCCACATCATTTTGATGCTAAAATACCTTTTGGCCATTGGAGATTTTGAGCTCTACACCAACCTTTCCAATCTGGTCCAGTAAGCACTTTTGCACTACAACCCATTTAAATATTTCTTTAAAAATTCTTCCAAGTGTTTGGAGATGTCAATGGATGCATACAATTCATCTTCAAGCAAAAACCCAGTGTTGTTCCTTGAAAAATTTGAGTGGATCAACCTCTTTTACATTCTGGTCCAACTTGGTGATTTGTACTGCAACCTTATTTTTCCTTGCTCTAGTAACCTTGAGCTTTTTCCTACTTGTAGCCCTCCCTTCAAAACCCTTAAGTCCAGGAGAGTGGACTCATCAGAGGTTTTTTAGTGCATGCTTTAAACCCTTTTTCTTTCTGTCCAAAACTGGAGTTTTGCAAAACTTGCACTAACAAGTTTCTGATTTTGCCCAAGTGATCTTACCACCATCTCCTGCATCTAGAGAGACCCTGATCTGGAGACTTTGGCCACTCCAAGAGTTGCCCAAGTGCACTTGGCATTCTGTCGAACAGTTGGGGTGCACAGCCTGTTTTGGCATGGGTTCTTTGTTTGCACTGTGAACTTGCTCCAATGACCCAGCAACCTTGTCCACTGAGCTCCTAGCCACCCCTACCCTTGTTCTGTTCTTTGCCCGCCTCACCCAAGCTCTCTAGACTGTGCTGGCATTGCGTCGAACACCTGCCATGCGTGCTCTGGGCGCGCCCAGAGCGTACGTTTTGCACGCGCGCGCACTGAGCCGACACGCAGCACTGCCGCACTCGACGCGACCCGTCCCTGACCCCTACTGCATCGCTGAACCACGCACTAGCCGCTCCCTGCTCCACGGCATCTCTGGCGCCCTGCAGCGCCGCTGGCAGCGCCCTTGGCGGCACGCCGGCGTCGGCAGCGGCCTCTACCATGTTCGGCACCGCCCAAACCACCCCAGCACGCCAGCTGCCCCTGTGAATAGCGCGTGCTTATCCTCACGCTCGTCGGCACGCGTTCGTCGCCGCCACGGTGCCCTGCAGCTACAGAATCGGCTGTCACCGGCGATCTTATCTTCTGCCGCCGCGGTCCGACCTCGAGCACCTATATAAAGGGTCCCCGAACTCGTTCAAGGCATCAGACGACATCGGACTCTCCCCGTAGAGCTTCCCACGCAGTAGATCGACCCGTAGTCGCCATCTTCCTCAACTCCGGCCAGCTCGGCCGCCGCCAAGCTCCGGTGCGATTCGTCGCAACTAGCCGCTCTTTCGCCCAACCAACGCCACCAGTAGTTTCCTCTAGTCCATGCGGAGCTGCCCAACTACCCAAGCTCGATCGGAGACCACCGGAGCACAAAGAGCACTTCGCCACCGTAGCTTTTCTCCGCCGCGGAGCTCGCCGCCGGCGATTCCATCCACCTTCGACGACCCAACAACTACCTAGGGGACCGCCTTGGTCTGGCCGTTCCATCCCCGCCCTTGGATGCCCGTGAGGCGCTGCCGTTCGTCGACGGCGATCGCCGGAGCCCCGCTCCTGTCGGGTAGAAGAGAGGAGGGAGGGAAGAACGGTCAAACCTGACCAGTGGGCCCTCTGGACCCACTGTCAGTGACCCGCGCGGCCGTCCTCTCTCTGTTTAAGTGAAGGCGCATAACCCCCGAGTGCGTCTCCTCTGCTACGAAAGCGTATTTCTTCTGAATCATTTTCTTTTTCTGGTTTTATTTAAAAACAGAGTTTGACCAGATTTTGACCAGCTATAACTTTTAAAATAAAACTCCAAATGAGTTGATTCTTTTTCCTACCTCTCTCAAATTTCATCTAGTTTATTTTAATATTTATTTCAAAAATATTTGATACAACTTTTGGTACTGTGTTTGAAATATTTGTTATTTGGATAAATTTGCAAAATAGGATTTTGGAGAGAAGGGAAAGCTTCCAAAAAGTGCATTCTTTGCATACCCTTGAAGGGAAGCATTTCTGAACTCTGGCATAATATTTTGTTGCGGTGTTCGGATACGATCGCAATACCTTTTTACTTGGATTATGCGTTGGCTTTATGTATCGATATAGTCTCGTACATGAGTACGCTTTGGAGTTGTTTTGTGGTCAGCAATGGATACACTAGTGATTTGGATCAATTTCGTGAGCTCCTCATGCATACCGGTAGGAAGCCGGGAAAGTCGTGGTCTTGGGTAGACACGAGCTTGTCCCTAGTCCCTCGTCGAGACGAGTATGTCCGGTATGGCATGGTGAGGCTTGATGAGTGGTGTTTTATTTCACTAGTGGTAATATTGTTGGAGGATGCTTGGACCACCTGAGTCGGTCGTAAGTCGAGTCTTGGTCAGTAGCTTCCCTATTTGTTGGTACTACCACTTGTCCCTGTCGCAGACGGGGTATGGTTCAGTAAGTTGTCAACCCCTACCAAAGCACACACCGTACAGAGAGGCCATAGTGGAAGATACCGGAGGCCTCCGGTAGGCATGCCACTTGGTCAGGGGGCATGGGTGTTTCCGGTTGGGACCGAGAGGGGGGGCACCCCCTTAGAGCGCGCGAATAGAAATTTGATCCCATTCTACGTCGAGGTTGTAGCCTCCCCACTTAGAGTTTTGCTTGGCAGGTGTCGTGGGTGATTCCAGACACCGGTGAGTTAAGCTGGTGTGTGCAGGTCAGGCGTGTTTTCAATTAAAAGACCGTAGACGGAATTAGTCCCGATGGGCTAAGTAAAACCGTTACTCGTGGGAAAAAATGGTACTCCCTCTGCAGAGGATATATCCTGTTGGATAGTCATGTTCTTGAGTAAAGACCACAGTCTGAGTTGAATCTAGTAACGGTATTCGGGTGGAGAACGATTTAACTAGAACTCAGTAACGGTATTCGGATGGAGAACGGTTTAACTAGAACTCAGTAACGGTATCCGGATGGAGAACGATTTAGCTAGAACTTACTGACGGTTTTCGGATGGAGATACGGCTTGACTAGACCATATTATCGGTTTTCGGATAGAGAAACGACAGAACTAAATATTATTCATGATTATGGCTCATATGGATTGTGATCTTTATTATTATGGACTAACCACTTATATTATGTAATTTTTTTTGAGTACCCCTGGGATGGTTCTACCTCCTGGATATTGACTGTGATTATTCTTTTATATGCCCTTTCTGTGGTGTCACTCAGACGCCCGATTGCGGCATGCTTTTTGTTCTTTTACCTTTTATAAGCCCTTTATGTGGTGTCGCCCCGACGCCCGACTGTGGCATTATTATTCTTGCAGTTTCCTCTCGAGGAGTCATTCAGACAATCGTTTTGCACCAGTATTATTATTCTTGCAGCTTCCTCTCGAGGAGTCATTCAGACCCTCGTTTGGCACCAGTATTACTATTCTTGCAGTTTCCTCTCGAGGAGTTATTCAGACCCTCGCTTGGCACCCAGTACTTTATACCCGTGTTCTTAATGTTTGCGAGTATATTCAAACGTACTCACTGGCTTGTCCCTGGCTATTGTCTTGGCCAGATTCCTTGCGTGGAGATAAGCATCGCGGTGACAACCCCGGAACCTACGTGTTGACATTTGCGGCCTCGCGGAGATAGGAGTTATCCTGGTCAGCTGTTCTTGTGGGAAATGGGGTCCCATAGACGCAGATATATCCAACCGCTTCCGCCCTCAACCAGTAGAAACCAAATGTTGTACTCCTAGGCCACTATGGTCTTGTACTACATATTTTTGTACTTGCTTGGAATTCCTTGTATCAAGTTGGTCCCTCATCAGCTAACAATAATCCTGGGGCTGGTGAGTACAACGGCCATTTTCTGGAGAATTAATATCCCGAAAATCCGGTCGTGACAGACTTGGTAGAGCCAGGCTGACCATTGGCTAATCCTATCTTAGCCAGGTCAATAAACCTAGGTTAACCCAAACCACCAGACCTTAGCCTAACCCCGGTCAAGCTTTCCGCGTAAGATAGCTCCACAGTGACCCGACGCCTTTCGGCGGACGGTGCCCAACCTATCAGCCTAGCCCGTCGATCACGCACCAGTGACCGACACCCAACTCGTCTCCATCGCAAGCGTGCGGGGGAAGACTCTGTCCCCTTTCCCTATAAAAAGGGCACGCTAGCCACAGCACAGCACAGCCCCTTTCCCCAAACCCAGCCACGATGCCTGGTCCCATTGTTCACAATGAGACCATAGCAACCAACCTGGGAGGTTTTGTGACCGTGCTCGCAAACCTCACCCGCCGTGCCTATGCGTTAGAGGAGCCTCCTGAGTATGTTGTGTACCAGGGACCCATGTACGGTGAGAGCCGTCAGTACTGGGCCACTGTGCACATCTACGGTAGGGGTCTGTCGCCGGAACGCCCCTACAGGTTCACTGGAAGGACAACTTCCTTTGAGCCACAAGCCATCCAACTGGCAGCCCGAGAAGCTATAGTTCAACTCCGGCACTTGTCGCCCAGAGTTAACTGTCGCTCATTCTACTAGTACCCCAGTCGTGACGGGTATGGTAGGCCGCCCCAGGTTACCAAGGGAGACCACGAGACAGATCATGCGCTGTTACATCTGGTGCGCTATGTAAGCGCACTAGAGCAACTGTTCGATCAGGTCACCCTTGATCTGATCGCAGCTCGTGGAGAACTGGTTCGCCGAGCCCCGACAAGAAGAGAAGCGGAGCCCGACGCCGACAACCCAGTCGTGCTGTTCGGACACCCGATCGATCCCTTGAGGTCTGCGCCAGCCCTCAACCAGAGCACTTTGGTGACCCCAGAAGCACTTCGTCGCCTTTTGGGAACCCATTCCAACGGGATTGTGGCCAACAACCCCCGAGATGGTCATCACCATTTCCCCGACTCTGCAGCCCCTCAGCCTCAGCCAGCAAATCCCGACAGTGAGAACCGTGGAGAAGCATCGGCGTCCGCAAGGCCAGCCCACTTAGACATTTCTGTAGTGGACTAAGTCGCTCGAGTTGTATCGAGCCTTAGTTTTCCTACGCTTTGTAATGATGTGGTCTTGTACCGCTTTTATTGCATGCTGTCTGTTGAGCGCTTATATTTTTGGAGTAGTAGCTATGCATATGCACGTTAGCGTACAGTTGCATTTTTTATATTTCGGGCACAGCTGCCAAGACCAACCCCGTCGGCACCCACAGTAAGGCGTCACATTTATGTGATGTGTATATCTGTGGCTTTGACCCGAGTGCGGGATCGACAGCCAGTTACCCTTCACCCCAGTAGATAACCCAGCCCCGGTGCTATATAAAGGCCACTTCGTGAACTTGCCGAGCACCCCTCACCTTTGTGTGCAGCACTCACAGCCATTCCTTGCCATGTCGACCCCCAGTATTTATCTAAGAACCCCAGACGCAACCCCGGGCAGTTTTGTCAAATTATTGTGGGACTTTACCTGCAGTGCTATGAGTGCCACCCGCCCACCCCAGTACGAGTTGCTCAAATCGAGGATCACACCTTCCACCTCGAAATATTGGGTAGTGGTGCACATCCCTCCCGCATACCCAAACCAAGACCCAACGGAAGTCTCCTTCGTTGGGAAATCCATGCCGACTCCGCATATGGCCATAGAAGCTGCTGCGTACGAGGCGCTCACCCGTCTTCGATTCGCAGTACCCTATGCCAGCGAGCGAGGATACTATTATTTTCCGAGTCGTGCAGCACCCGGAGAAGTTGCATCTTTTCCCGGTGGGCGCATTGAGAGAGATCCAGTACTGGCCAACCTTGCCCAGTACGTTATCGCTCAGGGGCGTTTAACTCAGCGGGTAATGGGTTATCTCCAGAGCCTCGCTGATTTAAATCCTCGGATCGCTATTGGCAGGCCCCTGAGGCCTGACCAAGAAGGGCGCATTCATCGACTGGTCAACCCGCTTCCCCCGATAGAAGAGGAGTGTGCCCCAGTGCCAGAGGCGTTTTCTCAGGACCCTGTCTTTTTGCCGTTTTCCTTGTAAAACGCCTCCGATGTATTTATTGTCCCAGTACTTGTATTTTTGTGTTGCAGCATGTTCATAAAAATTTTGTGCGACGGATCCGATTTTCTTTAGTTCCTGTTTTGTGAGCAGTGTTACTGCTGTTAGTTTTGTTTTAATTATTTTTTTTCTCTCGCAACATGTTTTTGAGGAGATTTCTTTCCCCGAGAAATTGCTGCGTATATATATTTTCACGACATAGATTTTTATTCACGCAGCATCATAACAGCAAACTCTCAGCAGCCACCACTCGACCTCGAGCACTATTACAACTCCTTGAGCACATTTTTGCGCCTATCTAACCACACTCGAGGACACCACAGTTTCAGTAAGAGAGATTTGCGAGTGTTCATTCGAGCACGTACTGCCCCAGCACACCGACAGTAGTCAGCCCCGGTGCCGCGCCTAATCCACGTGATCGCCGCCACCGCGAAGAGCCAACACTCGAGCGGCAGCATCCCGACGATCATCCAGGATCATCGCGCACAGGAGCACGGAGAACCCCAGTAGCACCGCCAAGCCTCCACACACCAGGACCACATACCAGTCCGGCATTGCCTCCGCCATTAGAGCCTCGGCTCGAGCTCCTGCTAGCAGCAACGGAGGAGAAGGGAGGAGGAGTAGGAGCGAGGCCGGGTGTGAGGAAGGAGAGAGGAGCACCACGATCGTTTTATAGCCTGAGATCGGTGTACGGTGGGCGAGGTCCATCAGCGCCACTCGTCGCTCGACCGCCGGTGTTCGGAGGCGAGTCCGCGAGCAGTGCCGACAACGCACTGGCCCGCGAGGTGAGTGCACGCTGCACCGGCAGCAAGCACGCCGCGCACTACCACGGTACGGCCTCGATGCCCTACAAGCTAGGCATCGTCGGTGGAGGAAGCGCGGGAGAACGCGCGAGAGAGAAGAGAGAGCCAGAGGTAGGAGAAGAGGCCGACAGTGGGCCCTGGGTCCACCTGTCAGCCAAAGAGAGCACTATGCTCTCGGGTGCGACCAGCGTATTTTTGTAATTTAGAATTTATTCTAAATTACTGTATCCGCGTAGAAAAATCTCGTTTTCCCTAACCGTGGATTTTTCCACACTACGCCAGTGTACCACATTGTGGTTTTACACCACTTATTGCCCTCTCACTGTAGCCGTTTTGTTTTTGTGCAATTGAAGGATTTCTTCGATAAAACAATTTTTTTTCAAAACAGTTCTTGTTCAAAACAGTTTTTAACAAATCTCGAGGACGAGATTTTTTCTTAAGGGGGGTAGTGTTGTGACACCCCAAAATTTTGGCCTTGTTTTATTTATTAAAATATTGCCAGGAAATAGAACTTTTCCATTTTTGTCAAGTTTTACCTTTTGTGACTTTGGATTTTTGCCTCTAGTGGGAAAAACCTTCAAAGGTATTGTTGGACTTGAATACTCTCTAAAATAAAACAATTATTTATCAGTGGATTTAAATTTGCAAGATTTGTTTTCTCAGAACTTTATTCCTTTAAAATGATTTCTTTTGCATTTGGAGCCTGTTTTGCATTGCAACCTCTTGACAAATGCATTTAAAAATTTCACCAAAATTTGGGGATGTCAGGTGATGTTTCCACATCATTTTGATGCAAAAATACCTTTTGGCCATTGGAGATTTTGAGCTCTACACCAACCTTTCCAGTCTGGTCCAGTAAGCACTTTTGCACTACAACCCATTTAAATATTTCTTTAAAAATTCTTCCAAGTGTTTGGAGATGTCAATGGATGCATACAATTCATCTTCAAGCAAAATCCCAGTGTTGTTCCTTGAAAAATTTGAGTGGATCAACCTCTTTTACATTCTGGTCCAACTTGGTGATTTGTACTGCAACCTTATTTTTCCTTGCTCTAGTAACCTTGAGCTTTTTCCTACTTGTAGCCCTCCCTTCAAAACCCTTAAGTCCAGGAGAGTGGACTCATCAGAGGTTTTTAAGTGCATGCTTTAAATCCTTTTTCTTTCTGTCCAAAACTGGAGTTTTGCAAAACTTGCACTAACAAGTTTCTGATTTTGCCCAAGTGATCTTACCACCATCTCCTGCATCTAGAGAGACCCTGATCTGGAGACTTTGGCCACTCCAAGAGTTGCCCAAGTGCACTTGGCATTCTGTCGAACAGTTGGGGTGCACAGCCTGTTTTGGCATGGGTTCTTTGTTTGCACTGTGAACTTGCTCCAATGACCCAGCAACCTTGTCCACTGAGCTCCTAGCCACCCCTACCCTTGTTCTGTTCTTTGCCCGCCTCACCCAAGCTCTCTAGAGTGCGCTGGCATTGCGTCGAACACCTGCCATGCGTGCTCTGGGCGCGCCCAAAGCGCACGTTTTGCACGCGCGCGCACTGAGCCGACACGCAGCACTGCCGCGCTCGACGCGACCCGTCCCTGACCCCTACTGCATCGCTGAACCACGCACTAGCCGCTCCCTGCTCCACGGCATCTCTGGGGCCCTGCAGCGCCGCTGGCAGCGCCCTTGGCGGCACGCCAGCGTCGGCAGCGGCCTCTGCCATGTTCGGCACCGCCCAAACCACCCCAGCGCGCCAGCTGCCCCTGTGAATAGCGCGTGCTTATCCTCACGCTCGTCGGCACGTGTTCGTCGCCGCCACGGCGCCCTGCAGCTACAGAATCGGCTGTCGCCAGCGATCTTATCTTCTGCCGCCGCAGTCCGACCTCGAGCGCCTATATAAAGGGTCCCCGAACTCGTTCAAGGCATCAGACGACATCGGACCCTCCCCGTAGAGCTTCCCACGCAGTAGATCGACCCGTAGTGGCCATCTTCCTCAACTCCGGCTAGCTCGGCCGCCGCCAAGCTCCGGTGCGATTCGTCGCAACCAGCCACTCTTTCGCCCAACCAACGCCACCAGTAGTTTCCTCTAGTCCATGCGGAGCTGCCCAACTACCCAAGCTCGATCGGAGACCACCGGAGCACAAAGAGCACTTCGCCACCGTAGCTTTTCTCCGCCGCGGAGCTCGCCACCGGCGATTCCTTCCACCTCCGACGACCCAACAACCACCTAGGGGACCGCCTCGGTCTGGCCGTTCCATCCCCGCCCTTGGATGCCCGTGAGGCGCTGCCGTTCCTTGACGGCGATCGCCGGAGCCCCGCTCCCGTCGGGTAGAAGAGAGGAGGGAGGGAAGAACGGTCAAACCTGACCAGTGGGCCCTCTGGACCCACTGTCAGTGACCCGCGCGGCCGTCCTCTCTCTGTTTAAGTGAAGGCGCATAACCCCCGAGTGCGTCTCCTCTGCTACGAAAGCATATTTCTTCTGAATCGTTTTCTTTTTCTAGTTTTATTTAAAAACAGAGTTTGACCAGACTTTGACCAGCTATAACTTTTAAAATAGAACTCCAAATGAATTGATTCTTTTTCCTACCTCTCTCAAATTTCATCTAGTTTATTTTAAGATTTATTTCAAAAATATTTGAGACAACTTTTGCTACTGTGTTTGAAATATTTGTTATTTGGATAAATTTGCAAAATAGGATTTTGGAGAGAAGGGAAAGCTTCCAAAAAGTGCATCCTTTGCATACTCTTGAAGGCAAGCATTTCTAAACTCTGGCATAATATTTTGTTGCGGTGTTCGGATACAATCGCAATACCTTTTTACTTGGAGTATGTGTTGGCTTTATGTATCGATATAGTCTCGTACATGAGTACGCTTTGGAGTTGTTTTGTGGTCAGCAATGGATACACTAGTGATTTGGATCAATATCGTGAGCTCCTCATGCATACCGGTAGGAAGCCGGGAAAGTCGTGGTCTTGGGTAGACACGAGCTTGTCCCTAGTCCCTCGTCAAGACGAGTATGTCCGGTATGGCATGGTGAGGCTTGATGAGTGGTGTTTTATTTCACTAGTGGTAATATTGTTGGAGGATGCTTGGACCACCTGAGTCGATCGTAAGTCGAGTCTTGGTCGGTAGCTTCCCTATTTGTTGGTACTACCACTTGTCCCTGTCGCGGACGGGGTATGGTTCAGTAAGTTGTCAACCCCTACCAAAGCACACACCATACAGAGAGGCCATAGTGGAAGATACCGGAGGCCTCCGGTAGGCATGCCACTTGGTCAGGGGGCATGGGTGTTTCCGGTTGGGACCGAGAGGGGGGGCACCCCCTTAGAGCGCGCGAATAGAAATTTGATCCCATGCTACGTCGAGGTTGTAGCCTCCCTACTTAGAGTTTTGCTTGGCAGGTGTCGTGGGTGATTCCAGACACCGGTGAGTTAAGCTGGTGTGTGCAGGTCAGGCGTGTTTTCAATTAAAAGACCGTAGACGGAATTAGTCCCGATGGGCTAAGTAAACCCGTTACTCGTGGGAAAAAATGGTACTCCCTCTGTAGAGGATATATCCTGTTGGATAGTCATGTTCTTGAGTAAAGACCACAGTCTGAGTTGAATCTAGTAACGGTATTCGGATGGAGAACGATTTAACTAGAACTCAGTAACGGTATTCGGATGGAGAACGGTTTAACTAGAACTCAGTAACGGTATCCGGATGGAGAACGATTTAGCTAGAACTTAGTGACGGTTTTCGGATGTAGATATGGCTTGACTAGACCATATTATCGGTTTTCGGATGGAGAAACGACTGAACTAAATATTATTCATGATTATGGCTCATATGGATTGTGATCTTTATTATTATGGACTAACCACTTATATTATGTAAAAAAAATTTGAGTACCCCTGGGATGGTTCTACGTCCTGGATATTGACTGTGATTATTCTTTTATAAGCCCTTTCTGTGGTGTCGCTCAGACGCCCGATTGCGGCATGCTTGTTGTTCTTTTACCTTTTATAAGCCCTTTATGTGGTGTCGCCCCGACGCCCGACTGTGGCATTATTATTCTTGCAGTTTCCTCTCGAGGAGTCATTCAGACCCTCGTTTGGCACCAGTATTATTATTCTTGCAGTTTCCTCTCGAGGAGTCATTCAGACCCTCGTTTGGCACCAGTATTACTATTTTGCAGTTTCCTCTCGAGGAGTCATTCAGACCCTCGCTTGGCACCCAGTACTTTATATTCGTTTATTTTCACCCACATGTGTGCATCTTGGTTTTTCGTATATTTCGTGACAGACGTGTGATCATCTAATTAACCCGGAGCATGTTTGATATATTATACCCGTGTTCTTAATGTTTGCGAGTATATTCAAACGTACTCACTGGCTTGTCCCTGGCTATTGTCTTGGCCAGATTCCTTGCATGGAGATAAGCATCGCGGTGACAACCCCGGAACCTACGTGTTGACATTTGCGGCCTCGCGGAGATAGGAGTTATCCTGGTCAGCTGTTCTTGTGGGAAATTGTCACGTCCCTAGTTCTGGTATGACCTAGACTAGCTAGTCATGTGTGCATCATGTCTAAATTTCATTTAAATTTGAAATGGGGATCTTTGAAACCCTCAGAATCATTTCTGGAAATGACCCAGATAAAAATTGCTCCAAAAGGGTCCAAGAAAATGTTCATGTTGCTCTCTGAAAATATTGGACAGAGATAAAAACCAAACCAATATTTTTAGGAGATCATAAATATTTATGTTGGGCATTTGGAATTAATGCAGTAATTATTTGCTTTGGATATATATTGTTATATATATATAATATTGTCCAAAAATTATGCCATTTGTTGAGGAGTTCTGGAATAATACCACTAGCCCCTATAAAAATTGGCATAAGTAAATAAAATGGTTTAGTATTTTTATTAAACAAAACAAATGTCAGAAAATTAGAAAAGAAAAAGAAATAGGAAAAGGGAGCTTACCTGCGGCCTGGCACTGTGCGGCCTGGCCTGGCCCAGCAGGCCAGCCCAGCTGACTGGCCAGCGCCAGTCGTCCCCCTCCTCGCGCCAGAGGGACAGGGCGCGTGGTCGCCGCACGCCGCGCGCATGCGCGCCACGGCAGCTGCCTGCCTGCCCTCCCCTCCCTCGACGCCTCGGTCGCCTGAACGACGCCACGACCCCTCCAGGCCTCACTCCTTCTCTCCTGCGCCTCTCCCCTTCTCTCTCCCGCTCTCTCCCGCGACGCCCGAACGCGCCGGTCGCCGCCGTTCGCTGCCCCGCGCTCCCCGCCATCCCCTCGCACCTCCGTCGTGTCCCAGAGCTCCGCCTCCTCGCGCTGAACCCCTCCGCTGAGCCACGCAAGCCGGAACGCCCTGGAGCGCCTCCATCGCCGTCGTCCTCAACTCCGGCCGCCGGAGATCGTCTTCGCGGCCCCACCGTCTCCAGTGCGTCCCCGAGCTCTCCGACGACGCCGTCGAGTCCACCGTGAGCTCCTGCCCCGTCCCCCTCTCTCCGTTTCTCCGTTCCCGCGCTGTAGCCCCGACTCCCACCATGGCCGTAGATCCTCGCCGCCGCGAGCTCTGCTTCGGCGAGCTCCGGCCACCCTGCGTCCTGCCGTCGCCTCCGCTGGATGCGGACGAGCCCGGGCTACGCCCCGGTGCCCTCAGCTGCCGCCCCCGTGGCCTATATCGCGGACGCCGCCGCGTCCAGAGGTCGCCGGCGATGACCTGTCCGGCCTGCCATGTGGGCCTGACTTGTCAGGTGATTAGCTTAAGGCTAATTACCCTGTAATCTACCCCCACTAACACTGACAATGGGCCCCAGCACCGCTAGATAATTTAGATTAACTAGAAAACCCCTCGGGTTAACACTGAGTCACTGACGTGTGGCCCCCACATGTCAGGTTGACCAGGTCAGCACTGTTGACCCGCTGACGTCATGATGACGCAGTGCTGACGCAATAAACCCTTTTTCTGTATTTAAAATAAATCAGGAAATTCCAGAAAATTAGTAGAACTTCTAAAATTCATAGAAATTCAACCGTAGCTCAGATTTAAATAATTTATATATGAAAAATTATCAGAAAAATGCAATCTATCCATCTGTACTAGTTTCATGCATGACAAACCAACTTATACCTACTGTATAAGTGAAAACATATAAATGGCATATATAAGGACTTAAATTAGAGTTGCATTTGAACCTTTGGTTCAAATGGATCTCCTCCAAGTTGAATGCTAAATGCATTGGCTCAAAATACATCACATATTCATGCCATATTCATGCATCATATTGTTGCATATGATTGTGTTTTGACTGTCGACACCGTTCCCTCTCGATAGGTCCTGCTCCGGAGAGTGTTCCAGAGTACCTGTCTGAGGAGCAGTGCCACCCTGTTGATCTACCAGGCAAGCAAACCCCCTTTGTTCATTCCGATACAAACCTACTCTCTCGCTCCTGCTCTCTTTTACTGCATTAGGACAACAACGATTCAACTGCTACTTTATGCTGCGGTAGTCGAACCCATTCCTCTGCATGACCTGTCATTGCCACAGTAAATAGTTGAAACCCACTAGCATCTGTAGGAGTTGATTGAGCCATGTTGTGTTCCTACCATGCCTTGCCTGCTATTGCTTAGAGTTGTGTCAGGTCTGGTTCATTGGGAATGAATTGGAGTGTTACGATATGTTCTGGTGCCGAGAGTTAAGCGTGTGAACACGATTTGGTAAAGGTAGCGGTGAGAGGCCATGTAGGAGTACATGGTGGGTTGTCTCACTGAAACCATCCTTAAGCACTGAGTTCTGTGTATGTTGTCCAATGACTAGTTACTACCACACATTGGAATGCTTAAGTGCCCCTCTCGACTTATTAACCAACTTGGTCTCTGTCCAGGAGTTGCAACTAGTTTCTGGTGTTTGTAGGTAGTGCTATTTTTCTACCGAGTGGCACCCGGCAGGGTGGGCTTGGGACAGACTAGGCACACGTGGCCCGGTGTACCGAGTGGCACCCGGATGGTGGGCTCGGGAACCCTGTACACATCGTTTGGGGCCGTGAGCGACACCCCGGCCGGATCTCCTTGCGGATGGAACCCGAATAGGCGATAAACCTGGACTAGAGTCTTGTGTGGTTAGCCAGGTCGTGGCCGACACCTTGCGAGGCTTCTGCTTGAAGGTTGCCGAGGTACATGACGTGTACATGGCGGTAAGTGGCGAGAGCGTGTGTGACGCAGTACACCCCTGCAGGGTTATCATGATCTATTCGAATAGCCTTGTCCTCGGTTATGGACTTCTTGGATGCTTACGTGGTACATAGACAACTTGAAGTGGATACTCTAAAATGCTCAAGATAAGTGTGAGTGCTATGGATGGCTTCTCGTAGTGAGACGGGAATGAATCCATAGTAGTGTATTGAGGTGGTGATTAGTGGACTCGTGTGCGCCTTCTTACCTCAAAGAAGATTCTCGCAGTCGTAGAACAGGATAGCCACTGAGTCAAAGTTGGCTTGCTGCAACTAAACCCCACCCTACCTTCTTGATACAAATGCATGTATGATAGGATCTGATGTAAGTCTTGCTGAGTACCTTCGTACTCATGTTGCTTTATTCATGTTTTTGCAGCGGAGACTTCAGTCTTACTAGTAGCTCCGCTTGGACTTCGACGAGTAGCTTGTACCTCAGCTACGATCTTGAACCCTTGGGAGGGTCTTGTAGATAGTCAGGCTTCTCAGCCTTTTTCTTTTGTAGTTGTCTGTACTCATACATGTAATGCTTCCGTTGCTTGTATGCTCTGAATGATGGGTCATGTGACCCCTGTTTGTACTTAATGCTATGTGGCTCTTCTGGGCCTTTTATCTATATGAGTTTGCGTTATGTTGTGATGCCATGTTGTACAGCACATACTTGCATGTTATGCGTACGTGTAACGTGTATTGCTATGTGTGGGATCCGACAATCTAGTTGTTTATCCTTGGCAGCCTCTCTTATGGAGAAATGTAGTCTAGTGCCTCCTTGAGCCATAGTAGTCCGCTACAGCCCGGTTCACCGGAGTCCTGCTAGCCCAGCACTACTGCTCTGGACACTTGACTGGCCGGCATGTGTTTCACATCGTTCCTGTGTCTGTCCCTTCGGGGAAATGTCACGCGGTGACATCCGGAGTCCTGCCTAGCCTGCTACAGCCCGGGTTCCCGGAGTCCTGTTAGCCCAGCGCTACAGCCCGGATTCACACGCTGCTGACCGACACGTTCGATGTTGGTTCATGTATGCCTGTCCCCATACCTTAGTGCCGCTTTGGGTTCACGACTAGCCATGTCGGCCCGGGTTCTCTGTCATATGGATGCTAGCGACATTGTCATATACGTGAGCCAAAAGGCGCAAACGGTCCTGGGCCATGGTAAGGCGACCCCCGTGGGAATACCGTGCGTGAGGCCGCAAAGTGATATGAGGTGTTACATGCTAGATTGGTGTGACTTAGAATCGGGGTCCCGGCAGAAATGGGGTCCCATAGACGCAGATTTATCCAACCGCTTCCGCCCTCAACCAGTAGAAACCAAATGTTGTACTCCTAGGCCACTATGGTCTTGTACTACATATTTTTGTACTTGCTTGGATTTCCTTGTATCAAGTTGGTCCCTCATCAGCTAACAGTAATCCTGGGGCTGGTGAGTACAACGGCCATTTTCTGGAGAATTAATATCCTAAAAATCCGGTCGTAACAGTTGCACACCACTCGGTAGGATTTGTCAAACTTAGGCGAGTACTGGACTGCAGCTAAGCCCCCGAGTGAGAGGCTTGCTCACCGCTCGGTAGGATTTTTCAAACTTAGGCGAGTGCTAGACTGCAGCTAAGCCCCCGAGTGGGAGGGTTGCTCACCACTCGGTAGGATTTTTTCACACTTAGGCGAGTACAGGACTGCAGCTAAGCCCCCGAGTGAGAGACTTGCTCACCACTCGGTAGGATTTTTTCACACTTAGGCGAGTACTGGACTGCAGCTAAGCCCCTGAGTGAGAGGCTTGCTCATCACTCTGTAGGATTTTTTAACACTTAGCCGAGTACTGGACTGCAGCTAAGCCCCCGAGTGAGAGGCTTGCTCACCGCTCGGTAGGACTTTTAAAACTTAGGCGAGTTCTGGACTGCAGCTAAGCCCCCGAGTGGGAGGGTTGCTCACCACTCGGTAGGATTTTTCAAACTTAGGCGAGTGCTGGACTGCAGCTAAGCCCCCGAGTGAGAGTCTTGCTCACCGCTCGATAGGATTTTTCAAACTTAGGCGAGTACTGGACTGCAGCTAAGTCCCCGAGTGAGAGGCTTGCTCACCGCTCTGTAGGATTTTTCAAACTTAGGCGAGTGCTGGACTGCAGCTAAGCCCCCGAGTGGGAGGGTTGCTCACCACTCGGTAGGATTTTTCAAAGTTAGGCGAGTCCTGGACTGCAGCTAAGCCTCCGAGTGGGAGGGTTGCTCACCACTCGGTAGGATTTTGTAAACTTAGGCGAGTACTGGACTGCAGCTAAGCCCCCGAGTGGGAGGGTTGCACACCACTCGGTAGGATTTTTCAAACTTAGGTGAGTACTGGACTGCAGCTAAGCCCCCGAGTGGGTGGGTTGCTCACCACTCGGTAGGATTTTTTCACACTTAGGCGAGTACTGGACTGCAGCTAAGCCCCCGAGTGAGAGGCTTGCTCACCACTCGGTAGGATTTTTTCACACTTAGGCGAGTACTGGACTGCAGCTAAGCCCCCGAGTGAGAGGCTTGCTCACCACTCGGTAGGATTTTTCAAACTTAGGCGAGTGGTGGACAGCAGCTAAGCCCCCGAGTGGGAGGGTTGCTCACCACTCGGTAGGATTTTGTAAACTTAGGCGAGTACTGGACTGCAGCTAAGCCCCCGAGTGGGAGGGTTGCTCACCACTCGGTAGGATTTTTCAAACTTAGGCGAGTACTGGACTGCAGCTAGGCCCACGAGTGAGAGGCTTGCTCACCGCTCGGTAGGATTTTTCAAACTTAGGCGAGTACTGGACTGCAGCTAAGCCCCCGAGTGAGAGGCTTGCTCACCGCTCGGTAGGATTTTTCAAACTTAGGCGAGTCCTAGACTGTAGCTAAGCCCACGAGTGGGAGGGTTGCTCACCACTCGATAGGATTTTTCAAACTTAGGCGAGTACTGGACTGCAGCTAAGCCCACGAGTGAGAGGCTTGCTCACCACTTGGTAGGATTTTTTCACACTTAGGCAAGTACTGGACTGCAGCTAAGCCCCAGAGAGGGAGGGTTTCTCACCACTCGGTAGGATTTTCCAAACTTAGGCGAGTGCTAGACTGGAGCTAAGCCCCCGAGTGGGAGGGCTGCTCACCACTCGGTAGGATTTTTTTCACACTTAGGCGAGTACTGGACTGCAGCTAAGCCCCCGAGTGAGAGACTTGCTCACCACTCGGTAGGATTTTTTCACACTTAGCCGAGTACTGGACTGCAGCTAAGCCCCAGAGTGAGAGGCTTGCTCACCACTCGGTAGGATTTTTCAAACTTAGGCGAGAACTGGACTGCAGCTAAGCCCCCGAGTGGGAGGCTTGCTCACCACTCGGTAGGATTTTTCAAACTTAGGCGAGTACTGGACTGCAACTAAGCCCCCGAGTGAGAGGCTTGCTCACCACTCGGTAGGATTTTTCAAACTTAGGCAAGTACTGGACTGCAGCTAAGCCCCCGAGTGGGAGGCTTGCTCACCACTCGATAGGATTTTTCAAACTTAGGTGAGTGCTAGACTGCAGCTAAGCCCCCGAGTGGGAGGGTTGCTCACCACTCGGGAGGATTTTTTCACACTTGGGCGAGTACAGGACTGCAGCTAAGCCCCCGAGTGAGAGACTTGATCACCACTCGGTAGGATTTTTTCACACTTAGGCGAGTACTGGACTGCAGCTAAGCCCCTGAGTGAGAGGCTTGCTCACCACTCGGTAGGATTTTTTAACACTTAGCCGAGTACTGGACTGCAGCTAAGCCCCCGAGTGAGAGGCTTGCTCACCGCTCGGTAGGATTTTTAAAACTTAGGCGAGTTCTGGACTGCAGCTAAGCCCCTGAGTGGGAGGGTTGCTCACCACTCGGTAGGATTTTTCAAACTTAGGCGAGTGCTGGACTGCAGCTAAGCCCCCGAGTGAGAGGCTTGCTCACCGCTCGATAGGATTTTTCAAACTTAGGCGAGTCCTGGACTGCAGCTAAGCCCCTGAGTGAGAGGCTTGCTCACCGCTTGGTAGGAGTTTTCAAACTTAGGCGAGTGCTGGACAGCAGCTAAGCCCCCGAGTGGGAGGGTTGCTCACCACTCGGTAGGATTTTTCAAACTTAGGCGAGTACTGGACTGTAGCTAAGCCCCCGAGTGAGAGGCTTGCTCACCGCTCGGTAGGATTTTTCAAACTTAGGCGAGTACTGGACTGTAGCTAAGCCCCCGAGTGAGAGGCTTGCTCACCGCTCGGTAGGATTTTTCAAACTTAGGCAAGTGCTAGACTGTAGCTAAGCCCACGAGTGGGAGGGTTGCTCACCACTCGATTGGATTTTTCAAACTTAGGCGAGTACTGGACTGCAGCTAAGCCCACGAGTGAGAGGCTTGCTCACCACTCGGTAGGATTTTTTCACACTTAGGCAAGTACTGGACTGCAGCTAAGCCCCCGAGAGGGAGGGTTTCTCACCACTCGGTAGGATTTTTCAAACTTAGGCGAGTGCTAGACTGTAGCTAAGCCCCCGAGTGGGAGGGCTGCTCACCACTCGGTAGGATTTTTTTCACACTTAGGCGAGTACTGGACTGCAGCTAAGCCCCCGAGTGAGAGACTTGCTCACCACTCGGTAGGATTTTTTCACACTTAGCCGAGTACTGGACTGCAGCTATGCCCCCAAGTGAGAGGCTTGCTCACCACTCGGTAGGATTTTTCAAACTTAGGCGATTAGTGGACTGCAGCTAAGCCCCCGAGTGGGAGGCTTGCTCACCACTCGGTAGGATTTTTCAAACTTAGGCGAGTACTGGACTGTAGCTAAGCCCCCGAGTGAGAGGCTTGGTCACCGCTCGGTAGGATTTTTCAAACTTAGGCAAGTGCTAGACTGTAGCTAAGCCCACGAGTGGGAGGGTTGCTCACCACTCGATTGGATTTTTCAAACTTAGGCGAGTACTGGACTGCAGCTAAGCCCACGAGTGAGAGGCTTGCTCACCACTCGGTAGGATTTTTTCACACTTAGGCAAGTACTGGACTGCAGCTAAGCCCCCGAGAGGGAGGGTTTCTCACCACTCGGTAGGATTTTTCAAACTTAGGCGAGTGCTAGACTGTAGCTAAGCCCCCGAGTGGGAGGGCTGCTCACCACTCGGTAGGATTTTTTTCACACTTAGGCGAGTACTGGACTGCAGCTAAGCCCCCGAGTGAGAGACTTGCTCACCACTCGGTAGGATTTTTTCACACTTAGCCGAGTACTGGACTGCAGCTAAGCCCCCCAGTGAGAGGCTTGCTCACCACTCGGTAGGATTTTTCAAACTTAGGCGAGTAGTGGACTGCAGCTAAGCCCCCGAGTGGGAGGCTTGCTCACCACTCGGTAGGATTTTTCAAACTTAGGCGAGTACTGGACTGCAGCTAAGCCCCCGAGTGAGAGGCTTGGTCACCGCTCGGTAGGATTTTTCAAACTTAGGCGAGTGCTAGACTGCAGCTAAGCCCCCGAGTGGGAGGGTTGCTCACCACTCGGTAGGATTTTTTCACACTTAGGCGAGTACAGGACTGCAGCTAAGCCCCCGAGTGAGAGACTTGCTCACCACTCGGTAGGATTTTTTCACACTTAGGCGAGTACTGGACTGCAGCTAAGCCCCTGAGTGAGAGGCTTGCTCATCACTCGGTAGGATTTTTTAACACTTAGCCGCGTACTGGACTGCAGCTAAGCCCCCGAGTGAGAGGCTTGCTCACCGCTCGGTAGGACTTTTAAAACTTAGGCGAGTTCTGGACTGCAGCTAAGCCCCCGAGTGGGAGGGTTGCTCACCACTCGGTAGGATTTTTCAAACTTAGGCGAGTGCTGGACTGCAGCTAAGCCCCCGAGTGAGAGGCTTGCTCACCGCTCGTTAGGATTTTTCAAACTTAGGCGAGTACTGGACTACAGCTAAGCCCCCGAGTGAGAGGCTTGCTCACCGCTCGGTAGGATTTTTCAAACTTAGGCGAGTGCTGGACTGCAGCTAAGCCCCCGAGTGGGAGGGTTGCTCACCACTCGGTAGGATTTTTGAAACTTAGGCGAGTCCTGGACTGCAGCTAAGCCTACGAGTGGGAGGGTTGCTCACCACTCGGTAGGATTTTGTAAACTTAGGCGAGTACTGGACTGCAGCTAAGCCCCCGAGTGGGAGGGTTGCTCACCACTTGGTAGGATTTTTCAAACTTAGGCGAGTACTGGACTACAGCTAAGCCCCCGAGTGGGAGGGTTGCTCACCACTCGGTAGGATTTTTTCACACTTAGGCGAGTACAGGACTGCAGCTAAGCCCCCGAGTGAGAGACTTGCTCACCACTCGGTAGGATTTTTTCACACTTAGGCGAGTATTGGACTGCAGCTAATCCCACGAGTGGGAGGGTTGCTCACCACTCGGTATTATTTTTGAAACTTAGGCGAATACTGGACTGCATCTAAGCCCCCGAGTGAGAGGCTTGCTCACCGCTCGGTAGGATTTTTCAAACTTAGGCGAGTGCTAGACTGTAGCTAAGCCCACAAGGGGGAGGGTTGCTCACCACTCGATAGGATTTTTCAAACTTAGGCCAGTACTGGACTGCAGCTAAGCCCACGAGTGAGAGGCTTGCTCACCACTCGGTTGGATTTTTTCACACTTAGGCAAGTAGTGGACTGCAGCTAAGCCCCCGAGAGGGAGGGTTTCTCACCACTCGGTAGGATTTTTTCACACTTAGGCGAGTACTGGACTGCAGCTAAGCCCCCGAGTGAGAGACTTGCTCACCACTCGGTAGGATTTTTTCACACTTAGGCGAGTACTGGACTCCAGCTAAGCCCCCGAGTGAGAGGCTTGCTCACCACTCGGTAGGATTTTTCAAACTTAGGCGAGTACTTGACTGCAGCTTAGCCCCCGAGTGGGAGGCTTGCTCACCACTCGGTAGGATTTTTCAAACTTAGGCGAGTACTGGACTGCAGCTAAGCCCCCGAGTGGGAGGGTTGCTCACCACTCGGTAGGATTTTTCAAACTTAGGCGAGTGCTGGACTGCAGCTAAGCCCCCGAGTGGGAGGGTTGCTCACCACTCGGTAGGATTTTTTCACACTTAGGCGAGTACTGGACTGCAGCTAAGCCCCCGAGTGGGAGGGTTGCTCATCACTCGGTAGGATTTTTCAAACATAGGCGGGCACTGGACTGCAGCTAAGCCTCCGAGTGGGAGGCTTGCTCACCACTCGGTAGGAGTTTTTCACACTTAGGCGAGTACTGGACTGCAGCTAAGCTCCCGAGTGAGAGGCTTGCTCACCACTCGGTAGGATTTTTCAAACATAGGCGAGTACTGGACTGCAGCTAAGCCCCCGAGTGGGAGGGTTGCTCACCACTCGGTAGGATTTTTTCACACTTAGGCGAGTACTGGACTGCAGCTAAGCCCCCGAGTGAGAGGCTTGCTCACCACTCGGTAGGATTTTTCAAACTTAGGCGAGTACTGGACTCCAGCTAAGCCCCCGAGTGAGAGGCTTGCTCACCACTCGGTAGGATTTTTCAAACTTAGGCGAGTGCTCGACTACAGCTAAGCCCCCGAGTGGGAGGGTTGCTTACCACTCGGTAGGATTTTTTCACACTTAGGCGAGTACAGGACTGCAGCTAAGCCCCCGAGTGAGAGACTTGCTCACCACTCGGTAGGATTTTTTCACACTTAGGCGAGTATTGGACTGCAGCTAAGCCCACGAGTGGGAGGGTTGCTCACCAGTCGGTAGGATTTTTTCACACTTAGGCGAGTACAGGACTGCAGCTAAGCCCCCGAGTGAGAGACTTGCTCACCACTCGGTAGGATTTTTTCACACTTAGGCGAGTATTGGACTGCAGCTAATCCCACGAGTGGGAGGGTTGCTCACCACTCGGTATTATTTTTGAAACTTAGGCGAATACTGGACTGCATCTAAGCCCCCGAGTGAGAGGCTTGCTCACCGCTCGGTAGGATTTTTCAAACTTAGGCGAGTGCTAGACTGTAGCTAAGCCCACGAGGGGGAGGGTTGCTCACCACTCGATAGGATTTTTCAAACTTAGGCCAGTACTGGACTGCAGCTAAGCCCACGAGTGAGAGGCTTGCTCACCACTCGGTTGGATTTTTTCACACTTAGGCAAGTAGTGGACTGCAGCTAAGCCCCCGAGAGGGAGGGTTTCTCACCACTCGGTAGGATTTTTTCACACTTAGGCGAGTACTGGACTGCAGCTAAGCCCCCGAGTGAGAGACTTGCTCACCACTCGGTAGGATTTTTTCACACTTAGGCGAGTACTGGACTCCAGCTAAGCCCCCGAGTGAGAGGCTTGCTCACCACTCGGTAGGATTTTTCAAACTTAGGCGAGTACTTGACTGCAGCTAAGCCCCCGAGTGGGAGGCTTGCTCACCACTCGGTAGGATTTTTCAAACTTAGGCGAGTGCTGGACTGCAGCTAAGCCCCCGAGTGGGAGGGTTGCTCACCACTCGGTAGGATTTTTTCACACTTAGGCGAGTACTGGACTGCAGCTAAGCCCCCGAGTGGGAGGGTTGCTCATCACTCGGTAGGATTTTTCAAACATAGGTGGGCACTGGACTGCAGCTAAGCCTCCGAGTGGGAGGCTTGCTCACCACTCGGTAGGAGTTTTTCACACTTAGGCGAGTACTGGACTGCAGCTAAGCTCCCGAGTGAGAGGCTTGCTCACCACTCGGTAGGATTTTTCAAACATAGGCGAGTACTGGACTGCAGCTAAGCCCCCGAGTGGGAGGGTTGCTCACCACTCGGTAGGATTTTTTCACACTTAGGCGAGTACTGGACTGCAGCTAAGCCCCCGAGTGAGAGGCTTGCTCACCACTCGGTAGGATTTTTCAAACTTAGGCGAGTACTGGACTGCAGCTAAGCCCCCGAGTGAGAGGCTTGCTCACCACTCGGTAGGATTTTTCAAACTTAGGCGAGTGCTCGACTACAGCTAAGCCCCCGAGTGGGAGGGTTGCTTACCACTCGGTAGGATTTTTTCACACTTAGGCGAGTACAGGACTGCAGCTAAGCCCCCGAGTGAGAGACTTGCTCACCACTCGGTAGGATTTTTTCACACTTAGGCGAGTATTGGACTGCAGCTAAGCCCACGAGTGGGAGGGTTGCTCACCACTCGATAGGATTTTTCAAACTTAGGCGAGTACTGGACTGCAGCTAAGCCCCCAAGTGAGAGGCTTGCTCACCACTCGGTAGGATTTTTGAAACTTAGGCGAGTACTGGACTGCAGCTAAGCCCCCGAGTGAGAGGCTTGCTCACCACTCGGTAGGATTTTTCAAACTTAGGCGAGTGCTCGACTACAGCTAAGCCCCTGAGTGGGAGGGTTGCTCACCACTCGGTAGGATTTTTTCACACTTAGGCGAGTACAGGACTGCAGCTAAGCCCCCGAGTGAGAGACTTGCTCACCACTCGGTAGGATTTTTTCACAGTTAGGCGAGTATTGGACTGCAGCTAAGCCCCTGAGTGGGAGGGTTGCTCACCACTCGGTAGGATTTTTCAAACTTAGGCGAGTCCTGGACTGCAGCTAAGCCCCCGAGTGGGAGGGTTGCTCACCACTCGGTAGGATTTTTTCACACTTAGGCGAGTACAAGATTGCAGCTAAGCCCCCGAGTGAGAGACTTGCTCACCACTCGGTAGGATTTTTTCACACTTAGGCGAGTACTGGACTGCAGCTAAGCCCCCGAGTGGGAGGGTTGCTCACCACTCGGTAGGATTTTTCAAACTTAGGCGAGTCCTGGACTGCAGCTAAGCCTCCGAGTGGGAGGGTTGCTAACCACTCGGTAGGATTTTTCAAACTTAGGCGAGTACTGGACTGCAGCTAAGCCCCCGAGTGGGAGGGTTGCTCACCACTCGGTAGGATTTTTCAAACTTAGGCGAGTACTGGACTGCAGCTAAGCCCCCGAGTGGGAGGGTTGCTCACCACTCGGTAGGATTTTTTCACACTTAGGCAAGTACTAGACCGCAGCTAAGCCCCCGTGTGAGAGGCTTGCTCACCACTCGGTAGGATTTTTTTACACTATGGCGAGTACTGGACTTCAGCTAAGCCCCCAAGTGAGAGGCTTGCTCACCACTCGGTAGGATTTTTCAAACTTAGGCGAGTACTGGACATCAGCTAAGCCCCCGAGTGGGAGGGTTGCTCACCACTCCGTAGGATTTTTCAAACTTAGGCGAGTGGTGGACAGCAGCTAAGCCCCCGAGTGGGCGGGTTGCTCACCACTCGGTAGGATTTTTCAAACATAGGCGAGTACTGGACTGCAGCTAAGCCCCCGAGTGGGAGGGTTGCTCACCACTCGGTAGGATTTTTCAAACTTAGGCGAGTGCTCGACTACAGCTAAGCCCCCGAGTGGGAGGGTTGCTTACCACTCGGTAGGATTTTTTCACACTTAGGCGAGTACAGGACTGCAGCTAAGCCCCCGAGTGAGAGACTTGCTCACCACTCGGTAGGATTTTTTCACACTTAGGCGAGTATTGGACTGCAGCTAAGCCCACGAGTGGGAGGGTTGCTCACCACTCGGTAGGATTTTTTCACACTTTGGCGAGTACAGGACTGCAGCTAAGCCCCCGAGTGAGAGACTTGCTCACCACTCGGTAGGATTTTTTCACACTTAGGCGAGTATTGGACTGCAGCTAATCCCACGAGTGGGAGGGTTGCTCACCACTCGGTATTATTTTTGAAACTTAGGCGAATACTGGACTGCATCTAAGCCCCCGAGTGAGAGGCTTGCTCACCGCTCGGTAGGATTTTTCAAACTTAGGCGAGTGCTAGACTGTAGCTAAGCCCACGAGGGGGAGGGTTGCTCACCACTCGATAGGATTTTTCAAACTTAGGCCAGTACTGGACTGCAGCTAAGCCCACGAGTGAGAGGCTTGCTCACCACTCGGTTGGATTTTTTCACACTTAGGCAAGTAGTGGACTGCAGCTAAGCCCCCGAGAGGGAGGGTTTCTCACCACTCGGTAGGATTTTTTCACACTTAGGCGAGTACTGGACTGCAGCTAAGCCCCCGAGTGAGAGACTTGCTCACCACTCGGTAGGATTTTTTCACACTTAGGCGAGTACTGGACTCCAGCTAAGCCCCCGAGTGAGAGGCTTGCTCACCACTCGGTAGGATTTTTCAAACTTAGGCGAGTACTTGACTGCAGCTAAGCCCCCGAGTGGGAGGCTTGCTCACCACTCGGTAGGATTTTTCAAACTTAGGCGAGTACTGGACTGCAGCTAAGCCCCCGAGTGGGAGGGTTGCTCACCACTCGGTAGGATTTTTCAAACTTAGGCGAGTGCTGGACTGCAGCTAAGCCCCCGAGTGGGAGGGTTGCTCACCACTCGGTAGGATTTTTTCACACTTAGGCGAGTACTGGACTGCAGCTAAGCCCCCGAGTGGGAGGGTTGCTCATCACTCGGTAGGATTTTTCAAACATAGGTGGGCACTGGACTGCAGCTAAGCCTCCGAGTGGGAGGCTTGCTCACCACTCGGTAGGAGTTTTTCACACTTAGGCGAGTACTGGACTGCAGCTAAGCTCCCGAGTGAGAGGCTTGCTCACCACTCGGTAGGATTTTTCAAACATAGGCGAGTACTGGACTGCAGCTAAGCCCCCGAGTGGGAGGGTTGCTCACCACTCGGTAGGATTTTTTCACACTTAGGCGAGTACTGGACTGCAGCTAAGCCCCCGAGTGAGAGGCTTGCTCACCACTCGGTAGGATTTTTCAAACTTAGGCGAGTACTGGACTGCAGCTAAGCCCCCGAGTGAGAGGCTTGCTCACCACTCGGTAGGATTTTTCAAACTTAGGCGAGTGCTCGACTACAGCTAAGCCCCCGAGTGGGAGGGTTGCTTACCACTCGGTAGGATTTTTTCACACTTAGGCGAGTACAGGACTGCAGCTAAGCCCCCGAGTGAGAGACTTGCTCACCACTCGGTAGGATTTTTTCACACTTAGGCGAGTATTGGACTGCAGCTAAGCCCACGAGTGGGAGGGTTACTCACCACTCGATAGGATTTTTCAAACTTAGGCGAGTACTGGACTGCAGCTAAGCCCCCAAGTGAGAGGCTTGCTCACCACTCGGTAGGATTTTTGAAACTTAGGCGAGTACTGGACTGCAGCTAAGCCCCCGAGTGAGAGGCTTGCTCACCACTCGGTAGGATTTTTCAAACTTAGGCGATTGCTCGACTACAGCTAAGCCCCCGAGTGGGAGGGTTGCTCACCACTCGGTAGGATTTTTTCACACTTAGGCGAGTACAGGACTGCAGCTAAGCCCCCGAGTGAGAGACTTGCTCACCACTCGGTAGGATTTTTTCACAGTTAGGCGAGTATTGGACTGCAGCTAAGCCCCTGAGTGGGAGGGTTGCTCACCACTCGGTAGGATTTTTCAAA
The DNA here is from genome assembly GCF_002575655.3 of Aegilops tauschii subsp. strangulata. NCBI lineage: Eukaryota > Viridiplantae > Streptophyta > Magnoliopsida > Poales > Poaceae > Aegilops > Aegilops tauschii. The sequence continues at coordinate 66,250,610 of NC_053040.3, read as the reverse complement.
CTTCGGCGAGTCCTGGACTGCAGCTAAGCCCCCGAGTGGGAGGGTTGCTCACCACTCGGTAGGATTTTTTCACACTTAGGCGAGTACAAGATTGCAGCTAAGCCCCCGAGTGAGAGACTTGCTCACCACTCGGTAGGATTTTTTCACACTTAGGCGAGTACTGGACTGCAGCTAAGCCCCCGAGTGGGAGGGTTGCTCACCACTCGGTAGGATTTTTCAAACTTAGGCGAGTCCTGGACTGCAGCTAAGCCTCCGAGTGGGAGGGTTGCTAACCACTCGGTAGGATTTTTCAAACTTAGGCGAGTACTGGACTGCAGCTAAGCCCCCGAGTGGGAGGGTTGCTCACCACTCGGTAGGATTTTTCAAACTTATGCGAGTACTGGACTGCAGCTAAGCCCCCGAGTGGGAGGGTTGCTCACCACTCGGTAGGATTTTTTCACACTTAGGCAAGTACTAGACCGCAGCTAAGCCCCCGAGTGAGAGGCTTGCTCACCACTCGGTAGGATTTTTTTACACTATGGCGAGTACTGGACTTCAGCTAAGCCCCCAAGTGAGAGGCTTGCTCACCACTCGGTAGGATTTTTCAAACTTAGGCGAGTACTGGACATCAGCTAAGCCCCCGAGTGGGAGGGTTGCTCACCACTCCGTAGGATTTTTCAAACTTAGGTGAGTGGTGGACAGCAGCTAAGCCCCCGAGTGGGCGGGTTGCTCACCACTCGGTAGGATTTTTCAAACATAGGCGAGTACTGGACTGCAGCTAAGCCCCCGAGTGGGAGGGTTGCTCACCACTCGGTAGGATTTTTCAAACTTAGGCGAGTGCTGGACTGCAGCTAAGCCCCCGAGTGGGAGGGTTGCTCACCACTCGGTAGGATTTTTTCACACTTAGGCGAGTACTGGACTGCAGCTAAGCCCCCGAGTGGGAGGGTTCCTCATCACTCGGTAGGATTTTTCAAACATAGGCGGGTACTGGACTGCAGCTAAGCCTCCGAGTGGGAGGCTTGCTCACCACTCGGTAGGAGTTTTTCACACTTAGGCGAGTACTGGACTGCAGCTAAGCCCCCGAGTGAGAGGCTTGCTCACCACTCGGTAGGATTTTTCAAACATAGGCGAGTACTGGACTGCAGCTAAGCCCCCGAGTGGGAGGGTTGCTCACCACTCGGTAGGATTTTTTCACACTTAGGCGAGTACTGGACTGCAGCTAAGCCCCTGAGTGAGAGGCTTGCTCATCACTCGGTAGGATTTTTTAACACTTAGCCGCGTACTGGACTGCAGGTAAGCCCCCGAGTGAGAGGCTTGCTCACCGCTCGGTAGGACTTTTAAAACTTAGGCGAATTCTGGACTGCAGCTAAGCCCCCGAGTGGGAGGGTTGCTCACCACTCGGTAGGATTTTTCAAACTTAGGCGAGTGCTGGACTGCAGCTAAGCCCCCGAGTGAGAGGCTTGCTCACCGCTCGTTAGGATTTTTCAAACTTAGGCGAGTACTGGACTGCAGCTAAGCCCCCGAGAGAGAGGCTTGCTCACCGCTCGGTAGGATTTTTCAAACTTAGGCGAGTGCTGGACTGCAGCTAAGCCCCCGAGTGGGAGGGTTGCTCACCACTCGGTAGGATTTTTCAAACTTAGGCGAGTCGTGGACTGCAGCTAAGCCTACGAGTGGGAGGGTTGCTCACCACTCGGTAGGATTTTGTAAACTTAGGCGAGTACTGGACTGCAGCTAAGCCCCCGAGTGGGAGGGTTGCTCACCACTTGGTAGGATTTTTCAAACTTAGGCGAGTACTGGACTGCAGCTAAGCCCCCGAGTGGGAGGGTTGCTCACCACTCGGTAGGATTTTTTCACACTTAGGCGAGTACAGGACTGCAGCTAAGCCCCCCAGTGAGAGACTTGCTCACCACTCGGTAGGATTTTTTCACACTTAGGCGACTATTGGACTGCAGCTAAGCCCACGAGTGGGAGGGTTGCTCACCACTCGGTATTATTTTTGAAACTTAGGCGAATACTGGACTGCAGCTAAGCCCCCGAGTGAGAGGCTTGCTCACCGCTCGGTAGGATTTTTCAAACTTAGGCGAGTGCTAGACTGTAGCTAAGCCCACGAGGGGGAGGGTTGCTCACCACTCGATAGGATTTTTCAAACTTAGGCGAGTACTGGACTGCAGCTAAGCCCACGAGTGAGTGGCTTGCTCACCACTCGGTTGGATTTTTTCACACTTAGGCAAGTAGTGGACTGCAGCTAAGCCCCCGAGAGGGAGGGTTTCTCACCACTCGGTAGGATTTTTTCACACTTAGGCGAGTACTGGACTCCAGCTAAGCCCCCGAGTGAGAGACTTGCTCACCACTCGGTAGGATTTTTCAAACTTAGGCGAGTACTTGACTGCAGCTAAGCCCCCGAGTGGGAGGCTTGCTCACCACTCGGTAGGATTTTTTAAACTTAGGCGAGTACTGGACTGCAGCTAAGCCCCCGAGTGGGAGGGTTGCTCACCACTCGGTAGGATTTTTCAAACTTAGGCGAGTGCTGGACTGCAGCTAAGCCCCCGAGTGGGAGGGTTGCTCACCACTCGGTAGGATTTTTTCACACTTAGGCGAGTACTGGACTGTAGCTAAGCCCCCGAGTGGGAGGGTTGCTCATCACTCGGTAGGATTTTTCAAACATAGGCGGGTACTGGACTGCAGCTAAGCCTCCGAGTGGGAGGCTTGCTCACCACTCGGTAGGAGTTTTTCACACTTAGGCGAGTACTGGACTGCAGCTAAGCCCCCGAGTGAGAGGCTTGCTCACCACTCGGTAGGATTTTTCAAACATAGGCGAGTACTGGACTGCAGCTAAGCCCCCGAGTGGGAGGGTTGCTCACCACTCGGTAGGATTTTTTCACACTTAGGCGAGTACTGGACTGCAGCTAAGCCCCCGAGTGAGAGGCTTGCTCACCACTCGGTAGGATTTTTCAAACTTAGGCGAGTACTGGACTGCAGCTAAGCCCCCGAGTGAGAGGCTTGCTCACCACTCGGTAGGATTTTTCAAACTTAGGCGAGTGCTCGACTACAGCTAAGCCCCCGAGTGGGAGGGTTGCTCACCACTCGGTAGGATTTTTTCACACTTAGGCGAGTACAGGACTGCAGCTAAGCCCCCGAGTGAGAGACTTGCTCACCACTCGGTAGGATTTTTTCACACTTAGGCGAGTATTGGACTGCAGCTAAGCCCACGAGTGGGAGGGTTGCTCACCACTCGATAGGATTTTTCAAACTTAGGCGAGTACTGGACTGCAGCTAAGCCCCCAAGTGAGAGGCTTGCTCACCACTCGGTAGGATTTTTGAAACTTAGGCGAGTACTGGACTGCAGCTAAGCCCCCGAGTGAGAGGCTTGCTCACCACTCGGTAGGATTTTTCAAACTTAGGCGAGTGCTCGACTACAGCTAAGCCCCCGAGTGGGAGGGTTGCTCACCACACGGTAGGATTTTTTCACACTTAGGCGAGTACAGGACTGCAGCTAAGCCCCCGAGTGAGAGACTTGCTCACCACTCGGTAGGATTTTTTCACACTTAGGCGAGTATTGGACTGCAGCTAAGCCCCTGAGTGGGAGGGTTGCTCACCACTCGGTAGGATTTTTCAAACTTAGGCGAGTCCTGGACTGCAGCTAAGCCCCCGAGTGGGAGGGTTGCTCACCACTCGGTAGGATTTTTTCACACTTAGGCGAGTACAGGACTGCAGCTAAGCCCCCGAGTGAGAGACTTGCTCACCACTCGGTAGGATTTTTTCACACTTAGGCGAGTACTGGACTGCAGCTAAGCCCCCGAGTGGGAGGGTTGCTCACCACTCGGTAGGATTTTTCAAACTTAGGCGAGTACTTGACTGCAGCTAAGCCCCCGAGTGGGAGGCTTGCTCACCACTCGGTAGGATTTTTTAAACTTAGGCGAGTACTGGACTGCAGCTAAGCCCCCGAGTGGGAGGGTTGCTCACCACTCGGTAGGATTTTTCAAACTTAGGCGAGTGCTGGACTGCAGCTAAGCCCCCGAGTGGGAGGGTTGCTCACCACTCGGTAGGATTTTTTCACACTTAGGCGAGTACTGGACTGCAGCTAAGCCCCCGAGTGGGAGGGTTGCTCATCACTCGGTAGGATTTTTCAAACATAGGCGGGTACTGGACTGCAGCTAAGCCTCCGAGTGGGAGGCTTGCTCACCACTCGGTAGGAGTTTTTCACACTTAGGCGAGTACTGGACTGCAGCTAAGCCCCCGAGTGAGAGGCTTGCTCACCACTCGGTAGGATTTTTCAAACATAGGCGAGTACTGGACTGCAGCTAAGCCCCCGAGTGGGAGGGTTGCTCACCACTCGGTAGGATTTTTTCACACTTAGGCGAGTACTGGACTGCAGCTAAGTCCCCGAGTGAGAGGCTTGCTCACCACTCGGTAGGATTTTTCAAACTTAGGCGAGTACTGGACTGCAGCTAAGCCCCCGAGTGAGAGGCTTGCTCACCACTCGGTAGGATTTTTCAAACTTAGGCGAGTGCTCGACTACAGCTAAGCCCCCGAGTGGGAGGGTTGCTCACCACTCGGTAGGATTTTTTCACACTTAGGCGAGTACAGGACTGCAGCTAAGCCCCCGAGTGAGAGACTTGCTCACCACTCGGTAGGATTTTTTCACACTTAGGCGAGTATTGGACTGCAGCTAAGCCCACGAGTGGGAGGGTTGCTCACCACTCGATAGGATTTTTCAAACTTAGGCGAGTACTGGACTGCAGCTAAGCCCCCAAGTGAGAGGCTTGCTCACCACTCGGTAGGATTTTTGAAACTTAGGCGAGTACTGGACTGCAGCTAAGCCCCCGAGTGAGAGGCTTGCTCACCACTCGGTAGGATTTTTCAAACTTAGGCGAGTGCTCGACTACAGCTAAGCCCCCGAGTGGGAGGGTTGCTCACCACTCGGTAGGATTTTTTCACACTTAGGCGAGTACAGGACTGCAGCTAAGCCCCCGAGTGAGAGACTTGCTCACCACTCGGTAGGATTTTTTCACACTTAGGCGAGTATTGGACTGCAGCTAAGCCCCTGAGTGGGAGGGTTGCTCACCACTCGGTAGGATTTTTCAAACTTAGGCGAGTCCTGGACTGCAGCTAAGCCCCCGAGTGGGAGGGTTGCTCACCACTCGGTAGGATTTTTTCACACTTAGGCGAGTACAGGACTGCAGCTAAGCCCCCGAGTGAGAGACTTGCTCACCACTCGGTAGGATTTTTTCACACTTAGGCGAGTACTGGACTGCAGCTAAGCCCCCAAGTGGGAGGGTTGCTCACCACTCGGTAGGATATTTCAAACTTAGGCGAGTCCTGGACTGCAGCTAAGCCTCCGAGTGGGAGGGTTGCTAACCACTCGGTAGGATTTTTCAAACTTAGGCGAGTACTGGACTGCAGCTAAGCCCCCGAGTGGGAGGGTTGCTCACCACTCGGTAGGATTTTTCAAACTTAGGCGAGTACTGGACTGCAGCTAAGCCCCCGAGTGGGAGGGTTGCTCACCACTCGGTAGGATTTTTTCACACTTAGGCAAGTACTGGACCGCAGCTAAGCCCCCGAGTGAGAGGCTTGCTCACCACTCGGTAGGATTTTTTTACACTATAGCGAGTACTGGACTTCAGCTAAGCCCCCAAGTGAGAGGCTTGCTCACCACTCGGTAGGATTTTTCAAACTTAGGCGAGTACTGGACAGCAGCTAAGCCCCCGAGTGGGAGGGTTGCTCACCACTCCGTAGGATTTTTCAAACTTAGGCGAGTGGTGGACAGCAGCTAAGCCCCCGAGTGGGCGGGTTGCTCACCACTCGGTAGGATTTTTCAAACATAAGCGAGTACTGTACTGCAGCTAAGCCCCCGAGTGGGAGGGTTGCTCACCACTCGGTAGGATTTTTCAAACTTAGGCGAGTGCTGGACTGCAGCTAAGCCCCCGAGTGGGAGGGTTGCTCACCACTCGGTAGGATTTTTTCACACTTAGGCGAGTACTGGACTGCAGCTAAGCCCCCGAGTGGGAGGGTTGCTCATCACTCGGTAGGATTTTTCAAACATAGGCGGGTACTGGACTGCAGCTAAGCCTCCGAGTGGGAGGCTTGCTCACCACTCGGTAGGAGTTTTTCACACTTAGGCGAGTACTGGACTCCAGCTAAGCCCCCGAGTGAGAGGCTTGCTCACCACTCGGTAGGATTTTTCAAACATAGGCGAGTACTGGACTGCTGCTAAGCCCCCGAGTGGGAGGGTTGCTCACCACTCGGTAGGATTATTTCACACTTAGGCGAGTACTGGACTGCAGCTAAGCCCCCGAGTGAGAGGCTTGCTCACCACTCGGTAGGATTTTTCAAACTGAGGCGAGTACTGGACTGCAGCTAAGCCCCCGAGTGAGAGGCTTGCTCACCACTCGGTAGGATTTTTCAAACTTAGGCGAGTGCTCGACTACAGCTAAGCCCCCGAGTGGGAGGGTTGCTCACCACTCGGTAGGAGTTTTTCACACTTAGGCGAGTACTGGACTGCAGCTAAGCCCCCGAGTGAGAGGCTTGCTCACCACTCGGTAGGATTTTTCAAACATAGGCGAGTACTGGACTGCAGCTAAGCCCCCGAGTGGGAGGGTTGCTCACCACTCGGTAGGATTTTTTCACACTTAGGCGAGTACTGGACTGCAGCTAAGCCCCTGAGTGAGAGGCTTGCTCATCACTCGGTAGGATTTTTTAACACTTAGCCGCGTACTGGACTGCAGGTAAGCCCCCGAGTGAGAGGCTTGCTCACCGCTCGGTAGGACTTTTAAAACTTAGGCGAATTCTGGACTGCAGCTAAGCCCCCGAGTGGGAGGGTTGCTCACCACTCGGTAGGATTTTTCAAACTTAGGCGAGTGCTGGACTGCAGCTAAGCCCCCGAGTGAGAGGCTTGCTCACCGCTCGTTAGGATTTTTCAAACTTAGGCGAGTACTGGACTGCAGCTAAGCCCCCGAGAGAGAGGCTTGCTCACCGCTCGGTAGGATTTTTCAAACTTAGGCGAGTGCTGGACTGCAGCTAAGCCCCCGAGTGGGAGGGTTGCTCACCACTCGGTAGGATTTTTCAAACTTAGGCGAGTCGTGGACTGCAGCTAAGCCTACGAGTGGGAGGGTTGCTCACCACTCGGTAGGATTTTGTAAACTTAGGCGAGTACTGGACTGCAGCTAAGCCCCCGAGTGGGAGGGTTGCTCACCACTTGGTAGGATTTTTCAAACTTAGGCGAGTACTGGACTGCAGCTAAGCCCCCGAGTGGGAGGGTTGCTCACCACTCGGTAGGATTTTTTCACACTTAGGCGAGTACAGGACTGCAGCTAAGCCCCCCCAGTGAGAGACTTGCTCACCACTCGGTAGGATTTTTTCACACTTAGGCGACTATTGGACTGCAGCTAAGCCCACGAGTGGGAGGGTTGCTCACCACTCGGTATTATTTTTGAAACTTAGGCGAATACTGGACTGCAGCTAAGCCCCCGAGTGAGAGGCTTGCTCACCGCTCGGTAGGATTTTTCAAACTTAGGCGAGTGCTAGACTGTAGCTAAGCCCACGAGGGGGAGGGTTGCTCACCACTCGATAGGATTTTTCAAACTTAGGCGAGTACTGGACTGCAGCTAAGCCCACGAGTGAGTGGCTTGCTCACCACTCGGTTGGATTTTTTCACACTTAGGCAAGTAGTGGACTGCAGCTAAGCCCCCGAGAGGGAGGGTTTCTCACCACTCGGTAGGATTTTTTCACACTTAGGCGAGTACTGGACTCCAGCTAAGCCCCCGAGTGAGAGACTTGCTCACCACTCGGTAGGATTTTTCAAACATAGGCGAGTACTGGACTGCAGCTAAGCCCCCGAGTGGGAGGGTTGCTCACCACTCGGTAGGATTTTTTCACACTTAGGCGAGTACTGGACTGCAGCTAAGCCCCTGAGTGAGAGGCTTGCTCATCACTCGGTAGGATTTTTTAACACTTAGCCGCGTACTGGACTGCAGGTAAGCCCCCGAGTGAGAGGCTTGCTCACCGCTCGGTAGGACTTTTAAAACTTAGGCGAATTCTGGACTGCAGCTAAGCCCCCGAGTGGGAGGGTTGCTCACCACTCGGTAGGATTTTTCAAACTTAGGCGAGTGCTGGACTGCAGCTAAGCCCCCGAGTGAGAGGCTTGCTCACCGCTCGTTAGGATTTTTCAAACTTAGGCGAGTACTGGACTGCAGCTAAGCCCCCGAGAGAGAGGCTTGCTCACCGCTCGGTAGGATTTTTCAAACTTAGGCGAGTGCTGGACTGCAGCTAAGCCCCCGAGTGGGAGGGTTGCTCACCACTCGGTAGGATTTTTCAAACTTAGGCGAGTCGTGGACTGCAGCTAAGCCTACGAGTGGGAGGGTTGCTCACCACTCGGTAGGATTTTGTAAACTTAGGCGAGTACTGGACTGCAGCTAAGCCCCCGAGTGGGAGGGTTGCTCACCACTTGGTAGGATTTTTCAAACTTAGGCGAGTACTGGACTGCAGCTAAGCCCCCGAGTGGGAGGGTTGCTCACCACTCGGTAGGATTTTTTCACACTTAGGCGAGTACAGGACTGCAGCTAAGCCCCCCCAGTGAGAGACTTGCTCACCACTCGGTAGGATTTTTTCACACTTAGGCGACTATTGGACTGCAGCTAAGCCCACGAGTGGGAGGGTTGCTCACCACTCGGTATTATTTTTGAAACTTAGGCGAATACTGGACTGCAGCTAAGCCCCCGAGTGAGAGGCTTGCTCACCGCTCGGTAGGATTTTTCAAACTTAGGCGAGTGCTAGACTGTAGCTAAGCCCACGAGGGGGAGGGTTGCTCACCACTCGATAGGATTTTTCAAACTTAGGCGAGTACTGGACTGCAGCTAAGCCCACGAGTGAGTGGCTTGCTCACCACTCGGTTGGATTTTTTCACACTTAGGCAAGTAGTGGACTGCAGCTAAGCCCCCGAGAGGGAGGGTTTCTCACCACTCGGTAGGATTTTTTCACACTTAGGCGAGTACTGGACTCCAGCTAAGCCCCCGAGTGAGAGACTTGCTCACCACTCGGTAGGATTTTTCAAACTTAGGCGAGTACTTGACTGCAGCTAAGCCCCCGAGTGGGAGGCTTGCTCACCACTCGGTAGGATTTTTTAAACTTAGGCGAGTACTGGACTGCAGCTAAGCCCCCGAGTGGGAGGGTTGCTCACCACTCGGTAGGATTTTTCAAACTTAGGCGAGTGCTGGACTGCAGCTAAGCCCCCGAGTGGGAGGGTTGCTCACCACTCGGTAGGATTTTTTCACACTTAGGCGAGTACTGGACTGTAGCTAAGCCCCCGAGTGGGAGGGTTGCTCATCACTCGGTAGGATTTTTCAAACATAGGCGGGTACTGGACTGCAGCTAAGCCTCCGAGTGGGAGGCTTGCTCACCACTCGGTAGGAGTTTTTCACACTTAGGCGAGTACTGGACTGCAGCTAAGCCCCCGAGTGAGAGGCTTGCTCACCACTCGGTAGGATTTTTCAAACATAGGCGAGTACTGGACTGCAGCTAAGCCCCCGAGTGGGAGGGTTGCTCACCACTCGGTAGGATTTTTTCACACTTAGGCGAGTACTGGACTGCAGCTAAGCCCCCGAGTGAGAGGCTTGCTCACCACTCGGTAGGATTTTTCAAACTTAGGCGAGTACTGGACTGCAGCTAAGCCCCCGAGTGAGAGGCTTGCTCACCACTCGGTAGGATTTTTCAAACTTAGGCGAGTGCTCGACTACAGCTAAGCCCCCGAGTGGGAGGGTTGCTCACCACTCGGTAGGATTTTTTCACACTTAGGCGAGTACAGGACTGCAGCTAAGCCCCCGAGTGAGAGACTTGCTCACCACTCGGTAGGATTTTTTCACACTTAGGCGAGTATTGGACTGCAGCTAAGCCCCTGAGTGGGAGGGTTGCTCACCACTCGGTAGGATTTTTCAAACTTAGGCGAGTCCTGGACTGCAGCTAAGCCCCCGAGTGGGAGGGTTGCTCACCACTCCGTAGGATTTTTCAAACTTAGGCGAGTGGTGGACAGCAGCTAAGCCCCCGAGTGGGCGGGTTGCTCACCACTCGGTAGGATTTTTCAAACATAAGCGAGTACTGTACTGCAGCTAAGCCCCCGAGTGGGAGGGTTGCTCACCACTCGGTAGGATTTTTCAAACTTAGGCGAGTGCTGGACTGCAGCTAAGCCCCCGAGTGGGAGGGTTGCTCACCACTCGGTAGGATTTTTTCACACTTAGGCGAGTACTGGACTGCAGCTAAGCCCCCGAGTGGGAGGGTTGCTCATCACTCGGTAGGATTTTTCAAACATAGGCGGGTACTGGACTGCAGCTAAGCCTCCCAGTGGGAGGCTTGCTCACCACTCGGTAGGAGTTTTTCACACTTAGGCGAGTACTGGACTCCAGCTAAGCCCCCGAGTGAGAGGCTTGCTCACCACTCGGTAGGATTTTTCAAACATAGGCGAGTACTGGACTGCTGCTAAGCCCCCGAGTGGGAGGGTTGCTCACCACTCGGTAGGATTATTTCACACTTAGGCGAGTACTGGACTGCAGCTAAGCCCCCGAGTGAGAGGCTTGCTCACCACTCGGTAGGATTTTTCAAACTGAGGCGAGTACTGGACTGCAGCTAAGCCCCCGAGTGAGAGGCTTGCTCACCACTCGGTAGGATTTTTCAAACTTAGGCGAGTGCTCGACTACAGCTAAGCCCCCGAGTGGGAGGGTTGCTCACCACTCGGTAGGAGTTTTTCACACTTAGGCGAGTACTGGACTGCAGCTAAGCCCCCGAGTGAGAGGCTTGCTCACCACTCGGTAGGATTTTTCAAACATAGGCGAGTACTGGACTGCAGCTAAGCCCCCGAGTGGGAGGGTTGCTCACCACTCGGTAGGATTTTTTCACACTTAGCCGCGTACTGGACTGCAGGTAAGCCCCCGAGTGAGAGGCTTGCTCACCGCTCGGTAGGACTTTTAAAACTTAGGCGAATTCTGGACTGCAGCTAAGCCCCCGAGTGGGAGGGTTGCTCACCACTCGGTAGGATTTTTCAAACATAGGCGAGTACTGGACTGCAGCTAAGCCCCTGAGTGAGAGGCTTGCTCATCACTCGGTAGGATTTTTTAACACTTAGCCGCGTACTGGACTGCAGGTAAGCCCCCGAGTGAGAGGCTTGCTCACCGCTCGGTAGGACTTTTAAAACTTAGGCGAATTCTGGACTGCAGCTAAGCCCCCGAGTGGGAGGGTTGCTCACCACTCGGTAGGATTTTTCAAACTTAGGCGAGTGCTGGACTGCAGCTAAGCCCCCGAGTGAGAGGCTTGCTCACCGCTCGTTAGGATTTTTCAAACTTAGGCGAGTACTGGACTGCAGCTAAGCCCCCGAGAGAGAGGCTTGCTCACCGCTCGGTAGGATTTTTCAAACTTAGGCGAGTGCTGGACTGCAGCTAAGGCCCCGAGTGGGAGGGTTGCTCACCACTCGGTAGGATTTTTCAAACTTAGGCGAGTCGTGGACTGCAGCTAAGCCTACGAGTGGGAGGGTTGCTCACCACTCGGTAGGATTTTGTAAACTTAGGCGAGTACTGGACTGCAGCTAAGCCCCCGAGTGGGAGGGTTGCTCACCACTTGGTAGGATTTTTCAAACTTAGGCGAGTACTGGACTGCAGCTAAGCCCCCGAGTGGGAGGGTTGCTCACCACTCGGTAGGATTTTTTCACACTTAGGCGAGTACAGGACTGCAGCTAAGCCCCCCCAGTGAGAGACTTGCTCACCACTCGGTAGGATTTTTTCACACTTAGGCGACTATTGGACTGCAGCTAAGCCCACGAGTGGGAGGGTTGCTCACCACTCGGTATTATTTTTGAAACTTAGGCGAATACTGGACTGCAGCTAAGCCCCCGAGTGAGAGGCTTGCTCACCGCTCGGTAGGATTTTTCAAACTTAGGCGAGTGCTAGACTGTAGCTAAGCCCACGAGGGGGAGGGTTGCTCACCACTCGATAGGATTTTTCAAACTTAGGCGAGTACTGGACTGCAGCTAAGCCCACGAGTGAGTGGCTTGCTCACCACTCGGTTGGATTTTTTCACACTTAGGCAAGTAGTGGACTGCAGCTAAGCCCCCGAGAGGGAGGGTTTCTCACCACTCGGTAGGATTTTTTCACACTTAGGCGAGTACTGGACTCCAGCTAAGCCCCCGAGTGAGAGACTTGCTCACCACTCGGTAGGATTTTTCAAACTTAGGCGAGTACTTGACTGCAGCTAAGCCCCCGAGTGGGAGGCTTGCTCACCACTCGGTAGGATTTTTTAAACTTAGGCGAGTACTGGACTGCAGCTAAGCCCCCGAGTGGGAGGGTTGCTCACCACTCGGTAGGATTTTTCAAACTTAGGCGAGTGCTGGACTGCAGCTAAGCCCCCGAGTGGGAGGGTTGCTCACCACTCGGTAGGATTTTTTCACACTTAGGCGAGTACTGGACTGTAGCTAAGCCCCCGAGTGGGAGGGTTGCTCATCACTCGGTAGGATTTTTCAAACATAGGCGGGTACTGGACTGCAGCTAAGCCTCCGAGTGGGAGGCTTGCTCACCACTCGGTAGGAGTTTTTCACACTTAGGCGAGTACTGGACTGCAGCTAAGCCCCCGAGTGAGAGGCTTGCTCACCACTCGGTATGATTTTTCAAACATAGGCGAGTACTGGACTGCAGCTAAGCCCCCGAGTGGGAGGGTTGCTCACCACTCGGTAGGATTTTTTCACACTTAGGCGAGTACTGGACTGCAGCTAAGCCCCCGAGTGAGAGGCTTGCTCACCACTCGGTAGGATTTTTCAAACTTAGGCGAGTACTGGACTGCAGCTAAGCCCCCGAGTGAGAGGCTTGCTCACCACTCGGTAGGATTTTTCAAACTTAGGCGAGTGCTCGACTACAGCTAAGCCCCCGAGTGGGAGGGTTGCTCACCACTCGGTAGGATTTTTTCACACTTAGGCGAGTACAGGACTGCAGCTAAGCCCCCGAGTGAGAGACTTGCTCACCACTCGGTAGGATTTTTTCACACTTAGGCGAGTATTGGACTGCAGCTAAGCCCACGAGTGGGAGGGTTGCTCACCACTCGATAGGATTTTTCAAACTTAGGCGAGTACTGGACTGCAGCTAAGCCCCCAAGTGAGAGGCTTGCTCACCACTCGGTAGGATTTTTGAAACTTAGGCGAGTACTGGACTGCAGCTAAGCCCCCGAGTGAGAGGCTTGCCCACCACTCGGTAGGATTTTTCAAACTTAGGCGAGTGCTCGACTACAGCTAAGCCCCCGAGTGGGAGGGTTGCTCACCACTCGGTAGGATTTTTTCACACTTAGGCGAGTACAGGACTGCAGCTAAGCCCCCGAGTGAGAGACTTGCTCACCACTCGGTAGGATTTTTTCACACTTAGGCGAGTATTGGACTGCAGCTAAGCCCCTGAGTGGGAGGGTTGCTCACCACTCGGTAGGATTTTTCAAACTTAGGCGAGTCCTGGACTGCAGCTAAGCCCCCGAGTGGGAGGGTTGCTCACCACTCGGTAGGATTTTTTCACACTTAGGCGAGTACAGGACTGCAGCTAAGCCCCCGAGTGAGAGACTTGCTCACCACTCGGTAGGATTTTTTCACACTTAGGCGAGTACTGGACTGCAGCTAAGCCCCCGAGTGGGAGGGTTGCTCACCACTCGGTAGGATTTTTCAAACTTAGGCGAGTACTTGACTGCAGCTAAGCCCCCGAGTGGGAGGCTTGCTCACCACTCGGTAGGATTTTTTAAACTTAGGCGAGTACTGTACTGCAGCTAAGCCCCCGAGTGGGAGGGTTGCTCACCACTCGGTAGGATTTTTCAAACTTAGGCGAGTGCTGGACTGCAGCTAAGCCCCCGAGTGGGAGGGTTGCTCACCACTCGGTAGGATTTTTTCACACTTAGGCGAGTACTGGACTGCAGCTAAGCCCCCGAGTGGGAGGGTTGCTCATCACTCGGTAGGATTTTTCAAACATAGGCGGGTACTGGACTGCAGCTAAGCCTCCGAGTGGGAGGCTTGCTCACCACTCGGTAGGAGTTTTTCACACTTAGGCGAGTACTGGACTGCAGCTAAGCCCCCGAGTGAGAGGCTTGCTCACCACTCGGTAGGATTTTTCAAACATAGGCGAGTACTGGACTGCAGCTAAGCCCCCGAGTGGGAGGGTTGCTCACCACTCGGTAGGATTTTTTCACACTTAGGCGAGTACTGGACTGCAGCTAAGCCCCCGAGTGAGAGGCTTGCTCACCACTCGGTAGTATTTTTCAAACTTAGGCGAGTACTGGACTGCAGCTAAGCCCCCGAGTGAGAGGCTTGCTCACCACTCGGTAGGATTTTTCAAACTTAGGCGAGTGCTCGACTACAGCTAAGCCCCCGAGTGGGAGGGTTGCTCACCACTCGGTAGGATTTTTTCACACTTAGGCGAGTACAGGACTGCAGCTAAGCCCCCGAGTGAGAGACTTGCTCACCACTCGGTAGGATTTTTTCACACTTAGGCGAGTATTGGACTGCAGCTAAGCCCACGAGTGGGAGGGTTGCTCACCACTCGATAGGATTTTTCAAACTTAGGCGAGTACTGGACTGCAGCTAAGCCCCCAAGTGAGAGGCTTGCTCACCACTCGGTAGGATTTTTGAAACTTAGGCGAGTACTGGACAGCAGCTAAGCCCCCGAGTGAGAGGCTTGCTCACCACTCGGTAGGATTTTTCAAACTTAGGCGAGTGCTCGACTACAGCTAAGCCCCCGAGTGGGAGGGTTGCTCACCACTCGGTAGGATTTTTTCACACTTAGGCGAGTACAGGACTGCAGCTAAGCCCCCGAGTGAGAGACTTGCTCACCACTCGGTAGGATTTTTTCACACTTAGGCGAGTATTGGACTGCAGCTAAGCCCCTGAGTGGGAGGGTTGCTCACCACTCGGTAGGATTTTTCAAACTTAGGCGAGTCCTGGACTGCAGCTAAGCCCCCGAGTGGGAGGGTTGCTCACCACTCGGTAGGATTTTTTCACACTTAGGCGAGTACAGGACTGCAGCTAAGCCCCCGAGTGAGAGACTTGCTCACCACTCGGTAGGATTTTTTCACACTTAGGCGAGTACTGGACTGCAGCTAAGCCCCCGAGTGGGAGCGTTGCTCACCACTCGGTAGGATATTTCAAACTTAGGCGAGTCCTGGACTGCAGCTAAGCCTCCGAGTGGGAGGGTTGCTAACCACTCGGTAGGATTTTTCAAACTTAGGCGAGTACTGGACTGCAGCTAAGCCCCCGAGTGGGAGGGTTGCTCACCACTCGGTAGGATTTTTCAAACTTAGGCGAGTACTGGACTGCAGCTAAGCCCCCGAGTGGGAGGGTTGCTCACCACTCGGTAGGATTTTTTCACACTTAGGCAAGTACTGGACCGCAGCTAAGCCCCCGAGTGAGAGGCTTGCTCACCACTCGGTAGGATTTTTTTACACTATAGCGAGTACTGGACTTCAGCTAAGCCCCCAAGTGAGAGGCTTGCTCACCACTCGGTAGGATTTTTCAAACTTAGGCGAGTACTGGACAGCAGCTAAGCCCCCGAGTGGGAGGGTTGCTCACCACTCCGTAGGATTTTTCAAACTTAGGCGAGTGGTGGACAGCAGCTAAGCCCCCGAGTGGGCGGGTTGCTCACCACTCGGTAGGATTTTTCAAACATAGGCGAGTACTGTACTGCAGCTAAGCCCCCGAGTGGGAGGGTTGCTCACCACTCGGTAGGATTTTTCAAACTTAGGCGAGTGCTGGACTGCAGCTAAGCCCCCGAGTGGGAGGGTTGCTCACCACTCGGTAGGATTTTTTCACACTTAGGCGAGTACTGGACTGCAGCTAAGCCCCCGAGTGGGAGGGTTGCTCATCACTCGGTAGGATTTTTCAAACATAGGCGGGTACTGGACTGCAGCTAAGCCTCCGAGTGGGAGGCTTGCTCACCACTCGGTAGGAGTTTTTCACACTTAGGCGAGTACTGGACTCCAGCTAAGCCCCCGAGTGAGAGGCTTGCTCACCACTCGGTAGGATTTTTCAAACATAGGCGAGTACTGGACTGCTGCTAAGCCCCCGAGTGGGAGGGTTGCTCACCACTCGGTAGGATTATTTCACACTTAGGCGAGTACAGGACTGCAGCTAAGCCCCCGAGTGAGAGGCTTGCTCACCACTCGGTAGGTATTTTCAAACTGAGGCGAGTACTGGACTGCAGCTAAGCCCCCGAGTGAGAGGCTTGCTCACCACTCGGTAGGATTTTTCAAACTTAGGCGAGTGCTCGACTACAGCTAAGCCCCCGAGTGGGAGGGTTGCTCACCACTCGGCAGGATTTTTTCACAATTAGGCGAGTACAGGACTGCAGCTAAGCCCCCGAGTGAGAGACTTGCTCACCACTCGGTAGGATTTTTTCACACTTAGGCGAGTATTGGACTGCAGCTAAGCCCACGAGTGGGAGGGTTGCTCACCACTCGATAGGATTTTTCAAACTTAGGCGAGTACTGGACTGCAGCTAAGCCCCCAAGTGAGAGGCTTGCTCACCACTCGGTAGGATTTTTGAAACTTAGGCGAGTACTGGACTGCAGCTAAGCCCCCGAGTGAGAGGCTTGCTCTCCACTCGGTAGGATTTTTCAAACTTAGGCGAGTGCTCGACTACAGCTAAGCCCCCGAGTGGGAGGGTTGCTGACCACTCGGTAGGATTTTTTCACACTTAGGCGAGTACAGGACTGCAGCTAAGCCCCCGAGTGAGAGACTTGCTCACCACTCGGTAGGATTTTTTCACACTTAGGCGAGTATTGGACTGCAGCTAAGCCCCTGAGTGGGAGGGTTGGTCACCACTCGGTAGGATTTTTCAAACTTAGGCGAGTCCTGGACTGCAGCTAAGCCCCCGAGTGGGAGGGTTGCTCACCACTCGGTAGGATTTTTTCACACTTAGGCGAGTACAGGACTGCAGCTAAGCCCCCGAGTGAGAGACTTGCTCACCACTCGGTAGGATTTTTTCACACTTAGGCGAGTACAGGACTGCAGCTAAGCCCCCGAGTGAGAGACTTGCTCACCACTCGGTAGGATTTTTTCACACTTAGGCGAGTACTGGACTGCAGCTAAGCCCCCGAGTGGGAGGGTTGCTCACCACTCGGTAGGATTTTTCAAACTTAGGCGAGTACTTGACTGCAGCTAAGCCCCCGAGTGGGAGGCTTGCTCACCACTCGGTAGGATTTTTTAAACTTAGGCGAGTACTGGACTGCAGCTAAGCCCCCGAGTGGGAGGGTTGCTCACCACTCGGTAGGATTTTTTCACACTTAGGCAAGTACTGGACCGCAGCTAAGCCCCCGAGTGAGAGGCTTGCTCACCACTCGGTAGGATTTTTTTACACTATAGCGAGTACTGGACTTCAGCTAAGCCCCCAAGTGAGAGGCTTGCTCACCACTCGGTAGGATTTTTCAAACTTAGGCGAGTACTGGACAGCAGCTAAGCCCCCGAGTGGGAGGGTTGCTCACCACTCCGTAGGATTTTTCAAACTTAGGCGAGTGGTGGACAGCAGCTAAGCCCCCGAGTGGGCGGGTTGCTCACCACTCGGTAGGATTTTTCAAACATAGGCGAGTACTGTACTGCAGCTAAGCCCCCGAGTGGGAGGGTTGCTCACCACTCGGTAGGATTTTTTCACACTTAGGCGAGTACAGGACTGCAGCTAAGCCCCCGAGTGAGAGACTTGCTCACCACTCGGTAGGATTTTTTCACACTTAGGCGAGTATTGGACTGCAGCTAAGCCCCTGAGTGGGAGGGTTGCTCACCACTCGGTAGGATTTTTCAAACTTAGGCGAGTCCTGGACTGCAGCTAAGCCCCCGAGTGGGAGGGTTGCTCACCACTCGGTAGGATTTTTTCACACTTAGGCGAGTACAGGACTGCAGCTAAGCCCCCGAGTGAGAGACTTGCTCACCACTCGGTAGGATTTTTTCACACTTAGGCGAGTACTGGAGTGCAGCTAAGCCCCCGAGTGGGAGGGTTGCTCACCACTCGGTAGGATATTTCAAACTTAGGCGAGTCCTGGACTGCAGCTAAGCCTCCGAGTGGGAGGGTTGCTAACCACTCGGTAGGATTTTTCAAACTTAGGCGAGTACTGGACTGCAGCTAAGCCCCCGAGTGGGAGGGTTGCTCACCACTCGGTAGGATTTTTCAAACTTAGGCGAGTACTGGACTGCAGCTAAGCCCCCGAGTGGGAGGGTTGCTCACCACTCGGTAGGATTTTTTCACACTTAGGCAAGTACTGGACCGCAGCTAAGCCCCCGAGTGAGAGGCTTGCTCACCACTCGGTAGGATTTTTTTACACTATAGCGAGTACTGGACTTCAGCTAAGCCCCCAAGTGAGAGGCTTGCTCACCACTCGGTAGGATTTTTCAAACTTAGGCGAGTACTGGACAGCAGCTAAGCCCCCGAGTGGGAGGGTTGCTCACCACTCCGTAGGATTTTTCAAACTTAGGCGAGTGGTGGACAGCAGCTAAGCCCCCGAGTGGGCGGGTTGCTCACCACTCGGTAGGATTTTTCAAACATAGGCGAGTACTGTACTGCAGCTAAGCCCCCGAGTGGGAGGGTTGCTCACCACTCGGTAGGATTTTTCAAACTTAGGCGAGTGCTGGACTGCAGCTAAGCCCCCGAGTGGGAGGGTTGCTCACCACTCGGTAGGATTTTTTCAAACTTAGGCGAGTACTGGACTGCAGCTAAGCCCCCGAGTGGGAGGGTTGCTCATCACTCGGTAGGATTTTTCAAACATAGGCGGGTACTGGACTGCAGCTAAGCCTCCGAGTGGGAGGCTTGCTCACCACTCGGTAGGAGTTTTTCACACTTAGGCGAGTACAGGACTGCAGCTAAGCCCCCGAGTGAGAGACTTGCTCACCACTCGGTAGGATTTTTTCACACTTAGGCGAGTACTGGACTGCAGCTAAGCCCCCGAGTGGGAGGGTTGCTCACCACTCGGTAGGATATTTCAAACTTAGGCGAGTCCTGGACTGCAGCTAAGCCTCCGAGTGGGAGGGTTGCTAACCACTCGGTAGGATTTTTCAAACTTAGGCGAGTACTGGACTGCAGCTAAGCCCCCGAGTGGGAGGGTTGCTCACCACTCGGTAGGATTTTTCAAACTTAGGCGAGTACTGGACTGCAGCTAAGCCCCCGAGTGGGAGGGTTGCTCACCACTCGGTAGGATTTTTTCACACTTAGGCAAGTACTGGACCGCAGCTAAGCCCCCGAGTGAGAGGCTTGCTCACCACTCGGTAGGATTTTTTTACACTATAGCGAGTACTGGACTTCAGCTAAGCCCCCAAGTGAGAGGCTTGCTCACCACTCGGTAGGATTTTTCAAACTTAGGCGAGTACTGGACAGCAGCTAAGCCCCCGAGTGGGAGGGTTGCTCACCACTCCGTAGGATTTTTCAAACTTAGGCGAGTGGTGGACAGCAGCTAAGCCCCCGAGTGGGCGGGTTGCTCACCACTCGGTAGGATTTTTCAAACATAGGCGAGTACTGTACTGCAGCTAAGCCCCCGAGTGGGAGGGTTGCTCACCACTCGGTAGGATTTTTCAAACTTAGGCGAGTGCTGGACTGCAGCTAAGCCCCCGAGTGGGAGGGTTGCTCACCACTCGGTAGGATTTTTTCACACTTAGGCGAGTACTGGACTGCAGCTAAGCCCCCGAGTGGGAGGGTTGCTCATCACTCGGTAGGATTTTTCAAACATAGGCGGGTACTGGACTGCAGCTAAGCCTCCGAGTGGGAGGCTTGCTCACCACTCGGTAGGAGTTTTTCACACTTAGGCGAGTACTGGACTCCAGCTAAGCCCCCGAGTGAGAGGCTTGCTCACCACTCGGTAGGATTTTTCAAACATAGGCGAGTACTGGACTGCTGCTAAGCCCCCGAGTGGGAGGGTTGCTCACCACTCGGTAGGATTATTTCACACTTAGGCGAGTACTGGACTGCAGCTAAGCCCCCGAGTGAGAGGCTTGCTCACCACTCGGTAGGTATTTTCAAACTGAGGCGAGTACTGGACTGCAGCTAAGCCCCCGAGTGAGAGGCTTGCTCACCACTCGGTAGGATTTTTCAAACTTAGGCGAGTGCTCGACTACAGCTAAGCCCCCGAGTGGGAGGGTTGCTCACCACTCGGTAGGATTTTTTCACACTTAGGCGAGTACAGGACTGCAGCTAAGCCCCCGAGTGAGAGACTTGCTCACCACTC
Organism: Aegilops tauschii subsp. strangulata; assembly: GCF_002575655.3. Lineage (NCBI taxonomy): Eukaryota > Viridiplantae > Streptophyta > Magnoliopsida > Poales > Poaceae > Aegilops > Aegilops tauschii. The sequence continues at coordinate 66,230,438 of NC_053040.3, read as the reverse complement.
GGTAGGATTTTTTCACACTTAGGCGAGTATTGGACTGCAGCTAAGCCCACGAGTGGGAGGGTTGCTCACCACTCGATAGGATTTTTCAAACTTAGGCGAGTACTGGACTGCAGCTAAGCCCCCAAGTGAGAGGCTTGCTCACCACTCGGTAGGATTTTTGAAACTTAGGCGAGTACTGGACTGCAGCTAAGCCCCCGAGTGAGAGGCTTGCTCTCCACTCGGTAGGATTTTTCAAACTTAGGCGAGTGCTCGACTACAGCTAAGCCCCCGAGTGGGAGGGTTGCTGACCACTCGGTAGGATTTTTTCACACTTAGGCGAGTACAGGACTGCAGCTAAGCCCCCGAGTGAGAGACTTGCTCACCACTCGGTAGGATTTTTTCACACTTAGGCGAGTATTGGACTGCAGCTAAGCCCCTGAGTGGGAGGGTTGGTCACCACTCGGTAGGATTTTTCAAACTTAGGCGAGTCCTGGACTGCAGCTAAGCCCCCGAGTGGGAGGGTTGCTCACCACTCGGTAGGATTTTTTCACACTTAGGCGAGTACAGGACTGCAGCTAAGCCCCCGAGTGAGAGACTTGCTCACCACTCGGTAGGATTTTTTCACACTTAGGCGAGTACTGGACTGCAGCTAAGCCCCCGAGTGGGAGGGTTGCTCACCACTCGGTAGGATTTTTCAAACTTAGGCGAGTCCTGGACTGCAGCTAAGCCTCCGAGTGGGAGGGTTGCTAACCACTCGGTAGGATTTTTCAAACTTAGGCGAGTACTGGACTGCAGCTAAGCCCCCGAGTGGGAGGGTTGCTCACCACTCGGTAGGATTTTTCAAACTTAGGCGAGTACTGGACTGCAGCTAAGCCCCCGAGTGGGAGGGTTGCTCACCACTCGGTAGGATTTTTTCACACTTAGGCAAGTACTGGACCGCAGCTAAGCCCCCGAGTGAGAGGCTTGCTCACCACTCGGTAGGATTTTTTTACAATATAGCGAGTACTGGACTTCAGCTAAGCCCCCAAGTGAGAGGCTTGCTCACCACTCGGTAGGATTTTTCAAACTTAGGCGAGTACTGGACAGCAGCTAAGCCCCCGAGTGGGAGGGTTGCTCACCACTCCGTAGGATTTTTCAAACTTAGGCGAGTGGTGGACAGGAGCTAAGCCCCCGAGTGGGCGGGTTGCTCACCACTCGGTAGGATTTTTCAAACATAGGCGAGTACTGGACTGCAGCTAAGCCCCCGAGTGGGAGGGTTGCTCACCACTCGGTAGGATTTTTCAAACTTAGGCGAGTGCTGGACTGCAGCTAAGCCCCCGAGTGGGAGGGTTGCTCACCACTCGGTAGGATTTTTTCACACTTAGGCGAGTACTGGACTGCAGCTAAGCCCCCGAGTGGGCGGGTTGCTCATCACTCGGTAGGATTTTTCAAACATAGGCGGGTACTGGACTGCAGCTAAGCCTCCGAGTGGGATGCTTGCTCACCACTCGGTAGGAGTTTTTCACACTTAGGCGAGTACTGGACTGCAGCTAAGCCCCCGAGTGAGAGGCTTGCTCACCACTCGGTAGGATTTTTCAAACATAGGCGAGTACTGGACTACAGCTAAGCCCCCGAGTGGGAGGGTTGCTCACCACTCGGTAGGATTTTTTCACACTTAGGCGAGTACTGGACTGCAGCTAAGCCCCCGAGTGAGAGGCTTGCTCACCACTCGGTAGGATTTTTCAAACTGAGGCGAGTACTGGACTGCAGCTAAGCCCCCGAGTGAGAGGCTTGCTCACCACTCGGTAGGATTTTTCAAACTTAGGCGAGTGCTCGACTACAGCTAAGCCCCCAAGTGGGAGGGTTGCTCACCACTCGGTAGGATTTTTTCACACTTAGGCGAGTACAGGACTGCAGCTAAGCCCCCGAGTGAGAGACTTGCTCACCACTCGGTAGGATTTTTTCACACTTAGGCGAGTATTGGACTGCAGCTAAGCCCACGAGTGGGAGGGTTGCTCACCGCTCGATAGGATTTTTCAAACTTAGGCGAGTACTGGACTGCAGCTAAGCCCCCAAGTGAGAGGCTTGCTCACCACTCGGTAGGATTTTTGAAACTTAGGCGAGTACTGGACTGCAGCTAAGCCCCCGAGTGAGAGGCTTGCTCTCCACTCGGTAGGATTTTTCAAACTTAGGCGAGTGCTCGACTACAGCTAAGCCCCCGAGTGGGAGGGTTGCTCACCACTCGGTAGGATTTTTCACACTTAGGCGAGTACAGGACTGCAGCTAAGCCCCCGAGTGAGAGGCTTGCTCACCGCTCGATAGGATTTTTCAAACTTAGCCGAGTCCTGGACTGCAGCTAAGCCCCCGAGTGAGAGGCTTGCTCACCGCTCGGTAGGATTTTTCAAAATTAGGCGAGTGCTGGACTGCAGCTAAGCCCCCGAGTGGGAGGGTTGCTCACCACTCGGTAGGATTTTTCAAACTTAGGCGAGTCCTGGACTGCAGCTAAGCCTCCGAGTGGGAGGGTTGCTAACAACTCGGTAGGATTTTTCAAACGTAGGCGAGTACTGGACTGCGGCTAAGCCCCCAAGTGGGAGGGTTGCTCACCACTCGGTAGGATTTTTCAAACTTAGGCGAGTACTGGACTGCAGCTAAGCCCCCGAGTGGGAGGGTTGCTCACCACTCGGTAGGATTTTTTCACACTTAGGCGAGTACTGGACTGCAGCTAAGCCCCCGAGTGAGAGACTTGCTCACCACTCGGTAGGATTTTTCAAACTTAGGCGAGTACTGGACTGCAGCTAAGCCCACGAGTGAGAGGCTTGCTCACCACTCGGTAGGATTTTTTAACATTTAGGCAAGTACCGGACCGCAGCTAAGCCCCCGAGTGAGAGGCTTGCTCACCACTCGGTAGGATTTTTCAAACTTAGGCGAGTGCTAGACTGCAGCTAAGCCCCCGAGTGGGAGGGTTGCTCACCACGTGGTAGGATTTTTTCACACTTAGGCGAGTACTGGACTGCAGCTAAGCCCCCGAGTGAGAGACTTGCTCACCACTCGGTAGGATTTTTCAAACTTAGGCGAGTGCTGGACTGCAGCTAAGCCCCCGAGTGAGAGGCTTGCTCACCGCTCGATAGGATTTTTCAAACATAGCCGAGTACTGGACTGCAGCTAAGCCCCCGAGTGAGAGGCTTGCTCACCGCTCGGTAGGATTTTTCAAACTTAGGCGAGTGCTGGACTGCAGCTAAGCCCCCGAGTGGGAGGGTTGCTCACCACTCGGTAGGTTTTTTCAAACTTAGGCGAGTCCTGGACTGCAGCTAAGCCTCCGAGTGGGAGGGTTGCTAACCACTCGGTAGGATTTTTCAAACTTAGGCGAGTCCTGGACTGCAGCTAAGCCCACGAGTGAGAGGCTTGCTCACCACTCGGTATGATTTTTTCACATTTAGGCAAGTACTGGACTGCAGCTAAGCCCCCGAGAGGGAGGGTTTCTCACCACTCGGTAGGATTTTTCAAACTTAGGCGAGTGCTAGACTGCAGCTAAGCCCCCGAGTGGGAGGGTTGCTCACCACTCGGTAGGATTTTTTCACACTTAGGCGAGTACTGGACTGCAGCTAAGCCCACGAGTGAGAGGCTTGCTCACCACTCGGTAGGATTTTTTTACATTTAGGCAAGTACTGGACTGCAGCTAAGCCCCCGAGAGGGAGGGTTTCTCACCACTCGGTAGGATTTTTCAAACTTAGGCGAGTGCTAGACTGCAGCTAAGCCCCCGAGTGGGAGGGTTGCTCACCACTTGGTAGGATTTTTTCACACTTAGGCGAGTACTGGACTGCAGCTAAGCCCCCGAGTGAGAGACTTGCTCACCACTCGGTAGGACTTTTCAAACTTAGGCGAGTGCTGGACTGCAGCTAAGCCCCCGAGTGAGAGGCTTGCTCACCGCTCGATAGGATTTTTCAAACTTAGCCGAGTACAGGACTGCAGCTAAGCCCCCGAGTGAGAGGCTTGCTCACCGCTCGGTAGGATTTTTCAAACTTAGGCGAGTGCTGGACTGCAGCTAAGCCCCCGAGTGGGAGGGTTGCTCACCACTCGGTAGGATTTTTCAAACTTAGGTGAGTCCTGGACTGCAGCTAAGCCCACGAGTGAGAGGCTTGCTCACCACTCGGTAGGATTTTTTCACATTTAGGCAAGTACTGGACTGCAGCTAAGCCCCCGAGAGGGAGGGTTTCTCACCACTCGGTAGGATTTTTCAAACTTAGGCGAGTGCTAGACTGCAGCTAAGCCCCCGAGTGGGAGGGTTGCTCACCACTCGGTAGGATTTTTTCACACTTAGGCGAGTACTGGACTGCAGCTAAGCCCCCGAGTGAGAGACTTGCTCACCACTCGGTAGGATTTTTCAAACTTAGGCGAGTACTGGACTGCAGCTAAGCCCACGAGTGAGAGGCTTGCTCACCACTCGGTAGGATTTTTTTACATTTAGGCAAGTACTGGACTGCAGCTAAGCCCCCGAAAGGGAGGGTTTCTCACCACTTGGTAGGATTTTTCAAACTTAGGCGAGTCCTAGACTGCAGCTAAGCCCCCGAGTGGGAGGGTTGCTCACCACTTGGTAGGATTTTTTCACACTTAGGCGAGTACTGGACTGCAGCTAAGCCCCCGAGTGAGAGACTTGCTCACCACTCGGTAGGATTTTTCAAACTTAGGCGAGTGCTGGACTGCAGCTAAGCCCCCGAGTGAGAGGCTTGCTCACCGCTCGATAGGATTTTTCAAACTTAGCCGAGTACTGGACTGCAGCTAAGCCCCCGAGTGAGAGACTTGCTCACCACTCGGTAGGATTTTGCAAACTTAGGCGAGTGCTGGACTGCAGCTAAGCCCCCGAGTGAGAGGCTTGCTCACCGCTCGATCGGATTTTTCAAACCTAGGCGAGTACTGGACTGCAGCTAAGCCCACGAGTGAGAGGCTTGCTCACCACTCGGTAGGATTTTTTAACATTTAAGCAAGTACTGGACTGCAGCTAAGCCCCCGAGAGGGAGGGTTTCTCACCACTCGGTAGGATTTTTCAAACATAGGCGAGTGCTAGACTGCAGCTAAGCCCCCGAGTGGGAGGGTTGCTCACCACTCGGTAGGATTTTTTCACACTTAGGCGAGTACTGGACTGCAGCTAAGCCCCCGAGTGAGAGACTTGCTCACCACTCGGTAGGATTTTTCAAACTTAGGCGAGTACTGGACTGCAGCTAAGCCCACGAGTGAGAGGCTTGCTCACCACTCGGTAGGATTTTTTTACATTTAGGCAAGTACTGGACTGCAGCTAAGCCCCCGAGAGGGAGGGTTTCTCACCACTTGGTAGGATTTTTCAAACTTAGGCGAGTGCTAGACTGCAGCTAAGCCCCCGAGTGGGAGGGTTGCTCACCACTTGGTAGGATTTTTTCACACTTAGGCGAGTACTGGACTGCAGCTAAGCCCCCGAGTGAGAGACTTGCTCACCACTCGGTAGGATTTTTCAAACTTAGGCGAGTGCTGGACTGCAGCTAAGCCCCCGAGTGAGAGGCTTGCTCACCACTCGATAGGATTTTTCAAACTTAGCCGAGTACTGGACTGCAGCTAAGCCCCCGAGTGAGAGACTTGCTCACCACTCGGTAGGATTTTTCAAACTTAGGCGAGTGCTGGACTGCAGCTAAGCCCCCGAGTGAGAGGCTTGCTCACCACTCGATAGGATTTTTCAAACTTAGGCGAGTACTGGACTGCAGCTAAGCCCACGAGTGAGAGGCTTGCTCACCACTCGGTAGGATTTTTTAACATTTAGGCAAGTACTGGACTGCAGCTAAGCCCCCGAGAGGGTGGGTTTCTCACCACTCGGTAGGATTTTTCAAACTTAGGCGAGTGCTAGACTGCAGCTAAGCCCCCGAGTGGGAGGGTTGCTCACCACTTGGTAGGATTTTTTCACACTTAGGCGAGTACTGGACTGCAGCTAAGCCCCCGAGTGAGAGACTTGCTCACCACTCGGTAGGATTTTTCAAACTTAGGCGAGTGCTGGACTGCAGCTAAGCCCCCGAGTGAGAGGCTTGCTCACCGCTCGATAGGATTTTTCAAACTTAGCCGAGTACTGGACAGCAGCTAAGCCCCCGAGTGAGAGGCTTGCTCACCGCTCGGTAGGATTTTTCAAACTTAGGCGAGTGCTGGACTGCAGCTAAGCCCCCGAGTGGGAGGGTTGCTCACCCCTCGGTAGGTTTTTTCAAACTTAGGCGAGTCCTGGACTGCAGCTAAGCCTCCGAGTGGGAGGGTTGCTAACCACTCGGTAGGATTTTTCAAACTTAGGCGAGTCCTGGACTGCAGCTAAGCCCACGAGTGAGAGGCTTGCTCACCACTCGGTAGGATTTTTTCACATTTAGGCAAGTACTGGACTGCAGCTAAGCCCCCGAGAGGGAGGGTTTCTCACCACTCGGTAGGATTTTTCAAACTTAGGCGAGTGCTAGACTGCAGCTAAGCCCCCGAGTGGGAGGGTTGCTCACCACTCGGTAGGATTTTTTCACACTTAGGAGAGTACTGGACTGCAGCTAAGCCCCCGAGTGAGAGACTTGCTCACCACTCGGTAGGATTTTTCAAACTTAGGCGAGTACTGGACTGCAGCTAAGCCCACGAGTGAGAGGCTTGCTCACCACTCGGTATGATTTTTTTACATTTAGGCAAGTACTGGACTGCAGCTAAGCCCCCGAGAGGGAGGGTTTCTCACCACTCGGTAGGATTTTTCAAACTTAGGCGAGTGCTAGACGGCAGCTAAGCCCCCGAGTGGGAGGGTTGCTCACCACTTGGTAGGATTTTTTCACACTTAGGCGAGTACTGGACTGCAGCTAAGCCCCCGAGTGAGAGACTTGCTCACCACTCGGTAGGACTTTTCAAACTTAGGCGAGTGCTGGACTGCAGCTAAGCCCCCGAGTGAGAGGCTTGCTCACGGCTCGATAGGATTTTTCAAACTTAGCCGAGTACTGGACGCTAAGCCCCCGAGTGAGAGGCTTGCTCACCGCTCGGTAGGATTTTTCAAACTTAGGCGAGTGCTGGACTGCAGCTAAGCCCCCGAGTGGGAGGGTTGCTCACCACTCGGCAGGATTTTTCAAACTTAGGTGAGTCCTGGACTGCAGCTAAGCCCACGAGTGAGAGGCTTGCTCACCACTCGGTAGGATTTTTTCACATTTAGGCAAGTACTGGACTGCAGCTAAGCCCCCGAGAGGGAGGGTTTCTCACCACTCGGTAGGATTTTTCAAACTTAGGCGAGTGCTAGACTGCAGCTAAGCCCCCGAGTGGGAGGGTTGCTCACCACTCGGTAGGATTTTTTCACACTTAGGCGAGTACTGGACTGCAGCTAAGCCCCCGAGTGATAGACTTGCTCACCACTCGGTAGGATTTTTCAAACTTAGGCGAGTACTGGACTGCAGCTAAGCCCACGAGTGAGAGGCTTGCTCACCACTCGGTAGGATTTTTTTACATTTAGGCAAGTACTGGACTGCAGCTAAGCCCCGGAGAGGGAGGGTTTCTCACCACTTGGTAGGATTTTTCAAACTTAGGCGAGTGCTAGACTGCAGCTAAGCCCCCGAGTGGGAGGGTTGCTCACCACTTGGTAGGATTTTTTCACACTTAGGCGAGTACTGGACTGCAGCTAAGCCCCCGAGTGAGAGACTTGCTCACCACTCGGTAGGATTTTTCAAACTTAGGCGAGTGCTGGACTGCAGCTAAGCCCCCGAGTGAGAGGCTTGCTCACCGCTCGATAGGATTTTTCAAACTTAGCCGAGTACTGGACTGCAGCTAAGCCCCCGAGTGAGAGGCTTGCTCACCGCTCGGTAGGATTTTTCAAACTTAGGCGAGTGCTGGACTGCAGCTAAGCCCCCGAGTGGGAGGGTTGCTCACCACTCGGTAGGTTTTTTCAAACTTAGGCGAGTCCTGGACTGCAGCTAAGCCTCCGAGTGGGAGGGTTGCTAACCACTCGGTAGGATATTTCAAACTTAGGCGAGTCCTGGACTGCAGCTAAGCCCACGAGTGAGAGGCTTGCTCACCACTCGGTAGGATTTTTTCACATTTAGGCAAGTACTGGACTGCAGCTAAGCCCCCGAGAGGGAGGGTTTCTCACCACGCGGTAGGATTTTTCAAACTTAGGCGAGTGCTAGACTGCAGCTAAGCCCCCGAGTGGGAGGGTTGCTCACCACTCGGTAGGATTTTTTCACACTTAGGCGAGTACTGGACTGCAGCTAAGCCCCCGAGTGAGAGACTTGCTCACCACTCGGTAGGATTTTTCAAACTTAGGCGAGTACTGGACTGCAGCTAAGCCCACGAGTGAGAGGCTTGCTCACCACTCGGTAGGATTTTTTACATTTAGGCAAGTACTGGACTGCAGCTAAGCCCCCGAGAGGGAGGGTTTCTCACCACTCGGTAGGATTTTTCAAACTTAGGCGAGTGCTAGACTGCAGCTAAGCCCCCGAGTGAGAGGCTTGCTCACCGCTCGGTAGGATTTTTCAAACTTAGGCGAGTGCTGGACTGCAGCTAAGCCCCCGAGTGGGAGGGTTGCTCACCACTCGGTAGGATTTTTCAAACTTAGGTGAGTCCTGGACTGCAGCTAAGCCCACGAGTGAGAGGCTTGCTCACCACTCGGTAGGATTTTTTCACATTTAGGCAAGTACTGGACTGCAGCTAAGCCCCCGAGAGGGAGGGTTTCTCACCACTCGGTAGGATTTTTCAAACTTAGGCGAGTGCTAGACTGCAGCTAAGCCCCCGAGTGGGAGGGTTGCTCACCACTCGGTAGGATTTTTTCACACTTAGGAGAGTACTGGACTGCAGCTAAGCCCCCGAGTGAGAGACTTGCTCACCACTCGGTAGGATTTTTCAAACTTAGGCGAGTACTGGACTGCAGCTAAGCCCACGAGTGAGAGGCTTGCTCACCACTCGGTAGGATTTTTTTACATTTAGGCAAGTACTGGACTGCAGCTAAGCCCCCGAGAGGGAGGGTTTCTCACCACTCGGTAGGATTTTTCAAACTTAGGCGAGTGCTAGACGGCAGCTAAGCCCCCGAGTGGGAGGGTTGCTCACCACTTGGTAGGATTTTTTCACACTTAGGCGAGTACTGGACTGCAGCTAAGCCCCCGAGTGAGAGACTTGCTCACCACTCGGTAGGACTTTTCAAACATAGGCGAGTGCTGGACTGCAGCTAAGCCCCCGAGTGAGAGGCTTGCTCACCGCTCGATAGGATTTTTCAAACTTAGCCGAGTACTGGACGCTAAGCCCCCGAGTGAGAGGCTTGCTCACCGCTCGGTAGGATTTTTCAAACTTAGGCGAGTGCTGGACTGCAGCTAAGCCCCCGAGTGGGAGGGTTGCTCACCACTCGGCAGGATTTTTCAAACTTAGGTGAGTCCTGGACTGCAGCTAAGCCCACGAGTGAGAGGCTTGCTCACCACTCGGTAGGATTTTTTCACATTTAGGCAAGTACTGGACTGCAGCTAAGCCCCCGAGAGGGAGGGTTTCTCACCACTCGGTAGGATTTTTCAAACTTAGGCGAGTGCTAGACTGCAGCTAAGCCCCCGAGTGGGAGGGTTGCTCACCACTCGGTAGGATTTTTTCACACTTAGGCGAGTACTGGACTGCAGCTAAGCCCCCGAGTGATAGACTTGCTCACCACTCGGTAGGATTTTTCAAACTTAGGCGAGTACTGGACTGCAGCTAAGCCCACGAGTGAGAGGCTTGCTCACCACTCGGTAGGATTTTTTTACATTTAGGCAAGTACTGGACTGCAGCTAAGCCCCGGAGAGGGAGGGTTTCTCACCACTTGGTAGGATTTTTCAAACTTAGGCGAGTGCTAGACTGCAGCTAAGCCCCCGAGTGGGAGGGTTGCTCACCACTTGGTAGGATTTTTTCACACTTAGGCGAGTACTGGACTGCAGCTAAGCCCCCGAGTGAGAGACTTGCTCACCACTCGGTAGGATTTTTCAAACTTAGGCGAGTGCTGGACTGCAGCTAAGCCCCCGAGTGAGAGGCTTGCTCACCGCTCGATAGGATTTTTCAAACTTAGCCGAGTACTGGACTGCAGCTAAGCCCCCGAGTGAGAGGCTTGCTCACCGCTCGGTAGGATTTTTCAAACTTAGGCGAGTGCTGGACTGCAGCTAAGCCCCCGAGTGGGAGGGTTGCTCACCACTCGGTAGGTTTTTTCAAACTTAGGCGAGTCCTGGACTGCAGCTAAGCCTCCGAGTGGGAGGGTTGCTAACCACTCGGTAGGATATTTCAAACTTAGGCGAGTCCTGGACTGCAGCTAAGCCCACGAGTGAGAGGCTTGCTCACCACTCGGTAGGATTTTTTCACATTTAGGCAAGTACTGGACTGCAGCTAAGCCCCCGAGAGGGAGGGTTTCTCACCACGCGGTAGGATTTTTCAAACTTAGGCGAGTGCTAGACTGCAGCTAAGCCCCCGAGTGGGAGGGTTGCTCACCACTCGGTAGGATTTTTTCACACTTAGGCGAGTACTGGACTGCAGCTAAGCCCCCGAGTGAGAGACTTGCTCACCACTCGGTAGGATTTTTCAAACTTAGGCGAGTACTGGACTGCAGCTAAGCCCACGAGTGAGAGGCTTGCTCACCACTCGGTAGGATTTTTTACATTTAGGCAAGTACTGGACTGCAGCTAAGCCCCCGAGAGGGAGGGTTTCTCACCACTCGGTAGGATTTTTCAAACTTAGGCGAGTGCTAGACTGCAGCTAAGCCCCCGAGTGGGAGGGTTGCTCACCACTTGGTAGGATTTTTTCACACTTAGGCGAGTACTGGACTGCAGCTAAGCCCCCGAGTGAGAGACTTGCTCACCACTCGGTAGGACTTTTCAAACTTAGGCGAGTGCTGGACTGCAGCTAAGCCCCCGAGTGAGAGGCTTGCTCACCGCTCGATAGGATTTTTCAAACTTAGCCGAGTACTGGACTGCAGCTAAGCCCCCGAGTGAGAGGCTTGCTCACCGCTCGGTAGGATTTTTCAAACTTAGGCGAGTGCTGGACTGCAGCTAAGCCCCCGAGTGGGAGGTTTGCTCACCACTCGGTAGGATTTTTCAAACTTAGGTGAGTCCTGGACTGCAGCTAAGCCCACGAGTGAGAGGCTTGCTCACCACTCGGTAGGATTTTTTCACATTTAGGCAAGTACTGGACTGCAGCTAAGCCCCCGAGAGGGAGGGTTTCTCACCACTCGGTAGGATTTTTCAAACTTAGGCGAGTGCTAGACTGCAGCTAAGCCCCCGAGTGGGAGGGTTGCTCACCACTCGGTAGGATTTTTTCACACTTAGGCGAGTACTGGACTGCAGCTAAGCCCCCGAGTGATAGACTTGCTCACCACTCGGTAGGATTTTTCAAACTTAGGCGAGTACTGGACTGCAGCTAAGCCCACGAGTGAGAGGCTTGCTCACCACTCGGTAGGATTTTTTTACATTTAGGCAAGTACTGGACTGCAGCTAAGCCCCGGAGAGGGAGGGTTTCTCACCACTTGGTAGGATTTTTCAAACTTAGGCGAGTGCTAGACTGCAGCTAAGCCCCCGAGTGGGAGAGTTGCTCACCACTTGGTAGGATTTTTTCACACTTAGGCGAGTACTGGACTGCAGCTAAGCCCCCGAGTGAGAGACTTGCTCACCACTCGGTAGGATTTTTCAAACTTAGGCGAGTGCTGGACTGCAGCTAAGCCCCCGAGTGAGAGGCTTGCTCACCGCTCGATAGGATTTTTCAAACTTAGCCGAGTACTGGACTGCAGCTAAGCCCCCGAGTGAGAGGCTTGCTCAACTCTCGGTAGGATTTTTCAAACTTAGGCGAGTGCTGGACTGCAGCTAAGCCCCCGAGTGGGAGGGTTGCTCACCACTCGGTAGGATTTTTCAAACTTAGGCGAGTCCTGGACTGCAGCTAAGCCTCCGAGTGGGAGGGTTGCTAACCACTCGGTAGGATTTTTCAAACTTAGGCGAGTACTGGACTGCAGCTAAGCCCCCGATTGGGAGGGTTGCTCACCACTCGGTAGGATTTTTCAAACTTAGGCGAGTACTGGACTGCAGCTAAGCCCCCGAGTGGGAGGGTTGCTCACCACTCGGTAGGATTTTTTCACACTTAGGCGAGTACTGGACTGCAGCTAAGCCCCCGAGTGAGAGACTTGCTCACCACTCGGTAGGATATTTCAAACTTAGGCGAGTACTGGACTGCAGCTAAGCCCACGAGTGAGAGGCTTGCTCACCACTCGGTAGGATTTTTCAAACATAGGCGAGTACTGGACTGCAGCTAAGCCCCCGAGTGGGAGGGTTGCTCATCACTCGGTAGGATTTTTCAAACTTAGGCGAGTACTGGACTGCAGCTAAGCCCCGGAGTGGGAGGGTTGCTCACCACTTGGTAGGATTTTTTCACACTTAGGCGAGTACTGCACTGCAAGTAAGCCCCCGAGTGAGAGGCTTGCTCACCACTCGGTAGGATTTTTTCACACTTCGGCGAGTATTGGACTCCAGCTAAGCCCCCGAGTGAGAGGCTTGCTCACCACTCGGTAGGATTTTTCAAACTTAGGCGAGTATTAGACTGCAGCTAAGCCCCCGACTGAGAGGCTTTCTCACAACTCGGTAGGATTTTTCAAACTTAGGCGTGTACTGGACTACAGCTAAGCCCACGAGTGAGAGGCTTGCTCACCACTCGGTAGGATTTTTTTACATTTAGGCAAGTACTGGACTGCAGCTAAGCCCCCGAGAGGGAGGGTTTCTCACCACTCGGTAGGATTTTTCAAACTTAGGCGAGTGCTAGACTGCAGCAAAGCCCCCGAGTGGGAGGGTTGCTCACCACTTGGTAGGATTTTTTCACACTTAGGCGAGTATTGGACTGCAGCTAAGCCCCCGAGTGAGAGACTTGCTCACCACTCGGTAGGATTTTTCAAACTTAGGCGAGTGCTGGACTGCAGCTAAGCCCCCGAGTGAGAGGCTTGCTCACCGCTCGATAGGATTTTTCAAACTTAGCCGAGTACTGGACTGCAGCTAAGCCCCCGAGTGAGAGGCTTGCTCACCGCTCGGTAGGATTTTTCAAACTTAGGCGAGTGCCGGACTGCAGCTAAGCCCCCGAGTGGGAGGGTTTCTCACCACTCGATAGGATTTTTCAAACTTAGGCGAGTCCTGGACTGCAGCTAAGCCTCCGAGTGGGAGGGTTGCTAACCACTCGGTAGGATTTTTCAAACTTAGGCGAGTACTGGACTGCAGCTAAGCCCCCGAGTGGGAGGGTTGCTCACCACTCCGTAGGATTTTTCAAACTTAGGCGAGTACTGGACTGCAGCTAAGCCCCCGAGTGGGAGGGTTGCTCACCACTCGGTAGGATTTTTTCACACTTAGGCGAGTACTGGACTGCAGCTAAGCCCCCGAGTGAGAGGCTTGCTCACCACTCGGTAGGATTTTTTCACACTTGGGCGAGTACTGGACTGCAGCTAAGCCCCCGAGTGAGAGGCTTGCTCACCACTCGGTAGGATTTTTCAAACTTAGGCGAGTGCTAGACTGTAGCTAAGCCCCCGAGTGGGAGGGTTGCTCACCACTCGGTAGGATTTTTCAAACTTAGGCGAGTCCTGGACTGCAGCTAAGCCCATGAGTGAGAGGCTTGCTCACCACTCGGTAGGATTTTTTCACATTTAGGCAAGTACTGGACTGCAGCTAAGCCCCCGAGAGGGAGGGTTTCTCACCACTCGGTAGGATTTTTCAAACTTAGGCGAGTGCTAGACTGCAGCTAAGCCCCCGAGTGGGAGGGTTGCTCACCACTCAGTAGGATTTTTCACACTTAGGCGAGTACTGGACTGCAGCTAAGCCCCCGAGTGAGAGACTTCCTCACCACTCGGTAGGATTTTTCAAACTTAGGCGAGTGCTGGACTGCAGCTAAGCCCCCCGAGTGAGAGGCTTGCTCACCGCTCGATAGGATTTTTCAAACTTAGCCGAGTACTGGACTGCAGCTAAGCCCCCAAGTGAGAGGCTTGCTCACCGCTCGGTAGGATTTTTCAAACTTAGGCGAGTGCTGGACTGCAGCTAAGCCCCCGAGTGGGAGGGTTGCTCACCACTCAGTAGGAGTTTTCAAACTTAGGCGAGTCCTGGACTGCAGCTAAGCCTCCGAGTGGGAGGGTTGCTAACCACTCGGTAGGATTTTTCAAACATAGGCGAGTACTGGACTGCAGCTAAGGCCCCGAGTGGGAGGGTTGCTCACCACTCGGTAGGATTTTTCAAACTTAGGCAAGTACTGGACTGCAGCTAAGCCCCCGAGTGGGAGGGTTGCTCACCACTCGGTAGGATTTTTTCACACTTAGGCGAGTACTGGACTGCAGGTAAGCCCCCGAGTGAGAGGCTTGCTCACCACTCGGTAGGATTTTTTCACACTTCGGCGAGTACTGGACTGCAGCTAAGCCCCCGAGTGAGAGGCTTGCTCAACACTCGGTAGGATTATTCAAACTTAGGCGAGTGTTAGACTGCAGCTAAGCCCCCGACTGAGAGGCTTTCTCACCACTCGGTAGGATTTTTCAAACTTAGGCGAGTACTGGACTGCAGCTAAGCCCACGAGTGAGAGGCTTGCTCACCACTCGGTAGGATTTTTTTACATTTAGGCAAGTACTGGACTGCAGCTAAGCCCCCGAGAGGGAGGGTTTCTCACCACTCGGTAGGATTTTTCAAACTTAGGCGAGTGCTAGACTGCAGCTAAGCCCCCGAGTGGGAGGGTTGCTCACCACTTGGTAGGATTTTTTCACACTTAGGCGAGTACTGGACTGCAGCTAAGCCCCCGAGTGAGAGACTTTCTCACCACTCGGTAGGATTTTTCAAACATAGGCGAGTGCTGGACTGCAGCTAAGCCCCCGAGTGAGAGGCTTGCTCACCGCTCGATAGGATTTTTCAAACTTAGCCGAGTACTGGACTGCAGCTAAGCCCCCGAGTGAGAGGCTTGCTCACCGCTCGGTAGGATTTTTCAAACTTAGGCGAGTGCTGGACTGCAGCTAAACCCCCGAGTGGGAGGGTTTCTCACCACTCGGTAGGATTTTTCAAACTGAGGCGAGTCCTGGACTGCAGCTAAGCCTCCGAGTGGGAGGGTTGCTAACCACTCCGTAGGATTTTTCAAACTTAGGCGAGTACTGGACTGCAGCTAAGCCCCCGAGTGGGAGGGTTGCTCAACACTCGGTAGGATTTTTCAAACTTAGGCGAGTACTGGACTGCAGCTAAGCCCCCGAGTGGGAGGGTTGCTCACCACTCGGTAGGATTTTTTCACACTTAGGCGAGTACTGGACTGCAGCTAAGCCCCCAAGTGAGAGGCTTGCTCACCACTCGGTAGGATTTTTAAAACTTAGGCGAGTGCTGGACTGCAGCTAAGCCCCCGAGTGAGAGGCTTGCTCACCACTCGGTAGGATTTTTCAAACTTAGGCGAGTGCTAGACTGTAGCTAAGCCCCCGAGTGAGAGGCTTGCTCACCACCCGGTAGGATTTTTCAAACTTAGGCGAGTGCTAGACTGTAGCTAAGCCCCCGAGTGGGAGGGTTGCTCACCACTCGGTAGGATTTTTCAAACTTAGGCGAGTCCTGGACTGCAGCTAAGCCCACGAGTGAGAGGCTTGCTCACCACTCGGTTGGATTTTTTCACATTTAGGCAAGTACTGGACTGCAGCTAAGCCCCCGAGAGGGAGGGTTTCTCACCACTCGGTAGGATTTTTCAAACTTAGGCGAGTGCTAGACTGCAGCTAAGCCCCCGAGTGGGAGGGTTGCTCACCACTCGGTAGGATTTTTTCACACTTAGGCGAGTACTGGACTGCAGCTAAGCCCCGAGTGAGAGACTTGCTCACCACTCGGTAGGATTTTTCAAACTTAGGCGAGTACTGGACTGCAGGTAAGCCCACGAGTGAGAGGCTTGCTCACCACTCGGTAGGATTTTTTTACATTTAGGCAAGTACTGGACTGCAGCTAAGCCCCCGAGAGGGAGGGTTTCTCACCACTCGGTAGGATTTTTCAAACTTAGGCGAGTGCTAGACTGCAGCTAAGCCCCCGAGTGGGAGGGTTGCTCACCACTTGGTAGGATTTTTTCACACTTAGGCGAGTACTGGACTGCAGCTAAGCCCCCGAGTGAGAGACTTGCTCACCACTCGGTAGGATTTTCCAAACTTAGGCGAGTGCTGGACTGCAGCTAAGCCCCGGAGTGAGAGGCTTGCTCACCGCTCGATAGGATTTTTCAAACTTAGCCGAGTACTAGACTGTAGCTAAGCCCCCGAGTGAGAGGCTTGCTCACCGCTCGGTAGGATTTTTCAAACTTAGGCGAGTGCTGGACTGCAGCTAAGCCCCCGAGTGGGAGGGTTGCTCACCACTCGGTAGGATTTTTCAAACTTAGGCGAGTCCTGGACTGCAGCTAAGCCTCCGAGTGGGAGGGTTGCTAACCACTCGGTAGGATTTTTCAAACTTAGGCGAGTACTGGACTGCAGCTAAGCCCCCGAGTGGGAGGGTTGCTCACCACTCGGTAGGATTTTTCAAACTTAGGCGAGTACTGGACTGCAGCTAAGCCCCCGAGTGGGAGGGTTGCTCACCACTCGGTAGGATTTTTTCACACTTAGGCGAGTACTGGACTGCAGCTAAGCCCCCGAGTGAGAGGCTTGCTCACCACTCGGTAGGATTTTTCAAACTTAGGCGAGTACTGGACTGCATCTAAGCCCCCGAGTGAGAGGCTTGCTCACCACTCGGTAGGATTTTTAAAACTTAGGCGAGTGCTAGACTGTAGCTAAGCCCCCGAGTGGGAGGGTTGCTCACCACTCGGTAGGATTTTTCAAACTTAGGCGAGTCCTGGACTGCAGCTAAGCCCACGAGTGAGAGGCTTGCTCACCACTCGGTAGGATTTTTTCACATTTAGGCAAGTACTGGACTGCAGCTAAGCCCCCGAGAGGGAGGGTTTCTCACCACTCGGTAGGATTTTTCAAACTTTGGCGAGTGCTAGACTGCAGCTAAGCCCCCGAGTGGGAGGGTTGCTCACCACTCGGTAGGATTTTTTCACACTTAGGCGAGTACTGGACTGCAGCTAAGCCCCCGAGTGAGAGACTTGCTCACCACTCGGTAGGATTTTTCAAACTTAGGCGAGTACTGGACTGCAGCTAAGCCCCCGAGTGAGAGGCTTGCTCACCGCTCGATAGGATTTTTCAAACTTAGCCGAGTACTGGACTGCAGCTAAGCCCCCGAGTGAGAGGCTTGCTCACCGCTCGATAGGATTTTTCAAACTTAGGCGAGTGCTAGACTGCAGCTAAGCCCCCGAGTGGGAGGGTTGCTCACCACTCGGTAGGATTTTTCAAACTTAGGCGAGTCCTGGACTGCAGCTAAGCCTCCGAGTGGGAGGGTTGCTAACCACTCGGTAGGATTTTTCAAACTTAGGCGAGTACTGGACTGCAGCTAAGCCCCCGAGTGGGAGGGTTGCTCACCACTCGGTAGGATTTTTCAAACTTAGGCGAGTACTGGACTGCAGCTAAGCCCCCGAGTGGGAGGGTTGCTCACCACTCGGTAGGATTTTTTCACACTTAGGCGAGTACTGGACTGCAGCTAAGCCCCCGAGTGAGAGGCTTGCTCACCACTCGGTAGGATTTTTTCACACTTCGGCGAGTACTGGACTGCATCTAAGCCCCTGAGTGAGAGGCTTGCTCACCACTCGGTAGGATTTTTAAAACTTAGGCGAGTGCTAGACTGTAGCTAAGCCCCCGAGTGGGAGGGTTGCTCACCACTCGGTAGGATTTTTCAAACTTAGGCGAGTCCTGGACTGCAGCTAAGTCCACGAGTGAGAGGCTTGCTCACCACTCGGTAGGATTTTTTCACATTTAGGCAAGTACTGGACAGCAGCTAAGCCCCCGAGAGGGAGGATTTCTCACCACTTGGTAGGATTTTTCAAACTTAGGCGAGTGCTAGACTGCAGCTAAGCCCCCGAGTGGGAGGGTTGCTCACCACTCGGTAGGATTTTTTCACACTTAGGCGAGTACTGGACTGCAGCTAAGCCCCCGAGTGAGAGACTTGCTCACCACTCGGTAGGATTTTTGAAACTTAGGCGAGTACTGGACTGCAGCTAAGCCCACGAGTGAGAGGCTTGCTCACCACTCGATAGGATTTTTTTACATTTAGGCAAGTATTGGACTGCAGCTAAGCCCCTGAGAGGGAGGGTTTCTCACCACTCGGTAGGATTTTTCAAACTTAGGCGAGTGCTAGACTGCAGCTAAGCCCCCGACTGGGAGGGTTGCTCACCACTTGGTAGGTTTTTTTCACACTTAGCCGAGTACCGGACTGCAGCTAAGCCCCCGAGTGAGAGACTTGCTCACCACTCGGTAGGATTTTTCAAACTTAGGCGAGTGCTGGACTGCAGCTAAGCCCCCGAGTGAGAGGCTTGCTCACCGCTCGATAGGATTTTTCAAACTTAGCCGAGTACTGGACTGCAGCTAAGCCCCCGAGTGAGAGGCTTGCTCACCGCTCGGTAGGATTTTTCAAACTTAGGCGAGTGCTGGACTGCAGCTAAGCCCCCGAGTGGGAGGGTTGCTCACCACTCGGTAGGATTTTTCAAACTTAGGCGAGTCCTGGACTGCAGCTAAGCCTCCGAGTGGGAGGGTTGCTAACCACTCGGTAGGATTTTTCAAACTTAGGCGAGTACTGGACTGCAGCTAAGCCCCCGAGTGGGAGGGTTGCTCACCACTCGGTAGGATTTTTCAAACTTAGGCGAGTACTGGACTGCAGCTAAGCGCCCGAGTGGGAGGGTTGCTCACCACTCGGTAGGATTTTTTCACACTTAGGCGAGTACTGGACTGCAGCTAAGCCCCCGAGTGAGAGGCTTGCTCACCACTCGGTAGGATTTTTTCACACTTCGGCGAGTACTGGACTGCATCTAAGCCCCCGAGTGAGAGGCTTGCTCACCACTCGGTAGGATTTTTAAAACTTAGGCGAGTGCTAGACTGTAGCTAAGCCCCCGAGTGGGAGGGTTGCTCACCACTCGGTAGGATTTTTCAAACTTAGGCGAGTCCTGGACTGCAGCTAAGTCCACGAGTGAGAGGCTTGCTCACCACTCGGTAGGATTTTTTCACATTTAGGCAAGTACTGGACAGCAGCTAAGCCCCCGAGAGGGAGGATTTCTCACCACTTGGTAGGATTTTTCAAACTTAGGCGAGTGCTAGACTGCAGCTAAGCCCCCGAGTGGGAGGGTTGCTCACCACTCGGTAGGATTTTTTCACACTTAGGCGAGTACTGGACTGTAGCTAAGCCCCCGAGTGAGAGACTTGCTCACCACTCGGTAGGATTTTTGAAACTTAGGCGAGTACTGGACTGCAGCTAAGCCCACGAGTGAGAGGCTTGCTCACCACTCGATAGGATTTTTTTACATTTAGGCAAGTACTGGACTGCAGCTAAGCCCCTGAGAGGGAGGGTTTCTCACCACTCGGTAGGATTTTTCAAACTTAGGCGAGTGCTAGACTGCAGCTAAGCCCCCGACTGGGAGGGTTGCTCACCACTTGGTAGGTTTTTTTCACACTTAGCCGAGTACCGGACTGCAGCTAAGCCCCCGAGTGAGAGACTTGCTCACCACTCGGTAGGATTTTTCAAACTTAGGCGAGTGCTGGACTGCAGCTAAGCCCCCGAGTGAGAGGCTTGCTCACCGCTCGATAGGATTTTTCAAACTTAGCCGAGTACTGGACTGCAGCTAAGCCCCCGAGTGAGAGGCTTGCTCACCGCTCGGTAGGATTTTTCAAACTTAGGCGAGTGCTGGACTGCAGCTAAGCCCCCGAGTGGGAGGGTTGCTCACCACTCGGTAGGATTTTTCAAACTTAGGCGAGTCCTGGACTGCAGCTAAGCCTCCGAGTGGGAGGGTTGCTAACCACTCGGTAGGATTTTTCAAACTTAGGCGAGTACTGGACTGCAGCTAAGCCCCCGAGTGGGAGGGTTGCTCACCACTCGGTAGGATTTTTCAAACTTAGGCGAGTACTGGACTGCAGCTAAGCCCCCGAGTGGGAGGGTTGCTCACCACTCGGTAGGATTTTTTCACACTTAGGCGAGTACTGGACTGCAGCTAAGCCCCCGAGTGAGAGGCTTGCTCACCACTCGGTAGGATTTTTTCACACTTCGGCGAGTACTGGACTGCATCTAAGCCCCCGAGTGAGAGGCTTGCTCACCACTCGGTAGGATTTTTAAAACTTAGGTGAGTGCTAGACTGTAGCTAAGCCCCCGAGTGGGAGGGTTGCTCACCACTCGGTAGGATTTTTCAAACTTAGGCGAGTCCTGGACTGCAGCTAAGCCCACGAGTGAGAGGCTTGCTCACCACTCGGTAGGATTTTTTCACATTTAGGCAAGTACTGGACAGCAGCTAAGCCCCCGAGAGGGAGGATTTCTCACCACTCGGTAGGATTTTTCAAACTTAGGCGAGTGCTAGACTGCAGCTAAGCCCCCGAGTGGGAGGGTTGCTCACCACTCGGTAGGATTTTTTCACACTTAGGCGAGTACTGGACTGCAGCTAAGCCCCCGAGTGAGAGACTTGCTCACCACTCGGTAGGATTTTTTCACATTTAGGCAAGTACTGGACTGCAGCTAAGCCCCCGAGAGGGAGGGTTTCTCACCACTCGGTAGGATTTTTCAAACTTAGGCGAGTGCTAGACTGCAGCTAAGCCCCCGAGTGGGAGGGTTGCTCACCACTCGGTAGGATTTTTTCACACTTAGGCGAGTACTGGACTGCAGCTAAGCCCCCGAGTGAGAGACTTGCTCACCACTCGGTACGATTTTTGAAACTTAGGCGAGTACTGGACTGCAGCTAAGCCCACGAGTGAGAGGCTTGCTCACCACTCGATAGGATTTTTTTACATTTAGGCAAGTACTGGACTGCAGCTAAGCCCCTGAGAGGGAGGGTTTCTCACCACTCGGTAGGATTTTTCAAACTTAGGCGAGTGCTAGACTGCAGCTAAGCCCCCGACTGGGAGGGTTGCTCACCACTTGGTAGGTTTTTTTCACACTTAGCCGAGTACCGGACTGCAGCTAAGCCCCCGAGTGAGAGACTTGCTCACCACTCGGTAGGATTTTTCAAACTTAGGCGAGTGCTGGACTGCAGCTAAGCCCCCGAGTGAGAGGCTTGCTCACCGCTCGATAGGATTTTTCAAACTTAGCCGAGTACTGGACTGCAGCTAAGCCCCCGAGTGAGAGGCTTGCTCACCGCTCGGTAGGATTTTTCAAACTTAGGCGAGTGCTGGACTGCAGCTAAGCCCCCGAGTGGGAGGGTTGCTCACCACTCGGTAGGATTTTTCAAACTTAGGCGAGTCCTGGACTGCAGCTAAGCCTCCGAGTGGGAGGGTTGCTAACCACTCGGTAGGATTTTTCAAACTTAGGCGAGTACTGGACTGCAGCTAAGCCCCCGAGTGGGAGGGTTGCTCACCACTCGGTAGGATTTTTCAAACTTAGGCGAGTACTGGACTGCAGCTAAGCCCCCGAGTGGGAGGGTTGCTCACCACTCGGTAGGATTTTTTCACACTTAGGCGAGTACTGGACTGCAGCTAAGCCCCCGAGTGAGAGGCTTGCTCACCACTCGGTAGGATTTTTTCACACTTCGGCGAGTACTGGACTGCATCTAAGCCCCCGAGTGAGAGGCTTGCTCACCACTCGGTAGGATTTTTAAAACTTAGGTGAGTGCTAGACTGTAGCTAAGCCCCCGAGTGGGAGGGTTGCTCACCACTCGGTAGGATTTTTCAAACTTAGGCGAGTCCTGGACTGCAGCTAAGCCCACGAGTGAGAGGCTTGCTCACCACTCGGTAGGATTTTTTCACATTTAGGCAAGTACTGGACAGCAGCTAAGCCCCCGAGAGGGAGGATTTCTCACCACTCGGTAGGATTTTTCAAACTTAGGCGAGTGCTAGACTGCAGCTAAGCCCCCGAGTGGGAGGGTTGCTCACCACTCGGTAGGATTTTTTCACACTTAGGCGAGTACTGGACTGCAGCTAAGCCCCCGAGTGAGAGACTTGCTCACCACTCGGTAGGATTTTTTCACATTTAGGCAAGTACTGGACTGCAGCTAAGCCCCCGAGAGGGAGGGTTTCTCACCACTCGGTAGGATTTTTCAAACTTAGGCGAGTGCTAGACTGCAGCTAAGCCCCCGAGTGGGAGGGTTGCTCACCACTCGGTAGGATTTTTTCACACTTAGGCGAGTACTGGACTGCAGCTAAGCCCCCGAGTGAGAGACTTGCTCACCACTCGGTAGGATTTTTGAAACTTAGGCGAGTACTGGACTGCAGCTAAGCCCACGAGTGAGAGGCTTGCTCACCACTCGATAGGATTTTTTTACATTTAGGCAAGTACTGGACTGCAGCTAAGCCCCTGAGAGGGAGGGTTTCTCACCACTCGGTAGGATTTTTCAAACTTAGGCGAGTGCTAGACTGCAGCTAAGCCCCCGACTGGGAGGGTTGCTCACCACTTGGTAGGTTTTTTTCACACTTAGCCGAGTACCGGACTGCAGCTAAGCCCCCGAGTGAGAGACTTGCTCACCACTCGGTAGGATTTTTCAAACTTAGGCGAGTGCTGGACTGCAGCTAAGCCCCCGAGTGAGAGGCTTGCTCACCGCTCGATAGGATTTTTCAAACTTAGCCGAGTACTGGACTGCAGCTAAGCCCCCGAGTGAGAGGCTTGCTCACCGCTCGGTAGGATTTTTCAAACTTAGGCGAGTGCTGGACTGCAGCTAAGCCCCCGAGTGGGAGGGTTGCTCACCACTCGGTAGGATTTTTCAAACTTAGGCGAGTCCTGGACTGCAGCTAAGCCTCCGAGTGGGAGGGTTGCTAACCACTCGGTAGGATTTTTCAAACTTAGGCGAGTACTGGACTGCAGCTAAGCCCCCGAGTGGGAGGGTTGCTCACCACTCAGTAGGATTTTTCAAACTTAGGCGAGTACTGGACTGCAGCTAAGCCCCCGAGTGGGAGGGTTGCTCACCACTCGGTAGGATTTTTTCACACTTAGGCGAGTACTGGACTGCAGCTAAGCCCCCGAGTGAGAGGCTTGCTCACCACTCGGTAGGATTTTTTCACACTTCGGCGAGTACTGGACTGCATCTAAGCCCCCGAGTGAGAGGCTTGCTCACCACTCGGTAGGATTTTTAAAACTTAGGTGAGTGCTAGACTGTAGCTAAGCCCCCGAGTGGGAGGGTTGCTCACCACTCGGTAGGATTTTTCAAACTTAGGCGAGTCCTGGACTGCAGCTAAGCCCACGAGTGAGAGGCTTGCTCACCACTCGGTAGGATTTTTTCACATTTAGGCAAGTACTGGACAGCAGCTAAGCCCCCGAGAGGGAGGATTTCTCACCACTCGGTAGGATTTTTCAAACTTAGGCGAGTGCTAGACTGCAGCTAAGCCCCCGAGTGGGAGGGTTGCTCACCACTCGGTAGGATTTTTTCACACTTAGGCGAGTACTGGACTGCAGCTAAGCCCCCGAGTGAGAGACTTGCTCACCACTCGGTAGGATTTTTGAAACTTAGGCGAGTACTGGAATGCAGCTAAGCCCACGAGTGAGAGGCTTGCTCACCACTCGATATGATTTTTTTACATTTAGGCAAGTACTGGACTGCAGCTAAGCCCCCGAGAGGGAGGGTTTCTCACCACTCGGTAGGATTTTTCAAACTTAGGCGAGTGCTAGACTGCAGCTAAGCCCCCGACTGGGAGGGTTGCTCACCACTTGGTAGGATTTTTTCACACTTAGGCGAGTACTGGACTGCAGCTAAGCCCCCAAGTGAGAGACTTGCTCACCACTCGGTAGGATTTTTCAAACTTAGGCGAGTGCTGGACTGCAGCTAAGCCCCCGAGTGAGAGGCTTGCTCACCGCTCGATAGGATTTTTCAAACTTAGCCGAGTACTGGACTGCAGCTAAGCCCCCGAGTGAGAGGCTTGCTCACCGCTCGGTAGGATTTTTCGAACTTAGGCGAGTGCTGGACTGCAGCTAAGCCCCCGAGTGGGAGGGTTGCTCACCACTCGGTAGGATTTTTCAAACTTAGGCGAGTCCTGGACTGCAGCTAAGCCTCCGAGTGGGAGCGTTGCTAACCACTCGGTAGGAATTTTCAAACTTAGGCGAGTACTGGACTGCAGCTAAGCCCCCGAGTGGGAGGGTTGCTCACCACTCGGTAGGATTTTTCAAACTTAGGCGAGTCCTGGACTGCAGCTAAGCCCACGAGTGAGAGGCTTGCTCACCACTCGGTAGGATTTTTTCACATTTAGGCAAGTACTGGACTGCAGCTAAGCCCCCGAGAGGGAGGGTTTCTCACCACTCGGTAGGATTTTTCAAACTTTGGCGAGTGCTAGACTACAGCTAAGCCCCCGAGTGGGAGGGTTGCTCACCACTCGGTAGGATTTTTTCACACTTAGGCGAGTACTGGACTGCAGCTAAGCCCCCGAGTGAGAGACTTGCTCACCACTCGGTAGGATTTTTTTACATTTAGGCAAGTACTGGACTGCAGCTAAGCCCCCGAGAGGGAGGGTTTCTCACCACTCGGTAGGATTTTTCAAACTTAGGCGAGTGCTAGACTACAGCTAAGCCCCCGAGTGGGAGGGTTGCTCACCACTTGGTAGGATTTTTTCACACTTAGGCGAGTACTGGACTGCAGCTAAGCCCCCGAGTGAGAGACTTGCTCACCACTCGGTAGGATTTTTCAAACTTAGGCGAGTGCTGGACTGCAGCTAAGCCCCCGAGTGAGAGGCTTGCTCACCGCTCGATAGGATTTTTCAAACTTAGCCGAGTACTGGACTGCAGCTAAGCCCCCGAGTGAGAGGCTTGCTCACCGCTCGGTAGGATTTTTCAAACTTAGGCGAGTGCTGGACTGCAGCTAAGCCCCCGAGTGGGAGGGTTGCTCACCACTCGGTAGGATTTTTCAAACTTAGGCGAGTCCTGGACTGCAGCTAAGCCTCCGAGTGGGAGGGTTGCTAACCACTCGGTAGGATTTTTCAAACTTAGGCGAGTACTGGACTGCAGCTAAGCCCCCGAGTGGGAGGGTTGCTCACCACTCGGTAGGATTTTTCATACTTAGGCGAGTACTGGACTGCAGCTAAGCCCCCGAGTGGGAGGGTTGCTCACCACTCGGTAGGATTTTTTCACACTTAGGCGAGTACTGGACTGCAGCTAAGCCCCCGAGTGAGAGGCTTGCTCACCACTCGGTAGGATTTTTTCACACTTCGGCGAGTACTGGACTGCATCTAAGCCCCCGAGTGAGAGGCTTGCTCACCACTCGGTAGGATTTTTAAAACTTAGGCGAGTGCTAGACTGTAGCTAAGCCCCCGAGTGGGAGGGTTGCTCACCACTCGGTAGGATTTTTCAAACTTAGGCGAGTCCTGGACTGCAGCTAAGCCCACGAGTGAGAGGCTTGCTCACCACTCGGTAGGATTTTTTCACATTTAGGCAAGTACTGGACAGCAGCTAAGCCCCCGAGAGGGAGGATTTCTCACCACTCGGTAGGATTTTTCAAACTTAGGCGAGTGCTAGACTGCAGCTAAGCCCCCGAGTGGGAGGGTTGCTCACCACTCGGTAGGATTTTTTCACACTTAGGCGAGTACTGGACTGCAGCTAAGCCCCCGAGTGAGAGACTTGCTCACCACTCGGTAGGATTTTTGAAACTTAGACGAGTACTGGACTGCAGCTAAGCCCACGAGTGAGAGGCTTGCTCACCACTCGATAGGATTTTTTTACATTTAGGCAAGTACTGGACTGCAGCTAAGCCCCCGAGAGGGAGGGTTTCTCACCACTCGGTAGGATTTTTCAAACTTAGGCGAGTGCTAGACTGCAGCTAAGCCCCCGACTGGGAGGGTTGCTCACCACTTGGTAGGATTTTTTCACACTTAGGCGAGTACTGGACTGCAGCTAAGCCCCCAAGTGAGAGACTTGCTCACCACTCGGTAGGATTTTTCAAACTTAGGCGAGTGCTGGACTGCAGCTAAGCCCCCGAGTGAGAGGCTTGCTCACCGCTCGATAGGATTTTTCAAACTTAGCCGAGTACTGGACTGCAGCTAAGCCCCCGAGTGAGAGGCTTGCTCACCGCTCGGTAGGATTTTTCAAACTTAGGCGAGTGCTGGACTGCAGCTAAGCCCCCGAGTGGGAGGGTTGCTCACCACTCGGTAGGATTTTTTCACACTTAGGCGAGTACTGGACTGCAGCTAAGCCCCCGAGTGAGAGGCTTGCTCACCACTCGGTAGGATTTTTTCACACTTCGGCGAGTACTGGACTGCAGCTAAGCCCCCGAGTGAGAGGCTTGCTCACCACTCGGTAGGATTTTTCAAACTTAGGCGAGTGCTAGACTGTAGCTAAGCCCCCGAGTGGGAGGGTTGCTCACCACTCGGTAGGATTTTTCAAACTTAGGCGAGTCCTGGACTGCAGCTAAGCCCACGAGTGAGAGGCTTGCTCACCACTCGGTAGGATTTTTTCACATTTAGGCAAGTACTGGACTGCAGCTAAGCCCCCGAGAGGGAGGGTTTCTCACCACTCGGTAGGATTTTTCAAACTTAGGCGAGTGCTAGACTGCAGCTAAGCCCCCGAGTGGGAGGGTTGCTCACCACTTGGTAGGATTTTTTCACACTTAGGCGAGTACTGGACTGCAGCTAAGCCCCCGAGTGAGAGACTTGCTCGCCACTCGGTAGGATTTTTCAATCTTAGGCGAGTGCTGGACTGCAGCTAAGCCCCCGAGTGAGAGGCTTGCTCACCGCTCGATAGGATTTTTCAAACTTAGCCGAGTACTGGACTGCAGCTAAGCCCCCGAGTGAGAGGCTTGCTCACCGCTCAGTAGGATTTTTCAAACTTAGGCGAGTGCTGGACTGCAGCTAAGCCCCCGAGTGGGAGGGTTGCTCACCACTCGGAAGGATTTTTCAAACTTAGGCGAGTCCTGGACTGCAGCTAAGCCTCCGAGTGGGAGGGTTGCTAACCACTCGGTAGGATTTTTCAAACTTAGGCGAGTACTGGACTGCAGCTAAGCCCCCGAGTGGGAGGGTTGCTCACCACTCGGTAGGATTTTTCAAACTTAGGCGAGTACTGGACTGCAGCTAAGCCCCCGAGTGGGAGGGTTGCTCACCACTCGGTAGGATTTTTTCACACTTAGGCGAGTACTGGACTGCAGCTAAGCCCCCGAGTGAGAGGCTTGCTCACCACTCGGTAGGATTTTTTCACACTTCGGCGAGTACTGGACTGCAGCTAAGCCCCCGAGTGGGAGGGTTGCTCACCACTCGGTAAGATTTTTCAAACTTAGGCGAGTACTGGACTGCAGCTAAGCCCCCGAGTGGGAGGGTTGCTCACCACTCGGTAGGATTTTTTCACACTTAGGCGAGTACTGGACTGCAGCTAAGCCCCCGAGTGAGAGGCTTGCTCACCACTCGGTAGGATTTTTTCACACTTCGGCGAGTACTGGACTGCAGCTAAGCCCCCGAGTGAGAGGCTTGCTCACCACTCGGTAGGATTTTTAAAACTTAGGCGAGTGCTAGACTGTAGCTAAGCCCCCGAGTGGGAGGGTTGCTCACCATTGGGTAGGATTTTTCAAACTTAGGCGAGTCCTGGACTGCAGCTAAGCCCACGAGTGAGAGGCTTGCTCACCACTCGGTAGGATTTTTTCACATTTAGGCAAGTACTGGACTGCAGCTAAGCCCCCGAGAGGGAGGATTTCTCACCACTCGGTAGGATTTTTCAAACTTAGGCGAGTGCTAGACTGCAGCTAAGCCCCCGAGTGGGAGGGTTGCTCACCACTCGGTAGGATTTTTTCACACTTAGGCGAGTACTGGACTGCAGCTAAGCCCCTGAGTGAGAGACTTGCTCACCACTCGGTAGGATTTTTCAAACTTAGGCGAGTACTGGACTGCAGCTAAGCCCACGAGTGAGAGGCTTGCTCACCACTCGATAGGATTTTTTTACATTTAGGCAAGTACTGGACTGCAGCTAAGCCCCCGAGAGGGAGGGTTTCTCACCACTCGGTAGGATTTTTCAAACTTAGGCGAGTGCTAGACTGCAGCTAAGCCCCCGACTGGGAGGGTTGCTCACCACTTGGTAGGATTTTTTCACACTTAGGCGAGTACTGGACTGCAGCTAAGCCCCCAAGTGAGAGACTTGCTCACCACTCGGTAGGATTTTTCAAACTTAGGCGAGTGCTGGACTGCAGCTAAGCCCCCGAGTGAGAGGCTTGCTCACCGCTCGATAGGATTTTTCAAACTTAGCCGAGTACTGGACTGCAGCTAAGCCCCCGAGTGAGAGGCTTGCTCACCGCTCGGTAGGATTTTTCAAACTTAGGCGAGTGCTGGACTGCAGCTAAGCCCCCGAGTGGGAGGGTTGCTCACCACTCGGTAGGATTTTTTCACACTTAGGCGAGTACTGGACTGCAGCTAAGCCCCCGAGTGAGAGGCTTGCTCACCACTCGGTAGGATTTTTTCACACTTCGGCGAGTACTGGACTGCAGCTAAGCCCCCGAGTGAGAGGCTTGCTCACCACTCGGTAGGATTTTTCAAACTTAGGCGAGTGCTAGACTGTAGCTAAGCCCCCGAGTGGGAGGGTTGCTCACCACTCGGTAGGATTTTTCAAACTTAGGCGAGTCCTGGACTGCAGCTAAGCCCACGAGTGAGAGGCTTGCTCACCACTCGGTAGGATTTTTTCACATTTAGGCAAGTACTGGACTGCAGCTAAGCCCCCGAGAGGGAGGATTTCTCACCACTCGGTAGGATTTTTCAAACTTAGGCGAGTGCTAGACTGCAGCTAAGCCCCTGAGTGGGAGGGTTGCTCACCACTCGGTAGGATTTTTTCACACTTAGGCGAGTACTGGACTGCAGCTAAGCCCCCGAGTGAGAGACTTGCTCACCACTCGGTAGGATTTTTCAAACTTAGGCGAGTACTGGACTGCAGCTAAGCCCACGAGTGAGAGGCTTGCTCACCACTCGATAGGATTTTTTTACATTTAGGCAAGTAATGGACTGTAGCTAAGCCCCCGAGAGGGAGGGTTTCTCACCACTCGGTAGGATTTTTCAAACTTAGGCGAGTGCTAGACTGCAGCTAAGCCCCCGACTGGGAGGGTTGCTCACCACTTGGTAGGATTTTTTCACACTTAGGCGAGTACTGGACTGCAGCTAAGCCCCCGAGTGAGAGACTTGCTCACCACTCGGTAGGATTTTTTCACACTTCGGCGAGTACTGGACTGCAGCTAAGCCCCCGAGTGAGAGGCTTGCTCACCACTCGGTAGGATTTTTCAAACTTAGGCGAGTGCTAGACTGTAGCTAAGCCCCCGAGTGGGAGGGTTGCTCACCGCTCGGTAGGATTTTTCAAACTTAGGCGAGTGCTGGACTGCAGCTAAGCCCCCGACTGGGAGGGTTGCTCACCACTTGGTAGGATTTTTTCACACTTAGGCGAGTACTGGACTGCAGCTAAGCCCCCGAGTGAGAGGCTTGCTCACCACTCGGTAGGATTTTTTCACACTTAGGCGAGTACTGGACTGCAGCTAAGCCCCCGAGTGAGAGACTTGCTCACCACTCGGTAGGATTTTTCAAACTCAGGCGAGTGCTGGACTGCAGCTAAGCCCCCGAGTGAGAGGCTTGCTCACCACTCGGTAGGATTTTTTCACACTTAGGCGAGTACTGGACTGCAGCTAAGCCCACGAGTGAGAGGCTTGCTCACCACTCGGTAGGATTTTTCAAACTTAGGCGAGTGCTCGACTGTAGCTAAGCCCCCGAGTGGGAGGGTTGCTCACCACTCGGTAGGATTTTTCAAACTTAGGCGAGTCCTGGACTGCAGCTAAGCCCACGAGTGAGAGGCTTGCTCACCACTCGGTAGGATTTTTTCACATTTAGGCAAGTACTGGACTGCAGCTAAGCCCCCGAGAGGGAGGATTTCTCACCACTCGGTAGGATTTTTCAAACTTAGGCGAGTGCTAGACTGCAGCTAAGCCCCCGAGTGGGAGGGTTGCTCACCACTCGGTAGGATTTTTTCACACTTAGGCGAGTGCTGGACTGCAGCTAAGCCCCCGAGTGGGAGGGTTGCTCACCGCTCGGTAGGATTTTTCAAACTTAGGCGAGTGCTGGACTGCAGCTAAGCCCCCGACTGGGAGGGTTGCTCACCACTTGGTAGGATTTTTTCACACTTAGGCGAGTACTGGACTGCAGCTAAGCCCCCGAGTGAGAGGCTTGCTCACCACTCGGTAGGATTTTTTCACACTTCGGCGAGTACTGGACTGCAGCTAAGCCCCCGAGTGAGAGGCTTGCTCACCACTCGGTAGGATTTTTCAAACTTAGGCGAGTGCTAGACTGTAGCTAAGCCCCCGAGTGGGAGGGTTGCTCACCACTCGGTAGGATTTTTCAAACTTAGGCGAGTCCTGGACTGCAGCTAAGCCCACGAGTGAGAGGCTTGCTCACCACTCGGTAGGATTTTTTCACAGTTAGGCAAGTACTGGACTACAGCTAAGCCCCCGAGAGGGAGGATTTCTCACCACTCGGTAGGATTTTTCAAACTTAGGCGAGTGCTAGACTGCAGCTAAGCCCCCGAGTGGGAGGGTTGCTCACCACTCGGTAGGATTTTTTCACACTTAGGCGAGTACTGGACTGCAGCTAAGCCCCCGAGTGAGAGACTTGCTCACCACTCGGTAGGATTTTTCAAACTTAGGCGAGTACTGGACTGCAGCTAAGCCCACGAGTGAGAGGCTTGCTCACCACTCGATAGGATTTTTTTACATTTAGGCAAGTACTGGACTGCAGCTAAGCCCCCGAGAGGGAGGGTTTCTCACCACTCGGTAGGATTTTTCAAACTTAGGCGAGTGCTAGACTGCAGCTAAGCCCCCGACTGGGAGGGTTGCTCACCACTAGGTAGGATTTTTTCACACTTAGGCGAGTACTCGACTGCAGCTAAGCCCCCAAGTGAGAGACTTGCTCACCACTCGGTAGGATTTTTCAAACTTAGGCGAGTGCTGGACTGCAGCTAAGCCCCCGAGTGAGAGGCTTGCTCACCGCTCGATAGGATTTTTCAAACTTAGCCGAGTACTGGACTGCAGCTAAGCCCCCGAGTGAGAGGCTTGCTCACCGCTCGGTAGGATTTTTCAAACTTAGGCGAGTGCTGGACTGCAGCTAAGCCCCCGAGTGGGAGGGTTGCTCACCACTCGGTAGGTTTTTTTCACACTTAGGCGAGTACTGGACTGCAGCTAAGCCCCCGAGTGAGAGGCTTGCTCACCACTCGGTAGGATTTTTTCACACTTCGGCGAGTACTGGACTGCAGCTAAGCCCCCGAGTGAGAGGCTTGCTCACCACTCGGTAGGATTTTTCAAACTTAGGCGAGTGCTAGACTGTAGCTAAGCCCCCGAGTGGGAGGGTTGCTCACCACTCGGTAGGATTTTTCAAACTTAGGCGAGTCCTGGACTGCAGCTAAGCCCACGAGTGAGAGGCTTGCTCACCACTCGGTAGGATTTTTTCACATTTAGGCAAGTACTGGACTGCAGCTAAGCCCACGAGAGGGAGGATTTCTCACCACTCGGTAGGATTTTTCAAACTTAGGCGAGTGCTAGACTGCAGCTAAGCCCCCGAGTGGGAGGGTTGCTCACCACTCGGTAGGATTTTTTCACACTTAGGCGAGTACTGGACTGCAGCTAAGCCCACGAGTGAGAGGCTTGCTCACCACTCGATAGGATTTTTTTACATTTAGGCAAGTACTGGACTGCAGCTAAGCCCCCGAGAGGGAGGGTTTCTCACCACTCGGTAGGATTTTTCAAACTTAGGCGAGTGCTAGACTGCAGCTAAGCCCCCGACTGGGAGGGTTGCTCACCACTAGGTAGGATTTTTTCACACTTAGGCGAGTACTCGACTGCAGCTAAGCCCCCAAGTGAGAGACTTGCTCACCACTCGGTAGGATTTTTCAAACTTAGGCGAGTGCTGGACTGCAGCTAAGCCCCCGAGTGAGAGGCTTGCTCACCGCTCGATAGGATTTTTCAAACTTAGCCGAGTACTGGACTGCAGCTAAGCCCCCGAGTGAGAGGCTTGCTCACCGCTCGGTAGGATTTTTCAAACTTAGGCGAGTGCTGGACTGCAGCTAAGCCCCCGAGTGGGAGGGTTGCTCACCACTCGGTAGGTTTTTTTCACACTTAGGCGAGTACTGGACTGCAGCTAAGCCCCCGAGTGAGAGGCTTGCTCACCACTCGGTAGGATTTTTTCACACTTCGGCGAGTACTGGACTGCAGCTAAGCCCCCGAGTGAGAGGCTTGCTCACCACTCGGTAGGATTTTTCAAACTTAGGCGAGTGCTAGACTGTAGCTAAGCCCCCGAGTGGGAGGGTTGCTCACCACTCGGTAGGATTTTTCAAACTTAGGCGAGTCCTGGACTGCAGCTAAGCCCACGAGTGAGAGGCTTGCTCACCACTCGGTAGGATTTTTTCACATTTAGGCAAGTACTGGACTGCAGCTAAGCCCACGAGAGGGAGGATTTCTCACCACTCGGTAGGATTTTTCAAACTTAGGCGAGTGCTAGACTGCAGCTAAGCCCCCGAGTGGGAGGGTTGCTCACCACTCGGTAGGATTTTTTCACACTTAGGCGAGTACTGGACTACAGCTAAGCCCCCGAGTGAGAGACTTGCTCACCACTCGGTAGGATTTTTCAAACTTAGGCGAGTACTGGACTGCAGCTAAGCCCACGAGTGAGAGGCTTGCTCACCACTCGATAGGATTTTTTTACATTTAGGCAAGTACTGGACTGCAGCTAAGCCCCCGAGAGGGAGGGTTTCTCACCACTCGGTAGGATTTTTCAAACTTAGGCGAGTGCTAGACTGCAGCTAAGCCCCCGACTGGGAGGGTTGCTCACCACTTGGTAGGATTTTTTCACACTTAGGCGAGTACTGGACTGCAGCTAAGCCCCCGAGTGAGAGACTTGCTCACCACTCGGTAGGATTTTTTCACACTTCGGCGAGTACTGGACTGCAGCTAAGCCCCCGAGTGAGAGGCTTGCTCACCACTCGGTAGGATTTTTCAAACTTAGGCGAGTGCTAGACTGTAGCTAAGCCCCCGAGTGGGAGGGTTGCTCACCGCTCGGTAGGATTTTTCAAACTTAGGCGAGTGCTGGACTGCAGCTAAGCCCCGACTGGGAGGGTTGCTCACCACTTGGTAGGATTTTTTCACACTTAGGCGAGTACTGGACTGCAGCTAAGCCCCCGAGTGAGAGGCTTGCTCACCACTCGGTAGGATTTTTTCACACTTCGGCGAGTACTGGACAGCAGCTAAGCCCCCGAGTGAGAGGCTTGCTCACCACTCGGTAGGATTTTTCAAACTTAGGCGAGTGCTAGACTGTAGCTAAGCCCCCGAGTGGGAGGGTTGCTCACCACTCGGTAGGATTTTTCAAACTTAGGCGAGTCCTGGACTGCAGCTAAGCCCACGAGTGAGAGGCTTGCTCACCACTCGGTAGGATTTTTTCACATTTAGGCAAGTACTGGACTGCAGCTAAGCCCCCGAGAGGGAGGATTTCTCACCACTCGGTAGGATTTTTCAAACTTAGGCGAGTGCTAGACTGCAGCTAAGCCCCCGAGTGGGAGGGTTGCTCACCACTCGGTAGGATTTTTTCACACTTAGGCGAGTACTGGACTACAGCTAAGCCCCCGAGTGAGAGACTTGCTCACCACTCGGTAGGATTTTTGAAACTTAGGCGAGTACTGGACTGCAGCTAAGCCCACGAGTGAGAGGCTTGCTCACCACTCGATAGGATTTTTTTACATTTAGGCAAGTACTGGACTGCAGCTAAGCCCCCGAGAGGGAGGGTTTCTCACCACTCGGTAGGATTTTTCAAACTTAGGCGAGTGCTAGACTGCAGCTAAGCCCCCGACTGGGAGGGTTGCTCACCACTTGGTAGGATTTTTTCACACTTAGGCGAGTACTGGACTGCAGCTAAGCCCCCGAGTGAGAGACTTGCTCACCACTCGGTAGGATTTTTTCACACTTCGGCGAGTACTGGACTGCAGCTAAGCCCCCGAGTGAGAGGCTTGCTCACCACTCGGTAGGATTTTTCAAACTTAGGCGAGTGCTAGACTGCAGCTAAGCCCCCAAGTGAGAGACTTGCTCACCACTCGGTAGGATTTTTCAAACTTAGGCGAGTGCTGGACTGCAGCTAAGCCCCCGAGTGAGAGGCTTGCTCACCGCTCGATAGGATTTTTCAAACTTAGCCGAGTACTGGACTGCAGCTAAGCCCCCGAGTGAGAGGCTTGCTCACCGCTCGGTAGGATTTTTCAAACTTAGGCGAGTGCTGGACTGCAGCTAAGCCCCCGAGTGGGAGGGTTGCTCACCACTCGGTAGGTTTTTTTCACACTTAGGCGAGTACCGGACTGCAGCTAAGCCCCCGAGTGAGAGGCTTGCTCACCACTCGGTAGGATTTTTTCACACTTCGGCGAGTACTGGACTGCAGCTAAGCCCCCGAGTGAGAGGCTTGCTCACCACTCGGTAGGATTTTTCAAACTTAGGCGAGTGCTAGACTGTAGCTAAGCCCCCGAGTGGGAGGGTTGCTCACCACTCGGTAGGATTTTTCAAACTTAGGCGAGTCCTGGACTGCAGCTAAGCCCACGAGTGAGAGGCTTGCTCACCACTCGGTAGGATTTTTTCACATTTAGGCAAGTACTGGACTGCAGCTAAGCCCACGAGAGGGAGGATTTCTCACCACTCGGTAGGATTTTTCAAACTTAGGCGAGTGCTAGACTGCAGCTAAGCCCCCGAGTGGGAGGGTTGCTCACCACTCGGTAGGATTTTTTCACACTTAGGCGAGTACTGGACTACAGCTAAGCCCCCGAGTGAGAGACTTGCTCACCACTCGGTAGGATTTTTCAAACTTAGGCGAGTACTGGACTGCAGCTAAGCCCACGAGTGAGAGGCTTGCTCACCACTCGATAGGATTTTTTTACATTTAGGCAAGTACTGGACTGCAGCTAAGCCCCCGAGAGGGAGGGTTTCTCACCACTCGGTAGGATTTTTCAAACTTAGGCGAGTGCTAGACTGCAGCTAAGCCCCCGACTGGGAGGGTTGCTCACCACTTGGTAGGATTTTTTCACACTTAGGCGAGTACTGGACTGCAGCTAAGCCCCCGAGTGAGAGACTTGCTCACCACTCGGTAGGATTTTTTCACACTTCGGCGAGTACTGGACTGCAGCTAAGCCCCCGAGTGAGAGGCTTGCTCACCACTCGGTAGGATTTTTCAAACTTAGGCGAGTGCTAGACTGTAGCTAAGCCCCCGAGTGGGAGGGTTGCTCACCGCTCGGTAGGATTTTTCAAACTTAGGCGAGTGCTGGACTGCAGCTAAGCCCCGACTGGGAGGGTTGCTCACCACTTGGTAGGATTTTTTCACACTTAGGCGAGTACTGGACTGCAGCTAAGCCCCCGAGTGAGAGGCTTGCTCACCACTCGGTAGGATTTTTTCACACTTCGGCGAGTACTGGACTGCAGCTAAGCCCCCGAGTGAGAGGCTTGCTCACCACTCGGTAGGATTTTTCAAACATAGGCGAGTGCTAGACTGTAGCTAAGCCCCCGAGTGGGAGGGTTGCTCACCACTCGGTAGGATTTTTCAAACTTAGGCGAGTCCTGGACTGCAGCTAAGCCCACGAGTGAGAGGCTTGCTCACCACTCGGTAGGATTTTTTCACATTTAGGCAAGTACTGGACTGCAGCTAAGCCCCCGAGAGGGAGGATTTCTCACCACTCGGTAGGATTTTTCAAACTTAGGCGAGTGCTAGACTGCAGCTAAGCCCCCGAGTGGGAGGGTTGCTCACCACTCGGTAGGATTTTTTCACACTTAGGCGAGTACTGGACTACAGCTAAGCCCCCGAGTGAGAGACTTGCTCACCACTCGGTAGGATTTTTCAAACTTAGGCGAGTACTGGACTGCAGCTAAGCCCACGAGTGAGAGGCTTGCTCACCACTCGATAGGATTTTTTTACATTTAGGCAAGTACTGGACTGCAGCTAAGCCCCCGAGAGGGAGGGTTTCTCACCACTCGGTAGGATTTTTCAAACTTAGGCGAGTGCTAGACTGCAGCTAAGCCCCTGACTGGGAGGGTTGCTCACCACTTGGTAGGATTTTTTCACACTTAGGCGAGTACTGGACTGCAGCTAAGCCCCCGAGTGAGAGACTTGCTCACCACTCGGTAGGATTTTTTCACACTTCGGCGAGTACTGGACTGCAGCTAAGCCCCCGAGTGAGAGGCTTGCTCACCACTCGGTAGGATTTTTCAAACTTAGGCGAGTGCTAGACTGTAGCTAAGCCCCCGAGTGGGAGGGTTGCTCACCGCTCGGTAGGATTTTTCAAACTTAGGCGAGTGCTGGACTGCAGCTAAGCCCCGACTGGGAGGGTTGCTCACCACTTGGTAGGATTTTTTCACACTTAGGCGAGTACTGGACTGCAGCTAAGCCCCCGAGTGAGAGGCTTGCTCACCACTCGGTAGGATTTTTTCACACTTCGGCGAGTACTGGACTGCAGCTAAGCCCCCGAGTGAGAGGCTTGCTCACCACTCGGTAGGATTTTTCAAACTTAGGCGAGTGCTAGACTGTAGCTAAGCCCCCGAGTGGGAGGGTTGCTCACCACTCGGTAGGATTTTTCAAACTTAGGCGAGTCCTGGACTGCAGCTAAGCCCACGAGTGAGAGGCTTGCTCACCACTCGGTAGGATTTTTTCACATTTAGGCAAGTACTGGACTGCAGCTAAGCCCCCGAGAGGGAGGATTTCTCACCACTCGGTAGGATTTTTCAAACTTAGGCGAGTGCTAGACTGCAGCTAAGCCCCCGAGTGGGAGGGTTGCTCACCACTCGGTAGGATTTTTTCACACTTAGGCGAGTACTGGACTGCAGCTAAGCCCCCGAGTGAGAGACTTGCTCACCACTCGGTAGGATTTTTCAAACTTAGGCGAGTACTGGACTGCAGCTAAGCCCACGAGTGAGAGGCTTGCTCACCACTCGATAGGATTTTTTTACATTTAGGCAAGTGCTGGACTGCAGCTAAGCCCCCGAGAGGGAGGGTTTCTCACCACTCGGTAGGATTTTTCAAACTTAGGCGAGTGCTAGACTGCAGCTAAGCCCCCGACTGGGAGGGTTGCTCACCACTTGGTAGG
Source organism: Aegilops tauschii subsp. strangulata (assembly GCF_002575655.3). Lineage (NCBI taxonomy): Eukaryota > Viridiplantae > Streptophyta > Magnoliopsida > Poales > Poaceae > Aegilops > Aegilops tauschii. The sequence continues at coordinate 66,193,464 of NC_053040.3, read as the reverse complement.
ATTTTTTCACACTTAGGCGAGTACTGGACTGCAGCTAAGCCCCCGAGTGAGAGACTTGCTCACCACTCGGTAGGATTTTTCAAACTTAGGCGAGTGCTGGACTGCAGCTAAGCCCCCGAGTGAGAGGCTTGCTCACCGCTCGATAGGATTTTTCAAACTTAGCCGAGTATTGGACTGCAGCTAAGACCCCGAGTGAGAGGCTTGCTCACCGCTCGGTAGGATTTTTCAAACTTAGGCGAGTGCTGGACTGCAGCTAAGCCCCCGAGTGGGAGGGTTGCTCACCACTCGGTAGGATTTTTCAAACTTAGGCGAGTCCTGGACTGCAGCTAAGCCTCCGAGTGGGAGGGTTGCTAACCACTAGGTAGGATTTTTCAAACTTAGGCGAGTACTGGACTGCAGCTAAGCCCCCGAGTGGGAGGGTTGCTCACCACTCGGTAGGATTTTTCAAACTTAGGCGAGTACTGGACTGCAGCTAAGCCCCCGAGTGGGAGGGTTGCTCACCACTCGGTAGGATTTTTTCACACTTAGGCGAGTACTGGACTGCAGCTAAGCCCCCGAGTGAGAGGCTTGCTCACCACTCGGTAGGATTTTTTCACACTTCGGCGAGTACTGGACTGCAGCTAAGCCCCCGAGTGAGAGGCTTGCTCACCACTCGGTAGGATTTTTCAAACTTAGGCGAGTGCTAGACTGTAGCTAAGCCCCCGAGTGGGAGGGTTGCTCACCACTCGGTAGGATTTTTCAAACTTAGGCGAGTCCTGGACTGCAGCTAAGCCCACGAGTGAGAGGCTTGCTCACCACTCGGTAGGATTTTTTCACATTTAGGCAAGTACTGGACTGCAGCTAAGCCCCTGAGAGGGAGGATTTCTCACCACTCGGTAGGATTTTTCAAACTTAGGCGAGTGCTAGACTGCAGCTAAGCCCCCGAGTGGGAGGGTTGCTCACCACTCGGTAGGATTTTTTCACACTTAGGCGAGTACTGGACTGCAGCTAAGCCCCCGAGTGAGAGACTTGCTCACCACTCGGTAGGATTTTTCAAACTTAGGCGAGTACTGGACTGCAGCTAAGCCCACGAGTGAGAGGCTTGCTCACCACTCGATAGGATTTTTTTACATTTAGGCAAGTACTGGACTGCAGCTAAGCCCCCGAGAGGGAGGGTTTCTCACCACTCGGTAGGATTTTTCAAACTTAGGCGAGTGCTAGACTGCAGCTAAGCCCCCGACTGGGAGGGTTGCTCACCACTTGGTAGGATTTTTTCACACTTAGGCGAGTACTGGACTGCAGCTAAGCCCCCGAGTGAGAGACTTGCTCACCACTCGGTAGGATTTTTCAAACTTAGGCGAGTGCTGGACTGCAGCTAAGCCCCCGAGTGAGAGGCTTGCTCACCGCTCGATAGGATTTTTCAAACTTAGCCGAGTACTGGACTGCAGCTAAGCCCCCGAGTGAGAGGCTTGCTCACCGCTCGGTAGGATTTTTCAAACTTAGGCGAGTGCTGGACTGCAGCTAAGCCCCCGAGTGGGAGGGTTGCTCACCACTCGGTAGGATTTTTCAAACTTAGGCGAGTCCTGGACTGCAGCTAAGCCTCCGGGTGGGAGGGTTGCTAACCACTCGGTAGGATTTTTCAAACTTAGGCGAGTACTGGACTGCAGCTAAGCCCCCGAGTGGGAGGGTTGCTCACCACTCGGTAGGATTTTTCAAACTTAGGCGAGTACTGGACTGCAGCTAAGCCCCCGAGTGGGAGGGTTGCTCACCACTCGGTAGGATTTTTTCACACTTAGGCGAGTACTGGACTGCAGCTAAGCCCCCGAGTGAGAGGCTTGCTCACCACTCGGTAGGATTTTTTCACACTTCGGCGAGTACTGGACTGCAGCTAAGCCCCCGAGTGAGAGGCTTGCTCACCACTCGGTAGGATTTTTCAAACTTAGGCGAGTGCTAGACTGTAGCTAAGCCCCCGAGTGGGAGGGTTGCTCACCACTCGGTAGGATTTTTCAAACTTAGGCGAGTCCTGGACTGCAGCTAAGCCCACGAGTGAGAGGCTTGCTCACCACTCGGTAGGATTTTTTCACATTTAGGCAAGTACTGGACTGCAGCTAAGCCCCCGAGAGGGAGGATTTCTCACCACTCTGTAGGATTTTTCAAACTTAGGCGAGTGCTAGACTGCAGCTTAGCCCCCGAGTGGGAGGGTTGCTCACCACTCGGTAGGATTTTTTCATACTTAGGCGAGTACTGGACTGCAGCTAAGCCCCCGAGTGAGAGACTTGCTCACCACTCGGTAGGATTTTTCAAACTTACGCGAGTACTGGACTTCAGCTAAGCCCACGAGTGAGAGGCTTGCTCACCACTCGATAGGATTTTTTTACATTTAGGCAAGTACTGGACTGCAGCTAAGCCCCCGAGAGGGAGGGTTTCTCACCACTCGGTAGGATTTTTCAAACTTAGGCGAGTGCTAGACTGCAGCTAAGCCCCCGACTGGGAGGGTTGCTCACCACTTGGTAGGATTTTTTCACACTTAGGCGAGTACTGGACTGCAGCTAAGCCCCCGAGTGAGAGACTTGCTCACCACTCGGTAGGATTTTTCAAACTCAGGCGAGTGCTGGACTGCAGCTAAGCCCCCGAGTGAGAGGCTTGCTCACCGCTCGATAGGATTTTTCAAACTTAGCCGAGTACTGGACTACAGCTAAGCCCCCGAGTGAGAGGCTTGCTCACCGCTCGGTAGGATTTTTCAAATTTAGGCGAGTGCTAGACTGCAGCTAAGCCCCCGAGTGGGAGGGTTGCTCACCACTCGGTAGGATTTTTCAAACTTAGGCGAGTCCTGGACTGCAGCTAAGCCTCCGGGTGGGAGGGTTGCTAACCACTCGGTAGGATTTTTCAAACTTAGGCGAGTACTGGACTGCAGCTAAGCCCCCGAGTGGGAGGGTTGCTCACCACTCGGTAGGATTTTTCAAACTTAGGCGAGTACTGGACTGCAGCTAAGCCCCCGAGTGGGAGGGTTGCTCACCACTCGGTAGGATTTTTTCACACTTAGGCGAGTACTGGACTGCAGCTAAGCCCCCGAGTGAGAGGCTTGCTCACCACTCGGTAGGATTTTTTCACACTTCGGCGAGTACTGGACTGCAGCTAAGCCCCCGAGTGAGAGGCTTGCTCACCACTCGGTAGGATTTTTCAAACTTAGGCGAGTGCTAGACTGTAGCTAAGCCCCTGAGTGGGAGGGTTGCTCACCACTCGGTAGGATTTTTCAAACTTAGGCGAGTCCTGGACTACAGCTAAGCCCACGAGTGAGAGGCTTGCTCACCACTCGGTAGGATTTTTTCACATTTAGGCAAGTACTGGACTGCAGCTAAGCCCCCGAGAGGGAGGGTTTCTCACCACTCGGTAGGATTTTTCAAACTTAGGCGAGTGCTAGACTGCAGCTAAGCCCCCGAGTGGGAGGGTTGCTCACCACTCGGTAGGATTTTTTCACACTTAGGCGAGTACTGGACAGCAGCTAAGCCCCCGAGTGAGAGACTTGCTAACCACTCGGTAGGATTTTTCAAACTTAGGCGAGTGCTGGACTGCAGCTAAGCCCCCGAGTGAGAGGCTTGCTCACCGCTCGATAGGATTTTTCAAACTTAGTCGAGTACTGGACTGCAGCTAAGCCCCCGAGTGAGAGGCTTGCTCACCGCTCGGTAGGATTTTTCAAACTTAGGCGAGTGCTGGACTGCAGCTAAGCCCCCGAGTGGGAGGGTTGCTCACCACTCGGTAGGATTTTTCAAACTTAGGCAAGTCCTGGACTGCAGCTCAGCCTCCGAGTGGGAGGGTTGCTAACCACTCGGTAGGATTTTTCAAACTTAGGCGAGTACTGGACTGCAGCTAAGCCCCCGAGTGGGAGGGTTGCTCACCACTCGGTAGGATTTTTCAAACTTAGGCGAGTACTGGACTGCAGCTAAGCCCCCGAGTGGGAGGGTTGCTCACCACTCGGTAGGATTTTTTCACACTTAGGCGAGTACTGGACTGCAGGTAAGCTCCCGAGTGAGAGGCTTGCTCACCACTCGGTAGGATTTTTTCACACTTCGGCGAGTACTGGACTGCAGCTAAGCCCCCGAGTGAGAGGCTTGCTCACCACTCGGTAGGATTTTTCAAACTTAGGCGAGTACTGGACTGCAGCTAAGCCCCCGAGTGAGAGGCTTGCTCACCCCTCGGTAGGATTTTTCAAACTTAGGCGAGTACTGGACTGCAGCTAAGCCCCCGAGTGAGAGGCTTGCTCACCGCTCGGTAGGATTTTGCAAACTTAGGCGAGTGCTAGACTGTAGCTAAGCCCACGAGTGGGAGGGTTGCTCACCACTCGGTAGGATTTTTCAAACTTAGGCGAGTACTGGACTGCAGCTAAGCCCACGAGTGAGAGGCTTGCTCACCACTCAGTGGGATTTTTTCACACTTAGGCAAGTACTGGACTGCAGCTAAGCCCCCGAGAGGGAGGGTTTCTCACCACTCGGTAGGATTTTTCAAACTTAGGCGAGTGCTAGACTGTAGCTAAGCACCCGAGTGGGAGGGTTGCTCACCACTCGGTAGGATTTTTTCACACTTAGGCGAGTACTGGACTGCAGCTAAGCCCCCGAGTGAGAGACTTGCTCACCACTCGGTAGGAATTTTTCACACTTAGGCGAGTACTGGACTGCAGCTAAGCCCCCGAGTGAGAGGCTTGCTCACCACTCGGTAGGATTTTTCAAACTTAGGCGAGTACTTAACTGCAGCTAAGCCCCCGAGTGGGAGGGTTGCTCACCACTCGGTAGGATTTTTCAAACTTAGGAGAGTACTGGACTGCAGCTAAGCCCCCGAGTGGGCGGGTTGCTCACCACTCGGTAGGATTTATCAAACTTAGGCGAGTGCTGGACTGCAGCTAAGCCCCCGAGTGGGAGGGTTGCTCACCACTCGGTAGGATTTTTTCACACTTAGGCGAGTACTGGACTGCAGCTAAGCCCCCGAGCGAGAGACTTGCTCCCCACTCGGTAGGATTTTTCAAACTTAGGCGAGTGCTGGACTGCAGCTAAGCCCCCGAGTGAGAGGCCTGCTCACCGCTCAATAGGATATTTCAAACTTAGGCGAGTACTGGACTGCAGCTAAGCCCCCGAGTGAGAAGCTTGCTCACCGCTCGGTAGGATTTTTCAAACTTAGGCGAGTGCTGGACTGCAGCTAAGCCCCCGAGTGGGAGGGTTGCTCACCACTCGGCAGGATTTTTCAAACTTAGGCGAGTCCTGGACTGCAGCTAAGCCTCCGACTGGGAGGGTTGCTAACCACTCGGTAGGATTTTTCAAACTTAGGCGAGTACTGGACTGCAGCTAAGCCCCCGAGTGGGAGGGTTGCTCACCACTCGGTAGGATTTTTCAAACTTAGGCGAGTACTGGACTGCAGCTAAGCCCCCGAGTGGGAGGGTTGCTCACCACTCGGTAGGATTTTTTCACACTTAGGCGAGTACTGGACTGCAGCTAAGCCCCCGAGTGAGAGGCTTGCTCACCACTCGGTAGGATTTTTTCACACTTCGGCGAGTACTGGACTGCAGCTAAGCCCCCGAGTGAGAGGCTTGCTCACCACTCGGTAGGATTTTTCAAACATAGGCGAGTGCTAGACTGTAGCTAAGCCCCCGAGTGGGAGGGTTGCTCACCACTCGGTAGGATTTTTCAAACTTAGGCGAGAACTGGACTGCAGCTAAGCCCACGAGTGAGAGGCTTGCTCACCACTCGGTAGGATTTTTTCACACTTAGCCGAGTACTGGACTGCAGCTAAGCCCCCGAGTGAGAGGCTTGCTCACCACTCGGTAGGATTTTTCAAACTTAGGCGATTACTGGACTGCAGCTAAGCCCCCGAGTGAGAGGCTTGCTCACCGCTCGGTAGGATTTTTCAAACTTAGGCGAGTGCTAGACTGTAGCTAAGCCCACGAGTGGGAGGGTTGCTCACCACTCGATATGATTTTTCAAACTTAGGCGAGTACTGGACTGCAGCTAAGCCCACGAGTGAGAGGCTTGCTCACCACTCGGTAGGATTTTTCACACTTAGGCAAGTACTGGACTGCAGCTAAGCCCCCGAGAGGGAGGGTTTCTCACCACTCGGTAGGATTTTTCAAACTAAGGCGAGTGGTAGACTGTAGCTAAGCCCCCGAGTGGGAGGGTTGCTCACCACTCGGTAGGATTTTTTCACACTTAGGCGAGTACTGGACTGCAGCTAAGCCCCCGAGTGAGAGACTTGCTCACCACTCGGTAGGATTTTTTCACACTTAGGCGAGTACTGGACTGCAGCTAAGCCCCCGAGTGAGAGGCTTGGTCACCACTCGGTAGGATTTTTCAAACTTAGGAGAGTACTGGACTGCAGCTAAACCCCCGAGTGGGCGGGTTGCTCACCACTCGGTAGGATTTTTTCACACTTAGGCAAGTACTGGACTGCAGCTAAGCCCCCGAGTGAGAGACTTGCTCACCACTCGGTAGGATTTTTTCACACTTAGGCGAGTACTGGACCGCAGCTAAGCCCCCGAGTGAGAGGCTTCGTCACCACTCGGTAGGATTTTTAAAACTTAGGAGAGTACTGGACTGCAGCTAAGCCCCCGAGTGGGCGGGTTGCTCCCCACTCGGTAGGATTTTTCAAACTTAGGCGAGTGCTGGACTGCAGCTAAGCCCCCGAGTGAGAGGGTTGCTCACCGCTCGATAGGATTTTTCAAACTTAGCCGAGTACTTGACTGCAGCTAAGCCCCCGAGTGAGAGGCTTGCTCACCGCTCGGTAGGATTTTTCAAACTTAGGCGAGTGCTGGACTGCAGCTAAGCCCCCGAGTGGGAGGGTTGCTCACCGCTCGGTAGGATTTTTCAAACTTAGGCGAGTCCTGGACTGCAGCTAAGCCTCCGAGTGGGAGGGTTGCTAACCACTCGGTAGGATTTTTCAAACTTAGGCGAGTACTGGACTGCAGCTAAGCCCCCGAGTGGGAGGGTTGCTCACCACTCGGTAGGATTTTTCAAACTTAGGCGAGTACTGGACTGCAGCTAAGCCCCCGAGTGGGAGGGTTGCTCACCACTCGGTAGGATTTTTTCACACTTAGGCGAGTACTGGACTGCAGCTAAGCCCCCGAGTGAGAGGCTTGCTCACCACTCGGTAGGATTTTTTCACACTTCGGCGAGTACTGGACTGCAGCTAAGCCCCCGAGTGAGAGGCTTGCTCACCACTTGGTAGGATTTTTCAAACTTAGGCGAGTGCTAGACTGTAGCTAAGCCCCCGAGTGGGAGGGTTGCTCACCACTTGGTAGGATTTTTCAAACTTAGGCGAGTACTGGACTGCAGCTAAGCCCACGAGTGAGAGGCTTGCTCACCACTCGGTAGGATTTTTTCACACTTAGCCGAGTACTGGACTGCAGCTAAGCCCCCGAGTGAGAGGCTTGCTCACCGCTCGGTAGGATTTTTCAAACTTAGGCGAGTGCTGGACTGCAGCTAAGCCCCCGAGTGGGAGGGTTGCTCACCGCTCGGCAGGATTTTTCAAACTTAGGCGAGTCCTGGACTGCAGCTAAGCCTCCGAGTGGGAGGGTTGCTAACCACTCGGTAGGATTTTTCAAACTTAGGCGAGTACTAGACTGCAGCTAAGCCCCCGAGTGGGAGGGTTGCTCACCACTCGGTAGGATTTTTCAAACTTAGGAGAGTACTGGACTGCAGCTAAGCCCCCGAGTGGGCGGGTTGCTCCCCACTCGGTAGGATTTTTCAAACTTAGGCGAGTGCTGGACTGCAGCTAAGCCCCCGAGTGAGAGGCTTGCTCACCGCTCGATAGGATTTTTCAAACTTAGTCGAGTACTGGACTGCAGCTAAGCCCCCGAGTGAGAGTCTTGCTCACCGCTCGGTAGGATTTTTCAAACTTAGGCGAGTGCTGGACTGCAGCTAAGCCCCCGAGTGGGAGGGTTGCTCACCACTCGGTAGGATTTTTCAAACTTAGGCGAGTCCTGGACTGCAGCTAAGCCTCCGAGTGGGAGGGTTGCTAACCACTCGGTAGGATTTTTCAAACTTAGGCGAGTACTGGACTGCAGCTAAGCCCCCGAGTGGGAGGGTTGCTCACCACTCGGTAGGATTTTTCAAACTTAGGCGAGTACTGGACTGCAGCTAAGCCCCCGAGTGGGAGGGTTGCTCACCACTCGGTAGGATTTTTTCACACTTAGGCGAGTACTGGACTGCAGCTAAGCCCCCGAGTGAGAGGCTTGCTCACCACTCGGTAGGATTTTTTCACACTTCGGCGAGTACTGGACTACAGCTAAGCCCCCGAGTGAGAGTTTGCTCACCACTCGGTAGGATTTTTCAAACTTAGGCGAGTGCTAGACTGTAGCTAAGCCCCCGAGTGGGAGGGTTGCTCACCACTCGGTAGGGTTTTTCAAACATAGGCGAGTCCTGGACAGCAGCTAAGCCCACGAGTGAGAGGCTTGCTCACCACTCGGTAGGATTTTTTCAGACTTAGCCGAGTACTGGACTGCAGCTAAGCCCCCGAGTGAGAGGCTTGCTCACCACTCGGTAGGATTTTTCAAACTTAGGCGAGTACTGGACTGCAGCTAAGCCCCCGAGTGGGAGGGTTGCTCACCACTCGGTAGGATTTTGCAAACTTAGGCGAGTACTGGACTGCAGCTAAGCCCCCGAGTGGGAGGGTTGCTCACCACTCCGTACGATTTTTTCACACTTAGGCGAGTACTGGACTGCAGCTAAGCCCCCGAGTGAGAGGCTTGCTCACCACTCGGTAGGATTTTTTCACACTTCGGCGAGTACTGGACTACAACTAAGCCCCCGAGTGAGAGGCTTGCTCACCACTCGGTAGGATTTTTCAAACTTAGGCGAGTGCTAGACTGTAGCTAAGCCCCCGAGTGGGAGGGTTGCTCACCACTCGGTAGGGTTTTTCAAACTTAGGCGAGTCCTCGACAGCAGCTAAGCCCATGAGTGAGAGGCTTGCTCACCACTCGGTAGGATTTTTTCACACTTAGCCGAGTACTGGACTACAGCTAAGCCCCCGAGTGAGAGGCTTGCTCACCACTCGGTAGGATTTTTCAAACTTAGGCGAGTACTGGACTGCAGCTAAGCCCCCGAGTGAGAGGCTTGCTCACCGCTCGGTAGGATTTTTCAAACTTAGGCGAGTACTGGGCTGCAGCTAAGCCCCCGAGTGGGTGGGTTGCTCCCCACTCGGTAGGATTTTTCAAACTTAGGCGAGTGCTGGACTGTAGCTAAGCCCCCGAGTGGGAGGGTTGCTCACCGCTCGGCAGGATTTTTCAAACTTAGGCGAGTGCTGGACTGCAGCTAAGCCCCCGAGTGGGAGGGTTGCTCACCGCTCGGCAGGATTTTTCAAACTTAGGCGAGTCCTGGACTGCAGCTAAGCCTCCGAGTGGGAGGGTTGCTAACTACTCGGTAGGATTTTTCAAACTTAGGCGAGTACTAGACTGCAGCTAAGCCCCCGAGTGGGAGGGTTGCTCACCACTCGGTAGGATTTTTCAAACTTAGGAGAGTACTGGACTGCAGCTAAGCCCCCGAGTGGGCGGGTTGCTCCCCACTCGGTAGGATTTTTCAAACTTAGGCGAGTGCTGGACTGCAGCTAAGCCCCCGAGTGAGAGGCTTGCTCACCGCTCGATAGGATTTTTCAAACTTAGTCGAGTACTGGACTGCAGCTAAGCCCCCGAGTGAGAGTCTTGCTCACCGCTCGGTAGGATTTTTCAAACTTAGGCGAGTGCTGGACTGCAGCTAAGCCCCCGAGTGGGAGGGTTGCTCACCACTCGGTAGGATTTTTCAAACTTAGGCGAGTCCTGGACTGCAGCTAAGCCTCCGAGTGGGAGGGTTGCTAACCACTCGGTAGGATTTTTCAAACTTAGGCGAGTACTGGACTGCAGCTAAGCCCCCGAGTGGGAGGGTTGCTCACCACTCGGTAGGATTTTTCAAACTTAGGCGAGTACTGGACTGCAGCTAAGCCCCCGAGTGGGAGGGTTGCTCACCACTCGGTAGGATTTTTTCACACTTAGGCGAGTACTGGACTGCAGCTAAGCCCCCGAGTGAGAGGCTTGCTCACCACTCGGTAGGATTTTTTCACACTTCGGCGAGTACTGGACTACAGCTAAGCCCCCGAGTGAGAGCTTGCTCACCACTCGGTAGGATTTTTCAAACTTAGGCGAGTGCTAGACTGTAGCTAAGCCCCCGAGTGGGAGGGTTGCTCACCACTCGGTAGGGTTTTTCAAACTTAGGCGAGTCCTGGACAGCAGCTAAGCCCACGAGTGAGAGGCTTGCTCACCACTCGGTAGGATTTTTTCAGACTTAGCCGAGTACTGGACTGCAGCTAAGCCCCCGAGTGAGAGGCTTGCTCACCACTCGGTAGGATTTTTCAAACTTAGGCGAGTACTGGACTGCAGCTAAGCCCCCGAGTGGGAGGGTTGCTCACCACTCGGTAGGATTTTGCAAACTTAGGCGAGTACTGGACTGCAGCTAAGCCCCCGAGTGGGAGGGTTGCTCACCACTCCGTACGATTTTTTCACACTTAGGCGAGTACTGGACTGCAGCTAAGCCCCCGAGTGAGAGGCTTGCTCACCACTCGGTAGGATTTTTTCACACTTCGGCGAGTACTGGACTACAGCTAAGCCCCCGAGTGAGAGGCTTGCTCACCACTCGGTAGGATTTTTCAAACTTAGGCGAGTGCTAGACTGTAGCTAAGCCCCCGAGTGGGAGGGTTGCTCACCACTCGGTAGGGTTTTTCAAACTTAGGCGAGTCCTGGACAGCAGCTAAGCCCATGAGTGAGAGGCTTGCTCACCACTCGGTAGGATTTTTTCACACTTAGCCGAGTACTGGACTACAGCTAAGCCCCCGAGTGAGAGGCTTGCTCACCACTCGGTAGGATTTTTCAAACTTAGGCGAGTACTGGACTGCAGCTAAGCCCCCGAGTGAGAGGCTTGCTCAACGCTCGGTAGGATTTTTCAAACTTAGGCGAGTACTGGGCTGCAGCTAAGCCCCCGAGTGGGTGGGTTGCTCCCCACTCGGTAGGATTTTTCAAACTTAGGCGAGTGCTGGACTGTAGCTAAGCCCCCGAGTGGGAGGGTTGCTCACCGCTCGGCAGGATTTTTCAAACTTAGGCGAGTGCTGGACTGCAGCTGAGCCCCCGAGTGGGAGGGTTGCTCACCGCTCGGCAGGATTTTTCAAACTTAGGCGAGTCCTGGACTGCAGCTAAGCCTCCGAGTGGGAGGGTTGCTAACTACTCGGTAGGATTTTTCAAACTTAGGCGAGTACTAGACTGCAGCTAAGCCCCCGAGTGGGAGGGTTGCTCACCACTCGGTAGGATTTTTCAAACTTAGGAGAGTACTGGACTGCAGCTAAGCCCCCGAGTGGGCGGGTTGCTCCCCACTCGGTAGGATTTTTCAAACTTAGGCGAGTGCTGGACTGCAGCTAAGCCCCCGAGTGAGAGGCTTGCTCACCGCTCGATAGGATTTTTCAAACTTAGTCGAGTACTGGACTGCAGCTAAGCCCCCGAGTGAGAGTCTTGCTCACCGCTCGGTAGGATTTTTCAAACTTAGGCGAGTGCTGGACTGCAGCTAAGCCCCCGAGTGGGAGGGTTGCTCACCACTCGGTAGGATTTTTCAAACTTAGGCGAGTCCTGGACTGCAGCTAAGCCTCCGAGTGGGAGGGTTGCTAACCACTCGGTAGGATTTTTCAAACTTAGGCGAGTACTGGACTGCAGCTAAGCCCCCGAGTGGGAGGGTTGCTCACCACTCGGTAGGATTTTTCAAACTTAGGCAAGTACTGGACTGCAGCTAAGCCCCCGAGTGGGAGGGTTGCTCACCACTCGGTAGGATTTTTTCACACTTAGGCGAGTACTGGACTGCAGCTAAGCCCCCGAGTGAGAGGCTTGCTCACCACTCGGTAGGATTTTTTCACACTTCGGCGAGTACTGGACTACAGCTAAGCCCCCGAGTGAGAGCTTGCTCACCACTCGGTAGAATTTTTCAAACTTAGGCGAGTGCTAGACTGTAGCTAAGCCCCCGAGTGGGAGGGTTGCTCACCACTCGGTAGGGTTTTTCAAACTTAGGCGAGTCCTGGACAGCAGCTAAGCCCACGAGTGAGAGGCTTGCTCACCACTCGGTAGGATTTTTTCAGACTTAGCCGAGTACTGGACTGCAGCTAAGCCCCCGAGTGAGAGGCTTGCTCACCACTCGGTAGGATTTTTCAAACTTAGGCGAGTACTGGACTGCAGCTAAGCCCCCGAGTGGGAGGGTTGCTCACCACTCGGTAGGATTTTTCAAACTTAGGCGAGTACTGGACTGCAGCTAAGCCCCCGAGTGGGAGGGTTGCTCACCACTCGGTAGGATTTTTTCACACTTAGGCGAGTACTGGACTGCAGCTAAGCCCCCGAGTGACAGGCTTGCTCACCACTCGGTAGGATTTTTTCACACTTCGGCGAGTACTGGACTATAGCTAAGCCCCCGAGTGAGAGGCTTGCTCACCACTCGGTAGGATTTTTCAAACTTAGGCGAGTGCTAGACTGTAGCTAAGCCCCCGAGTGGGAGGGTTGCTCACCACTCGGTAGGGTTTTTCAAACTTAGGCGAGTCCTGGACAGCAGCTAAGCCCATGAGTGAGAGGCTTGCTCACCACTCGGTAGGATTTTTTCACACTTAGCCGAGTACTGGACAACAGCTAAGCCCCCGAGTGAGAGGCTTGCTCACCACTCGGTAGGATTTTTCAAACTTAGGCGAGTACTGGACTGCAACTAAGCCCCCGAGTGAGAGGCTTGCTCACCGCTCGGTAGGATTTTTCAAACTTAGGCGAGTACTGGGCTGCAGCTAAGCCCCCGAGTGGGCGGGTTGCTCCCCACTCGGTAGGATTTTTCAAACTTAGGCGAGTGCTGGACTGTAGCTAAGCCCCCGAGTGGGAGGGTTGCTCACCACTCGGTAGGGTTTTTCAAACTTAGGCGAGTCCTGGACAGCAGCTAAGCCCACGAGTGAGAGGCTTGCTCACCACTCGGTAGGATTTTTTCAGACTTAGCCGAGTACTGGACTGCAGCTAAGCCCCCGAGTGAGAGGCTTGCTCACCACTCGGTAGGATTTTTCAAACTTAGGCGAGTACTGGACTGCAGCTAAGCCCCCGAGTGGGAGGGTTGCTCACCACTCGGTAGGATTTTTTCACACTTAGGCGAGTACTGGACTGCAGCTAAGCCCCCGAGTGAGAGGCTTGCTCACCACTCGGTAGGATTTTTTCACACTTCGGCGAGTACTGGACTACAGCTAAGCCCCCGAGTGAGAGGCTTGCTCACCACTCGGTAGGATTTTTCAAACTTAGGCGAGTGCTAGACTGTAGCTAAGCCCCCGAGTGGGAGGGTTGCTCACCACTCGGTAGGGTTTTTCAAACTTAGGCGAGTCCTGGACAGCAGCTAAGCCCATGAGTGAGAGGCTTGCTCACCACTCGGTAGGATTTTTTCACACTTAGCCGAGTACTGGACAACAGCTAAGCCCCCGAGTGAGAGGCTTGCTCACCACTTGGTAGGATTTTTCAAACTTAGGCGAGTACTGGACTGCAGCTAAGCCCCCGAGTGAGAGGCTTGCTCACCGCTCGGTAGAATTTTTCAAACTTAGGCGAGTACTGGGCTGCAGCTAAGCCCCCGAGTGGGCGGGTTGCTCCCCACTCGGTAGGATTTTTCAAACTTAGGCGAGTGCTGGACTGTAGCTAAGCCCCCGAGTGGGAGGGTTGCTCACCACTCGGTAGGGTTTTTCAAACTTAGGCGAGTCCTGGACAGCAGCTAAGCCCACGAGTGAGAGGCTTGCTCACCACTCGGTAGGATTTTTTCAGACTTAGCCGAGTACTGGACTGCAGCTAAGCCCCCGAGTGAGAGGCTTGCTCACCACTCGGTAGGATTTTTCAAACTTAGGCGAGTACTGGACTGCAGCTAAGCCCCCGAGTGGGAGGGTTGCTCACCACTCGGTAGGATTTTTCAAACTTAGGCGAGTACTGGACTGCAGCTAAGCCCCCGAGTGGGAGGGTTGCTCACCACTCGGTAGGATTTTTTCACACTTAGGCGAGTACTGGACTGCAGCTAAGCCCCCGAGTGAGAGGCTTGCTCACCACTCGGTAGGATTTTTTCACACTTCATCGAGTACTGGACTGCAGCTAAGCCCCCGAGTGAGAGGCTTGCTCACCACTCGGTAGGATTTTTCAAACTTAGGCGAGTGCTAGACTGTAGCTAAGCCCCCGAGTGGGAGGGTTGCTCACCACTCGGTAGGATTTTTCAAACTTAGGCGAGAACTGGACTGCAGCTAAGCCCACGAGTGAGAGGCTTGCTCACCACTCGGTAGGATTTTTTCACACTTAGCCGAGTACTGGACTGCAGATAAGCCCCCGAGTGAGAGGCTTGCTCACCACTCGGTAGGATTTTTGAAACTTAGGCGATTACTGGACTGCAGCTAAGCCCCCGAGTGAGAGGCTTGCTCACCGCTCGGTAGGATTTTTTAAACTTAGGCGAGTGCTAGACTGTAGCTAAGCCCACGAGTGGGAGGGTTGCTCACCACTCGATAGGATTTTTCAAACTTAGGCGAGTACTGGACTGCAGCTAAGCCCACGAGTGAGAGGCTTGCTCACCACTCGGTAGGATTTTTTCACACTTAGGCAAGTACTGGACTGCAGCTAAGCCCCCGAGAGGGAGGGTTTCTCACCACTCGGTAGGATTTTTCAAACTAAGGCGAGTGGTAGACTGTAGCTAAGCCCCCGAGTGGGAGGGTTGCTCACCACTCGGTAGGATTTTTTCACACTTAGGCGAGTACTGGACTGCAGCTAAGCCCCCGAGTGAGAGACTTGCTCACCACTCGGTAGGATTTTTTCACACTTAGGCGAGTACTGGACTGCAGCTAAGCCCCCGAGTGAGAGGCTTGGTCACCACTCGGTAGGATTTTTCAAACATAGGAGAGTACTGGACTGCAGCTAAACCCCCGAGTGGGCGGGTTGCTCACCACTCGGTAGGATTTTTTCACACTTAGGCAAGTACTGGACTGCAGCTAAGCCCCCGAGTGAGAGACTTGCTCACCACTCGGTAGGATTTTTTCACACTTAGGCGAGTACTGGACCGCAGCTAAGCCCCCGAGTGAGAAGCTTCGTCACCACTCGGTAGGATTTTTAAAACTTAGGAGAGTACTGGACTGCAGCTAAGCCCCCGAGTGGGCGGGTTGCTCCCCACTCGGTAGGATTTTCCAAACTTAGGCGAGTGCTGGACTGCAGCTAAGCCCCCGAGTGAGAGGCTTGCTCACCGCTCGATAGGATTTTTCAAACTTAGCCGAGTACTTGACTGCAGCTAAGCCCCCGAGTGAGAGGCTTGCTCACCGCTCGGTAGGATTTTTCAAACTTAGGCGAGTGCTGGACTGCAGCTAAGCCCCCGAGTGGGAGGGTTGCTCACCACTCGGTAGGATTTTTCAAACTTAGGCGAGTCCTGGACTGCAGCTAAGCCTCCGAGTGGGAGGGTTGCTAACCACTCGGTAGGATTTTTCAAACTTAGGCGAGTACTGGACTGCAGCTAAGCCCCCGAGTGGGAGGGTTGCTCAACACTCGGTAGGATTTTTCAAACTTAGGCGAGTACTGGACTGCAGCTAAGCCCCCGAGTGGGAGGGTTGCTCACCACTCGGTAGGATTTTTTCACACTTAGGCGAGTACTGGACTGCAGCTAAGCCCCCGAGTGAGAGGCTTGCTCACCACTCTGTAGGATTTTTTCACACTTCGGCGAGTACTGGACTGCAGCTAAGCCCCCGAGTGAGAGGCTTGCTCACCACTCGGTAGGATTTTTCAAACTTAGGCGAGTGCTAGACTGTAGCTAAGCCCCCGAGTGGGAGGGTTGCTCACCACTTGGTAGGATTTTTCAAACTTAGGCGAGTACTGGACTGCAGCTAAGCCCACGAGTGAGAGGCTTGCTCACCACTCGGTAGGATTTTTTCACACTTAGCCGAGTACTGGACTGCAGCTAAGCCCCCGAGTGAGAGGCTTGCTCACCGCTCGGTAGGATTTTTCAAACTTAGGCGAGTGCTGGACTGCAGCTAAGCCCCCGAGTGGGAGGGTTGCTCACCGCTCGGCAGGATTTTTCAAACTTAGGCGAGTCCTGGACTGCAGCTAAGCCTCCGAGTGGGAGGGTTGCTAACCACTCGGTAGGATTTTTCGAACTTAGGCGAGTACTAGACTGCAGCTAAGCCCCCGAGTGGGAGGGTTGCTCACCACTCGGTAGGATTTTTCAAACTTAGGAGAGTACTGGACTGCAGCTAAGCCCCCGAGTGGGCGGGTTGCTCCCCACTCGGTAAGATTTTTCAAACTTAGGCGAGTGCTGGACTGCAGCTAAGCCCCCGAGTGAGAGGCTTGCTCACCGCTCGATAGGATTTTTCAAACTTAGTCGAGTACTGGACTGCAGCTAAGCCCCCGAGTGAGAGTCTTGCTCACCGCTCGGTAGGATTTTTCAAACTTAGGCGAGTGCTGGACTGCAGCTAAGCCCCCGAGTGGGAGGGTTGCTCACCACTCGGTAGGATTTTTCAAACTTAGGCGAGTCCTGGACTGCAGCTAAGCCTCCGAGTGGGAGGGTTGCTCACCACTCGGTAGGATTTTTTCACACTTAGGCGAGTACTGGACTGCAGCTAAGCCCCCGAGTGAGAGGCTTGCTCACCACTCGGTAGGATTTTTTCACACTTCGGCGAGTACTGGACTGCAGCTAAGCCCCCGAGTGAGAGGCTTGCTCACCACTCGGTAGGATTTTTCAAACTTAGGCGAGTGCTAGACTGTAGCTAAGCCCCCGAGTGGGAGGGTTGCTCACCACTCGGTACGATTTTTCAAACTTAGGCGAGAACTGGACTGCAGCTAAGCCCACGAGTGAGAGGCTTGCTCACCACTCGGTAGGATTTTTTCACACTTAGCCGAGTACTGGACTGCAGCTAAGCCCCCGAGTGAGAGGCTTGCTCACCACTCGGTAGGATTTTTCAAACTTAGGCGATTACTGGACTGCAGCTAAGCCCCCGAGTGAGAGGCTTGCTCACCGCTCGGTAGGATTTTTTCACACTTCATCGAGTACTGGACTGCAGCTAAGCCCCCGAGTGAGAGGCTTGCTCACCACTCGGTAGGATTTTTCAAACTTAGGCGAGTGCTAGACTGTAGCTAAGCCCCCGAGTGGGAGGGTTGCTCACCACTCGGTAGGATTTTTCAAACTTAGGCGAGAACTGGACTGCAGCTAAGCCCACGAGTGAGAGGCTTGCTCACCACTCGGTAGGATTTTTTCACACTTAGCCGAGTACTGGACTGCAGCTAAGCCCCCGAGTGAGAGGCTTGCTCACCACTCGGTAGGATTTTTCAAACTTAGGCGATTACTGGACTGCAGCTAAGCCCCCGAGTGAGAGGCTTGCTCACCGCTCGGTAGGATTTTTCAAACTTAGGCGAGTGCTAGACTGTAGCTAAGCCCACGAGTGGGAGGGTTGCTCACCACTCGATAGGATTTTTCAAACTTAGGCGAGTACTGGACTGCAGCTAAGCCCACGAGTGAGAGGCTTGCTCACCACTCGGTAGGATTTTTTCACACTTAGGCAAGTACTGGACTGCAGCTAAGCCCCCGAGAGGGAGGGTTTCTCACCACTCGGTAGGATTTTTCAAACTAAGGCGAGTGGTAGACTGTAGCTAAGCCCCCGAGTGGGAGGGTTGCTCACCACTCGGTAGGATTTTTTCACACTTAGGCGAGTACTGGACTGCAGCTAAGCCCCCGAGTGAGAGACTTGCTCACCACTCGGTAGGATTTTTTCACACTTAGGCGAGTACTGGACTGCAGCTAAGCCCCCGAGTGAGAGGCTTGGTCACCACTCGGTAGGATTTTTCAAACATAGGAGAGTACTGGACTGCAGCTAAACCCCCGAGTGGGCGGGTTGCTCACCACTCGGTAGGATTTTTTCACACTTAGGCAAGTACTGGACTGCAGCTAAGCCCCCGAGTGAGAGACTTGCTCACCACTCGGTAGGATTTTTTCACACTTAGGCGAGTACTGGACCGCAGCTAAGCCCCCGAGTGAGAGGCTTCGTCACCACTCGGTAGGATTTTTAAAACTTAGGAGAGTACTGGATTGCAGCTAAGCCCCCGAGTGGGCGGGTTGCTCCCCACTCGGTAGGATTTTTCAAACTTAGGCGAGTGCTGGACTGCAGCTAAGCCCCCGAGTGAGAGGCTTGCTCACCGCTCGATAGGATTTTTCAAACTTAGCCGAGTACTTGACTGCAGCTAAGCCCCCGAGTGAGAGGCTTGCTCACCGCTCGGTAGGATTTTTCAAACTTAGGCGAGTGCTGGACTGCAGCTAAGCCCCCGAGTGGGAGGGTTGCTCACCACTCGGTAGGATTTTTCAAACTTAGGCGAGTCCTGGACTGCAGCTAAGCCTCCGAGTGGGAGGGTTGCTAACCACTCGGTAGGATTTTTCAAACTTAGGCGAGTACTGGACTGCAGCTAAGCCCCCGAGTGGGAGGGTTGCTCACCACTCGGTAGGATTTTTCAAACTTAGGCGAGTACTGGACTGCAGCTAAGCCCCCGAGTGGGAGGGGTGCTCACCACTCGGTAGGATTTTTTCACACTTAGGCGAGTACTGGACTGCAGCTAAGCCCCCGAGTGAGAGGCTTGCTCACCACTCTGTAGGATTTTTTCACACTTCGGCGAGTACTGGACTGCAGCTAAGCCCCCGAGTGAGAGGCTTGCTCACCACTCGGTAGGATTTTTCAAACTTAGGCGAGTGCTAGACTGTAGCTAAGCACCCGAGTGGGAGGGTTGCTCACCACTTGGTAGGATTTTGCAAACTTAGGCGAGTACTGGACTGCAGCTAAG
Source organism: Aegilops tauschii subsp. strangulata (assembly GCF_002575655.3). Classification (NCBI taxonomy): domain Eukaryota; kingdom Viridiplantae; phylum Streptophyta; class Magnoliopsida; order Poales; family Poaceae; genus Aegilops; species Aegilops tauschii. Next base: position 66,174,662 of record NC_053040.3, on the reverse strand, counting down.
CCCACGAGTGAGAGGCTTGCTCACCACTCGGTAGGATTTTTTCACACTTAGCCGAGTACTGGACTGCAGCTAAGCCCCCGAGTGAGAGGCTTGCTCACCGCTCGGTAGGATTTTTCAAACTTAGGCGAGTGCTGGACTGCAGCTAAGCCCCCGAGTGGGAGGGTTGCTCACCGCTCGGCAGGATTTTTCAAACTTAGGCGAGTCCTGGACTGCAGCTAAGCCTCCGAGTGGGAGGGTTGCTAACCACTCGGTAGGATTTTTCAAACTTAGGCGAGTACTAGACTGCAGCTAAGCCCCCGAGTGGGAGGGTTGCTCACCACTCGGTAGGATTTTTCAAACTTAGGAGAGTACTGGACTGCAGCTAAGCCCCCGAGTGGGCGGGTTGCTCCCCACTCGGTAAGATTTTTCAAACTTAGGCGAGTGCTGGACTGCAGCTAAGCCCCCGAGTGAGAGGCTTGCTCACCGCTCGATAGGATTTTTCAAACTTAGTCGAGTACTGGACTGCAGCTAAGCCCCCGAGTGAGAGTCTTGCTCACCGCTCGGTAGGATTTTTCAAACTTAGGCGAGTGCTGGACTGCAGCTAAGCCCCCGAGTGGGAGGGTTGCTCACCACTCGGTAGGATTTTTCAAACTTATGCGAGTCCTGGACTGCAGCTAAGCCTCCGAGTGGGAGGGTTGCTCACCACTCGGTAGGATTTTTTCACACTTAGGCGAGTACTGGACTGCAGCTAAGCCCCCGAGTGAGAGGCTTGCTCACCACTCGGTAGGATTTTTTCACACTTCGGCGAGTACTGGACTGCAGCTAAGCCCCCGAGTGAGAGGCTTGCTCACCACTCGGTAGGATTTTTCAAACTTAGGCGAGTGCTAGACTGTAGCTAAGCCCCCGAGTGGGAGGGTTGCTCACCACTCGGTAGGATTTTTCAAACTTAGGCGAGAACTGGACTGCAGCTAAGCCCACGAGTGAGAGGCTTGCTCACCACTCGGTAGGATTTTTTCACACTTAGCCGAGTACTGGACTGCAGCTAAGCCCCCGAGTGAGAGGCTTGCTCACCACTCGGTAGGATTTTTCAAACTTAGGCGATTACTGGACTGCAGCTAAGCCCCCGAGTGAGAGGCTTGCTCACCGCTCGGTAGGATTTTTCAAACTTAGGCGAGTGCTAGACTGTAGCTAAGCCCACGAGTGGGAGGGTTGCTCACCACTCGATAGGATTTTTCAAACTTAGGCGAGTACTGGACTGCAGCTAAGCCCACGAGTGAGAGGCTTGCTCACCACTCGGTAGGATTTTTTCACACTTAGGCAAGTACTGGACTGCAGCTAAGCCCCCGAGAGGGAGGGTTTCTCACCACTCGGTAGGATTTTTCAAACTAAGGCGAGTGGTAGACTGTAGCTAAGCCCCCGAGTGGGAGGGTTGCTCACCACTCGGTAGGATTTTTTCACACTTAGGCGAGTACTGGACTGCAGCTAAGCCCCCGAGTGAGAGACTTGCTCACCACTCGGTAGGATTTTTTCACACTTAGGCGAGTACTGGACCGCAGCTAAGCCCCCGAGTGAGAGGCTTCGTCACCACTCGGTAGGATTTTTAAAACTTAGGAGAGTACTGGACTGCAGCTAAGCCCCCGAGTGGGCGGGTTGCTCCCCACTCGGTAGGATTTTTCAAACTTAGGCGAGTGCTGGACTGCAGCTAAGCCCCCGAGTGAGAGGCTTGCTCACCGCTCGATAGGATTTTTCAAACTTAGCCGAGTACTTGACTGCAGCTAAGCCCCCGAGTGAGAGGCTTGCTCACCGCTCGGTAGGATTTTTCAAACTTAGGCGAGTGCTGGACTGCAGCTAAGCCCCCGAGTGGGAGGGTTGCTCACCACTCGGTAGGATTTTTCAAACTTAGGCGAGTCCTGGACTGCAGCTAAGCCTCCGAGTGGGAGGGTTGCTAACCACTCGGTAGGATTTTTCAAACTTAGGCGAGTACTGGACTGCAGCTAAGCCCCCGAGTGGGAGGGTTGCTCACCACTCGGTAGGATTTTTCAAACTTAGGCGAGTACTGGGCTGCAGCTAAGCCCCCGAGTGGGAGGGTTGCTCACCACTCGGTAGGATTTTTTCACACTTAGGCGAGTACTGGACTGCAGCTAAGCCCCCGAGTGAGAGGCTTGCTCACCACTCGGTAGGATTTTTTCACACTTCGGCGAGTACTGGACTGCAGCTAAGCCCCCGAGTGAGAGGCTTGCTCACCACTCGGTAGGATTAGGCGAGTGCTAGACTGTAGCTAAGCCCCCGAGTGGGAGGGTTGCTCACCACTCGGTAGGATTTTTCAAACTTAGGCGAGAACTGGACTGCAGCTAAGCCCACGAGTGAGAGGCTTGCTCACCACTCGGTAGGATTTTTTCACACTTAGCCGAGTACTGGACTGCAGCTAAGCCCCCGAGTGAGAGGCTTGCTCACCACTCGGTAGGATTTTTCAAACTTAGGCGATTACTGGACTGCAGCTAAGCCCCCAAGTGAGAGGCTTGCTCACCGCTCGGTAGGATTTTTCAAACTTAGGCGTGTGCTAGACTGTAGCTAAGCCCACGAGTGGGAGGGTTGCTCACCACTCGATAGGATTTTTCAAACTTAGGCGAGTACTGGACTGCAGCTAAGCCCACGAGTGAGAGGCTTGCTCACCACTCGGTAGGATTTTTTCACACTTAGGCAAGTACTGGACTGCAGCTAAGCCCCCGAGAGGGAGGGTTTCTCACCACTCGGTAGGATTTTTCAAACTAAGGCGAGTGGTAGACTGTAGCTAAGCCCCCGAGTGGGAGGGTTGCTCACCACTCGGTAGGATTTTTTCACACTTAGGCGAGTACTGGACTGCAGTTAAGCCCCCGAGTGAGAGACTTGCTCACCACTCGGTAGGATTTTTTCACACTTAGGCGAGTACTGGACCGCAGCTAAGCCCCCGAGTGAGAGGCTTCGTCACCACTCGGTAGGATTTTTAAAACTTAGGAGAGTACTGGACTGCAGCTAAGCCCCCGAGTGGGCGGGTTGCTCCCCACTCGGTAGGATTTTTCAAACTTAGGCGAGTGCTGGACTGCAGCTAAGCCCCCGAGTGAGAGGCTTGCTCACCGCTCGATAGGATTTTTCAAACTTAGCCGAGTACTTGACTGCAGCTAAGCCCCCGAGTGAGAGGCTTGCTCACTGCTCGGTAGGATTTTTCAAACTTAGGCGAGTGCTGGACTGCAGCTAAGCCCCCGAGTGGGAGGGTTGCTCACCACTCGGTAGGATTTTTCAAACTTAGGCGAGTCCTGGACTGCAGCTAAGCCTCCGAGTGGGAGGGTTGCTAACCACTCGGTAGGATTTTTCAAACTTAGGCGAGTACTGGACTGCAGCTAAGCCCCCGAGTGGGAGGGTTGCTCACCACTCGGTAGGATTTTTCAAACTTAGGCGAGTACTGGACTGCAGCTAAGCCCCCGAGTGGGAGGGTTGCTCACCACTCGGTAGGATTTTTTCACACTTAGGCGAGTACTGGACTGCAGCTAAGCCCCCGAGTGAGAGGCTTGCTCACCACTCGGTAGGATTTTTTCACACTTCGGCGAGTACTGGACTGCAGCTAAGCCCCCGAGTGAGAGGCTTGCTCACCACTCGGTAGGATTTTTCAAACTTAGGCGAGTGCTAGACTGTAGCTAAGCCCCCGAGTGGGAGGGTTGCTCACCATTTGGTAGGATGTTTCAAACTTAGGCAAGTACTGGACTGCAGCTAAGCCCACGAGTGAGAGGCTTGCTCACCACTCGGTAGGATTTTTTCACACTTAGCCGAGTACTGGACTGCAGCTAAGCCCCCGAGTGAGAGGCTTGCTCACCGCTCGGTAGGATTTTTCAAACTTAGGCGAGTGCTGGACTGCAGCTAAGCCCCCGAGTGGGAGGGTTGCTCACCGCTCGGCCGGATTTTTCAAACTTAGGCGAGTCCTGGACTGCAGCTAAGCCTCCGAGTGGGAGGGTTGCTAACCACTCGGTAGGATTTTTCAAACTTAGGCGAGTACTAGACTGCAGCTAAGCCCCCGAGTGGGAGGGTTGCTCACCACTCGGTAGGATTTTTCAAACTTAGGAGAGTACTGGACTGCAGCTAAGCCCCCGAGTGGGCGGGTTGCTCCCCACTCGGTAGGATTTTTCAAACTTAGGCGAGTGCTGGACTGCAGCTAAGCCCCCGAGTGAGAGGCTTGCTCACCGCTCGATCGGATTTTTCAAACTTAGTCGAGTACTGGACTGCAGCTAAGCCCCCGAGTGGGAGGGTTGCTCACCACTCGGTAGGATTTTTTCACACTTAGGCGAGTACTGGACTGCAGCTAAGCCCCCGAGTGAGAGGCTTGCTCACCACTCGGTAGGATTTTTTCACACTTCGGCGAGTACTGGACTACAGCTAAGCCCCCGAGTGAGAGCTTGCTCACCACTCGGTAGGATTTTTCAAACTTAGGCGAGTACTGGACTGCAGCTAAGCCCCCGAGTGGGAGGGTTGCTCACCACTCGGTAGGATTTTTCAAACTTAGGCGAGTACTGGACTGCAGCTAAGCCCCCGAGTGGGAGGGTTGCTCACCACTCGGTAGGATTTTTTCACACTTAGGCGAGTACTGGACTGTAGCTAAGCCCCCGAGTGAGAGGCTTGCTCACCACTCGGTAGGATTTTTTCACACTTTGGCGAGTACTGGACTACAGCTAAGCCCCCGAGTGAGAGCTTGCTCACCACTCGGTAGGATTTTTCAAACTTAGGCGAGTGCTAGACTGTAGCTAAGCCCCCGAGTGGGAGGGTTGCTCACCACTCGGTAGGGTTTTTCAAACTTAGGCGAGTCCTGGACAGCAGCTAAGCCCACGAGTGAGAGGCTTGCTCACCACTCGGTAGGATTTTTTCAGACTTAGCCGAGTACTGGACTGCAGCTAAGCCCCCGAGTGAGAGGCTTGCTCACCACTCGGTAGGATTTTTCAAACTTAGGCGAGTACTGGACTGCAGCTAAGCCCCCGAGTGGGAGGGTTGCTCACCACTCGGTAGGATTTTTCAAACTTAGGCGAGTACTGGACTGCAGCTAAGCCCCCGAGTGGGAGGGTTGCTCACCACTCGGTAGGATTTTTTCACACTTAGGCGAGTACTGGACTGCAGCTAAGCCCCCGAGTGAGAGGCTTGCTCACCACTCGGTAGGATTTTTTCACACTTCGGCGAGTACTGGACTACAGCTAAGCCCCCGAGTGAGAGGCTTGCTCACCACTCGGTAGGATTTTTCAAACTTAGGCGAGTGCTAGACTGTAGCTAAGCCCCCGAGTGGGAGGGTTGCTCACCACTCGGTAGGGTTTTTCAAACTTAGGCGAGTCCTGGACAGCAGCTAAGCCCACGAGTGAGAGGCTTGCTCACCACTCGGTAGGATTTTTTCAGACTTAGCCGAGTACTGGACTGCAGCTAAGCCCCCGAGTGAGAGGCTTGCTCACCACTCGGTAGGATTTTTCAAACTTAGGCGAGTACTGGACTGCAGCTAAGCCCCCGAGTGGGAGGGTTGCTCACCACTTGGTAGGATTTTTCAAACTTAGGCGAGTACTGGACTGCAGCTAAGCCCCCGAGTGGGAGGGTTGCTCACCACTCGGTAGGATTTTTTCACACTTAGGCGAGTACTGGACTGCAGCTAAGCCCCCGAGTGAGAGGCCTGCTCACCGCTCGATAAGATTTTTCAAACTTAGGCGAGTACTGGACTGCAGCTAAGCCCCCGAGTGAGAGGCTTGCTCACCGCTCGGTAGGATTTTTCAAACTTAGGCGAGTGCTGGACTGCAGCTAAGCCCCCGAGGGGGAGGGTTGCTCACCACTCGGCAGGATTTTTCAAACATAGGCGAGTCCTGGACTGCAGCTAAGTCTCCGAGTGGGAGGGTTGCTAACCACTCGGTAGGATTTTTCAAACTTAGGCGAGTACTGGACTGCAGCTAAGCCCCCGAGTGGGAGGGTTGCTCACCACTCGGTAGGATTTTTCAAACTTAGGCGAGTACTGGACTGCAGCTAAGCCCACGAGTGAGGCTTGCTCACCACTCAGTAGGATTTTTTCACACTTAGCCGAGTACTGGACTGCAGCTAAGCCCCCGAGTGAGAGGCTTGCTCACCACTCGGTAGGATTTTTCAAACTTAGGCGAGTACTGGACTACAGCTAAGCCCCCGAGTGAGAGGCTTGCTCACCGCTCGGTAGGATTTTTCAAACTTAGGCGAGTGCTAGACTGTAGCTAAGCCCACGAGTGGGAGGGTTGCTCACCACTCGATAGGATTTTTCAAACTTAGGCGAGTACTGGACTGCAGCTAAGCCCACGAGTGAGAGGCTTGCTCACCACTCGGTAGGATTTTTTCACAATTAGGCAAGTACTGGACTGCAGCTAAGCCCCCGAGAGGGAGGTTTTTCACCACTCGGTAGGATTTTTCAAACTTAGGGGAGTGGTAGACTGTAGCTAAGCCCCCGAGTGGGAGGGTCGCTCACCACTCGGTAGGATTTTTTCACACTTAGGCGAGTACTGGACTGCAGCTAAGCTCCCGAGTGAGAGACTTGCTCACCACTCGGTAGGATTTTTTCACACTTAGGCGAGTACTGGACTGCAGCTAAGCCCCCGAGTGAGAGGCTTGGTCACCACTCGGTAGGATTTTTCAAACTTAGGAGAGTACTGGACTGCAGCTAAGCCCCCGAGTGGGCGGGTTGCTCACCACTCGGTAGGATTTTTTCACACTTAGGCAAGTACTGGACTGCAGCTAAGCCGCCGAGTGAGAGACTTGCTCACCACTCGGTAGGATTTTTTCACACTTAGGCGAGTACTGGACTGCAGCTAAGCCCCCGAGTCAGAGGCTTGGTCACCACTCGGTAGGATTTTTCAAACTTAGGAGAGTACTGGACTGCAGCTAAGCCCCCGAGTGGGCGGGTTGCTCCCCACTCGGTAGGATTTTTCAAACTTAGGCGAGTGCTGGACTGCAGCTAAGCCCCCGAGTGAGAGGCTTGCTCACCGCTCGATAGGATTTTTCAAACTTAGCCGAGTACTGGACTGCAGCTAAGCCCCCGAGTGAGAGGCTTGCTCACCGCTCGGTAGGATTTTTCAAACTTAGGCGAGTGCTGGACTGCAGCTAAGCCCCCGAGTGGGAGGGTTGCTCACCACTCGGTAGGATTTTTCAAACTTAGGCGAGTCCTGGACTGCAGCTAAGCCTCCGAGTGGGAGGGTTGCTAAACACTCGGTAGGATTTTTCAAACTTAGGCGAGTACTGGACTGCAGCTAAACCCCGAGTGGGAGGGTTGCTCACCACTCGGTAGGATTTTTCAAACTTAGGCGAGTACTGGACTGCAGCTAAGTCTCCGAGTGGGAGGGTTGCTCACCACCCGGTAGGATTTTTCAAACTTAGGCGAGTCCTGGACTACAGCTAAGTCTCCGAGTGGGAGGGTTGCTAACCACTTGGTAGGATTTTTCAAACTTAGGCGAGTACTGGACTGCAGCTAAGCCCCCGAGTGGGAGGGTTGCTCACCACTCGGTAGGATTTTTCAAACTTAGGCGAGTACCGGACTGCAGCTAAGCCCCCACGTGGGAGGGTTGCTCACCACTCGGTAGGATTTTTTCTCACTTAGGCGAGTACTGACTGCAGCTAAGCCCCCGAGTGAGAGGCTTGCTCACCACTCGGTAGGATTTTTTCACACTTCGGCGAGTACTGGACTGCAGCTAAGCCCCCGAGTGAGAGGCTTGCTCACCACTCGGTAGGATTTTTCAAACTTAGGCGAGTGCTAGACTGTAGCTAAGCCCCCGAGTGGGAGGGTTGCTCACCACTCGGTAGGATTTTTCAAACTTAGGCGAGTACTGGACTGCAGATAAGCCCACGAGTGAGAGGCTTGCTCACCACTCGGTAGGATTTTTTCACACTGAGCCGAGTACTGGACTACAGCTAAGCCCCCGAGTGAGAGGCTTGCTCACCACTCGGTAGGATTTTTTCACACTTCGGCGAGTACTGGACTGCAGCTAAGCCCCCGAGTGAGAGGCTTGCTCACCACTCGGTAGGATTTTTCAAACTTAGGCGAGTGCTAGACTGTAGCTAAGCCCCCGAGTGGGAGGGTTGCTCACCACTCGGTAGAATTTTTCGAACTTAGGCGAGTACTGGACTGCAGCTAAGCCCACGAGTGAGGCTTGCTCACCACTCAGTAGGATTTTTTCACACTTAGCCGAGTACTGGACTGCAGCTAAGCCCCCGAGTGAGAGGCTTGCTCACCACTCGGTAGGATTTTTCAAACTTAGGCGAGTACTGGACTACAGCTAAGCCCCCGAGTGAGAGGCTTGCTCACCGCTCGGTAGGATTTTTCAAACTTAGGCGAGTGCTAGACTGTAGCTAAGCCCACGAGTGGGAGGGTTGCTCACCACTCGATAGGATTTTTCAAACTTAGGCGAGTACTGGACTGCAGCTAAGCCCACGAGTGAGAGGCTTGCTCACCACTCGGTAGGATTTTTTCACACTTAGGCAAGTACTGGACTGCAGCTAAGCCCCCGAGAGGGAGGGTTTCTCACCACTCGGTAGGATTTTTCAAACTTAGGCGAGTGGTAGACTGTAGCTAAGCCCCCGAGTGGGAGGGTTGCTCACCACTCGGTAGGATTTTTTCACACTTAGGCGAGTACTCGACTGCAGCTAAGCCCCCGAGTGAGAGACTTGCTCACCACTCGGTAGGATTTTTTCACACTTAGGCGAGTACTGGACTGCAGCTAAGCCCCCGAGTGAGAGGCTTGGTCACCACTCGGTAGGATTTTTCAAACTTAGGAGAGTACTGGACTGCAGCTAAGCCCCCGAGTGGGCGGGTTGCTCACCACTCGGTAGGATTTTTTCACACTTAGGCAAGTACTGGACTGCAGCTAAGCCGCCGAGTGAGAGACTTGCTCACCACTCGGTAGGATTTTTTCACACTTAGGCGAGTACTGGACTGCAGCTAAGCCCCCGAGTGAGAGGCTTGGTCACCACTCGGTAGGATTTTTCAAACTTAGGAGAGTACTGGACTGCAGCTAAGCCCCCGAGTGGGCGGGTTGCTCCCCACTCGGTAGGATTTTTCAAACTTAGGCGAGTGCTGGACTGCAGCTAAGCCCCCGAGTGAGAGGCTTGCTCACCGCTCGATAGGATTTTTCAAACTTAGCCGAGTACTGGACTGCAGCTAAGCCCCCGAGTGAGAGGCTTGCTCACCGCTCGGTAGGATTTTTCAAACTTAGGCGAGTGCTGGACTGCAGCTAAGCCCCCGAGTGGGAGGGTTGCTCACCACTCGGTAGGATTTTTCAAACTTAGGCGAGTCCTGGACTGCAGCTAAGCCTCCGAGTGGGAGGGTTGCTAACCACTCGGTAGGATTTTTCAAACTTAGGCGAGTACTGGACTGCAGCTAAACCCCGAGTGGGAGGGTTGCTCACCACTCGGTAGGATTTTTCAAACTTAGGCGAGTACTGGACTGCAGCTAAGCCCCCGATTGGGAGGGTTGCTCACCACTCGGTAGGATTTTTTCAAACTTAGGCGAGTGCTAGACTGCAGCTAAGCCCCCGAGTGAGAGGCTTGCTCACCACTCGGTAGGATTTTTTCACACTTCGGCGAGTACTGGACTGCAGCTAAGCCCCCGAGTGAGAGGCTTGCTCACCACTCGGTAGGATTTTTCAAACTTAGGCGAGTGCTAGACTGTAGCTAAGCCCCCGAGTGGGAGGGTTGCTCACCACTCGGTAGGGTTTTTCAAACTTAGGCGAGTCCTGGACTGCAGCTAAGCCCACGAGTGAGAGGCTTGCTCACCACTCGGTAGGATTTTTTCACACTTAGCCGAGTACTGGACTGCAGCTAAGCCCCCGAGTGAGAGGCTTGCTCACCACTCGGTAGGATTTTTCAAACTTAGGCGAGTACTGGACTGCAGCTAAGCCCCCGAGTGAGAGGCTTGCTCACCTCTCGGTAGGATTTTTCAAACTTAGGCGAGTACTGGACTGCAGCTAAGCCCCCGAGTGAGAGGCTTGCTCACCGCTCGGTAGGATTTTTCAAACTTAGGCGAGTGCTAGACTGTAGCTAAGCCCACGAGTCGGAGGGTTGCTCACCACTCGATAGGATTTTTCAAACTTAGGCGAGTACTGGACTGCAGCGAAGCCCACGAGTGTGTCAGGACCCCGATTCCAAGTCACACCGATCTAGCCTGTAACACCTCATATAACATTGCGGCCTCACGCTCGGTACTCCCTCGGGTGTCGCCTTACCATGGCCCGGGACCGTTTGCGCCTTTTGGCTCACGTATATGATAATGTCGCTAGCATCCATATGACAGAGAACCCGGGCCGACATGGCTAGTCGTGAACCCAAAGCGGCACTAACGTATGGGGACAGGCATACATGAATCAACATCGAACGTGTCGGTCAGCAGCGTGTGAATCCGGGCTGTAGCACTGGGCTAACAGGACTCCGGGAACCCGGGCTGTAGCAGGCTAGGCAGGACTCCGGATGTCACCGCGTGACATTTCCTCTAAGGGACAGACACAGGAACGATATGACTCACATGCCGGCCAGTCAAGTGTCCAGAGCAGTAGTGCTGGGCTAGCAGGACTCCGGTGAACCGGGCTGTAGCGGACTACTATGGCTCAAGGAGGTACTAGACTACATTTCCCCATAAGAGAGGCTTCTAAAGGTAAACAACTAGATTGTCGGATCCCACACATACCAAGCATTTCAAACATACACACAATATGCTCGATATGTGCAAATACAACATGGCATCACAACAAAACTCTACAACTCAAGTACTTTATTTAAAGGGCTCCGGAGAGCCTTACATAACTTGTTCATACAGATAGGGGTCACATGACCCGACACTCAAGTCATACAATCATACAAGCACATGCGGAAGCAAACTGTCTGGGTACAGACACTAGAAAGAAAGAAGGCTTGACGAAGCCTGTCTATCTACATAGGCCCTTCACAAGCCTAGATCACCACCTGGTGGCGCGTCACTCGTCGTCGTCGAGTTCTACGTAGAACCCGTCAGAAGCGGCGGGGTTGTCGTCTGAAACAGTAATTAAGCAACATGAGTTCAAAGGTACTCAGCAAGTCTTACAACAGATCCTATTATACATGCTCATTCTCAAGAAGGTAGTGGGATTATTGCAGCAAGCCAGCTTTGACTCTTGGCTAAGCTATCCTACGATACACCACTTGTGAAATAGTTTTCGCACACGAGTCCACTAATCACCATCTCAATACTCCACCGTGGATCCTCCCTCGTCATCCAACGAGAGGGCCATCCGCGGTACTCACACTTATCTTGAGGCTTTTAGTAGTATCCATTTACTTGTCTATGAACTGCATAAGCGACCAAGTAGTCCATTACCGCGGACGCGGCTATTCGAATAGTTTCATACCCTGCAGGGGTGTACTTCGTCACACACGCTCTCACCACTTATCGTCGGTACACGACGTGTACTCGGCAACCTTCAAGCGGAAGCCCAACGTGTGTGTCGGCCACAGCCTACCTAAACACTCGAGTCTCTAGTCCAGGTTTATCGCCTATTTAGGTTCCATCCGTAGGGAGTCCGGCCGAGGTTTCCACATACGGCCCCAAACGATGTGTGCAGGGTTCCCGGACACCAAACGGGCGACTCGGTACACCGTGCCACGAGCCTACCGCATCACAGCCCACCCCTTGGTCAGAGCTGTCCACGGCCTCCAGCTTACTACAAACACCAGAAACTACGTGCAACTCCTGGACAGAGGACAAGGGTGAATAAGAAGCCGAGGGGGTCCATTGGTTTCGGGCCCAATGTGTGGTAGTAGCTGAATCTTAAATCACGCATACAGATCTCAGTTCTTAGGGACGGTCTCAATGAAACAACCCACCATGTACTCCTACATGGCCTCCCATCGATACCTTTACCAAATCGTATTCAACACTTTACTCTCTTTACCGACACACACACTTTCACTCTAGTTCATCACCCTGATGAGCCAGACCTGACACAACTCTAAGCATAGAAAGCATAGCATTGTAGGAACACAACAAGGCTCAATCAACTCCTACACATGCTAGTGGGTTTCATCTAGTTACTGTGGCAATGACAGGTCATGCAAAGGAAAGTGGGTTCAACTACCGCAACACACAGCAGTTTGAATCGCGTTGTCTTAATGCAGTAAACGAGAGCAGAAGCGAGAAGATGGGTTTGTATCGAAATGATCAATGGGTTGCTTGCCTGACAGAGTGGTGGTGGGATACTGCCCTTCAGTTGGATACTCGTGAATATCCTCGGAGGCAGGACCTACCACAATGAACACATCGAAGCACAATCAACATCAAGCAAGTGCAACAATATGATGCATGCATGGGACATGCCAAAATGGATGTATTGGGCTAATGCAACTAAGGCCAGAAGGGTTTGGACTAATTTGAATCAAAGATTCAAATTCCAAGTTCATAAATGGCCCATATTAGTGCTTTATCTTGTTCTGTATAAAACAGTAGGTTAACTTGCTTAATCATGCATGAAACCAGTACAGATGGATAGAATGGATTTTTCTGATCATTTTTCATATATAAATCTTTTCATTCTGAGCTATAGATTATTTTCTATGATTTTTTTGAAGTTTGTGATAATTTCTGGAATTTCCAATATAAGAATAATTCCAGTAAAAGCTTTACTGCGTCAGCCTGACGTCAGTGTGACGTCAGCAGGTCAACGGGGTCGTCCAGGTCAATCCTGACGTGTGGGTCCCCTGTGTCAGTGTCACTCTTAGGTAATTAGTTAATTAGGATTAGTTTTAACTCTAACTCAGATTAGTTAGCAGGCGGGCCCCACTCGTCAGTGACCCTGGGGGGGTTAAACTGTGGTCAAACCACGTTGACTCGCCGGCGTTTAGCCGCCGGCGACGTCCAGACGCGGCGGTGGAGTGCGGGATCCCCTTCCGGCGACCAAAAGGACGGCGGAGAGTACCTACGTGTAGCTGGGGGCGAACCGCGTGGACTGGTGGTGGTAGGGGAGCTCGGGGTCGCCGGAATCAACGCCGGCGACGAGCCGTGCGGCTGCCGGGGTACGGGCGTAGTCGGAACCGTAGCTAGAGAGCGCGGCGAGGAACGTGTGAGGGTGCTACGGGTTCCTGGCGTTGCGGTGAAGCTAATGGCTACGGTGGTGCGGCCGTTAGATGGCCGGAGCCTCGTTGGCGACGAGCTCGTGCGGCGGCGCGTTCGGGTGAGCTTCGTGCGGTGGCTACAGCGCTCGAGAGAGAGAGAGGAGAGGATGGGAAGGTGGCCATGCTCACGGCGGTTGCGACGGAGCAGACGGCAAGGTCGGAGACGAGCTGTAGCAGTGGCGACGGCGGAGGGGATCTCCGACGGTGAGCGGCGAAGGCGAGGTCGGTGACGGAGCTTCGGGCAAACGAGCGCTCGGGGCTCGGCTTGCTCGAAGGAGTGGGCGACGGCGGTGCTGTAGGACACGTTAGTACGGTGCGAGGTCGACGGTGGCCGCGGTTACTCCGGTGAGGTGGCTGCGGCGGCGTCGGCCATGGTGGGGAGAAGGCGAGGGAGAGGCGATGGGGGAGAATGGCAATGTCCAGGGGCTCGGGGCGCGTCGAGAGAGGTCGGCCAGCTCATCCGCGGCGAGGGCGGCAAGCTGCTGGCGCCGTGGCGAGCTCACGCTCGCCGGCGTCAGCTCTCTGCCTGCTCTGGCGAGAGCAGGCAGCTGACTGGCGCGGGCTAGCACAGTGCTGGGCCGCCAGGTGGGCTGCCAGGTAAGTTTTCTGCCTTCTGTTCTTTTCTCTTTTTTATTTATTTCTGTACTGTGTTTTGAAATAGTAAAAATACTATTTCATTTGGAAAAATCCTGGAAATATTCTGAGGCACCTTTGAGATTATTCCCAATAGCCTAAAAATACCTTCAAGATTATTTGGGCATTTGAAAATATTTATAGCATTTAAAATGCCCAAATGCAAATACTTATGGCTTGTGCAAAAATCCAAGATGGCCTCCAAAAATATGAAACCATTTTTGGCAGAAGTTTTAACCAAGACCAAAGGTGGTGAACATTTATGGAGGGCATTTCAGGTTGATTGGAAATTTTTTAGTAAACCCTAGTTGTTCCAGGGGGGGTGCTGGGGGTTTCTGGCATCCCCATTTCAGGTTTCTGTGAAATGTAGCCATGATGCAACACTCTAATGCATGAACTAACTAGGATGTGACAACTCACCCCCACTCAAAAGAATCTCGTCCCGAGATTTAGGATCCGTTGGGAAGAAGGTGGGGTACTCAATTCGAAGACGATCCTCCCTTTCCCAAGTAGCTTCTTTCTCGGAATGGTGTGACCATTGAACTTTGAGAAACTTGATGTTTCGGCGTCGAGTGGTACGCTCGGCTTGATCAAGGATTCGAACGGGATACTCCCGATATGTGAGATTATCTTGGAGATCAAGCGTTTCGTGGTCCACTCCATGGATAGGATCCGAGAAGCAACGCCTGAGTTGAGATACGTGGAAGACATCATGAACCTTGGAAAGATGCGGAGGTAGTTCCAATTGGTAGGCAACTTCTCCTCGCTTGGCAAGAATGCGAAAGGGTCCAATGTAGCGAGGGGCCAATTTGCCTTTGATACCGAATCGGTGGGTTCCCTTTAAAGGAGTCACCCGAAGGTAAGCCTTCTCGTCAACCTCAAAAGTCATAGCCCTATGTTTGCGATCATAATGGCTCTTTTGGCGAGATTGGGCTGTTCCTGGAACAAGGTCTATCACAAACTCAACATCCCTGTCAGGTGGAATACCTGGCAGTTCTTCAGGGAAGACATCCGGAAAGTCACGGACTACCGGCACATCTTCGAGGTCTGGGAGAGGGTTGGCATTTAGTGAGTAGAGCTGACGCTTAGACACTCGGGTCAAAACATTAACTGTCTTGCCCGACGGATGGGTGAGTTGAACAGTCCTAGTAGAGCAATCAATCTTGGCATAATGGGCTGACATCCAGTCCATACCCAAGATGATGTTTATGTCCGAGGACTTGAGAGCTATTAGTGATGCAAGGAAGACCAGTCTGTCAACAAGAATTTCATTTCCATGGCTTATCGTAGAGGTTTGCCACTTAGAACCAGGGGTTTGGATTACCATGGAGGTAGGCATGTCACAGAATGTGGTGTTGTGTAATCGAGCATAGCTCTCAGAGATAAATGAATGAGATGCTCCAGTATCGAAAAGAACAGTTGCCGGATGGCAATTAACAAGGAGCGTACCAAGGACGACGTTGGGATCCTCATGAGTTTCTTCAGCTGAAACATAGTTGACATGGCCACGTGCAGTGGTGGCTGGCTTGGCGTAGTAAGTCTTTCCTGCTGGCTTACCACGGCCAACGGACTGTCCAGGTTGATTTAGGTTGTTTCGGGGGCACTCGCGCAAATAGTGACCCGTTTCTCCACACTTGAAGCATGTCACAATATTGGGGCGTGGAGCAGCATTAGCAGCGGGGCCACCATAAACCTTGGGCGGTGCATGCTGCTGGTTGGGACGAGGCGCCTCGAAGGATGGCCTCGGAGTGAACCTGGGTGGCAGAGCAGTATTTGGAATCCAGACCCGGCGCTTCTGGGATCCGGAGCCAGATGAGGAACCAAAGTCACGAGAGTGCTTGCGTGCAGCGTCATAGTCAGTTTGTCCTGTCTCGGCACTGATGGCCTTATTGACCAACTTCTGGAAAGAGGTGCACTCATGCAGACGGAGATCACGGCAAAGCTCGGGGCTAAGTCCCTTGCGGAACCTTGCCTGCTTCTTGGCGTCGGTGGATACCTCTTCAGGAGCATAGCGTGCTAGATTTCCAAACTCACGGCTGTAAGCATCCACGGTCAGTCTGCCTTGGGTGAAGTTGCAGAATTCTTCCCGCTTACGATCTATGAGACCCTCCGGAATGTGATGCTCACGGAAAGCCTCACTGAATTCAGCCCAAGTAGTGATTTGGCCAGCTGGGCGCATAGCCTCAAAGTTCTCCCACCAAAGGCTAGCAGGGCCTTCGAGGTGATAGGCAGCATAGGTAACCTTATCAGCTTCGGCTACGTTGGCAGAACGTAGCTTATGGGTGATGCCGCGAAGCCAATCATCCGCATCAAGGGGCTCGACGGAGTGGTTGAACTTCGGTGGGTACAGCTTGATAAAGTCATTGATGGACACCAGGTCATTCCTCTGGTGACGTGCAGTATTCTGCTCAATTCGCTCTAGCAAGCGGTTAGTCTCACACTTGTTTCTTTCTGCCTCCAGCATAACTTCGGCCAGTGAAAGCGGTTGGGGCAGATCCTCCGCCCTGGCTGCATTGGCTTCACCCTGCGCCTGGACAGCAGGGTTGTTGCAGGTGTTAACCATCCTAGGAGAGACAAAGCAACGACTTAGACGAGGATGGCTAAATCTTGATAGGGAAATGCGGAATGTAATGGATAACACGGAATGCAGAGATGACCATCAGTATGACATGGTAACATAGCAACATACATATACCAACGGTCATACACGCCATACATAGCTTAGTACAAGCCCAGGCTAAGGTACAACTACGATGAAAGACGATACATCTCATCAGAGGCATTCCAAGCTCCTATACATTATTTTTCTACACCTCCGGAACGTGATACACACCAAGTCGTATCCCACAAGACACGCAGGACTGTGGAGATTACAACTGTTACATTACTAGTGGAACTACTACCAACTCAGACGTCCCCGTAGTAATCCTCATAGAAGTCACCACCATGTCCTGGAAGCTGAACATGATCATCTGGAAACAGTCGGTCCTGTGGAGCTTGCGGTCCATAGGGACTCGGGTGTGGCCTTGGTCCAACAAATGGTGGCAGACGAAGTCCACGAGGAGGGGTGATGCCTCCTACATCACGCCATTCCATACATTCTGGCAGGCCAGATCGCACGGGGTATATGTCCCTCATGTCCATGAACCCAGCTTGCACGGCAGGTGCAAACCGTGTCAGTGTGGCCCAGTGATCAGCACGAGCATTAAAGAGCTCCATCGGCAAGGCACGATTCTCACGGTCCTTGTCCTCAAGCATCTCGGTGGTGGTACGGAGTAGTGAGCCCTCATGGGTAGAATCACAGTAAGTGGCCTGATAGTACCCCTGTGCCCCAGGGAGTGCTGCTGGCATATAGCAGAAGTCGGTGTTCTGAAGCAAGGCAGTTCTGGCTCGCATGATAGTCATCATTGAGTAAGCTGCGTCCTGCACAGACATCTCGATAGTAACCCCAAGTCCATAAGAGCAATGGAGGGGTTCAGTGGCTCCAGGATAAGATGGGTATATCCTGACTGTGCAAAGATACTGACTTTGATTAAAGTCTCGGAACTGCTCCTCGACGGTATACTCGGGATACCAACGATAGCCTGTCTCAACCATCACTCGGACCAACATGGCCGTGTGACCAGGTACGCCGATGCACCGGGTCAGACGAACCACTTGGTTCTGGGAACGGGTGGCCATCTGAAAGCACGAAATAATGCAAGGCATTAGTATTTCAGGAGAATTTGGACAGCATAACTGTTGTAAATGCTCGGAAAAAGGATTTGAGACATTCGCAACAGTTTGCAATACCACTCAACAACATCATGTCAAGGTTCTGGTTCAACCGACAACATACTAGGGTAATAGAAACTGAACCGAAGCATGGAACCAACAATCCTATAAGTTACTACGGATTAGTAACACATGAACCTGATAGAGAGGAGAGAGCCTAGTCCTTAACCCGCGTAGAATGAGAAGAGTATGACTCAGATCAGAGGGCATGAGGTAAAGGAGTAAAAGCACCTTACGTTCCCTCCCACAATCAATTCCCCTACATATAACTAAAGCATTTCTAGACTCGACATCGACCAGTTTGGCTTATCGCACCTACAGGCAGTCCGGCTCTGATGCCAACGCTGTCAGGACCCCGATTCCAAGTCACACCGATCTAGCCTGTAACACCTCATATAACATTGCGGCCTCACGCTCGGTACTCCCTCGGGTGTCGCCTTACCATGGCCCGGGACCGTTTGCGCCTTTTGGCTCACGTATATGATAATGTCGCTAGCATCCATATGACAGAGAACCCGGGCCGACATGGCTAGTCGTGAACCCAAAGCGGCACTAACGTATGGGGACAGGCATACATGAATCAACATCGAACGTGTCGGTCAGCAGCGTGTGAATCCGGGCTGTAGCACTGGGCTAACAGGACTCCGGGAACCCGGGCTGTAGCAGGCTAGGCAGGACTCCGGATGTCACCGCGTGACATTTCCCCGAAGGGACAGACACAGGAACGATATGACTCACATGCCGGCCAGTCAAGTGTCCAGAGCAGTAGTGCTGGGCTAGCAGGACTCCGGTGAACCGGGCTGTAGCGGACTACTATGGCTCAAGGAGGTACTAGACTACATTTCCCCATAAGAGAGGCTGCTAAAGGTAAACAACTAGATTGTCGGATCCCACACATACCAAGCATTTCAAACATACACACAATATGCTCGATATGTGCAAATACAACATGGCATCACAAAAAAACTCTACAACTCAAGTACTTTATTTAAAGGGCTCCGGAGAGCCTTACATAACTTGTTCATACAGATAGGGGTCACATGACCCGACACTCAAGTCATACAATCATACAAGCACATGCGGAAGCAAACTGTCTGGGTACAGACACTAGAAAGAAAGAAGGCTTGACGAAGCCTGTCTATCTACATAGGCCCTTCACAAGCCTAGATCACCACCTGGTGGCGCGTCACTCGTCGTCGTCGAGTTCTACGTAGAACCCGTCAGAAGGGGCGGGGTTGTCGTCTGAAACAGTAATTAAGCAACATGAGTACAAATGTACTCAGCAAGTCTTACAACAGATCCTATTATACATGCTCATTCTCAAGAAGGTAGTGGGGTTATTGCAGCAAGCCAGCTTTGACTCTTGGCTAAGCTATCCTATGATACACCACTTGTGAAATAGTTTTCGCACACGAGTCCACTAATCACCATCTCAATACTCCACCGTGGATCCTCCCTTGTCATCCAACGAGAGGGCCATCCGCGGTACTCACACTTATCTTGAGGCTTTTAGTAGTATCCATTTACTTGTCTATGAACTGCATAAGCGACCAAGTAGTCCTTTACCGCGGACACGGCTATTCGAATAGTTTCATACCCTGCAGGGGTGTACTTCGTCACACACGCTCTCACCACTTATCGTCGGTACACGACGTGTACTCGGCAACCTTCAAGCGGAAGCCCAACGTGTGTGTCGGCCACAGCCTACCTAAACACTCGAGTCTCTAGTCCAGGTTTATCGCCTATTTAGGTTCCATCCGTAGGGAGTCCGGCCGAGGTTTCCACATACGGCCCCAAACGATGTGTGCAGGGTTCCCGGACACCAAACGGGCGACTCGGTACACCGTGCCACGAGCCTACCGCATCACAGCCCACCCCTTGGTCAGCGCTGTCCACGGCCTCCAGCTTACTACAAACACCAGAAACTACGTGCAACTCCTGGACAGAGGACAAGGGTGAATAAGAAGCCGAGGGGGTCCATTGGTTTCGGGCCCAATGTGTGGTAGTAGCTGAATCTTAAATCACGCATACAGATCTCAGTTCTTAGGGACGGTCTCAATGAAACAACCCACCATGTACTCCTACATGGCCTCCCATCGATACCTTTACCAAATCGTATTCAACACTTTACTCTCTTTACCGACACACACACTTTCACTCTAGTTCATCACCTTGATGAGCCAGACCTGACACAACTCTAAGCATAGCAAGCATAGCATTGTAGGAACACAACAAGGCTCAATCAACTCCTAGACATGCTAGTGGGTTTCATCTAGTTACTGTGGCAATGACAGGTCATGCAAAGGAAAGTGGGTTCAACTACCGCAACACACAGCAGTTTGAATCGCGTTGTCTTAATGCAGTAAACGAGAGCAGAAGCGAGAAGATGGGTTTGTATCGAAATGATCAATGGGTTGCTTTCCTGACAGAGTGGTGGTGGGATAATGCCCTACAGTTGGATACTCGTGAATATCCTCGGAGGCAGGACCTACCACAATGAACACATCGAAGCACAATCAACATCAAGCAAGTGCAACGATATGATGCATGCATGGGACATGGCAAAATGGATGTATTGGGCTAATGCAACTAAGGCCAGAAGGGTTTGGACTAATTTGAATCAAAGATTCAAATTCCAAGTTCATAAATGGCCCATATTAGTGCTTTATCTTGTTCTGTATAAAACAGTAGGTTAACTTGCTTAATCATGCATGAAACCAGTACAGATGGATAGAATGAATTTTTCTGATCATTTTTCATATATAAATCTTTTCATTCTGAGCTATAGATTATTTTCTATGATTTTTTTGAAGTTTGTGATAATTTCTGGAATTTCCAATATAAGAATAATTCCAGTAAAAGCTTTACTGCGTCAGCCTGACGTCAGTGTGACGTCAGCAGGTCAACGGGGTCGTCCAGGTCAATCCTGACGTGTGGGTCCCCTGTGTCAGTGTCACTATTAGGTAATTAGTTAATTAGGATTAGTTTTAAGTCTAACTCAGATTAGTTAGCAGGCGGGCCCCACTCGTCAGTGACCCTGGGGGGGTTAAACCGTGGTCAAACCACGTTGACTCGCCGGCGTTTAGCCGCCGGCGACGTCCAGACGCGGCGGTGGAGTGCGGGATCCCCCTCCGGCGACCAAAAGGACGGCGGAGAGTACCTACGTGTAGCTGGGGGCGAACCGCGTCGACTGGTGGTGGTAGGGGAGCTCGGGGTCGCCGGAATCGACGCCGGCGACGAGCCGTGCGGCTGCCGGGGTACGGGCGTAGTCGGAACCGTAGCTAGAGAGCGCGGCGAGGAACGTGCGAGGGTGCTACGGGTTCCTGGCGTTGCGGTGAAGCTAATGGCTACGGTGGTGCGGCCGTTAGATGGCCGGAGCCTCGTCGGCGACGAGCTCGTGCGGCGGCGCGTTCGGGTGAGCTTCGTGCGGTGGCTACAGCGCTCGAGAGAGAGAGAGGAGAGGATGGGAAGGTGGCCATGCTCACGGCGGTTGCGACGGAGCAGACGGCGAGGTCGGAGACGAGCTGTAGCAGTGGCGACGGCGACGGCGGAGGGGATCTCCGACGGTGAGCGGCGAAGGCGAGGTCGGTGACGGAGCTTCGGGTAAACGAGCGCTCGGGGCTCGGCTTGCTCGAAGGAGTGGGCGACGGCGGTGCTGTAGGACACGTTAGTACGGTGCGAGGTCGACGGTGGCCGCGGTTACTCCGGTGAGGTGGCTGCGGCGGCGTCGGCCATGGTGGGGAGAAGGCGAGGGAGAGGCGATGGGGGAGAATGGCAATGTCCAGGGGCTCGGGGCGCGTCGAGAGAGGTCGGCCAGCTCATCCGCGGCGAGGGCGGCAAGCTGCTGGCGCCGTGGCGAGCTCACGCTCGCCGGCGTCAGCTCTCTGCCTGCTCTGGCGAGAGCAGGCAGCTAACTGGCGCGGGCTAGCACAGTGCTGGGCCGCCAGGTGGGCTGCCAGGTAAGTTTTCTGCCTTCTGTTCTTTTCTCTTTTTTATTTATTTCTGTACTGTGTTTTGAAATAGTAAAAATAATATTTCATTTGGAAAAATCCTGGAAATATTCTGAGGCACCTTTGAGATTATTCCCAACAGCCTAAAAATACCTTCAAGATTATTTGGGCATTTGAAAATATTTATAGCATTTAAAATGCCCAAATGCAAATACTTATGGCTTGTGCAAAAATCCAAGATGGCCTCCAAAAATATGAAACCATTTTTGGCAGAGGTTTTAACCAAGACCAAAGGTGGTGAACATTTATGGAGGGCATTTCAGGTTCATTGGAATTTTTTTATTAAACCCTAGTTGTTCCAGGGGGGTGCTGGGGGTTTCTGGCATCCCCATTTCAGGTTTCTGTGAAATGTAGCCATGATGCAACACTCTAATGCATGAACTAACTAGGATGTGACAGAGTGAGAGGCTTGCTCACCACTCGGTAGGATTTTTTCACACTTAGGCAAGTACTGGACTGCAGCTAAGCCCCCGAGAGGGAGGGTTTCTCACCACTCGGTAGGATTTTTCAAACTTAGGCGAGTGCTAGACTGTAGCTAAGCCCCCGAGTGGGAGGGTTGCTCACCACTCGATAGGATTTTTTCACACTTAGGTGAGTACTGGACTGCAGCTAAGCCCCCGAGCGAGAGACTTGCTCACCACTCGGTAGGATTTTTTCACAATTAGGCGAGTACTGGACTGCAGCTAAGCCCCCGAGTGAGAGGCTTGCTCACCACTCGGTAGGATTTTTCAAACATAGGCGAGTACTTGACTGCAGCTAAGCCCTCGAGTGGGAGGCTTGCTCACCACTCGGTAGGATTTTTCAAACTTAGGAGAGTACTGGACTACAGCTATGCCCCCGAGTGGGCGTGTTGCTCACCACTCGGTAGGATTTATCAAACTTAGGCGAGTGCTGGACTGCAGCTAAGCCCCCGAGTGGGAGGGTTGCTCACCACTCGGTAGGATTTTTTCACACTTAGGCGAGTACTGGACTGCAGCTAAGCCCCCGAGTGAGAGACTTGCTCCCCACTCGGTAGGATTTTTCAAACTTAGGCGAGTGCTGGACTGCAGCTAAGCCCCCGAGTGAGAGGCCTGCTCACCGCTCGATAGGATTTTTCAAACATAGGCGAGTACTGGAATGCAGCTAAGCCCCCGAGTGAGAGGCTTGCTCACCGCTCGGTAGGATTTTTCAAACTTAGGCGAGTGCTGGACTGCAGCTAAGCCCCCGAGGGGGAGGGTTGCTCACCACTCGGCAGGATTTTTCAAACTTAGGCGAGTACTGTACTGCAGCTAAGCCCCCGAGTGGGAGGGTTGCTCACCACTCGGTAGGATTTTTCAAACTTAGGCGAGTACTGGACTGCAGCTAAGCCCCCGAGTGGGAGGGTTGCTCACCACTCGGTAGGATTTTTTCACACTTAGGCGAGTACTGGACTGCAGCTAAGCCCCCGAGTGAGAGGCTTGCTCACCACTCGGTAGGATTTTTTCACACTTCGGCGAGTACTGGACTGCAGCTAAGCCCCCGAGTGAGAGGCTTGCTCGCCACTCGGTAGGATTTTTCGAACTTAGGCGAGTGCTAGACT
The DNA here is from genome assembly GCF_002575655.3 of Aegilops tauschii subsp. strangulata. Lineage (NCBI taxonomy): Eukaryota > Viridiplantae > Streptophyta > Magnoliopsida > Poales > Poaceae > Aegilops > Aegilops tauschii. The sequence goes on along the minus strand of NC_053040.3, from coordinate 66,151,568 downwards.
GTAGCTAAGCCCCCGAGTGGGAGGGTTGCTCACCACTCGGTAGGATTTTTCAAACTTAGGCGAGTACTGGACTGCAGCTAAGCCCCCGAGTGGGCGTGTTGCTCACCACTCGGTAGGATTTATCAAACTTAGGCGAGTGCTGGAATGCAGCTAAGCCCCCGAGTGGGAGGGTTGCTCACCACTCGGTAGGATTTTTTCACACTTAGGCGAGTACTGGACTGCAGCTAAGCCCCCGAGTGAGAGGCTTGCTCACCACTCGGTAGGATTTTTTCACACTTCGGCGAGTACTGGACTGCAGCTAAGCCCCCGAGTGAGAGGCTTGCTCACCACTCGGTAGGAGTTTTCGAACTTAGGCGAGTGCTAGACTGTAGCTAAGCCCCCGAGTGGGAGGGTTGCTCACCACTCGGTAGGATTTTTCAAACTTAGGCGAGTACTGGACTGCAGCTAAGCCCCCGAGTGGGCGTGTTGCTCACCACTCGGTAGGATTTATCAAACTTAGGCGAGTGCTGGAATGCAGCTAAGCCCCCGAGTGGGAGGGTTGCTCACCACTCGGTAGGATTTTTTCACACTTAGGCGAGTACTGGACTGCAGCTAAGCCCCCGAGTGAGATACTTGCTCCCCACTCGGTAGGATTTTTCAAACATAGGCGAGTGCTGGACTGCAGCTAAGCCCCCGAGTGAGAGGCCTGCTCACCGCTCGATAGGATTTTTCAAACTTAGGAGAGTACTGGACTGCAGCTATGCCCCCGAGTGGGCGTGTTGCTCACCACTCGGTAGGATTTATCAAACTTAGGCGAGTGCTGGACTGCAGCTAAGCCCCAGAGTGGGAGGGTTGCTCACCACTCGGTAGGATTTTTTCACACTTAGGCGAGTACTGGACTGCAGCTAAGCCCCCGAGTGAGAGACTTGCTCCCCACTCGGTAGGATTTTTCAAACTTAGGCGAGTGCTGGACTGCAGCTAAGCCCCCGAGTGAGAGGCCTGCTCACCGCTCGATAGGATTTTTCAAACTTAGGCGAGTACTGGAATGCAGCTAAGCCCCCGAGTGAGAGGCTTGCTCACCGCTCGGTAGGATTTTTCAAACTTAGGCGAGTGCTGGACTGCAGCTAAGCCCCCGAGTGGGAGGGTTACTCACCACTCGGCAGGATTTTTCAAACTTAGGCGAGTCCTGGACTGCAGCTAAGCCTCCGAGTGGGAGGGTTGCTAACCACTCGGTAGGATTTTTCAAACTTAGGCGAGTACTGTACTGCAGCTAAGCCCCCGAGTGGGAGGGTTGCTCACCACTCGGTAGGATTTTTCAAACTTAGGCGAGTACTGGACTGCAGCTAAGCCCCCGAGTGGGAGGGTTGCTCACCACTCGGTAGGATTTTTTCACACTTAGGCGAGTACTGGACTGCAGCTAAGCCCCCGAGTGAGAGGCTTGCTCACCACTCGGTAGGATTTTTTCACACTTCGGCGAGTACTGGACTGCAGCTAAGCCCCCGAGTGAGAGGCTTGCTCACCACTCGGTAGGATTTTTCGAACTTAGGCGAGTGCTAGACTGTAGCTAAGCCCCCGAGTGGGAGGGTTGCTCACCACTCGGTAGGATTTTTTCACACTTAGGCGAGTACTGGACTGCAGCTAAGCCCCCGAGTGAGAGGCTTGCTCACCGCTCGGTAGGATTTTTCAAACTTAGGGGAGTGCTGGACTACAGCTAAGCCCCCGAGGGGGGGGGTTGCTCACCACTCGGCATGATTTTTCAAACTTAGGCGAGTCCTGGACTGCAGCTAAGCCTCCGAGTGGGAGGGTTACTAACCACTCGGTAGGATTTTTCAAACTTAGGCGAGTACTGGACTGCAGCTAAGCCCCCGAGTGAGAGGGTTGCTCACCGCTCGGTAGGATTTTTCAAACTTAGGCGAGTCCTGGACTGCAGCTAAGCCTCCGAGTGGGAGGGTTGCTAACCACTCGGTAGGATTTTTCAAACTTAGGCGAGTACTGGACTGCAGCTAAGCCCCCGAGTGGGAGGGTTGCTCACCACTCGGTAGGATTTTTCAAACTTAGGCGAGTACTGGACTGCAGCTAAGCCCCCGAGTGAGAGGGTTGCTCACCGCTCGGTAGGATTTTTTCACACTTAGGCGAGTACTGGACTGCAGCTAAGCCCCCGAGTGAGAGGCTTGCTCACCACTCGGTAGGATTTTTTCACACTTCGGCGAGTACTGGACTGCAGCTAAGCCCCCGAGTGAGAGGCTTGCTCACCACTCGGTAGGATTTTTCAAACTTAGGCGAGTGCTGGACTGTAGCTAAGCCCCCGAGTGGGAGGGTTGCTCACCACTCGGTAGGATTTTTCAAACTTAGGCGAGTACTGGACTGCAGCTAAGCCCACGAGTGAGAGGCTTGCTCACCACTCGGTAGGATTTTTTCACACTTAGCCGAGTACTGGACTGCAGCTAAGCCCCCGAGTGAGAGGCTTGCTCACCACTCGGTAGGATTTTTCAAACTGAGGCGAGTACTGGACTACAGCTAAGCCCCCGAGTGAGAGGCTTGCTCACCGCTCGGTAGGATTTTTCAAACTTAGGCGAGTGCTAGACTGTAGCTAAGCCCCCGAGTGGGAGGGTTGCTCACCACTCGGTAGGATTTTTTCACACTTAGGCGAGTACTGGACTGCAGCTAAGCCCCCGCGTGAGAGGCTTGTTCACCACTCGGTAGGATTTTTCAAACTTAGGCGAGTACTTGACTGCAGCTAAGCCCTCGAGTGGGAGGCTTGCTCACAACTCGGTAGGATTTTTCAAACTTAGGAGAGTATTGGACTGCAGCTAAGCCCACGAGTGGGCGGGTTGCTCACCACTCGGTAGGATTTTTCAAACTAAGGCGAGTGCTGGACTGCAGCTAAGCCCCCGAGTGGGAGGGTTGCTCACCACTCGGTAGGATTTTTCAACCTTAGGCGAGTTCTGGACTGCAGCTAAGCCCCCGAGTGGGAGGGTTGCTCACCACACGGTACGATTTTTCAAACTTAGGCGAGTGCTGGACTGCAGCTAAGCCCCCGAGTGGGAGGGTTGCTCACCACTCGGTAGGATTGCTCAAACTTAGGCGAGTCCTGGACTGCAGCTAAGCCTCCGAGTGGGAGGGTTGCTCACCACTCGGTAGCATTTTTCAAACTTAGGCGAGTACTGGACTGCAGCTAAGCCCCCGAGTGAGAGGCTTGCTCACCGCTCGGTAGGATTTTTCAAACTTAGGGGAGTGCTGGACTACAGCTAAGCCCCCGAGGGGGAGGGTTGCTCACCACTCGGCATGATTTTTCAAACTTAGGCGAGTCCTGGACTGCAGCTAAGCCTCCGAGTGGGAGGGTTGCTAACCACTCGGTAGGATTTTTCAAACTTAGGCGAGTACTGGACTGCAGCTAAGCCCCCGAGTGGGAGGGTTGCTCACCACTCGGTAGGATTTTTCAAACTTAGGCGAGTACTGGACTGCAGCTAAGCCCCCGAGTGAGAGGGTTGCTCACCGCTCGGTAGGATTTTTTCACACTTAGGCGAGTACAGGACTGCAGCTAAGCCCCCGAGTGAGAGGCTTGCTCACCACTCGGTAGGATTTTTTCACACTTTGGCGAGTACTGGACTGCAGCTAAGCCCCCGAGTGAGAGGCTTGCTCACCACTCGGTAGGATTTTTCAAACTTAGGCGAGTGCTGGACTGTAGCTAAGCCCCCGAGTGGGAGGGTTGCTCACCACTCGGTAGGATTTTTCAAACTTAGGCGAGTACTGGACTGCAGCTAAGCCCACGAGTGAGAGGCTTGCTCACCACTCGGTAGGATTTTTTCACACTTAGCCGAGTACTGGACTGCAGCTAAGCCCCCGAGTGAGAGGCTTGCTCACCACTCGGTAGGATTTTTCAAACTGAGGCGAGTACTGGACTACAGCTAAGCCCCCGAGTGAGAGGCTTGCTCACCGCTCGGTAGGATTTTTCAAACTTAGGCGAGTGCTAGACTGTAGCTAAGCCCCCGAGTGGGAGGGTTGCTCACCACTCGGTAGGATTTTTTCACACTTAGGCGAGTACTGGACTGCAGCTAAGCCCCCGCGTGAGAGGCTTGTTCACCACTCGGTAGGATTTTTCAAACTTAGGCGAGTACTTGACTGCAGCTAAGCCCTCGAGTGGGAGGCTTGCTCACCACTCGGTAGGATTTTTCAAACTTAGGAGAGTATTGGACTGCAGCTAAGCCCACGAGTGGGCGGGTTGCTCACCACTCGGTAGGATTTTTCAAACTAAGGCGAGTGCTGGACTGCAGCTAAGCCCCCGAGTGGGAGCGTTGCTCACCACTCGGTAGGATTTTTCAAACTTAGGCGAGTTCTGGACTGCAGCTAAGCCCCCGAGTGGGAGGGTTGCTCACCACACGGTACGATTTTTCAAACTTAGGCGAGTGCTGGACTGCAGCTAAGCCCCCGAGTGGGAGGGTTGCTCACCACTGGGTAGGATTGCTCAAACTTAGGCGAGTCCTGGACTGCAGCTAAGCCTCCGAGTGGGAGGGTTGCTCACCACTCGGTAGGATTTTTCAAACTTAGGCGAGTACTGGACTGCAGCTAAGCCCCCGAGTGAGAGGCTTGCTCACCGCTCGGTAGGATTTTTCAAACTTAGGGGAGTGCTGGACTACAGCTAAGCCCCCGAGGGGGAGGGTTGCTCACCACTCGGCATGATTTTACAAACTTAGGCGAGTCCTGGACTGCAGCTAAGCCTCCGAGTGGGAGGGTTGCTAACCACTCGGTAGGATTTTTCAAACTTAGGCGAGTACTGGACTGCAGCTAAGCCCCCGAGTGGGAGGGTTGCTCACCACTCGGTAGGATTTTTCAAACTTAGGCGAGTACTGGACTGCAGCTAAGCCCCCGAGTGAGAGGGTTGCTCACCGCTCGGTAGGATTTTTTCACACTTAGGCGAGTACTGGACTGCAGCTAAGACCCCGAGTGAGAGGCTTGCTCACCACTCGGTAGGATTTTTTCACACTTCGGCGAGTACTGGACTGCAGCTAAGCCCCCGAGTGAGAGGCTTGCTCACCACTCGGTAGGATTTTTCAAACTTAGGCGAGTGCTAGACTGTAGCTAAGCCCCCGAGTGGGAGGGTTGCTCACCACTCGGTAGGATTTTTCAAACTTAGGCGAGTACTGGACTGCAGCTAAGCCCACGAGTGAGAGGCTTGCTCACCACTCGGTAGGATTTTTTCACACTTAGCCGAGTACTGGACTGCAGCTAAGCCCCCGAGTGAGAGGCTTGCTCACCACTCGGTAGGATTTTTCAAACTGAGCCGAGTACTGGACTGCAGCTAAGCCCCCGAGTGAGAGGCTTGCTCACTGCTCGGTAGGATTTTTCAAACTTAGCCGAGTGCTAGACTGTAGCTAAGCCCACGAGTGGAAGGGTTGCTCACCACTCGATAGGATTTTTCAAACTTAGGCGAGTACTGGACTGCAGCTAAGCCCACGAGTGAGAGGCTTGCTCACCACTCGGTAGGATTTTTTCACACTTAGGCAAGTACTGGACTGCAGCTAAGCCCCCGAGAGGGAGGGTTTCTCACCACTCGGTAGGATTTTTCAAACTTAGGCGAGTGGTAGACTGTAGCTAAGCCCCCGAGTGGGAGGGTTGCTCACCACTCGGTAGGATTTTTTCACACTTAGGCGAGTACTGGACTGCAGCTAAGCCCCCGAGTGAGAGGCTTGCTCACCACTCGGTAGGATTTTTCAAACTGAGGCGAGTACTGGACTACAGCTAAGCCCCCGAGTGAGAGGCTTGCTCACCGCTCGGTAGGAATTTTCAAACTTAGGCGAGTGCTAGACTGTAGCTAAGCCCCCGAGTGGGAGGGTTGCTCACCACTCGGTAGGATTTTTTCACACTTAGGCGAGTACTGGACTGCAGCTAAGCCCCCGCGTGAGAGGCTTGTTCACCACTCGGTAGGATTTTTCAAACTTAGGCGAGTACTTGACTGCAGCTAAGCCCTCGAGTGGGAGGCTTGCTCACCACTCGGTAGGATTTTTCAAACTTAGGAGAGTACTGGACTGCAGCTAAGCCCACGAGTGGGCGGGTTGCTCACCACTCGGTAGGATTTTTCAAACTAAGGCGAGTGCTGGACTGCAGCTAAGCCCCCGAGTGGGAGGATTGCTCACCACTCGGTAGGATTTTTCAAACTTAGGCGAGTTCTGGACTGCAGCTAAGCCCCCGAGTGGGAGGGTTGCTCACCACACGGTACGATTTTTCAAACTTAGGCGAGTGCTGGACTGCAGCTAAGCCCCCGAGTGGGAGGGTTGCTCACCACTCGGTAGGATTGCTCAAACTTAGGCGAGTCCTGGACTGCAGCTAAGCCTCCGAGTGGGAGGGTTGCTCACCACTCGGTAGGATTTTTCAAACTTAGGCGAGTACTGGACTGCAGCTAAGCCCCCGAGTGAGAGGCTTGCTCACCGCTCGGTAGGATTTTTCAAACTTAGGGGAGTGCTGGACTACAGCTAAGCCCCCGAGGGGGAGGGTTGCTCACCACTCGGCATGATTTTTCAAACTTAGGCGAGTCCTGGACTGCAGCTAAGCCTCCGAGTGGGAGGGTTGCTAACCACTCGGTAGGATTTTTCAAACTTAGGCGAGTACTGGACTGCAGCTAAGCCCCCGAGTGGGAGGGTTGCTCACCACTCGGTAGGATTTTTCAAACTTAGGCGAGTACTGGACTGCAGCTAAGCCCCCGAGTGAGAGGGTTGCTCACCGCTCGGTAGGATTTTTTCACACTTAGGCGAGTACTGGACTGCAGCTAAGACCCCGAGTGAGAGGCTTGCTCACCACTCGGTAGGATTTTTTCACACTTCGGCGAGTACTGGACTGCAGCTAAGCCCCCGAGTGAGAGGCTTGCTCACCACTCGGTAGGATTTTTCAAACTTAGGCGAGTGCTAGACTGTAGCTAAGCCCCCGAGTGGGAGGGTTGCTCACCACTCGGTAGGATTTTTCAAACTTAGGCGAGTACTGGACTGCAGCTAAGCCCACGAGTGAGAGGCTTGCTCACCACTCGGTAGGATTTTTTCACACTTAGCCGAGTACTGGACTGCAGCTAAGCCCCCGAGTGAGAGGCTTGCTCACCACTCGGTAGGATTTTTCAAACTGAGCCGAGTACTGGACTGCAGCTAAGCCCCCGAGTGAGAGGCTTGCTCACTGCTCGGTAGGATTTTTCAAACTTAGCCGAGTGCTAGACTGTAGCTAAGCCCACGAGTGGAAGGGTTGCTCACCACTCGATAGGATTTTTCAAACTTAGGCGAGTACTGGACTGCAGCTAAGCCCACGAGTGAGAGGCTTGCTCACCACTCGGTAGGATTTTTTCACACTTAGGCAAGTACTGGACTGCAGCTAAGCCCCCGAGAGGGAGGGTTTCTCACCACTCGGTAGGATTTTTCAAACTTAGGCGAGTGGTAGACTGTAGCTAAGCCCCCGAGTGGGAGGGTTGCTCACCACTCGGTAGGATTTTTTCACACTTAGGCGAGTACTGGACTGCAGCTAAGCCCCCGAGTGAGAGGCTTGCTCACCACTCGGTAGGATTTTTCAAACTGAGGCGAGTACTGGACTACAGCTAAGCCCCCGAGTGAGAGGCTTGCTCACCGCTCGGTAGGATTTTTCAAACTTAGGCGAGTGCTAGACTGTAGCTAAGCCCCCGAGTGGGAGGGTTGCTCACCACTCGGTAGGATTTTTTCACACTTAGGCGAGTACTGGACTGCAGCTAAGCCCCCGCGTGAGAGGCTTGTTCACCACTCGGTAGGATTTTTCAAACTTAGGCGAGTACTTGACTGCAGCTAAGCCCTCGAGTGGGAGGCTTGCTCACCACTCGGTAGGATTTTTCAAACTTAGGAGAGTACTGGACTGCAGCTAAGCCCACGAGTGGGCGGGTTGCTCACCACTCGGTAGGATTTTTCAAACTAAGGCGAGTGCTGGACTGCAGCTAAGCCCCCGAGTGGGAGGGTTGCTCACCACTCGGTAGGATTTTTCAAACTTAGGCGAGTTCTGGACTGCAGCTAAGCCCCCGAGTGGGAGGGTTGCTCACCACACGGTACGATTTTTCAAACTTAGGCGAGTGCTGGACTGCAGCTAAGCCCCCGAGTGGGAGGGTTGCTCACCACTCGGTAGGATTGCTCAAACTTAGGCGAGTCCTGGACTGCAGCTAAGCCTCCGAGTGGGAGGGTTGCTCACCACTCGGTAGGATTTTTCAAACTTAGGCGAGTACTGGACTGCAGCTAAGCCCCCGAGTGAGAGGCTTGCTCACCGCTCGGTAGGATTTTTCAAACTTAGGGGAGTGCTGGACTACAGCTAAGCCCCCGAGGGGGAGGGTTGCTCACCACTCGGCATGATTTTTCAAACTTAGGCGAGTCCTGGACTGCAGCTAAGCCTCCGAGTGGGAGGGTTGCTAACCACTCGGTAGGATTTTTCAAACTTAGGCGAGTACTGGACTGCAGCTAAGCCCCCGAGTGGGAGGGTTGCTCACCACTCGGTAGGATTTTTCAAACTTAGGCGAGTACTGGACTGCAGCTAAGCCCCCGAGTGAGAGGGTTGCTCACCGCTCGGTAGGATTTTTTCACACTTAGGCGAGTACTGGACTGCAGCTAAGACCCCGAGTGAGAGGCTTGCTCACCACTCGGTAGGATTTTTTCACACTTCGGCGAGTACTGGACTGCAGCTAAGCCCCCGAGTGAGAGGCTTGCTCACCACTCGGTAGGATTTTTCAAACTTAGGCGAGTGCTAGACTGTAGCTAAGCCCCCGAGTGGGAGGGTTGCTCACCACTCGGTAGGATTTTTCAAACTTAGGCGAGTACTGGACTGCAGCTAAGCCCACGAGTGAGAGGCTTGCTCACCACTCGGTAGGATTTTTTCACACTTAGCCGAGTACTGGACTGCAGCTAAGCCCCCGAGTGAGAGGCTTGCTCACCACTCGGTAGGATTTTTCAAACTGAGCCGAGTACTGGACTGCAGCTAAGCCCCCGAGTGAGAGGCTTGCTCACTGCTCGGTAGGATTTTTCAAACTTAGCCGAGTGCTAGACTGTAGCTAAGCCCACGAGTGGAAGGGTTGCTCACCACTCGATAGGATTTTTCAAACTTAGGCGAGTACTGGACTGCAGCTAAGCCCACGAGTGAGAGGCTTGCTCACCACTCGGTAGGATTTTTTCACACTTAGGCAAGTACTGGACTGCAGCTAAGCCCCCGAGAGGGAGGGTTTCTCACCACTCGGTAGGATTTTTCAAACTTAGGCGAGTGGTAGACTGTAGCTAAGCCCCCGAGTGGGAGGGTTGCTCACCACTCGGTAGGATTTTTTCACACTTAGGCGAGTACTGGACTGCAGCTAAGCCCCCGAGTGAGAGACTTGCTCACCACTCGGTAGGATTTTTTCACACTTAGGCGAGTACTGGACTGCAGCTAAGCCCCCGAGTGAGAGGCTTGGTCACCACTCGGTAGGATTTTTCAAACTTAGGAGAGTACTGGACTGCAGCTAAGCCCCTGAGTGGGCGGGTTGCTCACCACTCGGTAGGATTTTTCAAACTTAGGCGAGTGCTGGACTGCAGCTAAGCCCCCGAGTGGGAGGGTTGCTCACCACTCGGTAGGATTTTTCAAACTTAGGCGAGTTCTGGACTGCAGCTAAGCCCCCGAGTGGGAGGGTTGCTAACCACTCGGTAAGATTTTTCAAACTTAGGTGAGTACTGGACTGCAGCTAAGCCCCCGAGTGGGAGGGTTGCTCACCGCTCGGTAGGATTTTTTCACACTTAGGTGAGTACTGGACTGCAGCTAAGCCCCCGAGTGGGAGGGTTGCTCACCGCTCGGTAGGATTTTTTCACACTTAGGCGAGTACTGGACTGCAGCTAAGCCCCCGAGTGAGAGGCTTGCTCACCACTCGATAGGATTTTTTCACACTTCGGCGAGTACTGGACTGCAGCTAAGCCCCCGAGTGAGAGGCTTGCTCACCACTCGGTAGGATTTTTCAAACTTAGGCGAGTGCTAGACTGTAGCTAAGCCCCCGAGTGGGAGGGTTGCTCACCACTCGGTAGGATTTTTCAAACTTAGGCGAGTACTGGACTGCAGCTAAGCCCATGAGTGAGAGGCTTGCTCACCACTCGGTAGGATTTTTTCACACTTAGCCGAGTACTGGACTGCAGCTAAGCCCCCGAGTGAGAGGCTTGCTCACCACTCGCTGGATTTTTCAAACTGAGCCGAGTACTGGACTGCAGCTAAGCCCCCGAGTGAGAGGCTTGCTCACTGCTCGGTAGGATTTTTCAAACTTAGCCGAGTGCTAGACTGTAGCTAAGCCCACGAGTGGGAGGGTTGCTCACCACTCGATAGGATTTTTCAAACTTAGGCGAGTACTGGACTGCAGCTAAGCCCACGAGTGAGAGGCTTGCTCACCACTCGGTAGGATTTTTTCACACTTAGGCAAGTACTGGACTGCAGCTAAGCCCCCGAGAGGGAGGGTTTCTCACCACTCGGTAGGATTTTTCAAACTTAGGCGAGTACTGGACTGCAGCTAAGCCCCCGAGTGAGAGGCTTGCTCACCGCTCGGTAGGATTTTTCAAACTTAGGGGAGTGCTGGACTACAGCTAAGCCCCCGAGGGGGAGGGTTGCTCACCACTCGGCATGATTTTTCAAACTTAGGCGAGTCCTGGACTGCAGCTAAGCCTCCGAGTGGGAGGGTTGCTAACCACTCGGTAGGATTTTTCAAACTTAGGCGAGTACTGGACTGCAGCTAAGCCCCCGAGTGGGAGGGTTGCTCACCACTCGGTAGGATTTTTCAAACTTAGGCGAGTACTGGACTGCAGCTAAGCCCCCGAGTGAGAGGGTTGCTCACCGCTCGGTAGGATTTTTTCACACTTAGGCGAGTACTGGACTGCAGCTAAGACCCCGAGTGAGAGGCTTGCTCACCACTCGGTAGGATTTTTTCACACTTCGGCGAGTACTGGACTGCAGCTAAGCCCCCGAGTGAGAGGCTTGCTCACCACTCGGTAGGATTTTTCAAACTTAGGCGAGTGCTAGACTGTAGCTAAGCCCCCGAGTGGGAGGGTTGCTCACCACTCGGTAGGATTTTTCAAACTTAGGCGAGTACTGGACTGCAGCTAAGCCCACGAGTGAGAGGCTTGCTCACCACTCGGTAGGATTTTTTCACACTTAGCCGAGTACTGGACTGCAGCTAAGCCCCCGAGTGAGAGGCTTGCTCACCACTCGGTAGGATTTTTCAAACTGAGCCGAGTACTGGACTGCAGCTAAGCCCCCGAGTGAGAGGCTTGCTCACTGCTCGGTAGGATTTTTCAAACTTAGCCGAGTGCTAGACTGTAGCTAAGCCCACGAGTGGAAGGGTTGCTCACCACTCGATAGGATTTTTCAAACTTAGGCGAGTACTGGACTGCAGCTAAGCCCACGAGTGAGAGGCTTGCTCACCACTCGGTAGGATTTTTTCACACTTAGGCAAGTACTGGACTGCAGCTAAGCCCCCGAGAGGGAGGGTTTCTCACCACTCGGTAGGATTTTTCAAACTTAGGCGAGTGGTAGACTGTAGCTAAGCCCCCGAGTGGGAGGGTTGCTCACCACTCGGTAGGATTTTTTCACACTTAGGCGAGTACTGGACTGCAGCTAAGCCCCCGAGTGAGAGACTTGCTCACCACTCGGTAGGATTTTTTCACACTTAGGCGAGTACTGGACTGCAGCTAAGCCCCCGAGTGAGAGGCTTGGTCACCACTCGGTAGGATTTTTCAAACTTAGGAGAGTACTGGACTGCAGCTAAGCCCCTGAGTGGGCGGGTTGCTCACCACTCGGTAGGATTTTTCAAACTTAGGCGAGTGCTGGACTGCAGCTAAGCCCCCGAGTGGGAGGGTTGCTCACCACTCGGTAGGATTTTTCAAACTTAGGCGAGTTCTGGACTGCAGCTAAGCCCCCGAGTGGGAGGGTTGCTAACCACTCGGTAAGATTTTTCAAACTTAGGCGAGTACTGGACTGCAGCTAAGCCCCCGAGTGGGAGGGTTGCTCACCGCTCGGTAGGATTTTTTCACACTTAGGTGAGTACTGGACTGCAGCTAAGCCCCCGAGTGGGAGGGTTGCTCACCGCTCGGTAGGATTTTTTCACACTTAGGCGAGTACTGGACTGCAGCTAAGCCCCCGAGTGAGAGGCTTGCTCACCACTCGATAGGATTTTTTCACACTTCGGCGAGTACTGGACTGCAGCTAAGCCCCCGAGTGAGAGGCTTGCTCACCACTCGGTAGGATTTTTCAAACTTAGGCGAGTGCTAGACTGTAGCTAAGCCCCCGAGTGGGAGGGTTGCTCACCACTCGGTAGGATTTTTCAAACTTAGGCGAGTACTGGACTGCAGCTAAGCCCATGAGTGAGAGGCTTGCTCACCACTCGGTAGGATTTTTTCACACTTAGCCGAGTACTGGACTGCAGCTAAGCCCCCGAGTGAGAGGCTTGCTCACCACTCGCTGGATTTTTCAAACTGAGCCGAGTACTGGACTGCAGCTAAGCCCCCGAGTGAGAGGCTTGCTCACTGCTCGGTAGGATTTTTCAAACTTAGCCGAGTGCTAGACTGTAGCTAAGCCCACGAGTGGGAGGGTTGCTCACCACTCGATAGGATTTTTCAAACTTAGGCGAGTACTGGACTGCAGCTAAGCCCACGAGTGAGAGGCTTGCTCACCACTCGGTAGGATTTTTTCACACTTAGGCAAGTACTGGACTGCAGCTAAGCCCCCGAGAGGGAGGGTTTCTCACCACTCGGTAGGATTTTTCAAACTTAGGCGAGTGGTAGACTGTTGCTAAGCCCCCGAGTGGGAGGGTTGCTGACCACTCGGTAGGATTTTTTTCACACTTAGGCGAGTACTGGACTGCAGCTAAGCCCCCGAGTGAGAGACTTGCTCACCACTCGGTAGGATTTTTTCACACTTAGGCGAGTACTGGACTGCAGCTAAGCCCCCGAGTGAGAGGCTTGGTCACCACTCGGTAGGATTTTTCAAACTTAGGAGAGTACTGGACTGCAGCTAAGCCCCTGAGTGGGCGGGTTGCTCAACCACTCGGTAGGATTTTTCAAACTTAGGCGAGTGTTGGACTGCAGCTAAGCCCCCGAGTGGGAGGGTTGCTCACCACTCGGTAGGATTTTTCAAACTTAGGCGAGTTCTGGACTGCAGCTAAGCCCCCGAGTGGGAGGGTTGCTCACCACACGGTAGGATTTTTCAAACTTAGGCGAGTGCTGGACTGCAGCTAAGCCCCCGAGAGGGAGGGTTTCTCACCACTCGGTAGGATTTTTCAAACTTAGGCGAGTGGTAGACTGTAGCTAAGCCCCCGAGTGGGAGGGTTGCTCACCACTCGGTAGGATTTTTTCACACTTAGGCGAGTACTGGACTGTAGCTAAGCCCCCGAGTGAGAGACTTGCTCACCACTCGGTAGGATTTTTTCACACTTAGGCGAGTACTGGACTGCAGCTAAGCCCCCGAGTGAGAGGCTTGGTCACCACTCGGTAGGATTTTTCAAACTTAGGAGAGTACTGGACTGCAGCTAAGCCCCTGAGTGGGCGGGTTGCTCACCACTCGGTAGGATTTTTCAAACTTAGGCGAGTGCTGGACTGCAGCTAAGCCCCCGAGTGGGAGGGTTGCTCACCACTCGGTAGGATTTTTCAAACTTAGGCGAGTTCTGGACTGCAGCTAAGCCCCCGAGTGGGAGGGTTGCTAACCACTCGGTAAGATTTTTCAAACTTAGGCGAGTACTGGACTGCAGCTAAGCCCCCGAGTGGGAGGGTTGCTCACCGCTCGGTAGGATTTTTTCACACTTAGGCGAGTACTGGACTGCAGCTAAGCCCCCGAGTGGGAGGGTTGCTCACCGCTCGGTAGGATTTTTTCACACTTAGGCGAGTACTGGACTGCAGCTAAGCCCCCGAGTGAGAGGCTTGCTCACCCCTCGGTAGGATTTTTTCACACTTCGGCGAGTACTGGACTGCAGCTAAGCCCCGGAGTGAGAGGCTTGCTCACCACTCGGTAGGATTTTTCAAACTTAGGCGAGTGCTAGACTGTAGCTAAGCCCCCGAGTGGGAGGGTTGCTCACCACTCGGTAGGATTTTTCAAACTTAGGCGAGTACTGGACTGCAGCTAAGCCCACGAGTGAGAGGCTTGCTCACCACTCGGTAGGATTTTTTCACACTTAGCCGAGTACTGGACTGCAGCTAAGCCCCCGAGTGAGAGGCTTGCTCACCACTCGGTAGGATTTTTCAAACTGAGCCGAGTACTGGACTGCAGCTAAGCCCCCGAGTGAGAGGCTTGCTCACTGCTCGGTAGGATTTTTCAAACTTAGCCGAGTGCTAGACTGTAGCTAAGCCCACGAGTGGGAGGCTTGCTCACCACTCGATAGGATTTTTCAAACTTAGGCGAGTACTGGACTGCAGTTAAGCCCACGAGTGAGAGGCTTGCTCACCACTCGGTAGGATTTTTTCACACTTAGGCAAGTACTAGACTGCAGCTAAGCCCCCGAGAGGGAGGGTTTCTCACCACTCGGTAGGATTTTTCAAACTTTGGCGAGTGGTAGACTGTTGCTAAGCCCCCGAGTGGGAGGGTTGCTCACCACTCGGTAGGATTTTTTCACACTTAGGCGAGTACTGGACTGCAGCTAAGCCCCCGAGTGAGAGACTTGCTCACCACTCGGTAGGATTTTTCAAACTTAGGAGAGTACTGGACTGCAGCTAAGCCCCTGAGTGGGCGGGTTGCTCATCACTCGGTAGGATTTTTCAAACTTAGGCGAGTGCTGGACTGCAGCTAAGCCCCCGAGTGGGAGGGTTGCTCACCACTCGGTAGGATTTTTCAAACTTAGGCGAGTTCTGGACTGCAGCTAAGCCCCCGAGTGGGAGGGTTGCTCACCACACGGTAGGATTTTTCAAACTTAGGCGAGTGCTGGACTGCAGCTAAGCCCCTGAGTGGGAGGGTTGCTCACCACTCGGTAGGATATTTCAAACTTAGGCGAGTCCTGGACTGCAGCTAAGCCTCCGAGTGGGAGGGTTGCTCACCACTCGGTAGGATTTTTCAAACATAGGCGAGTACTGGACTGCAGCTAAGCCCCCGAGTGGGAGGGTTGGTCACCACTCAGTAGGATTTTTCAAACTTAGGCGAGTACTGGACTGCAGCTAAGCCCCCGAGTGGGAGGGTTGCTCACCACTCGGTAGGATTTTTTCACACTTAGGCGAGTACTGGACTGCAGCTAAGCCCCCGAGTTAGAGGCTTGCTCACCACTCGGTAGGATTTTTCAAACTTAGGCGAGTACTTGACTGCAGCTAAGCCCCCGAGTGGGAGGCTTGCTCAC
Source organism: Aegilops tauschii subsp. strangulata (assembly GCF_002575655.3). Classification (NCBI taxonomy): domain Eukaryota; kingdom Viridiplantae; phylum Streptophyta; class Magnoliopsida; order Poales; family Poaceae; genus Aegilops; species Aegilops tauschii. Next base: position 66,136,291 of record NC_053040.3, on the reverse strand, counting down.
CACTCGGTAGGATTTTTCAAACTTAGGAGAGTATTGGACTGCAGCTAAGCCCCCGAGTGGGCGGGTTGCTCACCACTCGGTAGGATTTTTCAAACTTAGGCGAGCGCTGGACTGCAGCTAAGCCCCCGAGTGGGAGGGTTGCTCACCACTCGGTAGGATTTTTCAAACTTAGGCGAGTTCTGGACTGCAGCTAAGCCCCCGAGTGGGAGGGTTGCTCACCACACGGTAGGATATTTCAAACTTAGGCGAGTGCTGGACTACAGCTCAGCCCCCGAGTGGGAGGGTTGCTCACCACTCGGTAGGATTTTTCAAACTTAGGCGAGTCCTGGACTACAGCTAAGCCTTCGAGTGGGAGGGTTCCTCACCACTCGGTAGGATTTTTCAAACTTAGGCGAGTACTGGACTGCAGCTAAGCCCCCGAGTGGGAGGGTTGGTCACCACTCGGTAGGATTTTTCAAACTTAGGCGAGTACTGGACTGCAGCTAAGCCCCCGAGTGGGAGGGTTGCTCACCACTCGGTAGGATTTTTTCACACTTAGGCGAGTACTGGACTGCAGCTAAGCCCCCGAGTTAGAGGCTTGCTCACCACTCGGTAGGATTTTTCAAACTTAGGCGAGTACTTGACTGCAGCTAAGCCCCCGAGTGGGAGGCTTGCTCACCACTCGGTAGGATTTTTCAAACTTAGGAGAGTATTGGACTGCAGCTAAGCCCCCGAGTGGGCGGGTTGCTCACCACTCGGTAGGATTTTTCAAACTTAGGCGAGCGCTGGACTGCAGCTAAGCCCCCGAGTGGGAGGGTTGCTCACCACTCGGTAGGATTTTTCAAACTTACGCGAGTTCTGGACTGCAGCTAAGCCCCCGAGTGGGAGGGTTGCTCACCACACGGTAGGATATTTCAAACTTAGGCGAGTGCTGGACTGCAGCTCAGCCCCCGAGTGGGAGGGTTGCTCACCACTCGGTAGGATTTTTCAAACTTAGGCGAGTCCTGGACTACAGCTAAGCCTTCGAGTGGGAGGGTTCCTCACCACTCGGTAGGATTTTTCAAACTTAGGCGAGTACTGGACTGCAGCTAAGCCCCCGAGTGGGAGGGTTGGTCACCACTCGGTAGGATTTTTCAAACTTAGGCGAGTACTGGACTGCAGCTAAGCCCCCGAGTGGGAGGGTTGCTCACCAATCGGTAGGATTTTTTCACACTTAGGCGAGTACTGGACTGCAGCTAAGCCCCCGAGTGAGAGGCTTGCTCACCACTCGGTAGGATTTTTTCACACTTAGGCGAGTACTGGACTGCAGCTAAGCCCCCGAGTGAGAGGCTTGCTCACCACTCGGTAGGATTTTTCAAACTTAGGCGAGTGCTAGACTGTAGCTAAGCCACCGAGTGGGAGGGTTGCTCACCACTCGGTAGGATTTTTCAAACTGAGCCGAGTACTGGACTGCAGCTAAGCCCCCGAGTGAGAGGCTTGCTCACTGCTCGGTAGGATTTTTCAAACTTAGCCGAGTGCTAGACTATAGCTAAGCCCACGAGTGGGAGGGTTGCTCACCACTCGATAGGATTTTTCAAACTTAGGCGAGTACTGGACTGCAGCTAAGCCCACGAGTGAGAGGCTTGCTCACCACTCGGTAGGATTTTTTCACACTTAGGCAAGTACTGGACTGCAGCTAAGCCCCCGAGAGGGAGGGTTTCTCACCACTCGGTAGGATTTTTCAAACTTAGGCGAGTCCTGGACTGCAGCTAAGCCTCCGAGTGGGAGGGTTGCTCACCACTCGGTAGGATTTTTTCACACTTAGGCGAGTACTGGACTGCAGCTAAGCCCCCGAGTGAGAGGCTTGCTCACCACTCGGTAGGATTTTTTCACACTTCGGCGAGTACTGGACTGCAGCTAAGCCCCCGAGTGAGAGGCTTGCTCACCACTCGGTAGGATTTTTCAAACTTAGGAGAGTACTGGACTGCAGCTAAGCCCCTAAGTGGGCGGGTTGCTCACCACTCGGTAGGATTTTTCAAACTTAGGTGAGTGCTGGACTGCAGCTAAGCCCCCGAGTGGGAGGGTTGCTCACCACTCGGTAGGATTTTTCAAACTTAGGCGAGTTCTGGACTGCAGCTAAGCCCCCGAGTGGGAGGGTTGCTAACCACTCGGTAAGATTTTTCAAACTTAGGCGAGTACTGGACTGCAGCTAAGCCCCCGAGTGGGAGGGTTGCTCACCGCTCGGTAGGATTTTTTCACACTTAGGCGAGTACTGGACTGCAGCTAAGCCCCCGAGTGGGAGGGTTGCTCACCGCTCGGTAGGATTTTTTCACACTTAGGCGAGTACTGGACTGCAGCTAAGCCCCCGAGTGAGAGGCTTGCTCACCACTCGATAGGATTTTTTCACACTTCGGCGAGTACTGGACTGCAGCTAAGCCCCCGAGTGAGAGGCTTGCTCACCACTCGGTAGGATTTTTCAAACTTAGGCGAGTGCTAGACTGTAGCTAAGCCCTCGAGTGGGAGGGTTGCTCACCGCTCGGTAGGATTTTTTCACACTTAGGCGAGTACTGGACTGCAGCTAAGCCCCCGAGTGGGAGGGTTGCTCACCGCTCGGTAAGATTTTTCAAACTTAGGCGAGTACTGGACTGCAGCTAAGCCCCCGAGTGGGAGGGTTGCTCACCGCTCGGTAGGATTTTTTCACACTTAGGCGAGTACTGGACTGCAGCTAAGCCCCCGAGTGGGAGGGTTGCTCACCGCTCGGTAGGATTTTTTCACACTTAGGCGAGTACTGGACTGCAGCTAAGCCCCCGAGTGAGAGGCTTGCTCACCACTCGATAGGATTTTTTCACACTTCGGCGAGTACTGGACTGCAGCTAAGCCCCCGAGTGGGAGGGTTGCTCACCACTCGGTAGGATTTTTCAAACTTAGGCGAGTACTGGACTGCAGCTAAGCCCATGAGTGAGAGGCTTGCTCACCATTCGGTAGGATTTTTTCACACTTAGCCGAGTACTGGACTGCAGCTAAGCCCCCGAGTGAGAGGCTTGCTCACCACTCGGTAGGATTTTTCAAACTGAGCCGAGTACTGGACTGCAGCTAAGCCCCCGAGTGAGAGGCTTGCTCACTGCTCGGTAGGATTTTTCAAACTTAGCCGAGTGCTAGACTGTAGCTAAGCCCACGAGTGGGAGGCTTGCTCACCACTCGATAGGATTTTTCAAACTTAGGCGAGTACTGGACTGCAGCTAAGCCCACGAGTGAGAGGCTTGCTCACCACTCGGTAGGATTTTTTCACACTTAGGCAAGTACTAGACTGCAGCTAAGCCCCCGAGAGGGAGGGTTTCTCACCACTCGGTAGGATTTTTCAAACTTAGGCGAGTGGTAGACTGTTGCTAAGCCCCCGAGTGGGAGGGTTGCTCACCACTCGGTAGGATTTTTTCACACTTAGGCGAGTACTGGACTGCAGCTAAGCCCCCGAGTGAGAGACTTGCTCACCACTCGGTAGGATTTTTTCACACTTAGCCGAGTACTGGACTGCAGCTAAGCCCCCGAGTGAGAGGCTTGCTCACCACTCGGTAGGATTTTTCAAACTGAGCCGAGTACTGGACTGCAGCTAAGCCCCCGAGTGAGAGGCTTGCTCACTGCTCGGTAGGATTTTTCAAACTTAGCCGAGTGCTAGACTGTAGCTAAGCCCACGAGTGGGAGGCTTGCTCACCACTCGATAGGATTTTTCAAACTTAGGCGAGTACTGGACTGCAGCTAAGCCCACGAGTGAGAGGCTTGCTCACCACTCGGTAGGATTTTTTCACACTTAGGCAAGTACTAGACTGCAGCTAAGCCCCCGAGAGGGAGGGTTTCTCACCACTCGGTAGGATTTTTCAAACTTAGGCGAGTGGTAGACTGTTGCTAAGCCCCCGAGTGGGAGGGTTGCTCACCACTCGGTCGGATTTTTTCACACTTAGGCGAGTACTGGACTGCAGCTAAGCCCCCGAGTGAGAGACTTGCTCACCACTCGGTAGGATTTTTCAAACTTAGGAGAGTACTGGACTGCAGCTAAGCCCCTGAGTGGGCGGGTTGCTCATCACTCGGTAGGATTTTTCAAACTTAGGCGAGTGCTGGACTGCAGCTAAGCCCCCGAGTGGGAGGGTTGCTCACCACTCGGTAGGATTTTTCAAACTTAGGCGAGTTCTGGACTGCAGCTAAGCCCCCGAGTGGGAGGGTTGCTCACCACACGGTAGGATTTTTCAAACTTAGGCGAGTGCTGGACTGCAGCTAAGCCCCTGAGTGGGAGGGTTGCTCACCACTCGGTAGGATATTTCAAACTTAGGCGAGTCCTGGACTGCAGCTAAGCCTCCGAGTGGGAGGGTTGCTCACCACTCGGTAGGATTTTTCAAACATAGGCGAGTACTGGACTGCAGCTAAGCCCCCGAGTGGGAGGGTTGGTCACCACTCGGTAGGATTTTTCAAACTTAGGCGAGTACTGGACTGCAGCTAAGCCCCCGAGTGGGAGGGTTGCTCACCACTCGGTAGGATTTTTTCACACTTAGGCGAGTACTGGACTGCAGCTAAGCCCCCGAGTTAGAGGCTTGCTCACCACTCGGTAGGATTTTTCAAACTTAGGCGAGTACTTGACTGCAGCTAAGCCCCCGAGTGGGAGGCTTGCTCACCACTCGGTAGGATTTTTCAAACTTAGGAGAGTATTGGACTGCAGCTAAGCCCCCGAGTGGGCGGGTTGCTCACCACTCGGTAGGATTTTTCAAACTTAGGCGAGCGCTGGACTGCAGCTAAGCCCCCGAGTGGGAGGGTTGCTCACCACTCGGTAGGATTTTTCAAACTTAGGCGAGTTCTGGACTGCAGCTAAGCCCCCGAGTGGGAGGGTTGCTCACCACACGGTAGGATATTTCAAACTTAGGCGAGTGCTGGACTACAGCTCAGCCCCCGAGTGGGAGGGTTGCTCACCACTCGGTAGGATTTTTCAAACTTAGGCGAGTCCTGGACTACAGCTAAGCCTTCGAGTGGGAGGGTTCCTCACCACTCGGTAGGATTTTTCAAACTTAGGCGAGTACTGGACTGCAGCTAAGCCCCCGAGTGGGAGGGTTGGTCACCACTCGGTAGGATTTTTCAAACTTAGGCGAGTACTGGACTGCAGCTAAGCCCCCGAGTGGGAGGGTTGCTCACCACTCGGTAGGATTTTTTCACACTTAGGCGAGTACTGGACTGCAGCTAAGCCCCCGAGTTAGAGGCTTGCTCACCACTCGGTAGGATTTTTCAAACTTAGGCGAGTACTTGACTGCAGCTAAGCCCCCGAGTGGGAGGCTTGCTCACCACTCGGTAGGATTTTTCAAACTTAGGAGAGTATTGGACTGCAGCTAAGCCCCCGAGTGGGCGGGTTGCTCACCACTCGGTAGGATTTTTCAAACTTAGGCGAGCGCTGGACTGCAGCTAAGCCCCCGAGTGGGAGGGTTGCTCACCACTCGGTAGGATTTTTCAAACTTAGGCGAGTTCTGGACTGCAGCTAAGCCCCCGAGTGGGAGGGTTGCTCACCACACGGTAGGATATTTCAAACTTAGGCGAGTGCTGGACTGCAGCTCAGCCCCCGAGTGGGAGGGTTGCTCACCACTCGGTAGGATTTTTCAAACTTAGGCGAGTCCTGGACTACAGCTAAGCCTTCGAGTGGGAGGGTTCCTCACCACTCGGTAGGATTTTTCAAACTTAGGCGAGTACTGGACTGCAGCTAAGCCCCCGAGTGGGAGGGTTGGTCACCACTCGGTAGGATTTTTCAAACTTAGGCGAGTACTGGACTGCAGCTAAGCCCCCGAGTGGGAGGGTTGCTCACCAATCGGTAGGATTTTTTCACACTTAGGCGAGTACTGGACTGCAGCTAAGCCCCCGAGTGAGAGGCTTTCTCACCACTCGGTAGGATTTTTTCACACTTAGGCGAGTACTGGACTGCAGCTAAGCCCCCGAGTGAGAGGCTTGCTCACCACTCGGTAGGATTTTTCAAACTTAGGCGAGTGCTAGACTGTAGCTAAGCCCCCGAGTGGGAGGGTTGCTCACCACTCGGTAGGATTTTTCAAACTGAGCCGAGTACTGGACTGCAGCTAAGCCCCCGAGTGAGAGGCTTGCTCACTGCTCGGTAGGATTTTTCAAACTTAGCCGAGTGCTAGACTGTAGCTAAGCCCACGAGTGGGAGGGTTGCTCACCACTCGATAGGATTTTTCAAACTTAGGCGAGTACTGGACTGCAGCTAAGCCCACGAGTGAGAGGCTTGCTCACCACTCGGTAGGATTTTTTCACACTTAGGCAAGTACTGGACTGCAGCTAAGCCCCCGAGAGGGAGGGTTTCTCACCACTCGGTAGGATTTTTCAAACTTAGGCGAGTGGTAGACTGTTGCTAAGCCCCCGAGTGGGAGGGTTGCTCACCACTCGGTAGGATTTTTTCACACTTAGGCGAGTACTGGACTGCAGCTAAGCCCCCGAGTGAGAGACTTGCTCACCACTCGATAGGATTTTTTCACACTTAGGCGAGTACTGGACTGCAGCTAAGCCCCCGAGTGAGAGGTTTGGTCACCACTCGGTAGGATTTTTCAAACTTAGGAGAGTACTGGACTGCAGCTAAGCCCCTAAGTGGGCGGGTTGCTCACCACTCGGTAGGATTTTTCAAACTTAGGTGAGTGCTGGACTGCAGCTAAGCCCCCGAGTGGGAGGGTTGCTCACCACTCGGTAGGATTTTTCAAACTTAGGCGAGTTCTGGACTGCAGCTAAGCCCCCGAGTGGGAGGGTTGCTAACCACTCGGTAAGATTTTTCAAACTTAGGCGAGTACTGGACTGCAGCTAAGCCCCCGAGTGGGAGGGTTGCTCACCGCTCGGTAGGATTTTTTCACACTTAGGCGAGTACTGGACTGCAGCTAAGCCCCCGAGTGGGAGGGTTGGTCACCGCTCGGTAGGATTTTTTCACACTTAGGCGAGTACTGGACTGCAGCTAAGCCCCCGAGTGAGAGGCTTGCTCACCACTCGATAGGATTTTTTCACACTTCGGCGAGTACTGGACTGCAGCTAAGCCCCCGAGTGAGAGGCTTGCTCACCACTCGGTAGGATTTTTCAAACTTAGGCGAGTGCTAGACTGTAGCTAAGCCCCCGAGTGGGAGGGTTGCTCACCACTCGGTAGGATTTTTCAAACTTAGGCGAGTACTGGACTGCAGCTAAGCCCATGAGTGAGAGGCTTGCTCACCATTCGGTAGGATTTTTTCACACTTAGCCGAGTACTGGACTGCAGCTAAGCCCCCGAGTGAGAGGCTTGCTCACCACTCGGTAGGATTTTTCAAACTGAGCCGAGTACTGGACTGCAGCTAAGCCCCCGAGTGAGAGGCTTGCTCACTGCTCGGTAGGATTTTTCAAACTTAGCCGAGTGCTAGACTGTAGCTAAGCCCACGAGTGGGAGGGTTGCTCACCACTCGATAGGATTTTTCAAACTTAGGCGAGTACTGGACTGCAGCTAAGCCCACGAGGGAGAGGCTTGCTCACCACTCGGTAGGATTTTTTCACACTTAGGCAAGTACTGGACTGCAGCTAAGCCCCCGAGAGGGAGGGTTCCTCACCACTCGGTAGGATTTTTCATACTTAGGCGAGTGGTAGACTGTTGCTAAGCCCCTGAGTGGGAGGGTTGCTGACCACTCGGTAGGATTTTTTCACACTTAGGCGAGTACTGGACTGCAGCTAAGCCCCCGAGTGAGAGACTTGCTCACCACTCGGTAGGATTTTTTCACACTTAGGCGAGTACTGGACTGCAGCTAAGCCCCCGAGTGAGAGGCTTGGTCACCACTCGGTAGGATTTTTCAAACTTAGGAGAGTACTGGACTGCAGCTAAGCCCCTGAGTGGGCGGGTTGCTCACCACTCGGTAGGATTTTTCAAACTTAGGCGAGTGCTGGACTGCAGCTAAGCCCCCGAGTGGGAGGGTTGCTCACCACTCGGTAGGATTTTTCAAACTTAGGCGAGTTCTGGACTGCAGCTAAGCCCCCGAGTGGGAGGGTTGCTAACCACTCGGTAAGATTTTTCAAACTTAGCCGAGTACTGGACTGCAGCTAAGCCCCCGAGTGGGAGGGTTGCTCACCGCTCGGTAGGATTTTTTCACACTTAGGCGAGTACTGGACTGCAGCTAAGCCCCCGAGTGGGAGGGTTGCTCACCGCTCGGTAGGATTTTTTCACACTTAGGCGAGTACTGGACTGCAGCTAAGCCCCCGAGTGAGAGGCTTGCTCACCACTCGATAGGATTCTTTCACACTTCGGCGAGTACTGGACTGCAGCTAAGCCCCCGAGTGACAGGCTTGCTCACCACTCGGTAGGATTTTTCAAACTTAGGCGAGTGCTAGACTGTAGCTAAGCCCCCGAGTGGGAGGGTTGCTCACCACTCGGTAGGATTTTTCAAACTTAGGCGAGTACTGGACTGCAGCTAAGCCCATGAGTGAGAGGCTTGCTCACCACTCGGTAGGATTTTTTCACACTTAGCCGAGTACTGGACTGCAGCTAAGCCCCCGAGTGAGAGGCTTGCTCACCACTCGGTAGGATTTTTCAAACTGAGCCGAGTACTGGACTGCAGCTAAGCCCCCGAATGAGAGGCTTGCTCACTGCTCGGTAGGATTTTTCAAACTTAGCCGAGTGCTAGACTGTAGCTAAGCCCACGAGTGGGAGGGTTGCTCACCACTCGATAGGATTTTTCAAACTTAGGCAAGTACTGGACTGCAGCTAAGCCCACGAGTGAGAGGCTTGCTCACCACTCGGTAGGATTTTTTCACACTTAGGCAAGTACTGGACTGCAGCTAAGCCCCCGAGAGGGAGGGTTTCTCACCACTCGGTAGGATTTTTCAAACTTAGGCGAGTGGTAGACTGTTGCTAAGCCCCCGAGTGGGAGGGTTGCTCACCACTCGGTAGGATTTTATCACACTTAGGCGAGTACTGGACTGCAGCTAAGCCCCCGAGTGAGAGACTTGCTCACCACTCGGTAGGATTTTTTCACACTTAGGCGAGTACTGGACTGCAGCTAAGCCCCCGAGTGAGAGGCTTGGTCACCACTCGGTAGGATTTTTCAAACTTAGGAGAGTACTGGACTGCAGCTAAGCCCCTGAGTGGGCGGGTTGCTCACCACTCGGTAGGATTTTTCAAACTTAGGCGAGTGCTGGACTGCAGCTAAGCCCCCGAGTGGGAGGGTTGCTCACCACTCGGTAGGATTTTTCAAACTTAGGCGAGTTCTGGACTGCAGCTAAGCCCCCGAGTGGGAGGGTTGCTAACCACTCGGTAAGATTTTTCAAACTTAGGCGAGTACTGGACTGCAGCTAAGCCCCCGAGTGGGAGGGTTGCTCACCGCTCGGTAGGATTTTTTCACACTTAGGCGAGTACTGGACTGCAGCTAAGCCCCCGGGTGGGAGGGTTGCTCACCGCTCGGTAGGATTTTTTCACACTTAGGCGAGTACTGGACTGCAGCTAAGCCCCCGAGTGAGAGGCTTGCTCACCACTCGATAGGATTCTTTCACACTTCGGCGAGTACTGGACTGCAGCTAAGCCCCCGAGTGAGAGGCTTGCTCACCACTCGGTAGGATTTTTCAAACTTAGGCGAGTGCTAGACTGTAGCTAAGCCCCCGAGTGGGAGGGTTGCTCACCACTCGGTAGGATTTTTCAAACTTAGGCGAGTACTGGACTACAGCTAAGCCCATGAGTGAGAGGCTTGCTCACCACTCGGTAGGATTTTTTCACACTTAGCCGAGTACTGGACTGCAGCTAAGCCCCCGAGTGAGAGGCTTGCTCACCACTCGGTAGGATTTTTCAAACTGAGCCGAGTACTGGACTGCAGCTAAGCCCCCGAGTGAGAGGCTTGCTCACTGCTCGGTAGGATTTTTCAAACTTAGCCGAGTGCTAGACTGTAGCTAAGCCCACGAGTGGGAGGGTTGCTCACCACTCGATAGGATTTTTCAAACTTAGGCAAGTACTGGACTGCAGCTAAGCCCACGAGTGAGAGGCTTGCTCACCACTCGGTAGGATTTTTTCACACTTAGGCAAGTACTGGACTGCAGCTAAGCCCCCGAGAGGGAGGGTTTCTCACCACTCGGTAGGATTTTTCAAACTTAGGCGAGTGGTAGACTGTTGCTAAGCCCCCGAGTGGGAGGGTTGCTGACCACTCGGTAGGATTTTTTCACACTTAGGCGAGTACTGGACTGCAGCTAAGCCCCCGAGTGAGAGACTTGCTCACCACTCGGTAGGATTTTTTCACACTTAGGCGAGTACTGGACTACAGCTAAGCCCCCGAGTGAGAGGCTTGGTCACCACTCGGTAGGATTTTTCAAACTTAGGAGAGTACTGGACTGCAGCTAAGCCCCCGAGTGAGAGACTTGCTCACCACTCGGTAGGATTTTTTCACACTTAGGCGAGTACTGGACTGCAGCTAAGCCCCCGAGTGAGAGGCTTGGTCACCACTCGGTAGGATTTTTCAAACTTAGGAGAGTACTGGACTGCAGCTAAGCCCCTGAGTGGGCGGGTTGCTCACCACTCGGTAGGATTTTTCAAACTTAGGCGAGTGCTGGACTGCAGCTAAGCCCCCGAGTGGGAGGGTTGCTCACCACTCGGTAGGATTTTTCAAACTTAGGCGAGTTCTGGACTGCAGCTAAGCCCCCGAGTGGGAGTGTTGCTAACCACTCGGTAAGATTTTTCAAACTTAGGCGAGTACTGGACTGCAGCTAAGCCCCCGAGTGGGAGGGTTGCTCACCGCTCGGTAGGATTTTTTCACACTTAGGCGAGTACTGGACTGCAGCTAAGCCCCTGAGTGGGAGGGTTGCTCACCGCTCGGTAGGATTTTTTCACACTTAGGCGAGTACTGGACTGCAGCTAAGCCCCCGAGTGAGAGGCTTGCTCACCACTCGGTAGGATTTTTTCACAATTCGGCGAGTACTGGACTGCAGCTAAGCCCCGGAGTGAGAGGCTTGCTCACCACTCGGTAGGATTTTTCAAACTTAGGCGAGTGCTAGACTGTAGCTAAGCCCCCGAGTGGGAGGGTTGCTCACCACTCGGTAGGATTTTTCAAACTGAGCCGAGTACTGGACTGCAGCTAAGCCCCCGAGTGAGAGGCTTGCTCACTGCTCGGTAGGATTTTTCAAACTTAGCCGAGTGCTAGACTGTAGCTAAGCCCACGAGTGGGAGGGTTGCTCACCACTCGATAGGATTTTTCAAACTTAGGCGAGTACTGGACTGCAGCTAAGCCCACGAGTGAGAGGCTTGCTCACCACTCGGTAGGATTTTTTCACACTTAGCCGAGTACTGGACTGCAGCTAAGCCCCCGAGTGAGAGGCTTGCTCACCACTCGGTAGGATTTTTCAAACTGAGCCGAGTACTGGACTGCAGCTAAGCCCCCGAGTGAGAGGCTTGCTCACTGCTCGGTAGGATTTTTCAAACTTAGCCGAGTGCTAGACTGTAGCTAAGCCCACGAGTGGGAGGGTTGCTCACCACTCGATAGGATTTTTCAAACTTAGGCGAGTACTGGACTGCAGCTAAGCCCACGAGTGAGAGGCTTGCTCACCACTCGGTAGGATTTTTTCACACTTAGGCAAGTACTGGACTGCAGCTAAGCCCCCGAGAGGGAGGGTTTCTCACCACTCGGTAGGATTTTTCAAACTTAGGCGAGTGGTAGACTGTTGCTAAGCCCCCGAGTGGGAGGGTTGCTCACCACTCGGTAGGATTTTTTCACACTTAGGCGAGTACTGGACTGCAGCTAAGCCCCCGAGTGAGAGACTTGCTCACCACTCGGTAGGATTTTTCAAACTTAGGAGAGTACTGGACTGCAGCTAAGCCCCCGAGTGGGAGGGTTGGTCACCACTCGGTAGGATTTTTAAAACTTAGTCGAGTACTGGATTGCAGCTAAGTCCCCGAGTGGGAGGGTTGCTCACCACTCGGTAGGATTTTTTCACACTTAGGCGAGTACTGGACTGCAGCTAAGCCCCCGAGTGAGAGGCTTGCTCACCACTCGGTAGGATTTTTTCACACTTAGGCGAGTACTGGACTGCAGCTAAGCCCCCGAGTGAGAGGCTTGCTCACCACTCGGTAGGATTTTTCAAACTTAGGCGAGTACTTGACTGCAGCTAAGCCCCCGAGTGGGAGGCTTGCTCACCACTCGGTAGGATTTTTCAAACTTAGGAGAGTATTGGACTGCAGCTAAGCCCCCGAGTGGGCGGGTTGCTCACCACTCGGTAGGATTTTTCAAACTTAGGCGAGCGCTGGACTGGAGCTAAGCCCCCGAGTGGGAGGGTTGCTCACCACTCGGTAGGATTTTTCAAATTTAGGCGAGTTCTGGACTGCAGCTAAGCCCCCGAGTGGGAGGGTTGCTCACCACACGGTAGGATATTTCAAACTTAGGCGAGTGCTGGACTGCAGCTCAGCCCCCGAGTGGGAGGGTTGCTCACCACTCGGTAGGATTTTTCAAACTTAGGCGAGTCCTGGACTACAGCTAAGCCTTCGAGTGGGAGGGTTCCTCACCACTCGGTAGGATTTTTCAAACTTAGCCGAGTGCTGGACTGCAGCTCAGCCCCCGAGTGGGAGGGTTGCTCACCACTCGGTAGGATTTTTTCACACTTAGGCGAGTACTGGACTGCAGCTAAGCCCCCGAGTGAGAGACTTGCTCACCACTCGGTAGGATTTTTTCACACTTAGGCGAGTACTGGACTGCAGCTAAGCCCCCGAGTGAGAGGCTTGGTCACCACTCGGTAGGATTTTTCAAACTTAGGAGAGTACTGGACTGCAGCTAAGCCCCTGAGTGGGCGGGTTGCTCACCACTCGGTAGGATTTTTCAAACTTAGGCGAGTGCTGGACTGCAGCTAAGCCCCCGAGTGGGAGGGTTGCTCACCACTCGGTAGGATTTTTCAAACTTAGGCGAGTTCTGGACTGCAGCTAAGCCCCCGAGTGGGAGGGTTGCTAACCACTCGGTAAGATTTTTCAAACTTAGGCGAGTACTGGACTGCAGCTAAGCCCCCGAGTGGGAGGGTTGCTCACCGCTCGGTAGGATTTTTTCACACTTAGGCGAGTACTGGACTGCAGCTAAGCCCCCGGGTGGGAGGGTTGCTCACCGCTCGGTAGGATTTTTTCACACTTAGGCGAGTACTGGACTGCAGCTAAGCCCCCGAGTGAGAGGCTTGCTCACCACTCGATAGGATTCTTTCACACTTCGGCGAGTACTGGACTGCAGCTAAGCCCCCGAGTGAGAGGCTTGCTCACCACTCGGTAGGATTTTTCAAACTTAGGCGAGTGCTAGACTGTAGCTAAGCCCCCGAGTGGGAGGGTTGCTCACCACTCGGTAGGATTTTTCAAACTTAGGCGAGTACTGGACTACAGCTAAGCCCATGAGTGAGAGGCTTGCTCACCACTCGGTAGGATTTTTTCACACTTAGCCGAGTACTGGACTGCAGCTAAGCCCCCGAGTGAGAGGCTTGCTCACCACTCGGTAGGATTTTTCAAACTGAGCCGAGTACTGGACTGCAGCTAAGCCCCCGAGTGAGAGGCTTGCTCACTGCTCGGTAGGATTTTTCAAACTTAGCCGAGTGCTAGACTGTAGCTAAGCCCACGAGTGGGAGGGTTGCTCACCACTCGATAGGATTTTTCAAACTTAGGCAAGTACTGGACTGCAGCTAAGCCCACGAGTGAGAGGCTTGCTCACCACTCGGTAGGATTTTTTCACACTTAGGCAAGTACTGGACTGCAGCTAAGCCCCCGAGAGGGAGGGTTTCTCACCACTCGGTAGGATTTTTCAAACTTAGGCGAGTGGTAGACTGTTGCTAAGCCCCCGAGTGGGAGGGTTGCTGACCACTCGGTAGGATTTTTTCACACTTAGGCGAGTACTGGACTGCAGCTAAGCCCCCGAGTGAGAGACTTGCTCACCACTCGGTAGGATTTTTTCACACTTAGGCGAGTACTGGACTACAGCTAAGCCCCCGAGTGAGAGGCTTGGTCACCACTCGGTAGGATTTTTCAAACTTAGGAGAGTACTGGACTGCAGCTAAGCCCCCGAGTGAGAGACTTGCTCACCACTCGGTAGGATTTTTTCACACTTAGGCGAGTACTGGACTGCAGCTAAGCCCCCGAGTGAGAGGCTTGGTCACCACTCGGTAGGATTTTTCAAACTTAGGAGAGTACTGGACTGCAGCTAAGCCCCTGAGTGGGCGGGTTGCTCACCACTCGGTAGGATTTTTCAAACTTAGGCGAGTGCTGGACTGCAGCTAAGCCCCCGAGTGGGAGGGTTGCTCACCACTCGGTAGGATTTTTCAAACTTAGGCGAGTTCTGGACTGCAGCTAAGCCCCCGAGTGGGAGTGTTGCTAACCACTCGGTAAGATTTTTCAAACTTAGGCGAGTACTGGACTGCAGCTAAGCCCCCGAGTGGGAGGGTTGCTCACCGCTCGGTAGGATTTTTTCACACTTAGGCGAGTACTGGACTGCAGCTAAGCCCCTGAGTGGGAGGGTTGCTCACCGCTCGGTAGGATTTTTTCACACTTAGGCGAGTACTGGACTGCAGCTAAGCCCCCGAGTGAGAGGCTTGCTCACCACTCGGTAGGATTTTTTCACACTTCGGCGAGTACTGGACTGCAGCTAAGCCCCGGAGTGAGAGGCTTGCTCACCACTCGGTAGGATTTTTCAAACCTAGGCGAGTGCTAGACTGTAGCTAAGCCCCCGAGTGGGAGGGTTGCTCACCACTCGGTAGGATTTTTCAAACTGAGCCGAGTACTGGACTGCAGCTAAGCCCCCGAGTGAGAGGCTTGCTCACTGCTCGGTAGGATTTTTCAAACTTAGCCGAGTGCTAGACTGTAGCTAAGCCCACGAGTGGGAGGGTTGCTCACCACTCGATAGGATTTTTCAAACTTAGGCGAGTACTGGACTGCAGCTAAGTCCACGAGTGAGAGGCTTGCTCACCACTCGGTAGGATTTTTTCACACTTAGCCGAGTACTGGACTGCAGCTAAGCCCCCGAGTGAGAGGCTTGCTCACCACTCGGTAGGATTTTTCAAACTGAGCCGAGTACTGGACTGCAGCTAAGCCCCCGAGTGAGAGGCTTGCTCACTGCTCGGTAGGATTTTTCAAACTTAGCCGAGTGCTAGACTGTAGCTAAGCCCACGAGTGGGAGGGTTGCTCACCACTCGATAGGATTTTTCAAACTTAGGCGAGTACTGGACTGCAGCTAAGCCCACGAGTGAGAGGCTTGCTCACCACTCGGTAGGATTTTTTCACACTTAGGCAAGTACTGGACTGCAGCTAAGCCCCCGAGAGGGAGGGTTTCTCACCACTCGGTAGGATTTTTCAAACTTAGGCGAGTGGTAGACTGTTGCTAAGCCCCCGAGTGGGAGGGTTGCTCACCACTCGGTAGGATTTTTTCACACTTAGGCGAGTACTGGACTGCAGATAAGCCCCCGAGTGAGAGACTTGCTCACCACTCGGTAGGATTTTTCAAACTTAGGAGAGTACTGGACTGCAGCTAAGCCCCCGAGTGGGAGGGTTGGTCACCACTCGGTAGGATTTTTAAAACTTAGTCGAGTACTGGACTGCAGCTAAGTCCCCGAGTGGGAGGGTTGCTCACCACTCGGTAGGATTTTTTCACACTTAGGCGAGTACTGGACTGCAGCTAAGCCCCCGAGTGAGAGGCTTGCTCACCACTCGGTAGGATTTTTTCACACTTAGGCGAGTACTGGACTGCAGCTAAGCCCCCGAGTGGGAGGGTTGCTAACCACTCGGTAAGATTTTTCAAACTTAGGCGAGTACTGGACTGCAGCTAAGCCCCCGAGTGGGAGGGTTGCTCACCGCTCGGTAGGATTTTTTCACACTTAGGCGAGTACTGGACTGCAGCTAAGCCCCCGGGTGGGAGGGTTGCTCACCGCTCGGTAGGATTTTTTCACACTTAGGCGAGTACTGGACTGCAGCTAAGCCCCCGAGTGAGAGGCTTGCTCACCACTCGATAGGATTCTTTCACACTTCGGCGAGTACTGGACTGCAGCTAAGCCCCCGAGTGAGAGGCTTGCTCACCACTCGGTAGGATTTTTCAAACTTAGGCGAGTGCTAGACTGTAGCTAAGCCCCCGAGTGGGAGGGTTGCTCACCACTCGGTAGGATTTTTCAAACTTAGGCGAGTACTGGACTACAGCTAAGCCCATGAGTGAGAGGCTTGCTCACCACTCGGTAGGATTTTTTCACACTTAGCCGAGTACTGGACTGCAGCTAAGCCCCCGAGTGAGAGGCTTGCTCACCACTCGGTAGGATTTTTCAAACTGAGCCGAGTACTGGACTGCAGCTAAGCCCCCGAGTGAGAGGCTTGCTCACTGCTCGGTAGGATTTTTCAAACTTAGCCGAGTGCTAGACTGTAGCTAAGCCCACGAGTGGGAGGGTTGCTCACCACTCGATAGGATTTTTCAAACTTAGGCAAGTACTGGACTGCAGCTAAGCCCACGAGTGAGAGGCTTGCTCACCACTCGGTAGGATTTTTCAAACTTAGGCGAGTCCTGGACTACAGCTAAGCCTTCGAGTGGGAGGGTTCCTCACCACTCGGTAGGATTTTTCAAACTTAGCCGAGTGCTGGACTGCAGCTCAGCCCCCGAGTGGGAGGGTTGCTCACCACTCGGTAGGATTTTTTCACACTTAGGCGAGTACTGGACTGCAGCTAAGCCCCCGAGTGAGAGACTTGCTCACCACTCGGTAGGATTTTTTCACACTTAGGCGAGTACTGGACTGCAGCTAAGCCCCCGAGTGAGAGGCTTGGTCACCACTCGGTAGGATTTTTCAAACTTAGGAGAGTACTGGACTGCAGCTAAGCCCCTGAGTGGGCGGGTTGCTCACCACTCGGTAGGATTTTTCAAACTTAGGCGAGTGCTGGACTGCAGCTAAGCCCCCGAGTGGGAGGGTTGCTCACCACTCGGTAGGATTTTTCAAACTTAGGCGAGTTCTGGACTGCAGCTAAGCCCCCGAGTGGGAGGGTTGCTAACCACTCGGTAAGATTTTTCAAACTTAGGCGAGTACTGGACTGCAGCTAAGCCCCCGAGTGGGAGGGTTGCTCACCGCTCGGTAGGATTTTTTCACACTTAGGCGAGTACTGGACTGCAGCTAAGCCCCCGGGTGGGAGGGTTGCTCACCTCTCGGTAGGATTTTTTCACACTTAGGCGAGTACTGGACTGCAGCTAAGCCCCCGAGTGAGAGGCTTGCTCACCACTCGATAGGATCCTTTCACACTTCGGCGAGTACTGGACTGCAGCTAAGCCCCCGAGTGAGAGGCTTGCTCACCACTCGGTAGGATTTTTCAAACTTAGGCGAGTGCTAGACTGTAGCTAAGCCCCCGAGTGGGAGGGTTGCTCACCACTCGGTAGGATTTTTCAAACTTAGGCGAGTACTGGACTACAGCTAAGCCCATGAGTGAGAGGCTTGCTCACCACTCGGTAGGATTTTTTCACACTTAGCCGAGTACTGGACTGCAGCTAAGCCCCCGAGTGAGAGGCTTGCTCACCACTCGGTAGGATTTTTCAAACTGAGCCGAGTACTGGACTGCAGCTAAGCCCCCGAGTGAGAGGCTTGCTCACTGCTCGGTAGGATTTTTCAAACTTAGCCGAGTGCTAGACTGTAGCTAAGCCCACGAGTGGGAGGGTTGCTCACCACTCGATAGGATTTTTCAAACTTAGGCAAGTACTGGACTGCAGCTAAGCCCACGAGTGAGAGGCTTGCTCACCACTCGGTAGGATTTTTTCACACTTAGGCAAGTACTGGACTGCAGCTAAGCCCCCGAGAGGGAGGGTTTCTCACCACTCGGTAGGATTTTTCAAACTTAGGCGAGTGGTAGACTGTTGCTAAGCCCCCGAGTGGGAGGGTTGCTGACCACTCGGTAGGATTTTTTCACACTTAGGCGAGTACTGGACTGCAGCTAAGCCCCCGAGTGAGAGACTTGCTCACCACTCGGTAGGATTTTTTCACACTTAGGCGAGTACTGGACTACAGCTAAGCCCCCGAGTGAGAGGCTTGGTCACCACTCGGTAGGATTTTTCAAACTTAGGAGAGTACTGGACTGCAGCTAAGCCCCCGAGTGAGAGACTTGCTCACCACTCGGTAGGATTTTTTCACACTTAGGCGAGTACTGGACTGCAGCTAAGCCCCCGAGTGAGAGGCTTGGTCACCACTCGGTAGGATTTTTCAAACTTAGGAGAGTACTGGACTGCAGCTAAGCCCCTGAGTGGGCGGGTTGCTCACCACTCGGTAGGATTTTTCAAACTTAGGCGAGTGCTGGACTGCAGCTAAGCCCCCGAGTGGGAGGGTTGCTCACCACTCGGTAGGATTTTTCAAACTTAGGCGAGTTCTGGACTGCAGCTAAGCCCCCGAGTGGGAGTGTTGCTAACCACTCGGTAAGATTTTTCAAACTTAGGCGAGTACTGGACTGCAGCTAAGCCCCCGAGTGGGAGGGTTGCTCACCGCTCGGTAGGATTTTTTCACACTTAGGCGAGTACTGGACTGCAGCTAAGCCCCTGAGTGGGAGGGTTGCTCACCGCTCGGTAGGATTTTTTCACACTTAGGCGAGTACTGGACTGCAGCTAAGCCCCCGAGTGAGAGGCTTGCTCACCACTCGGTAGGATTTTTTCACACTTCGGCGAGTACTGGACTGCAGCTAAGCCCCGGAGTGAGAGGCTTGCTCACCACTCGGTAGGATTTTTCAAACTTAGGCGAGTGCTAGACTGTAGCTAAGCCCCCGAGTGGGAGGGTTGCTCACCACTCGGTAGGATTTTTCAAACTGAGCCGAGTACTGGACTGCAGCTAAGCCCCCGAGTGAGAGGCTTGCTCACTGCTCGGTAGGATTTTTCAAACTTAGCCGAGTGCTAGACTGTAGCTAAGCCCACGAGTGGGAGGGTTGCTCACCACTCGATAGGATTTTTCAAACTTAGGCGAGTACTGGACTGCAGCTAAGTCCACGAGTGAGAGGCTTGCTCACCACTCGGTAGGATTTTTTCACACTTAGCCGAGTACTGGACTGCAGCTAAGCCCCCGAGTGAGAGGCTTGCTCACCACTCGGTAGGATTTTTCAAACTGAGCCGAGTACTGGACTGCAGCTAAGCCCCCGAGTGAGAGGCTTGCTCACTGCTCGGTAGGATTTTTCAAACTTAGCCGAGTGCTAGACTGTAGCTAAGCCCACGAGTGGGAGGGTTGCTCACCACTCGATAGGATTTTTCAAACTTAGGCGAGTACTGGACTGCAGCTAAGCCCACGAGTGAGAGGCTTGCTCACCACTCGGTAGGATTTTTTCACACTTAGGCAAGTACTGGACTGCAGCTAAGCCCCCGAGAGGGAGGGTTTCTCACCACTCGGTAGGATTTTTCAAACTTAGGCGAGTGGTAGACTGTTGCTAAGCCCCCGAGTGGGAGGGTTGCTCACCACTCGGTAGGATTTTTTCACACTTAGGCGAGTACTGGACTGCAGATAAGCCCCCGAGTGAGAGACTTGCTCACCACTCGGTAGGATTTTTCAAACTTAGGAGAGTACTGGACTGCAGCTAAGCCCCCGAGTGGGAGGGTTGGTCACCACTCGGTAGGATTTTTAAAACTTAGTCGAGTACTGGACTGCAGCTAAGTCCCCGAGTGGGAGGGTTGCTCACCACTCGGTAGGATTTTTTCACACTTCGGCGAGTACTGGACTGCAGCTAAGCCCCCGAGTGAGAGGCTTGCTCACCACTCGGTAGGATTTTTTCACACTTAGGCGAGTACTGGACTGCAGCTAAGCCCCCGAGTGGGAGGGTTGCTAACCACTCGGTAAGATTTTTCAAACTTAGGCGAGTACTGGACTGCAGCTAAGCCCCCGAGTGGGAGGGTTGCTCACCGCTCGGTAGGATTTTTTCACACTTAGGCGAGTACTGGACTGCAGCTAAGCCCCCGGGTGGGAGGGTTGCTCACCGCTCGGTAGGATTTTTTCACACTTAGGCGAGTACTGGACTGCAGCTAAGCCCCCGAGTGAGAGGCTTGCTCACCACTCGATAGGATTCTTTCACACTTCGGCGAGTACTGGACTGCAGCTAAGCCCCCGAGTGAGAGGCTTGCTCACCACTCGGTAGGATTTTTCAAACTTAGGCGAGTGCTAGACTGTAGCTAAGCCCCCGAGTGGGAGGGTTGCTCACCACTCGGTAGGATTTTTCAAACTTAGGCGAGTACTGGACTACAGCTAAGCCCATGAGTGAGAGGCTTGCTCACCACTCGGTAGGATTTTTTCACACTTAGCCGAGTACTGGACTGCAGCTAAGCCCCCGAGTGAGAGGCTTGCTCACCACTCGGTAGGATTTTTCAAACTGAGCCGAGTACTGGACTGCAGCTAAGCCCCCGAGTGAGAGGCTTGCTCACTGCTCGGTAGGATTTTTCAAACTTAGCCGAGTGCTAGACTGTAGCTAAGCCCACGAGTGGGAGGGTTGCTCACCACTCGATAGGATTTTTCAAACTTAGGCAAGTACTGGACTGCAGCTAAGCCCACGAGTGAGAGGCTTGCTCACCACTCGGTAGGATTTTTTCACACTTAGGCAAGTACTGGACTGCAGCTAAGCCCCCGAGAGGGAGGGTTTCTCACCACTCGGTAGGATTTTTCAAACTTAGGCGAGTGGTAGACTGTTGCTAAGCCCCCGAGTGGGAGGGTTGCTGACCACTCGGTAGGATTTTTTCACACTTAGGCGAGTACTGGACTGCAGCTAAGCCCCCGAGTGAGAGACTTGCTCACCACTCGGTAGGATTTTTTCACACTTAGGCGAGTACTGGACTACAGCTAAGCCCCCGAGTGAGAGGCTTGGTCACCACTCGGTAGGATTTTTCAAACTTAGGAGAGTACTGGACTGCAGCTAAGCCCCCGAGTGAGAGACTTGCTCACCACTCGGTAGGATTTTTTCACACTTAGGCGAGTACTGGACTGCAGCTAAGCCCCCGAGTGAGAGGCTTGGTCACCACTCGGTAGGATTTTTCAAACTTAGGAGAGTACTGGACTGCAGCTAAGCCCCTGAGTGGGCGGGTTGCTCACCACTCGGTAGGATTTTTCAAACTTAGGCGAGTGCTGGACTGCAGCTAAGCCCCCGAGTGGGAGGGTTGCTCACCACTCGGTAGGATTTTTCAAACTTAGGCGAGTTCTGGACTGCAGCTAAGCCCCCGAGTGGGAGTGTTGCTAACCACTCGGTAAGATTTTTCAAACTTAGGCGAGTACTGGACTGCAGCTAAGCCCCCGAGTGGGAGGGTTGCTCACCGCTCGGTAGGATTTTTTCACACTTAGGCGAGTACTGGACTGCAGCTAAGCCCCTGAGTGGGAGGGTTGCTCACCGCTCGGTAGGATTTTTTCACACTTAGGCGAGTACTGGACTGCAGCTAAGCCCCCGAGTGAGAGGCTTGCTCACCACTCGGTAGGATTTTTTCACACTTCGGCGAGTACTGGACTGCAGCTAAGCCCCGGAGTGAGAGGCTTGCTCACCACTCGGTAGGATTTTTCAAACTTAGGCGAGTGCTAGACTGTAGCTAAGCCCCCGAGTGGGAGGGTTGCTCACCACTCGGTAGGATTTTTCAAACTGAGCCGAGTACTGGACTGCAGCTAAGCCCCCGAGTGAGAGGCTTGCTCACTGCTCGGTAGGATTTTTCAAACTTAGCCGAGTGCTAGACTGTAGCTAAGCCCACGAGTGGGAGGGTTGCTCACCACTCGATAGGATTTTTCAAACTTAGGCGAGTACTGGACTGCAGCTAAGTCCACGAGTGAGAGGCTTGCTCACCACTCGGTAGGATTTTTTCACACTTAGCCGAGTACTGGACTGCAGCTAAGCCCCCGAGTGAGAGGCTTGCTCACCACTCGGTAGGATTTTTCAAACTGAGCCGAGTACTGGACTGCAGCTAAGCCCCCGAGTGAGAGGCTTGCTCACTGCTCGGTAGGATTTTTCAAACTTAGCCGAGTGCTAGACTGTAGCTAAGCCCACGAGTGGGAGGGTTGCTCACCACTCGATAGGATTTTTCAAACTTAGGCGAGTACTGGACTGCAGCTAAGCCCACGAGTGAGAGGCTTGCTCACCACTCGGTAGGATTTTTTCACACTTAGGCAAGTACTGGACTGCAGCTAAGCCCCCGAGAGGGAGGGTTTCTCACCACTCGGTAGGATTTTTCAAACTTAGGCGAGTGGTAGACTGTTGCTAAGCCCCCGAGTGGGAGGGTTGCTCACCACTCGGTAGGATTTTTTCACACTTAGGCGAGTACTGGACTGCAGATAAGCCCCCGAGTGAGAGACTTGCTCACCACTCGGTAGGATTTTTCAAACTTAGGAGAGTACTGGACTGCAGCTAAGCCCCCGAGTGGGAGGGTTGGTCACCACTCGGTAGGATTTTTAAAACTTAGTCGAGTACTGGACTGCAGCTAAGTCCCCGAGTGGGAGGGTTGCTCACCACTCGGTAGGATTTTTTCACACTTAGGCGAGTACTGGACTGCAGCTAAGCCCCCGAGTGAGAGGCTTGCTCACCACTCGGTAGGATTTTTTCACACTTAGGCGAGTACTGGACTGCAGCTAAGCCCCCGAGTGAGAGGCTTGCTCACCACTCGGTAGGATTTTTCAAACTTAGGCGAGTACTTGACTGCAGCTAAGCCCCCGAGTGGGAGGCTTGCTCACCACTCGGTAGGATTTTTCAAACTTAGGAGAGTATTGGACTGCAGCTAAGCCCCCGAGTGGGCGGGTTGCTCACCACTCGGTAGGATTTTTCAAACTTAGGCGAGCGCTGGACTGGAGCTAAGCCCCCGAGTGGGAGGGTTGCTCACCACTCGGTAGGATTTTTCAAATTTAGGCGAGTTCTGGACTGCAGCTAAGCCCCCGAGTGGGAGGGTTGCTCACCACACGGTAGGATATTTCAAACTTAGGCGAGTGCTGGACTGCAGCTCAGCCCCCGAGTGGGAGGGTTGCTCACCACTCGGTAGGATTTTTCAAACTTAGGCGAGTCCTGGACTACAGCTAAGCCTTCGAGTGGGAGGGTTCCTCACCACTCGGTAGGATTTTTCAAACTTAGCCGAGTACTGGACTGCAGCTAAGCCCCCGAGTGGGAGGGTTGGTCACCACTCGGTAGGATTTTTAAAACTTAGTCGAGTACTGGACTGCAGCTAAGTCCCCGAGTGGGAGGGTTGCTCACCACTCGGTAGGATTTTTCAAACTTAAGCGAGTGCTGGACTGCAGCTAAGCCCCCGAGTGAGAGGGTTTCTCACCACTCGGTAGGATTTTTCAAACTTAGGCGAGTGCTGGACTGCAGCTAAGCCCCTGAGTGGGAGGGTTGCTCACCACTCGGTAGGATATTTCAAACTTAGGCGAGTCCTGGACTGCAGCTAAGCCTCCGAGTGGGAGGGTTGCTCACCACTCGGTAGGATTTTTCAAACTTAGGCGAGTACTGGACTGCAGCTAAGCCCACGAGTGAGAGGCTTGCTCACCACTCGGTAGGATTTTTTCACACTTAGGCAAGTACTGGACTGCAGCTAAGCCCCCGAGTGGGAGGGTTGCTCACCACTCGGTAGGATTTTTCAAACTTAGGCGAGTACTGGACTGCAGCTAAGCCCCCGAGTGGGAGGGTTGCTCACCACTCGGTAGGATTTTTTCACACTTAGGCGAGTACTGGACTGCAGCTAAGCCCCCGAGTGAGAGGCTTGCTCACCACTCGGTAGGATTTTTCAAACTTAGTCGAGTACTGGACTGCAGCTAAGTCCCCGAGTGGGAGGGTTGCTCACCACTCGGTAGGATTTTTTCACACTTAGGCGAGTACTGGACTGCAGCTAAGCCCCCGAGTGAGAGGCTTGCTCACCACTCGGTAGGATTTTTTCACACTTAGGCGAGTACTGGACTGCAGCTAAGCCCCCGAGTGAGAGGCTTGCTCACCACTCGGTAGGATTTTTCAAACTTAGGCGAGTGCTAGACTGTAGCTAAGCCCCCGAGTGGGAGGGTTGCTCACCACTCGGTAGGATTTTTCAAACTGAGCCGAGTACTGGACTGCAGCTAAGCCCCCGAGTGAGAGGCTTGCTCACTGCTCGGTAGGATTTTTCAAACTTAGCCGAGTGCTAGACTGTAGCTAAGCCCACGAGTGGGAGGGTTGCTCACCACTCGATAGGATTTTTCAAACTTAGGCGAGTACTGGACTGCAGCTAAGCCCCTGAGTGGGAGGGTTGCTCACCACTCGGTAGGATTTTTCAAACTTAGGCGAGTACTGGACTGCAGCTAAGCCCCCGAGAGGGAGGGTTTCTCACCACTTGGTAGGATTTTTCAAACTTAGGCGAGTGGTAGACTGTTGCTAAGCCCCCGAGTGGGAGGGTTGCTCACCACTCGGTAGGATTTTTTCACACTTAGGCGAGTACTGGACTGCAGCTAAGCCCCCGAGTGGGAGGGTTGCTCACCACTCGGTAGGATTTTTCAAACTTAGGCGAGTTCTGGACTGCAGCTAAGCCCCCGAGTGGGAGGGTTGCTCACCACACGGTAGGATTTTTCAAACTTAGGCGAGTGCT
Source organism: Aegilops tauschii subsp. strangulata (assembly GCF_002575655.3). Classification (NCBI taxonomy): domain Eukaryota; kingdom Viridiplantae; phylum Streptophyta; class Magnoliopsida; order Poales; family Poaceae; genus Aegilops; species Aegilops tauschii. Next base: position 66,111,830 of record NC_053040.3, on the reverse strand, counting down.
GGACTGCAGCTAAGCCCCCGAGAGGGAGGGTTTCTCACCACTCGGTAGGATTTTTCAAACTTAGGCGAGTGGTAGACTGTAGCTAAGCCCCCGAGTGGGAGGGTTGCTCACCACTCGGTAGGATTTTTTCACACTTAGGGGAGTACTGGACTGTAGCTAAGCCCCCGAGTGAGAGACTTGCTCACCACTCGGTAGGATTTTTTCACACTTAGGCGAGTACTGGACTGCAGCTAAGCCCCCGAGTGAGAGGCTTGGTCACCACTCGGTAGGATTTTTCAAACTTAGGAGAGTACTGGACTGCAGCTAAGCCCCTGAGTGGGCGGGTTGCTCACCACTCGGTAGGATTTTTCAAACTTAGGCGAGTGCTGGACTGCAGCTAAGCCCCCGAGTGGGAGGGTTGCTCACCACTCGGTAGGATTTTTCAAACTTAGGCGAGTTCTGGACTGCAGCTAAGCCCCCGAGTGGGAGTGTTGCTAACCACTCGGTAAGATTTTTCAAACTTAGGCGAGTACTGGACTGCAGCTAAGCCCCCGAGTGGGAGGGTTGCTCACCGCTCGGTAGGATTTTTTCACACTTAGGCGAGTACTGGACTGCAGCTAAGCCCCCGAGTGGGAGGGTTGCTCACCGCTCGGTAGGATTTTTTCACACTTAGGCGAGTACTGGACTGCAGCTAAGCCCCCGAGTGAGAGGCTTGCTCACCACTCGGTAGGATTTTTTCACACTTCGGCGAGTACTGGACTGCAGCTAAGCCCTGGAGTGAGAGGCTTGCTCACCACTCGGTAGGATTTTTCAAACTTAGGCGAGTGCTAGACTGTAGCTAAGCCCCCGAGTGGGAGGGTTGCTCACCACTCGGTAGGATTTTTCAAACTTAGGCGAGTACTGGACTGCAGCTAAGCCCACGAGTGAGAGGCTTGCTCACCACTCGGTAGGATTTTTTCACACTTAGCCGAGTACTGGACTGCAGCTAAGCCCCCGAGTGAGAGGCTTGCTCACCACTCGGTAGGATTTTTCAAACTGAGCCGAGTACTGGACTGCAGCTAAGCCCCCGAGTGAGAGGCTTGCTCACTGCTCGGTAGGATTTTTCAAACTTAGCCGAGTGCTAGACTGTAGCTAAGCCCACGAGTGGGAGGGTTGCTCACCACTCGATAGGATTTTTGAAACTTAGGCGAGTACTGGACTGCAGCTAAGCCCACGAGTGAGAGGCTTGCTCACCACTCGGTAGGATTTTTTCACACTTAGGCAAGTACTGGACTGCAGCTAAGCCCCCGAGAGGGAGGGTTTCTCACCACTCGGTAGGATTTTTCAAACTTAGGCGAGTGGTAGACTGTTGCTAAGCCCCCGAGTGGGAGGGTTGCTCACCACTCGGTAGGATTTTTTCACACTTAGGCGAGTACTGGACTGCAGCTAAGCCCCCGAGTGAGAGACTTGCTCACCACTCGGTAGGATTTTTCAAACTTAGGAGAGTACTGGACTGCAGCTAAGCCCTTGAGTGGGCGGGTTGCTCATCACTCGGTAGGATTTTTCAAACTTAGGCGAGTGCTGGACTGCAGCTAAGCCCCCGAGTGGGAGGGTTGCTCACCACTCGGTAGGATTTTTCAAACTTAGGCGAGTTCTGGACTGCAGCTAAGCCCTCGAGTGGGAGGGTTGCTCACCACACGGTAGGATTTTTCAAACTTAGGCGAGTGCTGGACTGCAGCTAAGCCCCTGAGTGGGAGGGTTGCTCACCACTCGGTAGGATATTTCAAACTTAGGCGAGTCCTGGACTGCAGCTAAGCCTCCGAGTGGGAGGGTTGCTCACCACTCGGTAGGATTTTTCAAACTTAGGCGAGTACTGGACTGCAGCTAAGCCCCCGAGTGGGAGGGTTGGTCACCACTCGGTAGGATTTTTCAAACTTAGGCGAGTACTGGAGTGCAGCTAAGCCCCCGAGTGGGAGGGTTGCTCACCACTCGGTAGGATTTTTTCACACTTAGGCGAGTACTGGACTGCAGCTAAGCCCCCGAGTGAGAGGCTTGCTCACCACTCGGTAGGATTTTTCAAACTTAGGCGAGTACTTGACTGCAGCTAAGCCCCCGAGTGGGAGGCTTGCTCACCACTCGGTAGGATTTTTCAAACTTAGGAGAGTATTGGACTGCAGCTAAGCCCCCGAGTGGGCGGGTTGCTCACCACTCGGTAGGATTTTTCAAACTTAGTCGAGTACTGGACTGCAGCTAAGCCCCCGAGTGGGAGGGTTGCTCACCACTCGGTAGGATTTTTTCACACTTAGGCGAGTACTGGACTGCAGCTAAGCCCCCGAGTGAGAGGCTTGCTCACCACTCGGTAGGATTTTTTCACACTTAGGCGAGTACTGGACTGCAGCTAAGCCCCCGAGTGAGAGGCTTGCTCACCACTCGGTAGGATTTTTCAAACTTAGGCGAGTGCTAGACTGTAGCTAAGCCCCCGAGTGGGAGGGTTGCTCACCACTCGGTAGGATTTTTCAAACTGAGCCGAGTACTGGACTGCAGCTAAGCCCCCGAGTGAGAGGCTTGCTCACTGCTCGGTAGGATTTTTCAAACTTAGCCGAGTGCTAGACTGTAGCTAAGCCCACGAGTGGGAGGGTTGCTCACCACTCGATAGGATTTTTCAAACTTAGGCGAGTACTGGACTGCAGCTAAGCCCACGAGTGAGAGGCTTGCTCACCACTCGGTAGGATTTTTTCACACTTAGGCAAGTACTAGACTGCAGCTAAGCCCCCGAGAGGGAGGGTTTCTCACCACTTGGTAGGATTTTTCAAACTTAGGCGAGTGGTAGACTGTTGCTAAGCCCCCGAGTGGGAGGGTTGCTCACCACTCGGTAGGATTTTTTCACACTTAGGCGAGTACTGGACTGCAGCTAAGCCCCCGAGTGAGAGACTTGCTCACCACTCGGTAGGATTTTTTCACACTTAGGCGAGTACTGGACTGCAGCTAAGCCCCCGAGTGAGAGGCTTGGTCACCACTCGGTAGGATTTTTCAAACTTAGGAGAGTACTGGACTGCAGCTAAGCCCCTGAGTGGGCGGGTTGCTCATCACTCGGTAGGATTTTTCAAACTTAGGCGAGTGCTGGACTGCAGCTAAGCCCCCGAGTGGGAGGGTTGCTCACCACTCGGTAGGATTTTTCAAACTTAGGCGAGTTCTGGACTGCAGCTAAGCCCCCGAGTGGGAGGGTTGCTCACCACACGGTTGGATTTTTCAAACTTAGGCGAGTGCTGGACTGCAGCTAAGCCCCTGAATGGGAGGGTTGCTCACCACTCGGTAGGATATTTCAAACTTAGGCGAGTCCTGGACTGCAGCTAAGCCTCCGAGTGGGAGGGTTGCTCACCACTCGGTAGGATTTTTCAAACTTAGGCGAGTACTGGACTGCAGCTAAGCCCCCGAGTGGGAGGGTTGGTCACCACTCGGTAGGATTTTTCAAACTTAGGCGAGTACTGGACTGCAGCTAAGCCCCCGAGTGGGAGGGTTGCTCACCACTCGGTAGGATTTTTTCACACTTAGGGGAGTACTGGACTGCAGCTAAGCCCCCGAGTGAGAGGCTTGCTCACCACTCGGTAGGATTTTTCAAACTTAGGCGAGTACTTGACTGCAGCTAAACCCCCGAGTGGGAGGCTTGCTCACCACTCGGTAGGATTTTTCAAACTTAGGAGAGTATTGGACTGCAGCTAAGCCCCCGAGTGGGCGGGTTGCTCACCACTCGGTAGGATTTTTCAAACTTAGGCGAGTGCTGGACTGCAGCTAAGCCCCCGAGTGGGAGGGTTGCTCACCACTCGGTAGGATTTTTCGAACTTAGGCGAGTGCTGGACTACAGCTAAGCCTTCGAGTGGGAGGGTTCCTCACCACTCGGTAGGATTTTTCAAACTTAGGCGAGTACTGGACTGCAGCTAAGCCCCCGAGTGGGAGGGTTGGTCACCACTCGGTAGGATTTTTCAAACTTAGGCGAGTACTGGACTGCAGCTAAGCCCCCGAGTGGGAGGGTTGCTCACCACTCGGTAGGATTTTTTCACACTTAGGCGAGTACTGGACTGCAGCTAAGCCCCCGAGTGAGAGGCTTGCTCACCACTCGGTAGGATTTTTTCACACTTAGGCGAGTACTGGACTGCAGCTAAGCCCCCGAGTGAGAGGCTTGCTCACCACTCGGTAGGATTTTTCAAACTTAGGCGAGTGCTGGACTGTAGCTAAGCCCCTGAGTGGGCGGGTTGCTCACCACTCGGTAGGATTTTTCAAACTTAGGCGAGTGCTGGACTGCAGCTAAGCCCCCGAGTGAGAGGGTTTCTCACCACTCGGTAGGATTTTTCAAACTTAGGCGAGTGGTAGACTGTTGCTAAGCCCCCGAGTGGGAGGGTTGCTCACCACTCGGTAGGATTTTTTCACACTTAGGCGAGTACTGGACTGCAGCTAAGCCCCCGAGTGAGAGACTTGCTCACCACTCGGTAGGATTTTTTCACACTTAGGCGAGTACTGGACTGCAGCTAAGCCCCCGAGTGAGAGGCTTGGTCACCACTCGGTAGGATTTTTCAAACTTAGGAGAGTACTGGACTGCAGCTAAGCCCCTGAGTGGGCGGGTTGCTCATCACTCGGTAGGATTTTTCAAACTTAGGCGAGTGCTGGACTGCAGCTAAGCCCCCGAGTGGGAGGGTTGCTCACCACTCGGTAGGATTTTTCAAACTTAGGCGAGTTCTGGACTGCAGCTAAGCCCCCGAGTGGGAGGGTTGCTCACCACACGGTAGGATTTTTCAAACTTAGGCGAGTGCTGGACTGCAGCTAAGCCCCTGAGTGGGAGGGTTGCTCACCACTCGGTAGGATATTTCAAACTTAGGCGAGTCCTGGACTGCAGCTAAGCCTCCGAGTGGGAGGGTTGCTCACCACTCGGTAGGATTTTTCAAACTTAGGCGAGTACTGGACTGCAGCTAAGCCCCCGAGTGGGAGGGTTGGTCACCACTCGGTAGGATTTTTCAAACTTAGGCGAGTACTGGACTGCAGCTAAGCCCCCGAGTGGGAGGGTTGCTCACCACTCGGTAGGATTTTTTTCACACTTAGGCGAGTACTGGACTGCAGCTAAGCCCCCGAGTGAGAGGCTTGCTTACCACTCGGTAGGATTTTTCAAACTTAGGCGAGTACTTGACTGCAGCTAAGCCCCCGAGTGGGAGGCTTGCTCACCACTCGGTAGGATTTTTCAAACTTAGGAGAGTATTGGACTGCAGCTAAGCCCCCGAGTGGGCGGGTTGCTCACCACTCGGTAGGATTTTTCAAACTTAGGCGAGTGCTGGACTGCAGCTAAGCCCCCGAGTGGGAGGGTTGCTCACCACTCGGTAGGATTTTTCAAACTTAGGCGAGTTCTGGACTGCAGCTAAGCCCCCGAGTGGGAGGGTTGCTCACCTCACGGTAGGATATTTCAAACTTAGGCGAGTGCTGGACTGCAGCTCAGCCCCCGAGTGGGAGGGTTGCTCACCACTTGGTAGGATTTTTCAAACTTAGGCGAGTCCTGGACTACAGCTAAGCCTTCGAGTGGGAGGGTTCCTCACCACTCGGTAGGATTTTTCAAACTTAGGCGAGTACTGGACTGCAGCTAAGCCCCCGAGTGGGAGGGTTGGTCACCACTCGGTAGGATTTTTCAAACTTAGGCGAGTACTGGACTGCAGCTAAGCCCCCGAGTGGGAGGGTTGCTCACCACTCGGTAGGATTTTTTCACACTTAGGCGAGTACTGGACTGCAGCTAAGCCCCCGAGTGAGAGGCTTGCTCACCACTCGGTAGGATTTTTTCACACTTAGGCGAGTACTGGACTGCAGCTAAGCCCCCGAGTGAGAGGCTTGCTCACCACTCGGTAGGATTTTTCAAACTTAGGCGAGTGCTAGACTGTAGCTAAGCCCCTGAGTGGGCGGGTTGCTCACCACTCGGTAGGATTTTTCAAACTTAGGCGAGTGCTGGACTGCAGCTAAGCCCCCGAGTGGGAGGGTTGCTCACCACACGGTAGGATTTTTCAAACTTAGGCGAGTGCTGGACTGCAGCTAAGCCCCTGAGTGGGAGGGTTGCTCACCACTCGGTAGGATATTTCAAACTTAGGCGAGTCCTGGACTGCAGCTAAGCCTCCGAGTGGGAGGGTTGCTCACCACTCGGTAGGATTTTTCAAACTTAGGCGAGTACTGGACTGCAGCTAAGCCCCCGAGTGGGAGGGTTGGTCACCACTCGGTAGGATTTTTCAAACTTAGGCGAGTACTGGACTGCAGCTAAGCCCCCGAGTGGGAGGGTTGCTCACCACTCGGTAGGATTTTTTCACACTTAGGCGAGTACTGGACTGCAGCTAAGCCCCCGAGTGAGAGGCTTGCTCACCACTCGGTAGGACTTTTCAAACTTAGGCGAGTACTTGACTGCAGCTAAGCCCCCGAGTGGGAGGCTTGCTCACCACTCGGTAGGATTTTTCAAACTTAGGAGAGTATTGGACTGCAGCTAAGCCCCCGAGTGGGCGGGTTGCTCACCACTCGGTAGGATTTTTCAAACTTAGGCGAGTGCTGGACTGCAGCTAAGCCCCCGAGTGGGAGGGTTGCTCACCACTCGGTAGGATTTTTCAAACTTAGGCGAGTTCTGGACTGCAGCTAAGCCCCCGAGTGGGAGGGTTGCTCACCTCACGGTAGGATATTTCAAACTTAGGCGAGTGCTGGACTGCAGCTCAGCCCCCGAGTGGGAGGGTTGCTCACCACTCGGTAGGATTTTTCAAACTTAGGCGAGTCCTGGACTACAGCTAAGCCTTCGAGTGGGAGGGTTCCTCACCACTCGGTAGGATTTTTCAAACTTAGGCGAGTACTGGACTGCAGCTAAGCCCCCGAGTGGGAGGGTTGGTCACCACTCGGTAGGATTTTTCAAACTTAGGCGAGTACTGGACTGCAGCTAAGCCCCCGAGTGAGAGGCTTGCTCACCACTCGGTAGGATTTTTTCACACTTAGGCGAGTACTGGACTGCAGCTAAGCCCCCGAGTGAGAGGCTTGCTCACCACTCGGTAGGATTTTTCAAACTTAGGCGAGTGCTAGACTGTAGCTAAGCCCCTGAGTGGGCGGGTTGCTCACCACTCGGTAGGATTTTTCAAACTTAGGCGAGTGCTGCACTGCAGCTAAGCCCCCGAGTGAGAGGGTTTCTCACCACTCGGTAGGATTTTTCAAACTTAGGCGAGTGGTAGACTGTTGCTAAGCCCCCGAGTGGGAGGGTTGCTCACCACTCGGTAGGATTTTTTCACACTTAGGCGAGTACTGGACTGCAGCTAAGCCCCCGAGTGAGAGACTTGCTCACCACTCGGTAGGATTTTTTCACACTTAGGCGAGTACTGGACTGCAGCTAAGCCCCCGAGTGAGAGGCTTGGTCACCACTCGGTAGGATTTTTCAAACTTAGTAGAGTACTGGACTGCAGCTAAGCCCCTGAGTGGGCGGGTTGCTCATCACTCGGTAGGATTTTTCAAACTTAGGCGAGTGCTGGACTGCAGCTAAGCCCCCGAGTGGGAGGGTTGCTCACCACTCGGTAAGATTTTTCAAACTTATGCGAGTTCTGGACTGCAGCTAAGCCCCCGAGTGGGAGGGTTGCTCACCACACGGTAGGATTTTTCAAACTTAGGCGAGTGCTGGACTGCAGCTAAGCCCCTGAGTGGGAGGGTTGCTCACCACTCGGTAGGATATTTCAAACTTAGGCGAGTCCTGGACTGCAGCTAAGCCTCCGAGTGGGAGGGTTGCTCACCACTCGGTAGGATTTTTCAAACTTAGGCGAGTACTGGACTGCAGCTAAGCCCCCGAGTGGGAGGGTTGGTCACCACTCGGTAGGATTTTTCAAACTTAGGCGAGTACTGGACTGCAGCTAAGCCCCCGAGTGGGAGGGTTGCTCACCACTCGGTAGGATTTTTCAAACTTAGGCGAGTACTTGACTGCAGCTTAGCCCCCGAGTGGGAGGCTTGCTCACCACTCGGTAGGATTTTTCAAACTTAGGAGAGTATTGGACTGCAGCTAAGCCCCCAAGTGGGCGGGTTGCTCACCACTCGGTAGGATTTTTCAAACTTAGGCGAGTGCTGGACTGCAGCTAAGCCCCCGAGTGGGAGGGTTGCTCACCACTTGGTAGGATTTTTCAAACTTAGGCGAGTTCTGGACTGCAGCTAAGCCCCCGAGTGGGAGGGTTGCTCACCACACGGTAGGATATTTCAAACTTAGGCGAGTGCTGGACTGCAGCTCAGCCCCCGAGTGGGAGGGTTGCTCACCACTCGGTAGGATTTTTCAAACTTAGGCGAGTCCTGGACTACAGCTAAGCCTTCGAGTGGGAGGGTTCCTCACCACTCGGTAGGATTTTTCAAACTTAGGCGAGTACTGGACTGCAGCTAAGCCCCCGAGTGGGAGGGTTGGTCACCACTCGGTAGGATTTTTCAAACTTAGGCGAGTACTGGACTGCAGCAAAGCCCCCGAGTGGGAGGGTTGCTCACCACTCGGTAGGATTTTTTCACACTTAGGCGAGTACTGGACTGCAGCTAAGCCCCCGAGTGAGAGGCTTGCTCACCACTCGGTAGGATTTTTTGACACTTAGGCGAGTACTGGACTGCAGCTAAGCCCCCGAGTGAGAGGCTTGCTCACCACTCGGTAGGATTTTTCAAACTTAGGCGAGTGCTAGACTGTAGCTAAGCCCCCGAGTGGGAGGGTTGCTCACCTCTCGGTAGGATTTTTCAAACTGAGCCGAGTACTGGACTGCAGCTAAGCCCCCGAGTGAGAGGCTTGCTCACTTCTCGGTAGGATTTTTGAAACTTAGCCGAGTGCTAGACTGTAGCTAAGCCCACGAGTGGGAGGGTTGCTCACCACTCGATAGGATTTTTCAAACTTAGGCGAGTACTGGACTGCAGCTAAGCCCACGAGTGAGAGGCTTGCTCACCACTCGGTAGGATTTTCTCACACTTAGGCAAGTACTCGACTGCAGCTAAGCCCCCGAGAGGGAGGGTTTCTCACCACTCGGTAGGATTTTTCAAACTTTGGCGAGTGGTAGACTATAGCTAAGCCCCCGAGTGGGAGGGTTGCTCACCACTCGGTAGGATTTTTTCACACTTAGGCGAGTACTGGACTGCAGCTAAGCCCCCGACTGAGAGACTTGCTCACCACTCGGTAGGATTTTTTCACACTTAGGCGAGTACTGGACTGCAGCTAAGCCCCCTAGTGAGAGGCTTGCTCACCACTCGGTAGGATTTTTCAAAGTTAGGAGAGTACTGGACTGCAGCTAAGCCCCTGAGTTGGCGGGTTGCTCACCAGTCGGTAGGATTTTTCAAACTTAGGCGAGTGCTGGACTGCAGCTAAGCCCCCGAGTGGGAGGGTTGCTCACCACTCGGTAGGATTTTTCAAACTTAGGCGAGTACTGGACTACAGCTAAGCCCCCGAGTGGGAGGGTTGCTCACCACTCGGTAGGATTTCTTCACACTTAGGCGAGTACTGGACTGCAGCTAAGCCCCCGACTGAGAGACTTGCTCACCACTCGGTAGGATTTTTTCACACTTAGGCGAGTACTGGACTGCAGCTAAGCCCCCTAGTGAGAGGCTTGGTCACCACTCGGTAGGATTTTTCAAACTTAGGAGAGTACTGGACTGCAGCTAAGCCCCTGAGTGGGCGGGTTGCTCACCACTCGGTAGGATTTTTCAAACTTAGGCGAGTGCTGGACTGCAGCTAAGCCCCCGAGTGGGAGGGTTGCTCACCACTCGGTAGGATTTTTCAAACTTAGGCGAGTTCTGGACTGCAGCTAAGCCCCCGAGTGGGAGGGTTGCTCACCACACGGTAGGATTTTTCAAACTAAGGCGAGTGCTGGACTGCAGCTAAGCCCCTGAGTGGGAGGGTTGCTCACCACTCGGTAGGATATTTCAAACTTAGGCGAGTCCTGGACTGCAGCTAAGCCTCCGAGTGGGAGGGTTGCTCACCACTCGGTAGGATTTTTCAAACTTAGGCGAGTACTGGACTGCAGCTAAGCCCCCGAGTAGGAGGGTTGGTCACCACTCGGTAGGATTTTTCAAACTTAGGCGAGTACTGGACTGCAGCTAAGCCCCCGAGTGGGAGGGTTGCTCACCACTCGGTAGGATTTTTTCACACTTAGGCGAGTACTGGACTGCAGCTAAGCCCTCGAATGAGAGGCTTGCTCACCACTCGGTAGGATTTTTCAAACTTAGGCGAGTACTTGACTGCAGCTAAGCCCCCGAGTGGGAGGCTTGCTCACCACTCGGTAGGATTTTTCAAACTTAGGAGAGTATTGGACTGCAGCTAAGCCCCCGAGTTGGCGGGTTGCTCACCACTCGGTAGGATTTTTCAAACTTAGGCGAGTGCTGGACTGCAGCTAAGCCCCCGAGTGGGAGGGTTGCTCACCACTCGGTAGGATTTTTCAAACTTAGGCGAGTTCTGGACTGCAGCTAAGCCCCCGAGTGGGAGGGTTGCTCACCACACGGTAGGATATTTCAAACATAGGCGAGTGCTGGACTGCAGCTAAGCCCCCGAGTGGGAGGGTTGCTCACCACTCGGTAGGATTTTTCAAACTTAGGCGAGTCCTGGACTACAGCTAAGCCTTCGAGTGGGAGGGTTGCTCACCACTCGGTAGGATTTTTCAAACTTAGGCGAGTACTGGACTGCAGCTAAGCCCCCGAGTGGGAGGGTTGGTCACCACTCGGTAGGATTTTTCAAACTTAGGCGAGTACTGGACTGCAGCAAAGCCCCCGAGTGGGAGGGTTGCTCACCACTCGGTAGGATTTTTTCACACTTAGGCGAGTACTGGACTGGAGCTAAGCCCCCGAGTGAGAGGCTTGCTCACCACTCGGTAGGATTTTTTCACACTTAGGCGAGTACTGGACTGCAGCTAAGCCCCCGAGTGAGAGGCTTGCTCACCACTCGGTAGTATTTTTCAAACTTAGGCGAGTGCTAGACTGTAGCTAAGCCCCCGAGTGGGAGGGTTGCTCACCACTCGGTAGGATTTTTCAAACTTAGGCGAGTGCTGGACTGCAGCTAAGCCCCCGAGTGGGAGGGTTGCTCACCACTCGGTAGGATTTTTTCACACTTAGGCGAGTACTGGACTGGAGCTAAGCTCCCGAGTGAGAGGCTTGCTCACCACTCGTTAGGATTTTTTCACACTTAGGCGAGTACTGGACTGGAGCTAAGCCCCCGAGTGGGAGGGTTGCTCACCACTCAGTATTATTTTTCAAACTTACGCGAGTTCTGGACTGCAGCTAAGCCCCCGAGTGGGAGGGTTGCTCACCACACGGTAAGATTTTTCAAACTTAGGCGAGTGCTGGACTGCAGCTAAGCCCCCGAGTGGGAGGGTTGCCCACCACTCGGTAGGATTTTTCAAACTTAGGCGAGTACTGGACTGCAGCTAAGCCCCCACGTGGGAGGGTTGCTCACCACTCGGTAGAATTTTTTCACACTTAGGCGAGTACTGGACTGCAGCTAAGCCCCCGAGTGAGAGGCTTGCTCACCACTCGGTAGGATTTTTTCACACTTAGGCGAGTACTGGACTGCAGCTAAGCCCCCGACTGAGAGGCTTGCTCACCACTCGGTCGGATTTTTCAAACTTAGGCGAGTGCTAGACTGTAGCTAAGCCCCCTAGTGGGAGGGGTGCTCACCACTCGGTAGGATTTTTCAAACATAGGCGAGTACTGGACTGCAGCTAAGCCCCCGAGTGGGAGGGTTGCTCACCACTCGGTAGGATTTTTTCACAGTTAGGCGAGTACTGGACTGGAGCTAAGCCCCCGAGTGAGAGGCTTGCTCACCACTCGGTAGGATTTTTTCACACTTAGGCGAGTACTGGACTGCAGCTAAGCCCCCGAGTGAGAGGCTTGCTCACCACTCTGTAGTATTTTTCAAACTTAGGCGAGTGCTAGACTGTAGCTAAGCCCCCGAGTGGGAGGGTTGCTCACCACTCGGTAGGATTTTTCAAACTTAGGCGAGTGCTGGACTGCAGCTAAGCCCCCGAGTGGGAGGGTTGCTCACCACTCGGTAGGATTTTTCAAACTTAGGCGAGTCCTGGACTGCAGCTAAGCCTCCGAGTGGGAGGGTTGCTCACCACTCGGTAGGATTTTTCAAACTTAGGCGAGTACTGGACTGCAGCTAAGCCCCCGAGTGGGAGGGTTGGTCACCACTCGGTAGGATTTTTCAAACTTAGGCGAGTACTGGACTGCAGCTAAGCCCCCGAGTGGGAGGGTTGCTCACCACTCGGTAGGATTTTTTCACACTTAGGCGAGTACTGGACTGGAGCTAAGCCCCCGAGTGAGAGGCTTGCTCACCACTCGGTAGGATTTTTTCACACTTAGGCGAGTACTGGACTGCAGCTAAGCCCCCGAGTGAGAGGCTTGCTCACCACTCGGTAGTATTTTTCAAACTTAGGCGAGTGCTAGACTGTAGCTAAGCCCCCGAGTGGGAGGGTTGCTCACCACTCGGTAGGATTTTTCAAACTTAGGCGAGTGCTGGACTGCAGCTAAGCCCCCGAGTGGGAGGGTTGCTCACCACTCGGTAGGATTTTTTCACACTTAGGCGAGTACTGGACTGGAGCTAAGCCCCCGAGTGAGAGGCTTGCTCACCACTCGGTAGGATTTTTTCACACTTAGGCGAGTACTGGACTGGAGCTAAGCCCCCGAGTGGGAGGGTTGCTCACCACTCAGTATTATTTTTCAAACTTACGCGAGTTCTGGACTGCAGCTAAGCCCCCGAGTGGGAGGGTTGCTCACCACACGGTAAGATTTTTCAAACTTAGGCGAGTGCTGGACTGCAGCTAAGCCCCCGAGTGGGAGGGTTGCTCACCACTCGGTAGGATTTTTCAAACTTAGGCGAGTACTGGACTGCAGCTAAGCCCCCACGTGGGAGGGTTGCTCACCACTCGGTAGAATTTTTTCACACTTAGGCGAGTACTGGACTGCAGCTAAGCCCCCGAGTGAGAGGCTTGCTCACCACTCGGTAGGATTTTTTCACACTTAGGCGAGTACTGGACTGCAGCTAAGCCCCCGACTGAGAGGCTTGCTCACCACTCGGTAGGATTTTTCAAACTTAGGCGAGTGCTAGACTGTAGCTAAGCCCCCTAGTGGGAGGGGTGCTCACCACTCGGTAGGATTTTTCAAACATAGGCGAGTACTGGACTGCAGCTAAGCCCCCGAGTGGGAGGGTTGCTCACCACTCGGTAGGATTTTTTCACACTTAGGCGAGTACTGGACTGGAGCTAAGCCCCCGAGTGAGAGGCTTGCTCACCACTCGGTAGGATTTTTTCACACTTAGGCGAGTACTGGACTGCAGCTAAGCCCCCGAGTGAGAGGCTTGCTCACCACTCTGTAGTATTTTTCAAACTTAGGCGAGTGCTAGACTGTAGCTAAGCCCCCGAGTGGGAGGGTTGCTCACCACTCGGTAGGAGTTTTCAAACTTAGGCGAGTGCTGGACTGCAGCTAAGCCCCCGAGTGGGAGGGTTGCTCACCACTCAGTATTATTTTTCAAACTTACGCGAGTTCTGGACTGCAGCTCAGCCCCCGAGTGGGAGGGTTGCTCACCACACGGTAGGATTTTTCAAACTTAGGCGAGTGCTGGACTGCAGCTAAGCCCCCGAGTGGGAGGGTTGCTCACCACTCGGTAGGATTTTTCAAACTTAGGCGAGTCCTGGACTGCAGCTAAGCCCATGAGTGAGAGGCTTGCTCACCAGTCGGTAGGATTTTTTCACACTTAGCCGAGTACTGGACTACAGCTAAGCCCCCGAGTGAGAGGCTTGCTCACCACTCGGTAGGATTTTTCAAACTTAGGCGAGTACTGGACTGCAGCTAAGCCCCCGAGTGGGAGGGTTGCTCACCAGTCGGTAGGATTTTTCAAACTTAGGCGAGTACTGGACTGCAGCTAAGCCCCCGAGGGGGAGGGTTGCTCACCAGTCGGTAGGATTTTTCAAACTTAGGCGAGTACTGGACTGCAGCTAAGCCCCCACGTGGGAGGGTTGCTCACCACTCGGTAGGATTTTTTCACACTTAGGCGAGTACTAGACTGCAGCTAAGCCCCCGAGTGAGAGGCTTGCACACCACTCGGTAGGATTTTTTCACACTTAGGCGAGTACTGGACTGCAGCTAAGCCCCCGACTGAGAGGCTTGCTCACCACTCGGTAGGATTTTTCAAACTTAGGCGAGTACTTGACTGCAGCTAAGCCCCCGAGTGGGAGGCTTGCTCACCACTCGGTAGGATTTTTCAAACTTAGGAGAGTACTGGACTGCAGCTAAGCCCCCGAGTTGGCGGGTTGCTCACCACTCGGTAGGATTTTTCAAACTTAGGCGAGTGCTGGACTGCAGCTAAGCCCCCGAGGGGGAGGGTTGCTCACCACTCGGTAGGATTTTTCAAACTTAGGCGAGTTCTGGACTGCAGCTAAGCCCCCGAGTGGGAGGGTTGCTCACCACACGGTAGGATATTTCAAACTTACGCGAGTGCTAGACTGTAGCTAAGCCCCCGAGTGGGAGGGTTGCTCACCACACGGTAGGATTTTTCAAACTTAGGCGAGTGCTGGACTGCAGCTAAGCCCCCGAGTGGGAGGGTTGCTCACCACTCGGTAGGATTTTTCAAACTTAGGCGAGTCCTGGACTACAGCTAAGCCTTCGAGTGGGAGGGTTGCTCACCACTCGGTAGGATTTTTCAAACTTAGGCGAGTACTGGACTGCAGCTAAGCCCCCGAGTGGGAGGGTTGGTCACCACTCGGTAGTATTTTTCAAACTTAGGCGAGTGCTGGACTGTAGCTAAGCCCCCGAGTGGGAGGGTTGCTCACCACTCGGTAGGATTTTTCAAACTTAGGCGAGTGCTGGACTGCAGCTAAGCCCCCGAGTGGGAGGGTTGCTCACCACTCGGTAGGATTTTTCAAACTTAGGCGAGTCCTGGACTGCAGCTAAGCCTCCGAGTGGGAGGGTTGCTCACCACTCGGTAGGATTTTTCAAACTTAGGCGAGTCCTGGACTGCAGCTAAGCCTCCGAGTGGGAGGGTTGCTCACCACTCGGTAGGATTTTTCAAACTTAGGCGAGTACTGGACTGCAGCTAAGCCCCCACGTCGGAGGCTTGCTCACCACTCGGTAGGATTTTTTCACACTTAGGCGAGTACTGGACTGCAGCTAAGCCCCCGAGTGAGAGGCTTGCTCACCACTCGGTAGGATTTTTCAAACTTAGGCGAGTGCTAGACTGTAGCTAAGCCCCCGAGTGGGAGGGGTGCTCACCACTCGGTAGGATTTTTCAAACATAGGCGAGTACTGGACTGCAGCTAAGCCCCCGAGTGGGAGGGTTGCTCACCACTCGGTAGGATTTTTTCACACTTAGGCGAGTACTGGACTGGAGCTAAGCCCCCGAGTGAGAGGCTTGCTCACCACTCGGTAGGATTTTTTCACACTTAGGCGAGTACTGGACTGCAGCTAAGCCCCCGAGTGAGAGGCTTGCTCACCACTCGGTAGTATTTTTCAAACTTAGGCGAGTACTGGACTGCAGCTAAGCCCCCACGTCGGAGGCTTGCTCACCACTCGGTAGGATTTTTTCACACTTAGGCGAGTACTGGACTGCAGCTAAGCCCCCGAGTGAGAGGCTTGCTCACCACTCGGTAGGATTTTTCAAACTTAGGCGAGTGCTAGACTGTAGCTAAGCCCCCGAGTGGGAGGGGTGCTCACCACTCGGTAGGATTTTTCAAACATAGGCGAGTACTGGACTGCAGCTAAGCCCCCGAGTGGGAGGGTTGCTCACCACTCGGTAGGATTTTTTCACACTTAGGCGAGTACTGGACTGGAGCTAAGCCCCCGAGTGAGAGGCTTGCTCACCACTCGGTAGGATTTTTTCACACTTAGGCGAGTACTGGACTGCAGCTAAGCCCCCGAGTGAGAGGCTTGCTCACCACTCGGTAGTATTTTTCAAACTTAGGCGAGTGCTAGACTGTAGCTAAGCCCCCGAGTGGGAGGGTTGCTCACCACTCGGTAGGATTTTTCAAACTTAGGCGAGTGCTGGACTGCAGCTAAGCCCCCGAGTGGGAGGGTTGCTCACCACTCAGTATTATTTTTCAAACTTACGCGAGTTCTGGACTGCAGCTCAGCCCCCGAGTGGGAGGGTTGCTCACCACACGGTAGGATTTTTCAAACTTAGGCGAGTGCTGGACTGCAGCTAAGCCCCCGAGTGGGAGGGTTGCTCACCACTCGGTAGGATTTTTCAAACTTAGGCGAGTCCTGGACTGCAGCTAAGCCTCCGAGTGGGAGGGTTGCTCACCACTCGGTAGGATTTTTCAAACTTAGGCGAGTCCTGGACTGCAGCTAAGCCTCCGAGTGGGAGGGTTGCTCACCACTCGGTAGGATTTTTCAAACTTAGGCGAGTACTGGACTGCAGCTAAGCCCCCACGTGGGAGGGTTGCTCACCACTCGGTAGGATTTTTTCACACTTAGGCGAGTACTGGACTGCAGCTAAGCCCCCGAGTGAGAGGCTTGCTCACCACTCGGTAGGATTTTTTCACACTTAGGCGAGTACTGGACTGCAGCTAAGCCCCCGACTGAGAGGCTTGCTCACCACTCGGTAGGATTTTTCAAACTTAGGCGAGTGCTAGACTGTAGCTAAGCCCCCGAGTGGGAGGGGTGCTCACCACTCGGTAGGATTTTTCAAACATAGGCGAGTACTGGACTGCAGCTAAGCCCACGAGTGAGAGGCTTGCTCACCAATCGGTAGGATTTTTTCACACTTAGGCAAGTACTGGACTGCAGCTAAGCCCCCGAGTGGGAGGGTTGCTCACCAGTCGGTAGGATTTTTCAAACTTAGGCGAGTACTGGACTGCAGCTAAGCCCCCACGTGGGAGGGTTGCTCACCACTCGGTAGGATTTTTCAAACTTAGGCGAGTCCTGGACTGCAGCTAAGCCTCCGAGTGGGAGGGTTGCTCACCACTCGGTAGGATTTTTCAAACTTAGGCGAGTTCTGGACTGCAGCTAAGCCCCCGAGTGGGAGGGTTGCTCACCACACGGTAGGATTTTTCAAACTTAGGCGAGTGCTGGATTGCAGCTAAGCCCCGGAGTGGGAGGGTTGCTCACCACTCGGTAGGATTTTTCAAACTTAGGCGAGTCCTGGACTGCAGCTAAGCCTCCGAGTGGGAGGGTTGCTCACCACTCGGTAGGATTTTTCAAACTTAGGCGATTGCTGGACTGCAGCTAAGCCCCCGAGTGGGAGGGTTGGTCACCACACGGTAGGATTTTTCAAACTTAGGCGAGTACTGGACTGCAGCTAAGCCCCCGAGTGCGAGGGTTGCTCACCACTCGGTAGGATTTTTCAAACTTAGGCGAGTGCTGGACTGCAGCTAAGCCCCCGAGTGGGAGGGTTGCTCACCACTCGGTAGGATTTTTCAAACATAGGCGAGTCCTGGACAGCAGCTAAGCCTCCGAGTGGGAGGGTTGCTCACCACTCGGTAGTATTTTTCAAACTTAGGCGAGTACTGGACTGCAGCTAAGCCCCCGAGTGGGAGGGTTGCTCACCAGTCGGTAGGATTTTTCAAACTTAGGCGAGTACTGGACTGCAGCTAAGCCCCCGCGTGGGAGGGTTGCTCACCACTCGCTAGGATTTTTTCACACTTAGGCGAGTACTGGACTGCAGCTAAGCCCCCGAGTGAGAGGCTTGCTCACCACTCGGTAGGATTTTTTTCACACTTAGCCGAGTACTGGAATGCAGCTAAGCCTTCGAGTGGGAGGGTTCCTCACCACTCGGTAGGATTTTTCAAACTTAGGCGAGTACTGGAATGCAGATAAGCCCACGAGTGAGAGGCTTGCTCACCACTCGGTAGGATTTTTTCACACTTAGGCGAGTACTGGACTGCAGCTAAGCCCCCGAGAGGGAGGGTTGCTCACCACTCGGTAGGATTTTTCCAAACTTAGGCGAGTACTGGACTGCAGCTAAGCCCCAGAGTGAGAGACTTGCTCACCACTCGGTAGGATTTTTTCATACTTAGCCGAGTACTGGACTGCAGCTAAGCCCCCGAGTGAGAGGCTTGCTCACCACTCGGTAGGATTTTTCAAACTTAGGCGAGTACTGGACTGCAGCTAAGCCCCCGAGTGGGAGGGTTGCTCACCACACGGTAGGATTTTTCAAACTTAGGTGAGTACTGGACTGCAGCTAAGCCCACGAGTGAGAGGCTTGCTCACCACTCGGTAGGATTTTTTCACACTTAGGCAAGTACTGGACTGCAGCTAAGCCCCCGAGAGGGAGGGTTTCTCACCACTCGGTAGGATTTTTCAAACTTAGACGACTGCTAGACTATAGCTAAGCCCCCGAGTGGGAGGGTTGCTCACCACTCGGTAGGATTTTTTCACACTTAGGCGAGTACTGGACTGCAGCTAAGCCCCCGAGTGAGAGACTTGCTCACCACTCGGTAGGGTTTTTTCACACTTAGCCGAGCACTGGACTGCAGCTAAGCCCCCGAGTGAGAGGCTTGCTCACCACTCGGTAGGATTTTTCAAACTTAGGCGAGTACTGGACTGCAGCTAAGCCCCCGAGTGGGAGGGTTGCTCACCACTCGGTAGGATTTTTCAAACTTAGGCGAGTGCTCGACTGCAGCTAAGCCCCCGAGTGGGAGGGTTGCTCACCACACGGTAGGATTTTTCAAACTTAGGCGAGTTCTGGACTGCAGCTAAGCCCCCGAGTGGGAGGGTTGCTCACCACACGGTAGGATTTTTCAAACTTAGGCGAGTGCTGGATTGCAGCTAAGCCCCCGAGTGGTAGGGTTGCTCACCACTCGGTAGGATTTTTCAAACTTAGGCGAGTCTTGGACTGCAGCTAAGCCTCCGAGTGGGAGGGTTGCTCACCACTCGGTAGGATTTTTCAAACTTAGGCGAGTACTGGACTGCAGCTAAGCCCCCGAGTGGGAGGGTTGCTCACCAGTCGGTTTGATTTTTCAAACTTAGGCGAGTACTGGACTGCAGCTAAGCCCCCGCGTGGGAGGGTTGCTCACCACTCGCTAGGATTTTTTCACACTTAGGCGAGTACTGGACTGCAGCTAAGCCCCCGAGTGAGAGGCTTGCTCACCACTCGGTAGGATTTTTTCACACTTAGGCGAGTACTGGACTGCAGCTAAGCCCCCGACTGAGAGGCTTGCTCACCACTCGGTAGGATTTTTCAAACTTAGGCGAGTGCTAGACTGGAGCTAAGCCCCCGAGTGGGAGGGTTGCTCAACAGTTGGTAGGATTTTTCAAACTTAGGCGAGTCCTGGACTGCAGCTAAGCCCCCGCGTGGGAGGGTTGCTCACCACTCGCTAGGATTTTTTCACACTTAGGCGAGTACTGGACTGCAGCTAAGCCCCCGAGTGAGACGCTTGCTCACCACTCGGTAGGATTTTTTCACACTTAGGCGAGTACTGGACTGCAGCTAAGCCCCCGACTGAGAGGCTTGCTCACCACTCGGTAGGATTTTTCAAACTTAGGCGAGTGCTAGACTGTAGCTAAGCCCCCGAGTGGGAGGGTTGCTCACCACTCGGTAGGATTTTTCAAACTTAGGTGAGTACTGGACTGCAGCTAAGCCCACGAGTGAGAGGCTTGCTCACCACTCGGTAGGATTTTTTCACACTTAGGCAAGTACTGGACTGCAGCTAAGCCCCCGAGAGGGAGGGTTTCTCACCACTCGGTAGGATTTTTCAAACTTAGACGACTGCTAGACTATAGCTAAGCCCCCGAGAGGGAGGCTTGCTCACCACTCGGTAGGATTTTTTCACACTTAGGAGAGTACTGGACTGCAGCTAAGCCCCCGAGTGAGAGACTTGCTCACCACTCGGTAGGGTTTTTTCACACTTAGCCGAGTACTGGACTGCAGCTAAGCCCCCGAGTGAGATGCTTGCTCACCACTCGGTAGGATTTTTCAAAGTTAGGCGAGTACTGGACTGCAGCTAAGCCCCCGAGTGGGAGGGTTGCTCACCACTCGGTAGGATTTTTCAAACTTAGGCGAGTACTGGAATGCAGCTAAGCCCACGAGTGAGAGGCTTGCTCACCAGTCGGTAGGATTTTTTCGCACTTAGGCGAGTACTGGACTGCAGCTAAGCCCCCGAGTGGGAGGGTTTCTCACCACTCGGTAATATTTTTCAAACGGCGAGTGCTAGACTGTAGCTAAGCCCCCGAGTGGGAGGGTTGCTCACCACTCGGTAGGATTTTTTCACACTTAGGCGAGTACTGGACTGCAGCTAAGCCCCAGAGTGAGAGACTTGCTCACCACTCGGTAGGATTTTTTAACACTTAGCCGAGTACTGGACTGCAGCTAACCCCCGAGTGAGAGGATTGCTCACCGCTCGGTAGGATTTTTCAAACTTAGGCGAGTACTGGACTGCAGCTAAGCCCCCAGTGGGAGGGTTGCTCACCACTCGGTAGGATTTTTCAAACTTAGGCGAGTGCTGGACTGCAGCTAAGCCCCCGAGTGGGAGGGTTGCTCACCACTCGGTAGGATTTTTCAAACTTAGGTGAGTACTGGACTGCAGCTAAGCCCCCGAGTGGGAGGGTTGCTCACCACACGGTAGGATTTTTCAAACTTAGGCGAGTGCTGGACTGCAGCTAAGCCCCCGAGTGGGAGGGTTGCTCACCACTCGGTAGGATTTTTCAAACTTAGGCGAGTCCTGGACTGCAGCTAAGCCCACGAGTGAGAGGCTTGCTCACCACTCGGTAGGATTTTTTCACACTTAGGCAAGTACTGGACTGCAGCTAAGCCCCCGAGAGGCAGGGTTTCTCACCACTCGGTAGGATTTTTCAAACTTAGGCGAGTGCCAGACTGTAGCTAAGCCCCCGAGTGGGATGGTTGCTCACCACTCGGTAGGATTTTTTCACACTTAGGCGAGTACTGGACTGCAGCAAAGCCCCCGAGTGAGATAGTTGCTCACAACTCGGTAGGATTTTTTCACACTTAGCCGAGTACTGGACTGCAGCTAAGCCCCCGAGTGAGAGGCTTGCTCACCACTCGGTAGGATTTTTCAAACTTAGGCGAGTACTGGACTGCAGCTAAGCCCCCGAGTGGGAGGGTTGCTCACCACTCGGTAGGATTTTTCAAACTTAGGCGAGTACTGGAATGCAGCTAAGCCCACGAGTGAGAGGCTTGCTCACCAGTCGATAGGATTTTTTCACACTTAGGCGAGTACTGGACTGCAGCTAAGCCCCTGAGTGGGAGGGTTTCTCACCACTCGGTAGGATTTTTCAAACGGCGAGTGCTAGACTGGAGCTAAGCCCCCGAGTGGGAGGGTTGCTCACCACTCGGTAGGATTTTTTCACACTTAGGCGAGTACTGGACTGCAGCTAAGCCCCAGAGTGAGAGACTTGCTCACCACTCGGTAGGATTTTTTAACACTTAGCCGAGTACTGGACTGCAGCTAAGCCCCCGAGTGAGAGGCTTGCTCACCGCTCGGTAGGATTTTTCAAACTTAGGCGAGTACTGGACTGCAGCTAAGCCCCCGAGTGGGAGGGTTGCTCACCACTCGGTAGGATTTTTCAAACTTAGGCGAGTGCTGGACTGCAGCTAAGCCCCCGAGTGGGAGGGTTGCTCACCACTCGGTAGGATTTTTCAAACTTAGGTGAGTACTGGACTGCAGCTAAGCCCCCGAGTGGGAGGGTTGCTCACCACACGGTAGGATTTTTCAAACCTATGCGAGTGCTGGACTGCAGCTAAGCCCCCGAGTGGGAGGGTTGCTCACCACTCGGTAGGATTTTTCAAACTTAGGCGAGTCCTGGACTACAGCTAAGCCTCCGAGTGGGAGGGTTGCTCACCACTCGGTAGGATTTTTCAAATTTAGGCGAGTACTGGACTGCAGCTAAGCCCCCGAGTGGGAGGGTTGGTCACCACTCGGTAGGATTTTTCAAACTTAGGCGAGTACTCGACAGCAGCTAAGCCCCCGAGTGGAAGGGTTGCTCACCACTCGGTAGGATTTTTTCACACTTAGCCGTGTACTGGACTGCAGCTAAGCCCCCGAGTGAGAGGCTTGCTCACCACTCGGTAGGATTATTTCACACTTAGGCGAGTACTGGACTGCAGCTAAGCCCCCGAGTGAGAGGCTTGCTCACCACACGGTAGGATTTTTCAAACTTAGGCGAGTTCTGGACTGCAGCTAAGCCCCCGAGTGGGAGGGTTGCTCACCACACGGTAGGATTTTTCAAACTTAGGCGAGTGCTGGATTGCAGCTAAGCCCCCGAGTGGTAGGGTTGCTCACCACTCGGTAGGATTTTTCAAACTTAGGCGAGTCTTGGACTGCAGCTAAGCCTCCGAGTGGGAGGGTTGCTCACCACTCGGTAGGATTTTTCAAACTTAGGCGAGTACTGGACTGCAGCTAAGCCCCCGAGTGGGAGGGTTGCTCACGAGTCGGTTTGATTTTTCAAACTTAGGCGAGTACTGGACTGCAGCTAAGCCCCCGCGTGGGAGGGTTGCTCACCACTCGCTAGGATTTTTTCACACTTAGGCGAGTACTGGACTGCAGCTAAGCCCCCGAGTGAGAGGCTTGCTCACCACTCGGTAGGATTTTTTCACACTTAGGCGAGTACTGGACTGCAGCTAAGCCCCCGACTGAGAGGCTTGCTCACCACTCGGTAGGATTTTTCAAACTTAGGCGAGTGCTAGACTGGAGCTAAGCCCCCGAGTGGGAGGGTTGCTCAACAGTCGGTAGGATTTTTCAAACTTAGGCGAGTCCTGGACTGCAGCTAAGCCCCCGCGTGGGAGGGTTGCTCACCACTCGCTAGGATTTTTTCACACTTAGGCGAGTACTGGACTGCAGCTAAGCCCCCGAGTGAGACGCTTGCTCACCACTCGGTAGGATTTTTTCACACTTAGGCGAGTACTGGACTGCAGCTAAGCCCCCGACTGAGAGGCTTGCTCACCACTCGGTAGGATTTTTCAAACTTAGGCGAGTGCTGGACTGCAGCTAAGCCCCCGAGTGGGAGGGTTGCTCACCACTCGGTAGGATTTTTCAAACTTAGGCGAGTACTGGACTGCAGCTAAGCCCCCGAGTGGGACGGTTGCTCACCAGTCGGTAGGATTTTTCAAACTTAGGCGAGTACTGGACAGCAGCTAAGCCCCCGAGTGGGAGGGTTGCTCACCACTCGGTAGGATTTTTTCACACTTAGGCGAGTACTGGACTGCAGCTAAGCCCCCGAGTGAGAGACTTGCTCACCACTCGGTAGGGTTTTTTCACACTTAGGCAAGTACTGGACTGCAGCTATGCCCACGAGAGGGAGGGTTTCTCACCACTCGGTAGGATTTTTCAAACTTAGGCGAGTGCCAGACTGTAGCTAAGCCCCCGAGTGGGATGGTTGCTCACCACTCGGTAGGATTTTTTCACACTTAGGCGAGTACTGGACTGCAGCTATGCCCACGAGAGGGAGGGTTTCTCACCACTCGGTAGGATTTTTCAAACTTAGGCGAGTGCCAGACTGTAGCTAAGCCCCCGAGTGGGATGGTTGCTCACCACTCGGTAGGATTTTTTCACACTTAGGCGAGTACTGGACTGCAGCTAAGCCCCCGAGTGAGTGGCTTGCTCACCACTCGGTAGGATTTTTCAAAATTAGGCGAGTACTGGACTGCAGCTAAGCCCCCGAGTGGGAGGGTTGGTCACCACTCGGTAGGATTTTTCAAACTTAGGCGAGTACTGGACTGCAGCTAAGCCCCCGAGTGGGAGGGTTGCTCACCACTCGGTAGGATTTTTTCACACTTAGCCGTGTACTGGACTGCAGCTAAGCCCCCGAGTGAGAGGCTTGCTCACCACTCGGTAGGATTATTTCACACTTAGGCGAGTACTGGACTGCAGCTAAGCCCCCGAGTGAGAGGCTTGCTCACCGCTGGGTAGGATTTTTCAAACTTAGGCGAGTACTGGACTGCAGCTAAGCCCCCGAGTGAGAGGGTTGCTCACCGCTCGGTAGGATTTTTCAAACTTAGGCGAGTGCTAGACTGTAGCTAAGCCCACGAGTGGAAGGGTTGCTCACCGCTCGATAGGATTTTTCAAACTTAGGCGAGTACTGGACTGCAGCTAAGCCCACGAGTGAGAGGCTTGCTCACCACTCGGTAGGATTTTTTCACACTTAGGCAAGTACTGGACTGCAGCTAAGCCCCCGAGAGGGAGGGTTTCTCACCACTCGGTAGGATTTTTCAAACTTAGGCGAGTGCTAGACTGTAGCTAAGCCCCCGAGTGGGAGGGTTGCTCACCACTCGGTAGGATTTTTTCACACTTAGGCAAGTACTGGACTGCAGCTAAGCCCTAGAGTGAGAGACTTGCTCACCACTCGGTAGGATTTTTTAACACTTAGCCGAGTACTGGACTGCAGCTAAGCCCCCGAGTGGGAGGGTTGCTCACCACTCGGTAGGATTTTTCAAACTTAGGCGAGTACTGGACTGCAGCTAAGTCTCCGAGTGGGAGGGTTGCTCACCACTCGGTAGGATTTTTCAAACTTAGGCGAGTGCTGGACTGCAGCTAAGCCCCCGAGTGGGAGGGTTGCTCACCACTCGGTAGGATTTTTCAAAGTTAGGCGAGTTCTGGACTGCAGCTAAGCCCCCGAGTGGGAGGGTTGCTCACCACACGGTAGGACTTTTCAAACTTAGGCGAGTGCTGGACTGCAGCTAAGCCCCCGAGTGGGAGGGTTGCTCACCACTCAGTAGGATTTTTCAAACTTAGGTGAGTCCTGGACTGCAGCTAAGCCTCCGAGTGGGAGGGTTGCTCACCACTCGGTAGGATTTTTCAAACTTAGGCGAGTACTGGACTGCAGCTAAGCCCCCGAGTGGGACGGTTGCTCACCAGTCGGTAGGATTTTTCAAACTTAGGCGAGTACTGGACTGCAGCTAAGCCCCCGAGTGGGAGGGTTGCTCACCACTCGGTAGGATTTTTTCACACTTAGGCGAGTACTGGACTGCAGCTAAGCCCCCGAGTGAGAGACTTGCTCACCACTCGGTAGGATTTTTTCACACTTAGGCGAGTACTGGACTGCAGCTAAGCCCCCGACTGAGAGGCTTGCTCACCACTCGGTAGGATTTTTTAAACTTAGGCGAGTGCTAGACTGTAGCTAAGCCCCCGAGTGGGAGGGTTGCTCACCACTCGGTAGGATTTTTCAAACTTAGGCGAGTACTGGACTGCAGCTAAGCCCACGAGTGAGAGGCTTGCTCACCACTCGGTAGGATTTTTTCACACTTAGGCAAGTACTGGACTGCAGCTATGCCCACGAGAGGGAGGGTTTCTCACCACTCGGTAGGATTTTTCAAACTTAGGCGAGTGCCAGACTGTAGCTAAGCCCCCGAGTGGGATGGTTGCTCACCACTCGGTAGGATTTTTTCACACTTAGGCGAGTACTGGACTGCAGCTAAGCCCCCGAGTGAGAGACTTGCTCACCACTCGGTAGGATTTTTTCACACTTAGCCGAGTACTGGACTGCAGCTAAGCCCCCGAGTGAGTGGCTTGCTCACCACTCGGTAGGATTTTTCAAACTTAGGCGAGTACTGGACTGCAGCTAAGCCCCCGAGTGGGAGGGTTGCTCACCACTCGGTAGGATTTTTCAAACATAGGCGAGTACTGGAATGCAGCTAAGCCCACGAGTGAGAGGCTTGCTCACCAGTCGGTAGGATTTTTTCACACTTAGGCGAGTACTGGACTGCAACTAAGCCCCCGAGTGGGAGGGTTTCTCACCACTCGGTAGGTTTTTTCAAACTTAGGCGAGTGCTAGACTGTAGCTAAGCCCCCGAGTGGGAGGGTTGCTCACCACTCGGTAGGATTTTTTCACACTTAGGCGAGTACTGCACTCCAGCTAAGCCCTAGAGTTTGAGACTTGCTCACCACTCGGTAGGATTTTTTAACACTTAGCCGAGTACTGGACTGCAGCTAAGCCCCCGAGTGAGAGGCTTGCTCACCGCTCGGTAGGATTTTTCAAACTTAGGCGAGTCCTGGACTGCAGCTAAGCCCCCGAGTGGGAGGGTTGCTCACCACACGGTAGGATTTTTCAAACTTAGGCGAGTGCTGGACTGCAGCTAAGCCCCCGAGTGGGAGGGTTGCTCACCACTCGGTAGGATTTTTCAAAATTAGGCGAGTACTGGACTGCAGCTAAGCCCCGAGTGGGAGGGTTGCTCACCACTCGGTAGGATTTTTCAAACTTAGGCGAGTACTGGACTGCAGCTAAGCCCCCGAGTGGGAGGGTTGCTCACCACTCGGTAGGATTTTTTCACACTTAGGCGAGTACTGGACTGCAGCTAAGCCCCCGACTGAGAGGCTTGCTCACCACTCGGTAGGATTTTTCAAACTTAGGCGAGTGCTAGACTGTAGCTAAGCCCCCGAGTGGGAGGGTTGCTCAGCACTCGGTAGGATTTTTTCACACTTAGGCAAGTACTGGACTGCGGCTAAGCCCCCGAGAGGGAGGGTTTCTCACCACTCGGTAGGATTTTTCAAACTTAGGCGAGTGCTCGACTGTAGCTAAGCCCCCGAGTGGGATGGTTGCTCACCACTCGGTAGGATTTTTTCACACTTAGGCGAGTACTGGACTGCAGCTAAGCCCCCGAGTGAGAGACTTGCTCACCACTCGGTAGGATTTTTTCACACTTAGCCGAGTACTGGACTGCAGCTAAGCCCCCGAGTCAGAGGCTTGCTCACCACTCGGTAGGATCTTTCAAACTTAGGCGAGTACTGGACTGCAGCTAAGCCCCCGAGTGGGAGGGTTGCTCACCACTCGGTTGGATTTTTCAAACTTAGGCGAGTGCTAGACTGTAGCTAAGCCCCCGAGTGGGAGGGTTGCTCACCACTCGGTAGGATTTTTTCACACTTAGGCGAGTACTGGACTGCAGCTAAGCCCCCGAGTGAGAGACTTGCTCACCACTCGGTAGGATTTTTTCACACTTAGGCGAGTACTGGACTGCAGCTAAGCCCCCGACTGAGAGGCTTGCTCACCACTCGGTAGGATTTTTCAAACTTAGGCGAGTGCTAGACTGTAGCTAAGCCCCCGAGTGGGAGGGTTGCTCACCACTCGGTAGGATTTTTCAAACTTAGGCGAGTACTGGACTGCAGCTAAGCCCACGAGTGAGAGGCTTGCTCACCACTCGGTAGGATTTTTTCACACTTAGGCAAGTACTGGACTGCAGCTAAGCCCCCGAGAGGGAGGGTTTCTCACCACTCGGTAGGATTTTTCAAACTTAGGCGAGTGCCAGACTGTAGCTAAGCCCCCGGGTGGGATGGTTGCTCACCACTCGGTAGGATTTTTTCACACTTAGGCGAGTACTGGACTGCAGCTAAGCCCCCGAGTGAGAGACTTGCTCACCACTCGGTAGGAATTTTTCACACTTAGCCGAGTACTGGACTGCAGCTAAGCCCCCGAGTGAGAGGCTTGCTCACCACTCGGTAGGATTTTTCAATCTTAGGCGAGTACTGGACTGCAGCTAAGCCCCCGAGTGGGAGGGTTGCTCACCACTCGGTAGGATTTTTCAAACATAGGCGAGTACTGGAATGCAGCTAAGCCCACGAGTGAGAGGCTTGCTCACCAGTCGGTAGGATTTTTTCACACTTAGGCGAGTACTGGACTGCAACTAAGCCCCCGAGTGGGAGGGTTTCTCACCACTCGGTAGGATTTTTCAAACTTAGGCGAGTGCTAGACTGTAGCTAAGCCCCCGAGTGGGAGGGTTGCTCACCACTCGGTAGGATTTTTTCACACTTAGGCGAGTACTGGACTGCAGCTAAGCCCCCGAGTGAGAGACTTGCTCACCACTCGGTAGGATGTTTTCACACTTAGCCGAGTACTGGACTGCAGCTAAGCCCCCGAGTGAGAGACTTGCTCACCACTCGGTAGGATTTTTTCACACTTAGGCGAGTACTGGACTGCAGCTAAGCCCCCGACTGAGAGGCTTGCTCACCACTCGGTAGGATTTTTCAAACTTAGGCGAGTGCTAGACTGTAGCTAAGCCCCCGAGTGGGAGGGTTGCTCACCACTCGGTAGGATTTTTCAAACTTAGGCGAGTACTGGACTGCAGCTAAGCCTCCGAGTGGGTGGGTTGCTCACCACTCGGTAGGATTTTTCAAAATTAGGCGAGTACTGGACTGCAGCTAAGCCCCGAGTGGGAGGGTTGCTCACCACTCGGTAGGATTTTTCAAACTTAGGCGAGTACTGGACTGCAGCTAAGCCCCCGAGTGGGAGGGTTGCTCACCACTCGGTAGGATTTTTTCACACTTAGGCGAGTACTGGAGTGCAGCTAAGCCCCCGACTGAGAGGCTTGCTCACCACTCGGTAGGATTTTTCAAACTTAGGCGAGTGCTAGACTGTAGCTAAGCCCCCGAGTGGGAGGGTTGCTCACCACTCGGTAGGATTTTTCAAACTTAGGCGAGTACTGGACTGTAGCTAAGCCCACGAGTGAGAGGCTTGCTCAGCACTCGGTAGGATTTTTTCACACTTAGGCAAGTACTGGACTGCAGCTTAGCCCCCGAGAGGGAGGGTTTCTCACCACTCGGTAGGATTTTTCAAACTTAGGCGAGTGCTAGACTGTAGCTAAGCCCCCGAGTGGGATGGTTGCTGACCACTCGGTAGGATTTTTTCACACTTTGGCGAGTACTGGACTGTAGCTAAGCCCCTGAGTGAGAGACTTGCTCACCACTCGGTAGGATTTTTTCACACTTAGCCGAGTACTGGACTGCAGCTAAGCCCCCGAGTCAGAGGCTTGCTCACCACTCGGTAGGATCTTTCAAACTTAGGCGAGTACTGGACTGCAGCTAAGCCCCCGAGTGGGAGGGTTGCTCACCACTCCGTAGGATTTTTCAAACTTAGGCGAGTGCTAGACTGTAGCTAAGTCTCCGAGTGGGAGGGTTGCTCACCACTCGGTAGGATTTTTCAAACTTAGGCGAGTGCTGGACTGCAGCTAAGCCCCCGAGTGGGAGGGTTGCTCACCACTCGGTAGGATTTTTCAAAGTTAGGCGAGTTCTGGACTGCAGCTAAGCCCCCGAGTGGGAGGGTTGCTCACCACACGGTAGGACTTTTCAAACTTAGGCGAGTGCTGGACTGCAGCTAAGCCCCCGAGTGGGAGGGTTGCTCACCACTCAGTAGGATTTTTCAAACTTAGGTGAGTCCTGGACTGCAGCTAAGCCTCCGAGTGGGAGGGTTGCTCACCACTCGGTAGGATTTTTCAAACTTAGGCGAGTACTGGACTGCAGCTAAGCCCCCGAGTGGGACGGTTGCTCACCAGTCGGTAGGATTTTTCAAACTTAGGCGAGTACTGGACTGCAGCTAAGCCCCCGAGTGGGTGGGTTGCTCACCACTCGGTAGGATTTTTTCACACTTAGGCGAGTACTGGACTGCAGCTAAGCCCCCGAGTGAGAGACTTGCTCACCACTCGGTAGGATTTTTTCACACTTAGGCGAGTACTGGACTGCAGCTAAGCCCCCGACTGAGAGGCTTGCTCACCACTCGGTAGGATTTTTCAAACTTAGGCGAGTGCTAGACTGTAGCTAAGCCCCCGAGTGGGAGGGTTGCTCACCACTCGGTAGGATTTTTCAAACTTAGGCGAGTACTGGACTGCAGCTAAGCCCACGAGTGAGAGGCTTGCTCACCACTCGGTAGGATTTTTTCACACTTAGGCAAGTACTGGACTGCAGCTAAGCCCCCGAGAGGGAGGGTTTCTCACCACTCGGTAGGATTTTTCAAACGTAGGCGAGTGCCAGACTGTAGCTAAGCCCCCGAGTGGGATGGTTGCTCACCACTCGGTAGGATTTTTTCACACTTAGGCGAGTACTGGACTGCAGCTAAGCCCTAGAGTGAGAGACTTGCTCACCACTCGGTAGGATTTTTTAACACTTAGCCGAGTACTGGACTGCAGCTAAGCCCCCGAGTGAGAGGCTTGCTGTCACATCCCTAGCCTCTGACATTGCACTAGGCTAACTTCATGTGTGCATCATGTTTAAACTTTAAAAGAAACTTTAAATGGGGATTGCCTAAACCCTAGCATTAAAGGAATTCACTAGGTTCAACCAAAATATTTCCAGTAAATCCAAATGGCTTTCAAAAATGTTCATCATTCTTGGAAATTGTTGGAAACAGTAACCAGATGTGATGCACATTTTTCCATGACATATTTGGGCTCTGGATTAAATCATACTCTATTTGCATTTGGGCATTTAAACGCTATTAAATATTTTAAATGCTCAAATAATCATAAACTAAAATGTTTACTGTAGGATATATTCCCAACAATGATCATGAGTAGTTTCATGATTTTTGGAAGTGTCTAAGTATTTTAATAAAGCCCTAAAGACTACAGAATAATAGAAAACAGAAACAATTAAAGAAAAGAGAGAGAAAGGAGTCTTACCTGGCGCTTACCTGGGCCGGCCCACCTGGCCCATGCCAGTCACCACCTACCTTTGCCAGTAGGCAGAGGAGGGGGACAGCGCATCGCCGCCGAGCACGCGCCCGCGCCACCTCCTGCTTCCCCGGCCCCTCCTGACGATGCCACGACGACGCCCCGAAGCTCCTCGCTCCTCTCCCTCACTCTCTGCTCTCTCCCTCGCCCTCTGCTCCCTCTCCCGAGCACACCCGAGCGGAGCTCGTCGACGCCGCTCGCCGTAGCCATGGCCACCGGCCACCCCTCGCCCTGCCGATGAGACCTTGAGCTCCGCATCATCGTCTTCTTCATCCACGCCGAGCCAAGCAACCGGGGAAGCACCCCAACGCCGTCCCCGACGTCTTCTTCAACCTCGGTGCCCGGAGATCCCCGGCGTCGATTCGCTGCCCACCGGCCGTCCCCGCGCCTGCCAACCCCTCCGTTAGCCTCGCTGTGAGCCCCCGCACCAAACCCCTCTCTCCCCGTTGCCGATTTCTTCCACTAACCGCGGGCTCCGCTAAGCCCGAGAGCTCGTCACCGCCGCGTTCGTCGCCGCCGGAACTGGCAACCTCGCCTGACCCAACCAAGCACGTAGTTGTGCTCAGCGTGCTCCCAGGAAGCCATAGCACTGCTCACCTCTCTCCCCCGTACACCGTAGCGTCACGCCGGTCGAGCCCGTGCTCCGGCCGCCGCTGACCTTGACGCCGTCGTCGCCTCCGGCCACCCCACGGTCTCCTGCTTGTCCACTGGATGCGCGAGAGCCTGGGCTTCGCACTGGTGGTGCCCGCCGTCCGTTTGGTCGTCGGAGGGCAAGTTCCGACGCCCTCCGCCTCGTCTGGCCGTCACCGGCGGCCTAACCCCGGCCGGCTGACGTGTCCAATTAGGCTAAGCTAATTAGGCCACTAATTACCCTCCCCTGGGCCACTGACACGTGGGCCCCGCTAACAGTTTTAGTTTAGGTTAATTAACTCCGTTAGTTAGCTGAGTCAATGACAGGTAGGCCCCACAGGTCAGGTTTGACCTGGACCGGGTCAGTTGACCACTGACGTCACCCTAACGCACTGCTGACGCAATAAAGCATTTACTGGATTTATACTTATATAGGAAATTCCAGAAAATGCTACCAAACTTCTAAAAATCATAGAAAATCAACCGTAACTCCAAATGAAATAATTTATATATGAAAAATGATCAGAAAAATCCAATCTATCCATCTGCACTGGTTTCATGCATGTTAGAGCAACTTAACCTTGCTGTTTAGGACAAATCATGTAAATGGCATTTGAATTTCCACATATGGAGTTTGAATTTGAATCTTGGATTCAACCCAACTCCATTTAATATGTTGCTAGTTGCATTAGCCCAAACCACAGCATATTGCCATGTCATGATCATGCATCATATTGTGCATTGCATTGATCGTGTTTCTTCTCTGTTTGCCGGTATTTGTCCCCTCTCGGTAGACGTTGCTTCGACGTTGTGATCGTTGACACTAATGAAGACTCAATGCTATCTTCAGAAGTGCCAGGCAAGCAAAACCCCCTTGTTCATTCCGATACAATCCCACTCTCTCGCTCCTGCTCTCTTTTACTGCATTAGGACAACAACGATCTATCTGTTACTTGCTGCGGTAGCTGAACCCCTTTCCTCTGCATGACCTGCTATTGTCACAGTAAATAGATGAAACCCACTAGCATGAGTAGGAGTTGTTTGAGCCCTGATGTGCCTACTCATTCATGCTTGTTGTCGTGCTTGCTATTGCTTAGAGTTGTGTCAGGTCTGATTCATCGGGGATGAATTGGAAAGTGGTGAACATGTCCTACTGTGTGAGAGCTAAGTGTGTGAACACGATTTGGTAAAGGTAGCGGTGAGAGGCCATGTAGGAGTACATGGTGGGTTGTCTCATTGGAACCGTCCTCAGGAACTGAGTTCTGTGTTTGTGATCCATGAACAGTTACTACCACACATTGGGTTCCGGTAACTCGACCCCTCTCGACTTATTAATCAACTTGATCTCTGTCCAGGAGTTGCAACTAGTTTCTGGTGTTTGTAGGTAGTGTTAGTAGTCTACCAAGTGGCACCCGGTACAGGTGGGCTTGGGATAGACTAGGCACACGTGGCCTGGTGTACCGAGTGGCACCCGGATGGTGGGCTCGGGAACCCTGCACACATCGTTTGGGGCCGTGAGCGACACCCCGGCCGGATCTCCTTGCGGATGGAACCCGAATAGGCGATAAACCTGGACTAGAGACTTGTGTGGTTAGTCAGGTCGTGGCCGACTCCCTCGCCAGGCTTCCGCTTGAAGGTTGCCGAGGTACACGACGTGTACATGGTGGTAAGTGGCGAGAGCGTGTGTGACGAAGTACACCCCTGCAGGGTTAATATGATCTATTCGAATAGCCGTGTCCGCGGTAAAGGACTTCTGGGTTGCCTATAACAGTTCATAGACAAGTGAAAGTGGATACTCTAAAGTGCGCAAGATAAGCGTGAGTGCTATGGATGGCGTTCTCGTAGGGAGACGGGAGCGGATCCATAGTGGTGTATTGATATGGTGAATATGTGGACTCGTGTGCGCCACCTCAAAAGAGTTGCTTTCAGTCGTAGTTCAGGATAGCCACCGAGTCAAAGCTGGCTTGCTGCAGTTAAACTCCACCACCCCCTTTGTTGATACTGATGCATATGTAGCTAGTTCTGATGTAAGTCTTGCTGGGTACATTTGTACTCACGTTTGCCTATTCTATGTTTTGCAGAGAGACGTCAGTCTCGCTAGTAGTTCCGTGTGGACTTCGACGTTTAGCTTGTTACCTCAGCTACGATCTTGTGCCCTCGGCAGGATCTGGTAGATAGTCAGGCTTCGCAGCCTTTTTCATTTGTAGATGTCTGTACTCAGACATGTTAAGCTTCCGCATGTGCTTTGACTTGTATGCTCTGAATGTTGGGTCATGAGATCCATGTTTGTAATATCTGGCTCTTCGGGGCCTAATGAATAAATACTCTAGTCGTAGAGTCTTGTTGTGATGCCATGTTGTATTTGCACATATCGAGCATATTGTGTGTATGATTGAAATGCTTGGTATGTGTGGGATCCGACAATCTAGTTGTCTATCCTTAGCAGCCTCTCTTATGGGGAAATGTAGTCTAGTGCCTCCTTGAGCCATAGTAGTCCGCTACAGCCCGGTCCACCGGAGTCCTGCTAGCCCAGCACTACTGCTCTGGACACTTGACTGGCCGGCATGTGTTTCATATCGTTCCTGTGTCTGTCCCTTCGGGGACATGTCACGCGGTGACATCCGGAGTCCTGCCTAGCCTGCTACAGCCCGGGTTCCCGGAGTCCTGTTAGCCCAGTGCTACAGCCCGGATTCGCACGCTGCTGACCGACACGTTCGATGTTGATTCATGTATGCCTGTCCCCATACGTTAGCGCCGCCTTGGGTTCACGACTAGCCATGTCGGCCCGGGTTCTCTGTCATATGGATGCTAGCGACATTGTCATATACGTGAGCCAAAAGGCGCAAACGGTCCCGGGCCATGGTAAGGCGACACCCGTGGGAGTACCGTGCGTGAGGCCGCAAAGTGATATGAGGTGTTACAGGCTAGATCGGTGTGACTTGGAATCGGGGTCCCGACAGCGTTGGTATCAGAGCCTGACTGCCTGTAGGATTACCAAGCCAAACTGGTCGAAGTTGAGTCTAGAAATGCTTTAGTTATATAAGGGAATTGATTGTGGAAGGGAACGTAAGGCTCTTTTTACTCCTTTACCTTATGCCCTTCTGATCTGAGTCATCCTCTTCTCTTCTACGGGGATTAAGAACTAGGCTTCTCATCTTTCTATCAGGATCACGTGTTACTAATTCGTAGACTCGTAGGATTGATGGATTTAAGCCTCAGTTCAGTTCCTACTACTTCCGTATGTTGACCATTGATCCCGGAAGTTTATATTGTGATGTTGAGTGGTTATGCCACTATTTTGCAGGATGTCTCAAGTATTTTTGAGCATTTACAGTCGTTATGCTATCCGAGTCATCCCAGGCAGTTGAGGTACTCTGTTGCCTTGACATATATGCTGGAGTTATTATTACGACCCTAGGTGTCTTAGAAGATTACCCAGTAAGCTAGCTATGCTTGTATTCCCAGTGTGCAGATTCTGGCCATTATTCTCGAAAGCATCCCGTGATGCCATTTAGTTAGTAGGCATTCTATTTCTGGGTTCTTGAGCCCAAGATTCACTCCACTTACCTCCTGTTGATAGTGTTTGCTCGTTCCTTTAGGATATTAGTAACCTTTGTGATAGTCTTCGAGGTCCGTGGTATATCGTTCTTCCAAATACCATGAACCATTCTTGGCAGGAGTTCGTTTGAACCAAAAGATCACAACCAGGGCGCTCTTGAGGAGTACTCCATTCATATTGTGACTCTGCCAGTCCTTCCTCCTCTGCATGGGTTATCCGGAAGAAATATGTTGAATTTGTTCGACATACTAATCCATGGATCCACAACTTAGAAAAACATATGTTCCTTTGGGTTGTCCCTCTTTAGTTATTTTCTGGCCCTCGTCTATCAATTGATAGTCAGGAGTAATTGTGCATTTGTGTTATCAATGCCTATTATTCTTGTGGTCCGCCAAGCCATTCTATTCCGGAATGACTAGGAGAAAAAAACTCCAGTACCTCGTCCATCTCTGGGATTGGGTCAAAGTAGTTGTATTCCACAGATCAAATGCCAATCCAGTTTTTGTTCTGTTCTACCTTGGAGTGTTACCATCTTTATGTCAAGAGTGTCATGAGAATTGCACCACCTCTTATGAATTCTTGATTTAGTGATACTCCTCGCCATCTTCGTTCATTCCTCGGTCTCCGTGTTATTATAACCGGAATACCGACAAGCGAACTGTGATGTGTGAAATCAATACTCCTAGCAACTCCGTTGCTTGGTAGCAAATGGACAATATTCTCATCCTTAGCATGTTGGCTATTGCATCATCATTCTAAGGTTGATCGTGCTACCTAGTCCTTACCCCCGGTGCACTTTTCGATCAATGAGTTAGGATAGTGTCAGTCCTTGCTTGTTCGGTCATATCGTCTTGCCCTGAAAAGCAAGATTGTTCTCGATCTTAATAACATGTCGGTGGATCGTGATTTTCAAATATCTTCTTGGAAGTACCACCAGGTTGTCCATGACCGATATGTTGAGTCGTGAACAAGTTGGTTTTCCTGTAAACCACCCCTTCTCCAAGAATCCGTGTTGGATACCCTGAGCTAGTTGGTCAAGCTAAACAACAACTTGGAGAGTTGGAAGATAAAAGCTTGCCAGCTTAGCTCATTTGAAGGGATATATCTGCGTGTGTTGAAGATAGATGATATCTTCATCGATTGGTCCCTGTGATCAGTTGTTGGACCTATTGTCGTATCAAGACTTTGATTTGAGTATGGGCTATCATCAAATCAAATCAGAACCAACGATGTTCATAATGTTGTCTTACTCATGGTTGATCCCTCGAGCATACACCGTTATATCTTTTGGATCTGACCAATGCTATCACCGTGTTCACATGATGGTGGAAGTCCAGTGATATGGAAATTCCGATGAGTTGCTATTGAGCCCATCAGCAGCATCTCGTCTCCTCCATGATTCATGTTGAACATCCAGCTAGTGTTGGAAACTTGTGTAAGAATTTTCTTCATGCCCCGTTCATGAAGTATATGTTTGGATGAAAGTAGTGACTTCCCCTAAATTCACGTGCAATCGATGTAAGTTGCCGCCGTGAATTCGAGGGAGCTTGTTTTGCTTCCTTTGGAATCATCCCAAGTCAGTCATGCATTCGTGCGAAGTATTCTATGATTTGGTAGATTAATTACCTCCATTCCATATGTGTTCCTAGCACACCAAGCCACTGATTGATTTGTTCAAGGAAAAGGAGTTGCTGTGCGAATACTAGTTCATGCACAAGGCTTCGATATCCTCGTTGATGGACTCCCCACCCGAACTCGGTAGTGTTTTATTATAAGACTACTACGTGGTCATGCTTGTCTAGGACATTGTGTCACATGTATGTAGCAGAACCAGCTCATGTTTTGGAGCTTGCTACCGTAGCTCATTTCCAGAGAATCTCGCAACGTCATCTCGTCGGTTTGTGTTGCAAACTTTCCTTTTCCGGACATGCTGTCTGAAATATCCTGTTACCAACCAGATCCGAATCTCAGGCAGATATGATGGTTGGAACATCCCCCAACAGCTATAATATTGGTCTTCGTAATCCGGTAAGTGGATGTCGTGGCCAACACACCCAGCCGGAAGACCTACTATTGTAGTAACTTGATTGAGGAAGTTGGCCACCTCCCCATAAGGATTTCTTAGGATTTATTCCACTAGTTATTCCTTATGGATTTCTGCGCACCCGAAGTCCGACCTACTACTTGATGTTCAAGATACCAAACCACATCTAATGGGTTACGCTAGAACATCAAGGAGAACATTAGAAGCGGAGTGCTAAATGTCTCTCGGTCGATCATCCAGATTTTGCTTCCTTGGCCTCGCTAAGGTGAAATCTGAGAAGGTGTTATCTTCCTTTGCATCTGCATCGTCCATCACTAATCATCATGGTGGTATGTTGTGTTGCCAGGATCCTTGACACGGATGTTGGTAGAACCTTGATGAATATGGAAATGCTCAAGTTCTTGAGAGCACGCACAAGCGCTAGGTGTTTTCACCGGCACTAACTGGGATTGCTCCCAGATTCCTTCGGTTATGCTAAACCTTTCAAACAGTAGATTCACTCTCTACTGTTGAGCTTCTCCCCAGTTACTAGAATCATTCCTAGCATTTCCATTTTTGTTCCCAGCTTGCACCGTCATTGTGCCATCCTACCTTGGATTACCCATCCCAGTAATTACTGATAAGGACCATCTTCAAAAGTGGTCCCACCAGGGGTTCCGACCATTTCCGGTGATAAGTAAATCACCCCTTGTGTTGTCTGCAACAAGGTAGTCCACATCATCCATTCTGGTCCGAGTATGCCATTCTTTAGAATCCGTTCACACGATCGTTTGTGATTGCCTTAGGCTAGTATAAAGAGTTTCAATGATCTTAGGATCAAAAGTAATTCTTTTTGCCACTTAAGGGAATAACTCTACGAGTCACCCTCCCCAAGGTGCCCCGTTATGGAGTCATGGCAATTTCTCCTCGCTGCTTTGGAACCCATGCACCATACTATCTAAGCGTGGGATTGTAGCCCACCAAATCAAACCTCATCGTTTATTCTTCTATCCCTCTCGATGTGTTTTGTGTCTCAACTCGAGATGTTTCAACATCTCATTCCGCGAGTTGATCTTGTATAGCTCGATCTTCGAGAAGATCAATCCTGTAGGGTTTCCCTCTCTTCCGTCATCATAGTTGGATGAAGCTCTCGAAAGAAAAGATGTCAAGATCAAGATGATGCAATGAATCAACATCTTCGAGAAGAACAATTGGATCGTGAAGATTATGTTAGTTTGTGTTCCCCTTTTCACCTTACCCTACGCTTGAATCTCGGGACGAGATTCTTGTTTTAGTGGGGGTGAGTTGTCACATCCCTAGCCTCTGACATTGCACTAGGCTAACTTCATGTGTGCATCATGTTTAAACTTTAAAAGAAACTTTAAATGGGGATTGCCTAAACCCTAGCATTAAAGGAATTCACTAGGTTCAACCAAAATATTTCCAGTAAATCCAAATGGCTTTCAAAAATGTTCATCATTCTTGGAAATTGTTGGAAACAGTAACCAGAGGTGATGCACATTTTTCCATGACATATTTGGGCTCTGGATTAAATCATACTCTATTTGCATTTGGGAATTTAAACGCTATTAAATATTTTAAATGCTCAAATAATCATAAACTAAAATGTTTACTGTAGGATATATTCCCAACAGTGATCATGAGTAGTTTCATGATTTTTGGAAGTGTCTAAGTATTTTAATAAAGCCCTAAAGACTACAGAATAATAGAAAACAGAAACAATTAAAGAAAAGAGAGAGAAAGGAGTCTTACCTGGCGCTTACCTGGGCCGGCCCACCTGGCCCATGCCAGTCACCACCTACCTTTGCCAGTAGGCAGAGGAGGGGGACAGCGCATCGCCGCCGAGCACGCGCCCGCGCCACCTCCTGCTTCCCCGGCCCCTCCTGACGATGCCACGACGACGCCCCGAAGCTCCTCGCTCCTCTCCCTCACTCTCTGCTCTCTCCCTCGCCCTCTGCTCCCTCTCCCGAGCACACCCGAGCGGAGCTCGTCGACGCCGCTCGCCGTAGCCATGGCCACCGGCCACCCCTCGCCCTGCCGATGAGACCTTGAGCTCCGCATCATCGTCTTCTTCATCCACGCCGAGCCAAGCAACCGGGGAAGCACCCCAACGCCGTCCCCGACGTCTTCTTCAACCTCGGTGCCCGGAGATCCCCGGCGTCGATTCGCTGCCCACCGGCCGTCCCCGCGCCTGCCAACCCCTCCATGAGCCTCGCTGTGAGCCCCCGCACCAAACCCCTCTCTCCCCGTTGCCGATTTCTTCCACTAACCGCGGGCTCCGCTGAGCCCGAGAGCTCGTCACCGCCGCGTTCGTCGCCGCCGCAACTGGCAACCTCGCCTGACCCAACCAAGCACGTAGTTGTGCTCAGCGTGCTCCCAGGAAGCCATAGCACTGCTCACCTCTCTCCCCCGTACACCGTAGCATCACGCCGGTCGAGCCCGTGCTCCGGCCGCCGCTGACCTTGACGCCGTCGTCGCCTCCGGCCACCCCACGGTCTCCTGCTTGTCCACTGGATGCGCGAGAGCCTGGGCTTCGCACTGGTGGTGCCCGCCGTCCGTTTGGTCGTCGGAGGGCAAGTTCCGACGCCCTCCGCCTCGTCTGGCCGTCGCCGGCGGCCTAACCCTGGCCGGCTGACGTGTCCAATTAGGCTAAGCTAATTAGGCCACTAATTACCCTCCCCTGGGCCACTGACACGTGGGCCCCGCTAACAGTTTTAGTTTAGGTTAATTAACTCCGTTAGTTAGCTGAGTCAATGACAGGTAGGCCCCACAGGTCAGGTTTGACCTCGACCGGGTCAGTTGACCACTGACGTCACCCTAACGCACTGCTGACGCAATAAAGCATTTACTGGATTTATACTTATATAGGAAATTCCAGAAAATGCTACCAAACTTCTAAAAATCATAGAAAATCAACCGTAACTCCAAATGAAATAATTTATATATGAAAAATGATCAGAAAAATCCAATCTATCCATCTGCACTGGTTTCATGCATGTTAGAGCAACTTAACCTTGCTGTTTAGGACAAATCATGTAAATGGCATTTGAATTTCCACATATGGAGTTTGAATTTGAATCTTGGATTCAACCCAACTCCATTTAATATGTTGCTAGTTGCATTAGCCCAAACCACAACATATTGCCATGTCATGATCATGCATCATATTGTGCATTGCATTGATCGTGTTTCTTCTCTGTTTGCCGGTATTTGTCCCCTCTCGGTAGACGTTGCTTCGACGTTGTGATCGTTGACACTAATGAAGACTCAATGCTATCTTCAGAAGTGCCAGGCAAGCAAAACCCCCTTGTTCATTCCGATACAATCCCACTCTCTCGCTCCTGCTCTCTTTTACTGCATTAGGACAACAACGATCTATCTGTTACTTGCTGCGGTAGCTGAACCCCTTTCCTCTGCATGACCTGCTATTGTCACAGTAAATAGATGAAACCCACTAGCATGAGTAGGAGTTGTTTGAGCCCTGATGTGCCTACTCATTCATGCTTGTTGTCGTGCTTGCTATTGCTTAGAGTTGTGTCAGGTCTGATTCATCGGGGATGAATTGGAAAGTGGTGAACATGTCCTACTGTGTGAGAGCTAAGTGTGTGAACACGATTTGGTAAAGGTAGCGGTGAGAGGCCATGTAGGAGTACATGGTGGGTTGTCTCATTGGAACCGTCCTCAGGAACTGAGTTCTGTGTTTGTGATCCATGAACAGTTACTACCACACATTGGGTTCCGGTAACTCGACCCCTCTCGACTTATTAATCAACTTGATCTCTGTCCAGGAGTTGCAACTAGTTTCTGGTGTTTGTAGGTAGTGTTAGTAGTCTACCAAGTGGCACCCGGTACAGGTGGGCTTGGGATAGACTAGGCACACGTGGCCTGGTGTACCGAGTGGCACCCGGATGGTGGGCTCGGGAACCCTGCACACATCGTTTGGGGCCGTGAGCGACACCCCGGCCGGATCTCCTTGCGGATGGAACCCGAATAGGCGATAAACCTGGACTAGAGACTTGTGTGGTTAGTCAGGTCGTGGCCGACTCCCTCGCCAGGCTTCCGCTTGAAGGTTGCCGAGGTACACGACGTGTACATGGTGGTAAGTGGCGAGAGCGTGTGTGACGAAGTACACCCCTGCAGGGTTAATATGATCTATTCGAATAGCCGTGTCTGCGGTAAAGGACTTCTGGGTTGCCTATAACAGTTCATAGACAAGTGAAAGTGGATACTCTAAAGTGCGCAAGATAAGCGTGAGTGCTATGGATGGCGTTCTCGTAGGGAGACGGGAGCGGATCCATAGTGGTGTATTGATATGGTGAATATGTGGACTCGTGTGCGCCACCTCAAAAGAGTTGCTTTCAGTCGTAGTTCAGGATAGCCACCGAGTCAAAGCTGGCTTGCTGCAGTTAAACTCCACCACCCCCTTTGTTGATACCGATGCATATGTAGCTAGTTCTGATGTAAGTCTTGCTGGGTACATTTGTACTCACGTTTGCCTATTCTATGTTTTGCAGAGAGACGTCAGTCTCGCTAGTAGTTCCGTGTGGACTTCGACGTTTAGCTTGTTACCTCAGCTACGATCTTGTGCCCTCGGCAGGATCTGGTAGATAGTCAGGCTTCGCAGCCTTTTTCATTTGTAGATGTCTGTACTCAGACATGTTAAGCTTCCGCATGTGCTTTGACTTGTATGCTCTGAATGTTGGGTCATGAGATCCATGTTTGTAATATCTGGCTCTTCGGGGCCTAATGAATAAATACTCTGAGTCGTAGAGTCTTGTTGTGATGCCATGTTGTATTTGCACATATCGAGCATATTGTGTGTATGATCGAAATGCTTGGTATGTGTGGGATCCGACAATCTAGTTGTCTATCCTTAGCAGCCTCTCTTATGGGGAAATGTAGTCTAGTGCCTCCTTGAGCCATAGTAGTCCGCTACAGCCCGGTCCACCGGAGTCCTGCTAGCCCAGCACTACTGCTCTGGACACTTGACTGGCCGGCATGTGTTTCATATCGTTCCTGTGTCTGTCCCTTCGGGGAAATGTCACGCGGTGACATCCGGAGTCCTGCCTAGCCTGCTACAGCCCGGGTTCCCGGAGTCCTGTTAGCCCAGTGCTACAGCCCGGATTCGCACGCTGCTGACCGACACGTTCGATGTTGATTCATGTATGCCTGTCCCCATACGTTAGCGCCGCCTTGGGTTCACGACTAGCCATGTCGGCCCGGGTTCTCTGTCATATGGATGCTAGCGACATTGTCATATACGTGAGCCAAAAGGCGCAAACGGTCCCGGGCCATGGTAAGGCGACACCCGTGGGAGTACCGTGCGTGAGGCCGCAAAGTGATATGAGGTGTTACAGGCTAGATCGGTGTGACTTGGAATCGGGGTCCCGACACTTGCTCACCGCTCGGTAGGATTTTTCAAAGTTAGGCGAGTACTGGACTGCAGCTAAGCCCCCGAGTGGGAGGGTTGTTAACCACTCGGCAGGATTTCTCAAACTTAGGCGAGTGCTGGACTGCAGCGAAGCCCCCGAGTGGGAGGGTTGCTCACCACTCGGTAGGATTTTTCAAACTTAGGCGAGTACTGGACTGCAGCTAAGCCCCCGAGTGGGAGGGTTGCTCACCACACGATAGGATTTTTCAAACTTAGGCGAGTGCTGG
This sequence comes from Aegilops tauschii subsp. strangulata, assembly GCF_002575655.3. NCBI lineage: Eukaryota > Viridiplantae > Streptophyta > Magnoliopsida > Poales > Poaceae > Aegilops > Aegilops tauschii. The sequence goes on along the minus strand of NC_053040.3, from coordinate 66,069,626 downwards.
ACTGCAGCTAAGCCCCCGAGTCGGAGGGTTGCTCACCACTCGGTAGGATTTTTCAAACTTAGGCGAGTACTGGACTGCAGCTAAGCCTCCGAGTGGGAGGGTTGCTCACCACTCGGTAGGATTTTTTCACACTTAGGCGAGTACTGGACTACAGCTAAGCCCCCGAGTGAGAGGCTTGCTCACCGCTCGGTAGGATTTTTCAAACTTAGGCGAGTACTGGACTGCAGCTAAGCCCCCGAGTGGAATGGTTGCTCACCACTCGGTAGGATTTTTCAAACTTAGGCGAGTGCTGGACTGCAGCTAAGCCCCCGAGTGGGAGGGTTGCTCACCACTCGGTAGGATTTTTCAAACTTAGGCGAGTACTGGACTGCAGCTAAGCCCCCGAGTGGGAGGGTTGCTCACCACACGGTAGGATTTTTCAAACTTAGGCGAGTGCTGGACTGCAGCTAAGCCCCCGAGTGGGAGGGTTGCTCACCACTCGGTAGGATTTTTCAAACTTAGGCGAGTACTGGACTGCAGCTAAGCCTCCGAGTGGGAGGGTTGCTCACCACTCGGTAGGATTTTTTCACACTTAGGCGAGTACTGGACTGCAGCTAAGCCCCCGAGTGAGAGGCTTGCTCACCGCTCGGTAGGATTTTTCAAACTTAGGCGAGTACTGGACTGCAGCTAAGCCCCCGAGTGGAATGGTTGCTCACCACTCGGTAGGATTTTTCAAACTTAGGCGAGTGCTGGACTGCAGCTAAGCCCCCGAGTGGGAGGGTTGCTCACCACTCGGTAGGATTTTTCAAAGTTAGGCGAGTACTGGACTGCAGCTAAGCCCCCGAGTGGGAGGGTTGCTCACCACACGGTAGGATTTTTCAAACTTAGGCGAGTGCTGGACTGCAGCTAAGCCCCCGAGTGGGAGGGTTGCTCACCACTCGGTAGGATTTTTCAAACTTAGGCGAGTACTGGACTGCAGCTAAGCCTCCGAGTGGGAGGGTTGCTCACCACTCGGTAGGATTTTTTCACACTTAGGCGAGTACTGGACTGCAGCTAAGCCCCCAAGTGAGAGGCTTGCTCACCGCTCGGTAGGATTTTTCAAACTTAGGCGAGTACTGGACTGCAGCTAAGCCCCGACTGGAATGGTTGCTCACCACTCGGTAGGATTTTTCAAACTTAGGCGAGTGCTGGACTGCAGCTAAGCCCCCGAGTGGGAGGGTTGCTCACCACTCGGTAGGATTTTTCAAAGTAAGGCGAGTTCTGGACTGCAGCTAAGCCCCCGAGTGGGAGGGTTGCTCACCACTAGGTAGGATTTTTCAAACTTAGGCGAGTACTGGACTGCAGCTAAGCCCACGAGTGAGAGGCTTGCTCAGCACTCGGTAGGATTTTTTCACACTTAGGCAAGTACTGGACTGCAGCTAAGCCCCCGAGAGGGAGGGTTTCTCACCACTCAGTAGGATTTTTCAAACTTAGGGGAGTGCTAGACTGTAGCTAAGCCCCCGAGTGGGATGGTTGCTCACCACTCGGTAGGATTTTTTCACACTTAGGCGAGTACTGGACTGCAGCTAAGCCCCCGAGTGAGAGACTTGCTCACCACTCGGTAGGATTTTTTCACACTTAGCCGAGTACTGGACTGCAGCTAAGCCCCCGAGTGAGAGGCTTGCTCACCACTCGGTAGGATCTTTCAAACTTAGGCGAGTACTGGACTGCAGCTAAGCCCCCGAGTGGGAGGGTTGCTCACCACTCGGTAGGATTTTTCAAACTTAGGCGAGTGCAAGACTGTAGCTAAGCCCCCGAGTGGGAGGGTTGCTCACCACTCGGTAGGATTTTTTCACACTTAGGCGAGTACTGGACTGCAGCTAAGCCCCCGAGTGGGAGGGTTGTTAACCACTCGGCAGGATTTCTCAAACTTAGGCGAGTGCTGGACTGCAGCGAAGCCCCCGAGTGGGAGGGTTGCTCACCACTCGGTAGGATTTTTCAAACTTAGGCGAGTACTGGACTGCAGCTAAGCCCCCGAGTGGGAGGGTTGCTCACCACACGATAGGATTTTTCAAACTTAGGCGAGTGCTGGACTGCAGCTAAGCCCCCGAGTGGGAGGGTTGCTCACCACTCGGTAGGATTTTTCAAACTTAGGCGAGTACTGGACTGCAGCTAAGCCTCCGAGTGGGAGGGTTGCTCACCACTCGGTAGGATTTTTTCACACTTAGGCGAGTACTGGACTACAGCTAAGCCCCCGAGTGAGAGGCTTGCTCACCGCTCGGTAGGATTTTTCAAACTTAGGCGAGTACTGGACTGCAGCTAAGCCCCCGAGTGGAATGGTTGCTCACCACTCGGTAGGATTTTTCAAACTTAGGCGAGTGCTGGACTGCAGCTAAGCCCCCGAGTGGGAGGGTTGCTCACCACTCGGTAGGATTTTTCAAACTTAGGCGAGTACTGGACTGCAGCTAAGCCCCCGAGTGGGAGGGTTGCTCACCACACGGTAGGATTTTTCAAACTTAGGCGAGTGCTGGACTGCAGCTAAGTCCCCGAGTGGGAGGGTTGCTCACCACTCGGTACGATTTTTCAAACTTAGGCGAGTACTGGACTGCAGCTAAGCCTCCGAGTGGGAGGGTTGCTCACCACTCGGTAGGATTTTTTCACACTTAGGCGAGTACTGGACTGCAGCTAAGCCCCCGAGTGAGAGGCTTGCTCACCGCTCGGTAGGATTTTTCAAACTTAGGCGAGTACTGGACTGCAGCTAAGCCCCCGAGTGGAATGGTTGCTCACCACTCGGTAGGATTTTTCAAACTTAGGCGAGTGCTGGACTGCAGCTAAGCCCCCGAGTGGGAGGGTTGCTCACCACTCGGTAGGATTTTTCAAAGTTAAGCGAGTACTGGACTGCAGCTAAGCCCCCGAGTGGGAGGGTTGCTCACCACACGGTAGGATTTTTCAAACTTAGGCGAGTGCTGGACTGCAGCTAAGCCCCCGAGTGGGAGGGTTGCTCACCACTCGGTAGGCTTTTTCAAACTTAGGCGAGTACTGGACTGCAGCTAAGCCTCCGAGTGGGAGGGTTGCTCACCACTCGGTAGGATTTTTTCACACTTAGGCGAGTACTGGACTGCAGCTAAGCCCCCAAGTGAGAGGCTTGCTCACCGCTCGGTAGGATTTTTCAAACTTAGGCGAGTACTGGACTGCAGCTAAGCCCCCGACTGGAATGGTTGCTCACCACTCGGTAGGATTTTTCAAACTTAGGCGAGTGCTGGAGTGCAGCTAAGCCCCCGAGTGGGAGGGTTGCTCACCACTCGGTAGGATTTTTCAAAGTTAGGCGAGTTCTGGACTGCAGCTAAGCCCCCGAGTGGGAGGGTTGCTCAACACTCGGTAGGATTTTTCAAACTTAGGCGAGTACTGGACTGCAGCTAAGCCCACGAGTGAGAGGCTTGCTCAGCACTCGGTAGGATTTTTTCACACTTAGGCAAGTACTGGACTGCAGCTAAGCCCCCGAGAGGGAGGGTTTCTCACCACTAAGTAGGATTTTTCAAACTTAGGGGAGTGCTAGACTGTAGCTAAGCCCCCGAGTGGGATGGTTGCTCACCACTCGGTAGGATTTTTTCACACTTAGGCGAGTACTGGACTGCAGCTAAGCCGCCGAGTGAGAGACTTGCTCACCACTCGGTAGGATTTTTTCACACTTAGCCGAGTACTGGACTGCAGCTAAGCCCCCGAGTGAGAGGCTTGCTCACCACTCGGTAGGATCTTTCAAACTTAGGCGAGTACTGGACTGCAGCTAAGCCCCCGAGTGGGAGGGTTGCTCACCACTCGGTAGGATTTTTCAAACCTAGGCGAGTGCAAGACTGTAGCTAAGCCCCCGAGTGGGAGGGTTGCTCACCACTCGGTAGGATTTTTTCACACTTAGGCGAGTACTGGACTGCAGCTAAGCCCTAGAGTGAGAGACTTGCTCACCACTCGGTAGGATTTTTTAACACTTAGCCGAGTACTGGACTGCAGCTAAGCCCCCGAGTGAGAGGCTTGCTCACCGCTCGGTAGGATTTTTCAAACTTAGGCGAGTACTGGACTGCAGCGAAGCCCCCGAGTGGGAGGGTTGCTCACCACTCGGTAGGATTTTTCAAACTTAGGCGAGTGCTGGAGTGCAGCTAAGCCCCCGAGTGGGAGGGTTGCTCACCACTCGGTAGGATTTTTCAAACTTAGGCGAGTACTGGACTGCAGCTAAGCCCCCGAGTGGGAGGGTTGCTCACCACACGGTAGGATTTTTCAAACTTAGGCGAGTGCTGGACTGCAGCTAAGCCCCCGAGTGGGAGGGTTGCTCACCACTCGGTACGATTTTTCAAACTTAGGCGAGTACTGGACTGCAGCTAAGCCTTCGAGTGGGAGGGTTGCTCACCACTCGGTAGGATTTTTCAAAATTAGGCGAGTACTGGACTGCAGCTAAGCCCCGAGTGGGAGGGTTGCTCGCCACTCGGTAGGATTTTTCAAACATAGGCGAGTACTGGACTGCAGCTAAGCCCCCGAGTGGGAGGGTTGCTCACCACTCGGTAGGATTTTTTCACACTTAGGCGAGTACTGGACTGCAGCTAAGCCCCCGAGTGAGAGGCTTGCTCACCACTCGGTAGGATTTTTTCACACTTAGGCGAGTACTGGACTACAGCTAAGCCCCCGAGTGAGAGGCTTGCTCACCACTCTGTAGGATTTTTCAAACTTAGGCGAGTGCTAGACTGTAGCTAAGCACCCGAGTGGGAGGGTTGCTCACCACTCGGTAGGATTTTCCAAACTTAGGCGAGTCCTGGAATGCAGCTAAGCCCACGAGTGAGAAGCTTGCTCACCACTTGGTAGGATTTTTTCACACTTAGGCAAGTACTGGACTGCAGCTAAGCCCCCGAGAGGGAGGGTTTCTCACCACTCGGTAGGAGTTTTCAAACTTAGGCGAGTGCTAGACTGTAGCTAAGCCCCCAAGTGGGAGGGTTGCTCACCACTCGGTACGATTTTTTCACACTTAGGCGAGTACAGGACTGCAGCTAAGCCCCCGAGTGAGAGGCTTGCTCACCACTCGGTAGGATTTTTTCACACTTAGCCGAGTACTCGACTGCAGCTAAGCCCCCGACTGAGAGGCTTGCTCACCACTCGGTAGGATTTTTCAAACTTAGGCGAGTACTGGACTACAGCTAAGCCCCCGAGTGGCAGGGTTGCTCACCACTCGGTAGGATTTTTCAAACTTAGGCGAGTACTGGAATGCAGCTAAGCCCATGAGTGAGAGGCTTGCTCACCAGTCGATAGGATTTTGCACACTTAGGCGAGTACTGGACTGCAGCTAAGCCCCCGAGTTGGAGGGTTTCTCACCACTCGGTAGGATTCTTCAAACTTAGGCGAGTGCTAGACTGTAGCTAAGCCCCGAGTGGGAGGGTTGCTCACCGCTCGGTAGGATTTTTCAAACTTAGGCGAGTCCTAGACTGCAGCTAAGCCTCCGAGTGGGAGGGTTGCTCACCACTCGGTAGGATTTTTCAAACTTAGGCGAGTACTGGACTGCAGCTAAGACCCCGAGTGGGGGGGTTTCTCACCACTCGGTAGGATTTTTCAAACTTAGGCGAGTGCTAGACTGGAGCTAAGCCCCGAGTGGGAGGGTTGCTCACCACTCGGTAGGATTTTTCAAAGTTAGGCGAGTACTGGACTGCAACTAAGCCCCCGAGTGGGAGGGTTGTTAACCACTCGGCAGGATTTCTCAAACTTAGGCGAGTGCTGGACTGCAGCGAAGCCCCCGAGTGGGAGGGTTGCTCACCACTCGGTAGGATTTTTCAAACTTAGGCGAGTACTGGACTGCAGCTAAGCCCCCGAGTGGGAGGGTTGCTCACCACACGGTAGGATTTTTCAAACTTAGGCGAGTGCTGGACTGCAGCTAAGCCCCCGAGTGGGAGGGTTGCTCACCACTCGGTAGGATTTTTCAAACTTAGGCGAGTACTGGACTGCAGCTAAGCCTCCGAGTGGGAGGGTTGCTCACCACTCGGTAGGATTTTTTCACACTTAGGCGAGTACTGGACTACAGCTAAGCCCCCGAGTGAGAGACTTGCTCACCGCTCGGTAGGATTTTTCAAACTAAGGCGAGTACTGGACTGCAGCTAAGCCCCCGAGTGGAATGGTTGCTCACCACTCGGTAGGATTTTTCAAACTTAGGCGAGTGCTGGACTGCAGCTAAGCCCCCGAGTGGGAGGGTTGCTCACCACTCGGTAGGATTTTTCAAACTTAGGCGAGTACTGGACTGCAGCTAAGCCCCCGAGTGGGAGGGTTGCTCACCACACGGTAGGATTTTTCAAACTTAGGCGAGTGCTGGACTGCAGCTAAGCCCCCGAGTGGGAGGGTTGCTCACCACTCGGTAGGATTTTTCAAACTTAGGCGAGTACTGGACTGCAGCTAAGCCCCCAAGTGGGAGGGTTGCTCACCACACGGTAGGATTTTTCAAACTTAGGCGAGTGCTGGACTGCAGCTAAGCCCCCGAGTGGGAGGGTTGCTCACCACTCGGTAGGATTTTTCAAACTTAGGCGAGTCCTGGACTGCAGCTAAGCCTCCGAGTGGGAGGGTTGCTCACCACTCGGTAGGATTTTTTCACACTTAGGCGAGTACTGGACTGCAGCTAAGCCCCCGAGTGAGAGGCTTGCTCACCACTCGGTAGGATTTTTCAAACTTAGGCGAGTGCTAGACTGTAGCTAAGCCCCCGAGTGGGAGGGTTGCTCACCACTCGGTAGGATTTTTCAAACTTAGGCGAGTCCTGGAATGCAGCTAAGCCCACGAGTGAGAGGCTTGCTCACCACTTGGTAGGATTTTTTCACACTTAGGCAAGTACTGGACTGCAGCTAAGCCCCCGAGAGGGAGGGTTTCTCACCACTCGGTAGGAGTTTTCAAACTTAGGCGAGTGCTAGACTGTAGCTAAGCCCCCAAGTGGGAGGGTTGCTCACCACTCGGTACGATTTTTTCACACTTAGGCGAGTACAGGACTGCAGCTAAGCCCCCGAGTGAGAGGCTTGCTCACCACTCGGTAGGATTTTTTCACACTTAGCCGAGTACTCGACTGCAGCTAAGCCCCCGACTGAGAGGCTTGCTCACCACTCGGTAGGATTTTTCAAACTTAGGCGAGTACTGGACTACAGCTAAGCCCCCGAGTGGCAGGTTTGCTCACCACTCGGTAGGATTTTTCAAACTTAGGCGAGTACTGGAATGCAGCTAAGCCCATGAGTGAGAGGCTTGCTCACCAGTCGATAGGATTTTGCACACTTAGGCGAGTACTGGACTGCAGCTAAGCCCCCGAGTGGGAGGGTTTCTCACCACTCGGTAGGATTTTTCAAACTTAGGCGAGTGCTAGACTGTAGCTAAGCCCCGAGTGGGAGGGTTGCTCACCGCTCGGTAGGATTTTTCAAACTTAGGCGAGTCCTAGACTGCAGCTAAGCCTCCGAGTGGGAGGGTTGCTCACCACTCGGTAGGATTTTTTCACACTTAGCCGAGTACTGGACTGCAGCTAAGCCCCCGAGTGAGAGGCTTGCTCACCACTCGGTAGGATTTTTCAAACTTAGGCGAGTACTGGACTGCAGCTAAGACCCCGAGTGGGAGGGTTGCTCACCACTCGGTAGGATTTTTCAAACTTAGGCGAGTACTGGACTGCAGCTAAGCCCACGAGTGAGAGGCTTGCTCACCACTCGGTAGGATTTTATCACACTTAGGCGAGTACTGGATTGCAGCTAAGCCCCCGAGTGGGAGGGTTGCTCATCACTCGGTAGGATTTTTCAAACATAGGCGAGTACTGGACTGCAGCTTAGCCTCCGAGTGGGAGGGTTGCTCACCACTCGGTAGTATTTTTCAAACTTAGGCGAGTACTGGACTGCAGCTAAGCCCCCGAGTGGGAGGGTTGCTCACCACTTGGTAGGATTTTTCAAACATAGGAGAGTGCTAGACTGTAGCTAAGCCCCCGAGTGGGAGGGTTGCTCACCACTCGGTAGGATTTTTTCACACTTAGGCGAGTACTGGACTGCAGCTAAGCCCCCGAGTGAGAGACTTGCTCACCACTCGGTAGGATTTTTTAACACATAGCCGAGTACTGGACTGCAGCTAAGCCCCCGAGTGAGAGGCTTGCTCACCACTCGGTAGGATTTTTCAAACTTAGGCGAGTACTGGACTGCAGCTAAGCCCCCGAGTGGGAGGCTTGCTCACCACTCGGTAGGATTTTTCAAACTTAGGCGAGTACTGGACTGCAGCTAAGCCCCCGAGTGGGAGGGTTGCTCACCACTCGGTAGGAGTTTTCAAACTTAGGCGAGTACTGGAATGCAGCTAAGCCCACGAGTGAGAGGCTTGCTCACCAGTCGATAGGATTTTGCACACTTAGGCGAGTACTGGACTGCAGCTAAGCCCCCGAGTGGGAGGGTTTCTCACCACACGGTAGGATTTTTCAAACTTAGGCGAGTGCTAGACTGTAGCTAAGCCCCGAGTGGGAGGGTTGCTCACCACTCGGTAGGATTTTTCAAACTTAGGCGAGTACTAGACTGCAGCTAAGCCTCCGAGTGGGAGGGTTGCTCACCACTCGGTAGGATTTTTTCACACTTAGCCGAGTACTGGACTGCAGCTAAGCCCCCGAGTGAGAAGCTTGCTCACCACTCGGTAGGATTTTATCACACTTAGGCGAGTACTGGATTGCAGCTAAGCCCCCGAGTGGGAGGGTTGCTCATCACTCGGTAGGATTTTTCAAACATAGGCGAGTACTGGACTGCAGCTTAGCCTCCGAGTGGGAGGGTTGTTCACCACTCGGTAGTATTTTTCAAACTTAGGCGAGTACTGGACTGCAGCTAAGCCCCCGAGTGGGAGGGTTGCTCACCACTTGGTCGGATTTTTCAAACATAGGAGAGTGCTAGACTGTAGCTAAGCCCCCGAGTGGGAGGGTTGCTCACCACTCGGTAGGATTTTTTCACACTTAGGCGAGTACTGGACTGCAGCTAAGCCCCCGAGTGAGAGACTTTCTCACCACTCGGTAGGATTTTTTAACACATAGCCGAGTACTGGACTGCAGCTAAGCCCCCGAGTGAGAGGCTTGCTCACCACTCGGTAGGATTTTTCAAACTTAGGCGAGTATTGGACTGCAGCTAAGCCCCCGAGTGAGAGGCTTGCTCACCACTCGGTAGGATTTTTTCACACTTAGCCGAGTACTCGACTGCAGCTAACCCCCGACTGAGAGGCTTGCTCATCACTCGGTAGGATTTTTCAAACATAGGCGAGTACTGGACTGCAGCTTAGCCTCCGAGTGGGAGGGTTGCTCACCACTCGGTAGGATTTTTCAAACTTAGGCAAGTACTGGACTGCAGCTAAGCCCACGAGTGAGAGGCTTGCTCACCACTCGGTAGGATTTTATCACACTTAGGCGAGTACTGGACTGCAGCTAAGCCCCCGAGTGGGAGGGTTTCTCACCACTCGGTTGGATTTTTCAAACTTAGGCGAGTGCTAGACTGTAGCTAAGCCCCGAGTGGGAGGGTTGCTCACCACTCGGTAGGATTTTTCAAACTTAGGCGAGTACTAGACTGCAGCTAAGCCTCCGAGTGGGAGGGTTGCTCACCACTCGGTAGGATTTTTTCACACATAGCCGAGTACTGGACTGCAGCTAAGCCCCCGAGTGAGAGGCTTGCTCACCACTCGGTAGGATTTTATCACACTTAGGCGAGTACTGGATTGCAGCTAAGCCCCCGAGTGGGAGGGTTGCTCATCACTCGGTAGGATTTTTCAAACATAGGCGAGTACTGGACTGCAGCTTAGCCTCCGAGTGGGAGGGTTGTTCACCACTCGGTAGTTTTTTTCAAACTTAGGCGAGTACTGGACTGCAGCTAAGCCCCCGAGTGGGAGGGTTGCTCACCACTTGGTAGGATTTTTCAAACATAGGAGAGTGCTAGACTGTAGCTAAGCCCCCGAGTGGGAGGGTTGCTCACCACTCGGTAGGATTTTTTCACACTTAGGCGAGTACTGGACTGCAGCTAAGCCCCCGAGTGAGAGACTTGCTCACCACTCGGTAGGACTTTTTAACACATAGCCGAGAACTGGACTGTAGCTAAGCCCCCGAGTGAGAGGCTTGCTCACCACTCGGTAGGATTTTTCAAACTTAGGCGAGTACTGGACTGCAGCTAAGCCCCCGAGTGAGAGGCTTGCTCACCACTCGGTAGGATTTTTTCACACTTAGCCGAGTACTCGACTGCAGCTAACCCCCGACTGAGAGGCTTGCTCACCACTCGGTAGGATTTTTCAAACTTAGGCGAGTACTGGACTGCAGCTAAGCCCCCGAGTGGGAGGGTTGCTCACCACTCGGTAGGATTTTTCAAACTTAGGCGAGTACTGGAATGCAGCTAAGCCCACGAGTGAGAGGCTTGCTCACCAGTCGATAGGATTTTGCACACTTAGGCGAGTACTGGACTGCAGCTAAGCCCCCGAGTGGGAGGGTTTCTCACCACTCGGTAGGATTTTTCAAACTTAGGCGAGTGCTAGACTGTAGCTAAGCCCCGAGTGGGAGGGTTGCTCACCACTCGGTAGGATTTTTCAAACTTAGGCGAGTACTAGACTGCAGCTAAGCCTCCGAGTGGAAGGGTTGCTCACCACTCGGTAGGATTTTTCAAACTTAGGCAAGTACTGGACTGCAGCTAAGCCCCCGAGTGGGAGGGTTGCTCACCACTCGGTAGGGTTTTTCAAACTTAGGCAAGTACTGGACTGCAGCTAAGCCCACGAGTGAGAGGCTTGCTCACCACTCGGTAGGATTTTATCACACTTAGGCGAGTACTGGACTGCAGCTAAGCCCCCGAGTGGGAGGGTTGCTCATCACTCGGTAGGATTTTTCAAACATAGGCGAGTACTGGACTGCAGCTTAGCCTCCGAGTGGGAGGGTTGCTCACCACTCGGTAGTATTTTTCAAACTTAGGCGAGTACTGGACTGCAGCTAAGCCCCCGAGTGGGAGGGTTTCTCACCACTTGGTAGGATTTTTCAAACATAGGAGAGTGCTAGACTGTAGCTAAGCCCCCGAGTGGGAGGGTTGCTCACCACTCGGTACGATTTTTTCACACTTAGGCGAGTACTGGACTGCAGCTAAGCCCCCGAGTGAGAGACTTGCTCACCACTCGGTTTAATTTTTTAACACATAGCCGAGTACTGGACTGCAGCTAAGCCCCTGAGTGAGAGGCTTGCTCACCACTCGGTAGGATTTTTCAAACTTAGGCGAGTACTGGACTGCAGCTAAGCCCCCGAGTGAGAGGGTTGCTCACCACTCGGTAGGATTTTTCAAACTTAGGCGAGTGCTGGACTGCAGCTAAGCGCCCGAGTGGGAGGGTTGCTCACCACTCCGTAGGATTTTTCAAACTTAGGCGAGTACTGGACTGCAGCTAAGCCCCCGAGTGGGAGGGTTGCTCACCACACGGTAGGATTTTTCAAACTTAGGCGAGTGCTGGACTGCAGCTAAGGCCCCGAGTGGGAGGGTTGCTCACCACTCGGTAGTATTTTTAAAACTTAGGCGAGTGGTGGACTGCAGCTAAGCCCCCGAGTGGGAGGGTTGCTCACCACTCGGTAGGATTTTTCAAACTTAGGCGAGTAATAGACTGCAGCTAAGCCTCCGAGTGGGAGGATTGCTCACCACTCGGTAGGATTTTTTCACACTTAGCCGAGTACTGGACTGCAGCTAAGCCCCCGAGTGAGAGGCTTGCTCAGCACTCGGTAGGATTTTTCAAACTTAGGCGAGTACTGGACTGCAGCTAAGCCCCCGAGTGGGAGGGTTGCTCACCATTCGGTAGGAATTTTCAAACTTAGGCGAGTACTGGACTGCAGCTAAGCCCACGAGTGAGAGGCTTGCTCACCACTCGGTAGGATTTTATCACACTTAGGTGAGTACTGGACTGCAGCTAAGCCCCCGAGTGGGAGGGTTGCTCATCACTCGGTAGGATTTTTCAAACATAGGCGAGTACTGGACTGGAGCTTAGCCTCCGAGTGGGAGGGTTCCTCACCACTCGGTAGTATTTTTCAAACTTAGGCGAGTACTGGACTGCAGCTAAGCCCCCGAGTGGGAGGGTTGCTCACCACTTGGTAGGATTTTTCAAACATCGGAGAGTGCTAGACTGTAGCTAAGCCCCCGAGTGGGAGGGTTGCTCACCACTCGGTAGGATTTTTTCACACTTAGGCGAGTACTGGACTGCAGCTAAGCCCCCGACTGAGAGACTTGCTCACCACTCGGTAGGATTTTTTAACACATAGCCGAGTACTGGACTGCAGCTAAGCCCCCGAGTGAGAGGCTTGCTCACCACTCGGTAGGATTTTTCAAACTTAGGCGAGTACTGGACTGCAGCTAAGGCCCCGAGTGAGAGGGTTGCTCACCACTCGGTAGGATTTTTAAAACTTAGGCGAGTGCTGGACTGCAGCTAAGCCCCCGAGTGGGAGGGTTGCTCACCACTCGGTAGGATTTTTCAAACTTAGGCGAGTACTGGACTGCAGCTAAGCCCCCGAGTGGGAGGGTTACTCACCACACGGTAGGATTTTTCAAACTTAGGCGAGTGCTGGACTGCAGCTAAGGCCCCGAGTGGGAGGGTTGCTCACCACTCGCGAGTATTTTTCAAACTTAGGCGAGTGGTGGACTGCAGGTAAGCCCCCGAGTGGGAGGGTTGCTCACCACTCGGTAGGATTTTTCAAACTTAGGCGAGTACTAGACTGCAGCTAAGCCTCCGAGTGGGAGGGGTGCTCACCACTCGGTAGGATTTTTTCACACTTAGCCGAGTACTGGACTGCAGCTAAGACCCCGAGTGAGAGGCTTTCTCACCACTCGGTAGGATTTTTCAAACTTAGGCGAGTACTGGACTGCAGCTAAGCCCCCGAGTGGGAGGGTTGCTCACCACTCGGTAGGATTTTTCAAACTTAGGCAAGTACTGGACTGCAGCTAAGCCCACGAGTGAGAGGCTTGCTCACCAGTCGGTAGGATTTTATCACACTTAGGCGAGTACTGGACTGCAGCTAAGCCCCCGAGTGGGAGGGTTGCTCATCACTCGGTAGGATTTTTCAAACATAGGCGAGTACTGGACTGCAGCTTAGCCTCCGAGTGGGAGGGTAGCTCACCACTCGGTAGTATTTTTCAAACTTAGGCGAGTACTGGACTGCAGCTAAGCCCCCGAGTGGGAGGGTTGCTCACCACTCGGTAGGAATTTTCAAACTTAGGCGAGTACTGGACTGCAGCTAAGCCCACGAGTGAGAGGCTTGCTCACCACTCGATAGGATTTTATCACACTTAGGCGAGTACTGGACTGCAGCTAAGCCCCCGAGTGGGAGGGTTGCTCATGACTCGGTAGGATTTTTCAAACATAGGCGAGTACTGGACTGCAGCTTAGCCTCCGAGTGGGAGGGTTGCTCACCACTCGGTAGGATTTTTCAAACTTAGGCGAGTACTAGACTGCAGCTAAGCCTCCGAGTGGGAGGGTTGCTCACCACTCGGTAGGATTTTTTCACACTTAGCCGAGTACTGGACTGCAGCTAAGACCCCGAGTGAGAGGCTTTCTCACCACTCGGTAGGATTTTTCAAACTTAGGCGAGTACTGGACTGCAGCTAAGCCCCCGAGTGGGAGGGTTGCTCACCACTCGGTAGGATTTTTCAAACTTAGGCAAGTACTGGACTGCAGCTAAGCCCACGAGTGAGAGGCTTGCTCACCAGTCGGTAGGATTTTATCACACTTAGGCGAGTACTGGACTGCAGCTAAGCCCCCGAGTGGGAGGGTTGCTCATCACTCGGTAGGATTTTTCAAACATAGGCGAGTACTGGACTGCAGCTTAGCCTCTGAGTGGGAGGGTAGCTCACCACTCGGTAGTATTTTTCAAACTTAGGCGAGTACTGGACTGCAGCTAAGCCCCCGAGTGGGAGGGTTGCTCACCACTCGGTAGGATTTTTCAAACATAGGAGAGTGCTAGACTGTAGCTAAGCCCCCGAGTGGGAGGGTTGCTCACCACTCGGTAGGATTTTTTCACACTTAGGCGAGTACTGGACTGCAGCTAAGCCCCCGATTGTGAGACTTGCTCACCACTTGGTAGGATTTTTTAACACTTAGCCGAGTACTGGACTGCAGCTAAGCCCCCGAGTGAGAGGCTTGCTCACCACTCGGTAGGATTTTTCAAACTTAGGCGAGTACTGGACTGCAGCTAAGCCCCCGAGTGAGAGGGTTGCTCACCACTCGGTAGGATTTTTCAAACTTAGGCGAGTGCTGGACTGCAGCTAAGCCCCCGAGTGGGAGGGTTGCTCACCACTCGGTAGGATTTTTCAAACTTAGGCGAGTTCTGGACTGCAGCTAAGCCCCCGAGTGGGAGGGTTGCTCACCACACGGTAGGATTTTTCAAACTTAGGCGAGTGCTGGACTGCAGCTAAGCCCCCGAGTGGGAGGGTTGCTCACCACTCGGTAGGATTTTTCAAACTTAGGCGAGTACTGGACTGCAGCTAAGCCTCCGAGTGGGAGGGTTGCTCACCACTCGGTAGGATTTTTCAAACTTAGGCGAGTACTGGACTGCAGCTAAGCCCCCGAGTGGGAGGGTTGCTCACCACTCCGTAGGATTTTTCATACTTAGGCGAGTACTGGACTGCAGCTAAGCCCCCGAGTGGGAGGGTTGCTCACCACTCGGTAGGATTTTTTCACACTTAGGCGAGTACTGGACTGCAGCTTAGCCCCCGAGTGAGAGGCTTACTCACTACTCGGTAGGATTTTTTCACACTTAGGCGAGTACTGGACTGCAGCTAAGCCCCCGAGTGAGAGGCTTGCTCACCACTCGGTAGGATTTTTTGAACTTAGGCGAGTACCGGACTGCAGCTAAGCCCCCGAGTGGGAGGGTTGCTCACCACTCGGTAGGATTTTTCAAACTTAGGCAAGTACTGGACTGCAGCTAAGCCCACGAGTGAGAGGCTTGCTCACCACTCGGTAGGATTTTATCACACTTAGGCGAGTACTGGACTGCAGCTAAGCCCCCGAGTGGGAGGGTTGCTCATCACTCGGTAGGATTTTTCAAACATAGGCGAGTACTGGACTGCAGCTTAGCCTCCGAGTGGGAGGGTTGCTCACCACTCGGTAGGATTTTTCAAACTTAGGCGAGTACTAGACTGCAGCTAAGCCTCCGAGTGGGAGGGTTGCTCACCACTCGGTAGGATTTTTTCACACTTAGCCGAGTACTGGACTGCAGCTAAGACCCCGAGTGAGAGGCTTTCTCACCACTCGGTAGGATTTTTCAAACTTAGGCGAGTACTGGACTGCAGCTAAGCCCCCGAGTGGGAGGGTTGCTCACCACTCGGTAGGATTTTTCAAACTTAGGCAAGTACTGGACTGCAGCTAAGCCCACGAGTGAGAGGCTTGCTCACCAGTCGGTAGGATTTTATCACACTTAGGCGAGTACTGGACTGCAGCTAAGCCCCCGAGTGGGAGGGTTGCTCATCACTCGGTAGGATTTTTCAAACATAGGCGAGTACTGGACTGCATCTTAGCCTCTGAGTGGGAGGGTAGCTCACCACTCGGTAGTATTTTTCAAACTTAGGCGAGTACTGGACTGCAGCTAAGCCCCCGAGTGGGAGGGTTGCTCACCACTCGGTAGGATTTTTCAAACATAGGAGAGTGCTAGACTGTAGCTAAGCCCCCGAGTGGGAGGGTTGCTCACCACTCGGTAGGATTTTTTCACACTTAGGCGAGTACTGGACTGCAACTAAGCCCCCGAGTGTGAGACTTGCTCACCACTCGGTAGGATTTTTTAACACTTAGCCGAGTACTGGACTGCAGCTAAGCCCCCGAGTGAGAGGCTTGCTCACCACTCGGTAGGATTTTTCAAACTTAGGCGAGTACTGGACTGCAGCTAAGCCCCCGAGTGGGAGGGTTGCTCACCACTCGGTAGGATTTTTCATACTTAGGCGAGTACTGGACTGCAGCTAAGCCCCCGAGTGGGAGGGTTGCTCACCACTCGGTAGGATTTTTTCACACTTAGGCGAGTACTGGACTGCAGCTTAGCCCCCGAGTGAGAGGCTTACTCACCACTCGGTAGGATTTTTTCACACTTAGGCGAGTACTGGACTGCAGCTAAGCCCCCGAGTGAGACGCTTGCTCACCACTCGGTACGATTTTTAAACTTAGGCGAGTACTGGACTGCAGCTAAGCCCCCGAGTGGGAGGGTTGCTCACCACTCGGTAGGAATTTTCAAACTTAGGCGAGTACTGGACTGCAGCTAAGCCCACGAGGGAGAGGCTTGCTCACCACTCGGTAGGATTTTATCACACTTAGGCGAGTACTGGACTGCAGCTAAGCCCCCGAGTGGGAGGGTTGCTCATCACTCGGTAGGATTTTTCAAACATAGGCGAGTACTGGACTGCAGCTTAGCCTCCGAGTGGGAGGGTTGCTCACCACTCGGTAGGATTTTTCAAACTTAGGCGAGTACTAGACTGCAGCTAAGCCTCCGAGTGGGAGGGTTGCTCACCACTCGGTAGGATTTTTTCACACTTAGCCGAGTACTGGACTGCAGCTAAGACCCCGAGTGAGAGGCTTTCTCACCACTCGGTAGGATTTTTCAAACTTAGGCAAGTACTGGACTGCAGCTAAGCCCACGAGTGAGAGGCTTGCTCACCAGTCGGTAGGATTTTATCACACTTAGGCGAGTACTGGACTGCAGCTAAGCCCCCGAGTGGGAGGGTTGCTCATCACTCGGTAGGATTTTTCAAACATAGGCGAGTACTGGACTGCAGCTTAGCCTCTGAGTGGGAGGGTAGCTCACCACTCGGTAGTATTTTTCAAACTTAGGCGAGTACTGGACTGCAGCTAAGCCCCCGAGTGGGAGGGTTGCTCACCACTCGGTAGGATTTTTCAAACATAGGAGAGTGCTAGACTGTAGCTAAGCCCCCGAGTGGGAGGGTTGCTCACCACTCGGTAGGATTTTTTCACACTTAGGCGAGTACTGGACTGCAGCTAAGCCCCCGAGTGTGAGACTTGCTCACCACTTGGTAGGATTTTTTAACACTTAGCCGAGTACTGGACTGCAGCTAAGCCCCCGAGTGAGAGGCTTGCTCACCACTCGGTAGGATTTTTCAAACTTAGGCGAGTACTGGACTGCAGCTAAGCCCCCGAGTGAGAGGGTTGCTCACCACTCGGTAGGATTTTTCAAACTTAGGCGAGTGCTGGACTACAGCTAAGCCCCCGAGTGGGAGGGTTGCTCACCACTCGGTAGGATTTTTCAAACTTAGGCGAGTTCTGGACTGCAGCTAAGCCCCCGAGTGGGAGGGTTGCTCACCACACGGTAGGATTTTTCAAACTTAGGCGAGTGCTGGACTGCAGCTAAGCCCCCGAGTGGGAGGGTTGCTCACCACTCGGTAGGATTTTTCAAACTTAGGCGAGTACTGGACTGCAGCTAAGCCTCCGAGTGGGAGGGTTGCTCACCACTCGGTAGGATTTTTCAAACTTAGGCGAGTACTGGACTGCAGCTAAGCCCCCGAGTGGGAGGGTTGCTCACCACTCCGTAGGATTTTTCATACTTAGGCGAGTACTGGACTGCAGCTAAGCCCCCGAGTGGGAGGGTTGCTCACCACTCGGTAGGATTTTTTCACACTTAGGCGAGTACTGGACTGCAGCTTAGCCCCCGAGTGAGAGGCTTACTCACTACTCGGTAGGATTTTTTCACACTTAGGCGAGTACTGGACTGCAGCTAAGCCCCCGAGTGAGAGGCTTGCTCACCACTCGGTAGGATTTTTCGAACTTAGGCGAGTACCGGACTGCAGCTAAGCCCCCGAGTGGGAGGGTTGCTCACCACTCGGTAGGATTTTTCAAACTTAGGCAAGTACTGGACTGCAGCTAAGCCCACGAGTGAGAGGCTTGCTCACCACTCGGTAGGATTTTATCACACTTAGGCGAGTACTGGACTGCAGCTAAGCCCCCGAGTGGGAGGGTTGCTCATCACTCGGTAGGATTTTTCAAACATAGGCGAGTACTGGACTGCAGCTTAGCCTCCGAGTGGGAGGGTTGCTCACCACTCGGTAGGATTTTTCAAACTCAGGCGAGTACTAGACTGCAGCTAAGCCTCCGAGTGGGAGGGTTGCTCACCACTCGGTAGGATTTTTTCACACTTAGCCGAGTACTGGACTGCAGCTAAGACCCCGAGTGAGAGGCTTTCTCACCACTCGGTAGGATTTTTCAAACTTAGGCGAGTACTGGACTGCAGCTAAGCCCCCGAGTGGGAGGGTTGCTCACCACTCGGTAGGATTTTTCAAACTTAGGCAAGTACTGGACTGCAGCTAAGCCCATGAGTGAGAGGCTTGCTCACCAGTCGGTAGGATTTTATCACACTTAGGCGAGTACTGGACTGCAGCTAAGCCCCCGAGTGGGAGGGTTGCTCATCACTCGGTAGGATTTTTCAAACATAGGCGAGTACTGGACTGCAGCTTAGCCTCTGAGTGGGAGGGTAGCTCACCACTCGGTAGTATTTTTCAAACTTAGGCGAGTAGTGGACTGCAGCTAAGCCCCCGAGTGGGAGGGTTGCTCACCACTCGGTAGGATTTTTCAAACATAGGAGAGTGCTAGACTGTAGCTAAGCCCCCGAGTGGGAGGGTTGCTCACCACTCGGTAGGATTTTTTCACACTTAGGCGAGTACTGGACTGCAGCTAAGCCCCCGAGTGTGAGACTTGCTCACCACTCGGTAGGATTTTTTAACACTTAGCCGAGTACTGGACTACAGCTAAGCCCCCGAGTGAGAGGCTTGCTCACCACTCGGTAGGATTTTTCAAACTTAGGCGAGTACTGGACTGCAGCTAAGCCCCCGAGTGGGAGGGTTGCTCACCACTCGGTAGGATTTTTCATACTTAGGCGAGTACTGGACTGCAGCTAAGCCCCCGAGTGGGAGGGTTGCTCACCACTCGGTAGGATTTTTTCACACTTAGGCGAGTACTGGACTGCAGCTTAGCCCCCGAGTGAGAGGCTTACTCACCACTCGGTAGGATTTTTTCACACTTAGGCGAGTACTGGACTGCAGCTAAGCCCCCGAGTGAGAGGCTTGCTCACCACTCGGTAGGATTTTTCGAACTTAGGCGAGTACCGGACTGCAGCTAAGCCCCCGAGTGGGAGGGTTGCTCACCACTCGGTAGGATTTTTCAAACTTAGGCAAGTACTGGACTGCAGCTAAGCCCACGAGTGAGAGGCTTGCTCACCACTCGGTAGGATTTTATCACACTTAGGCGAGTACTGGACTGCAGCTAAGCCCCCGAGTGGGAGGGTTGCTCATCACTCGGTAGGATTTTTCAAACATAGGCGAGTACTGGACTGCAGCTTAGCCTCCGAGTGGGAGGGTTGCTCACCACTCGGTAGGATTTTTCAAACTTAGGCGAGTACTAGACTGCAGCTAAGCCTCCGAGTGGGAGGGTTGCTCACCACTCGGTAGGATTTTTTCACACTTAGCCGAGTACTGGACTGCAGCTAAGACCCCGAGTGAGAGGCTTTCTCACCACTCGGTAGGATTTTTCAAACTTAGGCGAGTACTGGACTGCAGCTAAGCCCCCGAGTGGGAGGGTTGCTCACCACTCGGTAGGATTTTTCAAACTTAGGCAAGTACTGGACTGCAGCTAAGCCCATGAGTGAGAGGCTTGCTCACCAGTCGGTAGGATTTTATCACACTTAGGCGAGTACTGGACTGCAGCTAAGCCCCCGAGTGGGAGGGTTGCTCATCACTCGGTAGGATTTTTCAAACATAGGCGAGTACTGGACTGCAGCTTAGCCTCTGAGTGGGAGGGTAGCTCACCACTCGGTAGTATTTTTCAAACTTAGGCGAGTAGTGGACTGCAGCTAAGCCCCCGAGTGGGAGGGTTGCTCACCACTCGGTAGGATTTTTCAAACATAGGAGAGTGCTAGACTGTAGCTAAGCCCCCGAGTGGGAGGGTTGCTCACCACTCGGTAGGATTTTTTCACACTTAGGCGAGTACTGGACTGCAGCTAAGCCCCCGAGTGTGAGACTTGCTCACCACTCGGTAGGATTTTTTAACACTTAGCCGAGTACTGGACTACAGCTAAGCCCCCGAGTGAGAGGCTTGCTCACCACTCGGTAGGATTTTTCAAACTTAGGCGAGTACTGGACTGCAGCTAAGCCCCCGAGTGGGAGGGTTGCTCACCACTCGGTAGGATTTTTCATACTTAGGCGAGTACTGGACTGCAGCTAAGCCCCCGAGTGGGAGGGTTGCTCACCACTCGGTAGGATTTTTTCACACTTAGGCGAGTACTGAACTGCAGCTTAGCCCCCGAGTGAGAGGCTTACTCACCACTCGGTAGGATTTTTTCACACTTAGGCGAGTACTGGACTGCAGCTAAGCCCCCGAGTGAGACGCTTGCTCACCACTCGGTACGATTTTTAAACTTAGGCGAGTACTGGACTGCAGCTAAGCCCCCGAGTGGGAGGGTTGCTCACCACTCGGTAGGAATTTTCAAACTTAGGCGAGTACTGGACTGCAGCTAAGCCCACGAGTGAGAGGCTTGCTCACCACTCGGTAGGATTTTATCACACTTAGGCGAGTACTGGACTGCAGCTAAGCCCCCGAGTGGGAGGGTTGCTCATCACTCGGTAGGATTTTTCAAACATAGGCGAGTACTGGACTGCAGCTTAGCCTCCGAGTGGGAGGGTTGCTCACCACTCGGTAGGATTTTTCAAACTTAGGCGAGTACTAGACTGCAGCTAAGCCTCCGAGTGGGAGGGTTGCTCACCACTCGGTAGGATTTTTTCACACTTAGCCGAGTACTGGACTGCAGCTAAGACCCCGAGTGAGAGGCTTTCTCACCACTCGGTAGGATTTTTCAAACTTAGGCGAGTACTGGACTGCAGCTAAGCCCCCGAGTGGGAGGGTTGCTCACCACTCGGTAGGATTTTTCAAACTTAGGCAAGTACTGGACTGCAGCTAAGCCCACGAGTGAGAGGCTTGCTCACCAGTCGGTAGGATTTTATCACACTTAGGCGAGTACTGGACTGCAGCTAAGCCCCCGAGTGGGAGGGTTGCTCATCACTCGGTAGGATTTTTCAAACATAGGCGAGTACTGGACTGCAGCTTAGCCTCTGAGTGGGAGGGTAGCTCACCACTCGGTAGTATTTTTCAAACTTAGGCGAGTACTGGACTGCAGCTAAGCCCCCGAGTGGGAGGGTTGCTCACCACTCGGTAGGATTTTTCAAACATAGGAGAGTGCTAGACTGTAGCTAAGCCCCCGAGTGGGAGGGTTGCTCACCACTCGGTAGGATTTTTTCACACTTAGGCGAGTACTGGACTGCAGCTAAGCCCCCGAGTGTGAGCCTTGCTCACCACTCGATAGGATTTTTTAACACTTAGCCGAGTACTGGACTGCAGCTAAGCCCCCGAGTGAGAGGCTTGCTCACCACTCGGTAGGATTTTTCAAACTTAGGCGAGTACTGGACTGCAGCTAAGCCCCCGAGTGAGAGGGTTGCTCACCACTCGGTAGGATTTTTCAAACTTAGGCGAGTGCTGGACTGCAGCTAAGCCCCCGAGTGGGAGGGTTGCTCACCACTCGGTAGGATTTTTCAAACATAGGCGAGTTCTGGACTGCAGCTAAGCCCCCGAGTGGGAGGGTTGCTCACCACACGGTAGGATTTTTCAAACTTAGGCGAGTGCTGGACTGCAACTAAGCCCCCGAGTGGGAGGGTTGCTCACCACTCGGTAGGATTTTTCAAACTTAGGCGAGTACTGGACTGCAGCTAAGCCTCCGAGTGGGAGGGTTGCTCACCACTCGGTAGGATTTTTCAAACTTAGGCGAGTACTGGACTGCAGCTAAGCCCCCGAGTGGGAGGGTTGCTCACCACTCAGTAGGATTTTTCAGACTTAGGCGAGTACTGGACTGCAGCTAAGCCCCCGAGTGGGAGGGTTGCTCACCACTCGGTAGGATTTTTTCACACTTAGGCGAGTACTGGACTGCAGCTTAGCCCCCGAGTGAGAGGCTTACTCACTACTCGGTATGATTTTTTCACTCTTAGGCGAGTACTGGACTGCAGCTAAGCCCCCGAGTGAGAGGCTTGCTCACCACTCGGTAGGATTTTTCGAACTTAGGCGAGTACTGGACTGCAGCTAAGCCCCCGAGTGGGAGGGTTGCTCACCACTCGGTAGGAATTTTCAAACTTAGGCGAGTACTGGACTGCAGCTAAGCCCACGAGTGAGAGGCTTGCTCACCACTCGGTAGGATTTTATCACACTTAGGCGAGTACTGGACTGCAGCTAAGCCCCCGAGTGGGAGGGTTGCTCATCACTCGGTAGGATTTTTCAAACATAGGCGAGTACTGGACTGCAGCTTAGCCTCCGAGTGGGAGGGTTGCTCACCACTCGGTAGTCTTTTTCAAACTTAGGCGAGTACTGGACTGCAGCTAAGCCCCCGAGTGGGAGGGTTGCTCACCACTTGGTAGGATTTTTCAAACATAGGAGAGTGCTAGACTGTATCTAAGCCCCCGAGTGGGACGGTTGCTCACCACTCGGTAGGATTTTTTCACACTTAGGCGAGTACTGGACTGCAGCTAAGCCCTAGAGTGAGAGACTTGCGCACCACTCGGTAGGATTTTTTAACACTTAGCCGAGTACTGGACTGCAGCTAAGCCCCCGAGTGAGAGGCTTGCTCACCACTCGGTAGGATTTTTCAAACTTAGCCGAGTACTGGACTGCAGCTAAGCCCCCGAGTGAGAGGCTTGCTCACCGCTCGGTAGGATTTTTCAAACTTAGGCGAGTACTGGACTGCAGCTAAGCCATCGAGTGGGAGGGTTGCTCACCACTCGGTAGGATTTTACAAACTTAGGCGAGTGCTAGACTGTAGCTAAGCCCCCGAGTGGGATGGTTGCTCACCACTCGATAGGATTTTTTCACACTTAGGCGAGTACTGGACTGCAGCTAAGCCCCCGAGTGGGAGGGTTGCTCACCACTCGGTAGGATTTTTTCACACTTAGCCAAGTACTGGACTGCAGCTAAGCCCCCGAGTGAGAGGCTTGCTCACCACTCGGTAGGATTTTTCAAACTTAGGCGAGTACTGGACTGCAGCTAAGCCCCCGAGTGGGAGGGTTGCTCACCACTCGGTAGGATTTTTCAAACTTAGGCGAGTACTAGACTGCAGCTAAGCCCCGAGTGGGAGGGTTGCTCACCACTCGGTAGGATTTTTCAAAATTAGGCGAGTACTGGACTGCAGCTAAGCCCCCGAGTGGGAGGGTTGCTCACCACTCGGTAGGATTTTTTCACACTTAGGCGAGTACTGGACTGCAGCTAAGCCCCCGAGTGAGAGGCTTGCTCACCACTCGGTAGGATTTTTTCACACTTAGGCGAGTACTGGACTAAAGCTAAGCCCCCGAGTGAGAGGCTTGCTCACCACTCGGTAGGAATTTTCAAACTTAGGCGAGTGCTAGACTGTAGCTAAGCCCCCGAGTGGGAGGGTTGGTCACCACTCGGTAGGATTTTTCAAACTTAGGCGAGTACTGGACTGCAGCTAAGCCCACGAGTGGGAGGGTTGCTCACCACTCAGTAGGATTTTTCATACTTAGGCGAGTACTGGACTGCAGCTAAGCCCCCGAGTGGGAGGGTTGCTCACCACTCGGTAGGATTTTTTCACACTTAGGCGAGTACTGGACTGCAGCTTAGCCCCCGAGTGAGAGGCTTACTCACTACTCGGTATGATTTTTTCACTCTTAGGCGAGTACTGGACTGCAGCTAAGCCCCCGAGTGAGAGGCTTGCTCACCACTCGGTAGGATTTTTCGAACTTAGGCGAGTACTGGACTGCAGCTAAGCCCCCGAGTGGGAGGGTTGCTCACCACTCGGTAGGAATTTTCAAACTTAGGCGAGTACTGGACTGCAGCTAAGCCCACGAGTGAGAGGCTTGCTCACCACTCGGTAGGATTTTATCACACTTAGGCGAGTACTGGACTGCAGCTAAGCCCCCGAGTGGGAGGGTTGCTCATCACTCGGTAGGATTTTTCAAACATAGGCGAGTACTGGACTGCAGCTTAGCCTCCGAGTGGGAGGGTTGCTCACCACTCGGTAGTCTTTTTCAAACTTAGGCGAGTACTGGACTGCAGCTAAGCCCCCGAGTGGGAGGGTTGCTCACCACTTGGTAGGATTTTTCAAACATAGGAGAGTGCTAGACTGTATCTAAGCCCCCGAGTGGGACGGTTGCTCACCACTCGGTAGGATTTTTTCACACTTAGGCGAGTACTGGACTGCAGCTAAGCCCCCGAGTGAGAGCCTTGCTCACCACTCGGTAGGATTTTTTCACACTTAGCCGAGTACTCGACTGCAGCTAAGCCCCCGAGTGAGAGGCTTCCTCACCACTCGGTAGGATTTTTCAAACTTAGGCGAGTACTGGACTGCAGCTAAGCCCCCGAGTGGGAGGGTTGCTCACCACTCGCTAGGATTTTTTCACACTTAGGCGAGTACAGGAATGCAGCTAAGCCCACGAGTGACAGGCTTGCTCACCAGTCGGTAGGATTTTTTCACACTTAGGCGAGTACTGGACTGCAGCTAAGCCCCCGAGTGGGAGGGTTTCTCACCACTCGGTAGGATTTTTCAAACTTAGGCGAGTGCTGGATTGCAGCTAAGCCCCCGAGTGGGAGGGTTGCTCACCACTCGGTAGGATTTTTCAAACATAGGCGAGTCCTGGACTGCAGCTAAGCCTCCGAGTGGGAGGGTTGCTCACCACTCGGTAGGATTTTTCAAAATTAGGCGAGTACTAGACTGCAGCTAAGCCCCGAGTGGGAGGGTTGCTCACCACTCGGTAGGATTTTTCAAAATTAGGCGAGTACTGGACTGCAGCTAAGCCCCCGAGTGGGAGGGTTGCTCACCACTCGGTAGGATTTTTTCACACTTAGGCGAGTACTGGACTGCAGCTAAGCCCCCGAGTGAGAGGCTTGCTCACCACTCGGTAGGATTTTTTCACACTTAGGCGAGTACTGGACTAAAGCTAAGCCCCCGAGTGAGAGGCTTGCTCACCACTCGGTAGGAATTTTCAAACTTAGGCGAGTGCTAGACTGTAGCTAAGCCCCCGAGTGGGAGGGTTGGTCACCACTCGGTAGGATTTTTCAAACTTAGGCGAGTACTGGACTGCAGCTAAGCCCACGAGTGGGAGGGTTGCTCACCACTCAGTAGGATTTTTCATACTTAGGCGAGTACTGGACTGCAGCTAAGCCCCCGAGTGGGAGGGTTGCTCACCACTCGGTAGGATTTTTTCACACTTAGGCGAGTACTGGACTGCAGCTTAGCCCCCGAGTGAGAGGCTTACTCACTACTCGGTATGATTTTTTCACTCTTAGGCGAGTACTGGACTGCAGCTAAGCCCCCGAGTGAGAGGCTTGCTCACCACTCGGTAGGATTTTTCGAACTTAGGCGAGTACTGGACTGCAGCTAAGCCCCCGAGTGGGAGGGTTGCTCACCACTCGGTAGGAATTTTCAAACTTAGGCGAGTACTGGACTGCAGCTAAGCCCACGAGTGAGAGGCTTGCTCACCACTCGGTAGGATTTTATCACACTTAGGCGAGTACTGGACTGCAGCTAAGCCCCCGAGTGGGAGGGTTGCTCATCACTCGGTAGGATTTTTCAAACATAGGCGAGTACTGGACTGCAGCTTAGCCTCCGAGTGGGAGGGTTGCTCACCACTCGGTAGTCTTTTTCAAACTTAGGCGAGTACTGGACTGCAGCTAAGCCCCCGAGTGGGAGGGTTGCTCACCACTTGGTAGGATTTTTCAAACATAGGAGAGTGCTAGACTGTATCTAAGCCCCCGAGTGGGACGGTTGCTCACCACTCGGTAGGATTTTTTCACACTTAGGCGAGTACTGGACTGCAGCTAAGCCCTAGAGTGAGAGACTTGCTCACCACTCGGTAGGATTTTTTAACACTTAGCCGAGTACTGGACTGCAGCTAAGCCCCCGAGTGAGAGGCTTGCTCACCACTCGGTAGGATTTTTCAAACTTAGCCGAGTACTGGACTGCAGCTAAGCCCCCGAGTGAGAGGCTTGCTCACCGCTCGGTAGGATTTTTCAAACTTAGGCGAGTACTGGACTGCAGCTAAGCCATCGAGTGGGAGGGTTGCTCACCACTCGGTAGGATTTTTCAAAGTTAGGCGAGTGCTAGACTGTAGCTAAGCCCCCGAGTGGGATGGTTGCTCACCACTCGATAGGATTTTTTCACACTTAGGCGAGTACTGGACTGCAGCTAAGCCCCCGAGTGGGAGGGTTGCTCACCACTCGGTAGGATTTTTTCACACTTAGCCAAGTACTGGACTGCAGCTAAGCCCCCGAGTGAGAGGCTTGCTCACCACTCGGTAGGATTTTTCAAACTTAGGCGAGTACTGGACTGCAGCTAAGCCCCCGAGTGGGAGGGTTGCTCACCACTTGGTAGGATTTTTCAAACTTAGGCGAGTACTGGAATGCAGCTAAGCCCACGAGTGAGAGGCTTGCTCACTAGTCGGTAGGATTTTTTCACACTTAGGCGAGTACTGGACTGCAACTAAGCCCCCGAGTGGGAGGGTTGCTCACCACTCGGTAGGATTTTTTCACACTTAGGCGAGTACTGGACTGCAGCTAAGCCCCCGAGTGAGAGGCTTGCTCACCACTCGGTAGGATTTTTTCACACTTAGGCGAGTACTGGACTAAAGCTAAGCCCCCGAGTGAGAGGCTTGCTCACCACTCGGTAGGAATTTTCAAACTTAGGCGAGTGCTAGACTGTAGCTAAGCCCCCGAGTGGGAGGGTTGGTCACCACTCGGTAGGATTTTTCAAACTTAGGCGAGTACTGGACTGCAGCTAAGCCCACGAGTGAGAGGCTTGCTCACCACTTGGTAGGATTTTTTCACACTTAGGCAAGTACTGGACTGGAGCTAAGCCCCCGAGAGGGAGGGTTTCTCAACACTCGGTAGGATTTTTCAAACTTAGGCGAGTGCTAGACTGTAGCTAAGCCCCCAAGTGGGAGGGTTGCTCACCACTCGGTAGGATTTTTTCACACTTAGGCGAGTACTGGACTGCAGCTAAGCCCCCGAGTGAGAGCCTTGCTCACCACTCGGTAGGATTTTTTCACACTTAGCCGAGTACTCGACTGCAGCTAAGCCCCCGAGTGAGAGGCTTCCTCACCACTCGGTAGGATTTTTCAAACTTAGGCGAGTACTGGACTGCAGCTAAGCCCCCGAGTGGGAGGGTTGCTCACCACTCGCTAGGATTTTTTCACACTTAGGCGAGTACTGGAATGCAGCTAAGCCCACGAGTGACAGGCTTGCTCACCAGTCGGTAGGATTTTTTCACACTTAGGCGAGTACTGGACTGCAGCTAAGCCCCCGAGTGGGAGGGTTTCTCACCACTCGGTAGGATTTTTCAAACTTAGGCGAGTGCTGGATTGCAGCTAAGCCCCCGAGTGGGAGGGTTGCTCACCACTCGGTAGGATTTTTCAAACTTAGGCGAGTCCTGGACTGCAGCTAAGCCTCCGAGTGGGAGGGTTGCTCACCACTCGGTAGGATTTTTCAAAATTAGGCGAGTACTAGACTGCAGCTAAGCCCCGAGTGGGAGGGTTGCTCACCACTCGGTAGGATTTTTCAAAATTAGGCGAGTACTGGACTGCAGCTAAGCCCCCGAGTGGGAGGGTTGCTCACCACTCGGTAGGATTTTTTCACACTTAGGCGAGTACTGGACTGCAGCTAAGCCCCCGAGTGAGAGGCTTGCTCACCACTCGGTAGGATTTTTTCACACTTAGGCGAGTACTGGACTAAAGCTAAGCCCCCGAGTGAGAGGCTTGCTCACCACTCGGTAGGAATTTTCAAACTTAGGCGAGTGCTAGACTGTAGCTAAGCCCCCGAGTGGGAGGGTTGGTCACCACTCGGTAGGATTTTTCAAACTTAGGCGAGTACTGGACTGCAGCTAAGCCCACGAGTGAGAGGCTTGCTCACCACTTGGTAGGATTTTTTCACACTTAGGCAAGTACTGGACTGGAGCTAAGCCCCCGAGAGGGAGGGTTTCTCACCACTCGGTAGGATTTTTCAAACTTAGGCGAGTGCTAGACTGTAGCTAAGCCCCCAAGTGGGAGGGTTGCTCACCACTCGGTAGGATTTTTTCACACTTAGGCGAGTACTGGACTGCAGCTAAGCCCCCGAGTGAGAGGCTTGCTCACCACTCGGTAGGATTTTTTCACACTTAGGCGAGTACTGGACTAAAGCTAAGCCCCCGAGTGAGAGGCTTGCTCACCACTCGGTAGGAATTTTCAAACTTAGGCGAGTGCTAGACTGTAGCTAAGCCCCCGAGTGGGAGGGTTGGTCACCACTCGGTAGGATTTTTCAAACATAGGCGAGTACTGGACTGCAGCTAAGCCCACGAGTGAGAGGCTTGCTCAGCACTTGGTAGGATTTTCTCACACTTAGGCAAGTACTGGACTGGAGCTAAGCCCCCGAGAGGGAGGGTTTCTCAACACTCGGTAGGATTTTTCAAACTTAGGCGAGTGCTAGACTGTAGCTAAGCCCCCAAGTGGGAGGGTTGCTCACCACTCGGTAGGATTTTTTCACACTTAGGCGAGTACTGGACTGCAGCTAAGCCCCCGAGTGAGAGCCTTGCTCACCACTCGGTAGGATTTTTTCACACTTAGCCGAGTACTCGACTGCAGCTAAGCCCCCGAGTGAGAGGCTTGCTCACCACTCGGTAGGATTTTTCAAACTTAGGCGAGTACTGGACTGCAGCTAAGCCCCCGAGTGGGAGGGTTGCTCACCACTCGCTAGGATTTTTTCACACTTAGGCGAGTACTGGAATGCAGCTAAGCCCACGAGTGACAGGCTTGCTCACCAGTCGGTAGGATTTTTTCACACTTAGGCGAGTACTGGACTGCAGCTAAGCCCCCGAGTGGGAGGGTTTCTCACCACTCGGTAGGATTTTTCAAACTTAGGCGAGTGCTGGATTGCAGCTAAGCCCCCGAGTGGGAGGGTTGCTCACCACTCGGTAGGATTTTTCAAACTTAGGCGAGTCCTGGACTGCAGCTAAGCCTCCGAGTGGGAGGGTTGCTCACCACTCGGTAGGATTTTTCAAAATTAGGCGAGTACTAGACTGCAGCTAAGCCCCGAGTGGGAGGGTTGCTCACCACTCGGTAGGATTTTTCAAAATTAGGCGAGTACTGGACTGCAGCTAAGCCCCCGAGTGGGAGGGTTGCTCACCACTCGGTAGGATTTTTTCACACTTAGGCGAGTACTGGACTGCAGCTAAGCCCCCGAGTGAGAGGCTTGCTCACCACTTGGTAGGATTTTTTCACACTTAGGCGAGTACTGGACTAAAGCTAAGCCCCCGAGTGAGAGGCTTGCTCACCACTCGGTAGGAATTTTCAAACTTAGGCGAGTGCTAGACTGTAGCTAAGCCCCCGAGTGGGAGGGTTGGTCACCACTCGGTAGGATTTTTCAAACTTAGGCGAGTACTGGACTGCAGCTAAGCCCACGAGTGAGAGGCTTGCTCACCACTTGGTAGGATTTTTTCACACTTAGGCAAGTACTGGACTGGAGCTAAGCCCCCGAGAGGGAGGGTTTCTCACCACTCGGTAGGATTTTTCAAACTTAGGCGAGTGCTAGACTGTAGCTAAGCCCCCAAGTGGGAGGGTTGCTCACCACTCGGTAGGATTTTTTCACACTTAGGCGAGTACTGGACTGCAGCTAAGCCCCCGAGTGAGAGGCTTGCTCACCACTCGGTAGGATTTTTTCACACTTAGGCGAGTACTGGACTAAAGCTAAGCCCCCGAGTGAGAGGCTTGCTCACCACTCGGTAGGAATTTTCAAACTTAGGCGAGTGCTAGACTGTAGCTAAGCCCCCGAGTGGGAGGGTTGGTCACCACTCGGTAGGATTTTTCAAACTTAGGCGAGTACTGGACTGCAGCTAAGCCCACGAGTGAGAGGCTTGCTCAGCACTTGGTAGGATTTTTTCACACTTAGGCAAGTACTGGACTGGAGCTAAGCCCCCGAGAGGGAGGGTTTCTCAACACTCGGTAGGATTTTTCAAACTTAGGCGAGTGCTAGACTGTAGCTAAGCCCCCAAGTGGGAGGGTTGCTCACCACTCGGTAGGATTTTTTCACACTTAGGCGAGTACTGGACTGCAGCTAAGCCCCCGAGTGAGAGCCTTGCTCACCACTCGGTAGGATTTTTTCACACTTAGCCGAGTACTCGACTGCAGCTAAGCCCCCGAGTGAGAGGCTTGCTCACCACTCGGTAGGATTTTTCAAACTTAGGCGAGTACTGGACTGCAGCTAAGCCCCCGAGTGGGAGGGTTGCTCACCACTCGCTAGGATTTTTTCACACTTAGGCGAGTACTGGAATGCAGCTAAGCCCACGAGTGACAGGCTTGCTCACCAGTCGGTAGGATTTTTTCACACTTAGGCGAGTACTGGACTGCAGCTAAGCCCCCGAGTGGGAGGGTTTCTCACCACTCGGTAGGATTTTTCAAACTTAGGCGAGTGCTGGATTGCAGCTAAGCCCCCGAGTGGGAGGGTTGCTCACCACTCGGTAGGATTTTTCAAACTTAGGCGAGTCCTGGACTGCAGCTAAGCCTCCGAGTGGGAGGGTTGCTCACCACTCGGTAGGATTTTTCAAAATTAGGCGAGTACTAGAGTGCAGCTAAGCCCCGAGTGGGAGGGTTGCTCACCACTCGGTAGGATTTTTCAAAATTAGGCGAGTACTGGACTGCAGCTAAGCCCCCGAGTGGGAGGGTTGCTCACCACTCGGTAGGATTTTTTCACACTTAGGCGAGTACTGGACTTCAGCTAAGCCCCCGAGTGAGAGGCTTGCTCACCACTCGGTAGGATTTTTTCACACTTAGGCGAGTACTGGACTAAAGCTAAGCCCCCGAGTGAGAGGCTTGCTCACCACTCGGTAGGAATTTTCAAACTTAGGCGAGTGCTAGACTGTAGCTAAGCCCCCGAGTGGGAGGGTTGGTCACCACTCGGTAGGATTTTTCAAACTTAGGCGAGTACTGGACTGCAGCTAAGCCCCCGAGTGGGAGGGTTTCTCACCACTCGGTAGGATTTTTCAAACTTAGGCGAGTGCTAGACTGTAGCTAATCCCCCTAGTGGGAGGGTTGCTCACCACTCGGTAGGATTTTTTCACACTTAGGCGAGTACTGGACTGCAGCTAAGCCCCAGAGTGAGAGACTTGCTCACCACTCGGTAGGATTTTCTAACACTTAGCCGAGTACTGGACTGCAGCTAAGCCCCCGAGTGAGAGGCTTGCTCACCACTCGGTAGGATTTTTCATACTTAGGCGAGTACTGGACAGCAGCTAAGCCCCCGAGTGGGAGGGTTGCTCACCACTCGGTAGGATTTTTCAAACTTAGGCGAGTGGTGGACTGCAGCTAAGCCCCCGAGTGGGAGGGTTTCTCACCACTCGGTAGGATTTTTCAAACTTAGGCTAGTACTGGACTGCAGCTAAGCCCCCGAGTGGGAGGGTTGCTCACCACTCGGTAGGATTTTTCAAACTTAGGCGAGTCCTGGACTGCAGCTAAGCCCCCGAGTGGGAGGGTTGCTCACCACACGGTAGGATTTTTCAAACTTAGGCGAGTGCTGGACTGTAGCTAAGCCCCCGAGTGGGAGGTTTGCTCACCACTCGGTAGGATTTTTTCACACTTAGGCGAGTCCTGAACTGCAGCTAAGCCCCCGAGTGGGAGGGTTTCTCACCACTCGGTAGGATTTTTTAACACTTAGCCGAGTACTGGACTGCAGCTAAGCTCCCGAGTGAGAGGCTTGCTCACCGCTCGGTAGGATTTTTCAAACTTAGGCGAGTACTGGACTGCAGCTAAGCCCCCGAGTGGGAGGGTTGCTCACCACTCGGTAGGATTTTTCAAACTTAGGCGAGTCCTGGACTGCAGCTAAGCCCCCGAGTGGGAGGGTTGCTCACCACACGGTAGGATTTTTCAAACTTAGGCGAGTGCTGGACTGCAGCTAAGCCCCCGAGTGGGAGGGTTGCTCACCACTCGGTAGGATTTTTCAAACTTAGGCGACTACTGGACTGCAGCTAAGCCTCCGAGTGGGAGGGTTGCTCACCACTCGGTAGTTTTTTTTCAAAATTAGGCGAGTACTGGACTGCAGCTAAGCATCGAGTGGGAGGGTTGCTCACCACTCGGTAGGATTTTTCAAACTTAGGCGAGTACTGGACTGCAGCTAAGCCCCCGAGTGGGAGGGTTGCTCACCACTCGGTAGGATTTTTTCACACTTAGGCGAGTACTGGACTGCAGCTAAGCCCCCGAGTGAGAGGCTTGCTCACCACTCGGTAGGATTTTTTCACACTTAGGCGAGTACTGGACTAAAGCTAAGCCCCCGAGTGAGAGGCTTGCTCACCACTCGGTAGGAATTTTCAAACTTAGGCGAGTGCTAGACTATAGCTAAGCCCCCGAGTGGGAGGGTTGCTCACCACTCGGTAGGATTTTTCAAACTTAGGCGAGTACTGGAATGCAGCTAAGCCCACGAGTGAGAGGCTTGCTCACTAGTCGGTAGGATTTTTTCACACTTAGGCGAGTACTGGACTGCAACTAAGCCCCCGAGTGGGAGGGTTTCTCACCACTCGGTAGGATTTTTCAAACTTAGGCGAGTGCTAGACTGTAGCTAAGCCCCCAAGTGGGAGGGTTGCTCACCACTCGCTAGAATTTTTTCAAACTTAGGCGAGTACTGGACTGCAGCTAAGCCCCCGAGTGAGAGGCTTGCTCACCACTCGGTAGGATTTTTCACACTTAGGCGAGTACTGGACTGCAGCTAAGCCCCCGAGTGGGAGGGTTGCTCACCATACGGTAGGATTTTTCAAACTTAGGCGAGTCCTGGACTGCAGCTAAGCCTCTCACTCGGTAGGATTTTTCAAACTTAGGCGAATACTGGACTGCAGCTAAGCCCCCGAGTGGGAGGGTTGCTCACCACTCGGTAGGATTTTTCAAACTTAGGCGAGTACTGGAATGCAGCTAAGCCCACGAGTGAGAGGCTTGCTCACCAGTCGGTAGGATTTTTTCACACTTAGGCGAGTACTGGACTGTAGCTAAGCCCCCGAGTGGGAGGGTTGGTCACCACTCGGTAGGATTTTTCAAACTTAGGCGAGTACTGGACTGCAGCTAAGCCCACGAGTGAGAGGCTTGCTCACCACTTGGTAGGATTTTTTCACACTTAGGCAAGTACTGGACTGGAGCTAAGCCCCCGAGAGGGAGGGTTTCTCACCACTCGGTAGGATTTTTCAAACTTAGGCGAGTGCTAGACTGTAGCTAAGCCCCCAAGTGGGAGGGTTGCTCACCACTCGGTAGGAATTTTTCACACTTAGGCGAGTACTGGACTGCAGCTAAGCCCCCGAGTGAGAGGCTTGCTCACCACTCGGTAGGATTTTTTCACACTTAGACGAGTACTGGACTAAAGCTAAGCCCCCGAGTGAGAGGCTTGCTCACCACTCGGTAGGAATTTTCAAACTTAGGCGAGTGCTAGACTGTAGCTAAGCCCCCGAGTGGGAGGGTTGGTCACCACTCGGTAGGATTTTTCAAACTTAGGCGAGTACTGGACTGCAGCTAAGCCCACGAGTGAGAGGCTTGCTCACCACTTGGTAGGATTTTTTCACACTTAGGCAAGTACTGGACTGGAGCTAAGCCCCCGAGAGGGAGGGTTTCTCAACACTCGGTAGGATTTTTCAAACTTAGGCGAGTGCTAGACTGTAGCTAAGCCCCCAAGTGGGAGGGTTGCTGACCACTCGGTAGGATTTTTTCACACTTAGCCGAGTACTCGACTGCAGCTAAGCCCCCGAGTGAGAGGCTTGCTCACCACTCGGTAGGATTTTTCAAACTTAGGCGAGTACTGGACTGCAGCTAAGCCCCCGAGTGGGAGGGTTGCTCACCACTCGCTAGTATTTTTTCACACTTAGGCGAGTACTGGAATGCAGCTAAGCCCACGAGTGACAGGCTTGCTCACCAGTCGGTAGGATTTTTTCACACTTAGGCGAGTACTGGACTGCAGCTAAGCCCCCGAGTGGGAGGGTTTCTCACCACTCGGTAGGATTTTTCAAACTTAGGCGAGTGCTGGATTGCAGCTAAGCCCCCGAGTGGGAGGGTTGCTCACCACTCAGTAGGATTTTTCAAACTTAGGCGAGTCCTGGACTGCAGCTAAGCCTCCGAGTGGGAGGGTTGCTCACCACTCGGTAGGATTTTTCAAAATTAGGCGAGTACTAGACTGCAGCTAAGCCCCGAGTGGGAGGGTTGCTCACCACTCGGTAGGATTTTTCAAAATTAGGCGAGTACTGGACTGCAGCTAAGCCCCCGAGTGGGAGGGTTGCTCACCACTCGGTAGGATTTTTTCACACTTAGGCGAGTACTGGACTGCAGCTAAGCCCCCGAGTGAGAGGCTTGCTCACCACTTGGTAGGATTTTTTCACACTTAGGCGAGTACTGGACTAAAGCTAAGCCCCCGAGTGAGAGGCTTGCTCACCACTCGGTAGGAATTTTCAAACTTAGGCGAGTGCTAGACTGTAGCTAAGCCCCCGAGTGGGAGGGTTGGTCACCACTCGGTAGGATTTTTCAAACTTAGGCGAGTACTGGACTGCAGCTAAGCCCCCGAGTGGGAGGGTTTCTCACCACTAGGTAGGATTTTTCAAACTTAGGCGAGTGCTAGACTGTAGCTAATCCCCCTAGTGGGAGGGTTGCTCACCACTCGGTAGGATTTTTTCACACTTAGGCGAGTACTGGACTACAGCTAAGCCCCAGAGTGAGAGACTTGC
Source organism: Aegilops tauschii subsp. strangulata (assembly GCF_002575655.3). Classification (NCBI taxonomy): domain Eukaryota; kingdom Viridiplantae; phylum Streptophyta; class Magnoliopsida; order Poales; family Poaceae; genus Aegilops; species Aegilops tauschii. Next base: position 66,034,939 of record NC_053040.3, on the reverse strand, counting down.
TCACCACTCGGTAGGATTTTCTAACACTTAGCCGAGTACTGGACTGCAGCTAAGCCCCCGAGTGAGAGGCTTGCTCACCACTCGGTAGGATTTTTCATACTTAGGCGAGTACTGGACTGCAGCTAAGCCCCCGAGTGGGAGGGTTGCTCACCACTCGGTAGGATTTTTCAAACTTAGGCGAGTGGTGGACTGCAGCTAAGCCCCCGAGTGGGAGGGTTTCTCACCACTCGGTAGGATTTTTCAAACTTAGGCGAGTACTGGACTGCAGCTAAGCCCCCGAGTGGGAGGGTTGCTCACCACTCGGTAGGATTTTTCAAACTTAGGCGAGTCCTGGACTGCAGCTAAGCCCCCGAGTGGGAGGGTTGCTCACCACACGGTAGGATTTTTCAAACTTAGGCGAGTGCTGGACTGTAGCTAAGCCCCCGAGTGGGAGGGTTGCTCACCACTCGGTAGGATTTTTTCACACTTAGGCGAGTCCTGAACTGCAGCTAAGCCCCCGAGTGGGAGGGTTTCTCACCACTCGGTAGGATTTTTTAACACTTAGCCGAGTACTGGACTGCAGCTAAGCTCCCGAGTGAGAGGCTTGCTCACCGCTCGGTAGGATTTTTCAAACTTAGGCGAGTACTGGACTGCAGCTAAGCCCCCGAGTGGGAGGGTTGCTCACCACTCGGTAGGATTTTTCAAACTTAGGCGAGTGCTGGACTGCAGCTAAGCCCCCGAGTGGGAGGGTTGCTCACCACACGGTAGGATTTTTCAAACTTAGGCGAGTGCTGGACTGCAGCTAAGCCCCCGAGTGGGAGGGTTGCTCACCACTCGGTAGGATTTTTCAAACTTAGGCGAGTACTGGACTGCAGCTAAGCCTCCGAGTGGGAGGGTTGCTCACCACTCGGTAGGATTTTTCAAAATTAGGCGAGTACTGGACTGCAGCTAAGGCCCGAGTGGGAGGGTTGCTCACCACTCGGTAGGATTTTTCAAACTTAGGCGAGTACTGGACTGCAGCTAAGCCCCCGAGTGGGAGGGTTGCTCACCACTCGGTAGGATTTTTTCACACTTAGGCGAGTACTGGACTGCAGCTAAGCCCCCGAGTGAGAGGCTTGCTCACCACTCGGTAGGATTTTTTCACACTTAGGCGAGTACTGGACTAAAGCTAAGCCCCCGAGTGAGAGGCTTGCTCACCACTCGGTAGGAATTTTCAAACTTAGGCGAGTGCTAGACTATAGCTAAGCCCCCGAGTGGGAGGGTTGCTCACCACTCGGTAGGATTTTTCAAACTTAGGCGAGTACTGGAATGCAGCTAAGCCCACGAGTGAGAGGCTTGCTCACTAGTCGGTAGGATTTTTTCACACTTAGGCGAGTACTGGACTGCAACTAAGCCCCCGAGTGGGAGGGTTTCTCACCACTCGGTAGGATTTTTCAAACTTAGGCGAGTGCTAGACTGTAGCTAAGCCCCCAAGTGGGAGGGTTGCTGACCACTCGGTAGGATTTTTTCACACTTAGGCGAGTACTGGACTGCAGCTAAGCCCCCGAGTGAGAGCCTTGCTCACCACTCGGTAGGATTTTTTCACACTTAGCCGAGTACTCGACTGCAGCTAAGCCCCCGAGTGAGAGGCTTGCTCACCACTCGGTAGGATTTTTCAAACTTAGGCGAGTACTGGACTGCAGCTAAGCCCCCGAGTGGGAGGGTTGCTCACCACTCGCTAGGATTTTTTCACACTTAGGCGAGTACTGGAATGCAGCTAAGCCCACGAGTGACAGGCTTGCTCACCAGTCGGTAGGATTTTTTCACACTTAGGCGAGTACTGGACTGCAGCTAAGCCCCCGAGTGGGAGGGTTTCTCACCACTCGGTAGGATTTTTCAAACTTAGGCGAGTGCTGGATTGCAGCTAAGCCCCCGAGTGGGAGGGTTGCTCACCACTCGGTAGGATTTTTCAAACTTAGGCGAGTCCTGGACTGCAGCTAAGCCTCCGAGTGGGAGGGTTGCTCACCACTCGGTAGGATTTTTCAAAATTAGGCGAGTACTAGACTGCAGCTAAGCCCCGAGTGGGAGGGTTGCTCACCACTCGGTAGGATTTTTCAAAATTAGGCGAGTACTGGACTGCAGCTAAGCCCCCGAGTGGGAGGGTTGCTCACCACTCGGTAGGATTTTTTCACACTTAGGCGAGTACTGGACTGCAGCTAAGCCCCCGAGTGAGAGGCTTGCTCACCACTCGGTAGGATTTTTTCACACTTAGGCGAGTACTGGACTAAAGCTAAGCCCCCGAGTGAGAGGCTTGCTCACCACTCGGTAGGAATTTTCAAACTTAGGCGAGTGCTAGACTGTAGCTAAGCCCCCGAGTGGGAGGGTTGGTCACCACTCGGTAGGATTTTTCAAACTTAGGCGAGTACTGGACTGCAGCTAAGCCCCCGAGTGGGAGGGTTTCTCACCACTCGGTAGGATTTTTCAAACTTAGGCGAGTGCTAGACTGTAGCTAATCCCCCTAGTGGGAGGGTTGCTCACCACTCGGTAGGATTTTTTCACACTTAGGCGAGTACTGGACTACAGCTAAGCCCCAGAGTGAGAGACTTGCTCACCACTCGGTAGGATTTTCTAACACTTAGCCGAGTACTGGACTGCAGCTAAGCCCCCGAGTGAGAGGCTTGCTCACCACTCGGTAGGATGTTTCATACTTAGGCGAGTACTGGACTGCAGCTAAGCCCCCGAGTGGGAGGGTTGCTCACCACTCGGTAGGATTTTTCAAACTTAGGCGAGTGGTGGACTGCAGCTAAGCCCCCGAGTGGGAGGGTTTCTCACCACTCGGTAGGATTTTTCAAACTTAGGCGAGTACTGGACTGCAGCTAAGCCCCCGAGTGGGAGGGTTGCTCACCACTCGGTAGGATTTTTCAAACTTAGGCGAGTCCTGGACTGCAGCTAAGCCCCCGAGTAGGAGGGTTGCTCACCACACGGTAGGATTTTTCAAACTTAGGCGAGTGCTGGACTGTAGCTAAGCCCCCGAGTGGGAGGGTTGCTCACCACTCGGTAGGATTTTTTCACACTTAGGCGAGTCCTGAACTGCAGCTAAGCCCCCGAGTGGGAGGGTTTCTCACGACTCGGTAGGATTTTTTAACACTTAGCCGAGTACTGGACTGCAGCTAAGCTCCCGAGTGAGAGGCTTGCTCACCGCTCGGTAGGATTTTTCAAACTTAGGCGAGTACTGGACTGCAGCTAAGCCCCCGAGTGGGAGGGTTGCTCACCACTCGGTAGGATTTTTCAAACTTAGGCGAGTCCTGGACTGCAGCTAAGCCCCCGAGTGGGAGGGTTGCTCACCACACGGTAGGATTTTTCAAACTTAGGCGAGTGCTGGACTGCAGCTAAGCCCCCGAGTGGGAGGGTTGCTCACCACTCGGTAGGATTTTTCAAACTTAGGCGAGTACTGGACTGCAGCTAAGCCTCCGAGTGGGAGGGTTGCTCACCACTCGGTAGGATTTTTCAAAATTAGGCGAGTACTGGACTGCAGCTAAGCCCCGAGTTGGAGGGTTGCTCACCACTCGGTAGGATTTTTCAAACTTAGGCGAGTACTGGACTGCAGCTAAGCCCCCGAGTGGGAGGGTTGCTCACCACTCGGTAGGATTTTTTCACACTTAGGCGAGTACTGGACTGCAGCTAAGCCCCCGAGTGAGAGGCTTGCTCACCACTCGGTAGGATTTTTTCACACTTAGGCGAGTACTGGACTAAAGCTAAGCCCCCGAGTGAGAGGCTTGCTCACCACTCGGTAGGAATTTTCAAACTTAGGCGAGTGCTAGACTATAGCTAAGCCCCCGAGTGGGAGGGTTGCTCACCACTCGGTAGGATTTTTCAAACTTAGGCGAGTACTGGAATGCAGCTAAGCCCACGAGTGAGAGGCTTGCTCACTAGTCGGTAGGATTTTTTCACACTTAGGCGAGTACTGGACTGCAACTAAGCCCCCGAGTGGGAGGGTTTCTCACCACTCGGTAGGATTTTTCAAACTTAGGCGAGTGCTAGACTGTAGCTAAGCCCCCAAGTGGGAGGGTTGCTCACCACTCGCTAGGATTTTTTCACACTTAGGCGAGTACTGGACTGCAGCTAAGCCCCCGAGTGAGAGGCTTGCTCACCACTCGGTAGGATTTTTTCACACTTAGGCGAGTACTGGACTGCAGCTAAGCCCCCGAGTGGGAGGGTTGCTCACCACTCGGTAGGATTTTTCAAACTTAGGCGAGTGGTGGACTGCAGCTAAGCCCCCGAGTGGGAGGGTTGCTCACCACTCGGTAGGATTTTTCAAACTTAGGCGAGTACTAGACTGCAGCTAAGCCTCCGAGTGGGAGGGTTGCTCACCACTCGGTAGGATTTTTCAAACTTAGGCGAGTACTGGACTGCAGCTAAGCCCACGAGTGAGAGGCTTGCTCACCACTCGGTAGGATTTTTTCACACATAGGCAAGTACTGGACTGCAGCTAAGCCCCCGAGAGGGAGGGTTTCTCACCACTCGGTAGGATTTTTCAAACTTAGGCGAGTGCTAGACTGTAGCTAAGCCCCCGAGTGGGAGGGTTGCTCACCACTCGGTAGGATCTTTTCACACTTAGGCGAGTACTGGACTGCAGCTAAGCCCCCGAGTGAGAGGCTTGCTCACCACTCGGTAGGATTTTTTCACACTTAGGCGAGTACTGGACTGCAGCTAAGCCCCCGAGTGGGAGGGTTGCTCACCATACGGTAGGATTTTTCAAACTTAGGCGAGTCCTGGACTGCAGCTAAGCCTCTCACTCGGTAGGATTTTTCAAACTTAGGCGAATACTGGACTGCAGCTAAGCCCCCGAGTGGGAGGGTTGCTCACCACTCGGTAGGATTTTTCAAACTTAGGCGAGTACTGGAATGCAGCTAAGCCCACGAGTGAGAGGCTTGCTCACCAGTCGGTAGGATTTTTTCACACTTAGGCGAGTACTGGACTGTAGCTAAGCCCCCGAGTGGGAGGGTTTCTCACCACTCGGAAGGATTTTTCAAACTTAGGCGAGTGCTAGACTGTAACTAAGCCCCCGAGTGGGAGGGTTGCTCACCACTCGGTAGGATTTTTTCACACTTAGGCGAGTACTGGACTGCAGGTAAGCCCTAGAGTGAGAGACTTGCTCACCACTCGGTAGGATTTTTTAACACTTAGCCGAGTACAAGACTGCAGCTAAGCCCCCGAGTGAGAGGCTTGCTCACCGCTCGGTAGGATTTTTCAAACTTAGGCGAGTACTGGACTGGAGCTAAGCCCCCGAGTGGGAGGGTTGCTCACCACTCGGTAGGATTTTTCAAACTTAGGCGAGTGCTGGACTGCAGCTAAGCCCCCGAGTGGGAGGGTTTCTCACCACTCGGTAGGATTTTTCAAACTTAGGCGAGTCCTGGACTGCAGCTAAGCCCCCGAGTGGGAGGGTTGCTCACCACACGGTAGGATTTTTCAAACTTAGGCGAGTGCTGGACTGTAGCTAAGCCCCCGAGTGGGAGGGTTGCTCACCACTCGGTAGGATTTTTCAAACTTAGGCGAGTACTGGACTGCCGCTAAACCTCCGAGTGGGAGGGTTGCTCACCACTCAGTAGGATTTTTCAAAATTAGGCGAGTACTGGACTGCAGCTAAGCCCGAGTGGGAGGGTTGCTCACCACTCGGTAGGATTTTTCAAACTTAGGCGAGTACTGGACTGCAGCTAAGCCCCCGAGTGGGAGGGTTGCTCACCACTCGGTAGGATTTTTTCACACTTAGGCGAGTACTGGACTGCAGCTAAGCCCCCGAGTGAGAGGCTTGCTCACCACTCGGTAGGATTTTTTCACACTTAGGCGAGTACTGGACTACAGCTAAGCCCCCGAGTGAGAGGTTTGCTCACCACTCGGTAGGAATTTTCAAACTTAGGCGAGTGCTAGACTGTAGCTAAGCCCCCGAGTGGGAGGGTTGCTCACCACTCGGTAGGATTTTTCAAACTTAGGCGAGTACTGGACTGCAGCTAAGCCCCCGAGTGAGAGGCTTGCTCACCACTCGGTTGGATTTTTTCACACTTAGCCAAGTACTGGACTGCAGCTAAGCCCCCGAGTGAGAGGCTTGCTCACCACTCGGTAGGATTTTTCAAACTTAGGCGAATACTGGACTGCAGCTAAGCCCCCGAGTGGGAGGGTTGCTCAACACTCGGTAGGATTTTTCAAACTTAGGCGAGTACTGGAATGCAGCTAAGCCCACGAGTGAGAGGCTTGCTCACCAGTCGGTAAGATTTTTTCACACTTAGGCGAGTACTGGACTGTAGCTAAGCCCCCGAGTGGGAGGGTTTCTCACCACTCGGAAGGATTTTTCAAACTTAGGCGAGTGCTAGACTGTAACTAAGCCCCCGAGTGGGAGGGTTGCTCACCACTCGGTAGGATTTTTTCACACTTAGGCGAGTACTGGACTGCAGGTAAGCCCTAGAGTGAGAGACTTGCTCACCACTCGGTAGGATTTTTTAACACTTAGCCGAGTACAAGACTGCAGCTAAGCCCCCGAGTGAGAGGCTTGCTCACCGCTCGGTAGGATTTTTCAAACTTAGGCGAGTACTGGACTGGAGCTAAGCCCCCGAGTGGGAGGGTTGCTCACCACTCGGTAGGATTTTTCAAACTTAGGCGAGTGCTGGACTGCAGCTAAGCCCCCGAGTGGGAGGGTTTCTCACCACTCGGTAGGATTTTTCAAACTTAGGCGAGTCCTGGACTGCAGCTAAGCCCCCGAGTGGGAGGGTTGCTCACCACACGGTAGGATTTTTCAAACTTAGGCGAGTGCTGGACTGTAGCTAAGCCCCCGAGTGGGAGGGTTGCTCACCACTCGGTAGGATTTTTCAAACTTAGGCGAGTACTGGACTGCCGCTAAACCTCCGAGTGGGAGGGTTGCTCACCACTCAGTAGGATTTTTCAAAATTAGGCGAGTACTGGACTGCAGCTAAGCCCGAGTGGGAGGGTTGCTCACCACTCGGTAGGATTTTTCAAACTTAGGCGAGTACTGGACTGCAGCTAAGCCCCCGAGTGGGAGGGTTGCTCACCACTCGGTAGGATTTTTTCACACTTAGGCGAGTACTGGACTGCAGCTAAGCCCCCGAGTGAGAGGCTTGCTCACCACTCGGTAGGATTTTTTCACACTTAGGCGAGTACTGGACTACAGCTAAGCCCCCGAGTGAGAGGTTTGCTCACCACTCGGTAGGAATTTTCAAACTTAGGCGAGTGCTAGACTGTAGCTAAGCCCCCGAGTGGGAGGGTTGCTCACCACTCGGTAGGATTTTTCAAACTTAGGCGAGTACTGGACTGCAGCTAAGCCGACGAGTGAGAGGGTTGCTCACCACTTTGTAGGATTTTTTCACACTTAGGCAAGTACTGGACTCCAGCTATGCCCCCAAGAGGGAGGGTTTCTCACCACTCGGTAGGATTTTTCAAACTTAGGCGAGTGCTAGACTGTAGCTAAGCCCCCAAGTGGGAGGGTTGCTCACCACTCGGTAGGATTTTTTCACACTTAGGCGAGTACTGGACCGCAGCTAAGCCCCCGAGTGAGAGGCTTGCTCACCACTCGGTAGGAGTTTTTCACACTTAGCCGAGTACTCGACTGCAGCAAAGCCCCCGAGTGAGAGGCTTGCTCACCACTCGGTAGTATTTTTCAAACTTAGGCGAGTACTGGACTGCAGCTAAGCCCCCGAGTGGGAGGGTTGCTCACCACTCGGTAGGATTTTTCAAACTTAGGCGAGTACTGGAATGCAGCTAAGCCCATGAGTGAGAGGCTTGCTCACCAGTCGGTAGGATTTTGCACACTTAGGCGAGTACTGGACTGCAGCTAAGCCCCCGAGTGGGAGGGTTTCTCACCACTCGGTAGGATTTTTCAAACTTAGGCGAGTGCTAGACTGTAGCTAAGCCCCCGAGTGGGAGGGTTGCTCACCACTCGGTAGGATTTTTTCACACTTAGGCGAGTACTGGACTGCAGATAAGCCCCCGAGTGAGAGGCTTGCTCACCACTCGGTTGGATTTTTTCACACTTAGCCGAGTACTGGACTGCAGCTAAGCCCCCGAGTGAGAGGCTTGCTCACCACTCGGTAGGAATTTTCAAACTTAGGCGAGTACTGGACTGCAGCTAAGCCCCCGAGTGGGAGGGTTGCTCACCACTCGGTAGGATTTTTCAAACTTAGGCGAGTACTGGAATGCAGCTAAGCCCACGAGTGAGAGGCTTGCTCACCAGTCGGTATGATTTTTTCACACTTGGGCGAGTACTGGACTGCAGCTAAGCCCCCGAGTGGGAGGGTTTCTCACCACTCGGTAGGATTTTTCAAACTTAGGCGAGTGCTAGACTGTAGCTAAGCCCCCGAGTGGGAGGGTTGCTCACCACTCGGTAGGATTTTTTCACACTTAGGCGAGTACTGGACTGCAGCTAAGCCCCAGAGTGAGAGACTTGCTCACCACTCGGTAGGATTTTCTAACACTTAGCCGAGTACTGGACTGCAGCTAAGCCCCCGAGTGAGAGGCTTGCTCACCACTCGGTAGGATTTTTCATACTTAGGCGAGTACTGGACTGCAGCTAAGCCCCCGAGTGGGAGGGTTGCTCACCACTCGGTAGGATTTTTCAAACTTAGGCGAGTGGTGGACTGCAGCTAAGCCCCCTAGTGGGAGGGTTGCTCACCACTCGGTAGGATTTTTCAAACTTAGGCGAGTACTAGACTGCAGCTAAGCCTCCGAGTGGGAGGGTTGCTCACCACTCGGTAGGATTTTTCAAACTTAGGCGAGTACTGGACTGCAGCTAAGCCCACGAGTGAGAGGCTTGCTCACCACTCGGTAGGATTTTTTCACACATAGGCAAGTACTGGACTGCAGCTAAGCCCCCGAGAGGGAGGGTTTCTCACCACTCGGTAGGATTTTTCAAACTTAGGCGAGTGCTAGACTGTAGCTAAGCCCCCGAGTGGGAGGGTTGCTCACCACTCGAAAGGATTTTTTCACACTTAGGCGAGTACTGGACTGCAGCTAAGCCCCCGAGTGAGAGGCTTGCTCACCACTCGGTTGGATTTTTTCACACTTAGCCAAGTACTGGACTGCAGCTAAGCCCCCGAGTGAGAGGCTTGCTCACCACTCGGTAGGAATTTTCAAACTTAGGCGAGTACTGGACTGCAGCTAAGCCCCCGAGTGGGAGGGTTGCTCACCACTCGGTAGGATTTTTCAAACTTAGGCGAGTACTGGAATGCAGCTAAGCCCACGAGTGAGAGTCTTGCTCACCAGTCGGTATGATTTTTTCACACTTGGGCGAGTACTGGACTGCAGCTAAGCCCCCGAGTGGGAGGGTTTCTCACCACTCGGTAGGATTTTTCAAACATAGGCGAGTGCTAGACTGTAGTTACGCCCCCGAGTGGGAGGGTTGCTCACCACTCGGTAGGATTTTTTCACACTTAGGCGAGTACTGGACTGCAACTAAGCCCCAGAGTGAGAGACTTGCTCACCACTCGATAGGATTTTCTAACACTTAGCCGAGTACTGGACTGCAGCTAAGCCCCCGAGTGAGAGGCTTGCTCACCACTCGGTAGGATTTTTCATACTTAGGCGAGTACTGGACTGCAGCTAAGCCCCCGAGTGGGAGGGTTGCTCACCACTCGGTAGGATCTTTTCACATTTAGGCGAGTACTGGACTGCAGCTAAGCCCCCGAGTGAGAGGCTTGCTCACCACTCGGTAGGATTTTTTCACACTTAGGCGAGTACTGGACTGCAGCTAAGCCCCCGAGTGAGAGGCTTGCTCACCACTCGGTAGGATTTTTCAAACTTAGGCGAGTACTAGACTGTAGCTAAGCCCCCGAGTGGGAGGGTTGCTCACCACTCGGTAGGATTTTTCAAACTTAGGCGAGTACTGGACTGCAGCTAAGCCCACGAGTGAGAGGCTTGCTCACCACTCGGTAGGATTTTTTCACACATAGGCAAGTACTGGACTGCAGCTAAGCCCCCGAGAGGGAGGGTTTCTCACCACTCGGTAGGATTTTTCAAACTTAGGCGAGTGCTAGACTGTAGCTAAGCCCCCGAGTGGGAGGGTTGCTCACCACTCGAAAGGATTTTTTCACACTTAGGCGAGTACTGGACTGCAGCTAAGCCCCCGAGTGAGAGGCTTGCTCACCACTCGGTTGGATTTTTTCACACTTAGCCAAGTACTGGACTGCAGCTAAGCCCCCGAGTGAGAGGCTTGCTCACCACTCGGTAGGAATTTTCAACCTTAGGCGAGTACTGGACTGCAGCTAAGCCCCCGAGTGGGAGGGTTGCTCACCACTCGGTAGGATTTTTCAAACTTAGGCGAGTACTGGAATGCAGCTAAGCCCACGAGTGAGAGTCTTGCTCACCAGTCGGTATGATTTTTTCACACTTGGGCGAGTACTGGACTGCAGCTAAGCCCCCGAGTGGGAGGGTTTCTCACCACTCGGTAGGATTTTTCAAACATAGGCGAGTGCTAGACTGTAGTTACGCCCCCGAGTGGGAGGGTTGCTCACCACTCGGTAGGATTTTTTCACACTTAGGCGAGTACTGGACTGCAACTAAGCCCCAGAGTGAGAGACTTGCTCACCACTCGATAGGATTTTCTAACACTTAGCCGAGTACTGGACTGCAGCTAAGCCCCCGAGTGAGAGGCTTGCTCACCACTCGGTAGGATTTTTCATACTTAGGCGAGTACTGGACTGCAGCTAAGCCCCCGAGTGGGAGGGTTGCTCACCACTCGGTAGGATCTTTTCACATTTAGGCGAGTACTGGACTGCAGCTAAGCCCCCGAGTGAGAGGCTTGCTCACCACTCGGTAGGATTTTTCAAACTTAGGCGAGTACTAGACTGTAGCTAAGCCCCCGAGTGGGAGGGTTGCTCACCACTCGGTAGGATTTTTCAAACTTAGGCGAGTACTGGACTGCAGCTAAGCCCACGAGTGAGAGGCTTGCTCACCACTCGGTAGGATTTTTTCACACATAGGCAAGTACTGGACTGCAGCTAAGCCCCCGAGAGGGAGGGTTTCTCACCACTCGGTAGGATTTTTCAAACTTAGGCGAGTGCTAGACTGTAGCTAAGCCCCCGAGTGGGAGGGTTGCTCACCACTCGGTAGGATTTTTTCACACTTATGCGAGTACTGGACTGCAGCTAAGCCCCCGAGTGAGAGGCTTGCTCACCACTCCGTTGGATTTTTTCACACTTAGCCAAGTACTGGACTGCAGCTAAGCCCCCGAGTGAGAGGCTTGCTCACCACTCGGTAGGAATTTTCAAACTTAGGCGAGTACTGGACTGCAGCTAAGCCCCCGAGTGGGAGGGTTGCTCACCACTCGGTAGGATTTTTCAAACTTAGGCGAGTACTGGAATGCAGCTAAGCCCACGAGTGAGAGTCTTGCTCACCAGTCGGTATGATTTTTTCACACTTGGGCGAGTACTGGACTGCAGCTAAGCCCCCGAGTGGGAGGGTTTCTCACCACTCGGTAGGATTTTTCAAACATAGGCGAGTGCTAGACTGTAGCTAAGCCCCCGAGTGGGAGGGTTGCTCACCACTCGGTAGGATTTTTTCACACTTAGGCGAGTACTGGACTGCAGCTAAGCCCCAGAGTGAGAGACTTGCTCACCACTCGGTAGGATTTTCTAACACTTAGCCGAGTACTGGACTGCAGCTAAGCCCCCGAGTGAGAGGCTTGCTCACCACTCGGTAGGATTTTTCATACTTAGGCGAGTACTGGACTGCAGCTAAGCCCCCGAGTGGGAGGGTTGCTCACCACTCGGTAGGATTTTTCAAACTTAGGCGAGTGGTGGACTGTAGCTAAGCCCCCGAGTGGGAGGGTTGCTCACCACTCGGTAGGATTTTTCAAACTTAGGCGAGTACTAGACTGCAGCTAAGCCTCCGAGTGGGAGGGTTGCTCACCACTCGGTAGGATTTTTTCACACTCAGCCGAGTACTGGACTGCAGCTAAGCCCCCGAATGAGAGGCTTGCTCACCACTCGGTAGGATTTTTCAAACTTAGGCGAGTACTGGACTGCAGCTAAGCCCCCGAGTGGGAGGGTTGCTCACCACTCGGTAGGATTTTTCACACTTAGCCGAGTACTGGACTGCAGCTAAGCCCCCGAGTGAGAGGCTTGCTCACCACTCGGTAGGATTTTTCAAACTTAGGCGAGTACTGGACTGCAGCTAAGCCCCCAAGTGGGAGGGTTGCTCATGACTCGGTAGGATTTTTCAAACTTAGGCGAGTACTGGACTGCAGCTAAGCCCCCGAGTGAGAGGGTTGCTCACCACTCGGTAGGATTTTTTCACACTTAGCCGAGTACTGGACTGCAGCTAAGCCCCCGAGAGGGAGGGTTTCTCACCACTCGGTAGGATTTTTCAAACTTAGGCGAGTGCTAGACTGTAGCTAAGCCCCCGAGTGGGAGGGTTGCTCACCACTCGGTAGGATTTTTTCACACTTAGGCGAGTACTGGACTGTAGATAAGCCCCCGAGTGAGAGGGCTGCTCACCACTCGGTAGGATTTTTCAAACTTAGGCGAGTACTGGACTGCAGCTAAGCCCCCGAGTGGGAGGGTTTCTCACCACTCGGTAGGATTTTTCAAACTTAGGCGAGTACTGGACTGCAGCTAAGCCCCCGAGTGGGAGGGTTGCTCACCACTCGGTAGGATCTTTTCACACTTAGGCGAGTACTGGACTGCAGCTAAGCCCCCGAGTGAGAGGCTTGCTCACCACTCGGTAGGATTTTTTCACACTTAGGCGAGTACTGGACTGCAGCTAAGCCCCCGAGTGAGAGGCTTGCTCACCACTCGGTAGGAATTTTCAAACTTAGGCGAGTGCTAGACTGTAGCTAAGCCCCCGAGTGGGAGGGTTGCTCACCACTCGGTAGGATTTTTCAAACTTAGGCAAGTACTGGACTGCAGCTAAGCCCCCGAGTGGGAGGGTTGCTCACCACTCGGTAGGATCTTTTCACACTTAGGCGAGTACTGGACTGCAGCTAAGCCCCCGAGTGAGAGGCTTGCTCACCACTCGGTAGGATTTTTTCACACTTAGGCGAGTACTGGACTGCAGCTAAGCCCCCGAGTGAGAGGCTTGCTCACCACTCGGTAGGATTTTTCAAACTTAGGCGAGTGCTAGACTGTAGCTAAGCCCCCGAGTGGGAGGGTTGCTCACCACGCGGTAGGATTTTTCAAACTTAGGCGAGTACTGGACTGCAGCTAAGCCCACGAGTGAGAGGCTTGCTCACCACTCGGTAGGATTTTTTCACACTTAGGCAAGTACTGGACTGCAGCTAAGCCCCCGAGAGGGAGGGTTTCTCACCACTCGGTAGGATTTTTCAAACTTAGGCGAGTGCTAGACTGTAGCTAAGCCCCCGAGTGGGAGGGTTGCTCACCACTCGGTAGGATTTTTTCACACTTAGGCGAGTACTCTACTGCAGCTAAGCCCCCGAGTGAGAGGCTTGCTCACCACTCGGTTGGATTTTTTCACATTTAGCCGAGTACTGGACTGCAGGTAAGCCCCCGAGTGGGAGGGTTGCTCATCACTCGGTAGGATTTTTCAAACATAGGCGAGTACTAGACTGCAGCTAAGCCTCCGAGTGGGAGGGTTGCTCACCACTCGGTAGTATTTTTCAAACTTAGGCGAGTACTGGACTGCAGCTAAGCCCCCGAGTGGGAGGGTTGCTCACCACTCGGTAGGATTTTTCAAACTTAGGCGAGTACTGGAATGCAGGTAAGCCCACGAGTGAGAGGCTTGCTCACCAGTCGGTAGGATTTTTTCACACTTGGGCGAGTACTGGACTGCAGCTAAGCCCCCGAGTGGGAGGGTTTCTCACCACTCGGTAGGATTTTTCAAACTTAGGCCAGTGCTAGACTGTAGCTAAGCCCCCGAGTGGGAGGGTTGCTCACCACTCGGTAGGATTTTTTCACACTTAGGCGAGTACTGGACTGCAGCTAAGCCCCAGAGTGAGAGACTTGCTCACCACTCGGTAGGATTTTCTAACACTTAGCCGAGTACTGGACTGCAGCTAAGCCCCCGAGTGAGAGGCTTGCTCACCACTCGGTAGGATTTTTTATACTTAGGCGAGTACCTGACTGCAGCTAAGCCCCCGAGTGGGAGGGTTGCTCACCACTCGGTAGGATTTTTCAAACTTAGGCGAGTACTGGACTGCAGCTAAGCCCCCGAGTGGGAGGGTTGCTCACCACTCGGTAGGATTTTTCAAACTTAGGCGAGTCCTGGACTGCAGCTAAGCCCCCGAGTGGGAGGGTTGCTCACCACACGGTAGGATTTTTCAAACTTAGGCGAGTGCTGGACTGCAGCTAAGCCCCCGAGTGGTAGGGTTGCACACAACTCGGTAGGATTTTTCAAACTTAGGCGAGTCCTGGACTGCAGCTAAGCCTCCGAGTGGGAGGGCTGCTCACCACTCGGTAGGATTTTTCAAACTTAGGCGAGTACTGGACTGCAGCTAAGCCCCCGAGTGGGAGGGTTGCTCACAACTCGGTAGGATTTTTCAAACTTAGGCGAGTACTGGACTGCAGCTAAGCCCCCGAGTGGGAGGGTTGCTCACCACTCGGTAGGATCTTTTCACACTTAGGCGAGTACTGGACTGCAGCTAAGCCCCCGAGTGAGAGGCTTGCTCACCACTCGGTAGGATTTTTTCACACTTAGGCGAGTACTGGACTGCAGCTAAGCCCCCGAGTGAGAGGCTTGCTCACCACTCGGTAGGATTTTTCAAACTTAGGCGAGTGCTAGACTGTAGCTAAGCCCCCGAGTGGGAGGGTTGCTCACCACTCGGTAGGATTTTTCAAACTTAGGCGAGTACTGGACTGCAGCTAAGCCCACGAGTGAGAGGCTTGCTCACCACTCGGTAGGATTTTTTCACACTTAGGCAAGTACTGGACTGCAGCTAAGCCCCCGAGAGGGAGGGTTTCTCACCACTCGGTAGGATTTTTCAAACTTAGGCGAGTGCTAGACTGTAGCTAAGCCCCCGAGTGGGAGGGTTGCTCACCACTCGGTAGGATTTTTTCACACTTAGGCGAGTACTGGACTGTAGATAAGCCCCCGAGTGAGAGGGCTGCTCACCACTCGGTAGGATTTTTCAAACTTAGGCGAGTACTGGACTGCAGCTAAGCCCCCGAGTGGGAGGGTTTCTCACCACTCGGTAGGATTTTTCAAACTTAGGCGAGTACTGGACTGCAGCTAAGCCCCTGAGTGGGAGGGTTGCTCACCACTCGGTAGGATCTTTTCACACTTAGGCGAGTACTGGACTGCAGCTAAGCCCCCGAGTGAGAGGCTTGCTCACCACTCGGTAGGATTTTTTCACACTTAGGCGAGTACTGGACTGCAGCTAAGCCCCCGAGTGAGAGGCTTGCTCACCACTCGGTAGGATTTTTCAAACTTAGGCGAGTGCTAGACTGTAGCTAAGCCCCCGAGTGGGAGGGTTGCTCACCACTCGGTAGGATTTTTCAAACTTAGGCGAGTACTGGACTGCAGCTAAGCCCACGAGTGAGAGGCTTGCTCACCACTCGGTAGGATTTTTTCACACTTAGGCAAGTACTGGACTGCAGCTAAGCCCCCGAGAGGGAGGGTTTCTCACCACTCGGTAGGATTTTTCAAACTTAGGCGAGTGCTAGACTGTAGCTAAGCCCCCGAGTGGGAGGGTTGCTCACCACTCGGTAGGATTTTTTCACACTTAGGCGAGTACTGGACTGTAGATAAGCCCCCGAGTGAGAGGGCTGCTCACCACTCGGTAGGATTTTTCAAACTTAGGCGAGTACTGGACTGCAGCTAAGCCCCCGAGTGGGAGGGTTTCTCACCACTCGGTAGGATTTTTCAAACTTAGGCGAGTACTGGACTGCAGCTAAGCCCCCGAGTGGGAGGGTTGCTCACCACTCGGTAGGATCTTTTCACACTTAGGCGAGTACTGGACTGCAGCTAAGCCCCCGAGTGAGAGGCTTGCTCACCACTCGGTAGGATTTTTTCACACTTAGGCGAGTACTGGACTGCAGCTAAGCCCCCGAGTGAGAGGCTTGCTCACCACTCGGTAGGATTTTTCAAACTTAGGCGAGTGCTAGACTGTAGCTAAGCCCCCGAGTGGGAGGGTTGCTCACCACTCGGTAGGATTTTTCAAACTTAGGCGAGTACTGGACTGCAGCTAAGCCCACGAGTGAGAGGCTTGCTCACCACTCGGTAGGATTTTTTCACACTTAGGCAAGTACTGGACTGCAGCTAAGCCCCCGAGAGGGAGGGTTTCTCACCACTCGGTAGGATTTTTCAAACTTAGGCGAGTGCTAGACTGTAGCTAAGCCCCCGAGTGGGAGGGTTGCTCACCACTCGGTAGGATTTTTTCACACTTAGGCGAGTACTGGACTGCAGATAAGCCCCCGAGTGAGAGGCTTGCTCACCACTCGATTGGATTTTTTCACACTTAGCCGAGTACTGGACTGCAGCTAAGCCCCCGAGTGAGAGGCTTGCTCACCACTCGGTAGGAATTTTCAAACTTAGGCGAGTACTGGACTGCAGCTAAGCCCCCGAGTGGGAGGGTTGCTCACCACTCGGTAGGATTTTTCAAACTTAGGCGAGTACTGGAATGCAGCTAAGCCCACGAGTGAGAGGCTTGCTCACCAGTCGGTATGATTTTTTCACACTTGGGCGAGTACTGGACTGCAGCTAAGCCCCCGAGTGGGAGGGTTTCTCACCACTCGGTAGGATTTTTCAAACTTAGGCGAGTGCTAGACTGTAGCTAAGCCCCCGAGTGGGAGGGTTGCTCACCACTCGGTAGGATTTTTTCACACTTAGGCGAGTACTGGACTGCAGCTAAGCCCCAGAGTGAGAGACTTGCTCACCACTCGGTAGGATTTTCTAACACTTAGCCCAGTACTGGACTGCAGCTAAGCCCCCGAGTGAGAGGCTTGCTCACCACTCGGTAGGATTTTTCATACTTAGGCGAGTACTGGACTGCAGCTAAGCCCCCGAGTGGGAGGGTTGCTCACCACTCGGTAGGATTTTTCAAACTTAGGCGAGTGGTGGACTGCAGCTAAGCCCCCGAGTGGGAGGGTTGCTCACCACTCGGTAGGATTTTTCAAACTTAGGCGAGTACTAGACTGCAGCTAAGCCTCCGAGTGGGAGGG
The DNA here is from genome assembly GCF_002575655.3 of Aegilops tauschii subsp. strangulata. Lineage (NCBI taxonomy): Eukaryota > Viridiplantae > Streptophyta > Magnoliopsida > Poales > Poaceae > Aegilops > Aegilops tauschii. The sequence continues at coordinate 66,017,867 of NC_053040.3, read as the reverse complement.
TTGCTCACCACTCGGTAGGATTTTTTCACACTTAGCCGAGTACTGGACTGCAGCTAAGCCCCCGAGTGAGAGGCTTGCTCACCACTCGGTAGGATTTTTCAAACTTAGGCGAGTACTGGACTGCAGCTAAGCCCCCGAGTGGGAGAGTTGCTCACCACTCGGTAGGATTTTTCACACTTAGCCGAGTACTGGACTGCAGCTAAGCCCCCGATCGAGAGGCTTGCTCACCACTCGGTAGGATTTTTCAAACTTAGGCGAGTACTGGACTGCAGCTAAGCCCCCGAGTGGGAGGGTTGCTCATGACTCGGTAGGATTTTTCAAACTTAGGCGAGTACTGGACTGCAGCTAAGCCCACGAGTGAGAGGCTTGCTCACCACTCGGTAGGATTTTATCACACTTAGGCGAGTACTGGACTGTAGCTAAGCCCCCGAGTGGGAGGGTTGCTCATCACTCGGTAGGAATTTTCAAACATAGGCGAGTACTGGACTGCAGCTTAGCCTCCGAGTGGGAGGGTTGCTCACCACTCGGTAGGATTTTTCAAACATAGGAGAGTGCTAGACTGTAGCTAAGCCCCCGAGTGGGAGGGTTGCTCACCACTCGGTAGGATTTTTTCAAACATAGGAGAGTGCTAGACTGTAGCTAAGCCCCCGAGTGAGAGACTTGCTCACCACTCGGTAGGATTTTTTAACACTTAGCCGAGTACTGGACTGCAGCTAAGCCCCCGAGTGAGAGGCTTGCTCACCACTCGGTAGGATTTTTTAACACTTAGCCGAGTACTGGACTGCAGCTAAGCCCCCGAGTGAGAGGGTTGCTCACCACTCGGTAGGATTTTTCAAACCTAGGCGAGTGCTGGACTGCAGCTAAGCCCCCGAGTGGGAGGGTTGCTCACCACTCGGTAGGATTTTTCAAACTTAGGCGAGTCCTGGACTGCAGCTAAGCCCCCGAGTGGGAGGGTTGCTCACCACACAGTAGGATTTTTCAAACTTAGGCGAGTGCTGGACTGCAGCTAAGCCCCCGAGTGGGAGGGTTGCTCACCACTCGGTAGGATTTTTCAAACTTAGGCGAGTACTGGACTGCAGCTAAGCCTCCGAGTGGGAGGGCTGCTCACCACTCGGTAGGATTTTTCAAACTTAGGCGAGTACTGGACTGCAGCTAAGCCCCCGAGTGGGAGGGTTGCTCACCACTCGGTAGGATTTTTCAAACTTAGGCAAGTACTGGACTGCAGCTAAGCCCCCGAGTGGGAGGGTTGCTCACCACTCGGTAGGATCTTTTCACACTTAGGCGAGTACTGGACTGCAGCTAAGCCCCCGAGTGAGAGGCTTGCTCACCACTCGGTAGGATTTTTTCACACTTAGGCGAGTACTGGACTGCAGCTAAGCCCCCGAGTGAGAGGCTTGCTCACCACTCGGTAGGATTTTTCAAACTTAGGCGAGTGCTAGACTGTAGCTAAGCCCCCGAGTGGGAGGGTTGCTCACCACTCGGTAGGATTTTTCAAACTTAGGCGAGTACTGGACTGCAGCTAAGCCCACGAGTGAGAGGCTTGCTCACCACTCGGTAGGATATTTTCACACTTAGGCAAGTACTGGACTGCAGCTAAGCCCCCGAGAGGGAGGGTTTCTCACCACTCGGTAGGATTTTCAAACTTAGGCGAGTGCTAGACTGTAGCTAAGCCCCCGAGTGGGAGGGTTGCTCACCACTCGGTAGGATTTTTTCACACTTAGGCGAGTACTGGATTGCAGCTAAGCCCCCAAGTGAGAGGCTTGCTCACCACTCGGTTGGATTTTTTCACACTTAGCCGAGTACTGGACTGCAGCTAAGCCCCCGAGTGGGAGGGTTGCTCATCACTCGGTAGGATTTTTCAAACATAGGCGAGTACTAGACTGCAGCTAAGCCTCCGAGTGGGAGGGTTGCTCACCACTCGGTAGTATTTTTCAAACTTAGGCGAGTACTGGACTGCAGCTAAGCCCCCGAGTGGGAGGGTTGCTCACCACTCGGTAGGATTTTTCCAACTTAGGCGAGTACTGGAATGCAGCTAAGCCCACGAGTGAGAGGCTTGCTCCCCAGTCGGTAGGATTTTTTCACACTTGGGCGAGTACTGGACTGCAGCTAAGCCCCCGAGTGGAAGGGTTTCTCACCACTCGGTAGGATTTTTCAAACTTAGGCCAGTGCTAGACTGTAGCTAAGCCCCCGAGTGGGAGGGTTGCTCACCACTCGGTAGGATTTTTTCACACTTAGGCGAGTACTGGACTGCAGCTAAGCCCCAGAGTGAGAGACTTGCTCACCACTCGGTAGGATTTTCTAACACTTAGCCGAGTACTGGACTGCAGCTAAGCCCCCGAGTGAGAGGCTTGCTCACCACTCGGTAGGATTTTTTATACTTAGGCGAGTACTTGACTGCAGCTAAGCCCCCGAGTGGGAGGGTTGCTCACCACTCGGTAGGATTTTTCAAACTTAGGCGAGTACTGGACTGCAGCTAAGCCCCCGAGTGGGAGGGTTGCTCATCACTCGGTAGGATTTTTCAAACTTAGGCGAGTACTGGACTGCAGCTAAGCCCACGAGTGAGAGGCTTGCTCACCACTCGGTAGGATTTTATCACACTTAGGCGAGTACTGGACTGCAGCTAAGCCCCCGAGTGGGAGGGTTGCTCATCACTCGGTAGGATTTTTCAAACATAGTCGAGTACTGGACTGCAGCTAAGCCTCCGAGTGGGAGGGTTGCTCACCACTCGGTAGTATTTTTCAAATTTAGGCGAGTACTGGACTGCAGCTAAGCCCCCGAGTGGGAGGGTTGCTCATCACTCGGTAGGATTTTTCAAACATAGGCGAGTACTAGACTACAGCTAAGCCTCCGAGTGGGAGGGTTGCTCACCACTCGGTAGTATTTTTCAAACTTAGGCGAGTACTGGACTGCAGCTAAGCCCCCGAGTGGGAGGGTTGCTCACCACTCGGTTGGATTTTTCAAACTTAGGCGAGTACTGGAATGCAGCTAAGCCCACGAGTGAGAGGCTTGCTCACCAGTCGGTAGGATTTTTTCACACTTGGGCGAGTACTGGACTGCAGCTAAGCCCCCGAGTGGGAGGGTTTCTCACCACTCGGTAGGATTTTTCAAACTTAGGCCAGTGCTAGACTGTAGCTAAGCCCCCGAGTGGGAGGGTTGCTCACCACTCGGTAGGATTTTTTCACACTTAGGCGAGTACTGGACTGCAGCTAAGCCCCAGAGTGAGAGGGTTGCTCACCACTCGGTAGGATATTCTAACACTTAGCCGAGTACTGGACTGCATCTAAGCCCCCGAGTGAGAGGCTTGCTCACCACTCGGTAGGATTTTTTATACTTAGGCGAGTACTGGACTGCAGCTAAGCCCCCGAGTGAGAGGCTTGCTCACCACTCGGTAGGAATTTTCAAACTTAGGCGAGTACTGGACTGCAGCTAAGCCCCCGAGTGGGAGGGTTGCTCACCACTCGGTAGGATTTTTCAAACTTAGGCGAGTACTGGAATGCAGCTAAGCCCACGAGTGAGAGGCTTGCTCACCAGTCGGTATGATTTTTTCACACTTGGGCGAGTACTGGACTGCAGCTAAGCACCCGAGTGGGAGGGTTTCTCACCACTCGGTAGGATTTTTCAAACTTAGGCGAGTGCTAGACTGTAGCTAAGCCCCCGAGTGGGAGGGTTGCTCACCACTCGGTAGGATTTTTTCACACTTAGGCGAGTACTGGACTGCAGCTAAGCCCCAGAGTGAGAGACTTGCTCACCACTCGGTAGGATTTTCTAACACTTAGCCCAGTACTGGACTGCAGCTAAGCCCCCGAGTGAGAGGCTTGCTCACCACTCGGTAGGATTTTTCATACTTAGGCGAGTACTGGACTGCAGCTAAGCCCCCGAGTGGGAGGGTTGCTCACCACTCGGTAGGATTTTTCAAACTTAGGCGAGTGGTGGACTGCAGCTAAGCCCCCGAGTGGGAGGGTTGCTCACCACTCGGTAGGATTTTTCAAACTTAGGCGAATACTAGACTGCAGCTAAGCCTCCGAGTGGGAGGGTTGCTCACCACTCGGTAGGATTTTTTCACACTTAGCCGAGTACTGGACTGCAGCTAAGCCCCCGAGTGAGAGGCTTGCTCACCACTCGGTAGGATTTTTCAAACTTAGGCGAGTACTGGACTGCAGCTAAGCCCCCGAGTGGGAGAGTTGCTCACCACTCGGTAGGATTTTTCACACTTAGCCGAGTACTGGACTGCAGCTAAGCCCCCGATCGAGAGGCTTGCTCACCACTCGGTAGGATTTTTCAAACTTAGGCGAGTACTGGACTGCAGCTAAGCCCCCGAGTGGGAGGGTTGCTCATGACTCGGTAGGATTTTTCAAACTTAGGCGAGTACTGGACTGCAGCTAAGCCCACGAGTGAGAGGCTTGCTCACCACTCGGTAGGATTTTATCACACTTAGGCGAGTACTGGACTGTAGCTAAGCCCCCGAGTGGGAGGGTTGCTCATCACTCGGTAGGAATTTTCAAACATAGGCGAGTACTGGACTGCAGCTAAGCCTCCGAGTGGGAGGGTTGCTCACCACTCGGTAGTATTTTTCAAATTTAGGCGAGTACTGGACTGCAGCTAAGCCCCCGAGTGGGAGGGTTGCTCACCACTCGGTAGAATTTTTCAAACTTAGGCGAGTACTGGACTGCAGCTAAGCCTCCGAGTGGGAGGGTTGCTCACCACTCGGTAGGATTTTTCAAACTTAGGCGAGTACTGGACTGCAGCTAAGCCCCCGAGTGGGAGGGTTGCTCACCACTCGGTAGGATTTTTCAAATTTAGGCGAGTACTGGACTACAGCTAAGCCCCCGAGTGGGAGGGTTGCTCACCACTCGGTAGGATCTTTTCACACTTAGGCGAGTACTGGACTGCAGCTAAGCCCCCGAGTGAGAGGCTTGCTCACCACTCGGTAGAATTTTTTCACACTTAGGCGAGTACTGGACTGCAGCTAAGCCCCCGAGTGAGAGGCTTGCTCACCACTCGGTAGGATTTTTAGAACTTAGGCGAGTGCTAGACTGTAGCTAAGCCCCCGAGTGGGAGGCTTGCTCACGACTCGGTAGGATTTTTCACACTTAGGCGAGTACTGGACTGCAGCTAAGCCCCCGAGTGAGAGGCTTGCTCACCACTCGGTAGGATTTTTTCACACTTAGGCAAGTACTGGACTGCAGCTAAGCCCCCGAGAGGGAGGGTTTCTCACCACTCGGTAGGATTTTTCAAACTTAGGCGAGTGCTAGACTGTAGCTAAGCCCCCGACTGGGAGGGTTGCTCACCACTCGGTAGGATTTTTCAAACTTAGGCGAGTACTAGACTGCAGCTAAGCCTCCGAGTGGGAGGGTTGCTCACCACTCGATAGGACTTTTTCACACTTAGCCGAGTACTGGACTGCAGCTAAGCCCCCGAGTGAGAGGCTTGCTCACCACTCGGTAGGACTTTTCAAACTTAGGCGAGTACTGGACTGCATCTAAGCCCCCGAGTGGGAGGGTTGCTCACCACTCGGTAGGATTTTTCAAACTTAGGCGAGTACTGGACTGCAGCTAAGCCCACGAGTGAGAGGCTTGCTCACCACTCGGTAGGATTTTATCACACTTAGGCAAGTACTGGACTGCAGCTAAGCCCCCGAGTGGGAGGGTAGCTCATCACTCGGTAGGATTTTTCAAACATAGGCGAGTACTGGACTGCAGCTAAGCCTCCGAGTGGGAGGGTTGCTCACCACTCGGTAGTATTTTTCAAACTTAGGCGAGTACTGGACTGCAGCTAAGCCCCCGAGTGGGAGGGTTGCTCACCACTCGGTAGGATTTTTCAAACTTAGGCGAGTACTGGACTGCAGCTAAGCCCCCGAGTGGGAGGGTTGCTCACCACACGGTAGGATTTTTCAAACTGAGGCGAGTGCTGGACTGCAGCTAAGCCCCCTAGTGGGAGGGTTGCTCACCACTCGGTAGGATTTTTCAAACTTAGGCGAGTCCTGGACTACAGCTAAGCCTCCGAGTGGGAGGGTTGCTCACCACTCGGTAGGATTTTTCAAACTTAGGCGAGTACTGGACTGCAGCTAAGCCCCCGATTGGGAGGGTTGCTCACCACTCGGTAGGATTTTTCAAACTTAGGCGAGTACTGGACTGCAGCTAAGCCCCCGAGTGGGAGGGTTTCTCACCACTCGGTAGGATCTTTTCACACTTAGGCGAGTACTGGACTGCAGCTAAGCCCCCGAGTGAGAGGCTTGCTCACCACTCGGTAGGATTTTTTCACACTTAGGCGAGTACTGGACTGCAGCTAAGCCCCCGAGTGAGAGGCTTGCTCACCACTCGGTAGGATTTTTCAAACTTAGGCGAGTGCTAGACTATAGCTAAGCCCCCGAGTGGGAGGGTTGCTCACCACTCGGTAAGATTTTTCAAATTTGGCGAGTACTGGACTGCAGCTAAGCCCACGAGTGAGAGGCTTGCTCACCACTCGGTAGGATTTTTTCACACTTAGGCAAGTACTGGACTGCAGCTAACCCCCCGAGCGGGAGGGTTTCTCACCACTCGGTAGGATTTTTCAAACTTAGGCGAGTGCTAGACTGTAGCTAAGCCCCCGAGTGGGAGGGTTGCTCACCACTCGGTAGGATTTTTTCACACTTAGGCGAGTACTGGACTGCAGCTAAGCCCCCGAGTGAGAGGCTTGCTCACCACTCGGTAGGATTTTTTCACACTTAGCCGAGTACTGGACTGCAGCTAAGCCCCCGAGTGAGAGGCTTGCTCACCACTCGGTAGGATTTTTCAAACTTAGGCGACTACTGGACTGCAGCTAAGCCCCCGAGTGGGAGGGTTGCTCACCACTCGGTAGGATTTTTCAAACTTAGGCGAGTACTGGAATGCAGCTAAGCCCACGAGTGAGAGGCTTGCTCACCAGTCGGTAGGATTTTTTCACACTTGGGCGAGTACTGGACTGCAGCTAAGCCCCCGAGTGGGAGGGTTTCTCACCACTCGGTAGGATTTTTCAAACTTAGGCGAGTGCTAGACTGTAGCTAAGCCCCCGCATGGGAGGGTTGCTCACCACTCGGTTGGATTTTTTCACACTTAGGCGAGTACTGTACTGTACCTAAGCCCCAGAGTGAGAGACTTGCTCACCACTCGGTAGGATTTTCTAACACTTAGCCGAGTACTGGACTGCAGCTAAGCCCCCGAGTGAGAGGCTTGCTCACCACTCGGTAGGATTTTTCATACTTAGGCGAGTACTGGACTGCAGCTAAGCCCCCGAGTGGGAGGGTTGCTCACCACTCGGTAGGATTTTTCAAACTTAGGCGAGTGGTGGACTGCAGCTAAGCCCCCGAGTGGGAGGGTTGCCCACCAATCGGTAGGATTTTTCAAACTTAGGCGAGTACTAGACTGCAGCTAAGCCTCCGAGTGGGAGGGTTGCTCACCACTCAGTAGGATTTTTTCACACTTAGCCGAGTACTGTACTGCAGCTAAGCCCCCGAGTGAGAGGCTTGCTCACCACTCGGTAGGATTTTCAAACTTAGGCGAGTACTGGACTGCAGCTAAGCCCACGAGTAAGAGGCTTCCTCACCACTCGGTAGGATTTTATCACACTTAGGCGCGTACTGGACTGCAGCTAAGCCCCCGAGTGGGAGGGTTGCTCATCACTCGGTAGGATTTTTCAAACATAGGCGAGTACTGGACTGCAGCTAAGCCTCCGAGTGGGAGGGTTGCTCACCACTCGGTAGTATTTTTCAAGCTTAGGCGAGTACTGGACTGCAGCTAAGCCCCCGAGTGGGAGGGTTGCTCACCACTCGGTAGGATTTTTCAAACTTAGGCGAGTACTGGACTGCAGCTAAGCCCCCGAGTGGGAGGGTTGCTCACCACTCGGTAGGATTTTTCAAACTTAGCCGAGTACTGGACTGCAGCTAAGCCCCCGAGTGGGAGGCTTGCTCACCACTCGGTAGGATTTTTTCACACTTAGCCGAGTACTGGACTGCAGCTAAGCCCCCGAGTGAGAGGCTTGCTCACCACTCGGTAGGATTTTTTCACACTTAGGCGAGTACTGGACTGCAGCTAAGCCCCCGAGTGAGAGGCTTGCTCACCACTCGGTAGGATTTTTTCACACTTAGGCGAGTACTAGACTGCAGCTAAGCCCCCGAGTGAGAGGCTTGCTCACCACTCGGTAGGATTTTTCAAACTTAGGCGAGTGCTAGACTATAGCTAAGCCCCCGAGTGGGAGGGTTGCTCACCACTCGGTAAGATTTTTCAAATTTGGCGAGTACTGGACTGCAGCTAAGCCCACGAGTGAGAGGCTTGCTCACCACTCGGTAGGATTTTTTCACACTTAGGCAAGTACTGGACTGCAGCTAACCCCCCGAGCGGGAGGGTTTCTCACCACTCGGTAGGATTTTTCAAACTTAGGCGAGTGCTAGACTGTAGCTAAGCCCCCGAGTGGGAGGGTTGCTCACCACTCGGTAGGATTTTTTCACACTTAGGCGAGTACTGGACTGCAGCTAAGCCCCCGAGTGAGAGGCTTGCTCACCACTCGGTAGGATTTTTTCACACTTAGCCGAGTACTGGACTGCAGCTAAGCCCCCGAGTGAGAGGCTTGCTCACCACTCGGTAGGATTTTTCAAACTTAGGCGACTACTGGACTGCAGCTAAGCCCCCGAGTGGGAGGGTTGCTCACCACTCGGTAGGATTTTTCAAACTTAGGCGAGTACTGGAATGCAGCTAAGCCCACGAGTGAGAGGCTTGCTCACCAGTCGGTAGGATTTTTTCACACTTGGGCGAGTACTGGACTGCAGCTAAGCCCCCGAGTGGGAGGGTTTCTCACCACTCGGTAGGATTTTTCAAACTTAGGCGAGTGCTAGACTGTAGCTAAGCCCCCGCATGGGAGGGTTGCTCACCACTCGGTTGGATTTTTTCACACTTAGGCGAGTACTGTACTGTACCTAAGCCCCAGAGTGAGAGACTTGCTCACCACTCGGTAGGATTTTCTAACACTTAGCCGAGTACTGGACTGCAGCTAAGCCCCCGAGTGAGAGGCTTGCTCACCACTCGGTAGGATTTTTCATACTTAGGCGAGTACTGGACTGCAGCTAAGCCCCCGAGTGGGAGGGTTGCTCACCACTCGGTAGGATTTTTCAAACTTAGGCGAGTGGTGGACTGCAGCTAAGCCCCCGAGTGGGAGGGTTGCCCACCAATCGGTAGGATTTTTCAAACTTAGGCGAGTACTAGACTGCAGCTAAGCCTCCGAGTGGGAGGGTTGCTCACCACTCGGTAGGATTTTTTCACACTTAGCCGAGTACTGTACTGCAGCTAAGCCCCCGAGTGAGAGGCTTGCTCACCACTCGGTAGGATTTTCAAACTTAGGCGAGTACTGGACTGCAGCTAAGCCCACGAGTAAGAGGCTTCCTCACCACTCGGTAGGATTTTATCACACTTAGGCGCGTACTGGACTGCAGCTAAGCCCCCGAGTGGGAGGGTTGCTCATCACTCGGTAGGATTTTTCAAACATAGGCGAGTACTGGACTGCAGCTAAGCCTCCGAGTGGGAGGGTTGCTCACCACTCGGTAGTATTTTTCAAGCTTAGGCGAGTACTGGACTGCAGCTAAGCCCCCGAGTGGGAGGGTTGCTCACCACTCGGTAGGATTTTTCAAACTTAGGCGAGTACTGGACTGTAGCTAAGCCCCCGAGTGGGAGGGTTGCTCACCACTCGGTAGGATTTTTCAAACTTAGCCGAGTACTGGACTGCAGCTAAGCCCCCGAGTGGGAGGCTTGCTCACCACTCGGTAGGATTTTTTCACACTTAGCCGAGTACTGGACTGCAACTAAGCCCCCGAGTGAGAGGCTTGCTCACCACTCGGTATGATTTTTCAAACTTAGGCGAGTACTGGACTGCAGCTAAGCCCCCGAGTGGGAGGGTTGCTCACCACTCGGTTGGATTTTTCAAACTTAGGCGAGTACTGGAATGCAGCTAAGCCCACGAGTGAGATGCTTGCTCACTAGTCGGTAGGAGTTTTTCACACATGGGCGAGTACTGGACTGCAGCTAAGCCCCCGAGTGGGAGGGTTTCTCACCACTCGGTAGGATTTTTCAAACTTAGGCGAGTGCTAGACTGTAGCTAAGCCCCCGAGTGGGAGGGTTGCTCACCACTCGGTAGGATTTTTTCACACTTAGGCGAGTACTGGACTGCAGCTCAGCCCCAAAGTGAGAGACTTGCTCACCACTCGGTAGGATTTTCTAACACTTAGCCGAGTACTGGACTGCAGCTAAGCCCCCGAGTGAGAGGCTTGCTCACCACTCGGTAGGATTTTTCATACTTAGGCGAGTACTAGACTGCAGCTAAGCCTCCGAGTGGGAGGGTTGCTCACCACTCGGTAGGATTTTTTCACACTTAGCCGAGTACTGGACTGCAGCTAAGCCCCCGAGTGAGAGGCTTGCTCACCACTCGGTAGGATTTTTCAAACTTAGGCGAGTACTGGACTGCAGCTAAGCCCCCGAGTGGGAGGGTTGCTCAACACTCGGTAGGATTTTTCAAACTTAGGCGAGTACTGGACTGCAGCTAAGCCCACGAGTAAGAGGCTTCCTCACCACTCGGTAGGATTTTATCACACTTAGGCGCGTACTGGACTGCAGCTAAGCCCCCGAGTGGGAGGGTTGCTCATCACTCGGTAGGATTTTTCAAACATAGGCGAGTACTGGACTGCAGCTAAGCCTCCGAGTGGGAGGGTTGCTCACCACTCGGTAGTATTTTTCAAGCTTAGGCGAGTACTGGACTGCAGCTAAGCCCCCGAGTGGGAGGGTTGCTCACCACTCGGTAGGATTTTTCAAACTTAGGCGAGTACTGGACTGCAGCTATGCCCCCGAGTGGGAAGGTTGCTCACCACTCGGTAGGATTTTTCAAACTTAGCCGAGTACTGGACTGCAGCTAAGCCCCCGAGTGGGAGGCTTGCTCACCACTCGGTAGGATTTTTTTACACTTAGCCGAGTACTGGACTGCAGCTAAGCCCCCGAGTGAGAGGCTTGCTCACCACTCGGTAGGATTTTTCAAACTTAGGCGAGTACTGGACTGCAGCTAAGCCCCCGAGTGGGAGGGTTGCTCACCACTCGGTAGGATTTTTCAAACTTAGGCGAGTGGTGGACTGCAGCTAAGCCCCCGAGTGGGAGGGTTGCTCACCAATCGGTAGGATTTTTCAAACTTAGGCGAGTACTAGACTGCAGCTAAGCCTCCGAGTGGGAGGGTTGCTCACCACTCGGTAGGATTTTTTCACACTTAGCCGAGTACTGGACTGCAGTTAAGCCCCCGAGTGAGAGGCTTGCTCACCACTCGGTAGGATTTTTCAAACTTAGGCGAGTACTGGACTGCAGCTAAGCCCCCGAGTGGGAGGGTTGCTCAACACTCGGTAGGATTTTTCAAACTTAGGCGAGTACTGGACTGCAGCTAAGCCCACGAGTAAGAGGCTTCCTCACCACTCGGTAGGATTTTATCACACTTAGGCGCGTACTGGACTGCAGCTAAGCCCCCGAGTGGGAGGGTTGCTCATCACTCGGTAGGATTTTTCAAACATAGGCGAGTACTGGACTGCAGCTAAGCCTCCGAGTGGGAGGGTTGCTCATTACTCGGTAGTATTTTTCAAGCTTAGGCGAGTACTGGACTGCAGCTAAGCCCCCGAGTGGGAGGGTTGCTCACCACTCGGTAGGATTTTTCAAACTTAGGCGAGTATTGGACTGCAGCTAAGCCCCCGAGTGGGAGGGTTGCTCACCACTCGGTAGGATTTTTCAAACTTAGCCGAGTACTGGACTGCAACTAAGCCCCCGAGTGGGAGGCTTGCTCACCACTCGGTAGGATTTTTTCACACTTAGCCGAGTACTGGACTGCAGCTAAGCCCCCGAGTGAGAGGCTTGCTCACCACTCGGTAGGATTTTTCAAACTTAGGCGAGTACTAGACTGCAGCTAAGCCCCCGAGTGGGAAGGTTGCTCACCACTCGGTAGGATTTTTCAAACTTAGGCGAGTACTGGAATGCAGCTAAGCCCACGAGTGAGAGGCTTGCTCACTGTCGGTAGGATTTTTTCACACTTGGGCGAGTACTGGACTGCAGCTAAGCCCCCGAGTGGGAGGGTTTCTCACCACTCGGTAGGATTTTTCAAACTTAGGCGAGTGCTAGACTGTAGCTAAACCCCCGAGTGGGAGGGTTGCTCACCACTCGGTAGGATTTTTTCACACTTAGGCGAGTACTGGACTGCAGCTAAGCCCCAAAGTGAGAGACTTGCTCACCACTCGGTAGGATTTTCTAACAATTAGCCGAGTACTGGACTGCAGCTAAGCCCCCGAGTGAGAGGCTTGCTCACCACTCGGTAGGATTTTTCATACTTAGGCGAGTACTGGACTGCAGCTAAGCCCCCGAGTGGGAGGGTTGCTCACCACTCGGTAGGATTTTTCAAACTTAGGCAAGTGGTGGACTGCAGCTAAGCCCCCGAGTGGGAGGGTTGCTCACCACTCGGTAGGATTTTTCAAACTTAGGCGAGTGGTGGACTGCAGCTAAGCCCCCGAGTGGGAGGGTTGCTCACCACTCGGTAGGATTTTTCCACACTTAGCCGAGTACTGGACTGCAGCTAAGCCCCCGAGTGAGAGGCTTGCTCACCACTCGGTAGGATTTTTCAAACTTAGGCGAGTACTGGACTGCAGCTAAGCCCCCGAGTGGTTGGGTTGCTCAACACTCGGTAGGATTTTTCAAACTTAGGCGAGTACTGGACTGCAGCTAAGCCCACGAGTAAGAGGCTTCCTCACCACTCGGTAGGATTTTATCACACTTAGGCGCGTACTGGACTGCAGCTAAGCCCCCGAGTGGGAGGGTTGCTCATCACTCGGTAGGATTTTTCAAACATAGGCGAGTACTGGACTGCAGCTAAGCCTCCGAGTGGGAGGGTTGCTCACCACTCGATAGTATTTTTGAAGCTTAGGCGAGTACTGGACTGCAGCTAAGCCCCCGAGTGGGAGGGTTGCTCACCACTCGGTAGGATTTTTCAAACTTAGGCGAGTATTGGACTGCAGCTAAGCCCCCGAGTGGGAGGGTTGCTCACCACTCGGTAGGATTTTTCAAACTTAGCCGAGTACTGGACTGCAACTAAGCCCCCGAGTGGGAGGCTTGCTCACCACTCGGTAGGATTTTTTCACACTTAGCCGAGTACTGGACTGCAGCTAAGCCCCCGAGTGAGAGGCTTGCTCACCACTCGGTAGGATTTTTCTAACTTAGGCGAGTACTAGACTGCAGCTAAGCCCCCGAGTGGGAAGGTTGCTCACCACTCGGTAGGATTTTTCAAACTTAGGCGAGTACTGGAATGCAGCTAAGCCCACGAGTGAGAGGCTTGCTCACTGTCGGTAGGATTTTTTCACACTTGGGCGAGTACTGGACTGCAGCTAAGCCCCCGAGTGGGAGGGTTTCTCACCACTCGGTAGGATTTTTCAAACTTAGGCGAGTGCTAGACTGTAGCTAAACCCCCGAGTGGGAGGGTTGCTCACCACTCGGTAGGATTTTTTCACACTTAGGCGAGTACTGGACTGCAGCTAAGCCCCAAAGTGAGAGACTTGCTCACCACTCGGTAGGATTTTCTAACACTTAGCCGAGTACTGGACTGCAGCTAAGCCCCCGAGTGAGAGGCTTGCTCACCACTCGGTAGGATTTTTCATACTGAGGCGAGTACTGGACTGCAGCTAAGCCCCCGAGTGGGAGGGTTGCTCACCACTCGGTAGGATTTTTCAAACATAGGCAAGTGGTGGACTGCAGCTAAGCCCCCGAGTGGGAGGGTTGCTCACCACACGGTAGGATTTTTCAAACTTAGGCGAGTGGTGGACTGCAGCTAAGCCCCCGAGTGGGAGGGTTGCTCACCACTCGGTAGGATTTTTCCACACTTAGCCGAGTACTGGACTGCAGCTAAGCCCCCGAGTGAGAGGCTTGCTCACCACTCGGTAGGATTTTTCAAACTTAGGCGAGTACTGGACTGCAGCTAAGCCTCCGAGTGGGAGGGTTGCTCACCACTCGGTAGGATTTTTCAAACTTAGGCGAGTACTGGACTGCAGCTAAGCCCACGAGTGAGAGGCTTGCTCACCACTCGGTAGGATTTTATCACACTTAGGCGAGTACTGGACTGCAGCTAAGCCCCCGAGTGGGAGGGTTGCTCATCACTCGGTAGGATTTTTCAAACATAGGCGAGTACTGGACTGCAGCTAAGCCTCCGAGTGGGAGGGTTGCTCACCACTCGGTAGTATTTTTCAAACTTAGGCGAGTACTGGACTGCAGCTAAGCCCCCGAGTGGGAGGGTTGCTCACCACTCGGTAGGATTTTTCAAACATAGGCGAGTGCTAGACTGTAGCTAAGCCCCCGAGTGGGAGGGTTGCTCACCACTCGGTAGGATTTTTTTCACACTTAGGCGAGTACTGGACTGCAGCGAAGCCCCCGAGTGGGAGGGTTGCTCACCACTCGGTAGGATTTTTCAAACTTAGCCGAGTACTGGACTGCAACTAAGCCCCCGAGTGGGAGGCTTGCTCACCACTCGGTAGGATTTTTTCACACTTAGCCGAGTACTGGACTGCAGCTAAGCCCCCGAGTGAGAGGCTTGCTCACCACTCGGTAGGATTTTTCAAACTTAGGCGAGTACTGGACTGCAGCTAAGCCCCCGAGTGGGAAGGTTGCTCACCACTCGGTAGGATTTTTCAAACTTAGGCGAGTACTGGAATGCAGCTAAGCCCACGAGTGAGAGGCTTGCTCACTGTCGGTAGGATTTTTTCACACTTGGGCGAGTACTGGACTGCAGCTAAGCCCCCGAGTGGGAGGGTTTCTCACCACTCGGTAGGATTTTTCAAACTTAGGCGAGTGCTAGACTGTAGCTAAGCCCCGAGTGGGAGGGTTGCTCACCACTCGCTAGGATTTTTTCACACTTAGGCGAGTACTGGACTGCAGCTAAGCCCCAAAGTGAGAGACTTGCTCACCACTCGGTAGGATTTTCTAACACTTAGCCGAGTACTGGACTGCAGCTAAGCCCCCGAGTGAGAGGCTTGCTCACCACTCGGTAGGATTTTTCATACTTAGGCGAGTACTGGACTGCAGCTAAGCCCCCGAGTGGGAGGGTTGCTCACCACTCGGTAGGATTTTTCAAACTTAGGCGAGTGGTGGACTGCAGCTAAGCCCCCGAGTGGGAGGGTTGCTCACCACTCGGTAGGATTTTTCAAACTTAGGCGAGTGGTGGACTGCAGCTAAGCCCCCGAGTGGGAGGGTTGCTCACCACTCGGTAGGATTTTTCCACACTTAGCCGAGTACTGGACTGCAGCTAAGCCCCCGAGTGAGAGGCTTGCTCACCACTCGGTAGGATTTTTCAAACTTAGGCGAGTACTGGACTGCAGCTAAGCCTCCGAGTGGGAGGGTTGCTCACCACTCGGTAGGATTTTTCAAACTTAGGCGAGTACTGGACTGCAGCTAAGCCCACGAGTGAGAGGCTTGCTCACCACTCGGTAGGATTTTATCACACTTAGGCGAGTACTGGACTGCAGCTAAGCCCCCGAGTGGGAGGGTTGCTCATCACTCGGTAGGACTTTTCAAACATAGGCGAGTACTGGACTGCAACTAAGCCTCCGAGTGGGAGGGTTGCTCACCACTCGGTAGTATTTTTCAAACTTAGGCGAGTACTGGACTACAGCTAAGCCCCCGAGTGGGAGGGTTGCTCACCACTCGGTAGGATTTTTCAAACATAGGCGAGTGCTAGACTGTAGCTAAGCCCCCGAGTGGGAGGGTTGCTCACCACTCGGTAGGATTTTTTTCACACTTAGGCGAGTACTGGACTGCAGCTAAGCCCCCGAGTTAGAGACTTGCTCACCACTCGGTAGGATTTTTTAACACTTAGCCGAGTACTGGACTGCAGCTAAGCCCCCGACTGAGAGGCTTGCTCACCACTCGGTAGGATTTTTCAAACTTAGGCGAGTACTGGACTGCAGCTAAGCCCCCGAGTGGGAGGGTTGCTCACCACTCGGTAGGATTTATTAAACTTAGGCGAGTGCTGGACTGCAGCTAAGCCCCCGAGTGGGAGGGTTGCTCACCACTCGGTAGGATTTTTCAAACTTAGGCGAGTACTGGACTGCTGCTAAGCCCCCGAGTGGGAGGGTTGCTCACCACACGGTAGGATTTTTCAAACTTAGGCGAGTAGTGGACTGCAGCTAAGCCCCCGAGTGGGAGGGTTGCTCACCACTCAGTAGGATTTTTCAAACTTAGGCGAGTACTGGACTGCAGCTAAGCCTCCGAGTGCGAGGGTTGCTCACCACTCGGTAGGATTTTTCAAACTTAGGGGAGTACTGGACTGCAGCTAAGCCCCCGAGTGGGAGGGTTGCACACCACTCGGTAGGATTTTTCAAACTTAGGCGAGTACTGGACTGCAGCTAAGCCCCCGAATGGGAGGGTTGCTCACCACTCGGTAGGATTTTTTCACACTTAGGCGAGTACTGGACTGCAGCTAAGCCCCCGAGTGAGAGGCTTGCTCACCACTCGGTAGGATTTTTTCACACTTAGGCGAGTACTGGACTGCAGCTAAGCCCCTGAGTGAGAGGCTTGCTCACCACTCGGTAGGATTTTTCAAACTTAGGCGAGTGCTAGACTGTAGCTAAGCCCCCGAGTGGGAGGGTTGCTCACCTGTCGGTAGGATTTTTCAAACTTAGGCGAGTACTGAACAGCAGCTAAGCCCAAGAGTGAGAGGCTTGCTCACCACTCGGTAGGATTTTTTCACACTTAGGCAAGTACTGCACTGCAGCTAAGCCCCCGAGAGGGAGGGTTTCTCACCACTCGGTAGGAGTTTTCAAACATAGGCGAGTGCTAGACTGTAGCTAAGCCCCCGAGTGGGAGGGTTGATCACCACTCGGTAGGATTTTTCAAACTTAGGCGAGTGCTGGACTGCAGCTAAGCCCCCGAGTGGGAGGGTTGCTCACCACTCGGTAGGATTTTTCAAACTTAGGCGAGTACTGGACTGCTGCTAAGCCCCCGAGTGGGAGGGTTGCTCACCACACGGTAGGATTTTTCAAACTTAGGCGAGTGCTGGACTGCAGCTAAGCCCCCGAGTGGGAGGGTTGCTCACCACTCAGTAGGATTTTTCAAACTTAGGCGAGTACTGGACTGCAGCTAAGCCTCCGAGTGCGAGCGTTGCTCACCACTCGGTAGGATTTTTCAAACTTAGGCGAGTACTGGACTGCAGCTAAGCCCCCGAGTGGGAGGGTTGCACACCACTCGGTAGGATTTTTCAAACTTAGGCGAGTACTGGACTGCAGCTAAGCCCCCGAGTGGGAGGGTTGCTCACCACTCGGTAGGATTTTTTCACACTTAGGCAAGTACTGCACTGCAGCTAAGCCCCCGAGAGGGAGGGTTTCTCACCACTCGGTAGGATTTTTCAAACATAGGCGAGTGCTAGACTGTAGCTAAGCCCCCGAGTGGGAGGGTTGCTCACCACTCGGTAGGATTTTTCAAACTTAGGCAAGTGCTGGACTGGAGCTAAGCCCCCCAGTGGGAGGGTTGCTCACGACTCAGTAGGATTTTTCAAACATAGGCGAGTACTGGACTGCAGCTAAGCCTCCGAGTGGGTGGGTTGCTCACCACTCGGTAGTATTTTTCAAACTTAGGCGAGTACTGGACTGCAGCTAAGCCCCCGAGTGGGAGGGTTGCACACCACTCGGTAGGATTTTTCAAACTTAGGCGAGTACTGGACTGCAGCTAAGCCCCCGAGTGGGAGGGTTGCTCACCACTCGGTAGGATTTTTTCACACTTAGGCGAGTACTGGACTGCAGCTAAGCCCCCGAGTGAGAGGCTTGCTCACAACTCGGTAGGATTTTTTCACACTTAGGCGAGTACTGGACTGCAGCTAAGCCCCCGAGTGAGAGGCTTGCTCACCACTCGGTAGGATTTTTCAAACTTAGGCGAGTGCTAGACTGTAGCTAAGCCCCCGAGTGGGAGGGTTGCTCACCACTCGGTAGGATTTTTTCACACTTAGCCGAGTACTGGACTGCAGCTAAGCGCACGAGTAAGAGGCTTCCTCACCACTCGGTAGGATTTTATCACACTTAGGCGCGTACTGGACTGCAGCTAAGCCCCCGAGTGGGAGGGTTGCTCATCACTCGGTAGGATTTTTCAAACATAGGCGAGTACTGGACTGCAGCTAAGCCTCCGAGTGGGAGGGTTGCTCACCACTCGGTAGTATTTTTCAAGCTTAGGCGAGTACTGGACTGCAGCTAAGCCCCCGAGTGGGAGGGTTGCTCACCACTCGGTAGGATTTTTCAAACTTAGGCGAGTATTGGACTGCAGCTAAGCCCCCGAGTGGGAGGGTTGCTCACCACTCGGTAGGATTTTTCAAACTTAGCCGAGTACTGGACTACAACTAAGCCCCCGAGTGGGAGGATTGCTCACCACTCGGTAGTATTTTTTCACACTTAGCCGAGTACTGGACTGCAGCTAAGCCCCCGAGTGAGAGGCTTGCTCACCACTCGGTAGGATTTTTCAAACTTAGGCGAGTACTGGACTGCAGCTAAGCCCCCGAGTGGGAAGGTTGCTCACCACTCGGTAGGATTTTTCAAACTTAGGCGAGTACTGGAATGCAGCTAAGCCCACGAGTGAGAGGCTTGCTCACTAGTCGGTAGGATTTTTTCACACTTGGGCGAGTACTGGACTGCAGCTAAGCCCCCGAGTGGGAGGGTTTCTCACCACTCGGTAGGATTTTTCAAACTTAGGCGAGTGCTAGACTGTAGCTAAGCCCCCGAGTGGGAGGGTTGCTCACCACTCGGTAGGATTTTTTCACACTTAGGCGAGTACTGGACTGCAGCTAAGCCCCAAAGTGAGAGACTTGCTCACCACTCGGTAGGATTTTCTAACACTTAGCCGAGTACTGGACTGCAGCTAAGCCCCCGAGTGAGAGGCTTGCTCACCACTCGGTAGGATTTTTCATACTTAGGCGAGTACTGGACTGCAGCTAAGCCCCCGAGTGGGAGGGTTGCTTACCACTCGGTAGGATTTTTCAAACTTAGGCGAGTGGTGGACTACAGCTAAGCCTCCGAGTGGGTGGGTTGCTCACCACTCGGTAGTATTTTTCAAACTTAGGCGAGTACTGGACTGCAGCTAAGCCCCCGAGTGGGAGGGTTGCACACCACTCGGTAGGATTTTTCAAACTTAGGCGAGTACTGGACTGCAGCTAAGCCCCCGAGTGGGAGGGTTGCTCACCACTCGGTAGGATTTTTTCACACTTAGGCGAGTACTGGACTGCAGCTAAGCCCCCGAGTGAGAGGCTTGCTCACAACTCGGTAGGATTTTTTCACACTTAGGCGAGTACTGGACTGCAGCTAAGCCCCCGAGTGAGAGGCTTGCTCACCACTCGGTAGGATTTTTCAAACTTAGGCGAGTGCTAGACTGTAGCTAAGCCCCCGAGTGGGAGGGTTGCTCACCACTCGGTAGGATTTTTTCACACTTAGCCGAGTACTGGACTGCAGCTAAGCGCACGAGTAAGAGGCTTCCTCACCACTCGGTAGGATTTTATCACACTTAGGCGCGTACTGGACTGCAGCTAAGCCCCCGAGTGGGAGGGTTGCTCATCACTCGGTAGGATTTTTCAAACATAGGCGAGTACTGGACTGCAGCTAAGCCTCCGAGTGGGAGGGTTGCTCACCACTCGGTAGTATTTTTCAAGCTTAGGCGAGTACTGGACTGCAGCTAAGCCCCCGAGTGGGAGGGTTGCTCACCACTCGGTAGGATTTTTCAAACTTAGGCGAGTATTGGACTGCAGCTAAGCCCCCGAGTGGGAGGGTTGCTCACCACTCGGTAGGATTTTTCAAACTTAGCCGAGTACTGGACTACAACTAAGCCCCCGAGTGGGAGGATTGCTCACCACTCGGTAGTATTTTTTCACACTTAGCCGAGTACTGGACTGCAGCTAAGCCCCCGAGTGAGAGGCTTGCTCACCACTCGGTAGGATTTTTCAAACTTAGGCGAGTACTGGACTGCAGCTAAGCCCCCGAGTGGGAAGGTTGCTCACCACTCGGTAGGATTTTTCAAACTTAGGCGAGTACTGGAATGCAGCTAAGCCCACGAGTGAGAGGCTTGCTCACTAGTCGGTAGGATTTTTTCACACTTGGGCGAGTACTGGACTGCAGCTAAGCCCCCGAGTGGGAGGGTTTCTCACCACTCGGTAGGATTTTTCAAACTTAGGCGAGTGCTAGACTGTAGCTAAGCCCCCGAGTGGGAGGGTTGCTCACCACTCGGTAGGATTTTTTCACACTTAGGCGAGTACTGGACTGCAGCTAAGCCCCAAAGTGAGAGACTTGCTCACCACTCGGTAGGATTTTCTAACACTTAGCCGAGTACTGGACTGCAGCTAAGCCCCCGAGTGAGAGGCTTGCTCACCACTCGGTAGGATTTTTCATACTTAGGCGAGTACTGGACTGCAGCTAAGCCCCCGAGTGGGAGGGTTGCTTACCACTCGGTAGGATTTTTCAAACTTAGGCGAGTGGTGGACTACAGCTAAGCCCCCGAGTGGGAGGGTTGCTCACCACTCGGTAGGATTTTTCAAACTTAGGCGAGTGGTGGACTGCAGCTAAGCCCCCGAGTGGGAGGCTTGCTCACCACTCGGTAGGATTTTATCACACTTAGGCGAGTAACTTACTGTAGCTAAGCCCCCGAGTGGGAGGGTTGCTCATCACTCGGTAGGATTTTTCAAACATAGGCGAGTACTGGACTGCAGCTAAGCCTCCGAGTGGGAGGGTTGCTCACCACTCGGTAGTATTTTTCAAACTTAGGCGAGTACTGGACTGCAGCTAAGCCCCCGAGTGGGAGGGTTGCTCACCACTCGGTAGGATTTTTCAAACATAGGCGAGTGCTAGACTGTAGCTAAGCCCCCGAGTGGGAGGGTTGCTCACCACTCGGTAGGATTTTTTTCACACTTAGGCGAGTACTGGACTGCAGCTAAGCCCCCGAGTTAGAGACTTGCTCACCACTCGGTAGGATTTTTGAACACTTAGCCGAGTACTGGACTGCAGCTAAGCCCCCGACTGAGAGGCTTGCTCACCACTCGGTAGGATTTTTCAAACTTAGGCGAGTACTGGACTGCAGCTAAGCCCCCGAGTGGGAGGGTTGCTCACCACTCGGTAGGATTTATCAAACTTAGGCGAGTGCTGGACTGCAGCTAAGCCTCCGAGTGGGAGCGTTGCTCACCACTCGGTAGGATTTTTCAAACTTAGGCGAGTACTGGACTGCAGCTAAGCCCACGAGTGAGAGGCTTGCTCACCACTCGGTAGGATTTTATCACACTTAGGCGAGTACTGGACTGCAGCTAAGCCCCCGAGTGGGAGGGTTGCTCATCACTCGGTAGGATTTTTCAAACATAGGTGAGTACTGGACTACAGCTAAGCCTCCGAGTGGGAGGGTTGCTCACCACTCGGTAGTATTTTTCAAACTTAGGCGAGTACTGGACTGCAGCTAAGCCCCCGAGTGGGAGGGTTGCTCACCACTCGGTAGGATTTTTCAAACTTAGGCGAGTACTGGACTGCAGCTAAGCCCCCGAGTGGGAGGGTTGCTCACCACTCGGTAGGATTTTTTCACACTTAGGCGAGTACTGGACTGCAGCTAAGCCCCCGAGTGAGAGGCTTGCTCACCACTCGGTAGGATTTTTTCACACTTAGGCGAGTACTGGACTGCAGCTAAGCCCCCGAGTGAGAGGCTTGCTCACCACTCGGTAGGATTTTTCAAACTTAGGCGAGTGCTAGACTGTAGCTAAGCCCCCGAGTGGGAGGGTTGCTCACCACTCGGTAGGATTTTTTCACACTTAGCCGAGTACTGGACTGCAGCTAAGCCCACGAGTAAGAGGCTTCCTCACCACTCGGTAGGATTTTTCAAACTTAGGCGAGTACTGGACTGCAGCTAAGCCCCCGAGTGGGAGGGTTGCTCACCACTCGGTAGGATTTTACAAACTTAGGCGAGTACTGGAATGCAGCTAAGCCCAAGAGTGAGAGGCTTGCTCACCACTCGGTAGGATTTTTTCACACTTAGGCAAGTACTGCACTGCAGCTAAGCCCCCGAGAGGGAGGGTTTCTCACCACTCGGTAGGATTTTTCAAACATAGGCGAGTGCTAGACTGTAGCTAAGCCCCCGAGTGGGAGGGTTGCTCACCACTCGGTAGGATTTTTCAAACTTAGGCAAGTGCTGGACTGTAGCTAAGCCCCCGAGTGGGAGGGTTGCTCACCACTCGGTAGGATTTTTCAAACTTAGGCGAGTACTGGACTGCAGCTAAGCCCCCGAGTGGGAGGCTTGCTCACCACACGGTAAGATTTTTCAAACTTAGGCGAGTGCTGGACTGCAGCTAAGCCCCCGAGTGGGAGGGTTGCTCACCACTCAGTAGGATTTTTCAAACTTAGGCGAGTGCTAGACTGTAGCTAAGCCCCCGAGTGGGAGGGTTGCTCACCACTCGGTAGGATTTTTCAAACTTAGGCAAGTGCTGGACTGTAGCTAAGCCCCCGAGTGGGAGGGTTGCTCACCACTCGGTAGGATTTTTCAAACTTAGGCGAGTACTGGACTGCAGCTAAGCCCCCGAGTGGGAGGGTTGCACACCACTCGGTAGGATTTTTCAAACTTAGGCGAGTACTGGACTGCAGCTAAGCCCCCGAGTGGGAGGGTTGCTCACCACTCGGTAGGATTTTTTCACACTTAGGCGAGTACTGGACTGCAGCTAAGCCCCCGAGTGAGAGGCTTGCTCACCACTCGGTAGGATTTTTTCACACTTAGGCGAGTACTGGACTGCAGCTAAGCCCCCGAGTGAGAGGCTTGCTCACCACTCGATAGGATTTTTCAAACATAGGCGAGTGCTAGACTGTAGCTAAGCCCCCGAGTGGGAGGGTTGCTCACCACTCGGTAGGATTTTTCATACTTAGGCGAGTACTGGACTGCAGCTAAGCCCAAGAGTGAGAGGCTTGCTCACCACTCGGTAGGATTTTTTCACACTTAGGCAAGTACTGCACTGCAGGTAAGCCCCCGAGAGGGAGGGTTTCTCACCACTCGGTAGGATTTTTCAAACATAGGCGAGTGCTAGAATGTAGCTAAGCCCCCGAGTGGGAGGGTTGCTCACCACTCGGTAGGATTTTTCAAACTTAGGCGAGTGCTGGACTGCAGCTAAGCCCCCGAGTGGGAGGGTTGCTCACCACTCGGTAGGATTTTTCAAACTTAGGCGAGTACTGGACTGCAGCTAAGCCCCCGAGTGGGAGGCTTGCTCACCAGACGGTAGGATTTTTCAAACTTAGGCGAGTGCTGGACTGCAGCTAAGCCCCCGAGTGGGAGGGTTGCTCACCACTCAGTAGGATTTTTCAAACTTAGGCGAGTACTGGACTGCAGCTAAGCCCCCGAGTGGGAGGGTTGCACACCACTCGGTAGGATTTTTCAAACTTAGGCGAGTACTGGACTGCAGCTAAGCCCCCGAGTGGGAGGGTTGCTCACCACTCGGTAGGATTTTTTCACACTTAGGCAAGTACTGCACTGCAGCTAAGCCCCCGAGAGGGAGGGTTTCTCACCACTCGGTAGGATTTTTCAAACATAGGCGAGTGCTAGACTGTAGCTAAGCCCCCGAGTGGGAGGGTTGCTCACCACTCGGTAGGATTTTTCAAACTTAGGCGAGTGCTGGACTGCAGCTAAGCCCCCCAGTGGGAGGGTTGCTCACCACTCAGTAGGATTTTTCAAACTTAGGCGAGTACTGGACTGCAGCTAAGCCTCCGAGTGCGAGGGTTGCTCACCACTCGGTAGGATTTTCCAAACTTAGGCGAGTACTGGACTGCAGCTAAGCCCTCGAGTGAGAGGCTTGCTCACCACTCGGTAGGATTTTTTCACACTTAGGCGAGTACTGGACTGCAGCTAAGCCCCCGAGTGAGAGGCTTGCTCACCACACGGTAGGATTTTTCAAACTTAGGCGAGTGCTGGACTGCAGCTAAGCACCCGAGTGGGAGGGTTGCTCACCACTCGGTAGGATTTTTCAAACTTAGGCGAGTACTGGACTGCAGCTAAGCCCCCGAGAGGGAGGGTTTCTCACCACTCGGTAGGATTTTTCAAACATAGGCGAGTGCTAGACTGTAGCTAAGCCCCCGAGTGGGAGGGTTGCTCACCACACGGTAGGATTTTTCAAACTTAGGCGAGTAGTGGACTGCAGCTAAGCCCCGAGTGGGAGGGTTGCTCACCACTCAGTAGGATTTTTCAAACTTAGGCGAGTACTGGACTGCAGCTAAGCCTCCGAGTGCGAGGGTTGCTCACCAGTCGGTAGGATTTTTCAAACTTAGGCGAGTACTGGACTGCAGCTAAGCCCCCGAGTGGGAGGGTTGCACACCACTCGGTAGGATTTTTCAAACTTAGGCGAGTACTGGACTGCAGCTAAGCCCCCGAGTGGGAGGGTTGCTCACCACTCGGTAGGATTTTTTCACACTTAGGCGAGTACTGGACTGCAGCTAAGCCCCCGAGTGAGAGGCTTGCTCACCACTCGGTAGGATTTTTTCACACTTAGGCGAGTATTGGACTGCAGCTAAGCCCCCGAGTGAGAGGCTTGCTCACCAGTCGGTAGGATTTTTCAAACTTAGGCGAGTGCTAGACTGTAGCTAAGCCCCCGAGTGGGAGGGTTGCTCACCACTCGGTAGGATTTTACAAACTTAGGCGAGTACTGGAATGCAGCTAAGCCCAAGAGTGAGAGGCTTGCTCACCACTCGGTAGGATTTTTTCACACTTAGGCAAGTACTGCACTGCAGCTAAGCCCCCGAGAGGGAGGGTTTCTCACCACTCGGTAGGATTTTTCAAACATAGGCGAGTGCTAGACTGTAGCTAAGCCCCCGAGTGGGAGGGTTGCTCACCACTCGGTAGGATTTTTCAAACTTAGGCAAGTGCTGGACTGTAGCTAAGCCCCCGAGTGGGAGGGTTGCTCACCACTCGGTAGGATTTTTCAAACTTAGGCGAGTACTGGACTGCAGCTAAGCCCCCGAGTGGGAGGCTTGCTCACCACACGGTAGGATTTTTCAAACTTAGGCGAGTGCTGGACTGCAGCTAAGCCCCCGAGTGGGAGGGTTGCTCACCACTCCGTAGGATTTTTCAAACTTAGGCGAGTACTGGACTGCAGCTAAGCCCCCGAGTGGGAGGGTTGCACACCACTCGGTAGGATTTTTCAAACTTAGGCGAGTACTGGACTGCAGCTAAGCCCCCGAGTGGGAGGGTTGCTCACCACTCGGTAGGATTTTTTCACACTTAGGCGAGTACTGGACTGCAGCTAATCCCCCGAGTGAGAGGCTTGCTCACCACTCGGTAGGATTTTTTCACACTTAGGCGAGTACTGGACTGCAGCTAAGCCCCCGAGTGAGAGGCTTGCTCACCACTCGATAGGATTTTTCAAACTTAGGCGAGTGCTAGACTGTAGCTAAGCCCCCGAGTGGGAGGGTTGCTCACCACTCGGTAGGATTTTTCAAACTTAGGCGAGTACTGGACTGCAGCTAAGCCCAAGAGTGAGAGGCTTGCTCACCACTCGGTAGGATTTTTTCACACTTAGGCAAGTACTGCACTGCAGCTAAGCCCCCGAGAGGGAGGGTTTCTCACCACTCGGTAGGATTTTTCAAACATAGGCGAGTGCTAGACTGTAGCTAAGCCCCCGAGTGGGAGGGTTGCTCACCACTCGGTAGGATTTTTCAAACTTAGGCGAGTGCTGGACTGCAGCTAAGCCCCCGAGTGGGAGGGTTGCTCACCACTCGGTAGGATTTTTCAAACTTAGGCGAGTACTGGACTGCAGCTAAGCCCCCGAGTGGGAGGCTTGCTCACCACACGGTAGGATTTTTCAAACTTAGGCGAGTGCTGGACTGCAGCTAAGCCCCCGAGTGGGAGGGTTGCTCACCACTCGGTAGGATTTTTCAAACTTAGGCGAGTACTGGACTGCAGCTAAGCCTCCGAGTGCGAGGGTTTCTCACCACTCGGTAGGATTTTTCAAACTTAGGCGAGTACTGGACTGCAGCTAAGCCCCCGAGTGGGAGGGTTGCACACCACTCGGTAGGATTTTTCAAACTTAGGCGAGTACTGGACTGCAGCTAAGCCCCCGAGTGGGAGGGTTGCTCACCACTCGGTAGGATTTTTTCACACTTAGGCAAGTACTGCACTGCAGATAAGCCCCCGAGAGGGAGGGTTTCTCACCACTCGGTAGGATTTTTCAAACATAGGCGAGTGCTAGACTGTAGCTAAGCCCCCGAGTGGGAGGGTTGCTCACCACACGGTAGGATTTTTCAAACTTAGGCGAGTAGTGGACTGCAGCTAAGCCCCGAGTGGGAGGGTTGCTCACCACTCAGTACGATTTTTCAAACTTAGGCGAGTACTGGACTGCAGCTAAGCCTCCGAGTGCGAGGGTTGCTCACCACTCGGTAGGATTTTTCAAACTTAGGCGAGTACTGGACTGCAGCTAAGCCCCCGAGTGGGAGGGTTGCACACCACTCGGTAGGATTTTTCAAACTTAGGCGAGTACTGGACTGCAGCTAAGCCCCCGAGTGGGAGGGTTGCTCACCACTCGGTAGGATTTTTTCACACTTAGGCGAGTACTGGACTGCAGCTAAGCCCCCGAGTGAGAGGCTTGCTCACCACTCGGTAGGATTTTTTCACACTTAGGCGAGTATTGGACTGCAGCTAAGCCCCCGAGTGAGAGGCTTGCTCACCACTCGGTAGGATTTTTCAAACTTAGGCGAGTGCTAGACTGTAGCTAAGCCCCCGAGTGGGAGGGTTGCTCACCACTCGGTAGGATTTTACAAACTTAGGCGAGTACTGGAATGCAGCTAAGCCCAAGAGTGAGAGGCTTGCTCACCACTCGGTAGGATTTTTTCACACTTAGGCAAGTACTGCACTGCAGCTAAGCCCCCGAGAGGGAGGGTTTCTCACCACTCGGTAGGATTTTTCAAACATAGGCGAGTGCTAGACTGTAGCTAAGCCCCCGAGTGGGAGGGTTGCTCACCACTCGGTAGGATTTTTCAAACTTAGGCAAGTGCTGGACTGTAGCTAAGCCCCCGAGTGGGAGGGTTGCTCACCACTCGGTAGGATTTTTCAAACTTAGGCGAGTACTGGACTGCAGCTAAGCCCCCGAGTGGGAGGCTTGCTCACCACACGGTAGGATTTTTCAAACTTAGGCGAGTGCTGGACTGCAGCTAAGCCCCCGAGTGGGAGGGTTGCTCACCACTCAGTAGGATTTTTCAAACTTAGGCGAGTACTGGACTGCAGCTAAGCCCCCGAGTGGGAGGGTTGCACACCACTCGGTAGGATTTTTCAAACTTAGGCGAGTACTGGACTGCAGCTAAGCCCCCGAGTGGGAGGGTTGCTCACCACTCGGTAGGATTTTTTCACACTTAGGCAAGTACTGCACTGCAGCTAAGCCCCCGAGAGGGAGGGTTTCTCACCACTCGGTAGGATTTTTCAAACATAGGCAAGTGCTAGACTGTAGCTAAGCCCCCGAGTGGGAGGGTTGCTCACCACTGGGTAGGATTTTTCAAACTTAGGCGAGTGCTGGACTGCAGCTAAGCCCCCGAGTGGGAGGGTTGCTCACCACTCAGTAGGATTTTTCAAACTTAGGCGAGTACTGGACTGCAGCTAAGCCCCCGAGTGGGAGGGTTGCTCACCACTCAGTAGGATTTTTCAAACTTAGGCGAGTGCTGGACTGCAGCTAAGCCCCCGAGTGGGAGGGTTGCTCACCACTCAGTAGGATTTTTCAAACTTAGGCGAGTACTGGACTGCAGCTAAGCCCCCGAGTGGGAGGGTTGCACACCACTCGGTAGGATTTTTCAAACTTAGGCGAGTACTGGACTGCAGCTAAGCCCCCGAGTGGGAGGGTTGCTCACCACTCGGTAGGATTTTTTCACACTTAGGCGAGTACTGGACTGCAGCTAATCCCCCGAGTGAGAGGCTTGCTCACCACTCGGTAGGATTTTTTCACACTTAGGCGAGTACTGGACTACAGCTAAGCCCCCGAGTGAGAGGCTTGCTCACCACTCGATAGGATTTTTCAAACTTAGGCGAGTGCTAGACTGTAGCTAAGCCCCCGAGTGGGAGGGTTGCTCACCACTCGGTAGGATTTTTCAAACTTAGGCGAGTACTGGACTGCAGCTAAGCCCAAGAGTGAGAGGCTTGCTCACCACTCGGTAGGATTTTTTCACACTTAGGCAAGTACTGCACTGCAGCTAAGCCCCCGAGAGGGAGGGTTTCTCACCACTCAGTAGGATTTTTCAAACATAGGCGAGTGCTAGACTGTAGCTAAGCCCCCGAGTGGGAGGGTTGCTCACCACTCGGTAGGATTTTTCAAACTTAGGCGAGTGGTGGACTGCAGCTAAGCCCCCGAGTGGGAGGGTTGCTCACCACTCGGTAGGATTTTTCAAACTTAGGCGAGTACTGGACTGCAGCTAAGCCCCCGAGTGGGAGGCTTGCTCACCACACGGTAGGATTTTTCAAACTTAGGCGAGTGCTGGACTGCAGCTAAGCCCCCGAGTGGGAGGGTTGCTCACCACTCGGTAGGATTTTTCAAACTTAGGCGAGTACTGGACTGCAGCTAAGCCTCCGAGTGCGAGGGTTTCTCACCACTCGGTAGGATTTTTCAAACTTAGGCGAGTACTGGACTGCAGCTAAGCCCCAGAGTGGGAGGGTTGCACACCACTCGGTAGGATTTTCAAACTTAGGCGAGTACTGGACTGCAGCTAAGCCCCCGAGTGGGAGGGTTGCTCACCACTCGGTAGGATTTTTTCACACTTAGGCGAGTACTGGACTGCAGCTAAGCCCCCGAGTGAGAGGCTTGCTCACCACTCGGTAGGATTTTTTCACACTTAGGCGAGTATTGGACTGCAGCTAAGCACCCGAGTGAGAGGCTTGCTCACCACTCGGTAGGATTTTTCAAACTTAGGCGAGTGCTAGACTGTAGCTAAGCCCCCGAGTGGGAGGGTTGCTCACCACTCGGTAGGATTTTACAAACTTAGGCGAGTACTGGAATGCAGCTAAGCCCAAGAGTGAGAGGCTTGCTCACCACTCGGTAGGATTTTTTCACACTTAGGCAAGTACTGCACTGCAGCTAAGCCCCCGAGAGGGAGGGTTTCTCACCACTCGGTAGGATTTTTCAAACATAGGCGAGTGCTAGACTGTAGCTAAGCCCCCGAGTGGGAGGGTTGCTCACCACTCGGTAGGATTTTTCAAACTTAGGCAAGTGCTGGACTGTAGCTAAGCCCCCGAGTGGGAGGGTTGCTCACCACTCGGTAGGATTTTTCAAACTTAGGCGAGTACTGGACTGCAGCTAAGCCCCCGAGTGGGAGGCTTGCTCACCACACGGTAGGATTTTTCAAACTTAGGCGAGTGCTGGACTGCAGCTAAGCCCCCAAGTGGGAGGGTTGCTCACCACTCAGTAGGATTTTTCAAACTTAGGCGAGTACTGGACTGCAGCTAAGCCCCCGAGTGGGAGGGTTGCACACCACTCGGTAGGATTTTTCAAACTTAGGCGAGTACTGGACTGCAGCTAAGCCCCCGAGTGGGAGGGTTGCTCACCACTCGGTAGGATTTTTTCACACTTAGGCAAGTACTGCACTGCAGCTAAGCCCCCGAGAGGGAGGGTTTCTCACCACTCGGTAGGATTTTTCAAACATAGGCGAGTGCTAGACTGTAGCTAAGCCCCCGAGTGGGAGGGTTGCTCACCACTCGGTAGGATTTTTCAAACTTAGGCGAGTGCTGGACTGCAGCTAAGCCCCCCAGTGGGAGGGTTGCTCACCACTCAGTAGGATTTTTCAAATTTGGCGAGTACTGGACTGCAGCTAAGCCTCCGAGTGCGAGGGTTGCTCACCACTCGGTAGGATTTTTCAAACTTAGGCGAGTACTGGACTGCAGCTAAGCCCCCGAGTGGGAGGGTTGCACACCACTCGGTAGGATTTTTCAAACTTAGGCGAGTACTGGACTGCAGCTAAGCCCCCGAGTGGGAGGGTTGCTCACCACTCGGTAGGATTTTTTCACACTTAGGCGAGTACTGGACTGCAGCTAAGCCCTCGAGTGAGAGGCTTGCTCACCACTCGGTAGGATTTTTTCACACTTAGGCGAGTACTGGACTGCAGCTAAGCCCCCGAGTGAGAGGCTTGCTCACCACTCGGTAGGATTTTTCAAACTTAGGCGAGTGCTAGACTGTAGCTAAGCCCCCGAGTGGGAGGGTTGCTCACCACTCGGTAGGATTTTTCAAACTTAGGCGAGTACTGGACTGCAGCTAAGCCGAAGAGTGAGAGGCTTGCTCACCACTCGGTAGGATTTTTTCACACTTAGGCAAGTACTGCACTGCAGCTAAGCCTCCGAGAGGGAGGGTTTCTCACCACTCGGTAGGATTTTTCAAACATAGGCGAGTGCTAGACTGTAGCTAAGCCCCCGAGTGGGAGGGTTGCTCACCACTCGGTAGGATTTTTCAAACTTAGGCGAGTGTTGGACTGCAGCTAAGCCCCCGAGTGGGAGGGTTGCTCACCACTCGGTAGGATTTTTCAAACTTAGGCGAGTACTGGACTGCAGCTAAGCCTCCGAGTGCGAGGGTTGCTCACCACTCGGTAGGATTTTTCAAACTTAGGCGAGTACTGGACTGCAGCTAAGCCCCCGAGTGGGAGGGTGGCACACCACTCGGTAGGATTTTTCAAACTTAGGCGAGTACTGGACTGCAGCTAAGCCCCCGAGTGGGAGGGTTGCTCACCACTCGGTAGGATTTTTTCACACTTAGGCGAGTACTGGACTGCAGCTAAGCCCTCGAGTGAGAGGCTTGCTCACCACTCGGTAGGATTTTTTCACACTTAGGCGAGTACTGGACTGCAGCTAAGCCCCCGAGTGAGAGGCTTGCTCACCACTCGGTAGGATTTTTCAAACTTAGGCGAGTGCTAGACTGTAGCTGAGCCCCCGAGTGGGAGGGTTGCTCACCACTCGGTAGGATTTTTCAAACTTAGGCGAGTACTGGACTGCAGCTAAGCCGAAGAGTGAGAGGCTTGCTCACCACTCGGTAGGATTTTTTCACACTTAGGCAAGTACTGCACTGCAGCTAAGCCCCCGAGAGGGAGGGTTTCTCACCACTCGGTAGGATTTTTCAAACATAGGCGAGTGCTAGACTGTAGCTAAGCCCCCGAGTGGGAGGGTTGCTCACCACTCGGTAGGATTTTTCAAACTTAGGCGAGTGTTGGACTGCAGCTAAGCCCCCGAGTGGGAGGGTTGCTCACCACTCGGTAGGATTTTTCAAACTTAGGCGAGTACTGGACTGCAGCTAAGCCTCCGAGTGCGAGGGTTGCTCACCACTCGGTAGGATTTTTCAAACTTAGGCGAGTACTGGACTGCAGCTAAGCCCCCGAGTGGGAGGGTGGCACACCACTCGGTAGGATTTTTCAAACTTAGCCGAGTACTGGACTGCAGCTAAGCCCCCGAGTGGGAGGGTTGCTCACCACTCGGTAGGATTTTTTCACACTTAGGCGAGTACTGGACTGCAGCTAAGCCCTCGAGTGAGAGGCTTGCTCACCACTCGGTAGGATTTTTTCACACTTAGGCGAGTACTGGACTGCAGCTAAGCCCCCGAGTGAGAGGCTTGCTCACCACTCGGTAGGATTTTTCAAACTTAGGCGAGTGCTAGACTGTAGCTAAGCCCCCGAGTGGGAGGGTTGCTCACCACTCGGTAGGATTTTTCAAACTTAGGCGAGTACTGGACTGCAGCTAAGCCGAAGAGTGAGAGGCTTGCTCACCACTCGGTAGGATTTTTTCACACTTAGGCAAGTACTGCACTGCAGCTAAGCCCCCGAGAGGGAGGGTTTCTCACCACTCGGTAGGATTTTTCAAACATAGGCGAGTGCTAGACTGTAGCTAAGCCCCTGAGTGGGAGGGTTGCTCACCACTCGGTAGGATTTTTCAAACTTAGGCGAGTGTTGGACTGCAGCTAAGCCCCCGAGTGGGAGGGTTGCTCACCACTCGGTAGGATTTTTCAAACTTAGGCGAGTACTGGACTGCAGCTAAGCCCCCGAGTGGGAGGGTTGCTCACCACACGGTAGGATTTTTCAAACTTAGGCGAGTGCTGGACTGCAGCTAAGCCCCCGAGTGGGAGGGTTGCTCACCACTCAGTAGGATTTTTCAAACTTAGGCGAGTACTGGACTGCAGCTAAGCCTCCGAGTGCGAGGGTTGCTCACCACTCGGTAGGATTTTTCAAACTTAGGCGAGTACTGGACTGCAGCTAAGCCCCCGAGTGGGAGGGTTGCACACCACTCGGTAGGATTTTTCAAACTTAGGCCAGTACTGGACTGCAGCTAAGCCCCCGAGTGGGAGGGTTGCTCACCACTCGGTAGGATTTTTTCACACTTAGGTGAGTACTGGACTGCAGCTAAGCCCCCGAGTGAGAGGCTTGCTCACCACTCGGTAGGATTTTTTCACACTTAGCCGAGTACTGGACTGCAGCTAAGCCCCCGACTGAGAGGCTTGCTCACCACTCGGTAGGATTTTTCAAACTTAGGCGAGTACTGGACTGCAGCTAAGCCCCCGAGTGGGAGGCTTGCTCACCACTCGGTGTGACACCCAACTTTTTATTTGGATTTTTCAAAAAAGATTTTTATTTGACTTGAAGGGAGTGATTTAAAAAGTTTCTTCAAGAGAACTCTCACTCTCAAATATTTTTTTTCTTTATGGCAAAATTTTTATTTGAATTCACCCAAGATCTGCCTTTGACCTGGGGAGTTCTTGCTCTTCATTTGGGCTCAAGTCAAAATGTTTTTCATTTGAGAGAATAACTTTTGAAAACCTTTTCTTGAATTTGCACTATGGCTTTTGGAAAGTCCTTTGCCACTTTCAACTATTCCTTCTTGCCATGGCATTAGTGCAAATCCTCTCTCCTAACCCTTCCCTCACCTTTGGATCATGATTTGCATCAAATCCAGCAAGTTGAACCTCCTCATGTGATCATTTCCATTCAAATTCTATTCAAATAAATTTCTGTCTTCTCTTATAGCACTTGGAGATTTGCAAAGGAACTCCTTTTTCTGTTTTGATTTTTGCCACCAAACTTCTTTCCCCTCCTAGTCCTTTGAACCCTCAACCTAGAACCATGAAAATCCACTGGTCTCCAGTTCAAAAATTTCAAACTACATCAGCTGCAAGTTTGGACCAGATTTGCTAAATTTGGTGAAATTCATTCAAAACTTTCTCCAAAAATTCCAAATAAATTCATGCAGCCCCTGGGTGCTTTGAGTGATCATCTCACCAAGTTACAGCTCCAGAAAAATTTATCTCTTTACCAAAACCTACTGTCGAACACCTGCAATGCTTGGTCACTGTCAAGATTCAGTAAGTTCAGAGTTCAGTCAAGTGGCTGCTGTCGTTTTCTTCAGAAACGGGCGTCGATCTCGCCAGTACCCTCGCGTCGCCTTGCTCCTCGTCCTCGCCCACTTGTTCCTGCACCGCACGAGTGCCTGGCATCTTGCAGGCGTCGGCGACGAGCAGCAGAAGGTGCGCCGCCCCGTGACCGACGCCGGCGGCGGCTTTGCGGACGCCAGCGGGAGACACGGCGCCGCCAACTCCACCCAGCGCCGCCCAAACCACCGGAGCCCGCCGCGTGGCCGTCCACTCCCCCGAATGCGCTGCCGCTCTCGTCGTGAACCCCAGGGCGCGGAGCGCGCTCTCTGCCGCCGTTGAGCCCGTGCGGTCACCTCACCGTGGGCAGACGCCATTACGCCAGGGCCAGCTCCGTTTAGCTGCAAAACGAGTCCCGTAACACCCACTGATGCTGCCCGACCACTCAAACCCTCTGCCAACCCACTGCTCCGCCGTAATCGCTCACCGGAGATTCTCCGTTCACGGCCACCCCGTCGATCTGCCTATAAATAGGGGCCCCGAGCTTCAACTCGAGCACCCACCAGCCCTACACTTCCCCTAGAGCACGCCCAGCCACTGGAAGAGCCGCGAGGGGGTCTCCTTCTTCGACTCCGGCCGCCGCGATCCGCCACGGGATCCAGCCCGATTCGCCACCGTGTGTGCTCCGCAGCCCCCATTCTCTTGCCAGTAGCTTCTCCTTGCATCACCCGTTCTGACCCGCGCCCCAATTCGTACTTTGCAGCCCTCCACCGGAGTTCCCCAACCTCACCCGAACCGCCGTCCGCCGGAGATAGTGTCGCCGTCGACGTGGTGCTCCGCTTTGGACGAGTCCACCACCCACCGACGCGGAAGAAGACGCTGAAGCTCTTGGTACCCTCCGTTTCTCCTAACTCACCGTGGTTCGACGCCGGCGTCCATCGCCGTCTTCGGGCGCCGGCGAACTTTCAAACCTGACATGCGGGCCCCGCGTGTCAGCCTCTGTTTTATTTCCCCGAACCGTTTTTTGTTGGCGCCTTCAGGCAAAATACGTTTTCTCCTTGCACTTGCGCATTCCCAGCCGAAGCGTTTTCTGTTTTCTCAGTTAAAACCCTGGAACTTTTCTGTTTCATTACAGAAAGGTCCCTGGACAGAAACCTTTATAACTTTTTAATGAAAATGTATTTTTGAGCGATTCTTTTTCTGTCAATCTCCAAATTTTGTCTAGTTTTTTATGGGATTTATTTGAAAAATATTTGGCAAAGTTTCTGTGCATGTGTTTGTTTTCACGTTAGTACCCCGTTTCGTGATTGCCGTAGGTTCCGGGAGAGGGGAGGGAGCCGCGAACTTCGCCGAGCTAGACTCCGACTTCTCCGAACCAGGCAAGCATGTTTGAACATTTGATATGGCAGATGTTTTGCATGTTCATGTGAAAGTTTGTGCGTGGCATGTGAGTGTCGACAAATATCTCGTTGCTTGTAAGGCAACGACCCGGTTGTTCCAAAGTTGCGATGACCTCTGATGAGAGGTGGCCTAATCATGTAGTGACATGAAGGGCAGCAAGGTGGTACTGTTGTAGCATGCCAGCCTTGCGTCATCCGACTCTCTTCGACGTTAACGTGGTTGGAGCCACGTTATCAATCTTTTCCCGCATGTTCCAAAGTTGCGATGACCTCTGATGAGAGGTGGCCTAATCATGTAGTGACATGAAGGGCAGCAAGGTGGTACTGTTGTAGCATGCCAGCCTTGCGTCATCCGACTCTCTTCGACGTTAACGTGGTTGGAGCCACGTTATCAATCTTTTCCCGCATGTTCCAAAGTTGCGATGACCTCTGATGAGAGGTGGCCTAATCATGTGGTGACATGAAGGGCAGCAAGGTGGTACTGTTGTAGCATGCCAGCCTTGTGTCATCCGACCTTTCCGACGTTAACATGGTTGGAGCCGTGTTATCGTCCCTTCCCCTTTCGGTGCTACCACATGTCCCATTGCCAGGATACGGTTTAGTAAGTTGGTAACCTCTTTCCGTGTACACACCAAACAGAGAGGCCGGGATGATGGTACCTTGGCCCAGGATTAAAGCCAGTCATTCGGTCAGGGGGCATGGGTGTTTCCGGTTGGGACCGACAGGGGGGGCACCCCCTTATAGCGCGCGTATAGAAATTTGATCCCATGCTACGCGAGGTTGTAGCCTCCCCGACTCAGGGTTTTTCCTGAATGTTGCCGAGGGTGATCCCTGGCTTCGGATAGTTAAATTGGGTGTGTACTGGTTAGACGTGTTCCTTCCAGAACACCGTAGACGGAACTAGTCCCCGTGACTACTGAAATCCGTTGGCTGTGGTTAAGTACAAACTCTGCAGAGTCAATTCCTTCCAAATCATCGTATCCATGATCAGTAATGTAGACTTTATGTCCAAATCTATCCGTGTGAAAATCTTGCCCCCGGTGAATAAGCTCAAGCGGTAAAATCTCAGATTTATTGTTATTCCAGTTGATGGACTAACTTTATTTTGTGTCTCATGCTTGTGATAATTTATGTCTCCGAGCTATTGTATTAATGAGTTTTGACATAAGCCCTTTATGTGACGTCGCGCAGACGTCCGACTGTGGCGTGTACTCGTTTCTCACTTTTCAATATAAACCCTTTATGTGATGTCGCTCAGACGTCCGACTGCGGCATGCACTGTCTTTACTTTCGATTATAAGCCCTTTATGTGGTGTCGCCTCGACGCCCGACTGTGGCATTATTATTCCGCATTTTCCGCTCGAGGAGTCTTTCAGACACTCGTTTGGCACCTGTATTATTATTCCGCATTTTCCGCTCGAGGAGTCTTTCAGACACTCGTTTGGCACCTGTATTATTATTCCGCATTTTCCTCTCGAGGAGTCTTTCAGACACTCGTTTGGCACCTGTATTATTATTCCGCATTTTCCTCTCGAGGAGTATTTCAGACACTCGTTTGGCACCTGTATTATTATTCCGCATTTTCCTCTCGAGGAGTCTTTCAGACACTCGTTTGGCACCTGTATTATTATTCCGCATTTTCCTCCCGAGGAGTCTTTCAGACACTCGTTTGGCACCTGTATTATTATTCCGCATTTTCCTCTCGAGGAGTCTTTCAGACACTCGTTTGGCACCAGCATTACTATTCTGCAGTTTCCGCTCGAGGCGTCATTCAGACCCTCGCTTGGCACCCAGTATTTATTATCTCTGTGTCTGATCGCACTGGTTAACTTATTCATGTGCTTCATGTTTGCATTTGTTATACCTTATGTCCGAACTGTCTTGCGAGTACTTTCATAGTACTCTCCTGGCTTGTTGATTTGGCCAGATGTTGACGAAGGCGATCTCTTGGATGAAGAGTTTGATAGCGCGTCCGATGCCTAGAGGAGTCCCAGTCAGTCCTGCGCGATACCGGATATTGGTCACTTGTATCGTTTACGCTTCCGCCACCCGCAATAAGTCTTCTCGAGCCTCACTCCGACGCTCGAAGAGTTGTAGTATTCTGGAATCATGTCACTCGCCTCGCGATGACATTTCCACCATCGTTTTTATCGTGAGCTAGTAGTTTGCCACCCTATCCGCCGTATTGTTTTATCGGCGTGCATGTAATAAATTGTTGGGCAGTCTCTGCTCAACCTTGTATTATATTTAGTACTCCTGGTATTTTTCTTCTGTGACCAATGTATTGTCTATCAATGAGAAGGAATTCTTCCTCGCTGGTCCGTAACAGGGATTGGTTTCTCAATAATTATTTTATTGAAAAATCGGTCGTGACAAGCTTGGTATCAGAGCCAGGCTGACTGTAGGAAGCCACTAGGTGCGATCGCTAATCGGTTATTAGCGTCTTTAGTGCTTCTTCAGCATTTTGCAATTGTAGCTATTTTCTGTTGGTCATCATAAAATTTATGACATGACTACTCAGAATGTTTGCCTACTTTTGTAGATGGCTGGCAGCAGCTGTGAGAATCGAGTGTTCACCAACGTGCCCGAGGGGTTTGTCAAGCTCCTCGTCTCCATCACCAAGCTCGCGATCGGGCCAGCAGCTCGCCCGGAGTTCACACTCTATCAGCACAAGCTCAGTGACGACGTGTCTATGCACCAGGCTGTGGTGCAATTCAGGGGAGGACGATCTGCTGCTCGCCATTTCCGTTTTACGGGAAGGGCCATGCCTACGGAGAGGCATGCCATGCAGATGGCTGCCCGTGAGGCGATAGCTCGCCTTCGGGACATCCTACCTACGATGAAGACTCGTCGCTACCGCTACCTCCCATGCCATGTGCCTTACACCAGCCACTATGCGTTCGCCTGCCATCGGGGAGAGCGAGATGAAGCCATCGAGATGGTTGTGGAGTATCTCAAGGCTCTGGAGGAGTCTTTCGACAACCTCGTAGATGATCTTGTGGCTGCCCGCATGGACTTAGTCCGGGGCGGTCCTGCCAGCAGGAAGGAGCTTCTCCACACGGCGCCACCTCTGACATTCATCTCGTCTTCAGCCTCGTATGCACCGGCCGTTTTGGCCACTGCTCGCCATCTGCCTACAACTGAGGAGTTCGACCGAGTCATCGCTCCTACTCCAGTCAGAGCCGCACCGCCTGCCGCACGCGCTCTACCGCCAGTCGCCCCCGCACAATCACCGCAGCGCAGCGTCGCACGCCAGGAACCAGCTAGAGAGGAGGAGGTTGATTCTCCTGGACCGCTGAGCCTTGCCCTCGACAAGGGGAAGGAGATCTTCACCATCTCCGACTGAGAGCACCGAGTAGCCGCGTGTTATGCCTTCTTGTACGATGTGTTGTTTTTTTATCTGTACGCTGGTTTGTATTGGTGTGTTTGCTGCCTTCCGGAGTAGTACGCTAGTTTTTAATAACATGTCAGGATTGTGTACGCACAACCTGAGTGCTGTATCTTGTGTTTGCTTTCGCATGTAAGATTTGTGTTAAGCACTTCTTCTCCGTGAAAATCATTTGTGTTTCTTGAAAAACTTGAAGCCTTTTTGGATTATTGCCTTTGCAAGGGTTTTCCTGCGCTACACAGTTTTTCTCATGGGTTTTGCAAATGATACCCCAGACTGGAAAAATGTCTCGCCCTTGGACTCGCTCTATGCCCAATTAGCCAGAAGATGTTTACGGAACACAGACCAGCAACAATTTCACTCAGGGTCAGTCCAGCCAACAGGACAGCGAAGCGGCACTATCTCAAGTATGCCGTCTCTTCGAGCAAAGCCAGCAACAGCACCAGGAGATGATGAACCATGTCATCAATATGGGAAACCACCGTGAACCCTATCAACCACATTCCAAGTTATCTGAGTTACAGAAGACTCGCCCCTCAACTTTTGCTCACACCGACAGGCCACTGGAAGCCGATGATTGGCTTCGCGAGATTGAAAGGAAACTGATTATCGCTCAATGCTCAGATCATGAGAAGGTGCTTTATGCACCACACTACCTTACTGGAGCAGCCGCTCAATGGTGGGAAAACTTCCTACACATGCACCCCAGGGAACACAACATCACCTGGGAAGAATTCAAGGAAGGCTTCCGTGGGGCACACATTCCCAGGAGCATCCTAAAGATCAAGAAGAGAGAGTTTGATGACCTGAAGCAAAGAGGCATGACCGTCACAGAATACAACGGCCAGTTTACCCAACTGTCTCGTTATGCCTACGACGAGCACATGACAGAAAACAAGAAGATGGAAAAATTCCTGGACGTCCTGGCACCAGCATTAAGATGCCAACTGATTGTACACACCTTTCCGGATTTTAAGACGCTGGTGGACAAGGCCATCACCCTGGAGAATGAGCGCCGTAGTCTGGAAGATATCCGCAAGCGGAAGAGGGACAAGACGACTCTTGCCCGCAGCAACCGAGGCAAGACTGAAGTCCCAAGGACAGACACAAGGAGATCCACGACTACTGAGCCAAGACCCGTCGGACAATTTCATGCCAGAGACAAGGAGTTCACATACCGTCCAGGGGTCACCTGCTATGCTTGTGGCCAACAAGGGCATTATGCTAAACAGTGCCCGAAGCCAAGAGACTCGGCACCCAAGCCGAACAATGGTGGAAACAATCCAGCCCCCAAGCGCAACAACTTCAATCCCAGCAACAACCACAGGAAGGGTCACTTGAACCATGTGACCAGGGAAGAAGCGCAGAATGCCCCAGACATCATGCTCGGTACGTTCCCTGTCAACACAGTACCTGCCACGGTTTTGTTTGATTCTGGAGCTTCCCATTCGTTCGTTTCGAAGAGTTTTGTTTCGCAACATGGTTTTCCGATACTCCCCTTGG
The DNA here is from genome assembly GCF_002575655.3 of Aegilops tauschii subsp. strangulata. Classification (NCBI taxonomy): domain Eukaryota; kingdom Viridiplantae; phylum Streptophyta; class Magnoliopsida; order Poales; family Poaceae; genus Aegilops; species Aegilops tauschii. The sequence continues at coordinate 65,978,240 of NC_053040.3, read as the reverse complement.
AAAAATCTATGATCATCAAGTCCCCCGGAAATAAGCAAATTGCTCAGGGTTACTGCCAAGGAGTGGTCATTGAGTTCGAAGGACTACCATTCCACGCGAATCTCATCGTGTTGGAAAGTAAAGGACTGGATGTCATTTTAGGAATGGACTGGTTAACCACCAACAAAGGATTCATCGACTGTTTCAATCGGACAGTGATTCTCACTCACCATCACGGCAAGACTATAAGAGTTTCCGCTCAAGAAAGGCCACGATCACAGAAACCAAAACTGAACAAGATGGACATTGCAGAATTAAGAAAAGTGCCAGTGGTATGCGAGTTCCCTGATGTGTTCCTGGAAGAACTACCAGGTATGCCACCAGACCGAGAGATCGAATTCAGCATTGAATTAGCACCTGGCACCGCTCCCATTTATAAGAAGCCGTATAGAATGGCACCCTCAGAATTGGTGGAGTTGAAGAAGCATATAAAGGAATTACTGGACAAGGGGTTTATACGAGCTAGCTCCTCACCATGGGGTTCGCCCGTATTGTTCGCCAAGAAGAAGGATGGGACACTGAGACTATGCATAGACTATCGAGCCCTCAATATGGTCACCATCAAAAACAAATACCCGATGCCACGGATAAATGATTTGTTTGACCAGCTCGCACAAGCTAAAGTATTTTCAAAGATTGATTTGAGATCAGGATACCATCAACTGAAAGTACGAACAGAGGATATCCCCAAGACAGCATTCACTTCCAGATATGGGTTGTACGAGTTCACAGTGATGCCTTTTGGACTAACGAACGCCCCCGCATATTTCGTCCACCTCATGAACAAAGTATTCATGAAATTCATGGACAAATTTGTGGTGGTATTCATTGACATTCTGGTTTACTCAAGGACACCAGAAGAGCATGCTGAGCACCTCAGAATGGTTTTGGGAGAATTGAGGAAGCATCAGTTGTACGCCAAGTTTAGCAAATGCGAATTTTGGCTAAGACAAGTTGGTTTCTTGGGCCATATTTTGAACCAAGAAGGCGTGGCCGTAGACCCAGAAAAAGTCAAGGCCATACTGGACTGGAAGCCACCCGCGAATGTTACAGATGTGCGGAGTTTCCTAGGAATGGCCGGGTATTACATGAGGTTTATTGAAGGATTCTCTACTGTGGCAAAACCTATAACACAGTTACTCAAGAAGGACAAGAAATTCGTATGGACGGAAGCATGTGAGCAGAGCTTCCAAGAACTCAAGAAGAAGCTAACAACCGCACCAGTCTTAACCGTACCAGACATACACAAGAGCTTTGAGGTGTATTGTGACGCGTCCCGAAAAGGTCTCGGATGTGTGCTAATGCAGGATGGCAAGGTTGTCGCATATGCCTCCAGACAGCTGCGAAAACATGAGGAAAATTACCCAACACATGACTTGGAACTAGCAGCAGTTATACATGCACTCAAGGAGTGGAGGCACTTTCTGTTGGGAAATCGCTGTGAAATATATACGGACCATAAGAGCCTCAAATATATCTTCACACAGCCAGAGCTGAATTTACGCCAACGACGCTGGTTGGAACTGGTCAAAGACTATGACGTCGGCATCCACTACCACCCAGGAAAAGCAAATGTAGTGGCCGATGCCCTTAGCCGAAACCCCAGCCCGGACAGTGACGGTCAGCAGAACTTGAGGCCTGAGTTTCAGCGAGAGTTCACTCGGCTCAACATGATGTTAGTCTCTGAGGGCACCATATCGAACCTGGAGATACAACCCACCCTAGTGGAACAAATCAAGAAGGCTCAATAGGGACATCCCAGTATCGAAGGCATAAAGAAGAAAATGAACCGTAGTAAGACTTCAGAATTCGTCACGGACAGTGAAGGAACATTATGGTACCGGGACAGACTTTGCGTACCTAACATTGAGGAACTCAAGCAACAGATCTTGACGGAGAGCCACACCGCTCCATACTCGATACATCCTGGAGGAACCAAAATGTACAAGGACATTCAGGAAAGATTTTGGTGGCACGGTATGAAAAGAGATATAGCCACATTCGTTGCTTGTTGCGTTTCGTGTCAGCGCATCAAGGCCGAGCACCAAAAGCCAGCAGGGCTACTCCAGCCTAACAGGATACCGGAATGGAAATGGGATGAAATCGGAATGGACTTCATTGTCGGATTACCCCGATCACAGCGTGGAAATGACGCCATCTGGGTCATCACAGACCGACTAACCAAGGTTGCTCACTTCATTCCCGTGAAGACTACCTACTCCACACAAAGACTGGCAAAACTCTATCTCTCTCGTATAGTTGGCTTGCACGGAGTCCCAAAGACTATAATATCAGACCGAGGCACCCAATTCGTCTCCAAATTTTGGGATCACCTACAACAAGCTCTGGGCACGCAACTAGCTTTCAGTACAGCATACCACCCTCAGACAGATGGACAAACAGAACGTGTAAACCAAATCCTAGAGGATATGCTAAGAGCCTGTGTGCTCACCTATGGATCCAGTTGGGAAGAGAGTTTGCCGTATGCCGAATTTGCGTACAACAACAGTTACCAAGCCAGCTTGCAAATGGCACCCTTTGAAGCATTGTACGGACGGAGGTGTCGTACCCCATTGAATTGGTCAGAAATAGGTGACAGCCGTATCTTCGACCCAGATATGCTTAAGGAGGCCGAGGAAAAAGTTAAACAAATCAGGGACAGACTCAAGACAGCACAGAGCCGACAAAAGAGCTACTATGATCAGAAGCATCGTGAGGTCAGCTTTGAACCTTGTGATTCCGTATACCTCCGAGTATCTCCTATGAGGGGTCTGCAACGGTTCAAAATTAAGGGGAAGCTAGCCCCAAGATTTATTGGACCATTTTGTGTGAAGGCACGAAGAGGCACGGTAGCCTACCAACTAGACCTGCCTAAGGAGCTATCAGACGTCCATGACGTATTCCACGTCTCGCAATTGAGGAAATGTGTGAGTAACCCGGAGAAACATGTACCTCATGAGGACATTGATATGCAACCAGATCTCACCTACAGAGAAAGGCCAGTAAAGATTTTAGAAGGGTCTGAATGGAGGACCCGTCAGAAAACGACAAAGTTTTTCAGGGTCCAGTGGAGCAACCACGCTGAGGATGAAGCCACATGGGAAAGGGAAGATTTCCTCCGAGCAGAGTATCCATATCTATTTGAGGATCAGCAGAAATCTCGAGGACGAGATTTTTCCTAAGGGGGTAGGTGTTGTGACACCCAAGTTTTTATTTGGATTTTTCAAAAAAGATTTTTATTTGACATGAAGGGAGTGATTTAAAAAGTTTCTTCAAGAGAACTCTCACTCTCAAATATTTTTTTTCTTTATGGCAAAAATTTAATTTGAATTCACCCAAGATCTGCCTTTGACCTGGGGAGTTCTTGCTCTTCATTTGGGCTCAAGTCAAAATGTTTTTCATTTGAGAGAATAACTTTTGAAAACCTTTTCTTGAATTTGCACTATGGCTTTTGGAAAGTCCTTTGCCACTTTCAACTATTCCTTCTTGCCATGGCATTAGTGCAAATCCTCTCTCCTAACCCTTCCCTCACCTTTGGATCATGATTTGCATCAAATCCAGCAAGTTGAACCTCCTCATGTGATCATTTCCATTCAAATTCTATTCAAATAAATTTCTGTCTTCTCTTATAGCACTTGGAGATCTGCAAAGGAACTCCTTTTTCTGTTTTGATTTTTGCCACCAAACTTCTTTCCCCTCCTAGTCCTTTGAACCCTCAACCTAGAACCATGAAGATCCACTAGTCTCCAGTTCAAAAATTTCAAACTACATCAGCTGCAAGTTTGGACCAGATTTGCCAAATTTGGTGAAATTCATTCAAAACTTTCTCCAAAAATTCCAAATAAATTCATGCAGCCCCTGGGTGCTTTGAGTGATCATCTCACCAAGTTACAGCTCCAGAAAAATTTATCTCTTTACCAAAACCTACTGTCGAACACCTGCAATGCTTGGTCACTGTCAAGATTCAGTAAGTTCAGAGTTCAGTCAAGTGGCTGCTGTCGTTTTCTTCAGAAACGGGCGTCGATCTCGCCAGTACCCTCGCGTCGCCTTGCTCCTCGTCCTCGCCCACTTGTTCCTGCACCGCACGAGTGCCTGGCATCTTGCGGGCGTCGGCGACGAGCAGCAGAAGGTGCGCCGCCCCGTGACCAACGCCGGCGGCGGCTTTGCGGACGCCAGCGGGAGACACGGCGCCGCCGACTCCACCCAGCGCCGCCCAAACCACCGGAGCCCGCCGCGTGGCCGTCCACTCCCCCGAATGCGCTGTCGCTCTCGTCGTGAACCCCAGGGCGCGGAGCGTGCTCTCTGCCGCCGTTGAGCCCGTGCGGTCACCTCACCGTGGGCAGACGCCATTACGCCAGGGCCAGCTCCGTTTAGCTGCAAAACGAGTCCCGTAACACCCACTGATGCTGCCCGACCACTCAAACCCTCTGCCAACCCACTGCTCCGCCGTAATCGCTCGCCGGAGATTCTCCGTTCACGGCCACCCCGTCGATCTGCCTATAAATAGGGGCCCCGAGCTTCAACTCGAGCACCCACCAGCCCTACACTTCCCCTAGAGCACGACCAGCCACTGGAAGAGCCGCGAGGGGGTCTCCTTCTTCGACTCCGGCCACCGCGATCCGCCACGGGATCCAGCCCGATTCGCCACCGTGTGTGCTCCGCAGTCCCCATTCTCTTGCCAGTAGCTTCTCCTTGCATCACCCGTTCTGACCCGCGCCCCAATTCGTACTTTGCAGCCCTCCACCGGAGTTCCCCAAACTCACCCGAACCGCCGTCCGCCGGAGATAGTGTCGCCGTCGACGTGGTGCTCCCCTTTGGACGAGTCCACCACCCACCGACGCGGAAGAAGACGCTGAAGCTCTTGGTACCCTCCGTTTCTCCTAACTCACCGTGGTTCGACGCCGGCGTCCATCGCCGTCTTCGGGCGCCGGCGAACTTTCAAACCTGACATGCGGGCCCCGCGTGTCAGCCTCTGTTTTATTTCCCCGAACCGTTTTCTGTTGGCGCCTTTGGGCAAAATACGTTTTCTCCTTGCACTTGCGCATTCCCAGCCGAAGCGTTTTCTGTTTTCTCAGTTAAAACCCTGGAACTTTTCTGTTTCATTACAGAAAGGTCCCTGGACAGAAACCTTTATAACTTTTTAATGAAAAGGTATTTTTGAGCGATTCTTTTTCTGTCAATCTCCAAATTTTGTCTAGTTTTTTATGGGATTTATTTGAAAAATATTTGGCAAAGTTTCTGTGCATGTGTTGGTTTTCACGTTAGTACCCCGTTTCGTGATTGCCGTAGGTTCCGGGAGAGGGGACGGAGCCGCGAACTTCGCCGAGCTAGACTCCGACTTCTCCGAACCAGGCAAGCATGTTTGAACATTTGATATGGCAGATGTTTTGCATGTTCATGTGAAAGTTTGTGCGTGGCATGTGAGTGTCGATAAATATCTCGTTGCTTGTAAGGCAACGACCCGGTTGTTCCAAAGTTGCGATGACCTCTGATGAGAGGTGGCCTAATCATGTAGTGACATGAAGGGCAGCAAGGTGGTACTGTTGTAGCATGCCAGCCTTGCGTCATCCGACTCTCTTCGACGTTAACGTGGTTGGAGCCACGTTATCAATCTTTTCCCGCATGTTCCAAAGTTGCGATGACCTCTGATGAGAGGTGGCCTAATCATGTAGTGACATGAAGGGCAGCAAGGTGGTACTGTTGTAGCATGCCAGCCTTGCGTCATCCGACTCTCTTCGACGTTAACGTGGTTGGAGCCACGTTATCAATCTTTTCCCGCATGTTCCAAAGTTGCGATGACCTCTGATGAGAGGTGGCCTAATCATGTGGTGACATGAAGGGCAGCAAGGTGGTACTGTTGTATCATGCCAGCCTTGTGTCATCCGACCTTTCCGACGTTAACATGGTTGGAGCCGTGTTATCGTCCCTTCCCCTTTCCGTGCTACCACATGTCTCATTGCCAGGATACAGTTTAGTAAGTTGGTAACCTCTTTCCGTGTACACACCAAACAGAGAGGCCGGGATGATGGTACCTTGGCCCAGGATTAAAGCCAGTCATTCGGTCAGGGGGCATGGGTGTTTCCGGTTGGGACCGAGAGGGGGGGCACCCCCTTATAGCGCGCGTATAGAAATTTGATCCCATGCTACGCGAGGTTGTAGCCTCCCCGACTCAGGGTTTTTCCTGAATGTTGCCGAGGGTGATCCCTGGCTTCGGATGGTTAAATTGGGTGTGTACTGGTTAGACGTGTTCCTTCCAGAACACCGTAGACGGAACTAGTCCCCGTGACTACTGAAATCCGTTGGCTGTGGTTAAGTACAAACTCTGCAGAGTCAATTCCTTCCAAATCATCGTATCCATGATCAGTAATGTAGACTTTACGTCCAAATCTATCCGTGTGAAAATCTTGCCCCCGGTGAACAAGCTCAAGCGGTAAAATCTCAGATTTATTGTTATTCCAGTTGATGGACTAACTTTATTTTGTGTCTCATGCTTGATAATTTATGTCTCCGAGCTATTGTATTAATGAGTTCCGACATAAGCCCTTTATGTGACGTCGCGCAGACGTCCGACTGTGGCGTGTACTCGTTTCTCACTTTTCGATATAAGCCCTTTATGTGATGTCGCTCAGACGTCCGACTGCGGCATGCACTGTCTTTACTTTCAGTTATAAGCCCTTTATGTGGTGTCGCCCCGACGCCCGACTGTGGCATTATTATTCCGCATTTTCCGCTCGAGGAGTCTTTCAGACACTCGTTTGGCACCTGTATTATTATTCCGCATTTTCCGCTCGAGGAGTCTTTCAGACACTCGTTTGGCACCTGTATTATTATTCCGCATTTTCCTTCGAGGAGTCTTTCAGACACTCGTTTGGCACCTGTATTATTATTCCGCATTTTCCTCTCGAGGAGTCTTTCAGACACTCGTTTGGCACCTGTATTATTATTCCGCATTTTCCTCTCGAGGAGTCTTTCGGACACTCGTTTGGCACCTGTATTATTATTCCGCATTTTCCTCCCGAGGAGTCTTTCAGACACTCGTTTGGCACCTGTATTATTATTCCGCATTTTCCTCTCGAGGAGTCTTTCAGACACTCGTTTGGCACCAGCATTACTATTCTGCAGTTTCCGCTCGAGGCGTCATTCAGACCCTCGCTTGGCACCCAGTATTTATTATCTCTGTGTCTGATCGCACTGGTTAACTTATTCATGTGCTTCATGTTTGCATTTGTTATACCTTATGTCCGAACTGTCTTGCGAGTACTTTCATAGTACTCACCTGGCTTGTTGATTTGGCCAGATGTTGACGAAGGCGATCTCTTGGATGAAGACTTTGATAGCGCGTCCGACGCCTAGAGGAGTCCCAGTCAATCCTGCGCGATCCCGGATATTGGTCACTTGTATCGTTTACGCTTCCGCCACCCGCAATAAGTCTTCTCGAGCCTCACTCCGACGCTCGAAGAGTTGTAGTATTCTGGAATCATGTCACTCGCCTCGCGATGACATTTCCACCACCGTTTTTATCGTGAGCTAGTAGTTTGCCACCCTATCCGCCGTATTGTTTTATCGGCGTGCATGTAATAAAATTTTGGGCAGTCTCTGCTCAACCTTGTATTATATTTAGTACTCCTGGTATTTTTCTTCTGTGACCAATGTATTGTCTATCAGTGAGAAGGAATTCTTCCTCGCTGGTCCGTAACAGGGATTGGTTTCTCAATAATTATTTTATTGAAAAATCGGTCGTGACACTCGGTAGGATTTTTCAAACTTAGACGAGTGCTGGACTGCAGCTAAGCCCCCGAGCGGGAGGGTTGCTCACCACTCGGTAGGATTTTTCAAACTTAGGCGAGTACTGGACTGCAGCTAAGCCCCCGAGTGGGAGGGTTGCTCACCACACGGTAGGATTTTTCAAACTTAGGCGAGTGCTGGACTGCAGCTAAGCCCCCGAGTGGGAGGGTTGCTCACCACTCAGTAGGATTTTTCAAACTTAGGCGAGTACTGGACTGCAGCTAAGCCTCCGAGTGCGAGTGTTGCTCACCACTCGGTAGGATTTTTCAAACTTAGGCGAGTACTGGACTGCAGCTAAGCCCCCGAGTGTGAGGGTTGCACACCACTCGGTAGGATTTTTCAAACTTAGGCGAGTACTGGACTGCAGCTAAGCCCCCGAGTGGGAGGGTTGCTCACCACTCGGTAGGATTTTTTCACACTTAGGCGGGTACTGGACTGCAGCTAAGCCCCCGAGTGAGAGGCTTGCTCACCACTCAGTAGGATTTTTTCACACTTAGGCGAGTACTGGACTGCAGCTAAGCCCCCGAGTGAGAGGCTTGCTTACCACTCGGTAGGATTTTTCAAACTTAGGCGAGTACTGGACTGCAGCTAAGCCCCCGAGTGGGAGGGTTGCTCACCACACGGTAGGATTTTTCAAACTTAGGCGAGTGCTGGACTGCAGCTAAGCCCCCGAGTGGGAGTGTTGCTCACCACTCGGTAGGATTTTTCAAACTTAGGCGAGTCCTGGACTGCAGCTAAGACTCCGAGTGCGAGGGTTGCTCACCACTCGGTAGGATTTTTCAAACTTAGGCGAGTACTGGACTGCAGCTAAGCCCCCGAGTGGGAGGGTTGCACACCACTCGGTAGGATTTTTCAAACTTAGGCGAGTACTGGACTGCAGCTAAGCCCCCGAGTGGGAGGGTTGCTCACCACTCGGTAGGATTTTTTCACACTTAGGCGAGTACTGGACTACAGCTAAGCCCCCGAGTGAGAGGCTTGCTCACCACTCGGTAGGATTTTTTCACACTTAGCCGAGTACTGGACTGCAGCTAAGCCCCCGACTGAGAGGCTTGCTCACCACTCGGTAGGATTTTTCAAACTTAGGCGAGTACTGGACTGCAGCTAAGCCCCCGAGTGGGAGGGTTGCTCACCACTCGGTAGGATTTTTCAAACTTAGACGAGTGCTGGACTGCAACTAAGCCCCCGAGTGGGTTGGTTGCTCACCACTCGGTAGGATTTTTCAAACTTAGGCGAGTACTGGACTGCAGCTAAGCCCCCGAGTGGGAGGGTTGCTCAACACACGGTAGGATTTTTCAAACTTAGGCGAATGCTGGACAACAGCTAAGCCCCCGAGTGGGAGGGTTGCTCACCACTCAGTAGGATTTTTCAAACTTAGGCGAGTACTGGACTGCAGCTAAGCCTCCGACTGCGAGGGTTGCTCACTACTCGGCAGGATTTTTCAAACTTAGGCGAGTACTGGACTGCAGCTAAGCCCCCGAGTGGGAGGGTTGCACACCACTCGGTAGGATTTTTCAAACTTAGGCGAGTACTGGACTGCAGCTAAGCCCCCGAGTGGGAGGGTTGCTCACCACTCGGTAGGATTTTTTCACACTTAGGCGAGTACCGGACTGCAGCTAAGCCCCCGAGTGAGAGGCTTGCTCACCACTCGGTAGGATTTTTTCACACTTAGGCGAGTACTGGACTGCAGCTAAGCCCCCGAGTGAGAGGCTTGCTTACCACTCGGTAGGATTTTTCAAACTTAGGCGAGTGCTAGACTGTAGCTAAGCCCCCGAGTGGGAGGGTTGCTCACCACTCGGTAGGATTTTTCAAACTTAGACGAGTACTGTACTGCAGCTAAGCCCAAGAGTGAGAGGCTTGCTCACCACTCGGTAGGATTTTTTCACACTTAGGCAAGTACTGGACTGTAGCTAAGCCCCCGAGAGGGAGGGTTTCTCACCACTCGGTAGGATTTTTCAAACATAGGCGAGTGCTAGACTGTAGCTAAGCCCCCGAGTGGGAGGGTTGCTCACCACTCGGTAGGATTTTTTCACACTTAGGCGAGTACTGGACTGCAACTAAGCCCCCGAGTGAGAGACTTGCTCACCACTCGGTAGGATTTTTTCACACTTAGCCGAGTACTGGACTGCAGCTAAGCCCCCGAGTGAGAGGCTTGCTCACCACTCGGTAGGATTTTTCAAACTTAGGCGAGTACTGGACTGCAGCTAAGCCCCCGAGTGGGAGGGTTGCTCACCACTCGGTAGGATTTTTCAAACTTAGGCGAGTACTGGACTGCAGCTAAGCCCCCGAGTGGGAGGGTTGCTCACCACTCGGTATGATTTTTCAAACTTAGGCGAGTACTGGAATGCAGCTAAGCCCACGAGTGAGAGGCTTGCTCACCACTCGGTAGGATTTTTTCACACTTAGGCGAGTACTGGACTGCAGCTAAGCCCCCGAGTGGGAGGGTTGCTCATCACTCGGTAGGATTTTTCAAACGTAGGCGAGTACTGGACTGCAGCTAAGCCTCCGAGTGGGAGGGTTGGTCAACACACGGTAGGATTTTTCAAACTTAGGCGAATGCTGGACAGCAGCTAAGCCCCCGAGTGGGAGGGTTGCTCACCACTCAGTAGGATTTTTCAAACTTAGGCGAGTACTGGACTGCAGCTAAGCCTCCGAGTGCGAGGGTTGCTCACTACTCGGTAGGATTTTTCAAACTTAGGCGAGTACTGGACTGCAGCTAAGCCCCCGAGTGGGAGGGTTGCACACCACTCGGTAGGATTTTTCAAACTTAGGCGAGTACTGGACTGCAGCTAAGCCCCCGAGTGGGAGGGTTGCTCACCACTCGGTAGGATTTTTTCACACTTAGGCGAGTACCGGACTGCAGCTAAGCCCCCGAGTGAGAGGCTTGCTCACCACTCGGTAGGATTTTTTCACACTTAGGCGAGTACTGGACTGCAGCTAAGCCCCCGAGTGAGAGGCTTGCTTACTACTCGGTAGGATTTTTCAAACTTAGGCGAGTGCTAGACTGTAGCTAAGCCCCCGAGTGGGAGGGTTGCTCACCACTCGGTAGGATTTTTCAAACTTAGGCGAGTACTGGACTGCAGCTAAGCCCCCGAGTGGGAGGGTTGCTCACCACTCGGTATGATTTTTCAAACTTAGGCGAGTACTGGAATGCAGCTAAGCCCACGAGTGAGAGGCTTGCTCACCACTCGGTAGGATTTTTTCACACTTAGGCGAGTACTGGACTGCAGCTAAGCCCCCGAGTGGGAGGGTTGCTCATCACTCGGTAGGATTTTTCAAACGTAGGCGAGTACTGGACTGCAGCTAAGCCTCCGAGTGGGAGGGTTGCTCACCACTCGGTAGTATTTTTCAAACTTAGGCGAGTACTGGACTGCAGCTAAGCCCCCGAGTGGGAGGGTTGCTCACCACTCGGTAGGATTTTTTCACACTTTGGCGAGTACTGGACTGCAGCTAAGCCCCCGAGTGAGAGGCTTGCTCACCACTCGGTAGGATTTTTTTCACACTTAGGCGAGTACTGGACTGCAGCTAAGCCCCCGAGTTAGAGACTTGCTCACCACTCGGTAGGATTTTTTAACACTTAGCCGAGTACTGGACTGCAGCTAAGCCCCCGACTGAGAGGCTTGCTCACCACTCGGTAGGATTTTTCAAACTTAGGCGAGTACTGGACTGCAACTAAGCCCCCGAGTGGGAGGGTTGCACACCACTCGGTAGGATTTTTCAAACTTAGGCGAGTACAGGACTGCAGCTAAGCCCTCGAGTCGGAGGGTTGCTCACCACTCGGTAGGATTTTTTCACACTTTGGCGAGTACTGGACTGCAGCTAAGCCCCCGAGTGAGAGGCTTGCTCACCACTCGGTAGGATTTTTTCACACTTAGGCGAGTACTGGACTGCAGCTAAGCCCCCGAGTGAGAGGCTTGCTCACCACTCGGTAGGATTTTTTCACACTTAGGCGAGTACTGGACTGCAGCTAAGCCCCCGAGTGAGAGGCTTGCTTACCACTCGGTATCATTTTTCAAACTTAGGCGAGTACTGGACTGCAGCTAAGCCCCCAAGTGGGAGGGTTGCTCACCACACGGTAGGATTTTTCAAACTTAGGCGAGTGCTGGACTGCAGCTAAGCCCCCGAGTGGGAGGGTTGCTCACCACTCGGTAGGATTTTTCAAACTTAGGCGAGTACTGGACTGCAGCTAAGCCTCCGAGTGCGAGGGTTGCTCACCACTCGGTAGGATTTTTCAAACATAGGCGAGTACTGGACTGCAGCTAAGCCCCCGAGTGGGAGGGTTGCACACCACTCGGTAGGATTTTTCAAACTTAGGCGAGTACTGGACTGCAGCTAAGCCCCCGAGTGGGAGGGTTGCTCACCACTCGGTAGGATTTTTTCACACTTAGGCGAGTACTGGACTGCAGCTAAGCCCCCGAGTGAGAGGCTTGCTCACCACTCGGTAGGATTTTTTCACACTTAGCCGAGTACTAGACTGCAGCTAAGCCCCCGACTGAGAGGCTTGCTCACCACTCGGTAGGATTTTTCAAACATAGGCGAGTACTGGACTGCAGCTAAGCCCCCGAGTGGGAGGGTTGCTCACCACTCGGTAGGATTTTTCAAACTTAGACGAGTGCTGGACTGCAACTAAGCCCCCGAGTGGGAGGGTTGCTCACCACTCGGTAGGATTTTTCAAACTTAGGCGAGTACTGGACTGCAGCTAAGCCCCCGAGTGGGAGGGTTGCTCACCACACGGTAGGATTTTTCAAACTTAGGCGAGTGCTGTACTGCAGCTAAGCCCCCGAGTGGGAGGGTTGCTCACCACTCGGTAGGATTTTTCAAACTTAGACGAGTACTGTACTGCAGCTAAGCCCAAGAGTGAGAGGCTTGCTCACCACTCGGTAGGATTTTTTCACACTTAGGCAAGTACTGGACTGTAGCTAAGCCCCCGAGAGGGAGGGTTTCTCACCACTCGGTAGGATTTTTCAAACATAGGCGAGTGCTAGACTGTAGCTAAGCCCCCGAGTGGGAGGGTTGCTCACCACTCGGTAGGATTTTTTCACACTTAGGCGAGTACTGGACTGCAACTAAGCCCCCGAGTGAGAGACTTGCTCACCACTCGGTAGGATTTTTTCACACTTAGCCGAGTACTGGACTGCAGCTAAGCCCCCGAGTGAGAGGCTTGCTCACCACTCGGTAGGATTTTTCAAACTTAGGCGAGTACTGGACTGCAGCTAAGCCCCCGAGTGGGAGGGTTGCTCACCACTCGGTAGGATTTTTCAAACTTAGGCGAGTACTGGAATGCAGCTAAGCCCACGAGTGAGAGGCTTGCTCACCACTCGGTAGGATTTTTTCACACTTAGGCGAGTACAGGACTGCAGCTAAGCCCCCGAGTGGGAGGGTTGCTCATCACTCGGCAGGATTTTTCAAACGTAGGCGAGTACTGGACTGCAGCTAAGCCTCCGAGTGGGAGGGTTGCTCACCACTCGGTAGTATTTTTCAAACTTAGGCGAGTACTGGACTGCAGCTAAGCCCCCGAGTGGGAGGGTTGCTCACCACTCGGTAGGATTTTTTCACACTTTGGCGAGTACTGGACTGCAGCAAAGCCCCCGAGTGAGAGGCTTGCTCACCACTCGGTAGGATTTTTTTCACACTTAGGCGAGTACTGGACTGTAGCTAAGCCCCCGAGTTAGAGACTTGCTCACCACTCGGTAGGATTTTTTAACACTTAGCCGAGTACTGGACTGCAGCTAAGCCCCCGACTGAGAGGCTTGCTCACCACTCGGTAGGATTTTTCAAACTTAGGTGAGTACTGGACTGCAACTAAGCCCCCGAGTGGGAGGGTTGCACACCACTCGGTAGGATTTTTCAAACTTAGGCGAGTACAGGACTGCAGCTAAGCCCCCGAGTGGGAGGGTTGCTCACCACTCGGTAGGATTTTTCAAACTTAGGCGAGTGCTGGACTGCAGCTAAGCCCCCGAGTGGGAGGGTTGCTCACCACTCGGTAGGATTTTTCAAACTTAGGCGAGTACTGGACTGCAGCTAAGCCTCCGAGTGCGAGGGTTGCTCACCACTCGGTAGGATTTTTCAAACATAGGCGAGTACTGGACTGCAGCTAAGCCCCCGAGTGGGAGGGTTGCACACCACTCGGTAGGATTTTTCAAACTTAGGCGAGTACTGGACTGCAGCTAAGCCCCCGAGTGGGAGGGTTGCTCACCACTCGGTAGGATTTTTTCACACTTAGGCGAGTACTGGACTGCAGCTAAGCCCCCGAGTGAGAGGCTTGCTCACCACTCGGTAGGATTTTTTCACACTTAGCCGAGTACTAGACTGCAGCTAAGCCCCCGACTGAGAGGCTTGCTCACCACTCGGTAGGATTTTTCAAACATAGGCGAGTACTGGACTGCAGCTAAGCCCCCGAGTGGGAGGGTTGCTCACCACTCGGTAGGATTTTTCAAACTTAGACGAGTGCTGGACTGCAACTAAGCCCCCGAGTGGGAGGGTTGCTCACCACTCGGTAGGATTTTTCAAACTTAGGCGAGTACTGGACTGCAGCTAAGCCCCCGAGTGGGAGGGTTGCTCACCACACGGTAGGATTTTTCAAACTTAGGCGAGTGCTGTACTGCAGCTAAGCCCCCGAGCGGGAGGGTTGCTCACCACTCGGTAGGATTTTTCAAACTTAGACGAGTACTGTACTGCAGCTAAGCCCAAGAGTGAGAGGCTTGCTCACCACTCGGTAGGATTTTTTCACACTTAGGCAAGTACTGGACTGTAGCTAAGCCCCCGAGAGGGAGGGTTTCTCACCACTCGGTAGGATTTTTCAAACATAGGCGAGTGCTAGACTGTAGCTAAGCCCCCGAGTGGGAGGGTTGCTCACCACTCGGTAGGATTTTTTCACACTTAGGCGAGTACTGGACTGCAACTAAGCCCCCGAGTGAGAGACTTGCTCACCACTCGGTAGGATTTTTTCACACTTAGCCGAGTACTGGACTGCAGCTAAGCCCCCGAGTGAGAGGCTTGCTCACCACTCGGTAGGATTTTTCAAACTTAGGCGAGTACTGGACTGCAGCTAAGCCCCCGAGTGGGAGGGTTGCTCACCACTCGGTAGGATTTTTCAAACTTAGGCGAGTACTGGAATGCAGCTAAGCCCACGAGTGAGAGGCTTGCTCACCACTCGGTAGGATTTTTTCACACTTAGGCGAGTACAGGACTGCAGCTAAGCCCCCGAGTGGGAGGGTTGCTCATCACTCGGTAGGATTTTTCAAACGTAGGCGAGTACTGGACTGCAGCTAAGCCTCCGAGTGGGAGGGTTGCTCACCACTCGGTAGTATTTTTCAAACTTAGGCGAGTACTGGACTGCAGCTAAGCCCCCGAGTGGGAGGGTTGCTCACCACTCGGTAGGATTTTTTCACACTTTGGCGAGTACTGGACTGCAGCAAAGCCCCCGAGTGAGAGGCTTGCTCACCACTCGGTAGGATTTTTTTCACACTTAGGCGAGTACTGGACTGCAGCTAAGCCCCCGAGTTAGAGACTTGCTCACCACTCGGTAGGATTTTTTAACACTTAGCCGAGTACTGGACTGCAGCTAAGCCCCCGACTGAGAGGCTTGCTCACCACTCGGTAGGATTTTTCAAACTTAGACGAGTGCTGGACTGCAACTAAGCCCCCGAGTGGGAGGGTTGCACACCACTCGGTAGGATTTTTCAAACTTAGGCGAGTACAGGACTGCAGCTAAGCCCCCGAGTGGGAGGGTTGCTCACCACTCGGTAGGATTTTTTCACACTTTGGCGAGTACTGGACTGCAGCTAAGCCCCCGAGTGAGAGGCTTGCTCACCACTCGGTAGGATTTTTTCACACTTAGGCGAGTACTGGACTGCAGCTAAGCCCCCGAGTGAGAGGCTTGCTCACCACTCGGTAGGATTTTTTCACACTTAGGCGAGTACTGGACTGCAGCTAAGCCCCCGAGTGAGAGGCTTGCTTACCACTCGGTAGGATTTTTCAAACTTAGGCGAGTACTGGACTGCAGCTAAGCCCCCGAGTGGGAGGGTTGCTCACCACACGGTAGGATTTTTCAAACTTAGGCGAGTGCTGGACTGCAGCTAAGCCCCCGAGTGGGAGGGTTGCTCACCACTCGGTAGGATTTTTCAAACTTAGGCGAGTACTGGACTGCAGCTAAGCCTCCGAGTGCGAGGGTTGCTCACCACTCGGTAGGATTTTTCAAACTTAGGCGAGTACTGGACTGCAGCTAAGCCCCCGAGTGGGAGGGTTGCACACCACTCGGTAGGATTTTTCAAACTTAGGCGAGTACTGGACTGCAGCTAAGCCCCCGAGTGGGAGGGTTGCTCACCACTCGGTAGGATTTTTTCACACTTAGGCGAGTACTGGACTGCAGCTAAGCCCCCGAGTGAGAGGCTTGCTCACCACTCGGTAGGATTTTTTCACACTTAGCCGAGTACTGGACTGCAGCTAAACCCCCGACTGAGAGGCTTGCTCACCACTCGGTAGGATTTTTCAAACTTAGGCGAGTACTGGACTGCGGCTAAGCCCCCGAGTGGGAGGGTTGCTCACAACTCGGTAGGATTTTTCAAACTTAGACGAGTGCTGGACTGCACCTAAGCCCCCGAGTGGGAGGGTTGCTCACCACTCGGTAGGATTTTTCAAACTTAGGCGAGTACTGGACTGCAGCTAAGCCCCCGAGTGGGAGGGTTGCTCACCACACGGTAGGATTTTTCAAACTTAGGCGAGTGCTGGACTGCAGCTAAGCCCCCGAGTGGGAGGGTTGCTCACCACTCAGTAGGATTTTTCAAACTTAGGCGAGTACTGGACTGCAGCTAAGCCTCCGAGTGCGAGGGTTGCTCACCACTCGGTAGGATTTTTCAAACTTAGGCAAGTACTGGACTGCAGCTAAGCCCCCGAGTGGGAGGGTTGCACACCACTCGGTAGGATTTTTCAAACTTAGGCGAGTACTGGACTGCAGCTAAGCCCCCGAGTGGGAGGGTTGCTCACCACTCGGTAGGATTTTTTCACACTTAGGCGAGTACTGGACTGCAGCTAAGCACCCGAGTGAGAGGCTTGCTTACCACTCGGTAGGAGTTTTCAAACTTAGGCGAGTGCTAGACTGTAGCTAAGCCCCCGAGTGGGAGGGTTGCTCACCACTCGGTAGGATTTTTCAAACTTAGACGAGTACTGTACTGCAGCTAAGCCCAAGAGTGAGAGGCTTGCTCACCACTCGGTAGGATTTTTTCACACTTAGGCAAGTACTGGACTGTAGCTAAGCCCCCGAGAGGGAGGGTTTCTCACCACTCGGTAGGATTTTTCAAACATAGGCGAGTGCTAGACTGTAGCTAAGCCCCCGAGTGGGAGGGTTGCTCACCACTCGGCAGGATTTTTTCACACTTAGGCGAGTACTGGACTGCACCTAAGCCCCCGAGTGAGAGACTTGCTCACCACTCGGTAGGATTTTTTCACACTTAGGCGAGTGCTGGACTGCAGCTAAGCCCCCGAGTGAGAGGCTTGCTTACCACTCGGTAGGATTTTTCAAACTTAGGCGAGTACTGGACTGCAGCTAAGCCCCCGAGTGGGAGGGTAGCTCACCACACGGTAGGATTTTTCAAACTTAGGCGAGTGCTGGACTGCAGCTAAGCCCCCGAGTGAGAGGGTTGCTCACCACTCGGTAGGATTTTTCAAACTTAGGCGAGTCCTGGACTGCAGCTAAGCCTCCGAGTGCGAGGGTTGCTCACCACTCTGTAGGATTTTTCAAACTTAGGCGAGTACTGGACTGCAGCTAAGCCCCCTAGTGGGAGGGTTGCACACCACTCGGTAGGATTTTTCAAACTTAGGCGAGTACTGTGCTGCAGCTAAGCCCCCGAGTGGGAGGGTTGCTCACCACTCGGTAGGATTTTTTCACACTTAGGCGAGTACTGGACTGCAGCTAAGCCCCCGAGTGAGAGGCTTGCTCACCACTCGATAGGATTTTTTCACACTTAGCCGAGTACTGGACTGCAGCTAAGCCCCCGACTGAGAGGCTTGCTCACCACTCGGTAGGATTTTTCAAACTTAGGCGAGTACTGGACTGCAGCTAAGCCCCCGAGTGGGAGGGTTGCTCACCACTCGGTAGGATTTTTCAAACTTAGGCGAGTCCTGGACTGCAGCTAAGCCCCCGAGTGGGATGGTTGCTCACCACACGGTAGGATTTTTCAAACTTAGGCGAGTGCTGGACTGCAGCTAAGCCCCCGAGTGGGAGGGTTGCTCACCACTCAGTAGGATTTTTCAAACTTAGGCGAGTACTGGACTGCAGCTAAGCCTCTGAGTGCGAGGGTTGCTCACCACTCGGTAGGATTTTTCAAACTTAGGCGAGTACTGGACTGCAGCTAAGCCCCCGAGTGGGAGGGTTGCACACCACTCGGTAGGATTTTTCAAACTTAGGCGAGTACTGGACTGCAGCTAAGCCCCCGAGTGGGAGGGTTGCTCACCACTCGGTAGGATTTTTTCACACTTAGGTGAGTACTGGACTGCAGCTAAGCCCCCGAGTGAGAGGCTTGCTCACCGCTCGGTAGGATTTTTTCACACTTAGGCGAGTACTGGACTGCAGGTAAGCCCCCGAGTGAGAGGCTTGCTTACCACTCGGTAGGATTTTTCAAACTTAGGCGAGTGCTAGACTGTAGCTAAGCCCCCGAGTGGGAGGGTTGCTCACCACTCGGTAGGATTTTTCAAACTTAGACGAGTACTGTACTGCAGCTAAGCCCAAGAGTGAGAGGCTTGCTCACCACTCGGTAGGATTTTTTCACACTTAGGCAAGTACTGGACTGTAGCTAAGCCCCCGAGAGGGAGGGTTTCTCACCACTCGGTAGGATTTTTCAAACATAGGCGAGTGCTAGACTGTAGCTAAGCCCCCGAGTGGGAGGGTTGCTCACCACTCGGCAGGATTTTTTCACACTTAGGCGAGTACTGGACTGCACCTAAGCCCCCGAGTGAGAGACTTGCTCACCACTCGGTAGGATTTTTTCACACTTAGGCGAGTGCTGGACTGCAGCTAAGCCCCCGAGTGAGAGGCTTGCTTACCACTCGGTAGGATTTTTCAAACTTAGGCGAGTACTGGACTGCAGCTAAGCCCCCGAGTGGGAGGGTAGCTCACCACACGGTAGGATTTTTCAAACTTAGGCGAGTGCTGGACTGCAGCTAAGCCCCCGAGTGAGAGGGTTGCTCACCACTCGGTAGGATTTTTCAAACTTAGGCGAGTCCTGGACTGCAGCTAAGCCTCCGAGTGCGAGGGTTGCTCACCACTCTGTAGGATTTTTCAAACTTAGGCGAGTACTGGACTGCAGCTAAGCCCCCTAGTGGGAGGGTTGCACACCACTCGGTAGGATTTTTCAAACTTAGGCGAGTACTGTGCTGCAGCTAAGCCCCCGAGTGGGAGGGTTGCTCACCACTCGGTAGGATTTTTTCACACTTAGGCGAGTACTGGACTGCAGCTAAGCCCCCGAGTGAGAGGCTTGCTCACCACTCGATAGGATTTTTTCACACTTAGCCGAGTACTGGACTGCAGCTAAGCCCCCGACTGAGAGGCTTGCTCACCACTCGGTAGGATTTTTCAAACTTAGGCGAGTACTGGACTGCAGCTAAGCCCCCGAGTGGGAGGGTTGCTCACCACTCGGTAGGATTTTTCAAACTTAGGCGAGTCCTGGACTGCAGCTAAGCCCCCGAGTGGGATGGTTGCTCACCACACGGTAGGATTTTTCAAACTTAGGCGAGTGCTGGACTGCAGCTAAGCCCCCGAGTGGGAGGGTTGCTCACCACTCAGTAGGATTTTTCAAACTTAGGCGAGTACTGGACTGCAGCTAAGCCTCTGAGTGCGAGGGTTGCTCACCACTCGGTAGGATTTTTCAAACTTAGGCGAGTACTGGACTGCAGCTAAGCCCCCGAGTGGGAGGGTTGCACACCACTCGGTAGGATTTTTCAAACTTAGGCGAGTACTGGACTGCAGCTAAGCCCCCGAGTGGGAGGGTTGCTCACCACTCGGTAGGATTTTTTCACACTTAGGTGAGTACTGGACTGCAGCTAAGCCCCCGAGTGAGAGGCTTGCTCACCGCTCGGTAGGATTTTTTCACACTTAGGCGAGTACTGGACTGCAGGTAAGCCCCCGAGTGAGAGGCTTGCTTACCACTCGGTAGGATTTTTCAAACTTAGGCGAGTGCTAGACTGTAGCTAAGCCCCCGAGTGGGAGGGTTGCTCACCACTCGGTAGGATTTTTCAAACTTAGACGAGTACTGTACTGCAGCTAAGCCCAAGAGTGAGAGGCTTGCTCACCACTCGGTAGGATTTTTTCACACTTAGGCAAGTACTGGACTGTAGCTAAGCCCCCGAGAGGGAGGATTTCTCACCACTCGGTAGGATTTTTCAAACATAGGCGAGTGCTAGACTGTAGCTAAGCCCCCGAGTGGGAGGGTTGCTCACCACTCGGTAGGATTTTTTCACACTTAGGCGAGTACTGGACTGCAGCTAAGCCCCCGAGTGAGAGACTTGCTCACCACTCGGTAGGATTTTTTCACACTTAGCCGAGTACTGGACTGCAGCTAAGCCCCCGAGTGAGAGGCTTGCTCACCACTCGGTAGGATTTTTCAAACTTAGGCGAGTACTGGACTGCAGCTAAGCCCCCGAGTGGGAGGGTTGCTCACCACTCGGTATGATTTTTCAAACTTAGGCGAGTACTGGAATGCAGCTAAGCCCACGAGTGAGAGGCTTGCTCACCACTCGGTAGGATTTTTTCACACTTAGGCGAGTACTGGACTGCAGCTAAGCCCCCGAGTGGGAGGGTTGCTCATCACTCGGTAGGATTTTTCAAACGTAGGCGAGTACTGGACTGCAGCTAAGCCTCCGAGTGGGAGGGTTGCTCACCACTCGGTAGTATTTTTCAAACTTAGGCGAGTACTGGACTGCAGCTAAGCCCCCCAGTGGGAGGGTTGCTCACCACTCGGTAGGATTTTTCAAACATAGGCGAGTCCTGGACTGCAGCTAAGCCCCCGAGTGGGAGGGTTGCTCATCACACGGTAGGATTTTTCAAACTTAGGCGAGTGCTGGACTGCAGCTAAGCCCCCGAGTGGGAGGGTTGCTCACCACTCCGTAGGATTTTTCAAACTTAGGCGAGTGCTGGACTGCAGCTAAGCCCCCGACTGAGAGGCTTGCTCAACACTCGGTAGGATTTTTTCACACTTAGCCGAGTACTGGACTGCAGCTAAGCCCCCGACTGAGAGGCTTGCTCACCACACGGTAGGATTTTTCAAACTTAGGCGAGTGCTGGACTGCAGCTAAGCCCCCGAGTGGGAGGGTTGCTCACCACTCGGTAGGATTTTTCAAACTTAGACGAGTGCTGGACTGCAACTAAGCCCCCGAGTGGGAGGGTTGCTCACCACTCGGTAGGATTTTTCAAACTTAGGCGAGTACTGGACTGCAGCTAAGCCCCCGAGTGGGAGGGTTGCTCACCACACGGTAGGATTTTTCAAACTTAGGCGAGTGCTGGACTGCAGCTAAGCCCCCGAGTGGGAGGGTTGCTCACCACTCGGTAGGATTTTTCAAACTTAGGCGAGTACTGGACTGCAGCTAAGCCTCCGAGTGCGAGGGTTGCTCACCACTCGGTAGGATTTTTCAAACTTAGGCGAGTACTGGACTGCAGCTAAGCCCCCGAGTGGGAGGGTTGCACACCACTCGGTAGGATTTTTCAAACTTAGGCGAGTACTGGACTGCAGCTAAGCCCCCGAGTGTGAGGGTTGCTCACCACTCGGTAGGATTTTTTCAAACTTAGGCGAGTACTGGACTGCAGCTAAGCCCCCGAGTGGGAGGGTTGCTCACCACTCGGTAGGATTTTTTCACACTTAGGTGAGTACTGGACTGCAGCTAAGCCCCCGAGTGAGAGGCTTGCTCACCGCTCGGTAGGATTTTTTCACACTTAGGCGAGTACTGGACTGCAGGTAAGCCCCGGAGTGAGAGGCTTGCTTACCACTCGGTAGGATTTTTCAAACTTAGGCGAGTGCTAGACTGTAGCTAAGCCCCCGAGTGGGAGGGTTGCTCACCACTCGGTAGGATTTTTCAAACTTAGACGAGTACTGTACTGCAGCTAAGCCCAAGAGTGAGAGGCTTGCTCACCACTCGGTAGGATTTTTTCACACTTAGGCAAGTACTGGACTGTAGCTAAGCCCCCGAGAGGGAGGATTTCTCACCACTCGGTAGGATTTTTCAAACATAGGCGAGTGCTAGACTGTAGCTAAGCCCCCGAGTGGGAGGGTTGCTCACCACTCGGTAGGATTTTTTCACACTTAGGCGAGTACTGGACTGCACCTAAGCCCCCGAGTGAGAGACTTGCTCACCACTCGGTAGGATTTTTTCACACTTAGCCGAGTGCTGGACTGCAGCTAAGCCCCCGAGTGAGAGGCTTGCTCACCACTCGGTAGGATTTTTCAAACTTAGGCGAGTACTGGACTGCAGCTAAGCCCCCGAGTGGGAGGGTTGCTCACCACTCGGTATGATTTTTCAAACTTAGGCGAGTACTGGAATGCAACTAAGCCCACGAGTGAGAGGCTTGCTCACCACTCGGTAGGATTTTTTCACACTTAGGCGAGTACTGGACTGCAGCTAAGCCCCCGAGTGGGAGGGTTGCTCATCACTCGGTAGGATTTTTCAAACGTAGGCGAGTACTGGACTGCAGCTAAGCCTCCGAGTGGGAGGGTTGCTCACCACTCGGTAGTATTTTTCAAACTTAGGCGAGTACTGGACTGCAGCTAAGCCCCCCAGTGGGAGGGTTGCTCACCACTCGGTAGGATTTTTCAAACATAGGCGAGTCCTGGACTGCAGCTAAGCCCCCGAGTGGGAGGGTTGCTCATCACACGGTAGGATTTTTCAAACTTAGGCGAGTGCTGGACTGCAGCTAAGCCCCCGAGTGGGAGGGTTGCTCACCACTCCGTAGGATTTTTCAAACTTAGGCGAGTGCTGGACTGCAGCTAAGCCCCCGACTGAGAGGCTTGCTCAACACTCGGTAGGATTTTTTCACACTTAGCCGAGTACTGGACTGCAGCTAAGCACCCGACTGAGAGGCTTGCTCACCACTCGGTAGGATTTTTCAAACTTAGGCGAGTACTGGACTGCAGCTAAGCCCCCGAGTGGGAGGGTTGCTCACCACTCGGTAGGATTTTTCAAACTTAGACGAGTGCTGGACTGCAACTAAGCCCCCGAGTGGGAGGGTTGCTCACCACTCGGTAGGATTTTTCAAACTTAGGCGAGTACTGGACTGCAGCTAAGCCCCCGAGTGGGAGGGTTGCTCACCACACGGTAGGATTTTTCAAACTTAGGCGAGTGCTGGACTGCAGCTAAGCCCCCGAGTGGGAGGGTTGCTCACCACTCGGTAGGATTTTTCAAACTTAGGCGAGTACTGGACTGCAGCTAAGCCTCCGAGTGCGAGGGTTGCTCACCACTCGGTAGGATTTTTCAAACTTAGGCGAGTACTGGACTGCAGCTAAGCCCCCGAGTGGGAGGGTTGCACACCCCTCGGTAGGATTTTTCAAACTTAGGCGAGTACTGGACTGCAGCTAAGCCCCCGAGTGTGAGGGTTGCTCACCACTCGGTAGGATTTTTTCACACTTAGGCGAGTACTGGACTGCAGCTAAGCCCCCGAGTGAGAGGCTTGCTCACCACTCGGTAGGATTTTTTCACACTTAGGCGAGTACTGGACTGCAGCTAAGCCCCCGAGTGAGAGGCTTGCTTACCACTCGGTAGGATTTTTCAAACTTAGGCGAGTGCTAGACTGTAGCTAAGCCCCCGAGTGGGAGGGTTGCTCACCACTCGGTAGGATTTTTCAAACTTAGACGAGTACTGTACTGCAGCTAAGCCCAAGAGTGAGAGGCTTGCTCACCACTCGGTAGGATTTTTTCACACTTAGGCAAGTACAGAACTGTAGCTAAGCCCCCGAGAGGGAGGGTTTCTCACCACTCGGTAGGATTTTTCAAACATAGGCGAGTGCTAGACTGTAGCTAAGCCCCCGAGTGGGAGGGTTGCTCACCACTCGGTAGGATTTTTTCACACTTAGGCGAGTACAGGACTGCAACTAAGCCCCCGAGTGAGAGACTTGCTCACCACTCGGTAGGATTTTTTCACACTTAGCCGAGTACTGGACTGCAGCTAAGCCCCCGAGTGAGAGGCTTGCTCACCACTCGGTAGGATTTTTCAAACTTAGGCGAGTACTGGACTGCAGCTAAGCCCCCGAGTGGGAGGGTTGCTCACCACTCGGTAGGATTTTTCAAACTTAGGCGAGTACTGGAATGCAGCTAAGCCCACGAGTGAGAGGCTTGCTCACCACTCGGTAGGATTTTTTCGCACTTAGGCGAGTACTGGACTGCAGCTAAGCCCCCGAGTGGGAGGGTTGCTCATCACTCGGTAGGATTTTTCAAACGTAGGCGAGTACTGGACTGCAGCTAAGCCTCCGAGTGGGAGGGTTGCTCACCACTCGGTAGTATTTTTCAAACTTAGGCGAGTACTGGACTGCAGCTAAGCCCCCGAGTGGGAGGGTTGCTCACCACTCGGTAGGATTTTTCAAACATAGGCGAGTGCTAGACTGTAGCTAAGCCCCCGAGTGGGAGGGTTGCTCACCACTTGGTAGGATTTTTTTCACACTTAGGCGAGTACTGGACTGCAGCTAAGCCCCCGAGTTAGAGACTTGCTCACCACTCGGTAGGATTTTTTAACACTTAGCCGAGTACTGGACTGCAGCTAAGCCCCCGACTGAGAGGCTTGCTCACCACTCGGTAGGATTTTGCAAACTTAGGCGAGTACTGGACTGCAACTAAGCCCCCGAGTGGGAGGGTTGCACACCACTCGGTAGGATTTTTCAAACTTAGGCGAGTACAGGACTGCAGCTAAGCCCCCGAGTGGGAGGGTTGCTCACCACTCGGTAGGATTTTTTCACACTTTGGCGAGTACTGGACTGCAGCTAAGCCCCCGAGTGAGAGGCTTGCTCACCACTCGGTAGGATTTTTTCACACTTAGGCGAGTACTGGACTGCAGCTAAGCCCCCGAGTGAGAGGCTTGCTCACCACTCGGTAGGATTTTTCAAACTTAGGCGAGTGCTAGACTGTAGCTAAGCCCCCGAGTGGGAGGGTTGCTCACCACTCAGTAGGATTTTTCAAACTTAGACGAGTACTTGACTGCAGCTAAGCCCAAGAGTGAGAGGCTTGCTCACGACTCGGTAGGATTTTTTCACACTTAGGCAAGTACTGGACTATAGCTAAGCCCCCGAGAGGGAGGGTTTCTCACCACTCGGTAGGATTTTTCAAACATAGGCGAGTGCTAAACTGTAGCTAAGCCCCCGAGTGGGAGGGTTGCTCACCACTAGGTAGGATTTTTTCACACTTAGGCGAGTACTGGACTGCAACTAAGCCCCCGAGTGAGAGACTTGCTCACCAGTCGGTAGGATTTTTTCACACTTAGCCGAGTACTGGACTGCAGCTAAGCCCTCGAGTGAGAGGCTTGCTCACCACTCGGTAGGATTTTTCAAACTTAGGCGAGTACTGGACTGCAGCTAAGCCCCCGAGTGGGAGGGTTGCTCACCACTCGGTAGGATTTTTCAAACTTAGGCGAGTACTGCAATGCAGCTAAGCCCACGAGTGAGAGGCTTGCTCACCACTCGGTAGGATTTTTTCACACTTAGGCGAGTACTGGACTGCAGCTAAGCCCCCGAGTGGGAGGGTTGCTCATCACTCGGTAGGATTTTTCAAACATAGGCGAGTACTGGACTGCAGCTAAGCCTCCGAGTGGGAGGGTTGCTCACCACCCGGTAGTATTTTTCAAACTTAGGCGAGTACTGGACTGCAGCTAAGCCCCCGAGTGGGAGGGTTGCTGACCACTCGGTAGGATTTTTCAAACATAGGCGAGTGCTAGACTGTAGCTAAGCCCCCGTGTGGGAGGGTTGCTCACCACTCGGTAGGATTTTTTCACACTTAGGAGAGTACTGGACTGCAGCTAAGCCCCCGAGTTAGAGACTTGCTCACCACTCGGTAGGATTTTTTAACACGTAGCCGAGTACTGGACTGCAGCTAAGCCCCCGACTGAGAGGCTTGCTCACCACTCGGTAGGATTTTTCAAACTTAGGCGAGTACTTGACTGCAGCTAAGCCCCGGAGTGGGAGGGTTGCTCACCACTCGGTAGGATTTTTCAAACTTAGGCGAGTGCTGGACTACAGCTAAGCCCCCGAGTGGGAGGGTTGCTCACCACTCGGTAGGATTTTTCAAACTTAGGCGAGTCCTGGACTGCAGCTAAGCCCCCGAGTGGGAGGGTTGCTCATCACACGGTAGGATTTTTCAAACTTAGGCGAGTGCTGGACTGCAGCTAAGCCCCCGATTGGGAGTGTTGCTCACCACTCCGTAGGATTTTTCAAACTTAGGCGAGTACTGGACTGCAGCTAAGCCTCCCAGTGCGAGGGTTTCTCACCACTCGGTAGGATTTTTCAAACTTAGGCGAGTACTGGACTGCAGCTAAGGCCCCGAGTGGGAGGGTTGCACACCACTCAGTAGGATTTTTCAAACTTAGGCGAGTACTGGACTGCAGCTAAGCCCCCGAGTGGGAGGGTTGCTCACCACTCGGTAGGATTTTTTCACACTTAGGCGAGTACTGGACTGCAGCTAAGCCCCCGATTGAGAGGCTTGCTCACCACTCGGTAGGATTTTTTCACACTTAGGCGAGTACTGGACTGCAGCTAAGCCCCCGAGTGAGAGGCTTGCTCACCACTCGGTAGGATTTTTCGCACTTAGGCGAGTACTGGACTGCAGCTAAGCCCCCGAGTGAGAGGCTTGCTCACCACTCGGTAGGATTTTTTCACACTTAGGCGAGTACTGGACTGCAGCTAAGCCCCCGAGTGAGAGGCTTGCTCACCACTCGGTAGGATTTTTCAAACTTAGGCGAGTGCTAGACTGTAGCTAAGCCCCCGAGTGGGAGGGTTGCTCACCACTCAGTAGGATTTTTCAAACTTAGACGAGTACTTGACTGCAGCTAAGCCCAAGAGTGAGAGGCTTGCTCACGACTCGGTAGGATTTTTTCACACTTAGGCAAGTACTGGACTATAGCTAAGCCCCCGAGAGGGAGGGTTTCTCACCACTCGGTAGGATTTTTCAAACATAGGCGAGTGCTAAACTGTAGCTAAGCCCCCGAGTGGGAGGGTTGCTCACCACTAGGTAGGATTTTTTCACACTTAGGCGAGTACTGGACTGCAACTAAGCCCCCGAGTGAGAGACTTGCTCACCAGTCGGTAGGATTTTTTCACACTTAGCCGAGTACTGGACTGCAGCTAAGCCCTCGAGTGAGAGGCTTGCTCACCACTCGGTAGGATTTTTCAAACTTAGGCGAGTACTGGACTGCAGCTAAGCCCCCGAGTGGGAGGGTTGCTCACCACTCGGTAGGATTTTTCAAACTTAGGCGAGTACTGCAATGCAGCTAAGCCCACGAGTGAGAGGCTTGCTCACCACTCGGTAGGATTTTTTCACACTTAGGCGAGTACTGGACTGCAGCTAAGCCCCCGAGTGGGAGGGTTGCTCATCACTCGGTAGGATTTTTCAAACATAGGCGAGTACTGGACTGCAGCTAAGCCTCCGAGTGGGAGGGTTGCTCACCACCCGGTAGTATTTTTCAAACTTAGGCGAGTACTGGACTGCAGCTAAGCCCCCGAGTGGGAGGGTTGCTGACCACTCGGTAGGATTTTTCAAACATAGGCGAGTGCTAGACTGTAGCTAAGCCCCCGTGTGGGAGGGTTGCTCACCACTCGGTAGGATTTTTTCACACTTAGGAGAGTACTGGACTGCAGCTAAGCCCCCGAGTTAGAGACTTGCTCACCACTCGGTAGGATTTTTTAACACGTAGCCGAGTACTGGACTGCAGCTAAGCCCCCGACTGAGAGGCTTGCTCACCACTCGGTAGGATTTTTCAAACTTAGGCGAGTACTTGACTGCAGCTAAGCCCCGGAGTGGGAGGGTTGCTCACCACTCGGTAGGATTTTTCAAACTTAGGCGAGTGCTGGACTACAGCTAAGCCCCCGAGTGGGAGGGTTGCTCACCACTCGGTAGGATTTTTCAAACTTAGGCGAGTCCTGGACTGCAGCTAAGCCCCCGAGTGGGAGGGTTGCTCATCACACGGTAGGATTTTTCAAACTTAGGCGAGTGCTGGACTGCAGCTAAGCCCCCGATTGGGAGTGTTGCTCACCACTCCGTAGGATTTTTCAAACTTAGGCGAGTACTGGACTGCAGCTAAGCCTCCCAGTGCGAGGGTTTCTCACCACTCGGTAGGATTTTTCAAACTTAGGCGAGTACTGGACTGCAGCTAAGGCCCCGAGTGGGAGGGTTGCACACCACTCAGTAGGATTTTTCAAACTTAGGCGAGTACTGGACTGCAGCTAAGCCCCCGAGTGGGAGGGTTGCTCACCACTCGGTAGGATTTTTTCACACTTAGGCGAGTACTGGACTGCAGCTAAGCCCCCGATTGAGAGGCTTGCTCACCACTCGGTAGGATTTTTTCACACTTAGGCGAGTACTGGACTGCAGCTAAGCCCCCGAGTGAGAGGCTTGCTCACCACTCGGTAGGATTTTTCAAACTAAGGCGAGTGCTAGACTGTAGCTAAGCCCCCGAGTGGGAGGGTTGCTCACCACTCGGTAGGATTTTTCAAACTTAGGCGAGTACTAGACTGCAGCTAAGCCCAAGAGTGAGAGGCTTGCTCACCACTCGGTAGGATTTTTTCACACTTAGGCAAGTACTGGACTGCAGCTAAGCCCCCGAGAGGGAGGGTTTCTCACCACTCGGAAGGATTTTTCAAACATAGGCGAGTGCTAGACTGTAGCTAAGCCCCCGAGTGGGAGGGTTGCTCACCACTCGGTAGGATTTTTTCACACTTAGGCGAGTACTGGACTGCAACTAAGCCCCCGAGTGAGAGACTTGCTCACCACTCGGTAGGATTTTTTCACACTTAGCCGAGTACTGGACTGCAGCTAAGCCCCCGAGTGAGAGGCTTGCTCACCACTCGGTAGGATTTTTCAAACCTAGGCGAGTACTGGACTGCAGCTAAGCCCCCGAGTGGGAGGGTTGCTCACCACTCGGTAGGATTTTTCAAACTTAGGCGAGTACTGCAATGCAGCTAAGCCCACGAGTGAGAGGCTTGCTCACCACTCGGTAGGATTTTTTCACACTTAGGCGAGTACTGGACTGCAGCTAAGCCCCCGAGTGGGAGGGTTGCTCATCACTCGGTAGGATTTTTCAAACATAGGCGAGTACTGGACTGCAGCTAAGCCTCCGAGTGGGAGGGTTGCTCACCACCCGGTAGTATTTTTCAAACTTAGGCGAGTACTGGACTGCAGCTAAGCCCCCGAGTGGGAGGGTTGCTGACCACTCGGTAGGATTTTTCAAACATAGGCGAGTGCTAGACTGTAGCTAAGCCCCCGTGTGGGAGGGTTGCTCACCACTCGGTAGGATTTTTTCACACTTAGGAGAGTACTGGACTGCAGCTAAGCCCCCGAGTTAGAGACTTGCTCACCACTCGGTAGGATTTTTTAACACGTAGCCGAGTACTGGACTGCAGCTAAGCCCCCGACTGAGAGGCTTGCTCACCACTCGGTAGGATTTTTCAAACTTAGGCGAGTACTTGACTGCAGCTAAGCCCCGGAGTGGGAGGGTTGCTCACCACTCGGTAGGATTTTTCAAACTTAGGCGAGTGCTGGACTACAGCTAAGCCCCCGAGTGGGAGGGTTGCTCACCACTCGGTAGGATTTTTCAAACTTAGGCGAGTCCTGGACTGCAGCTAAGCCCCCGAGTGGGAGGGTTGCTCATCACACGGTAGGATTTTTCAAACTTAGGCGAGTGCTGGACTGCAGCTAAGCCCCCGATTGGGAGTGTTGCTCACCACTCCGTAGGATTTTTCAAACTTAGGCGAGTACTGGACTGCAGCTAAGCCTCCCAGTGCGAGGGTTTCTCACCACTCGGTAGGATTTTTCAAACTTAGGCGAGTACTGGACTGCAGCTAAGGCCCCGAGTGGGAGGGTTGCACACCACTCAGTAGGATTTTTCAAACTTAGGCGAGTACTGGACTGCAGCTAAGCCCCCGAGTGGGAGGGTTGCTCACCACTCGGTAGGATTTTTTCACACTTAGGCGAGTACTGGACTGCAGCTAAGCCCCCGATTGAGAGGCTTGCTCACCACTCGGTAGGATTTTTTCACACTTAGGCGAGTACTGGACTGCAGCTAAGCCCCCGAGTGAGAGGCTTGCTCACCACTCGGTAGGATTTTTCAAACTAAGGCGAGTGCTAGACTGTAGCTAAGCCCCCGAGTGGGAGGGTTGCTCACCACTCGGTAGGATTTTTCAAACTTAGGCGAGTACTAGACTGCAGCTAAGCCCAAGAGTGAGAGGCTTGCTCACCACTCGGTAGGATTTTTTCACACTTAGGCAAGTACTGGACTGCAGCTAAGCCCCCGAGAGGGAGGGTTTCTCACCACTCGGAAGGATTTTTCAAACATAGGCGAGTGCTAGACTGTAGCTAAGCCCCCGAGTGGGAGGGTTGCTCACCACTCGGTAGGATTTTTTCACACTTAGGCGAGTACTGGACTGCAACTAAGCCCCCGAGTGAGAGACTTGCTCACCACTCGGTAGGATTTTTTCACACTTAGCCGAGTACTGGACTGCAGCTAAGCCCCCGAGTGAGAGGCTTGCTCACCACTCGGTAGGATTTTTCAAACCTAGGCGAGTACTGGACTGCAGCTAAGCCCCCGAGTGGGAGGGTTGCTCACCACTCGGTAGGATTTTTCAAACTTAGGCGAGTACTGGAATGCAGCTAAGCCCAGGAGTGAGAGGCTTGCTCACCACTCGGTAGGATTTTTTCACACATAGGCGAGTACTGGACTGCAGCTAAGCCCCCGAGTGGGAGGGTTGCTCATCACACGGTAGGATTTTTCAAACTTAGGCGAGTGCTGGACTGCAGCTAAGCCCCCGATTGGGAGGGTTGGTCACCACTCCGTAGGATTTTTCAAACTTAGGCGAGTACTAGACTGCAGCTAAGCCTCCGAGTGCGAGGGTTTCTCACCACTCGGTAGGATTTTTCAAACTTAGGCGAGTACTGGACTGCAGCTAAGCCCCCGAGTGGGAGGGTTGCACACCACTCGGTAGGATTTTTCAAACTTAGGCGAGTACTGGACTGCAGCTAAGCCCCCGAGTGGGAGGGTTTCTCACCACTCGGTAGGGTTTTTTCACACTTAGGCGAGTACTGGACTGCAGCTAAGCCCCCGAGTGAGAGGCTTGCTCACCACTCGGTAGGATTTTTTCACACTTAGGCGAGTACTGGACTGCAGCTAAGCCCCCGAGTGAGAGGCTTGCTCACCACTCGGTAGGATTTTTCAAACTTAGGCGAGTGCTAGACTGTAGCTAAGCCCCCGAGTGGGAGGGTTGCTCACCACTCGGTAGGATATTTCAAACTTAGGCGAGTGCTGGACTGTAGCTAAGCCCCCGAGTGGGAGGGTTGCTCACCACTCGGTAGGATTTTTCAAACTTAGGCGAGTACTGGACTGCAGCTAAGCCTCCGAGTGCGAGGGTTGCTCACCACTCGGTAGGATTTTTCAAACTTAGGCGAGTACTGGACTGCAGCTAAGCCCCCGAGTGGAAGGGTTGCACACCACTCGGTAGGATTTTTCAAACTTAGGCGAGTACTGGACTGCAGCTAAGCCCCCGAGTGTGAGGGTTGCTCACCACTCGGTAGGATTTTTTCACACTTAGGCGAGTACTGGACTGCAGCTAAGCCCCCGAGTGAGAGGCTTGCTCACCACTCGGTAGGATTTTTTCACACTTAGGCGAGTACTGGACTGCAGCTAAGCCCCCGAGTGAGAGGCTTGCTTACCACTCGGTAGGATTTTTCAAACTTAGGCGAGTGCTAGACTGTAGCTAAGCCCCCGAGTGGGAGGGTTGCTCACCACTCGGTAGGATTTTTCAAACTTAGACGAGTACTGTACTGCAGCTAAGCCCAAGAGTGAGAGGCTTGCTCACCACTCGGTAGGATTTTTTCACACTTAGGCAAGTACTGGACTGTAGCTAAGCCCCCGAGAGGGAGGGTTTCTCACCACTCGGTAGGATTTTTCAAACATAGGCGAGTGCTAGACTGTAGCTAAGCCCCCGAGTGGGAGGGTTGCTCACCACTCGGTAGGATTTTTTCACACTTAGGCGATTACTGGACTGCAACTAAGCCCCCGAGTGAGAGACTTGCTCACCACTCGGTAGGATTTTTTCACACTTAGCCGAGTACTGGACTGCAGCTAAGCCCCCGAGTGAGAGGCTTGCTCACCACTCGGTAGGATTTTTCAAACTTAGGCGAGTACTGGACTGCAGCTAAGCCCCCGAGTGGGAGGGTTGCTCACCACTCGGTAGGATTTTTCAAACTTAGGCGAGTACTGGAATGCAGCTAAGCTTACGAGTGAGAGGCTTGCTCACCACTCGGTAGGATTTTTTCGCACTTAGGCGAGTACTGGACTGCAGCTAAGCCCCCGAGTGGGAGGGTTGCTCATCACTCGGTAGGATTTTTCAAACGTAGGCGAGTACTGGACTGCAGCTAAGCCTCCGAGTGGGAGGGTTGCTCACCACTCGGTAGTATTTTTCAAACTTAGGCGAGTACTGGACTGCAGCTAAGCCCCCGAGTGGGAGTGTTGCTCACCACTCGGTAGGATTTTTCAAACATAGGCGAGTGCTAGACTGTAGCTAAGCCCCCGAGTGGGAGGGTTGCTCACCACTTGGTAGGATTTTTTTCACACTTTGGCGAGTACTGGACTGCAGCTAAGCCCCCGAGTTAGAGACTTGCTCACCACTCGGTAGGATTTTTTAACACTTAGCCGAGTACTGGACTGCAGCTAAGCCCCCGACTGAGAGGCTTGCTCACCACTCGGTAGGATTTTTCAAACTTAGGCGAGTACTGGACTGCAACTAAGCCCCCGAGTGGGAGGGTTGCACACCACTCGGTAGGATTTTTCAAACTTAGGCGAGTACAGGACTGCAGCTAAGCCCCCGAGTGGGAGGGTTGCTCACCACTCGGTAGGATTTTTTCACACTTTGGCGAGTACTGGACTGCAGCTAAGCCCCCGAGTGAGAGGCTTGCTCACCACTCGGTAGGATTTTTTCACACTTAGGCGAGTACTGGACTGCAGCTAAGCCCCCGAGTGAGAGGCTTGCTCACCACTCGGTAGGATTTTTCAAACTTAGGCGAGTGCTAGACTGTAGCTAAGCCCCCGAGTGGGACGGTTGCTCACCACTCAGTAGGATTTTTCAAACTTAGACGAGTACTTGACTGCAGCTAAGCCCAAGAGTGAGAGGCTTGCTCACGACTCGGTAGGATTTTTTCACACTTAGGCAAGTACTGGACTATAGCTAAGCCCCCGAGAAGGAGGGTTTCTCACCACTCGGTAGGATTTTTCAAACATAGGCGAGTGCTAAACTGTAGCTAAGCCCCCGAGTGGGAGGGTTGCTCACCACTCGGTAGGATTTTTTCACACTTAGGCGAGTACTGGACTGCAACTAAGCCCCCGAGTGAGAGACTTGCTCACCACTCGGTAGGATTTTTTCACACTTAGCCGAGTACTGGACTGCAGCTAAGCCCTCGAGTGAGAGGCTTGCTCACCACTCGGTAGGATTTTTCAAACTTAGGCGAGTACTGGACTGCAGCTAAGCCCCCGAGTGGGAGGGTTGCTCACCACTCGGTAGGATTTTTCAAACTTAGGCGAGTACTGCAATGCAGCTAAGCCCACGAGTGAGAGGCTTGCTCACCACTCGGTAGGATTTTTTCACACTTAGGCGAGTACTGGACTGTAGCTAAGCCCCCGAGTGGGAGGGTTGCTCATCACTCGGTAGGATTTTTCAAACATAGGCGAGTACTGGACTGCAGCTAAGCCTCCGAGTGGGAGGGTTGCTCACCACCCGGTAGTATTTTTCAAACTTAGGCGAGTACTGGACTGCAGCTAAGCCCCCGAGTGGGAGGGTTGCTGACCACTCGGTAGGATTTTTCAAACATAGGCGAGTGCTAGACTGTAGCTAAGCCCCCGTGTGGGAGGGTTGCTCACCACTCGGTAGGATTTTTTCACACTTAGGAGCGTACTGGACTGCAGCTAAGCCCCCGAGTTAGAGACTTGCTCACCACTCGGTAGGATTTTTTAACACGTAGCCGAGTACTGGACTGCAGCTAAGCCCCCGACTGAGAGGCTTGCTCACCACTCGGTAGGATTTTTCAAACTTAGGCGAGTACTTGACTGCAGCTAAGCCCCGGAGTGGGAGGGTTGCTCACCACTCGGTAGGATTTTTCAAACTTAGGCGAGTGCTGGACTACAGCTAAGCCCCCGAGTGGGAGGGTTGCTCACCACTCGGTAGGATTTTTCAAACTTAGGCGAGTCCTGGACTGCAGCTAAGCCCCCGAGTGGGAGGGTTGCTCATCACACGGTAGGATTTTTCAAACTTAGGCGAGTGCTGGACTGCAGCTAAGCCCCCGATTGGGAGGGTTGCTCACCACTCCGTAGGATTTTTCAAACTTAGGCGAGTACTGGACTGCAGCTAAGCCTCCCAGTGCGAGGGTTTCTCACCACTCGGTAGGATTTTTCAAACTTAGGCGAGTACTGGACTGCAGCTAAGGCCCCGAGTGGGAGGGTTGCACACCACTCAGTAGGATTTTTCAAACTTAGGCGAGTACTGGACTGCAGCTAAGCCCCCGAGTGGGAGGGTTGCTCACCACTCGGTAGGATTTTTTCACACTTAGGCGAGTACTGGACTGCAGCTAAGCCCCCGATTGAGAGGCTTGCTCACCACTCGGTAGGATTTTTTCACACTTAGGCGAGTACTGGACTGCAGCTAAGCCCCCGAGTGAGAGGCTTGCTCACCACTCGGTAGGATTTTTCAAACTAAGGCGAGTGCTAGACTGTAGCTAAGCCCCCGAGTGGGAGGGTTGCTCACCACTCGGTAGGATTTTTCAAACTTAGGCGAGTACTGGACTGCAGCTAAGCCCAAGAGTGAGAGGCTTGCTCACCACTCGGTAGGATTTTTTCACACTTAGGCAAGTACTGGACTGCAGCTAAGCCCCCGAGAGGGAGGGTTTCTCACCACTCGGAAGGATTTTTCAAACATAGGCGAGTGCTAGACTGTAGCTAAGCCCCCGAGTGGGAGGGTTGCTCACCACTCGGTAGGATTTTTTCACACTTAGGCGAGTACTGGACTGCAACTAAGCCCCCGAGTGAGAGACTTGCTCACCACTCGGTAGGATTTTTTCACACTTAGCCGAGTACTGGACTGCAGCTAAGCCCCCGAGTGAGAGGCTTGCTCACCACTCGGTAGGATTTTTCAAACCTAGGCGAGTACTGGACTGCAGCTAAGCCCCCGAATGGGAGGGTTGCTCACCACTCGGTAGGATTTTTCAAACTTAGGCGAGTACTGGAATGCAGCTAAGCCCAGGAGTGAGAGGCTTGCTCACCACTCGGTAGGATTTTTTCACACATAGGCGAGTACTGGACTGCAGCTAAGCCCCCGAGTGGGAGGGTTGCTCATCACACGGTAGGATTTTTCAAACTTAGGCGAGTGCTGGACTGCAGCTAAGCCCCCGATTGGGAGGGTTGGTCACCACTCCGTAGGATTTTTCAAACTTAGGCGAGTACTGGACTGCAGCTAAGCCTCCGAGTGCGAGGGTTTCTCACCACTCGGTAGGATTTTTCAAACTTAGGCGAGTACTGGACTGCAGCTAAGCCCCCGAGTGGGAGGGTTGCACACCACTCGGTAGGATTTTTCAAACTTAGGCGAGTACTGGACTGCAGCTAAGCCCCCGAGTGGGAGGGTTTCTCACCACTCGGTAGGGTTTTTTCACACTTAGGCGAGTACTGGACTGCAGCTAAGCCCCCGAGTGAGAGGCTTGCTCACCACTCGGTAGGATTTTTTCACACTTAGGCGAGTACTGGACTGCAGCTAAGCCCCCGAGTGAGAGGCTTGCTCACCACTCGGTAGGATTTTTCAAACTTAGGCGAGTGCTAGACTGTAGCTAAGCCCCCGAGTGGGAGGGTTGCTCACCACTCGGTAGGATTTTTCAAACTTAGGCGAGTACTGGACTGCAGCTAAGCCCAAGAGTGAGAGGCTTGCTCACCACTCGGTAGGATTTTTTCACACTTAGGCAAGTACTGGACTGCAGCTAAGCCCCCGAGAGGGAGGGTTTCTCACCACTCGGAAGGATTTTTCAAACATAGGCGAGTGCTAGACTATAGCTAAGCCCCCGAGTGGGAGGGTTGCTCACCACTCGGTAGGATTTTTTCACACTTAGGTGAGTACTGGACTGCAACTAAGCCCCCGAGTGAGAGACTTGCTCACCACTCGGTAGGATTTTTTCACACTTAGCCGAGTACTGGACTGCAGCTAAGCCCCCGAGTGAGAGGCTTGCTCACCACTCGGTAGGATTTTTCAAACCTAGGCGAGTACTGGACTGCAGCTAAGCCCCCGAGTTGGAGGGTTGTTCACCACTCGGTAGGATTTTTCAAACTTAGGCGAGTACTGGAATGCAGCTAAGCCCACGAGTGAGAGGCTTGCTCACCACTCGGTAGGATTTTTTCACACATAGGCGAGTACTGGACTGCAGCTAAGCCCCCGAGTGGGAGGGTTGCTCATCACTCGGTAGGATTTTTCAAACATAGGCGAGTACTGGACTGCAGCTAAGCCTCCGAGTGGGAGGGTTGCTCACCACTCGGTAGTATTTTTCAAACTTAGGCGAGTACTGGACTGCAGCTAAGCCCCCGAGTGGGAGGGTTGCTCACCACTCGGTAGGATTTTTCAAACATAGGCGAGTGCTAGACTGTAGGTATGCCCCCGAGTGGGAGGGTTGCTCAGCACTCGGTAGGATTTTTTCACACTTAGGCGAGTACTGGACTGCAGCTAAGCCCCCGAATTAGAGACTTGCTCACCACTCGGTAGGATTTTTTAACACTTAGCCGAGTACTGGACTGCAGCTAAGCCCCCGACTGAGAGGCTTGCTCACCACTCGGTAAGATTTTTCAAACTTAGGCGAGTACTGGACTGCAGCTAAGCCCCCGAGTGGGAGGGTTGCTCACCACTCGGTAGGATTTTTCAAACTTAGGCGAGTGCTGGACTGCAGCTAAGCCCCCGAGTGGGAGGGTTGCTCACCACTCGGTAGGATTTTTCAAACTTAGGCGAGTACTGGACTGCAGCTAAGCCCCCGAGTGGGAGGGTTGCTCACCACACGGTAGGATTTTTCAAACTTAGGCGAGTGCTAGACTGCAGCTAAGCCCCCGAGTGGGAGGGTTGCTCAACACTCAGTAGGATTTTTCAAACTTAGGCGAGTACTGGACTATAGCTAAGCCTCCGAGTGGGAGGGTTGCTCACCACTCGGTAGGATTTTTCAAACTTAGGCGAGTACTGGACTGCAGCTAAGCCCCCGAGTGGGAGGGTTGCTCACCACTCGGTAGGATTTTTCAAACTTAGGCGAGTACTGGAATGAAGCTAAGCCCACGAGTGAGACGCTTGCTCACCACTCGGTAGGATTTTTTCACACTTAGGCGAGTACTGGACTGCAGCTAAGCCCCCGAGTGGGAGGGTTGCTCATCACTCGGTAGGATTTTTCAAACATAGGCGAGTACTGGACTGCAGCTAAGCGTCCGAGTGGGAGGGTTGCTCACCACTCGGTAGTATTTTTCAAACTTAGGCGAGTACTGGACTGCAGCTAAGCCCCCGAGTGGGATGGTTGCTCACCACTCGGTAGGATTTTTCAAACATAGGCGAGTGCTAGACTGTAGCTAAGCCCCCGAGTGGGAGGGTTCCTCTCCACTCGGTAGGATTTTTCAAACTTAGACGAGTACTGGACTGCAGCTAAGCCCAAGAGTGAGAGGCTTGCTCACCACTCGGTAGGATTTTTTCACACTTAGACAAGTACTGGACTGTAGCTAAGCCCCCGAGAGGGAGGGTTTCTCACCACTCGGTTGGATTTTTCAAACTTAGGCGAGTGCTAGACTGTAGTTAAGCCCCCGAGTGGGAGGGTTGCTCACCACTCGGTAGGATTTTTTCACACTTAGGCGAGTACTGGACTGCACCTAAGCCCCCGAGTGAGAGACTTGCTCACCAGTCGGTAGGATTTTTTCACACTTAGCCGAGTGCTGGACTGCAGCTAAGCCCCCGAGTGAGAGGCTTGCTCACCACTCGGTAGGATTTTTCAAACTTAGGCGAGTACTGGACTGCAGCTAAGCCCCCGAGTGGGAGGGTTGCTCACCAGTCGGTAGGATTTTTCAAACTTAGGCGAGTACTGGAATGTAGCTAAGCCCACGAGTGAGAGGCTTGCTCACCACTCGGTAGGATTTTTTCACACTTAGGCGAGTACTGGACTGCAGCTAAGCCCCCGAGTGGGAGGGTAGCTCATCAGTCGGTAGGATTTTTCAAACATAGGCGAGTACTGGACTGCAGCTAAGCCTCCGAGTGGGAGGGTTGCTCACCACCCGGTAGTATTTTTCACACTTAGGCGAGTACTGGACTACAGCTAAGCCCCCGAGTTAGAGACTTGCTCACCACTCGGTAGGATTTTTTAACACTTAGCCGAGTACTGGACTGCAGCTAAGCCCCCGATTGAGAGGCTTGCTCACCACTCGGTAAGATTTTTCAAACTTAGGCGAGTACTGGACTGTAGCTAAGCCCCCGAGTGGGAGGGTTGCTCACCACACGGTAGGATTTTTCAAACTTAGGCGAGTGCTGGACTGTAGCTAAGCCCCCGATTGGGAGGGTTGCTCACCACTCCGTAGGATTTTTCAAACTTAGGCGAGTACTGGACTGCAGCTAAGCCTCCGAGTGGGAGGGTTGCTCACCACTCGGTAGGATTTTTCAAACTTAGGCGAGTACTGGACTGCAGCTAAGCCCCCGAGTGGGAGGGTTGCTCACCACTCGGTAGGATTTTTCAAACTTAGGCGAGTACTGGAATGCAGCTAAGCCCACGAGTGAGACGCTTGCTCACCACTCGGTAGGATTTTTTCACACTTAGGCGAGTACTGGACTGCAGCTAAGCCCCCGAGTGGGAGGGTTGCTCATCACTCGGTAGGATTTTTCAAACATAGGCGAGTACTGGACTGCAGCTAAGCGTCCGAGTGGGAGGGTTGCTCACCACTCGGTAGTATTTTTCAAACTTAGGCGAGTACTGGACTGCAGCTAAGCCCCCGAGTGGGATGGTTGCTCACCACTCGGTAGGATTTTTCAAACATAGGCGAGTGCTAGACTGTAGCTAAGCCCCCGAGTGGGAGGGTTCCTCTCCACTCGGTAGGATTTTTCAAACTTAGACGAGTACTGGACTGCAGCTAAGCCCAAGAGTGAGAGGCTTGCTCACCACTCGGTAGGATTTTTTCACACTTAGACAAGTACTGGACTGTAGCTAAGCCCCCGAGAGGGAGGGTTTCTCACCACTCGGTTGGATTTTTCAAACTTAGGCGAGTGCTAGACTGTAGTTAAGCCCCCGAGTGGGAGGGTTGCTCACCACTCGGTAGGATTTTTTCACACTTAGGCGAGTACTGGACTGCACCTAAGCCCCCGAGTGAGAGACTTGCTCACCAGTCGGTAGGATTTTTTCACACTTAGCCGAGTGCTGGACTGCAGCTAAGCCCCCGAGTGAGAGGCTTGCTCACCACTCGGTAGGATTTTTCAAACTTAGGCGAGTACTGGACTGCAGCTAAGCCCCCGAGTGGGAGGGTTGCTCACCAGTCGGTAGGATTTTTCAAACTTAGGCGAGTACTGGAATGTAGCTAAGCCCACGAGTGAGAGGCTTGCTCACCACTCGGTAGGATTTTTTCACACTTAGGCGAGTACTGGACTGCAGCTAAGCCCCCGAGTGGGAGGGTAGCTCATCAGTCGGTAGGATTTTTCAAACATAGGCGAGTACTGGACTGCAGCTAAGCCTCCGAGTGGGAGGGTTGCTCACCACCCGGTAGTATTTTTCACACTTAGGCGAGTACTGGACTACAGCTAAGCCCCCGAGTTAGAGACTTGCTCACCACTCGGTAGGATTTTTTAACACTTAGCCGAGTACTGGACTGCAGCTAAGCCCCCGATTGAGAGGCTTGCTCACCACTCGGTAAGATTTTTCAAACTTAGGCGAGTACTGGACTGTAGCTAAGCCCCCGAGTGGGAGGGTTGCTCACCACACGGTAGGATTTTTCAAACTTAGGCGAGTGCTGGACTGTAGCTAAGCCCCCGATTGGGAGGGTTGCTCACCACTCCGTAGGATTTTTCAAACTTAGGCGAGTACTGGACTGCAGCTAAGCCTCCGAGTGCGAGGGTTGCTCACCACTCGGTAGGATTTTTCAAACTTAGGCGAGTACTGGACTGCAGCTAAGCCCCCGAGTGGGAGGGTTGCACACCACTCGGTAGGATTTTTCAAACTTAGGCGAGTACTGGACTGCAGCTAAGCCCCCGAGTGGGAGGGTTGCTCACCACTCGGTAGGATTTTTTCACACTTAGGCGAGTACTCGACTGCAGCTAAGCCCCCGAGTGAGAGGCTTGCTCACCACTCGGTAGGATTTTTTCACACTTAGGCGAGTACTGGACTGCAGCTAAGCCCCCGAGTGAGAGGCTTGCTCACCACTCGGTAGGATTTTTCAAACTTAGGCGAGTGCTAGACTGTAGCTAAGCCCCCGAGTGGGAGGGTTGCTCACCACTCGGTAGGATTTTTCAAACTTAGGCGAGTACTGGACTGCAGCTAAGCCCAAGAGTGAGAGGCTTGCTCACCACTCGGTAGGATTTTTTCACACTTAGGCAAGTACTGGACTGCAGCTAAGTCCCCGAGAGGGAGGGTTTCTCACCACTCGGTAGGATTTTTCAAACATAGCCGAGTGCTAGACTGTAGCTAAGCCCCCGAGTGGGAGGGTTGCTCACCACTCGGTAGGATTTTTTCACACTTAGGCGAGTACTGGACTGCAACTAAGCCCCCGAGTGAGAGACTTGCTCACCACTCGGTAGGATTTTTTCACACTTAGCCGAGTACTGGACTGCTGCTAAGCCCCCGAGTGAGAGGCTTGCTCACCACTCGGTAGGATTTTTCAAACTTAGGCGAGTACTGGACTGCAGCTAAGCCCCCGAGTGGGAGGGTTGCTCACCACTCGGTAGGATTTTTCAAACTTAGGCGAGTACTGGAATGCAGCTAAGCCCACGAGTGAGAGGCTTGCTCACCACTTGGTAGGATTTTTTCACACATAGGCGAGTACTGGACTGCAGCTAAGCCCCCGAGTGGGAGGGTTGCTCATCACTCGGT
This sequence comes from Aegilops tauschii subsp. strangulata, assembly GCF_002575655.3. Taxonomy (NCBI): domain Eukaryota; kingdom Viridiplantae; phylum Streptophyta; class Magnoliopsida; order Poales; family Poaceae; genus Aegilops; species Aegilops tauschii. Next base: position 65,937,144 of record NC_053040.3, on the reverse strand, counting down.
AGGATTTTTCAAACATAGGCGAGTACTAGACTGCAGCTAAGCCTCCGAGTGGGAGGGTTGCTCACCACTCGGTAGTATTTTTCAAACTTAGGCGAGTACTGGACTGCAGCTAAGCCCCCGAGTGGGAGGGTTGCTCACCACTCGGTAGGATTTTTCAAACATTGGCGAGTGCTAGACTGTAGGTAAGCCCCCGAGTGGGAGGGTTGCTCACCACTCGGTAGGATTTTTTCACTCTTAGGCGAGTACTGGACTGCAGCTAAGCCCCCGAGTTAGAGACTTGCTCACCACTCGGTAGGATTTTTTAACACTTAGCCGAGTACTGGACTGCAGCTAAGCCCCCGAGTGAGAGGCTTGCTCACCACTCGGTAAGTTCTTTCAAACTTAGGCGAGTACTGGACTGCATCTAAGCCCCCGAGTGGGAGGGTTGCTCACCACACGGTAGGATTTTTCAAACTTAGGCGAGTGCTGGACTGCAGCTAAACCCCCGAGTGGGAGGGTTGCTCACCACTCAGTAGGATTTTTCAAACTTAGGCGAGTACTAGACTGCAGCTAAGCCTCGGAGTGGGAGGGTTGCTCACCACTCGGTAGGATTTTTCAAACTTTTGCGAGTACTGGACTGCAGCTAAGCCCCCGAGTGGGAGGGTTGCTCACCACTCGGTAGGATTTTTCAAACTTAGGCGAGTACTGGAATGCAGCTAAGCCCACGAGTGAGAGGCTTGCTCACCACTCGGTAGGATTTTTTCACACTTAGGCGAGTACTGGACTGCAGCTAAGCCCCCGAGTGTGAGGGTTGCTCATCACTCGGTAGAATTTTTCAAACATAGGCGAGTACTGGACTGCAGCTAAGCCTCCGAGTGGGAGGGTTGCTCACCACTCGGTAGTATATTTCAAACTTAGGCGAGTACTGGACTGCAGCTAAGCCCCCGAGTGGGAGGGTTGCTCACCACTCGGTAGGATTTTTCAAACATAGGCGAGTGCTAGACTGTAGCTAAGCCCCCGAGTGGGAGGGTTGCTCACCACTCGGTAGGATTTTTTCACACTTAGGAGAGTACTGGACTGCAGCTAAGCCCCCGAGTTAGAGACTTGCTCACCACTCGGTAGGATTTTTTAACACTTAGCCGAGTACTGGACTGCAGCTAAGCCCCCGACTGAGAGGCTTGCTCACCACTCTGTAGGATTTTTCAAACTTAGGCGAGTACTGGACTGCAGCTAAGCCCCCGAGTGGGAGGGTTGCTCACCACTCGGTAGGATTTTTCAAACTTAGGCGAGTGCTGGACTGCAGCTAAGCCCCCGAGTGGGAGGGTTGCTCACCAATCGGTAGGATTTTTCAAACTTAGGCGAGTCCTGGACTGCAGCTAAGCCCCCGAGTGGGAGGGTTGCTCACCACACGGTAGGATTTTTCAAACTTAGGCGAGTGCTGGACTGCAGCTAAGCCCCCGATTGGGAGGGTTGCTCACCACTCCGTAGGATTTTTCAAACTTAGGCGAGTACTGGACTGCAGCTAAGCCCCCGACTGAGAGACTTGCTCACCACTCGGTAGGATTTTTTCACACTTAGCCGAGTACTGGACTGCAGCTAAGCCCCCGAGTGGGAGGGTTGCTCACCACTCGGTAGGATTTTTCAAACTTAGGCGAGCGCTGGACTGCAGCTAAGCCCCCGAGTGGGAGGGTTGCTCAACACTCGGTAGGATTTTTCAAACTTAGGCGAGTACTGGACTGCAGCTAAGCCCCCGAGTGGGAGGGTTGCTCACCACACGGTAGGAATTTTCCAACTTACGCGAGTGCTGGACTGCAGCTAAACCCCCGAGTGGGAGGGTTCCTCACCACTCAGTAGGATTTTTCAAACATAGGCGAGTACTGGACTGCAGCTAAGCCTCCGAGTGGGAGGGTTGCTCACCACTTGGTAGGATTTTTCAAACTTAGGCGAGTACTGGACTGCAGCTAAGCCCCCGAGTGGGAGGGTTGCTCACAACTCGGTAGGATTTTTCAAACTTAGGCGAGTACTGGAATGCAGCTAAGCCCACGAGTGAGAGGCTTGCTCACCACTCGGTAGGATTTTTCAAACTTAGGCGAGTACTGGAATGCAGCTAAGCCCACGAGTGAGAGGCTTGCTCACCACTCGGTAGGATTTTTTCACACTTAGGCGAGTACTGGACTGCAGCTAAGCCCCCGAGTGGGAGGGTTGCTCATCACTCGGTAGGATTTTTCAAACATAGGCGAGTACTGGACTGCAGCTAAGCCTCCGAGTGGGAGGGTTGCTCACCACTCGGTAGTATTTTTCAAACTTAGGCGAGTACTGGACTGCAGCTAAGCCCCCGAGTGGGAGGGTTGCTCACCACTCGGTAGGATTTTTCAAACATAGGCGAGTGCTAGACTGTAGCTAAGCCCCCGAGTGGGAGGGTTGCTCACCACTCGGTAGGATTTTTTCACACTTAGGAGAGTACTGGACTGCAGCTAAGCCCCCGAGTTAGAGACTTGCTCACCACTCGGTAGGATTTTTTAACACTTAGCCGAGTACTGGACTGCAGCTAAGCCCCCGACTGAGAGGCTTGCTCACCACTCGGTAGGATTTTTCAAACTTAGGCGAGTACTGGACTGCAGCTAAGCCCCCGAGTGGGAGGGTTGCTCACCACTCGGTAGAATTTTTCAAACTTAGGCGAGTGCTGGACTGCAGCTAAGCCCCCGACTGGGAGGGTTGCTCACCAATCGGTAGGATTTTTCAAACTTAGGCGAGTCCTGGACTGCAGCTAAGCCCCCGAGTGGGAGGGTTGCTCACCACACGGTAGGATTTTTCAAACTTAGGCGAGTGCTGGACTGCAGCTAAGCCCCCGATTGGGAGGGTTGCTCACCACTCCGTAGGATTTTTCAAACTTAGGCGAGTACTGGACTGCAGCTAAGCCTCCGAGTGCGAGGGTTGCTCACCACTCGGTAGGATTTTTCAAACTTAGGCGAGTACTGGACTGCAGCTAAGCCCCCGAGTGGGAGGGTTGCACACCACTCGGTAGGATTTTTCAAACTTAGGCGAGTACTGGACTGCAGCTATGCCCCCGAGTGGGAGGGTTGCTCACCACTCGGTAGGATTTTTTCACACTTAGGCGAGTACTGGACTGCAGCTAAGCCCCCGAGTGAGGCTTGCTCACCACTCGGTAGGATTTTTTCACACTTAGGCGAGTACTGGACTGCAGCTAAGCCCCCGAGTGGGAGGGTTGCTCATCACTCGGTAGGATTTTTCAAACATAGGCGAGTACTGGACTGCAGATAAGCCTCCGAGTGGGAGGGTTGCTCACCATTCGGTAGTATTTTTCAAACTTAGGCGAGTACTGGACTGCAGCTAAGCCCCCGAGTGGGAGGGTTGCTCACCACTCGGTAGGATTTTTCAAACATAGGCGAGTGCTAGACTGTAGCTAAGCCCCCGAGTGGGAGGGTTGCTCACCACTCGGTAGGATTTTTTCACACTTAGGAGAGTACTGGACTGCAGCTAAGCCCCCGAGTTAGAGACTTGCTCACCACTCGGTAGGATTTTTTAACACTTAGCCGAGTACTGGACTGCAGCTAAGCCCCCGACTGAGAGGCTTGCTCACCACTCGGTAGGATTTTTCAAACTTAGGCGAGTACTGGACTGCAGCTAAGCCCCCGAGTGGGAGGGTTGCTCACCACTCGGTAGGATTTTTCAAACTTAGGCGAGTGGTGGACTGCAGCTAAGCCCCCGAGTGGGAGGGTTGCTCACCACACGGTAGGATTTTTCAAACTTAGGCGAGTGCTGGACTGCAGCTAAGCCCCCGATTGGGAGGGTTGCTCACCACTCCGTAGGATTTTTCAAACTTAGGCGAGTACTGGACTGCAGCTAAGCCTCCGAGTGCGAGGGTTGCTCACCACTCGGTAGGATTTTTCAAACTTAGGCGAGTACTGGACTGCAGCTAAGCCCCCGAGTGGGAGGGTTGCACACCACTCGGTAGGATTTTTCAAACTTAGGCGAGTACTGGACTGCAGCTATGCCCCCGAGTGGGAGGGTTGCTCACCACTCGGTAGGATTTTTTCACACTTAGGCGAGTACTGGACTGCAGCTAAGCCCCCGAGTGAGAGGCTTGCTCACCACTCGGTAGGATTTTTTCACACTTAGGCGAGTACTGGACTGCAGCTAAGCCCCCGAGTGGGAGGGTTGCTCATCACTCGGTAGGATTTTTCAAACATAGGCGAGTACTGGACTGCAGCTAAGCCTCCGAGTGGGAGGGTTGCTCACCACTCGGTAGTATTTTTCAAACTTAGGCGAGTACTGGACTGCAGCTAAGCCCCCGAGTGGGAGGGTTGCTCACCACTCGGTAGGATTTTTCAAACATAGGCGAGTGCTAGACTGTAGCTAAGCCCCCGAGTGGGAGGGTTGCTCACCACTCGGTAGGATTTTTTCACACTTAGGAGAGTACTGGACTGCAGCTAAGCCCCCGAGTTAGAGACTTGCTCACCACTCGGTAGGATTTTTTAACACTTAGCCGAGTACTGGACTGCAGCTAAGCCCCCGACTGAGAGGCTTGCTCACCACTCGGTAGGATTTTTCAAACTTAGGCGAGTACTGGACTGCAGCTAAGCCCCCGAGTGGGAGGGTTGCTCACCACTCGGTAGGATTTTTCAAACTTAGGCGAGTGCTGGACTGCAGCTAAGCCCCCGAGTGGGAGGGTTGCTCACCAATCGGTAGGATTTTTCAAACTTAGGCGAGTCCTGGACTGCAGCTAAGCCCCCGAGTGGGAGGGTTGCTCACCACATGGTAGGATTTTTCAAACTTAGGCGAGTGCTGGACTGCAGCTAAGCCCCCGATTGGGAGGGTTGCTCACCACTCCGTAGGATTTTTCAAACTTAGGCGAGTACTGGACTGCAGCTAAGCCTCCGAGTGCGAGGGTTGCTCACCACTCGGTAGGATTTTTCAAACTTAGGCGAGTACTGGACTGCAGCTAAGCCCCCGAGTGGGAGGGTTGCACACACTCGGTATGATTTTTCAAACTTAGGCGAGTACTGGACTGCAGCTATGCCCCCGAGTGGGAGGGTTGCTCACCACTCGGTAGGATTTTTTCACACTTAGGCGAGTACTGGACTGCAGCTAAGCCCCCGAGTGAGAGGGTTGCTCACCACACGGTAGGATTTTTCAAACTTAGGCGAGTGCTGGACTGCAGCTAAGCCCCCGATTGGGAGGGTTGCTCACCACTCCGTAGGATTTTTCAAACTTAGGCGAGTACTGGACTGCAGCTAAGCCTCCGAGTGCGAGGGTTGCTCACCACTCGGTAGGATTTTTCAAACTTAGGCGAGTACTGGACTGCAGCTAAGCCCCCGAGTGGGAGGGTTGCACACCACTCGGTAGGATTTTTCAAACTTAGGCGAGTACTGGACTGCAGCTATGCCCCCGAGTGGGAGGGTTGCTCACCACTCGGTAGGATTTTTTCACACTTAGGCGAGTACTGGACTGCAGCTAAGCCCCCGAGTGAGAGGCTTGCTCACCACTCGGTAGGATTTTTTCACACTTAGGCGAGTACTGGACTGCAGCTAAGCCCCCGAGTGGGAGGGTTGCTCATCACTCGGTAGGATTTTTCAAACATAGGCGAGTACTGGACTGCAGCTAAGCCTCCGAGTGGGAGGGTTGCTCACCACTCGGTAGTATTTTTCAAACTTAGGCGAGTACTGGACTGCAGCTAAGCCCCCGAGTGGGAGGGTTGCTCACCACTCGGTAGGATTTTTCAAACATAGGCGAGTGCTAGACTGTAGCTAAGCCCCCGAGTGGGAGGGTTGCTCACCACTCGGTAGGATTTTTTCACACTTAGGAGAGTACTGGACTGCAGCTAAGCCCCCGAGTTAGAGACTTGCTCACCACTCGGTAGGATTTTTTAACACTTAGCCGAGTACTGGACTGCAGCTAAGCCCCCGACTGAGAGGCTTGCTCACCACTCGGTAGGATTTTTCAAACTTAGGCGAGTACTGGACTGCAGCTAAGCCCCCGAGTGGGAGGGTTGCTCACCACTCGGTAGGATTTTTCAAACTTAGGCGAGTGCTGGACTGCAGCTAAGCCCCCGAGTGGGAGGGTTGCTCACCAATCGGTAGGATTTTTCAAACTTAGGCGAGTCCTGGACTGCAGCTAAGCCCCCGAGTGGGAGGGTTGCTCACCACATGGTAGGATTTTTCAAACTTAGGCGAGTGCTGGACTGCAGCTAAGCCCCCGATTGGGAGGGTTGCTCACCACTCCGTAGGATTTTTCAAACTTAGGCGAGTACTGGACTGCAGCTAAGCCTCCGAGTGCGAGGGTTGCTCACCACTCGGTAGGATTTTTCAAACTTAGGCGAGTACTGGACTGCAGCTAAGCCCCCGAGTGGGAGGGTTGCACACACTCGGTATGATTTTTCAAACTTAGGCGAGTACTGGACTGCAGCTATGCCCCCGAGTGGGAGGGTTGCTCACCACTCGGTAGGATTTTTTCACACTTAGGCGAGTACTGGACTGCAGCTAAGCCCCCGAGTGAGAGGCTTGCTCACCACTCGGTAGGATTTTTTCACACTTAGGCGAGTACTGGACTGCAGCTAAGCCTCCGAGTGGGAGGGTTGCTCACCACTCGGTATGATTTTTCAAACTTAGGCGAGTACTGGACTGCAGCTATGCCCCCGAGTGGGAGGGTTGCTCACCACTCGGTAGGATTTTTTCACACTTAGGCGAGTACTGGACTGCAGCTAAGCCCCCGAGTGAGAGGCTTGCTCACCACTCGGTAGTATTTTTCAAACTTAGGCGAGTACTGGACTGCAGCTAAGCCCCCGAGTGGGAGGGTTGCTCACCACTCGGTAGGATTTTTCAAACATAGGCGAGTGCTAGACTGTAGGTAAGCCCCCGAGTGGGAGGGTTGCTCACCACTCGGTAGGATTTTTTCACTCTTAGGCGAGTACTGGACTGCAGCTAAGCCCCCGAGTTAGAGACTTGCTCACCACTCGGTAGGATTTTTTAACACTTAGCCGAGTACTGGACTGCAGCTAAGCCCCCGAGTGAGAGGCTTGCTCACCACTCGGTAAGTTTTTTCAAACTTAGGCGAGTACTGGACTGCAACTAAGCCCCCGAGTGGGAGGGTTGCTCACCACACGGTAGGATTTTTCAAACTTAGGCGAGTGCTGGACTGCAGCTAAACCCCCGAGTGGGAGGGTTGCTCACCACTCAGTAGGATTTTTCAAACTTAGGCGAGTACTAGACTGCAGCTAAGCCTCCGAGTGGGAGGGTTGCTCACCACTCGGTAGGATTTTTCAAACTTAGGCGAGTACTGGACTGCAGCTAAGCCCCCGAGTGGGAGGGTTGCTCACCACTCGGTAGGATTTTTCAAACTTAGGCGAGTACTGGAATGCAGCTAAGCCCACGAGTGAGAGGCTTGCTCACCACTCGGTAGGATTTTTTCACACTTAGGCGAGTACTGGACTGCAGCTAAGCCCCCGAGTGGGAGGGTAGCTCATCACTCGGTAGAACTTTTCAAACATAGGCGAGTACTGGACTGCAGCTAAGCCTCCGAGTGGGAGGGTTGCTCACCACTCGGTAGTATTTTTCAAACTTAGGCGAGTACTGGACTGCAGCTAAGCCCCCGAGTGGGAGGGTTGCTCACCACTCGGTAGGATTTTTCAAACATAGGCGAGTGCTAGACTGTAGCTAAGCCCCCGAGTGGGAGGGTTGCTCACCACTCGGTAGGATTTTTTCACACTTAGGAGAGTACTGGACTGCAGCTAAGCCCCCGAGTTAGAGACTTGCTCACCACTCGGTAGGATTTTTTAACACTTAGCCGAGTACTGGACTGCAGCTAAGCCCCCGACTGAGAGCCTTGCTCACCACTCGGTAGGATTTTTCAAACTTAGGCGAGTACTGGACTGCAGCTAAGCCCCCGAGTGGGAGGGTTGCTCACCACTCGGTAGGATTTTTCAAACTTAGGCGAGTGCTGGACTGCAGCTAAGCCCCCGAGTGGGAGGGTTGCTCACCAATCGGTAGGATTTTTCAAACTTAGGCGAGTCCTGGACTGCAGCTAAGCCCCCGAGTGGGAGGGTTGCTCACCACACGGTAGGATTTTTCAAACTTAGGCGAGTGCTGGACTGCAGCTAAGCCCCCGATTGGGAGGGTTGCTCACCACTCCGTAGGATTTTTCAAACTTAGGCGAGTACTGGACTGCAGCTAAGCCCCCGACTGAGAGACTTGCTCACCACTCGGTAGGATTTTTTCACACTTAGCCGAGTACTGGACTGCAGCTAAGCCCCCGAGTGGGAGGGTTGCTCACCACTCGGTAGGATTTTTCAAACTTAGGCGAGTGCTGGACTGCAGCTAAGCCCCCGAGTGGGAGGGTTGCTCACCACTTGGTAGGATTTTTCAAACTTAGGCGAGTACTGGACTGCAGCTAAGCCCCCGAGTGGGAGGGTTGCTCATCACTCGGTAGAACTTTTCAAACATAGGCGAGTACTGGACTGCAGCTAAGCCTCCGAGTGGGAGGGTTGCTCACCACTCGGTAGTATTTTTCAAACTTAGGCGAGTACTGGACTGCAGCTAAGCCCCCGAGTGGGAGGGTTGCTCACCACTCGGTAGGATTTTTCAAACATAGGCGAGTGCTAGACTGTAGCTAAGCCCCCGAGTGGGAGGGTTGCTCACCACTCGGTACGATTTTTTCACACTTAGGAGAGTACTGGACTGCAGCTAAGCCCCCGAGTTAGAGACTTGCTCACCACTCGGTAGGATTTTTTAACACTTAGCCGAGTACTGGACTGCAGCTAAGCCCCCGACTGAGAGGCTTGCTCACCACTCGGTAGGATTTTTCAAACTTAGGCGAGTACTGGACTGCAGCTAAGCCCCCGAGTGGGAGGGTTGCTCACCACTCGGTAGGATTTTTCAAACTTAGGCGAGTGCTGGACTGCAGCTAAGCCCCCGAGTGGGAGGGTTGCTCACCAATCGGTAGGATTTTTCAAACTTAGGCGAGTCCTGGACTGCAGCTAAGCCCCCGAGTGGGAGGGTTGCTCACCACACGGTAGGATTTTTCAAACTTAGGCGAGTGCTGGACTGCAGCTAAGCCCCCGATTGGGAGGGTTGCTCACCACTCCGTAGGATTTTTCAAACTTAGGCGAGTACTGGACTGCAGCTAAGCCCCCGACTGAGAGACTTGCTCACCACTCGGTAGGATTTTTTCACACTTAGCCGAGTACTGGACTGCAGCTAAGCCCCCGAGTGGGAGGGTTGCTCACCACTCGGTAGGATTTTTCAAACTTAGGCGAGTGCTGGACTGCAGCTAAGCCCCCGAGTGGGAGGGTTGCTCACCACTCGGTAGGATTTTTCAAACTTAGGCGAGTACTGGACTGCAGCTAAGCCCCCGAGTGGGAGGGTTGCTCACCACACGGTAGGATTTTTCAAACTTAGGCGAGTGCTGGACTGCAGCTAAACCCCCGAGTGGGAGGGTTGCTCACCACTCAGTAGGATTTTTCAAACTTAGGCGAGTACTGGACTGCAGCTAAGCCTCCGAGTTGGAGGGTTGCTCACCACACGGTAGGATTTTTCAAACTTAGGCGAGTACTGGACTGCAGCTAAGCCCCCGACTGGGAGGGTTGCTCACAACTCGGTAGGATTTTTCAAACTTAGGCGAGTACTGGAATGCAGCTAAGCCCACGAGTGAGAGGCTTGCTCACCACTCGGTAGGATTTTTTCACACTTAGGCGAGTACTGGACTGCAGCTAAGCCCCCGAGTGGGAGGGTTGCTCATCACTCGGTAGGATTTTTCAAACATAGGCGAGTACTGGACTGCAGCTAAGCCTCCGAGTGGGAGGGTTGCTCACCACTCGGTAGTATTTTTCAAACTTAGGCGAGTACTAGACTGCAGCTAAGCCCCCGAGTGGGAGGGTTGCTCACCACTCGGTAGGATTTTTCAAACATAGGCGAGTGCTAGACTGTAGCTAAGCCCCCGAGTGGGAGGGTTGCTCACCACTCGGTAGGATTTTTTCACACTTAGGAGAGTACTGGACTGCAGCTAAGCCCCCGAGTTAGAGACTTGCTCACCACTCGGTAGGATTTTTTAACACTTAGCCGAGTACTGGACTGCAGCTAAGCCCCCGACTGAGAGGCTTGCTCACCACTCGGTAGGATTTTTCAAACTTAGGCGAGTACTGGACTGCAGCTAAGCCCCCGAGTGGGAGGGTTGCTCACCACTCGGTAGGATTTTTCAAACTTAGGCGAGTGCTGGACTGCAGCTAAGCCCCCGAGTGGGAGGGTTGCTCACCAATCGGTAGGATTTTTCAAACTTAGGCGAGTCCTGGACTGCAGCTAAGCCCCCGAGTGGGAGGGTTGCTCACCACACGGTAGGATTTTTCAAACTTAGGCGAGTGCTGGACTGCAGCTAAGCCCCCGATTGGGAGGGTTGCTCACCACTCCGTAGGATTTTTCAAACTTAGGCGAGTACTGGACTGCAGCTAAGCCTCCGAGTGCGAGGGTTGCTCACCACTCGGTAGGATTTTTCAAACTTAGGCGAGTACTGGACTGCAGCTAAGCCTCCGAGTGGGAGGGTTGCTCACCACTTGGTAGGATTTTTCAAACTTAGGCGAGTCCTGGACTGCAGCTAAGCCTCCGAGTGGGAGGGTTGCTCACCACTCGGTAGGATTTTTCAAACTTAGGCGAGTACTGGACTGCAGCTAAGCCCCCGAGTGGGAGGGTTGCACACCACTCGGTAGGATTTTTCAAACATAGGCGAGTACTGGACTGCAGCTATGCCCCCGAGTGGGAGGGTTGCTCACCACTCGGTAGGATTTTTTCACACTTAGGCGAGTACTGGACTGCAGCTAAGCCCCCGAGTGAGAGGCTTGCTCACCACTCGGTAGGATTTTTTCACACTTAGGCGAGTACTGGACTGCAGCTAAGCCACCGAGTGAGAGGCTTGCTCACCACTCGGTAGGATTTTTCAAACTTAGGCGAGTGCTAGACTGTAGCTAAGCCCCTGAGTGGGAGGGTTGCTCACCACTCGGTAGGATTTTTCAAACTTAGGCGAGTACTGGACTGCAGCTAAGCCAAGGAGTGAGAGGGTTGCTCACCACTCGGTAGGATTTTTTCACACTTAGGAGAGTACTGGACTGCAGCTAAGCCCCCGAGTTAGAGACTTGCTCACCACTCGGTAGGATTTTTTAACACTTAGCCGAGTACTGGACTGCAGCTAAGCCCCCGACTGAGAGGCTTGCTCACCACTCGGTAGGATTTTTCAAACTTAGGCGAGTACTGGACTGCAGCTAAGCCCCCGAGTGGGAGGGTTGCTCACCACTCGGTAGGATTTTTCAAACTTAGGCGAGTGCTGGACTGCAGCTAAGCCCCCGAGTGGGAGGGTTGCTCACCAATCGGTAGGATTTTTCAAACTTAGGCGAGTCCTGGACTGCAGCTAAGCCCCCGAGTGGGAGGGTTGCTCACCACACGGTAGGATTTTTCAAACTTAGGCGAGTGCTGGACTGCAGCTAAGCCCCCGATTGGGAGGGTTGCTCACCACTCTGTAGGATTTTTCAAACTTAGGCGAGTACTGGACTGCAGCTAAGCCCCCGACTGAGAGACTTGCTCACCACTCGGTAGGATTTTTTCACACTTAGCCGAGTACTGGACTGCAGCTAAGCCCCCGAGTGGGAGGGTTGCTCACCACTCGGTAGGATTTTTCAAACTTAGGCGAGTGCTGGACTGCAGCTAAGCCCCCGAGTGGGAGGGTTGCTCACCACTTGGTAGGATTTTTCAAACTTAGGCGAGTACTGGACTGCAGCTAAGCCCCCGAGTGGGAGGGTTGCTCATCACTCGGTAGAACTTTTCAAACATAGGCGAGTACTGGACTGCAGCTAAGCCTCCGAGTGGGAGGGTTGCTCACCACTCGGTAGTATTTTTCAAACTTAGGCGAGTACTGGACTGCAGCTAAGCCCCCGAGTGGGAGGGTTGCTCACCACTCGGTAGGATTTTTCAAACATAGGCGAGTGCTAGACTGTAGCTAAGCCCCCGAGTGGGAGGGTTGCTCACCACTCGGTACGATTTTTTCACACTTAGGAGAGTACTGGACTGCAGCTAAGCCCCCGAGTTAGAGACTTGCTCACCACTCGGTAGGATTTTTTAACACTTAGCCGAGTACTGGACTGCAGCTAAGCCCCCGACTGAGAGGCTTGCTCACCACTCGGTAGGATTTTTCAAACTTAGGCGAGTACTGGACTGCAGCTAAGCCCCCGAGTGGGAGGGTTGCTCACCACTCGGTAGGATTTTTCAAACTTAGGCGAGTGCTGGACTGCAGCTAAGCCCCCGAGTGGGAGGGTTGCTCACCAATCGGTAGGATTTTTCAAACTTAGGCGAGTCCTGGACTGCAGCTAAGCCCCCGAGTGGGAGGGTTGCTCACCACACGGTAGGATTTTTCAAACTTAGGCGAGTGCTGGACTGCAGCTAAGCCCCCGATTGGGAGGGTTGCTCACCACTCCGTAGGATTTTTCAAACTTAGGCGAGTACTGGACTGCAGCTAAGCCCCCGACTGAGAGACTTGCTCACCACTCGGTAGGATTTTTTCACACTTAGCCGAGTACTGGACTGCAGCTAAGCCCCCGAGTGGGAGGGTTGCTCACCACTCGGTAGGATTTTTCAAACTTAGGCGAGTGCTGGACTGCAGCTAAGCCCCCGAGTGGGAGGGTTGCTCACCACTCGGTAGGATTTTTCAAACTTAGGCGAGTACTGGACTGCAGCTAAGCCCCCGAGTGGGAGGGTTGCTCACCACACGGTAGGATTTTTCAAACTTAGGCGAGTGCTGGACTGCAGCTAAACCCCCGAGTGGGAGGGTTGCTCACCACTCAGTAGGATTTTTCAAACTTAGGCGAGTACTGGACTGCAGCTAAGCCTCCGAGTGGGAGGGTTGCTCACCACTCGGTAGGATTTTTCAAACTTAGGCGAGTACTGGACTGCAGCTAAGCCCCCGACTGGGAGGGTTGCTCACAACTCGGTAGGATTTTTCAAACTTAGGCGAGTACTGGAATGCAGCTAAGCCCACGAGTGAGAGGCTTGCTCACCACTCGGTAGGATTTTTTCACACTTAGGCGAGTACTGGACTGCAGCTAAGCCCCCGAGTGGGAGGGTTGCTCATCACTCGGTAGGATTTTTCAAACATAGGCGAGTACTGGACTGCAGCTAAGCCTCCGAGTGGGAGGGTTGCTCACCACTCGGTAGTATTTTTCAAACTTAGGCGAGTACTAGACTGCAGCTAAGCCCCCGAGTGGGAGGGTTGCTCACCACTCGGTAGGATTTTTCAAACATAGGCGAGTGCTAGACTGTAGCTAAGCCCCCGAGTGGGAGGGTTGCTCACCACTCGGTAGGATTTTTTCACACTTAGGAGAGTACTGGACTGCAGCTAAGCCCCCGAGTTAGAGACTTGCTCACCACTCGGTAGGATTTTTTAACACTTAGCCGAGTACTGGACTGCAGCTAAGCCCCCGACTGAGAGGCTTGCTCACCACTCGGTAGGATTTTTCAAACTTAGGCGAGTACTGGACTGCAGCTAAGCCCCCGAGTGGGAGGGTTGCTCACCACTCGGTAGGATTTTTCAAACTTAGGCGAGTGCTGGACTGCAGCTAAGCCCCCGAGTGGGAGGGTTGCTCACCAATCGGTAGGATTTTTCAAACTTAGGCGAGTCCTGGACTGCAGCTAAGCCCCCGAGTGGGAGGGTTGCTCACCACACGGTAGGATTTTTCAAACTTAGGCGAGTGCTGGACTGCAGCTAAGCCCCCGATTGGGAGGGTTGCTCACCACTCCGTAGGATTTTTCAAACTTAGGCGAGTACTGGACTGCAGCTAAGCCTCCGAGTGCGAGGGTTGCTCACCACTCGGTAGGATTTTTCAAACTTAGGCGAGTACTGGACTGCAGCTAAGCCTCCGAGTGGGAGGGTTGCTCACCACTCGATAGGATTTTTCAAACTTAGGCGAGTCCTGGACTGCAGCTAAGCCTCCGAGTGGGAGGGTTGCTCACCACTCGGTAGGATTTTTCAAACTTAGGCGAGTACTGGACTGCAGCTAAGCCCCCGAGTGGGAGGGTTGCACACCACTCGGTAGGATTTTTCAAACATAGGCGAGTACTGGACTGCAGCTATGCCCCCGAGTGGGAGGGTTGCTCACCACTCGGTAGGATTTTTTCACACTTAGGCGAGTACTGGACTGCAGCTAAGCCCCCGAGTGAGAGGCTTGCTCACCACTCGGTAGGATTTTTTCACACTTAGGCGAGTACTGGACTGCAGCTAAGCCACCGAGTGAGAGGCTTGCTCACCACTCGGTAGGATTTTTCAAACTTAGGCGAGTGCTAGACTGTAGCTAAGCCCCTGAGTGGGAGGGTTGCTCACCACTCGGTAGGATTTTTCAAACTTAGGCGAGTACTGGACTGCAGCTAAGCCAAGGAGTGAGAGGCTTGCTCACCACTCGGTAGGATTTTTTCACACTTAGGCAAGTACTGGACTGCAGCTAAGCCCCCGAGAGGGAGGGTTTCTCACCACTCGGTAGGATTTTTCAAACATAGGCGAGTGCCAGACTGTAGCTAAGCCCCCGAGTGGGAGGGTTGCTCACCACTCGGTAGGATTTTTTCACACTTAGGCGAGTACTGGACTGCAACTAAGCCCCCGAGTGAGAGACTTGCTCACCACTCGGTAGGATTTTTTCACACTTAGCCGAGTACTGGACTGCAGCTAAGCCCCCGAGTGGGAGGGTTGCTCACCACTCGGTAGGATTTTTCAAACTTAGGCGAGCGTTGGACTGCAGCTAAGCCCCCGAGTGGGAGGGTTGCTCACCACTCGGTAGGATTTTTCAAACTTAGGCGAGTACTGGACTGCAGCTAAGCCCCCGAGTGGGAGGGTTGCTCACCACACGGTAGGATTTTTCAAACTTAGGCGAGTGCTGGGCTGCAGCTAAACCCCCGAGTGGGAGGGTTGCTCACCACTCAGTAGGATTTTTCAAACTTAGGCGAGTACTGGACTGCAGCTAAGCCTCCGAGTGGGAGGGTTGCTCACCACTCGGTAGGATTTTTCAAACTTAGGCGAGTACTGGACTGCAGCTAAGCCCCCGAGTGGGAGGGTTGCTCACCACTCGGTAGGATTTTTCAAACTTAGGCGAGTACTGGAATGCAGCTAAGCCCACGAGTGAGAGGCTTGCTCACCACTCGGTAGGATTTTTTCACACTTAGGCGAGTACTGGACTGCAGCTAAGCCCCCGAGTGGGAGGGTTGCTCATCACTCGGTAGAATTTTTCAAACATAGGCGAGTACTGGACTGCAGCTAAGCCTCCGAGTGGGAGGGTTGCTCACCACTCGGTAGTATTTTTCAAACATAGGCGAGTACTGGACTGCAGCTAAGCCCCCGAGTGGGAGGGTTGCTCACCACTCGGTAGGATTTTTCAAACATAGGCGAGTGCTAGACTGTAGCTAAGCCCCCGAGTGGGAGGGTTGCTCACCACTCGGTAGGATTTTTTCACACTTAGGAGAGTACTGGACTGCAGCTAAGCCCCCGAGTTAGAGACTTGCTCACCACTCGGTAGGATTTTTTAACACTTAGCCGAGTACTGGACTGCAGCTAAGCCCCCGACTGAGAGGCTTGCTCACCACTCGGTAGGATTTTTCAAACTTAGGCGAGTACTGGACTGCAGCTAAGCCCCCGAGTGGGAGGGTTGCTCACCACTCGGTAGGATTTTTCAAACTTAGGCGAGTGCTGGACTGCAGCTAAGCCCCCGAGTGGGAGGGTTGCTCACCAATCGGTAGGATTTTTCAAACTTAGGCGAGTCCTGGACTGCAGCTAAGCCCCCGAGTGGGAGGGTTGCTCACCACACGGTAGGATTTTTCAAACTTAGGCGAGTGCTGGACTGCAGCTAAGCCCCCGATTGGGAGGGTTGCTCACCACTCCGTAGGATTTTTCAAACTTAGGCGAGTCCTGGACTGCAGCTAAGCCTCCGAGTGGGAGGGTTGCTCACAACTCGGTAGGATTTTTCAAACTTAGGCGAGTACTGGACTGCAGCTAAGCCCCCGAGTGGGAGGGTTGCACACCACTCGGTAGGATTTTTCAAACTTAGGCGAGTACAGGACTGCAGCTATGCCCCCGAGTGGGAGGGTTGCTCACCACTCGGTAGGATTTTTTCACACTTAGGCGAGTACTGGACTGCAGCTAAGCCCCCGAGTGAGAGGCTTGCTCACCACTCGGTAGGATTTTTTCACACTTAGGCGAGTACTGGACTGCAGCTAAGCCACCGAGTGAGAGGCTTGCTCACCACTCGGTAGGATTTTTCAAACTTAGGCGAGTGCTAGACTGTAGCTAAGCCCCTGAGTGGGAGGGTTGCTCACCACTCGGTAGGATTTTTCAAACTTAGGCGAGTACTGGACTGCAGCTAAGCCAAAGAGTGAGAGGCTTGCTCACCACTCGGTAGGATTTTTTCACACTTAGGCAAGTACTGGACTGCAGCTAAGCCCCCGAGAGGGAGGGTTTCTCACCACTCGGTAGGATTTTTCAAACATAGGCGAGTGCCAGACTGTAGCTAAGCCCCCGAGTGGGAGGGTTGCTCACCACTCGGTAGGATTTTTTCACACTTAGCCGAGTACTGGACTGCAACTAAGCCCCTGAGTGAGAGATTTGCTCACCACTCGGTAGGATTTTTTCACACTTAGCCGATTACTGGACTGCAGCTAAGCCCCCGAGTGGGAGGGTTGCTCACCACTCGGTAGGATTTTTCAAACTTAGGCGAGCGCTGGACTGCAGCTAAGCCCCCGAGTGGGATGGTTGCTCACCACTCGGTAGGATTTTTCAAACTTAGGCGAGTATTGGACTGCAGCTAAGCCCCCGAGTGGGAGGGTTGCTCACCACACGGTAGGATTTTTCAAACTTAGGCGAGTGCTGGACTGCAGCTAAACCCCCGAGTGGGAGGGTTGCTCACCACTCAGTAGGATTTTTCAAACTTAGGCGAGTACTGGACTGCAGCTAAGCCTCCGAGTGGGAGGGTTGCTCACCACTTGGTAGGATTTTTCAAACTTAGGCGAGTACTGGACTGCAGCTAAGCCCCCGAGTGGGAGGGTTGCTCACCACTCGGTAGGATTTTTCAAACTTAGGTGAGTACTGGAATGCAGCTAAGCCCACGACTGAGAGGCTTGCTCACCACTCGGTAGGATTTTTTCACACTTAGGCGAGTACTGGACTGCAGCTAAGCCCCCGAGTGGGAGGGTTGCTCATCACTCGGTAGAATTTTTCAAACATAGGCGAGTACTGGACTGCAGCTAAGCCTCCGAGTGGGAGGGTTGCTCACCACTCGGTAGTATTTTTCAAACATAGGCGAGTACTGGACTGCAGCTAAGCCCCCGAGTGGGAGGGTTGCTCACCACTCGGTAGGATTTTTCAAACATAGGCGAGTGCTAGACTGTAGCTAAGCCCCCGAGTGGGAGGGTTGCTCACCACTCGGTAGGATTTTTCAAACTTAGGCGAATGCTGGACTGCAGCTAAGCCCCCGAGTGGGAGGGTTGCTCACCAATCGGTAGGATTTTTCAAACTTAGGCGAGTCCTGGACTGCAGCTAAGCCCCCGAGTGGGAGGGTTGCTCACCACACGGTAGGATTTTTCAAACTTAGGCGACTGCTGGACTGCAGCTAAGCCCCCGATTGGGAGGGTTGCTCACCACTCCTTAGGATTTTTCAAACTTAGGCGAGTACTGGACTGCAGCTAAGCCTCCGAGTGCGAGGGTTGCTCACCACTCGGTAGGATTTTACAAACTTAGGCGAGTACTGGACTGCAGCTAAGCCCCCGAGTGGGAGGGTTGCACACCACTCGGTAGGATTTTTCAAACATAGGCGAGTACTGGACTGCAGCTAAGCCCCCGAGTGGGAGGGTTGCTCACCACTCGGTAGGATTTTTTCACACTTAGGCGAGTACTGGACTGCAGCTAAGCCCCCGAGTGAGAGGCTTGCTCACCACTCGGTAGGATTTTTTCACACTTAGGCAAGTACTGGACTGTAGCTAAGCCCCCGAGAGGGAGGGTTTCTCACCACTCGGTAGGAATTTTCAAACATAGGCGAGTGCTAGACTGTAGCTAAGCCCCCGAGTGGGAGGGTTGCTCACCACTCGGTAGGATTTTTCAAACTTAGGCGAATGCTGGACTGCAGCTAAGCCCCCGAGTGGGAGGGTTGCTCACCAATCGGTAGGATTTTTCAAACTTAGCCGAGTACTGGACTGCAGCTAAGCCCCCGAGTGGGAGGGTTGCTCACCACTCGGTAGGATTTTTCAAACTTAGGCGAGTGCTGGACTGCAGCTAAGCCCCCGAGTGGGAGGGTTGCTCACCACTCCGTAGGATTTTTCAAACTTAGGCGAGTACTGGACTGCAGCTAAGCCTCCGAGTGCGAGGGTTGCTCAACACTCGGTAGGATTTTACAAACTTAGGCGAGTGCTGGACTGCAGCTAAGCCCCCGAGTGGGAGGGTTGCACACCACTCGGTAGGATTTTTCAAACATAGGCGAGTACTGGACTGCAGCTAAGCCCCCGAGTGGGAGGGTTGCTCACCACTCGGTAGGATTTTTTCACACTTAGGCGAGTACTGGACTGCAGCTAAGCCCCCGAGTGAGAGGCTTGCTCACCACTCGGTAGGATTTTTTCACACTTAGGCAAGTACTGGACTGTAGCTAAGCCCCCGAGAGGGAGGGTTTCTCACCACTCGGTAGGAATTTTCAAACATAGGCGTGTGCTAGACTGTAGCTAAGCCCCCGAGTGGGAGGGTTGCTCACCACTCGGTAGGATTTTTTCACACTTAGGCGAGTACTGGACTGCAACTAATCCCCCGAGTGAGAGACTTGCTCACCACTCGGTAGGATTTTTTCACACTTAGCCGAGTACTGGACTGCAGCTAAGCCCCCGAGTGGGAGGGTTGCTCACCACTCGGTAGGATTTTTCAAACTTAGGCGAGTGCTGGACTGCAGCTAAGCCCCCGAGTGGGAGGGTTGCTCACCACCCGGTAGGATTTTTAAAACTTAGGCGAGTACTGGACTGCAGCTAAGCCCCCGAGTGGGAGGGTTGCTCACCACACGGTAGGATTTTTCAAACTTAGGCGAGTGCTGGACTGCAGCTAAACCCCCGAGTGGGAGGGTTGCTCACCACTCCGTAGGATTTTTCAAACTTAGGCGAGTACTGGACTGCAGCTAAGCCCCCGATTGGGAGGGTTGCTCACCACTTGGTAGGATTTTTCAAACATAGGCGAGTACTGGACTGCAGCTAAGCCCACGAGTGGGAGGGTTGCTCACCACACGGTAGGATTTTTCAAACTTAGGCGAGTGCTGGACTGCAGCTAAACCCCCGAGTGGGAGGGTTGCTCACCACTCCGTAGGATTTTTCAAACTTAGGCGAGTACTGGACTGCAGCTAAGCCCCCGATTGGGAGGGTTGCTCACCACTTGGTAGGATTTTTCAAACTTAGGCGAGTACTGGAATGCAGCTAAACCCACGAGTGAGAGGCTTGCTCACCACTCGGTAGGATTCTTTCACACTTAGGCGAGTACTGGACTGCAGCTAAGCCCCCGAGTGGGAGGGTTGCTCACCACTCGGTAGGATTTTTTCACACTTAGGCGAGTACTGGACTGCAACTAAGCCCCCGAGTGAGAGACTTGCTCACCACTCGGTAGGATTTTTTCACACTTAGCCGAGTACTGGACTGCAGCTAAGCCCCCGAGTGGGAGGGTTGCTCACCACTCGGTAGGATTTTTCAAACTTAGGCGAGTGCTGGACTGCAGCTAAGCCCCCGAGTGGGAGGGTTGCTCACCACTCGGTAGGATTTTTCAAACTTAGGCAACTACTGGACTGCAGCTAAGCCCTCGAGTGGGAGGGTTGCTCACAACTCGGTAGGATTTTTCAAACTTAGGCGAGTACTGGAATGCAGCTAAGCCCACGAGTGAGAGGCTTGCTCACCACTCGGTAGGATTTTTTCACACTTAGGCGAGTACTGGACTGCAGCTAAGCCCCCGAGTGGGAGGGTTGCTCATCACTCGGTAGGATTTTTCAAACATAGGCAAGTACTGGACTGCAGCTAAGCCTCCGAGTGGGAGGGTTGCTCACCACTCGGTAGTATTTTTCAAACTTAGGCGAGTACTGGACTGCAGCTAAGCCCCCGAGTGGGAGGGTTGCTCACCACTCGGTAGGATTTTTTCACACTTAGGAGAGTACTGGACTGCAGCTAAGCCCCCGAATTAGAGACTTGCTCACCACTCGGTAGGATTTTTTAACACTTAGCCGAGTACTGGACTGCAGCTAAGCCCCCGACTGAGAGGCTTGCTCACCACTCGGTAGGATTTTTCAAACTTAGGCGAGTACTGGAGTGCAGCTAAGCCCCCGAGTGGGAGGGTTGCTCACCACTCGGTAGGATTTTTCAAACTTAGGCGAGTGCTGGACTGCAGCTAAGCCCCCGAGTGGGAGGGTTGCTCACCAATCGGTAGGATTTTTCAAACTTAGGCGAGTCCTGGACTGCAGCTAAGCCCCCGAGTGGGAGGGTTGCTCACCACACGGTAGGATTTTTCAAACTTAGGCGAGTGCTGGACTGCAGCTAAGCCCTCGATTGGGAGGGTTGCTCACCACTCCGTAGGATTTTTCAAACTTAGGCGAGTACTGGACTGCAGCTAAGCCTCCGAGTGCGAGGGTTGCTCACCACTCGGTAGGATTTTACAAACTTAGGCGAGTACTGGACTGCAGCTAAGCCCCCGAGTGGGAGGGTTGCACACCACTCGGTAGGATTTTTCAAACATAGGCGAGTACTGGACTGCAGCTAAGCCCCCGAGTGGGAGGGTTGCTCACCACTCGGTAGGATTTTTTCACACTTAGGCGAGTACTGGACTGCAGCTAAGCCCCCGAGTGAGAGGCTTGCTCACCACTCGGTAGGATTTTTTCACACTTAGGCAAGTACTGGACTGCAGCTAAGCCCCCGAGAGGGAGGGTTTCTCACCACTCGGTAGGAATTTTCAAACATAGGCGAGTGCTAGACTATAGCTAAGCCCCCGAGTGGGAGGGTTGCTCACCACTCGGTAGGATTTTTTTCACACTTAGCCGAGTACTGGACTGCAACTAATCCCCCGAGTGAGAGACTTGCTCACCACTCGGTAGGATTTTTTCACACTTAGCCGAGTACTAGACTGCAGCTAAGCCCCCGAGTGGGAGGGTTGCTCACCACTCGGTAGGATTTTTCAAACTTAGGCGAGTGCTGGACTGCAGCTAAGCCCCCGAGTGGGAGGGTTGCTCACCACTCGGTAGGATTTTTCAAACTTAGGCGAGTACTGGACTGCAGCTAAGCCCCCGAGTGGGAGGGTTGCTCACCACACGGTAGGATTTTTCAAACTTAGGCGAGTACTGGAATGCAGCTAAGCCCACGAGTGAGAGGCTTGCTCACCACTCGGTAGGATTTTTTCACACTTAGGCGAGTACTGGACTGCAGCTAAGCCCCCGAGTGGGAGGGTTGCTCATCACTCGGTAGGATTTTTCAAACATAGGCAACTACTGGACTGCAGCTAAGCCTCCGAGTGGGAGGGTTGCTCACCACTCGGTAGTATTTTTCAAACTTAGGCGAGTACTGGACTGCAGCTAAGCCCCCGAGTGGGAGGGTTGCTCACCACTCGGTAGGATTTTTCAAACATAGGCGAGTGCTAGACTGTAGCTAAGCCCCCGAGTGGGAGGGTTGCTCACCACTCGGTAGGATTTTTTCACACTTAGGCGAGTACTGGACTGCAGCTAAGCCCCCGAGTGAGAGGCTTGCTCACCACTCGGTAGGATTTTTTTCACACTTAGGCAAGTACTGGACTGTAGCTAAGCCCCCGAGAGGGAGGGTTTCTCACCACTCGGTAGGAATTTTCAAACATAGGCGAGTGCTAGACTGTAGCTAAGCCCCCGAGTGGGAGGGTTGCTCACCACTCGGTAGGATTTTTTCACACTTAGGCGAGTACTGGACTGCAACTAATCCCCCGAGTGAGAGACTTGCTCACCACTCGGTAGGATTTTTTCACACTTAGCCGAGTACTGGACTGCAGCTAAGCCCCCGAGTGGGAGGGTTGCTCACCACTCGGTAGGATTTTTCAAACTTAGGCGAGTGCTGGACTGCAGCTAAGCCCCCGAGTGGGAGGGTTGCTCACCACTCGGTAGGATTTTTCAAACTTAGGCGAGTACTGGACTGCAGCTAAGCCCCCGAGTGGGAGGGTTGCTCACCACACGGTAGGATTTTTCAAACTTAGGCGAGTGCTGGACTGCAGCTAAACCCCCGAGTGGGAGGGTTGCTCACCACTCCGTAGGATTTTTCAAACTTAGGCGAGTACTGGACTGCAGCTAAGCCCCCGAGTGGGAGGGTTGCTCACCACTTGGTAGGATTTTTCAAACTTAGGCGAGTACTGGACTGCAGCTAAGCCCCCGAGTGGGAGGGTTGCTCACCACTCGGTAGGATTTTTCAAACTTAGGCGAGTACTGGAATGCAGCTAAACCCACGAGTGAGAGGCTTGCTCACCACTCGGTAGGATTTTTTCACACTTAGGCGAGTACTGGACTGCAGCGAAGCCTCCGAGTGGGAGGGTTGCTCACCACTCGGTAGGATTTTTTCACACTTAGGCGAGTACTGGACTGCAACTAAGCCCTCGAGTGAGAGACTTGCTCACCACTCGGTAGGATTTTTTCACACTTAGCCGAGTACTGGACTGCAGCTAAGCCCCCGAGGGGGAGTGTTGCTCACCACTCGGTAGGATTTTTCAAACTTAGGCGAGTGCTGGACTGCAGCTAAGCCCCCGAGTGGGAGGGTTGCTCACCACTCGGTAGGATTTTTCAAACTTAGGCGACTACTGGACTGCAGCTAAGCCCTCGAGTGGGAGGGTTGCTCACAACTCGGTAGGATTTTTCAAACTTAGGCGAGTACTGGAATGCAGCTAAGCCCACGAGTGAGAGGCTTGCTCACCACTCGGTAGGATTTTTTCACACTTAGGCGAGTACTGGACTGCAGCTAAGCCCCCGAGTGGGAGGGTTGCTCATCACTCGGTAGGATTTTTCAAACATAGGCAAGTACTGGACTGCAGCTAAGCCTCCGAGTGGGAGGGTTGCTCACCACTCGGTAGTATTTTTCAAACTTAGGCGAGTACTGGACTGCAGCTAAGCCCCCGAGTGGGAGGGTTGCTCACCACTCGGTAGGATTTTTCAAACATAGGCGAGTGCTAGACTGTAGCTAAGCCCCCGAGTGGGAGGGTTGCTCACCACTCGGTAGGATTTTTTCACACTTAGGAGAGTACTGGACTGCAGCTAAGCCCCCGAATTAGAGACTTGCTCACCACTCGGTAGGATTTTTTAACACTTAGCCGAGTACTGGACTGCAGCTAAGCCCCCGACTGAGAGGCTTGCTCACCACTCGGTAGGATTTTTCAAACTTAGGCGAGTACTGGAGTGCAGCTAAGCCACCGAGTGGGAGGGTTGCTCACCACTCGGTAGGATTTTTCAAACTTAGGCGAGTGCTGGACTGCAGCTAAGCCCCCGAGTGGGAGGGTTGCTCACCAATCGGTAGGATTTTTCAAACTTAGGCGAGTCCTGGACTGCAGCTAAGCCCCCGAGTGGGAGGGTTGCTCACCACACGGTAGGATTTTTCAAACTTAGGCGAGTGCTGGACTGCAGCTAAGCCCCCGATTGGGAGGGTTGCTCACCACTCCGTAGGATTTTTCAAACTTAGGCGAGTACTGGACTGCAGCTAAGCCTCCGAGTGCGAGGGTTGCTCACCACTCGGTAGGATTTTACAAACTTAGGCGAGTACTGGACTGCAGCTAAGCCCCCGAGTGGGAGGGTTGCACACCACTCGGTAGGATTTTTCAAACATAGGCGAGTACTGGACTGCAGCTAAGCCCCCGATTGGGAGGGTTGCTCACCACTCCGTGGGATTTTTCAAACTTAGGCGAGTACTGGACTGCAGCTAAGCCTCCGAGTGCGAGGGTTGCTCACCAGTCGGTAGGATTTTACAAACTTAGGCGAGTACTGGACTGCAGCTAAGCCCCCGAGTGGGAGGGTTGCACACCACTCGGTAGGATTTTTCAAACATAGGCGAGTACTGGACTGCAGCTAAGCCCCCGAGTGGGAGGGTTGCTCACCACTCGGTAGGATTTTTTCACACTTAGGCGAGTACTGGACTGCAGCTAAGCCCCCGAGTGAGAGGCTTGCTCACCACTCGGTAGGATTTTTTCACACTTAGGCAAGTACTGGACTGCAGCTAAGCCCCCGAGAGGGAGGGTTTCTCACCACTCGGTAGGAATTTTCAAACATAGGCGAGTGCTAGACTATAGCTAAGCCCCCGAGTGGGAGGGTTGCTCACCACTCGGTAGGATTTTTTCACACTTAGCCGAGTACTGGACTGCAACTAATCCCCCGAGTGAGAGACTTGCTCACCACTCGGTAGGATTTTTTCACACTTAGCCGAGTACTAGACTGCAGCTAAGCCCCCGAGTGGGAGGGTTGCTCACCACTCGGTAGGATTTTACAAACTTAGGCGAGTGCTGGACTGCAGCTAAGCCCCCGAGTGGGAGGGTTGCTCACCACTCGGTAGGATTTTTCAAACTTAGGCGAGTACTGGACTGCAGCTAAGCCCCCGAGTGGGAGGGTTGCTCACCACACGGTAGGATTTTTCAAACTTAGGCGAGTACTGGACTGCAGCTAAGCCCCCGAGTGGGAGGGTTGCTCACCACTCGGTAGGATTTTTCAAACTTAGGCGAGTACTGGACTGCAGCTAAGCCCCCGAGTGGGAGGGTTGCTCACCACTCGGTAGGATTTTTCAAACTTAGGCGAGTACTGGAATGCAGCTAAACCCACGAGTGAGAGGCTTGCTCACCACTCGGTAGGATTTTTTCACACTTAGGCGAGTACTGGACTGCAGCTAAGCCCCCGAGTGGGAGGGTTGCTCACCACCCGGTAGGATTTTTTCACACTTAGGCGAGTACTGGACTGCACCTAAGCCCCCGAGTGAGAGACTTGCTCACCACTCGGTAGGATTTTTTCACACTTAGCCGAGTACTGGACTGCAGCTAAGCCCCCGAGTCGGAGGGTTGCTCACCACTCGGTAGGATTTTTCAAACTTAGGCGAGTGCTGGACTGCAGCTAAGCCCCCGAGTGGGAGGGTTGCTCACCACTCGGTAGGATTTTTCAAACTTAGGCGACTACTGGACTGCAGCTAAGCCCCCGAGTGGGAGGGTTGCTCACCACTCGGTAGGATTTTTCAAACTTAGGCGAGTACTGGAATGCAGCTAAGCCCACGAGTGAGAGGCTTGCTCACCACTCGGTAGGATTTTTTCACACTTACGCGAGTACTGGACTGCAGCTAAGCCCCCGAGTGGGAGGGTTGCTCATCACTCGGTAGGATTTTTCAAACATAGGCAAGTACTGGACTGCAGCTAAGCCTCCGAGTGGGAGGGTTGCTCACCACTCGGTAGTATTTTTCAAACTTAGGCGAGTACTGGACTGCAGCTAAGCCCCCGAGTGGGAGGGTTGCTCACCACTCGGTAGGATTTTTCAAACATAGGCGAGTGCTAGACTGTAGCTAAGCCCCCGAGTGGGAGGGTTGCTCACCACTCGGTAGGATTTTTTCACACTTAGGAGAGTACTGGACTGCAGCTAAGCCCCCGAATTAGAGACTTGCTCACCACTCGGTAGGATTTTTTAACACTTAGCCGAGTACTGGACTGCAGCTAAGCCCCCGACTGAGAGGCTTGCTCACCACTCGGTAGGATTTTTCAAACTTAGGCGAGTACTGGAGTGCAGCTAAGCCCCCGAGTGGGAGGGTTGCTCACCACTCGGTAGGATTTTTCAAACTTAGGCGAGTGCTGGACTGCAGCTAAGCCCCCGAGTGGGAGGGTTGCTCACCACTCGGTAGTATTTTTCAAACTTAGGCGAGTCCTGGACTGCAGCTAAGCCCCCGAGTGGGAGGGTTGCTCACCACACGGTAGGATTTTTCAAACTTAGGCGAGTGCTGGACTGCAGCTAAGCCCCCGATTGGGAGGGTTGCTCACCACTCCGTAGGATTTTTCAAACTTAGGCGAGTACTGGACTGCAGCTAAGCCCCCGAATTAGAGACTTGCTCACCACTCGGTAGGATTTTTTAACACTTAGCCGAGTACTGGACTGCAGCTAAGCCCCCGACTGAGAGGCTTGCTCACCACTCGGTAGGATTTTTCAAACTTAGGCGAGTACTGGAGTGCAGCTAAGCCCCCGAGTGGGAGGGTTGCTCACCACTCGGTAGGATTTTTCAAACATAGGCGAGTACTGGACTGCAGCTAAGCCCCCGAGTGGGAGGGTTGCTCACCACTCGGTAGGAT
Organism: Aegilops tauschii subsp. strangulata; assembly: GCF_002575655.3. Classification (NCBI taxonomy): domain Eukaryota; kingdom Viridiplantae; phylum Streptophyta; class Magnoliopsida; order Poales; family Poaceae; genus Aegilops; species Aegilops tauschii. Next base: position 65,910,834 of record NC_053040.3, on the reverse strand, counting down.
TTTTTCACACTTAGGCGAGTACTGGACTGCAGCTAAGCCCCCGAGTGAGAGGCTTGCTCACCACTCGGTAGGATTTTTTCACACTTAGGCAAGTACTGGACTGCAGCTAAGCCCCCGAGAGGGAGGGTTTCTCACCACTCGGTAGGAATTTTCAAACATAGGCGAGTGCTAGACTATAGCTAAGCCCCCGAGTGGGAGGGTTGCTCACCACTCGGTAGGATTTTTTCACACTTAGCCGAGTACTGGACTGCAACTAATCCCCCGAGTGAGAGACTTGCTCACCACTCGGTAGGATTTTTTCACACTTAGCCGAGTACTAGACTGCAGCTAAGCCCCCGAGTGGGAGGGTTGCTCACCACTCGGTAGGATTTTACAAACTTAGGCGAGTGCTGGACTGCAGCTAAGCCCCCGAGTGGGAGGGTTGCTCACCACTCGGTAGGATTTTTCAAACTTAGGCGAGTACTGGACTGCAGCTAAGCCCCCGAGTGGGAGGGTTGCTCACCACACGGTAGGATTTTTCAAACTTAGGCGAGTACTGGACTGCAGCTAAGCCCCCGAGTGGGAGGGTTGCTCACCACTCGGTAGGATTTTTCAAACTTAGGCGAGTACTGGACTGCAGCTAAGCCCCCGAGTGGGAGGGTTGCTCACCACTCGGTAGGATTTTTCAAACTTAGGCGAGTACTGGAATGCAGCTAAACCCACGAGTGAGAGGCTTGCTCACCACTCGGTAGGATTTTTTCACACTTAGGTGAGTACTGGACTGCAGCTAAGCCCCCGAGTGGGAGGGTTGCTCACCACTCGGTAGGATTTTTTCACACTTAGGCGAGTACTGGACTGCACCTAAGCCCCCGAGTGAGAGACTTGCTCACCACTCGGTAGGATTTTTTCACACTTAGCCGAGTACTGGACTGCAGCTAAGCCCCCGAGTCGGAGGGTTGCTCACCACTCGGTAGGATTTTTCAAACTTAGGCGAGTGCTGGACTGCAGCTAAGCCCCCGAGTGGGAGGGTTGCTCACCACTCGGTAGGATTTTTCAAACTTAGGCGACTACTGGACTGCAGCTAAGCCCCCGAGTGGGAGGGTTGCTCACCACTCGGTAGGATTTTTCAAACTTAGGCTAGTACTGGACTGCAGCTAAGCCCCCGAGTGAGAGGCTTGCTCACCACTCGGTAGGATTTTTTCACACTTAGGCAAGTACTGGACTGCAGCTAAGCCCCCGAGAGGGAGGGTTTCTCACCACTCGGTAGGAATTTTCAAACATAGGCGAGTGCTAGACTATAGCTAAGCCCCCGAGTGGGAGGGTTGCTCACCACTCGGTAGGATTTTTTCACACTTAGCCGAGTACTGGACTGCAACTAATCCCCCGAGTGAGAGACTTGCTCACCACTCGGTAGGATTTTTTCACACTTAGCCGAGTACTAGACTGCAGCTAAGCCCCCGAGTGGGAGGGTTGCTCACCACTCGGTAGGATTTTACAAACTTAGGCGAGTGCTGGACTGCAGCTAAGCCCCCGAGTGGGAGGGTTGCTCACCACTCGGTAGGATTTTTCAAACTTAGGCGAGTACTGGACTGCAGCTAAGCCCCCGAGTGGGAGGGTTGCTCACCACACGGTAGGATTTTTCAAACTTAGGCGAGTACTGGACTGCAGCTAAGCCCCCGAGTGGGAGGGTTGCTCACCACTCGGTAGGATTTTTCAAACTTAGGCGAGTACTGGACTGCAGCTAAGCCCCCGAATTAGAGACTTGCTCACCACTCGGTAGGATTTTTTAACACTTAGCTGAGTACTGGACTGCAGCTAAGCCCCCGACTGAGAGGCTTGCTCACCACTCGGTAGGATTTTTCAAACTTAGGCGAGTACTGGAGTGCAGCTAAGCCCCCGAGTGGGAGGGTTGCTCACCACTCGGTAGGATTTTTCAAACTTAGACGAGTGCTGGACTGCAGCTAAGCCCCCGAGTGGGAGGGTTGCTCACCAATCGGTAGGATTTTTCAAACTTAGGCGAGTCCTGGACTGCAGCTAAGCCCCCGAGTGGGAGGGTTGCTCACCACACGGTAGGATTTTTCAAACTTAGGCGACTGCTGGACTGCAGCTAAGCCCCCGATTGGGAGGGTTGCTCACCACTCCGTAGGATTTTTCAAACTTAGGCGAGTACTGGACTGCAGCTAAGCCTCCGAGTGCGAGGGTTGCTCACCACTCGGTAGGATTTTACAAACTTAGGCGAGTACTGGACTGCAGCTAAGCCCCCGAGTGGGAGGGTTGCACACCACTCGGTAGGATTTTTCAAACATAGGCGAGTACTGGACTGCAGCTAAGCCCCCGAGTGGGAGGGTTGCTCACCACTCGGTAGGATTTTTTCACACTTAGGCGAGTACTGGACTGCAGCTAAGCCCCCGAGTGAGAGGCTTGCTCACCACTCGGTAGGATTTTTTCACACTTAGGCAAGTACTGGACTGCAGCTAAGCCCCCGAGAGGGAGGGTTTCTCACCACTCGGTAGGAATTTTCAAACATAGGCGAGTGCTAGCCTATAGCTAAGCCCCCGAGTGGGAGGGTTGCTCACCACTCGGTAGGATTTTTTCACACTTAGCCGAGTACTGGACTGCAACTAATCCCCCGAGTGAGAGACTTGCTCACCACTCGGTAGGATTTGTTCACACTTAGCCGAGTACTAGACTGCAGCTAAGCCCCCGAGTGGGAGGGTTGCTCACCACTCGGTAGGATTTTACAAACTTAGGCGAGTGCTGGACTGCAGCTAAGCCCCCGAGTGGGAGGGTTGCTCACCACTCGGTAGGATTTTTCAAACTTAGGCGAGTACTGGACTGCAGCTAAGCCCCCGAGTGGGAGGGTTGCTCACCACTCGGTAGGATTTTACAAACTTAGGCGAGTGCTGGACTGCAGCTAAGCCCCCGAGTGGGAGGGTTGCTCACCACTCGGTAGGATTTTTCAAACTTAGGCGAGTACTGGACTGCAGCTAAGCCCCCGAGTGGGAGGGTTGCTCACCACACGGTAGGATTTTTCAAACTTAGGCGAGTACTGGACTGCAGCTAAGCCCCCGAGTGGGAGGGTTGCTCACCACTCGGTAGGATTTTTCAAACTTAGGCGAGTACTGGACTGCAGCTAAGCCCCCGAGTGGGAGGGTTGCTCACCACTCGGTAGGATTTTTCAAACTTAGGCGAGTACTGGAATGCAGCTAAACCCACGAGTGAGAGGCTTGCTCACCACTCGGTAGGATTTTTTCACACTTAGGCGAGTACTGGACTGCAGCTAAGCCCCCGAGTGGGAGGGTTGCTCACCACTCGGTAGGATTTTTTCACACTTAGGCGAGTACTGGACTGCAACTAAGCCCCCGAGTGAGAGACTTGCTCACCACTCGGTAGGATTTTTTCACACTTAGCCGAGTACTGGACTGCAGCTAAGCCCCCGAGTCGGAGGGTTGCTCACCACTCGGTAGGATTTTTCAAACTTAGGCGAGTGCTGGACTGCAGCTAAGCCCCCGAGTGGGAGGGTTGCTCACCACTCGGTAGGATTTTTCAAACTTAGGCGACTACTGGACTGCAGCTAAGCCCCCGAGTGGGAGGGTTGCTCACCACTCGGTAGGATTTTTCAAACTTAGGCGAGTACTGGAATGCAGCTAAGCCCACGAGTGAGAGGCTTGCTCACCACTCGGTAGGATTTTTTCACACTTACGCGAGTACTGGACTGCAGCTAAGCCCCCGAGTGGGAGGGTTGCTCATCACTCGGTAGGATTTTTCAAACATAGGCAAGTACTGGACTGCAGCTAAGCCTCCGAGTGGGAGGGTTGCTCACCACTCGGTAGTATTTTTCAAACTTAGGCGAGTACTGGACTGCAGCTAAGCCCCCGAGTGGGAGGGTTGCTCACCACTCGGTAGGATTTTTCAAACATAGGCGAGTGCTAGACTGTAGCTAAGCCCCCGAGTGGGAGGGTTGCTCACCACTCGGTAGGATTTTTTCACACTTAGGAGAGTACTGGACTGCAGCTAAGCCCCCGAATTAGAGACTTGCTCACCACTCGGTAGGATTTTTTAACACTTAGCCGAGTACTGGACTGCAGCTAAGCCCCCGACTGAGAGGCTTGCTCACCACTCGGTAGGATTTTTCAAACTTAGGCGAGTACTGGAGTGCAGCTAAGCCCCCGAGTGGGAGGGTTGCTCACCACTCGGTAGGATTTTTCAAACTTAGGCGAGTGCTGGACTGCAGCTAAGCCCCCGAGTGGGAGGGTTGCTCACCACTCCGTAGGATTTTTCAAACTTAGGCGAGTACTGGACTGCAGCTAAGCCCCCGAATTAGAGACTTGCTCACCACTCGGTAGGATTTTTTAACACTTAGCCGAGTACTGGACTGCAGCTAAGCCCCCGACTGAGAGGCTTGCTCACCACTCGGTAGGATTTTTCAAACTTAGGCGAGTACTGGAGTGCAGCTAAGCCCCCGAGTGGGAGGGTTGCTCACCACTCGGTAGGATTTTTCAAACTTAGGCGAGTGCTGGACTGCAGCTAAGCCCCCGAGTGGGAGGGTTGCTCACCAATCGGTAGGATTTTTCAAACTTAGGCGAGTCCTGGACTGCAGCTAAGCCCCCGAGTGGGAGGGTTGCTCACCACACGGTAGGATTTTTCAAACTTAGGCGAGTGCTGGACTGCAGCTAAGCCCCCGATTGGGAGGGTTGCTCACCACTCCGTAGGATTTTTCAAACTTAGGCGAGTACTGGACTGCAGCTAAGCCTCCGAGTGCGAGGGTTGCTCACCACTCGGTAGGATTTTACAAACTTAGGCGAGTACTGGACTGCAGCTAAGCCCCCGAGTGGGAGGGTTGCACACCACTCGGTAGGATTTTTCAAACATAGGCGAGTACTGGACTGCAGCTAAGCCCCCGAGTGGGAGGGTTGCTCACCACTCGGTAGGATTTTTTCACACTTAGGCGAGTACTGGACTGCAGCTAAGCCCCCGAGTGAGAGGCTTGCTCACCACTCGGTAGGATTTTTTCACACTTAGGCAAGTACTGGACTGCAGCTAAGCCCCCGAGAGGGAGGGTTTCTCACCACTCGGTAGGAATTTTCAAACATAGGCGAGTGCTAGACTATAGCTAAGCCCCCGAGTGGGAGGGTTGCTCACCACTCGGTAGGATTTTTTCACACTTAGCCGAGTACTGGACTGCAACTAATCCCCCGAGTGAGAGACTTGCTCACCACTCGGTAGGATTTTTTCACACTTAGCCGAGTACTAGACTGCAGCTAAGCCCCCGAGTGGGAGGGTTGCTCACCAGTCGGTAGGATTTTTCAAACTTAGGCGAGTGCTGGACTGCAGCTAAGCCCCCGAGTGGGAGGGTTGCTCACCACTCGGTAGGATTTTTCAAACTTAGGCGAGTACTGGACTGCAGCTAAGCCCCCGAGTGGGAGGGTTGCTCACCACACGGTAGGATTTTTCAAACTTAGGCGAGTGCTGGACTGCAGCTAAATCCCCGAGTGGGAGGGTTGCTCACCACTCCGTAGGATTTTTCAAACTTAGGCGAGTACTGGACTGCAGCTAAGCCCCCGAGTGGGAGGGTTGCTCACCACTCGGTAGGATTTTTCAAACTTAGGCGAGTACTGGACTGCAGCTAAGCCCCCGAGTGGGAGGGTTGCTCACCACTCGGTAGGATTTTTCAAACTTAGGCGAGTACTGGAATGCAGCTAAACCCACGAGTGAGAGGCTTGCTCACCACTCGGTAGGATTTTTTCACACTTAGGCGAGTGCTGGACTGCAGCTAAGCCCCCGAGTGGGAGGGTTGCTCACCACTCGGTAGGATTTTTCAAACTTAGGCGAGTGCTGGACTGCAGCTAAGCCCCCGAGTGGGAGGGTTGCTCACCACTCGGTAGGATTTTTCAAACTTAGGCGAGTACTGGACTGCAGCTAAGCCCCCGAGTGGGAGGGTTGCTCACCACACAGTAGGATTTTTCAAACTTAGGCGAGTGCTGGACTGCAGCTAAACCCCCGAGTGGGAGGGTTGCTCACCACTCCGTAGGATTTTTCAAACTTAGGCGAGTACTGGACTGCAGCTAAGCCCCCGAGTGGGAGGGTTGCTCACCACTTGGTAGGATTTTTCAAACTTAGGCGAGTACTGGACTGCAGCTAAGCCCCCGAGTGGGAGGGTTGCTCACCACTCGGTAGGATTTTTCAAACTTAGGCGAGTACTGGAATGCAGCTAAACCCACGAGTGAGAGGCTTGCTCACCACTCGGTAGGATTTTTTCACACTTAGGCGAGTACTGGACTGCAGCTAAGCCCCCGAGTGGGAGGGTTGCTCACCACTCGGTAGGATTTTTTCACACTTAGGCGAGTACTGGACTGCAACTAAGCCCCCGAGTGAGAGACTTGCTCACCACTCGGTAGGATTTTTTCACACTTAGCCGAGTACTGGACTGCAGCTAAGCCCCCGAGTGGGAGGGTTGCTCACCACTCGGTAGGATTTTTCAAACTTAGGCGAGTGCTGGACTGCAGCTAAGCCCCCGAGTGGGAGGGTTGCTCACCACTCGGTAGGATTTTCAAACTTAGGCGACTACTGGACTGCAGCTAAGCCCTCGAGTGGGAGGGTTGCTCACAACTCGGTAGGATTTTTCAAACTTAGGCGAGTACTGGAATGCAGCTAAGCCCACGAGTGAGAGGCTTGCTCACCACTCGGTAGGATTTTTTCACACTTAGGCGAGTACTGGACTGCAGCTAAGCCCCCGAGTGCGAGGGTTGCTCATCACTCGGTAGGATTTTTCAAACATAGGCAAGTACTGGACTGCAGCTAAGCCTCCGAGTGGGAGGGTTGCTCACCACTCGGTAGTATTTTTCAAACTTAGGCGAGTACTGGACTGCAGCTAAGCCCCCGAGTGGGAGGGTTGCTCACCACTCGGTAGGATTTTTCAAACATAGGCGAGTGCTAGACTGTAGCTAAGCCCCCGAGTGGGAGGGTTGCTCACCACTCGGTAGGATTTTTTCACACTTAGGAGAGTACTGGACTGCAGCTAAGCCCCCGAATTAGAGACTTGCTCACCACTCGGTAGGATTTTTTAACACTTAGCCGAGTACTGGACTGCAGCTAAGCCCCCGACTGAGAGGCTTGCTCACCACTCGGTAGGATTTTTCAAACTTAGGCGAGTACTGGAGTGCAGCTAAGCCCCCGAGTGGGAGGGTTGCTCACCACTCGGTAGGATTTTTCAAACTTAGGCGAGTGCTGGACTGCAGCTAAGCCCCCGAGTGGGAGGGTTGCTCACCAATCGGTAGGATTTTTCAAACTTAGGCGAGTCCTGGACTGCAGCTAAGCCCCCGAGTGGGAGGGTTGCTCACCACACGGTAGGATTTTTCAAACTTAGGCGAGTGCTGGACTGCAGCTAAGCCCCCGATTGGGAGGGTTGCTCACCACTCCGTAGGATTTTTCAAACTTAGGCGAGTACTGGACTGCAGCTAAGCCTCCGAGTGCGAGGGTTGCTCACCACTCGGTAGGATTTTACAAACTTAGGCGAGTACTGGACTGCAGCTAAGCCCCCGAGTGGGAGGGTTGCACACCACTCGGTAGGATTTTTCAAACATAGGCGAGTACTGGACTGCAGCTAAGCCCCCGAGTGGGAGGGTTGCTCACCACTCGGTAGGATTTTTTCACACTTAGGCAAGTACTGGACTGCAGCTAAGCCCCCGAGAGGGAGGGTTTCTCACCACTCGGTAGGAATTTTCAAACATAGGCGAGTGCTAGACTATAGCTAAGCCCCCGAGTGGGAGGGTTGCTCACCACTCGGTAGGATTTTTTCACACTTAGCCGAGTACTGGACTGCAACTAATCCCCCGAGTGAGAGACTTGCTCACCACTCGGTAGGATTTTTTCACACTTAGCCGAGTACTAGACTGCAGCTAAGCCCCCGAGTGGGAGGGTTGCTCACCAGTCGGTAGGATTTTTCAAACTTAGGCGAGTGCTGGACTGCAGCTAAGCCCCCGAGTGGGAGGGTTGCTCACCACTCGGTAGGATTTTTCAAACTTAGGCGAGTACTGGACTGCAGCTAAGCCCCCGAGTGGGAGGGTTGCTCACCACACGGTAGGATTTTTCAAACTTAGGCGAGTGCTGGACTGCAGCTAAATCCCCGAGTGGGAGGGTTGCTCACCACTCCGTAGGATTTTTCAAACTTAGGCGAGTACTGGACTGCAGCTAAGCCCCCGAGTGGGAGGGTTGCTCACCACTCGGTAGGATTTTTCAAACTTAGGCGAGTACTGGACTGCAGCTAAGCCCCCGAGTGGGAGGGTTGCTCACCACTCGGTAGGATTTTTCAAACTTAGGCGAGTACTGGAATGCAGCTAAACCCACGAGTGAGAGGCTTGCTCACCACTCGGTAGGATTTTTTCACACTTAGGCGAGTGCTGGACTGCAGCTAAGCCCCCGAGTGGGAGGGTTGCTCACCACTCGGTAGGATTTTTCAAACTTAGGCGAGTGCTGGACTGCAGCTAAGCCCCCGAGTGGGAGGGTTGCTCACCACTCGGTAGGATTTTTCAAACTTAGGCGAGTACTGGACTGTAGCTAAGCCCCCGAGTGGGAGGGTTGCTTACCACACAGTAGGATTTTTCAAACTTAGGCGAGTGCTGGACTGCAGCTAAACCCCCGAGTGGGAGGGTTGCTCACCACTCCGTAGGATTTTTCAAACTTAGGCGAGTACTGGACTGCAGCTAAGCCCCCGAGTGGGAGGGTTGCTCACCACTTGGTAGGATTTTTCAAACTTAGGCGAGTACTGGACTGCAGCTAAGCCCCCGAGTGGGAGGGTTGCTCACCACTCTGTAGGATTTTTCAAACTTAGGCGAGTACTGGAATGCAGCTAAACCCACGAGTGAGAGGCTTGCTCACCACTCGGTAGGATTTTTTCACACTTAGGCGAGTACTGGACTGCAGCTAAGCCCCCGAGTGGGAGGGTTGCTCACCACTCGGTAGGATTTTTTCACACTTAGGCGAGTACTGGACTGCAACTAAGCCCCCGAGTGAGAGACTTGCTCACCACTCGGTAGGATTTTTTCACACTTAGCCGAGTACTGGACTGCAGCTAAGCCCCCGAGTGGGAGGGTTGCTCACCACTCGGTAGGATTTTTCAAACTTAGGCGAGTGCTGGACTGCAGCTAAGCCCCCGAGTGGGAGGGTTGCTCACCACTCGGTAGGATTTTTCAAACTTAGGCGACTACTGGACTGCAGCTAAGCCCTCGAGTGGGAGGGTTGCTCACAACTCGGTAGGATTTTTCAAACTTAGGCGAGTACTGGAATGCAGCTAAGCCCACGAGTGAGAGGCTTGCTCACCACTCGGTAGGATTTTTTCACACTTAGGCGAGTACTGGACTGCAGCTAAGCCCCCGAGTGCGAGGGTTGCTCATCACTCGGTAGGATTTTTCAAACATAGGCAAGTACTGGACTGCAGCTAAGCCTCCGAGTGGGAGGGTTGCTCACCACTCGGTAGTATTTTTCAAACTTAGGCGAGTACTGGACTGCAGCTAAGCCCCCGAGTGGGAGGGTTGCTCACCACTCGGTAGGATTTTTCAAACATAGGCGAGTGCTAGACTGTAGCTAAGCCCCCGAGTGGGAGGGTTGCTCACCACTCGGTAGGATTTTTTCACACTTAGGAGAGTACTGGACTGCAGCTAAGCCCCCGAATTAGAGACTTGCTCACCACTCGGTAGGATTTTTTAACACTTAGCCGAGTACTGGACTGCAGCTAAGCCCCCGACTGAGAGGCTTGCTCACCACTCGGTAGGATTTTTCAAACTTAGGCGAGTACTGGAGTGCAGCTAAGCCCCCGAGTGGGAGGGTTGCTCACCACTCGGTAGGATTTTTCAAACTTAGGCGAGTGCTGGACTGCAGCTAAGCCCCCGAGTGGGAGGGTTGCTCACCAATCGGTAGGATTTTTCAAACTTAGGCGAGTCCTGGACTGCAGCTAAGCCCCCGAGTGGGAGGGTTGCTCACCACACGGTAGGATTTTTCAAACTTAGGCGAGTGCTGGACTGCAGCTAAGCCCCCGATTGGGAGGGTTGCTCACCACTCCGTAGGATTTTTCAAACTTAGGCGAGTACTGGACTGCAGCTAAGCCTCCGAGTGCGAGGGTTGCTCACCACTCGGTAGGATTTTACAAACTTAGGCGAGTACTGGACTGCAGCTAAGCCCCCGAGTGGGAGGGTTGCACACCACTCGGTAGGATTTTTCAAACATAGGCGAGTACTGGACTGCAGCTAAGCCCCCGAGTGGGAGGGTTGCTCACCACTCGGTAGGATTTTTTCACACTTAGGCGAGTACTGGACTGCAGCTAAGCCCCCGAGTGAGAGGCTTGCTCACCACTCGGTAGGATTTTTTCACACTTAGGCAAGTACTGGACTGCAGCTAAGCCCCCGAGAGGGAGGGTTTCTCACCACTCGGTAGGAATTTTCAAACATAGGCGAGTGCTAGACTATAGCTAAGCCCCCGAGTGGGAGGGTTGCTCACCACTCGGTAGGATTTTTTCACACTTAGCCGAGTACTGGACTGCAACTAATCCCCCGAGTGAGAGACTTGCTCACCACTCGGTAGGATTTTTTCACACTTAGCCGAGTACTAGACTGCAGCTAAGCCCCCGAGTGGGAGGGTTGCTCACCACTCGGTAGGATTTTTCAAACTTAGGCGAGTGCTGGACTGCAGCTAAGCCCCCGAGTGGGAGGGTTGCTCACCACTCGGTAGGATTTTTCAAACTTAGGCGAGTACTGGACTGCAGCTAAGCCCCCGAGTGGGAGGGTTGCTCACCACACGGTAGGATTTTTCAAACTTAGGCGAGTGCTGGACTGCAGCTAAACCCCCGAGTGGGAGGGTTGCTCACCACTCGGTAGGATTTTTCAAACTTAGGCGAGTACTGGACTGCAGCTAAGCCCCCGAGTGGGAGGGTTGCTCACCACTCGGTAGGATTTTTCAAACTTAGGCGAGTACTGGAATGCAGCTAAGCCCACGAGTGAGAGGCTTGCTCACCACTCGGTAGGATTTTTTCACACTTAGGCGAGTACTGGACTGCAGCTAAGCCCCCGAGTGGGAGGGTTGCTCACCACTCGGTAGGATTTTTCAAACTTAGGCGAGTACTGGACTGCAGCTAAGCCCCCGAGTGGGAGGGTTGCTCACCACTCGGTAGGATTTTTCAAACTTAGGCGAGTACTGGAATGCAGCTAAGCCCACGAGTGAGAGGCTTGCTCACCACTCGGTAGGATTTTTCAAACTTAGGCGAGTACTGGACTGCAGCTAAGCCCCCGAGTGGGAGGGTTGCTCACCACTCGGTAGGATTTTTCAAACTTAGGCGAGTACTGGACTGCAGCTAAGCCCCCGAGTGGGAGGGTTGCTCACCACTCGGTAGGATTTTTCAAACTTAGGCGAGTACTGGAATGCAGCTAAGCCCACGAGTGAGAGGCTTGCTCACCACTCGGTAGGATTTTTTCACACTTAGGCGAGTACTGGACTGCAGCTAAGCCCCCGAGTGGGAGGGTTGCTCACCACTCGGTAGGATTTTTTCACACTTAGGCGAGTACTGGACTGCAACTAAGCCCCCGAGTGAGAGACTTGCTCACCACTCGGTAGGATTTTTTCACACTTAGCCGAGTACTGGACTGCAGCTAAGCCCCCGAGTGGGAGGGTTGCTCACCACTCGGTAGGATTTTTCAAACTTAGGCGAGTGCTGGACTGCAGCTAAGCCTCCGAGTGGGAGGGTTGCTCACCACTCGGTAGTATTTTTCAAACTTAGGCGAGTACTGGACTGCAGCTAAGCCCCCGAGTGGGAGGGTTGCTCACCACTCGGTAGGATTTTTCAAACATAGGCGAGTGCTAGACTGTAGCTAAGCCCCCGAGTGGGAGGGTTGCTCACCACTCGGTAGGATTTTTTCACACTTAGGAGAGTACTTGACTGCAGCTAAGCCCCCGAATTAGAGACTTGCTCACCACTCGGTAGGATTTTTTAACACTTAGCCGAGTACTGGACTGCAGCTAAGCCCCCGACTGAGAGGCTTGCTCACCACTCGGTAGGATTTTTCAAACTTAGGCGAGTACTGGACTGCAGCTAAGCCCCCGAGTGGGAGGGTTGCTCACCACTCGGTAGGATTTTTCAAACTTAGGCGAGTGCTGGACTGCAGCTAAGCCCCCGAGTGGGAGGGTTGCTCACCAATCGGTAGGATTTTTCAAACTTAGGCGAGTCCTGGACTGCAGCTAAGCCCCCGAGTGGGAGGGTTGCTCACCACACGGTAGGATTTTTCAAACTTACGCAAGTGCTGGACTGCAGCTGAGCCCCCGATTGGGAGGGTTGCTCACCACTCCGTAGGATTTTTCAAACTTAGGCGAGTACTGGACTGCAGCTAAGCCTCCGAGTGCGAGGGTTGCTCACCACTCGGTAGGATTTTACAAACTTAGGCGAGTATTGGACTGCCGCTAAGCACCCGAGTGGGAGGGTTGCACACCACTCGGTAGGATTTTTCAAACTTAGGCGAGTACTGGACTGCAGCTAAGCCCCCGAGTGGGAGGGTTGCTCACCACACGGTAGGATTTTTCAAACTTAGGCGAGTGCTGGACTGCAGCTAAGCCCCCGATTGGGAGGGTTGCTCACCACTCCGTAGGATTTTTCAAACTTAGGCGAGTACTGGACTGCAGCTAAGCCTCCGAGTGCGAGGGTTGCTCACCACTCGTTAGGATTTTTCAAACTTAGGCGAGTACTGGACTGCAGCTAAGCCCCCGAGTGCGAGGGTTGCACACCACTCGGTAGGATTTTTCAAACTTAGGCGAGTACTGGACTGCAGCTAAGACCCCGAGTGGGAGGGTTGCTCACCACTCGGTAGGATTTTTTCACACTTAGGCGAGTACTGGACTGCAGCTAAGCCCCCGAGTGAGAGGCTTGCTCACCACTCGGTAGGATTTTTGCACACTTAGGCGAGTACTGGACTGCAGCTAAGCCCCCGAGTGAGAGGCTTGCTCACCACTCGGTAGGATTTTTCAAACTTAGGCGAGTGCTAGACTGTAGCTAAGCCCAAGAGTGAGAGGCTTGCTCACCACTCGGTAGGATTTTTTCACACTTAGGCAAGTACTGGACTGCAGCTAAGCCCCCGAGAGGGAGGGTTTCTCACCACTCGGTAGGATTTTGCAAACATAGGCGAGTGCTAGACTGTAGCTAAGCCCCCGAGTGGTAGGATTGCTCACCACTCGGTAGGATTTTTCAAACTTAGGCGAGTACTGGAATGCAGCTAAGCCCACGAGTGAGAGGCTTGCTCACCACTCGGTAGGATTTTTTCACACATAGGCGAGTACTGGACTGCAGCTAAGCCCCCGAGTGGGAGGGTTGCTCATCACTCGGTAGGATTTTTCAAACATAGGCGAGTACTGGACTGCAGCTAAGCCTCCGAGTGGGAGGGTTGCTCACCACTCGGTAGTATTATTCAAACTTAGGCGAGTAATGGACTGCAGCTAAGCCCCCGAGTGGGAGGGTTGCTCACCACTCGGTAGGATTTTTTCACACTTAGGCGAGTACTGGACTGCAGTTAAGCCCCCGAGTTAGAGACTTGCTCACCACTCGGTAGGATTTTTTAACACTTAGCCGAGTACTGGACTGCAGCTAAGCCCCCGACTGAGAGGCTTGCTCACCACTCGGTAAGATTTTTCAAACTTAGGCGAGTACTGGACTGCAGCTAAGCCCCCGAGTGGGAGGGTTGCTCACCACTCGGTAGGATTTTTCATACTTAGGCGAGTGCTGGACTGCAGCTAAGCCCCCGAGTGGGAGGGTTGCTCACCACTCGGTAGGATTTTTCAAACTTAGGCGAGTACTGGACTGCAGCTAAGCCCCCGAGTGGGAGGGTTGCTCACCACACGGTAGGATTTTTCAAACTTAGGCGAGTGCTGGACTGCAGCTAAGCCCCCGAGTGGGAGGGTTGCTCACCACTCAGTAGGATTTTTCAAAACTTAGGCTAGTACTGGACTGCAGCTAAGCCTCCGAGTGCGAGGGTTGCTCACCACTCGGTAGGATTTTTCAAACTTAGGCGAGTACTGGACTGCAGCTAAGCCCCCGAGTGGGAGGGTTGCACACCACTCGGTAGGATTTTTCAAACTTAGGCGAGTACTGGACTGCAGCTAAGCCCCCGAGTGGGAGGGTTGCTCACCACTCGGTAGGATTTTTTCACACTTAGGCGAGTAATGGACTGCAGCTAAGCCCCCGAGTGAGAGGCTTGCTCACCACTCGGTAGGATTTTTTCACACATAGGCGAGTACTGGACTGCAGCTAAGCCCCCGAGTGAGAGGGTTGCTCACCACTCGGTAGGATTTTTCAAACTTAGGCGAGTACTGGACTGCAGCTAAGACCCCGAGTGGGAGGGTTGCTCACCACTCGGTAGGATTTTTTCACACTTAGGCGAGTACTGGACTGCAGCTAAGCCCCCGAGTGAGAGGCTTGCTCACCACTCGGTAGGATTTTTGCACACTTAGGCGAGTACTGGACTGCAGCTAAGCCCCCGAGTGAGAGGCTTGCTCACCACTCGGTAGGATTTTTCAAACTTAGGCGAGTGCTAGACTGTAGCTAAGCCCAAGAGTGAGAGGCTTGCTCACCACTCGGTAGGATTTTTTCACACTTAGGCAAGTACTGGACTGCAGCTAAGCCCCCGAGAGGGAGGGTTTCTCACCACTCGGTAGGATTTTGCAAACATAGGCGAGTGCTAGACTGTAGCTAAGCCCCCGAGTGGTAGGATTGCTCACCACTCGGTAGGATTTTTCAAACTTAGGCGAGTACTGGAATGCAGCTAAGCCCACGAGTGAGAGGCTTGCTCACCACTCGGTAGGATTTTTTCACACATAGGCGAGTACTGGACTGCAGCTAAGCCCCCGAGTGGGAGGGTTGCTCATCACTCGGTAGGATTTTTCAAACATAGGCGAGTACTGGACTGCAGCTAAGCCTCCGAGTGGGAGGGTTGCTCACCACTCGGTAGTATTATTCAAACTTAGGCGAGTAATGGACTGCAGCTAAGCCCCCGAGTGGGAGGGTTGCTCACCACTCGGTAGGATTTTTTCACACTTAGGCGAGTACTGGACTGCAGTTAAGCCCCCGAGTTAGAGACTTGCTCACCACTCGGTAGGATTTTTTAACACTT